>NC_048565.1:73142937-74420437 GCF_013265735.2 Oncorhynchus mykiss
CTCAATCATGTCAATGCCCCTCAGGATGATGTTATAGGTCTTCATGGGATCAGGGCCAGAGAAGGGAGGGCTGGAAGACCGGGGTAGAAGTAGACGATAACATTTCTCCCAATCTAAATTTACATCTAGCCTTACACTTTAATTTAAGAGTAATTATCAGGTTTGTCTGTATACCTGCCGGTGAGGAGCTCAAACATGAGGATTCCTAGAGACCAGTAGTCGGCTGAGATGTCATGGCCTTTGTTCAGAATGATCTCTGGTGCCACGTATTCTGGTGTTCCACAGAACGTCCACGTTTTCTTCCCAAACCCTATCTTCTTGGCAAAGCCAAAGTCCACCTAAACAAAGAACATGGGAAAATACATTATTAGTGGCAACCTGCAGCGTTAATAGTTCAAAGGGTTAGAGGTTTGAGCCATCAAGCTTTGAATCCACAATGTGTGTCCCTTACTAGCTTGGCGTAGCCCCTATGGTCCAGTATAAGGTTCTCTGGTTTGAGGTCTCTGTAGATGATGCCTTTGGAATGCAGGTAGGCAAATGCTTCCACCACACAAGCTGTGTAGAACCTAGTGGTGGAGTCCTCAAACGAACCCCTGGAGAAGGAAGTGACAATAATCACTAAAATGACCATAATATTTCAGACAAGCCCCTCTTCCACAGACTCACTGAAACACATGTGAGGCACAATGAAATGAGTTGAAATATTGGCCTAACAAGCTGACTAGGCCTGGCCACTTTGCGTGCACGAGCGTTGCAAAATAAATGTACACATGCATGTTATTCTATTATTTCATTCAAACCGGTCGCGGGTGTCAACGGGAGTCTGCGTAGCCAGGCGCTAAACTAAAACTTGGTTTTACTTTAGAAGCTTGACACGCTGCAAGTCCCACTTCTCAAAACTCTTTTCACGAGCATACTTACCCACGTGGGTGATTGAAAGATGAACGGGTAGAGAAAATCAAAAGAACTAACTAACAAAAAAAAAACTAACTAGGTTTCCCCTTTTACCTGTGGATTAATTGTCGGAGTAGAGAACACATGATTTTGTATGACTCAAAATGGGTCAAAATTCTACAAAGACACTGCAAAAATAGGACCATATGCATTTCAGGTAAAATAACAAAACAATGTTTATCTCCCAGGACAAATTAACTAGCAACAGCAAGCTAGCTAAATGTCCATGAATGTCTCATGTGTGTTTTGACCTGTCCCCAAATTAATATAGTTGATCCACAGTTGGTTTTGGTATTTTAACCTGCGTGTCATGAATGAGTGTGGTGGACAAAAGCAACATGCGCACAATGGTGGTTTGGTCAAAGTATAACACTCACCGGTCTCTAAGAATGGTCCACAGCTCTCCTCCCAGACAAGCCTCCATCAGCATGTAGAGATACTTACTGTCCTTAAACGTCCTGTACAGTCTGAATTTGAAACACAGAGCACAAAGATATCAAGACAGTAGCGAGGGGAGGGTGGGTCCTCTGCAGTTTCACTATGAATTAAAAGTGTCTGTGGACAGGTGTTGCATGAGTGTATCTACCTGACAATGAAGTCAGAATGGGCCTCCTGCATGATGAGTTTCTCAGAGCGGATATGCTCCTGCTGCCGCGTGTCCACGATGTGACGCTTCTTCAGGATCTTCATGGCAAAAGTCTTCAACTCATCACTCTTCAGCTGGACCTGTTGACACAGGAGAGAGGAGAGCACTGTTAGCTGTAGGCAACAGTTCAATGAGACATCAATGCAATTCAACGTAAGTTGCAGCTTAGTGTGGACTTCCTACATTTGTCGCTAGATTCTAGAAGACTGAACAGTCCCTTTACCAGTCAGAATGTTGAATTAACTGTCTGCTGAGTTCGCCCTTTTACCGTTGGAAATTATAGTCAAAATATCCGTAAGACAGTATTATTAAACCGACTTCAATATACAGGTCTCTGTGCATGGCTCGGCTCTCATGGTTTGTTTGTTCATAATCTGAGGCAGGTGCACATCATGTAAATACATTCAGACGATGCATGCATATTAACCGCACTTGTGCAGGTGTTTACATGGTTTTGCGCATGTGCCAGGTGATGGAAATTGCAACGGCAGTACCAGCATTTTAAAAAGTCAGTTTAACAATACTTTTCTGTGGATATTTTGTCTCATGTTTTGCACATGAACCATTGAAGTGGACAACTGGCAGAGTAAATTGAAATGACAGCTTACTCAACCTTTTGGCTACACATTAAGCAATAGCTTGCTATTAGGTCAGGAGGCCGACATATGGCAGTTGTGGTTCCTACCAGCTCTACGCGGCCGAAGCCACCAACCCCCAGTGTGTCAATGATGTTGAAGTCAGCCAGATTGAGGATGGAGAAGAAAGCGTTCTCTGCTTCGTACCTGCAGGGACAGAAAACAAGGACATGTTAACTTTGAGGTAGTACATATTTTTTACTTATTTTAATTCTACACTGATTACAGATGGTGGAATCTCTGGCCAATCATTGGCATTGATCAACTAACTAACAGGTAGAAAAAACACCTGCAGTACTCCAGACCTGTTTAATGTCCTGAGTCCTCACAACACAGAACCTCCCTCTCCCCTGTCTGTTCCCATTTCACCAGAGACGGAGGGGGACAGAAGTCACATGAGATGACTCCTCTAGAACCAAATGGCTAGGCCGGTCACTCTCAGTGTTCTCTCTGGTTACTGCGGGCCTTATCAGCTCAGTAGTGTGATCGAGAGGATCAGGACAGATAGAGGCCTGAGGATAAAGGGTTACTGGGTCAACACCTTCAGCCTCAGATGCATGCCAAAACAATCACTGTGACTGTGGACTGGTTCATACTTTTCCATGTGAAAGGGGAGAGAGCAAGGACAGCAGCATCACAGCGATTGCAAATTTCACACCTGTCCAGCTACATTAACCCATACTGGAATTTTTCCTGGACTATGTGACATTACCAGGAAACATCTGGGCCCTAGTGATGAGCTCCAATCACAGACCTCCTTACTGGAGGGCAATTATGTTTATGATGATGACTCTGTTTGTGGTCTTCTCCACAGTCTCACATGTAGAAGGTGTTGTCTAGAAGGTGTTGTCGATGGAATCAACTCTGCCAGTTGGTACAACTGTCTGTCTGTCTGCCCTGTTTCCCAGAAAAAGGACATGTTTAGCAGGGGCAGTGAGGCCCACTTGTCAATGAGCACTGAGCACTGAGCACAGATCTATTGGGCTTCACTAGGCTCTCCTTTCATCACTCTGGTCTACTCTACCCATCTCCTGGAACACAGCCCAGACTGCACTCAAAAAAGGGTGGCCCATTTACAGCTCAGGGTGACTGACAGCTGACCCCTCTCCCTGTCAAGAGTTTCACAAGTCAAGGGGTGACAGCGAGGCCCATTTGTCCCTGAGCACTGAGTACTGAACACGGCTCTAATGGGCTTCACCAGCATCTCCTTTCATCACTCCCCTCTATTCTACCCATCTCCTGGAACACAGCCCAGACTACACTCCAAAGAGGGTGGCTGACAGCTTACCCCTCCCACTGTCAAGAGTTTTACCATTCAAGGGTGATGGGTAAGGCCAAGAGATTTTCCTGACCAAGTAACCTGAGAAGGGAAGCGTTATAGCTCATTTCAGACCTACCTCAGTCATAAGCTAATTTGATTGTAAGACTAGTTTATGACCACAAGATGGTGACGTTGTACCATTGTCATCACAGGTAAAGGAAGTTCAACTTAACTCTTATTTGTGTGTAACCTTTATTTAGGTAAGTCAGTTAAGAACAAAGTCTTATTTACAATGATGGCTTATCCCGGCCAAACCCGGACGACACTGGGCCAATTGTGCGCCGCAGTATGAGACTCCCAATCACGGCCGGATGTGATTCAGCCTGGGTTCAAAACCAGGGACTGTAGTGTCGCCTCTTGCACTGAGAAGCAGTGCCTTAGACCGCTGCGCCACTTGGGAGCCCATTTCAGTAGTTGAGAATGGAAGAAAGAAGAAATAAATTAAAATGTATAGACTTATGTGGAGGCTCCTCAGGGGAGGAAGGGGAGGACCTTATTGAATTTCATAAAAATAAAAATAGTAAAACATTAAAATAGTTATGCTTTTTAAATAAAACTATACTAAATATATTCACTTCACCAAATAATTGATTAAAACACACTGTTTTGCAATGAAGATCTACAGTATCCTCAGCAGCACTCAGTAGGGTAGCACTATCGTGTAGCCGGAGGACAGCTGTTCTCCTCTGTTCTGTCCTCCTCTGGGTACATTGACTTCAATAGAAAACCTAGGAGGCTCATGGTTCTCACCCACTTACACAGTAATTATGACAACTTCTGGAGGACGTCCTCCAACCTATCAGAGCTCTTGCAGCATGAACTGACATGTTGTCACCCAATGAAAGGATCAGTTTTCTTCGCCTAGTCACAGATAGCTGATGTGTTCTGCACTTAAGTCCGCAAGCAAAGGGAAAAGGTGAGAGGAGGAGAGAGTGTAGATCGTTGTGACATGGAATTATGTATACTGTACAATGAGCAAAGTGATCATGCTGTTTTAATGTGGCTGCTATGAAAGTGAACTGTGTTCGCGTGTGATCAGTGGTGTATTCACTCCGCTGATTGTGTTGAAAAACATTTCTTAAACGGAAGCAAATGGAACGAAACAGGGATAAACATATCTGAATTTGTCCAGAGAAACTTTAATTTGCAACTGTTGGACTAATGATTACACCCTAGATCAGCTAGATGCAGACAAGAGTGTGCCAGGCGGTATTGAATGTCCCTGTCTGTCACCTTGATTAATAAAAATTATCTTGACCTGTGCACCTACGCTGTAAATTGTCAATCATAGGCTAGGCTGTAGCAACCACATGATGGGTACAGGGAAAATTATAGTATCATGTCTAGCCTAAACCTATCGATGTTACATTGAGCTGGATGAATGGAATATGAATGACAGTCATCCAACATGATGTAATAGAAATAAGGCCATGCTCATAAAAAATGATCCTCCCTCATCTTAAAAGGCACAAACCGCCACTGATCGAACTGCAGAAAATTGTACATATACATAAAAACAATCAGTTCATCTATACAAGTGTGATGAAAAAATACACACACTAGTGTTAAGAGCATTGGGCCAGTAACCGAAAGGTCACAGGTTTAAACCCCAGAGCCGACTCGGTGAAATAAAAAAGACACTTAACCTTAATTGCTCCTCTAAGTAACTCTAGATAAGAGCATCTGCTAAATTACTCAAATGTATAACCCGCACATGGGTCATTAAATATTGTGTGGATGACATCTAATTGCGATTTTTTTTTTGAGACAGATATTGCAATTGTGATTAGAAATAGCAATATTTAAACACTTGGCGAAAACTTGGTAATTCCATCAGACATGGTTAAAACAACTGTCAAGCTAGAAAGCATCACTTCTAAAGTGAAATACGATCATATTAATGCATACATACTCTGCTAATCTTTTCCAACATTGTTATAGGCTACAAATGATAGTATATAGGATTATTAACATGATCATCCAAATAGACTCACCAGCCAGTTTATTAGGTACACCACCCCTTTCAGTTTATTAGGTACACCACCCCTTTCAGTTTATTAGGTACACCACCCCTTTCATGAAAATCGTTCACTCCTACAGACAGTGAGTCACATGGCTTGCTATGTAAAGCAGGCAGACAGGCATTTAGGCATTCAGTTACTGTTTGATTGAATGTTAGAATGGGCAAAACTAGTGACCTAGCGACTTTGAGCGTGGAATGATCGTAGGTGCCAGGCGCGCCAGATACAGTATCTGAGAAACGGCCCCCCTCATGGGCTTTTCGCGCACAACAGTGTCTAGGGTTTATAGACAATGGTGCGACAAACAAAAAACATCCAGTCAGAGCCAGTCCTGTGGGCGAAAACAGCTTGTTGATGATATATTTTAATGTGGTCACCACAAATCTGAGGTAATTTCTGCACAACACTTGCATGTGGATGACATCGGTTTGCTTGTAGCCGAAATACTGCCATAGGCCTACTCTGAAGATGCGCCCTTCTTTGGCAGCAAATCGACACGATGCACACACAGGTCCTCACCAGCGTGTAACTGTGCAGAGAGTGAGAGAGCCTGTTTGTGATTGGTCAGCATCATCTGTGCATGTAGAGAGTGAATGAACAAAGACTAGCGCATCTCATTGGAGGAGGCACCATAATCTAGTTTTTGTTGTGTTAAGGGATGGATAAAAAGGTACAGAATGGTTACCTGGAGGAAAATGGGGGAGGGTCATGCTTTTTACATTTCAGTTAAGGAGAGGGTTTAAAATCTAGTTTTTTAAATCTAGTCATTTGTAATTGATTAAATGTCAATATGTATCACTGTTTTAGAATTAGTTGCTTATTAGGCTATACTGTATATCGTGTGCCCAATGCTGCGACTCATCTCTGATTCTCCGCTGGGCGCGCAATATCAAGTGCACCTATAGGTCATTTAGTGTGGTCTCAGTCAAATGATCCATAGCCTATAGGCTATAGGCTACGAAGTGCATACTCCTAGAAGCACAGAGCAAAGTTATATCTTTAATATATCTGCTCGGATGGTGTAAATAAAACTAGTCTGCATTACATACTGCAATTGATATTCCAACCCCGAGCCCCGGCCTGCTCTGCTCTTGCTGATCAAAAACCTTTTTGTGTGCTGCCTAACCAATGCTGTGTTGTGTAGACCTACAGCGGCAGTTCAGGAAGCGAGTCAAAGGCTTCTTCCGAAAATACATTTTTGATATTGCGCACAGACTAGCCTATAGACTGTGTTCTGAACAGTTTGAAAAGGAGAGCACAAAGTTGAGAAGGAGGACCAGAGGTCAACTTTGATAGCTTGCTACTACTAGAATTGATTTGATTAAAAACAATATGACCTCACAATAAGCCAAATTTGAGTAACTTACATTGATTGGGGTTCTAAAACAAAACATTGGAAATGGACAGCTTATGGTGTTGAATACATCGGAAATGGACAGCTTATGGTGTTGAAAGTAGATGCCAACATGTAATGCCAACGTGTTTCAAGCTGACCACCACTGTCCCTGTTCACAAGAGCTCCAAGGAAACCGGCTGGTCACGACACACATCTACACTATCATCCCAGACACCCTAGACCCACTCCAATTCGCATACTGTCCCATCAGATCCACAGATGACGCAATCTCAAGTGCACTGCCCTCTCCCACCTGGACAAGATGGGAAATAACTATGAGAATAATGTTAATATTTACAGCTCAGCGTTCAACAACATAGTCCCCTCCAAGCTCATCACCAAGCTAGGGATCCTGGGACTAAACCCCTCCCTCTGCAACTGCATACGGGACTTCCTGATGGGTCGACCCCAGGAGGTGAGGGTAGGCAACAATACCCCCGCCACGCTGACCTACAACACGGGGGACCCTTTACTCCCTGTTCACCCTCGACAGGCGTGGCCGCGTACGACTCCAACACCATCATCAAGTTTGCTGACGACACAACAGTGCACATCGCCGGCGATGAGTCAGCCTAAAGGGAGGAGGTCAGAGACTTAGCAGTGTGGTGCCAGGACAACAACCTCTCCCTCAATGTCAGTAAGACCAAGCAGCTGATCGTGGACTACAGGAGAAAGAGGGGAGAGCACACCCCCATCCACATTGACGGGGCTGTTGTGGAGCGGGTCCTTGGCATCCACATCACTAAGGACTTAACATGGTCCACATACAGTACATGCGCACAGTCGTGAAAAGGGCACGGAAGCACCTCTTTCCCTTCAGGAGGCTGAAAAGATTAGTCAAGATTCTCAAAAGATGCACCATCGAGAGCATCTTGACTGGCTGCATCATCGCTTGGTATGGCAATTACACCACCTTTGAACACAAAGTGCTACAATGGGTGGTGCACACAGTCCAGTACATCACTGGGGCCAAGCCCCCTGCCATTCAGGACCTTTATATCAGGCGGTGTCGAAAAACTGGCAAGGACCCTAGTCACCCAAGTCATAGACTGCTCACTCTGCTACCATCTGGCAAAAGGTAACAAAGCATCAGCTCTTGGACCAACAGGCTCAGAGACAGCTTCTACACCCAAGCCATAAGATTGCTAAATAGCCAGACTGCTAAATAATCAATTAATGAACTATCTGCTCTGACTCTATCTTGCACTGACCCTATGCACACTAACGAGACTTTATTTACACACCATGTACACACGCTCTCTCACACATACACACACACACTTGCTGCTGTTACTCTGTTCATTATTTTACTCTTATTATTATCTATCCGGATGCCTAGTCACTTTACCCTGCCTTCATGTACATATCTACCTCAAGTACCTTGTATCTCTGCACATTGATCTGGTACTGGTACTCCCTGTATATACTGTAGCTCCATTCTTATGTATTTTATTTAATTCCTCTTCTGTTAGTTACTAGTTATTTTGTACAAATTTTTACTCTGCATAATTGGGTAAGGTCCATAATCAAGCATTTCACTGTAAAGTCCAGATCAGTTGTATTCGGAGCGTTTAATAAATACAATGTGATTTGATTTGATTTGATTTGATAAATAGCCTACCTCCATGTCAGTTAAGTTAAAACCAAAACTCATATTCAGGGGGTACGCCATAGGCCTACATTTCATTAAAGAAAATGGGGCAAAGCACCCTTGTTAGCTTAAGATTTTGAAGAAAATAAAACTGATTATATCTGATTATATAAATCTGATTATATAAAGTGATCTATAACAGAGCTTTGGTCCGCAAAGCTTTATCCCAGAAACAAGCTGTGAATACGCAGGAAAGACGTTACTTTCTTTGACATTCAGAGGCTGAGCTACAACCTTCTATAGCCGAGGAGGCAAAAAATAGACATTGCTTGGGAAATAATCTAATTCTGTCACTATCAAGTGATTAAGTGACTATTCACTTTCTGTACAAAAGCCAGATAGCTTTTAGGGAAAAACTTGAGTGACCTTCTCTCGTTGGGGTTAAGCCACAGAAGAAGAATAGCCAGCAGTTAATAGCCAGCCTCCATTTTTTTTGGCATCAGTAGTTCTACTCTGTCTGGGGTGAAAAGAAATGCCTAACTTTTGAAAGCGCCATGCTCAGATTCCAAATGATGCTTCAGATGTAATTATTTGCAAACAGGGATAGTTTGGTTTAAAACAAGACACACTGATTTGGCATTGGAGAAATATGATAAGATGAACACATAGGCCACACATAGGCCTATCTCTCTGTCCATTCTTAGCCTGTAATTTTGGTCATTTTTGTGGTATTAAAAAATATTCTGCTGATATGTAAAATGACGTAGAATTGCATGACATTTTTATAAAAGGCAATTTTTTTCTCGGACCTGCAAATACAACGATAGATTCATGCAATGCTTTTACTATAAAGGAGATCTTTCCACCCCTACTCTTGTCCACGGTCTGTGAACCCACAACCTTCTGGCCCACAGCCCTGTGTGCTATCAAAATTCCTGCGTTGCCATGTAATGCTTACGGGACGAAGAACTGTTTCTAAAATTGCATATCTAAGGCTTTGGTCTTTCCAAGAAGGGCGGGTAAACATTAGACATCTTCTCTG
The DNA here is from genome assembly GCF_013265735.2 of Oncorhynchus mykiss. Classification (NCBI taxonomy): domain Eukaryota; kingdom Metazoa; phylum Chordata; class Actinopteri; order Salmoniformes; family Salmonidae; genus Oncorhynchus; species Oncorhynchus mykiss. Next base: position 73,152,544 of record NC_048565.1, read on the forward strand.
CTATCCACTTTGTTTTAATTATTATTTTAGGTATAGGGGAGGGTCACTTGTTTTCTTTCTAGTCTTTATTATAAATAATATTCACTCTCTAACATTGTCAAAGCAAGAAGAAAATCGCAGCCTCTTGCTATATGGATATTGCAATTGCAATTTCTATCTGAATTTGATTAATCGTGCAGTCCTATTTCAACCACATAAAATATTAATCCAAGCAGAACAAATATTTCTTCTATTTTCGGGTTAGGGTCGGGTGAGGGCCTCAGATTTTCACTTTATCACATAATAGTCGGACGGTTGCGGAAGGGTTATCAGAAATTGCAGGCAGGTGAACAAACAGCTGACCCATGCACCACTTATACTCCCATTTCTTGCAAATCTGACCAAATTCATTTTGAAAGATGAGATCCTTTATGAGATACAACAATAGAACACAAGCATTTGTATTGTATAGCAGTGGTGGAAAAAGTACTCAATTGTCATACTTGAGTAAAAGTAAACATACTTCAGTAGAAAATTACTCAAGTAAAAGTGAAAGTCACCCGGTAAAACACTACTTGAGTAAAAGTCTAAAAGGATTTGGTTTAAAATATACTTAAGTTTCAAAAGTAAATGGAATTGCTAAAATGTACTTATGTATCAAAAGTATAAACCATAAGCAAACCAGACGGCACCATTTAACAAAAACAATTGACGGATAGCCAGGGGCACACTCCAACACTCAGACATAATTTACAAGCATTTGTGTTTAGTGAGTCTGCCAGATCAGAGGCAGTAGGAATATTCTCTTGAAAAGTGTGTGAATTGGACCATTTTCTAATCAAAATGTGAGAAGTACTTTTGGGTGTCAGGGAAAATGTATGGAGTAAAAAGTACATTATTTTCTTTAGGAATGTAGTGAAGTAAAAGTAAAAGTTGGCAAAAATATAAATAGTAAATTAAAGTACAGATACCCCAAAAAACTACTCACAGTGGGGCAAAAAAGTATTTAGTCAGCCACCAATTGTGCAAGTTCTCCCACTTAAAAAGATGAGAGAGGCCTGTAATTTTTTGCTTGTTTGTAGGTGACCAAATACTTATTTTCCACCATAATTTGCAAATAAATTCATAAAAAATCCTACAATGTGATTGTCTGGATTTCTTTTCTCATTTTGTCTGTCGTAGTTGAAGTGTACCTATAATGAAAATTACAGGCCTCTCTCATCTTTTTAAGTGGGAGAACTTGCACAATTGGTGGCTGACTAAATACCCCACTGTTTGCCCCATTGTAAGTAGTACCTTCAAGTATTTTTACTTAAGTACTTTACACCACTGGTATACAACAACCTTGAATCCAACTGCACAACCAGGGATGGAAATATTGTTGAAAACATTACCAATGTATCATACTGGACACAATGCAGAAGATTGTACGGTGAGTTCCATGACAAAGACTCTATTCACTGTCTTACTCAGACATGGGCCTCACTACAGTGACCAACACACAGTAACTTTCTCCATTCTTATCTCTTTCCAGGATGTAAGCAAAACAGTAAAACATTATTTATATTTTGTACACAAAGAATATAATCTTCTGTAGTCCCCCCCCCAATATAAGAATTTCAGTATGAGAGAGGCTGACATTTCAAATGTACCATACGAGGTACACACAGCCAGGTATGGAATTACTGTATGTACTGTTTATAATAACATGTTTAAACATCATACAGACTTCCAACAAAGAACATAATACTACCAAGATAATTACCTGAAGTGTAATAAAATAACTATATTTCTGACATTAGTGGATTAGCGAACAGTAGACAGATAAGATCATAAAGAATTATGTCATTCTTGTCTGTGTGTGTGCGTGCACGAGTGTTTTGCTGGCTGTATGAGTGTTTGCCTGCATGTGTGTATCTGAATATGAGTGTATATAATGTATCAAACACTCAAGCCCCCATCTATTGCTCCAATGCTTCCTGAAGAGAGAGGGAGAGTGCTTCCCAAAGTCCCCCATGAGATCTTCTGATGGGACACAGCTGCCAGTACCTCCATTTTCATCACATCAGGGACTGGAGCCTGGAACAGACCAGACCCTTTCTATACTCGGTGTGTCCAAGCTCAAACACACTCAAAACTAAGTTGTAGGTTTTGCCTTTGTTACTAAACTCTGGATAGAAACACCTGCTTAAGTGACAGAAATGAATACAAATGTTCCACAAACTTTGTGGTTAGGATATTCCTTTATGTCAAAGGGAGAACTACCACCCTTACTGCATTGAGGAAATCATCAAATGATAAACAAAAAGTGTAGTGTTGAGGAAAAGGCAACTCTCCCTAATAGCGAGAAGCTGTAGTCAAGATGCAGTTGCCGTGTGGCGCCCAGCCAGCTGTGGCCAATTAGACAGGTTCCATCTCAGTGGCGGTCTGATTCGGGCTCCTCAATCTCTCCTGGCGACCGGCTCCCAGGAAGTAACGAACAGGAAAGGAAACTCCGGGGATACAACAGACAGTAGCGGGATGGTGAAAAAGTCATTTTAATCAGGGTGACAAAGGCACATATTTTTGATTTGACAGACAGAGGAATTAGAGTTGCATTTATTTGGTCTTGTGTGGCTCAGTCTGTAGAGCATGGAACTATCAATGCCAAGTGTTGTGGGTTTGATTCCCTCTGAGGTCACCCATAAGCAAATGTATCCACGCATGACTGTAAATCACCTTGGATAAAAGCATCTGCTAAATGATACATTATATTACCACAGAGGGTATGTAGAATAGGGATATACAATAATATAACACTAGATATACCACTGTCAACTCTCTCCGAGTGTTTTGGCTGGTGACAAGCTGACCCCAGTGTTTCACTTTACTCACAGCTTTGCGGTCAGTCTGTCCTGTGTTTCAACCACAGTTCTGGTTTCTCCTCACCTTGTCTCACAACATTACCCTGCATTGAAATGGCATCTCTTTATGCCAACAAGAACACGCCACAGCACCAAGGTGCCCCTGTGCCAGGGTGTCCAGTGTCTGGTGCTATGCTCCTGTTCTCATGGTCACAGATAACATATTGGTTCCTCCAAGGGCTGTGGTAGAGGTTACGACCTTCACTTCCATGTCTGTCACCAGAGAATTGCGTTATGTAACAGACCGAAGGTTGACCAAACCACAAAGCCAAGCAAAGCCGGTTGATAGAATGATTAATTAAGTAGACAGTGAAAGAAAGACAGGGGACTTACCTAGCCTTGGCCTCAGCATCCTCACAGCCTTTACTGGACACCTCCTCCAACCCTCCAATCAGGTGCTTGAAGGAGCTGCAACACAGGAAGTGAAAGAGTGTTTGTGAAACATCACTTTTTATAGGAGTTGAAGACATTGATCCATTGCATTGATGTCACCCTCCTCCTCCTGAAATTACATTCAATAAACTGTAATATCTTGATAGATAATTATTGTTGTCTTCAAGTAATCACGTCAGTTATCTAAATGACAAAAAGATTGCATTGTGTTTCATTAACTGTGGTGTAACTGCTCCAGCCCCTTGATAATTGTAATTGACATGACATACTTAATAAGCGGGTCTCTATGTACCCCTAGCCACTTTGTAACGGTTTTCCTGTTGTGAAGTAGAGGCGGACCAAAACGCAGCGTGGTGATGATTCATGTTCGTTTAATAAAGGAAAACTATACATGAATAAACTACAAAACAATGAAATGTGAAAACCCAAAACAGCCCTATCTGGTGCAAAACACAGAGACAGGAACAATCACCCACAAACACACAGTGAAACCCAGGCTACCTAAATATGGTTCCCAATCAGAGACAATGACTAACACCTGCCTCTGATTGAGAACCATATCAGGCAAGACATAGAAATAGACAAACAAGACATCCAACATAGAATGCCCACTCAGATCACACCCTGACCAACCAAAACATAGAAACATACAAAGCAAACTATGGTCAACCTGAACCTATCGGGGAGGGTCTGGGTGGGCTTCTGTCCGCGGTGGCGGCTCTGGTGCTGGACGTGGCCCCCACTTCACCGTAGTCTTAGTCTGCTTTATTGTCTGCTTCCGTGGCCTCCTAACCACGGCGACCCTTCTCAATGGACAGAGGGGCAGCTCGGGACAGAGGTGCAGCTGCTCGGGACAGAGGTGCAGCTGCTCGGGACAGAGGTGCAGCTGCTCGGGACAGAGGGGCAGCTGCTCGGGAGAGAGGGGCTCTGGCGCCGCTGGGCTGAGGGGCTCCGGCGCCTCTGGGCTGAGGGGCTCTGGCAGATCCTGGCTGGCTGGCAGTTCTGGCAGATCCTGGCTGAACGGCGGATCCTGGCTGAATAGCGGATCCCGGCTGACTGGCAGATCTGGAAGATCCTGGCTTACTGGCAGCTCCATGCTGACTGGCTGCTCTGGCTGCTCCATGCTGACTGGCAGCTCTGGCGGCTCCATGCTGACTGGCAGCTCTGGCGGCTCCATGCTGACTGGCAGCTCTGGCGGCTCCCTGCAGACTGGCAGCTCTGGCGGCTCCCTGCAGACTGGCAGCTCTGGCGGCTCCCTGCAGACTGGCAGCTCTGGCGGCTCCCTGCAGACTGGCAGCTCTGGCGGCTCCCTGCAGACTGGCAGCTCTGGCGTCATCCTGCAGACTGGCGGCTCTTGCGGCTCCTTGCAGACTGGCGGCTCCTTGCAGACTGGCGGCTCCTTGCAGACTGGCGGCTCCTTGCAGACTGGCGGCTCCTTGCAGACTGGCGGCTCCTTGCAGACTGGCGGCTCCTTGCAGACTGGCGGCTCCTTGCAGACTGGCGGCTCCTTGCAGACTGGAGACTCCTTGCAGACTGGAGACTCCTTGCAGACTGGAGACTCCTTGCAGACTGGAGACTCCTTGCAGACTGGAGACTCCTTGCAGACTGGAGACTCCGGCAGCGCTGTAGAGGCGGAAGGCTCTGGCAGCGCTAAACAGGCGGGAGACTCCGACAGCGCTGTAGAGGAGGAAGGCTCTGACTACGCTGAACAGGCGGGAGACTCCGGCAGCGCTGTAGAGGAGGAAGGCTCTGGCAGCGCTAGATAGGCGGGAGACTCCGGCAGCGCTGGAGAGGAGGAAGGCTCTGGCAGCGCTGGACAGGCGAGTCGCACTGTAGGCCTGATGCGTGGTGCTGGCACTGGTGGTACTGGGCCGAGAACACGCACAGGAAGCCTGGTGCGGGGAGCTGCCACCGGAGGGCTGGTACGTGGAGGTGGTACTGGGTAGACCGGACTGTGCAGGCACACTGGAGCTCTTGAGCACCGAGCCTGCCCAACCCTACCTGGTTGAATGCTCCCGGTCGCCCTGCCAGTGCGGCGAGGTGGAATAGCCCGCACTGGGCTATGCAGGTGAACCGGGGACACCATGCGCAAGGCTGGTGCCATGTAAGCCGGCCCAATGAGACGCACTGGAGACCAGCTGCGTAGAGCCGGCTTCATGGCACTTGGCTCAATGCTCACTCTAGCCCGGACGATACGTGGAGCTGGAATGTACCGCACCCGGGCTATGCACCCGCACTGGGGACACCGTGCGCTCCACAGCATAGCACGGTGCCTGTCCGGTCTCTTTAGCCCCCCGGTAAGCACAGGAAGTTGGCGTAGGTCTCCTACCTGGCCTCGCCATACTCCCTGACTCTCGGGCTTCCTACCGCGCCGCCGTGCTTGTCTCTCCAACTCCATTCTCCGATAACCTTCTGCGCACTGCTCCATCAAATCCCAGGTGGGCTCCGGCACTCTCCCTGGGTCGACCGCCCACCTGTCTATCTCCTCCCAAGTAGTATAGTCCATACTCCTGCTGTCCAAAACGTCCTCCCATGTCCATTCCTCTTTTCGCTGCTGTTGCCCGTTACCACGCCGCTCGGTCCTGTTGTGGTGGGTGATTCTGTAGACGGTTTTCCTGTTGTGAAGTAGAGGCGGACCAAAACGCAGCGTGGTGATGATTCATGTTCGTTTAATAAAGGAAAACTATACATGAATAAACTACAAAACAAGGAAATGTGAAAACCCAAAACAGCCCTATCTGGTGCAAAACACAGAGACAGGAACAATCACCCACAAACACACAGTGAAACCCAGGCTACCTAAATATGGTTCCCAATCAGAGACAATGACTAACACCTGCATCTGATTGAGAACCATATCAGGCCAGACATAGAAATAGACAAACAAGACATCCAACATAGAATTCCCACTCAGATCACACCCTGACCAACCAAAACATAGAAACATACAAAGCAAACTATGGTCAGGGTGTGACACACTTATTCTCCATATGACTATCTAGTGCAGCTGTGTATTGCATCTTTATAGTACTATGAAAACTTTATGAATGTTAAAAAAACCTTTGTAAGATTGTTGTTTGTTTGAAGTGGAAACCACTTGGTCTCAATTTATAATACCCAGATTCCCCACACATATCATCTCTGTTTGGATTGCTTGAGCCCTAGACCCATAAATGCTTAAGCAAATATTGATGAATATGAAAATGAAGGATAATAAGGATAAATGTACATTTCAATTGATATCTTTACAACTGAAATACCAGCTTACAACCCTGGCTGCCAAGGCTAAATCCTCATGCCAAAATACTTACATTGTGACATGCAAACACATGCGCAAGCACACACACACACACACACACACACACACACACACACACACACACACACACACACACACACACACACACACACACACATCCAGTTGAAGTCAGAAGTTTAAATACACTTAGGTTGGAGCCATTAAAACTCATTTTTCCAACAATTGTTTACAGACAGATTATTTCACTTATAATTCACCGTATCACAATTCCAGTGGGTCAGAAGTTTACTACATACTGTACATTAAGTTGACTGTGCCTTTAAACAGCTTGGAAAATTCCAGAAAATTATGTCATGGCTATAGAAGCTTCTGATAGGCTAATTGACATAATTTCAGTCAATTGGAGGTGTACCTGTGGATGTATTTCAAGGCCTACCTTCAAACTCAGTGCCTCTTTGCTTGATATGGGAAAATCAAAAGAAATCATCTAGGACCTCAGAAAAATAAAATTGTAGACCTCCACAAGTCTGGTTCATCCTTGGGAGCAATTTCCAGACGCCTTAAGGTACAATGTTCATATGTACAAACAATAGTATGCAAGTATAACCCCCATGGGACCATGCAGCCGCCATACCGCTCAAGAAGGAGGCGCGTTCTGTCCCCGAGAGATGAATGTACTTTGGTGCAAAAAGTGCAAATCTTTCCCAGAACAACAGCAAAGGAAGGACCTTGTGAAGATGCTGGATTAAACAGGTACAAAAGTATCTATATCCACAGTAAAACGAGTCCTATATCGAAATAACCTGAAAGGCTGCTCAGCAAGGAAGAAGCCACTGCTCCAAAACTGCCATAAAAAATCCAGACTATGGTTTGCAACTGCACATGGGGACAGAGATTGTACTTTTTGGAGAAATGTGCTCTGGTCGGATGAAACAAAAATAGAACTGTTTGGCCATAATGACCATCGTTACATTTGGAGGAAAAAGGGGGAGGCTTGCAGGCCGAAGAACCCCATCCCAACCGTGAAGCATGGGGGTGGCAACATCATGTTGTGGGGGTGCTTTGCTGCAGGAGGGACTGGTGCACTTCACAAAATAGATGGCATCATGAGGTAGGAAAATTATGTGGATATATTGAAGCAACATCTCAAGACATCAGTCAGGAAGTTAAAGCTCGGTCACAAATGGGTCTTCCAAATGGACAATGACCCCAAGAATACTTCCAAAGTTGTTGCAAAATGGCTCAAGGACAACAAATTCAAGGTATTGGATTGCCATCACAAAGCCCTGACCTCAATCCTATAGAATATTTGTGGGCAGAACTGAAAAAGTGTGTGAAAGCAAGGAGGCCTACAAACCTGACTGAGTTACACCAGCTCTGTCAGGAGGAATGGGCCAAAATTCACGCAACTTATTGTGGGAAGCTTGTGGAAGGCTACCCGAAACGTTTGACACAAGTTAAACAATTTAATTTAAAGGCAATGCTACCAAATACTAATTAAGTGTATGTACACTTCTGACCCACTTGGAATGTGATGAAAGAAATAAAAGCTGAAAAAAAACAATTCTCTCTACTATTATTCTGACATTTCACATTCTTAAAATAAAGTGGTGATCCTAACTGACCTAAGACAGGGATTTTTTATTAGGATTAAATGTCATGAATTGTGAAAAACTGAGTTTCAATGTGTATGTAATGTGTATGTAAACTTCTGACTTCAACTGTATCTCTGCTGGAGTTTCCCTCTCACCATTATCCCCTAATTCTCATTATCGCTCTCTTTCCCTCCCTCTCTCTTCCCCCCCTGCCACCGCTAACCTCTCTCTCATCCTGGCCCCAAACCCAACCCATTCTTGTTGACGCATATGGCAAGCTGGCTATGTGAGGTGAGAGAGCATTAGCGGTCTGTGTGACAGAGTGACAGACCCTAATAATCATCTCATTCAGATGACTCACTCACTAAGGGTTGCCCATGAGAGGCCTGCTCCATAACAGGGGCTAACCTGATACCACCCAACCCTGCTCTTACATTACAGCAAAATGATATACTGATGTTAGCAGTGACACAATGAGTGTCCTGTATGGCTCAGTTGGTAGAGCATGATGCTTGCAACATCAGGGTTATGGGTTCAAATCCCAGGGACATTTGTACAAAAAAAGTTGCTTTGGATAAAAGCTTATGTTATATAAGATTCTAGACCAAATGATTAAAACCATTTCAGAATACAAGAGAAGGTACTGAGGTTTTGAACACTCACTCTCTGTCGATGACCAGACATGTAACGGCCTCTGCAGCGATGACGTTTGCTGTCCTGATGTCCTCCCTGCAACAGAACACACATACGGTCATTAGTAACACATATTACACAGAATACAGCAACACCTTTTTTTATGAAACATTAACGACCAGGTATGTGTTTAAAATGACATGGAAAAATAGTTATTACACAATAAAAACATTGTGTTCCACATTTTGATAAATCATTCTAACACTGCTTTTGATACGTTAGGAAACCACAGACTTGCCATGGAAAAATGTCATCATAGGATTATCAAGCTTTGTGTTGACAAATACATGGACATTAGTGACAGTAAACAGTACCAAAAGTAAAACCAGCTTCACTCTGTATTGTTAGTGACATCATCGATATCCTCTTCTTCCGAGGACTCGTCTCCCCAGTCGCTCTCAGAGTCTGAGTTGTCCCAGGACTCCATGGCCCCTCCAGTCTAACTAGCACGACCAGTCCACACACACACACACACACACACACACACACACACACACACACACACACACACACACACACAGACACACACACACACACACACACACACACACACACACACACACACACACTACCATATCACTGAGAACACTCAAATCTACACTTACAGCTGGGAAGGCGAGTCCATGCAAGCTGTCTACACAAACTTTAACAGATCTCAGGGTCAAGTGAAGACCACTCTAAGACACACTGAAACCTAACACTTAATGCGGCAGATGGAGGAGTCCATACAGTATTCCACTTCATCCAAATTCATAACAGGAAAACTATGTTGGCAAAAGATGAGCATACACTAAATACTGTACTAAATACAGTACTGAACAAGTGCGGAATCAAGCTTTACTCCCGGTCGGTGAGAAAGTGTATCAGCATTAGAGCTGTTGACATGTAAGTCAAGTCACACTGTCGTGTCTAAGTAGGGGAGGAATGACCCATATGTTGAAGCTTCTACGCAACCTATTTCACATGGACCGAGGTGACAAGCCCTTCTCATGCCATCTAGCCTCCTCATACACCCCCCCCCCCCCCCCCCCCCCCCCACCACCACTACCCATTTTCCAAACACACACACGCAAACACACACTCCCTATCTCAAAAGGTCACAGCTGCAGGAAACGACAAGGGTTTCACCAGTGGAAAAGAGAGGAGAGGAGGCAACCATTAAGGAGTGTTGTGGTAAAGATGGGCTAAAGAGGAAAGAGAGAGGGTTTTTTCTCACATGGGCATGCACAGGGCATGTGGAGGGAGGGAGGCGGGAGGCTGAAGGGGGTATTAATTGAACTAAATCCAGTCCCTGAGTGGTACATCCTTGTACTTGCCATCATAAACACCTGCTGGGTGTGAACTGGGACTATGTGCCAAATGTAGCCTCTCTGCCATTGTGCTACTGATGTCAACAGTGTTTTGGCAGATATACCTGCCTCTCAAGAGGACAGGGTACATTGCTTTTTCCATGTCGGAAGAAAGAAACCCCCAACACACATACGCATGCACACATTCACACACACACACGGACAAAATCTATTTTGCTTTCTATCTCAGATAATGAGCAGGGCCCACAAAGAGACTGAGCTGCTAGCTGTTCACTGTTAAAGGGGCAATCTGCAGTTTTTACATCCATTTTTGGACTTAAGTTAATGACGTGATACCATTAATTCTTGAAAGATATCATTTATAAATGCCTCGTGAGCTTAGTTAAACTGTTGAACCCCATCAGAACCCAAAATATAATCCTGTTTAACTCCACTGTTTGTAAACAAAATGAATGTCAACAAACACTGTATAGCCTCAAACCATGGTGACAACTATACTTGTATATCATGGATGATGGTCAGTCCTTGCATCCATAGCTCTGTCTATGAATTTGATATCCAGTCCCATCCCTCAGATTTTTACATAAACAGTGGCAGGGGAGGCTTTGTTATTGTTTCAACTCCGGATTGCCCATTTAAGGGACCTCCAGGGTTTCATATTAGAGGGGGTTTTCCATCACCTGCTCTCCTCTTGTTGCTGGGGTAACGTTTTTGTTGATATTGACAATACTATTTCTGCTGTCTGTTAACCTCTGCAAACAATTGATTTACTCTGATCACTGCACACCTTCACAATTGCTTGTAAACACACACAGAGAGAGAGAGAGAGAGGTAGGGAGAGAGAGAGAGAGAGAGAGAGAGAGAGAGAGAGAGAGAGAGAGAGAGAGAGAGGTAGGGAGAGAGAGAGAGAGAGAGAGAGAGAGAGAGAGAGAGAGAGAGAGAGAGAGAGAGAGGGAGGGAGAGAGAGAGAGAGAGAGAGAGAGAGAGAGAGAGAGAGAGAGAGAGAGAGAGCGAGAAGCCAAATGTAGCCTCTGCCATTGTGCTTCATTGTACTGTTGTCAACAGTGTTTTGGCAGATATACCTGCCTCTCAAGAGAACAGGGTACATTGCTTTTTCCATGTTGGAACAAAGAAACCCCCAACACACACGTACGTTCGCACGCACACACACATAGATGCACCGGAGGGGATGGCTGCCGTTTTACTGGCTCCTAACCAACTTTGCTATTTTGTTTGTTTTTTCGCATTGTTTGTAACTCATTTTAGACGTAATGTTGCTGCTACTGTCTCTTATGACCGAAAAAAGCTTCTGAACATCAGAACAGCGATTTCTCACCTCAAACTGGACAAAGATTTTTCTTTAATGAGTCCAATGCGAAGGACTTACTGCCTCCCGAGACCAGGCCCTCATCCCCATCATTTGTGTGAAGAAAAGACAGGGGACGGAGGCCTGGGTGCCTTGTGAGAATTTGTTGGCGAGTGAGTAAACCATCACCACCCTTGCTATTATTGGCCAAAGTCATTGGAAAACAGAGTTGATGATCTACATTTAAGAATATCCTACCAACGGGATATTAAAAACTGTAATAACTGGAGTAATATGTTTCACAGAGACTTGGCTGAACAACGACACAGACTATATAGAGCTGACTGTCTGCTCTGTTTTTCGGCAAGACAGAGGAGCTACGTCTGGTAAGACAAGGGGCGGGGGTGTGTGTCTATTTGTCAATAACTGCTGGTGTGCGATGTCTAATATTAAAGAAGTATCGTGGTATTGCTCGTCTGAAGTAGAAAACCTCATGATAAGCTGTAGCCCACACTATCTACCAGGAGACTTCACATCTATATTATTCGTAGCCGTCTATTTACCACCACAAACCGACGCTGGGACTAAGACCGCACTCAACAAGCTATATAAGGCCATAAGCAAACAAGAAAATGCTCATCCAGAAGCAGCGCTCCTAGTGGCCGGTGACTTTAATGCAGGAAAACTTAAATTAGTTTGACCTCATTTCTACCAGTATATCACATGTGCAACCAGAGGAAAAAAAACTCTAGACCACCTTTTCTCCACAAACAGAGACACGTATAACGCTCTCCCTTGCCCAATCTGATAATGATCCTATCCTCCTGATTCCTGCTTACAAGCAAAAACTAAAGCAAGAAGTACCAGTGACTCGCTCAATACAGAAGTGGTCAGATGACACAGATGCTACGCTACAGGACTGTTTTGCTAGCACAGACTGTTTGGGGATTCCTCCAATGGCATTGAGGAGTATATCACCTCAGTCACCTGCTTCATCACTAAGTGCATCAACGACGTCGTCCCAACAGTGAGCGTACGTGCATATCCCAATCAGAAGCCATGGATTACAGGCAACATCCGCACCGAGCTAAAGGCTAGAGCTTCTGTTTTCAAGGAGCGAGACACAACGAACAGACAAAGTGTCAATACAAAGATTGAATCTTACTATACCGGCTCTGACGCTCGTCGGATGTGGCAGGGCTTGAAAACTATTACGGATTACAAAGGGAAAACCAGCCAACAAGCAGGACAACAACAGGCCCCCATTCTCATCGACGGGACTGAATTGGAGAGGGTTGAGAGTTTCAAGTTCCTTGGTGTCCACATCACCAACAAAGTATCAAGGTCCAAACACACCAAGACAGTTGTGAAGAGGGCATGACAACACCTTTCCCCCCTCAGGAGACTGAAAAGATTTGGCATGGGTCCCCAGATCCTCAAAAAGTTCTACAACTGCAACATTGAGAGCATCCTGACCGGTTGCATTACCGCCTGATATGACAACTGCTCAGCACCTGACCGGAAGGCGCTAGAGGGTAGTGCGTACCGCACAGTACATCATTTGAGCCAAGATTCCTGACATCCAGGACCTATATAAACTCAGAAAAAAAGAAACATCCCTTTTTTATGACCCTGTCTTGCAAAGCTAATTATAAAAATCTAAATAACTTCACAGATCTTCATTGTAAAGGGTTTAAACACTGTTTCCCATGCTTAACCATAAACAATTAATGAACATGCACCTGTGGAATGGTTGTTAAGACATTAACAGATTACAGAGGTAGGCAATTAAGGTCACAGTTACAAAACCTTAGAACACTAAAGAGGACTTTCTACTGACTCTGAAAGACACCAAAAGAAAGATGCCCAGGGTCCCTGCTCATCTGTGTGAATGTGCCGTAGGCATGCTGCAAGGAGGCATGAGGACTGCAGATGTGGCCAGGGCAATAAATTGCAATGTCTGTACTGTGAGACGCCTAAGACAGCGCTACAGGGAGATAGGACGGACAGTTGATCGCCCTCGCAGTGGCAGACCACATGTAACAACACCTGCACAGGATCGGTACATCCAAACATCACACCAGCGGGACAGGTACAGGATGGCAACAACAATTGCCCGAGTTACACCAGGAATGCACAATCCCTTCATCAGTGCTCAGACTGTCCGCAATAGGCTGAGAGAGGCTGGACTAAGGGCTTGTAGGCCTGTTGTAAGGTAGGTCCTCACCAGACATCACCGGTAACAACGTTGCCTATGGGCACAAACCCACCGCCAGGACAGGACAGGCAAAAAGTGCTCTTCACTGACAAGTTGCAGTTTAAATATATATATATATATATATATATATATATATATATATATATATATATATATATATATATATATGTTTTACCTTTATTTATCTAGGCAGGTCAGTTAAGAACCTCTTAAAGCTAGGGGGCAGAATTTTCACTTTTGAATAAATAGCATGCCCAATTTCAACTTCCTGCTACTCAAAATCAAATCAAATCAAATCAAATTGTATTTGTGTCATACACATGGTAAGCAGATGTTAATGCGAGTGTAGCGAAATGCTTGTGCTTCTAGTTCCGACAATGCAGTAATAACCAACAAGTAATCTAACTAACAATTCCAAAACTACTGTCTTGTACACAGTGTGAGGGGATAAAGAATATGTACATAAGGATATATGAATGAGTGATGGTACAGAGCAGCATAGGCAGATACAGTAGATGGTATCGAGTACAGTATATACATATGAGATGAGTATGTAAACAAAGTGGCATAGTTAAAGTGGCTAGTGATACATGTATTACATAAGGATACAGTCGATGATATAGAGTACAGTATATACGTATGCATATGAGATGAATAATGTAGGGTAAGTAACATTATATAAGGTAGCATTGTTTAAAGTGGCTAGTGATATATTTACATCATTTCCCATCAATTCCCATTACTAAAGTGGCTGGAGTTGAGTCAGTGTCAGTGTGTTGGCAGCAGCCACTCAATGTTAGTGGTGGCTGTTTAACAGTCTGATGGCCTTGAGATAGAAGCTGTTTTTCAGTCTCTCGGTCCCAGCTTTGATGCACCTGTACTGACCTCGCCTTCTGGATGATAGCGGGGTGAACAGGCAGTGGCTCGGGTGGTTGATGTCCTTGATGATCTTTATGGCCTTCCTGTGACATCGGGTGGTGTAGGTGTCCTGGAGGGCAGGTAGTTTGCCCCCGGTGATGCGTTGTGCAGACCTCACTACCCTCTGGAGAGCCTTACGGTTGAGGGCGGAGCAGTTGCCGTACCAGGCGGTGATACAGCCCGCCAGGATGCTCTCGATTGTGCATCTGTAGAAGTTTGTGAGTGCTTTTGGTGACAAGCCGAATTTCTTCAGCCTCCTGAGGTTGAAAAAGGCGCTGCTGCGCCTTCTTCACAATGATGTCTGTGTGAGTGGACCAATTCAGTTTGTCTGTGATGTGTATGCCGAGGAACTTAAAACTTGCTACCCTCTCCACTACTGTTCCATCGATGTGGATAGGGGGGTGTTCCCTCTGCTGTTTCCTGAAGTCCACAATCATCTCCTTAGTTTTGTTGACGTTGAGTGTGAGGTTATTTTCCTGACACCACACTCCGAGGGCCCTCACCTCCTCCCTGTAGGCCGTCTCGTCGTTGTTGGTAATCAAGCCTACCACTGTTGTGTCGTCCGCAAACTTGATGATTGAGTTGGAGGCGTGCGTGGCCACGCAGTCGTGGGTGAACAGGGAGTACAGGAGAGGGCTCAGAACGCACCCTTGTGGGGCCCCAGTGTTGAGGATCAGCGGGGAGGAGATGTTGTTGCCTACCCTCACCACCTGGGGGCGGCCCGTCAGGAAGTCCAGTACCCAGTTGCACAGGGCGGGTGACGAGCTTGGAGGGTACTATGGTGTTGAATGCCGAGCTGTAGTCAATGAACAGCATTCTCACATAGGTATTCCTCTTGTCCAGATGGGTTAGGGCAGTGTGCAGTGTGGTTCAGATTGCATCGTCTGTGGACCTATTTGGGCGGTAAGCAAATTGGAGTGGGTCTAGGGTGTCAGGTAGGGTGGAGGTGATATGGTCCTTGACTAGTCTCTCAAAGCACTTCATGATGACGGAAGTGAGTGCTACTCATGCCAAGAATATAAGATATGCATATTATTATTATCATGTCTGTGAGTATAACAGAACTTATGTAGCAGGCAAAACCCAGAGGACTAACTGTTTAGAATTTTTTTTTCTTCCCTATATTGTCTTTGCCATTGGAAATGTATTAAGAACCTACTTTCAGTTCCTACCGCTTCCACACGATGTCGCCAGTGTTTGGAATATGGCTGATGTTATTTCTTTGTCTTAACAGGAAGTAGGCCAACTCGGAACAGGGGACAATTTTGTGAGTTGCACAAGACATGAAGAGCAGAGCTTTTTTCTTTTCATTCATGTATTGAATACAGATTGCCCCGTCTACAATTTGATCGATTATTAACGTTTAAAAATACCTAACGCTGTATTCCAAAAGTCGTTTGAAATATTTTGGCAAAGTTTATAGGCAACTTTTGAAATATTTTGTAGTGACGTTGCGTTTTTCTAAGCTGTTTTTTTATGGATCAAACGCGCTTTATAAATGGACATTTTTGATATATATGGATGGAATTTATCGTACAAAAGGACCAATTGTAATGTTTATGGAACATATTGGAGTGCCAACAAAAGAAGCTCGTCAAAGATAATGCATATTTTCAATTTTATTTCAGCGTTTTGTGTAGCGCCTGCTACGCTAGCCCCTTTGTTTACTGCTGGTGAGGATGGCTGCAGGCTATCAGATAATAGCTTCATATGCTTTCTGACATGTTGGCTGGATTCACAACGAGTGTAGCTTTAATTGAGTATCTTACATGTGTGATTTAATGAAAATTTGAATTTTATAGCATTTTATTTGAATCTGCATTTCCCCTGGAAATTGGCCGGTTGAGACGCTAGCGTCTCCCCTATCCTCAAGAGGTTTTAAGAACAAATTCTTATTTTCAATGATGGCCTAGGAACCGTGGATTAATTGCCTTGTTCAGGGGCAGAACGACAGATTTTTACCTTGTCAGCTCGGGGATTCAATCTACCTACCACCCCAGGAAATAAATATTGTCTCACCGTGGGTGATAGTCAGATTTGCGTTTAGGAATGAGAATTACTCAGAGGCCTGTACTCTGGAACGGGATCGATTTGGAGGTGGAGGGTCCGTCAAGGTCTGGGGCGGTGTGTCATAGCATCATCGGACTGAGCTTGTTGTCATTGCATGTCTTCTCAACACTGTGCGTTACAGGGAAGACATCCTCCTCCCTCATGTGGTACAATTCCTGCAGGCTCATCCTGTCATGGCCCTCCAGCATAACAATTCCACCAGCCATACTGCTCATTCTGTGCATGATTTCCGACAAGACAGGAATGTCAGCGTTCTGCCATTGCCAGCGAAGAGCCCGGATCTCAATCCCATTGAGCACATCTGGGACCTGTTCGATCGGAGGGTGAGGACTAGGGCCATTCCCCCCAGAAATGTCTGGGAACTTTGCAGGTACCTTGGTGGAAGAGTGGGGTAACATCTCACAGCAAGAACTGGCAAATCTGGTGCAGTCCATGAGGAGGAGATGCACTGCAGTACTTAATGCAGCTGGTGGCTACACCAGATACTGACTGTTACTTTGTTCAGGGACACCTTATTCCATTTATGTTAGTCACATGTCTGTGGAACTTGTTCAGCTTATGTCTCAGTTGTTGAATATTGTTTGCTGAAAATAAACGCAGTTGACAGTGAGAGGACATTTCTTTTTTTGCTGAGTTTACTTGGCAGTGTCAGAGAAAGGCCCCAAAAAATTGTCAATGACTGCAGTCGCCCAAGTCATTGACTGTTCTCTCTGCTACCGCATGGCAAGCGGTACCAGAGCGCCAAGTCTAGGACCAAAACACTCTTCTACCCCCAAGAAAAATGACTGCTGAACAACTGAACACCACCCACCCCCCCTCACCCGGCTGCTACTCGCGGTTTATTATCTATGCATAGTCATTTCACAAATGACCTTGATTAACCTGTACTCCCGCACATTGACTCAGTACCGGTACCCCCTGTATTTAGCCTCGTTATTGTTATGTACATTTCTTGTGTTACCTTGTGAATGATTCATTTTTTAAAAACTTTAGTTAATTTAATAAATATTTTATTAACTCTATTTCTTGAACTGCATTGTTGGTTAAGGCTTATAAGTAAGCATTTCACAATAAGATTGTAAATACAATTTGATTTGATTCACACAAAATCTATTTTGCTTTCTATCTCAGATAATGAGCAGAGCCCTTTCCTCTAAATGGCACATACACACAGAGACTGAGCTGCTAGCTTCGCTAATTTGCCTCCTAAAAGGTGTACAGTTTTTGTATTATTTACACACCATGGTGATTTCCTTTCATTAAGACACCAACAACCCAATACAGCCGTTGTGTGGGATAGATAGATTCACTGTTAAAGGGGCAATCTGCAGTTGCTACATCCATTTTTGGACTTAAGTTAATGACGTGATACCCAATGATTCTTGAAGGATATAATATATAAATGTCTTGTGAGCTTAGTGCAATTGCCGTACCCCACCAGAACCCAAAATATAAGCTTGTTTTACTCTGTTTGTAAACTAAGTAAATGTAAACAAACACTGTATAGCCTCAAAACATGGTTACAACTATACTTTTATATCATGGATGATGGTCAGTCCTTGAATCAGAAACAGAAACAGTGGCGGGGGTGGCTTTGTTATTGTTTAAACTCCAGATTGCCCATTTAAGAAATAGAGGGGGGTCTCCATCACATGCTCTCCTCTTCTCCTTTGGTTGACGGGGTAATGTTTTTGGCTGTCATATTGTTGATATTGACAATAGTAGTTGGAAACTATTTCTGCTGTCTGTTAACCTTTGCAAACAATTGATTTACTCTGATCACCGCACACCTTCACAATTGCTTGTAAACACAGAGAGAGAGAAAGATAGAGAGAGGGAGAGAGAGAGAGAGCTCTGAAATGTCCTTTAGAGCAGCACGGCAGAGACCCGGCCAGCGGTGTACATTTCCAGTCGAGCGTTTGAATTAAACTGGTAATTGGATGGTGATCTGGTGTCCCAAAGGAGGGGTTATGACAATACAGGCTGAGGTGGGACCTGAGACCAGCACCAATCATATTGTTTCCTTTTTCTGTCAACGATGTCACACTCTTTACATAAGCTCTCATCCTCTACTGACCGTCCTATCAACCCACACACATGAACGCACACGCACAACACACACACTCCCCCGAAGCACAGCACACATCGTCTGCACTGTTGATGGATCTACACCTCAAATGGGAGTTCATACAAGAATGTGACATCAGATACTATGCTGCTCTATTGGGGACAACAACTATGTTTTGAGGTACCTCTGTTCCAAGAACTGCCGACAAGATTTATGTACATGATAGACTATAACCTAAAAGGAGAGTGGAACAATTTCTGTTGCACGTAAACATGCAGACGCATGAAAACACGTGCGCAGGCAGACACACACACACTCCAGTATCATTGGTAAGAGAACAGAATGTGATTTGCAAATATTGTAACAAAAGATCAAAGTCAGAGTCTCGAGATGTAGCGTGTCCTTCATCACACACATATTGAGTTTCATAAGCATCGACACACACCATTAACCTCTGATTAAAAACCTAGCTTGAAGCCCCCTGGTCAAAAGCATTCATTGAATTTAAATTTGGGAGGCATGCTTGACCATCAAAGCAAACGTTGTGCGGACCGCTTTTCTCAAGATGCCCCGAGACAAAGAATTGTTGGTAAATGGTTACAATAATAAGTGGGCACTGCGTCCTTCAGAGGATACATACAGATGGCTTTCTTAGATGTCCTTAGGGAGAATACAAGAGATAGGGAAAATAAACGTGATTTTGAAGGTTTTCCCTGTATCTTAAGAGTGAATTACAGCAAACTGATGATCTAGACTGAAATATATCTCTCACTCCAAACGGGTAGAGATTTCTCAGTGAATTATTGCTTCCACAGTAATTGGTTGTCTGCATTACTTCTAATCAATACATCAATATGCATTGTAACTGTTTTGCTTCACACAGGTAAATAGAGCTCATTGGGGATTGTTCCTCATTCAGTCACCACAAGATGGTGCTAGCTACATCCCATATTTTTTACTCACGTGGCAGTGTGTGTGTGTGTGTGTGTGTGTGTGTGTGTGTGTGTGTGTGTGTGTGTGTGTGTGTGTGTGTGTGTGTGTGTGTGTGTGTGTGTGCGTGTGTGTGGATCTATGGAACGTTTGGTTCCTCTTTTGCTATTATCAAACCCATCCAAGGTGAAACGCACTGGAGACTAACTGGGAGATTCTCATGAAACACGTTTTAAACATGTCTGTAGCAAATTGAGTTTCAAAACCATGATCCATCTGCAAAAATGAACTACCATTCTGAGGACTAAGATGTCTAGTTCTAAGTGTGTTATTTTAAATACATTTTACACTTTTGTCTGAATTTTGTACATTTTCACCCCAAATTCTCATTACTGAAATGCGTCCAGATTATGTTCTCGGGTCATGTCATACAATTTTACTTATTTTAATAAAACACAAAATATGTTGTTGTAGTTTGTCCATAAACCATAAAAAAATTGTATACTAGTTAATAATATTTACAGTGCCTTGCGAAAGTATTCGGCCCCCTTGAACTTTGTGACCTTTTGCCACATTTCAGGCTTCAAACATAAAGATATAAAATTGTATTTTTTTGTGAAGAATCAACAACAAGTGGGACACAATCATGAAGTGGAACGACATTTATTGGATATTTCAAACTTTTTTAACAAATCAAAAACTGAAAAATTGGGCGTGCAAAATTATTCAGCCCCTTTACTTTCAGTGCAGCAAACTCTCTCCAGAAGTTCAGTGAGGATCTCTGAATGATCCAATGTTGACCTAAATGACTAATGATGATAAATACAATCCACCTGTGTGTAATCAAGTCTCCGTATAAATGCACCTGCACTGTGATAGTCTCAGAGTTCCGTTAAAAGCGCAGAGAGCGGCCTCTCGGGTGGCGCAGTGGTTAAGGGCGCTGTACTGCAGCGCCAGCTGTGCCATCAGAGTCCCTGGGTTCGCGCCCAGGCTCTGTAGTAACCGGCCGCGACCGGGAGGTCCGTGGGGCGATGCACAATTGGCCTAGCGTCGTCCGGGTTAGGGAGGGATTGGTCGGTAGGGATCTCCTTGTCTCATTGCGCACCAGCGACTCCTGTGGCGGGCCGGGCGCAGTGCCCGCTAGCCAAGGTTGCCAGGTGCACGGTGTAGCCTCCGACACATTGGTGCAGCTGGCTTCCGGGTTGGATGTGCGCTGTGTTAAGAAGCAGTACGGCTGGTTGGGTTGTGTATCGGAGGACGCATGACATTCAATCTTCGTCTCTCCTGAGCCCGTACGGGAGTTGTAGCAATGAGACAAGAAAGTAGCTACTACAACAATTGGATACCACGAAATTGGGGAGAAAAAGGGGTAAAAAAAAATAAAAATTTAAAAGCGCAGAGAGCATCATGAAGAACACACCAGGCAGGTCCGAGATACTGTTGTGAAGAAGTTTAAAGCCGGATTTGGATACAAAAAGATTTCCCAAGCTTTAACATCCCAAGGAGCACTGTGCAAGCGATAATATTGAAATGGAAGGAGTATCAGACCACTGCAAATCTACCAAGACCTGGCCGTCCCTCTAAACTTTCAGCTCATACAAGGAGAAGACTGATCAGAGATGCAGCCAAGAGGCCCATGATCACTCTGGATGAACTGCAGAGATCTACAGCTGAGGTGGGAGACTCTGTCTATAGGACAACAATCAGTCGTATATTGCACAAATCTGGCCTTTATGGAAGAGTGGCAAGAAGAAAGCCATTTCTTAAAGATATCCATAAAAAGTGTTGTTTAAAGTTTGCCACAAGCCACCTGGGAGACACACCAAACATGTGGAAGAAGGTGCTCTGGTCAGATGAAACCAAAATTGAACTTTTTGGCAACAATGCAAAACGTTATGTTTGGCGTAAAAGCAACACAGCTGAACACACCATCCCCACTGTCAAACATGGTGGTGGCAGCATCATGATTTGGGCCTGCTTTTCTTCAGCAGGGACAGGGAAGATGGTTAAAATTGATGGGAAGATGGATGGAGCCAAATACAGGACCATTCTGGAAGAATCTGATGAACCTGATGGAGTCTGCAAAAGACCTGAGACTGGGATGGAGATTTGTCTTCCAACAAGACAATGATCCAAAACATAAAGCAAAATCTACAATGGAATGGTTCAAAAATAAACATATCCAGGTGTTAGAATGGCCAAGTCAAAGTCCAGACCTGAATCCAATCGAGAATATGTGGAAAGAACTGAAAACTGCTGTTCACAAATGCTCTCCATCCAACCTCACTGAGCTCGAGCTGTTTTGCAAGGAGGAATGGGAAAAAATGTCAGTCTCTCGATGTGCAAAACTGATAGAGACATACCCCAAGCGACTTACAGCTGTAATCGCAGCAAAAGGTGGCGCTACAAAGTATTAACTTAAGGGGACTGAATATTTTTGCACGCCCAATTTTTCCGTTTTTGATTTGTTAAAAAAGTTTTAAATATCCAATAAATGTCGTTCCACTTCATGATTGTGTCCCACTTGTTGTTGATTCTTCACAAAAAAGTACAGTTTTATATCTTTATGTTTGAAGCCTGAAATGTGGCAAAAGTTCGCAAAGTTCAAGGGGGGCGAATACTTTCGCAAGGCACTGTATGTACTCACAGTGTCTGTGGACATCTCATTACGTAACCCATTTTCAAGTTCCTGTAAAAATTCCAATCAGTTTTTTTTACAAAGTTTTATTCATCCATGATGCATCATCTAGAGGAGTAGTAGAGGTTAAGTTAAGGAAACTAGGCGTATGTCGCGTGTCACTACTTCACAGGAGAGCTGTTTGAACATAAACGTTTTTAAATGCGTTTTTTGTCAGAAATGCCTTCTCGAACATATGAACTTTCATTTGCCTTTATAACAAACTGGTATGCCATCTGCAAATACGAATACAATTGTTAAATTATGAGCCTAGTTGGTTTAGCGACAGAAAAAGTTAGCAACCTTCCCGCTAGCCATGATTGGCTGAGATAATAAGTGGGCTGGACATGCCTGAGAGATGAGTTTGGATTGGTCTGTCATATAGCATGCTTCTGTCTATTTGAGCTGGTCAGTATGTCTAGGTAATCCTCTCTAATGCAGGCTTTAAAAAAAGGTATTGCGTAGTAAAACTGCATACGCCTAATGTCAAGGTAAAATGTATTGTTAGCTAGCTAACGTTAGCTGACTGGCTCACTAGCTAACGTTACGTGTATGCTCTCCACTTCGTGGGGACCAAGTTTTTAAATCAGTGGAATTCGAGGATGTTAGCTAAGGAGAAGGAGAAAACACCTCTCTCCAAATTAAATCTTCAAACTAAGGGCAACCATGGCATCCGACAGGAGACGCGTCCATCCATGATATATATGGGTAAGATAGCCTAGCTTGTTACATATTCCCACGTTACACATTTCTAATTTTGACAGAAAGTGGTTTAATTTCAAGTTAAAGTGTACTGTTAGCTAGCTAACGTTATGTGTATGATCTTATTATTCATATCTCAGAGCCATTTGCTTGACTAGTTATAGCCTAATGTTAGTTAACTAACATTGAACCTGGTTGGTTAGCTACCTGCAGATTCATTCAGGATAGTAAAGTCATGAGTTGGCATTATGATTCATTGTTTACCTAGCTAGCTACATGTCTAAACAAAAGACTCTCGTCTGAGTGTGCCAGAGCACAGAATAACTGATGAATTTACGAACGCTGAACACCCGTTGAATATGGCCGGTGTCAGTAAACGTCAGCAAAAAAACAGAATTAAATTGTTGCCACAAGCACAGTAACAGTCACCAACGATCTGGATAACATGAAAACAGCCTAACCAGCCAATGTTACCCAGTTAGCGTGGGTGCTTGACTGCCGTTGTGAGGTTAAAATGTTCGGATCAACCTTACTCATCGGCCAGAGCGTCCAGTGTGTGCTCTGAACGCTCCGCGAGTGAAACGCTCTGAATATACAAGCGGTCAATCTGACAGCACTCTGACCAACGCTCTGCATAACATAACAGCCTAACCAGCTCTGCTAGGGCAAGTGATGTTCAGTGAGCTGTTCTCTCGTTTCTCATGTCTGGAAGTAGCTAGCAAGTTAGCTTGGGTGCTTGACTGCTGTTGTTTGTACAGAATGCTCGGATCAACCCTTAAAGAGACGGGTAGGGCTAAAGCTTAAGGGGGTGTGAACGATGCTGAATGGGTGTAGACAAAGAAGAGCTCTCCAGTACCAGTACCAAAACATTAAAAGTACATTTTATAAAAAGTGAGTTTACAAGTTTATCAACTTTCAAAGCAAAATTAATATCCCATTATTCCTGTAGCGTATGATATACAATTTTGAGTCTCTACTTTTATCCAATATAAAAAACACAATTTCAAATAAGACCGACTTGAGCCGGTCGGTCACATATGCCTTCAGAATGAGGTTCTTATTCTCAAACACCCCTTTTACCCCACTTGGCCTTCTCATTACTGAAACAGCCAAAAAGTTCAAATTATGGAAAAAGTCTGGTTTAATTTGATATGTTTTATAATTTCATTTTACATATTTGTCTTTTCAGTGTACGTTTAACTCAGGCCTTTCATTAGAGGAGCAATGTTAAAAAATATATTAGAAATTGATTTGTGTATTCCTTTTTTGTACTGTTGCGGTAATGAGAATTTTGTGGAAATTGTGGTAAAATGCATAATGTGATCAAAAAAACATAATAATCATTATGAAATACAAGGTAATAAGGAATGAAAAGAAGGCTACGTCCGACATTGGAGTCCTTTGTACAGGTGAAGTTCATGAGTACATAACTACACATAAATACAATGAAGTATATACTGTAAGTACGGTCTTACCCAATACATTTGCGGACAATGATAATGATGCATTGGATTTATACAAGCACTTGCCAGGTTCTCAAGGTAATTCACAATGTGTCAGGGGGGAGATCACTCAGGCAATGTGATGCATGTGGTTTATTGGGGGTATGCACATAACAGATATTCTGGTCACAATTCTGATTGATCCATTGCCACAGAGCACCTGCCTAGAAAGACGAAGAGGAAAAGAGAATGAAAGGGAGAGAGAGGGAGAGCGAGATGGGCAGGTAGAGAGAAAAAGAAAGAGAAATGGAGGAAAGACAAGGAGGGAAAGAGATATAGAAAGAGTGGGGGCAGGGCAAAGAGTGGGAGACAGAAGTGTGAGTAGAGGGCTTATCAGTCTTACCCATGCAGGGCCTTCTCTCCGAACCAGTCTCCTTTCCCCATGCTGCGGAGGTAGACAGGATCCCCGCTGGGCTTGTCTTCCCTGGTCACATTCACCTGGACAAAGGGGTGGGGTGCCACTTTAAATCCATAAGGGGGGAGTGAGCAGTTATACATTCTGAGAGAAGGGACCTATGGGACCATGAGCTGCACTGTAAGTACCTAAAACCCTTCTGTAATGGACATTTCTGTAACTGTATGGTTGACTAATCACTACATTATTCAACATCAAAGTGAGGTTAATGCAGAGCAGGGGTGATGGACATATCTGTGCATGCTAAATCTTTGTACATCTTTGATGGACATCTTGGTGCTATGGTCTGTGAGGAACCACTAACCAGGTCATTAGCTAGCTGACAACTGAGCGATGGAGGTCCAGCAGAAATGGCCAAAGTGAAGATATAGAAGGTCGTTTGACTTAATTAAGGCTTCTATCTTCATTCATTAGAAGGTTCTATTGCAGTATGACATCACATCCACCAGAAATGCATAGCTAAATCTGAGGGAAATAGTGATAATTCAACTTTTAATATGATCTGGGAAGACAAAAAGGGAAAGAAAGACCCAGGATAAGACACACAAAGAGAGAGCGAGAGAAAGTGAGAGTGTGAGAGAGAGAGAGAGAGAAGTTTGTTCCACTAGTTGAGACAGATGGATACTGTACATCTTGATAATTTGAATGGGGTAAATCGTTGACCTTATTTGGCTCCCTGGCTGGGACAGAAGGTAACATGTCTGGCTGAGAGCCCTATATCAATAATGTTGATGATGATGAGGGTCTCACCATTCCCTTGCTGACAATGAAGAAGGTGTCTCCTGTGGCTCCCTGTCTGACGATGTACTCTCCATCCTCATAGTGTGTCTGGAACCAAAGAGGAGAAGATAAGTGAGAAGGATGAGTCACCCAGGCACCTCTGTCTAATACCCACTTCACCCCAGGGTGAGACACCTTGAACACGTTGCATTGGTGAAAAGGTTTTCCCTCAGTATTGTATCTTAGTTGGGGTGCAGAGTGCCCTGAAGCAACAATACTTTGAAAGCACAAACATATTTACACACATATGAGCACATAGGCACAGCCGCACGTGTATGTGCATGCACGCACACGCACGCTCCATATTCTTCACACTCTCATTTCCTGTGTTTTCTCTTGATTTGAAAGCCTCTCCTTGAATCTCATACACAGAGTTAGGTGTGTTAACCTGTAAAGACAGGATTATGTGTAACACACTGCCATTTATCCAGGCAAAGATGGTTGAATGTGGTATGTGAGAGTGAGTATCTGGCCTTTGTAAGACAAAGCTGTGACATTTAACCTGTAGAGGGCTCAGCCAATCAATACACTGTGACCAATGTGCCACACCAGACCAACTAAACACACTGCCCATGGAAACAGATGCTGACCTTTGTATATTATGGTCATCCAATCTCAAAACATAGAGGTTACATTGTCTTCTTGTTTTTCAGTATAGCAGTCAAATCCTGGGTGGTGTTCTAGCGATCTGCCCCAATATACACGTACCTGTTAGCAACAGGGTTTAGATGTGTGCGTTTTTTTCCTCATTCATCTAGACACACTATCCCATAATGAAAAGCCAAAACAGGTTTTTAGAAATGTTAGCAAATGTATAAATAAATCCCAAACTGAAATATCACATTTATATACAGGGCAGGTAATCAAGGAAGTGATGGAGTCCTGATGAGTCTGACAATGCACAAGTGTGCGTAACGATGGAGACAGGTGTGCGCCATAACGAGCAGCCTAGTGAAATAGAAGCCGGAGAAGGAGCACACGTGACATCTTGTTTATGACACTACAAGCTTGGCATACCCTGTATTTGTTGAGTTTCTCCCATTCTTCTCCACAGATCCTCTCAAGCTCTTTCAGGTTGGATGGGGAGCGTCACTGCACAGCTATTTTCAGCTCTCTCCAGAGATGTTTGATCGGATTCAAGTCCCGGGCTCTTGCTGGGCAATTCAAGGATATTCAGAGACTTGTCCCAAACCCACTCCTGCATTGTCTTGGCTGTTTGCTTAGGGTTGTTGTCCTGTTGGAAGGTGAACCTTCGGCCCAGTCTGAGGTCCTGAGCACTCTGGAGCAGGTTTTCATCAAGGATCTCTCAGTGCTTTGCTCCATTCATCTTTCCCTCGATCCTGACTAGTCTACCAGTCCCTGCCGCTGAAAAACATCCCCACAGCATGATGCTGCCACCACCATGCTTCACCGTAGGGATGGTGCCAGGTTTTCTCCGGGACGCTTGGCATTCAGGCCAAAGAGTTCAATCTTGGTTTCATCAGACAAGAGAATCTTGTTTCTCAAGGTCAGTCTTTAGTTGCATTTTGGCCAACACCAAGTGGGCTATCATGTGCCTTTTAATGAGGAGTGTCTGGCCACTCTACCATAAAGACCTGATTTGTGGAGTGCTGCAGAGATGATTGTCCTTCTGGAAGGTTCTCCCATCTCCACAGAGGAACTGGAACTCTGTCAGAGTGACCATCACCTCCCTGACCAAGGCCCTTCTCCCTTGATTGCTCAGTTTGTCCGGGCGGCCAGCCCTAGGAATACTTTTGGTGGTGCCAAACTTCTTCCATACAAGAATGATGGAGGTCACAGTGTTCTTGGGGACCTTCAATGCTGCAGACATTTTTTAGTACCCTTCCCCAGATCTGTGCATTGACAAAATCCTGTCTCGGAGCTCTACGGACAATTCCTTTGACCTCATGGCTAGATTCTTGCTCTAACATGCCCTGTCTACTGTGAGACCTGATATAGACAGGTGTATGCCTTTACAAATCATGTCCAATCAAGTTGTAAAAACATCTCAAGGATGCACCTGAGCTCAATTTCAAGTTTCATAGCAAAGGGTCTGAATACTTAAGTAAATAAGGTATTTCTCTTTTTTTATTTTATACATTTGCAAACATCTATAAAAACCTGTTTTCACTTTGTCATTATGGGGTATTTCCACAAGATGTGGAAAAAGGGAAGAGGTCTGAATACTTTCCGTATGCACTGTATGTCTCAGTCTATCTCAGACAAATCAATAAGACAGCACCTGATTGACATTAGAATAAACAGTACTTTGGTGAATACAACATAGTATTGAATGACACAGAGGGGCTCTCAGAAACAAAATGTTAACATGTTATTTTGGTTTGTGTTTGGCAGTCAGTGTATGTCCCAAGCATTAGTCAGATGGTCTGTTCTTTTTTAAATGCATTGCTTCATTTTACCACTGCAGTCACAAAGGTTCTCATTTTCTACGAAATGGCAAGCGTTATACACACATTGAATAACATGCTAAAACAATATTATAGCTTTAAAATGAACTTTAATGATTGTGTGTCATGTATACATTCTCTTGAAAGAGAGGTAAATATTTATGTTGAAAGAAACTAAAACGGAATAGGAAAAACCTTAAGTTGTAGAGAGTGCATAGATTTTTCATAGCTTAGCATAATTGATAGATTTTTCTGTCCTTGTGAAGTGAACACTTTATGGCCAAAATTGGGACCACTTCCTGGCCATTATCTGAACACACACACACACACACACACACACACACACACACACACACACACACACACACACACAGAAATGCAAATGCTACAGGCTTCTAAAAGCCTGCAGGACAAACTAAATGTAAAAAGCAGTTTGCAGCCAAAGTGAAACTGGAGAACTTATCAAAGGAAAAAGGATAACAAATAGTTTAAATGGAGCTCAGAAGTGTGGTGCTAAAAAAATCATTGCTATTGCAATGTCCAAAGAAAACATATAACCTTTTACAAAACCACCAGAAGTCTGAAATAATTCAGAGAGGAAACCGAAACAAAAAAGGTAAACCAGAGAACAGGTACAATATATACATTCCTCTGGGCAAAAGTGGTGATCTGACCATCTTTGACTGGTGAGATTCCTCCAAGAATTTAAATTAGTCCTTCAAGAATTTAAATTATATTTCAATTGTATGTGTTGTCACATCACATACAAGTTCATCAACACCATACCCAGTTGCTCAGAACTCTCAAACCTTCTCTGCCTTCAGCATAGCAAGAACATCCTCAACCCGTAGGCCTCCATTATCCATTCACGCCATTCATCCAACAAACTCTTTTGTTTCCATAGAAATGTGTATCCTTGGCGAACACATTTGTGTACATAAATGGCTTTCAAAGGAGGACCTACCTCCTCAAGGACATCAGCCAGCTTGCTTAGTATCTCCTCCGGAAGTTCATGGAACGTTGGAACACTGCAGGAAGAAAAGAGTCAGGAAGTCAAGGAAGAATAGGGATCCACAATGCTACAGGGCATTGATGCTAATAGACATATACACTGAGTATACAAAACATGACATAGACTGACCAGGTTCATCCAGGTGAAAGCTATGATCCCATACTGATGTCACCAGTTAAACCCATTCAATCAGTGTAGATGAATGGTAGGAGACAGATTAAATAAGGATTTTTAAGCCTTGAGACACAGAATGTGTACAGTATGTGTGCCATTCAGAGGGTGAATGGGCAAGACAAAATATGTAAATGCCTTTGAATGGGCTATGGTAGTAGGTGCTAGGCGCACCGGCTCATGAATTGCAACAGTGCTGGGTTTTTCACGCTCAACAGTTTCCAGTGTGTATCTAGAATGGTCTACCACCCAAAGGATATCCAGCCAACTTGATAAAACTGTGGGAAGAATTGGAGTCAACAAGGGCCAGCATCCCTGTGGAACACTTTCGACACCTTGTAGAATCCATGCCCTGATGATATGAGGCTGTTCTGAGGGCAAAAGTGGGTGCAACTCAATATTAGGAAGGTGTTGCTAATGTTTTGTACACTCAGTATAAGGTCATGTAATATCGGCAGCTACACAGTCAATAGGTTAGCCTGAATAGAGTTTCTGTTATTATGCTCGCTCAGTTTTCTTAACGTTGGTGAAAGTATAATCCAGAAATGAACCTATAAAAATACACTACACATTTACTATGTGTGGTATTCTGTATGCGTAGACACACACACACACACACACACACACACACACACACACACACACTCTGAGGTTGAAGAGGCTTGATGTTTGTTCTGCGCATTTCCTTGCAGTCCTCTGAATCCTAAATCCCATCTGCTCGTTATCGACATGGACTAAAGAAAACTGGCCAATGTTTATCAGAGGGGAGAGAAAAATAGCACCCAGGCATTGGAACAAAGGCTTTTATCTCTCTATATCATCTCTCTGTTTCTCCATCTCCAAGTCCCTCTCGTTTTCCATGCTTTATTAAAGTAATCTGAACCATCTCGCCCCAGCACTGACTCCTCGTGCTGACTTTCCTCCATGGACCCTGGCCAGAAAATGGCTTGTCAGATAGTTCCTTACAATGGGAAACATATGTGACTTTAGGCCCCGAGCCATGAAACAATTCCGGCAAACAAAAAGCCTCTGTTATGGAAAGTTATGCATCTAACGACTTAATTGGGTTGTAATAAAATGGTAAATTTGATCATCATGTTGTTAGGTTCAAAACTGTTAAAGTGGAATAGGATGGTGTTTACAAGTGTATTTGTGTGTGTGTGAGGGTTTGCATGCACGTGGCTTAGACCCCAGTCTTCTAAAATGAGACTGTGAACCATCTGAACTCGAGTGCCACAGTCCCGCTGATTTTCATTCCCCTTGGCCCTTAATTGATCAATTCAGGTAATTGATTTGCTGGAAAATGGGTTAGCCAGGTGTTAGCAATCTCTAATTGAATGGCTACGATAAATAGGGGTTGGGGTCAATTCAGGAAGCACACTGAAATACCGCCTATTTTCAACAATTTCTCCATAAACTGAAAAGGAGAAGCTAATTATTTAAAAAATATATATATTTTTGAATTTAAAATTCAAATCACTTCCTGAATTGACTGACTACAATTCTAATTGGCAAAAACCGTGGATGAAAAGCAGCCGTCACTCCAGGACCAGAATTACACCCCCTTGCTAACAAACTAGAACATCTTGGCTCCTGGACCCTGTCCGTGCATTTCAAGGCTGCGTTGAGACAATGACTTATCAGTGACCTAAGCCTTGCTCAGATAATCCCTACCATTGTGTAGCTGAGTTGCTGCTACAAATGTACATTGTCCCAGGGGCATTGGCAGTCATAATTTAAGTAACCTAATTTAACTCCGCTGAATGCCTCTGTCAATCCTACGCTGTAATCATGTGCCTAAGAACCTATACTGTTAGCACTGAGGCGGTATGCCCTAGTAGGAAGTCAGTTTGGGGCCAACTCACCCTGCACTGCATCAGCTCAAACATAAATATCACGGTCACGTCTACCTCTGATAAGCCTCCCAGTAAATTCTAATCAAATCAAACTTTATTTGTCACATGAGCTGAATACAACAAGTGCACACCTTACAGTGAAATGCTTACTTACAAGCCCTTAACCAACAGTGCAGTTCAAAATATTTACCCAAACTATAAACTAAAGTAAAAAATAATAAAAAGAAACACAATAACACAACAATAACAAGGCTATATACACGGGGTACCGGTACAGAGTCAGTGTGCAGAGGCACAGGTTAGAGGTCATTTGTACATGTAGGTAGGGGTGAAGTGACTATGCATAGATAATAAACAGTGAGTAGCAGCATTGTACAAAATAAATGGGGGGGGGGGGGGTCAATATAATAGTCAGGTTGCCATTTGATCAATTTGTCAGCAGTCTTATGCACCCCTGTACCGCTTGCCGTGCAGTAGCAGAGAAAACAGTCTATGACTTGGGTGACTGGAGACTCTTAATTTGACGGGCTTTCCTCTGACACCGCCTATTATATAGGTCCTGGATGGCAGGAAGCTTGGCCCCAGTGATGTACTGGGCCGTACACACTACAAAGCAATACAAACTATCAAAAATTCCAGGAAAGTGCTAAAAAAATAGCCCAGATTAACATACTATGTAGCCTAAGAAACAAGGTTCATGAAATCGAGAACTTGCTAGGAACAGATAATATTCATATACTGACATATATCTCTGAAACTCACTAAGATAATACCTTTGATGATACAGTGGTAGCAATACATGGTTTGAACATCTTCAGAAGAGACAGGAATGCCAATGGTGGAGTTGTTGCCGTTTATGTTCAGAGTCATATTCCTGTAAAGCTTAGAGAGGACCTCATGTTGAATGCTGTTGAAGTAATATGGCTACAAGTTCACCTGTCTCACCTAAAGCCCATTCTTGAGGGAAGCTGCTATAGACCACCAAGTGCTAACAGTCAGTATCTGGATATTATGAGTGAAATGCTTGATAATGTATGTGATATCAACAGAGAGGTATACTGTATTTTCTGGGTGACCTTAATATTGATTTAGTTTCATCAAGCTGCCCACTCAAGAAAAATCTTCAAAATCTAACCAGTGCCTGCAACCTGGTTCAGGTTATCAGTCAACCTAACAGGGTATTTACAATGAAACAATCCATGTATTGATCACATCTTTACTTGCCAATGCTGCAGAAATCTACTCTAAAGTAGTATCCAAATCCATTGGATGTAGTGATCATAATATAGTAGCCATATCTAGGAAAACCAAAGTTCCAACAGCTGGCCGTAATATAGTGTATAAGAGGTCATATGAGTAATTTTGTAGTGATTCCTATTTTGAAGATGTAAAGAATATTTGCTGGTCTGTGGTATGTAATGAGGAGAAACCAGTCACTGCACTTGACACATTTATGAAAGTCTTTATTCCAGTTACTAATATACATGCACCCATTAAGAAAATGACTGTAAAAACTGTTCAATCCCAGTGGATTGATAAGGAATTTTGACATTTTATGGGCGACAGGGATGGGACAAAAGGAATGGAAAATAAGTCTGGCTGCACAGCCTATTGGCAAATGTACTGTAAATTGAGAAATCATGTGACTAAACTGATCAAGAAGAAGAAACTATACTATGAAACAAAGATAAATCATATATAGAATGATAGTAAAGCTTTGGAGCACCTTAAATGACATTGTGGCAAAAATGGTCAACTTGGCTCCATCATTCATCACAAAACCCACTGATATTGGCAACCACTTTAATATTTTTTTCATTGGCAAAATTAGAAAATTTAGGCATGACATGCCAACAACAAATTCTGAACCTACACACCCATGCATAACTGACCAAATTCTGAAAGACAATAATTGTAATTTTGAATTCTGTAAAGTAAGTGTGGAAGAGGGAAATTAAAAGCATTTTCTCATTCAAACAGCCAACCAAATCAGCCTGTTACCAGCCCATAGTAAACTTGTTTGAAAATAATTGTTTGACCAGACACAATGCTATTTAAACAAATTATCAACAGATTTTCAGCACAATTAAAGGGAAGGGCATTCAACATGTACGCACTTACACAAATTACTGATGATTGGCTGAGAGAAATTGATAATGAAAATATTATGGGAGCTGTTTTGCTTGATTTCAGTGCAACTTTTGAGATTATCAATCATAATCTGCTGCTGGAAAAAGGTATGTGTTTTGGCTTTACATCCCCTGCTATGTTGTGGATCGGGAGTTACCTGTCTAACAGAACACAGAGGGTGTTCTTTAATTGAAGCCACTCCAACATAATCCAGGTAGAGTCAGGCATTCCCCAGGGCGGCTTTCTAGGCCCCTTACTTTTTTCAAACTTTACTAATGACCTACCACCGGCTCTGAGTAAAGCCTGTGCGTCTATGTCTGCTGATGTCTCAACTCTATACACGTCATCTACCACAGCAAGTGAAATCACTGCAACACCTAACAAAGAGCTGCAGTCAATTTCATAATTGGTGGCAAGAAATAAGTTAGATCAAAATATTTCAAAAACTAAAAGCATTGTATATGGGACAAATCATTGACCAAACCCTAAATCTCAATCTTGTAATGAAAAATTTGGAAAATGAGCAGGTTGAGGAGACTAAACTGTTGGAGTAATTCTGGATTGTAAACTAATGGGGAGAGGCCTGTCCATAATAAAGCGCTGTTCTTCCTTCTTAACAATGCTATCAACAAGGCAGGTCCTACAGGCCCTAGTTTTGTCGTACCTGGACTACGGTCCAGTCATGTGGTCAGGTGCCACAAACAGGGACTTAGGAAAATTGTCCCAGAACCGGGCAGCACGGCTGACCCTTAAATGTACACAGAGAGCTAACATTAATAATATGCATGTCAATCTCTCCAGGCTCAAAGTATAGGAGAGAAGGACTTATATTTGTAAGAAGTATTGACATGTTGAATGCACCGAGCTGTCTGTTTAAACTACTAGCACACAGCTCAGACACCCATGCATACCCCACAAGACATGCTACCAGAAATTTCTTAAAGGTCCCCAAGTCCAGAAAAGACTATGAGCGCACAGTACAACATAGAGCCATGACTACATGGAACAATATTCCACATCAACTAACTCAAGCAAGCAGTAAAATCAGATAAAAAACGGATAAAAATAGATCTTATGGAATAGTAGGGACTATGAAGAGGTACACACACAGACACACGCCTACACACGCCTACACACACATGATAATATACACACATACACAATATACACACACGTACACATCAATTTTTTTGTTGTAGATAAGTGGTGGTAGAGGAATGGCCTGAGTGCACACACTTATTGTGAAATCTGTTGTGAAATGTAATGTAATGTTTTTAATTGTATATAACTGCTTTCTGGACCCCAGGAAGAGTAGCTGCTGCTTGGAAAAAAGAGGGAAAGATTGTGAAAGACAGAACAGGGGGACAATCAGAGGGACAGACAGCAGAACAGACAGAGAAAGCAGTACATTTCCAATGCACCTCATATATCCTGCTTGATGCATATGACACGCTCCTCTCCCTCCATCTTTTGATGAGGACATATTTTATCCCACGCTGTATGTCCGTGCAACAAAATTCTGCCTTTAATATGATAATAGGCTTCCCTGTCTTCAGCCCGTCTCCTCTGCCAAACCCTATGCTAATGCCAAAGTCAGATAGAGAGAAGAAAGAGAGCAGGAAGAAGGGATAATAATTGTTCCGGTAGAGTGGGTACTTCCAGATGCGTAACAAAGTTGAAGGAGACATTGGGCTCTATTTTAACAAACCAAACGCAATGGAAAATCTTAACACTGGTGGTCGGGCTATGGGTCCTGGGCTGTGTCGGACATATTGTTACTTTTTTTTTTATTGTGTGAATTAAGGCTTAGTTTTGATTCATTTACATTCTTTGGGTTTTTGATTAATCAAGAGGTCTCATGAGTCAAACCCTTTATGAAAGGTTTGACTAACTGTCGAATGCATTGGTCATGACCAAAAAACAGCCTTCATTGAGAGGAGGGGAAGCTATGCTTGGTTTTTAATCAATTTAAACGAAATGTGAACAAATATTTGTTTTCATGTTTCTAAATACAAGGTTTACGGGAACAAAAAAGAAAATTAATCTTGTTCCATTTTGTTACGTTCCCCAGTTTCTGTGTTGTAGTTGGTGTATTTGCATGTGTGTTTTTCAGTAAATGGCTTCCTGAAATCCCTCAAGCAGCTGATTGGTCGACTCCATGGCTAATTGGAGAGCTGACCCCGCCCCCTCGTCAAGATGCAGCTGTCTCCAATTACCCATTCCTTCTGAAGCTATATAAAAGCCAGTGTTCTGTTCAGATGAGAGATCATTGCTGGAAGATCATTGCTGGAGAGATTGATTGAGATATAGAGAATTCAATTGCTGAGAGTGGTGTTGGTCATTTTTCAGGGAGCTGAGGGTTATATAGTGTTGGTTGTTTCTCAGAAAGCCTAGGGAGTGCTTAGGCAAGAGTAGTATATTCACTGTCTAGGCACACTAGGTAAGACCTGGGCGGACCACCCCCTGTATTTTGGTTAGCGCACCAGGTGGTGCTAAGTTAGATAAGTAGTGGTTAGGCTGGTTAGATAGGAGAGGGGGCTTTGACATTTACTTTCTTTGCTTTGGTTCTGTCCAGCCCCTTTTCCCCATATTAACGTGTGAAGGAATACATTCCTAGTAAGGGGTAAATTCTGCCTTTTGTCATCCTTACACGCACCTACAGTCCACACCTCTTTCGCTTCACAGAGTTGAGTTGTAGCAGGGTGTTGCGTTCCCACTTCACAGAGGCGTGCGTAACACGTGGTTGTCATGGCTGGACAGGTTGCACTTCCACTGTCAGAATCCATACCATAACCAACCAAGTTACTGCTAACACCAGCTTTTGGTTGGTCTTAAATATCCCCACCAGTGCTGCCTGAAATTGTCACTTTGGTATATGTTTTTTATAAAGACACACCTCAGATACTGCCACCCCTCCTACCTCAGCGCAAGAGACTCATATAAGACAGACAGGTCAATTAACAAACCTGGCGCTAGGGTTTAAAAACAGAAGGGCACCGGCTCTAACAGGTCGAAATTGCAAACAAGCGTGCGTTTGACAATTGCACTGGTTAACTATCATTATGTAACTGGATACGAATGGGGAAATGTGACTTCAATGTTAAATCACTTCAATATCGCCAACCCTAGGTCGTATGAGTCTGGTATATTGATAAATAATTAAATGTTATAATGTAATCAAATCCAATGTTATTCATCACATGCACTGAATACAACTGGTGTAGACTTTACATTGAAATGCTTGCTTACAAACCTTTCCCAATGATGCAGAGTTTAAAAATAATATAAAATAGTAACTAACAAAACAGGAATGAAATAAAATACATAAGAATGTAGCAATATACAGGGAATATATAGTATTTCTGTTCCTCACCTTTTTAAAAACTCCATGTATTCGGTGTGTTTGATCAGGCCCGTCCTCATCATAATAGTTTGAAAGCATTGTCGGTCGATGGCCCATAACTTCACATTGGTGAGAGCTGGAGAGGGGAAAAATGGAGAAGAAAGGAGTGATCAGAATAGTCAGGGAGAAACATGGATACCAGGGCATTTTCACAATATAATGAGTCATCATTAACCAGGTGTCTACTTGGACAACATGAGTGCACTTTTGAGAGAGATGAGGAGAGAAAGAATTTAAACCGGCCCAGGCTATCCCATAAGAACCCACAGCAGAAAGGCTATTAGAATGACTTCCATCACTGATGAATGGATTCATTTGGCTGACCATGTCTGTGCATTCTGTGCATGTTCATCTGTTTGTTGCTTTGCCTGTTTGTTCTGTCCTGACCTGTCTACTTTGATGTCTGTGTCACTGTAACACTGACTCCTCCTCTTCTAATCAGAACACACACAAACACCAATTAATTGACAAACAGACACTTAAGGGTAGGCAAGATAACACACACACACCCACCCACATACTTCCAAGGAGCAACAGTTAAGCCCACTGTCTGCCAGACCACAGGAGAGATTCTCTCATTAGATGGTCAGGCTCTTTTTAGTCCCAGTTAGATCAGTTTTCTTCACAGGCTGAAACTGTCTGCAGACCTTGTACCAACTAATGAGGAAGGAGACTGTGCATCCTTCTTTTTTATTTTTTGAATTTTACCCCCTTTTCTCATCCAATTTCGTGGTATCCAATTGTTAGTAGTTACTATCTTGTCTCATCGCTACAACTCCCGTACAGGCTTGGGAGAGACGAAGGTTGAAAGACCTGCGTCCTCCGATACACAACCCAACCAAGCCGCACTGCTTCTTAACACAGCGCGCATCCAACCCGGAAGCCAGCCGCACCAATGTGTCGGAGGAAACACCGTGCACCTGGCGACCTGGTTAGCATGCACTGCGCCCGGCCCGCCACAGGAGTCGCTAGTGCGCGATGAGACAAGGATATCCCTGCCGGCCAAACCCTCCCTAACCTGGACGACGCTAGGCCAATTGTGCGTCGCCCCACGGACTGCGATGCAGTGCCCTAGATCACTGCGCCACCCTGGAGGCCCACAATGCATCCTTCTTTAAGCACTAAATAACTAAAACACATTCCAGAAACCTATTTCTCTTGGGCCTAGATAACTCACAAACACGGAGCTGAAACACTGGTTAAATGGACGCAATATGGCAGATGGAAATTTCACAGCCTAGCAGAAGTCTTAGTGAAGCCACAGTATCACCCTTTTGTTGTCAGCTTTCCAGTACTATCAGGCTGCATGAAATCAAGGGATCCAACCTATGATTACTAGGGAACAGACCGCCATTCCAGACCTCTAAAACCCAAGCCTCAGAGAAGAGGGCTAGAAAATATTTTGGAGTAACATTCCTGTTAGGCGCTAAAGCAACAGCTGTTAAGAGGAGTGACGTAGTTGTGTAAACACAGAGCCAACAGAGTGCTACGGCAGTGAGTGGGCAATTCACAGGGCATGGAGAAATCAGATATTGAGAGGCCAGGAGCGCATTGCAGTGAGGGTAAGTGGGTTATTTGGAGACTTGACTAAATTGCAGTGAGACTTAGGGAGCTAGTTAGCCTGCAATGTGTGTAGATGAATGTCTTAATGCTTGTGGGCCGTTCAGCCATTAGCTCGACAGCGTACTAAAGCCACTCCAGGCCCTGGGTTGACAACAGGCAGGGATGGAGGTGGAATGTGAAGGTTCTTGAGAAGTGTGGGAGTCTGGTAGTGAGGGAATTATGTTGAAGCAGACTGAGAATACATGCATGATGCATACTGCATATAACGTACTAGCAAAAATGTGTGTTGATCTCTAAGCACACGCACCAACGCACACACAGACACGCACCCTTGGGAGCTCATCCCTTAAAGAGATTGGAACAACACTATTGCAACCACAAAAAAGGTGTGTGATCAAGTCTGCTATGAAGGCCCATCAGGATTTATGTTCCCCACAGCATACAAAGTGTGATCTTTCAGCCACAGTTTCCTCTTCCTCTACCTTGTCAGGCCCATACATATTTCATTTGTTTTACTTTCACCCCTTTTTCGTGGTTCAATTGGTAGTTAAAGTCTTGTCTCATCGCTGCAACTCCCCTACGGACTCGGGAGAGGTGAAGGTCGAGAGCCATGCGCCCTCCGAAACACGACCCTGCCAAGCTGCACTGCTTCTTGACACACTGCTTGCTTAACCCGGAAGCCAGCCACACGAATGTGTCAGAGGAAACACCGTCCAACTGACGATCAAAGTCAGCTTGCAGGCGCCTGGCACAACCACAAGGAGTCGCTAGAGCACGTCGAGACAAGGAAATCCCAGCCGGCCAAACCCTCCCATAACCCAAACAACACTGGGCCATTATGTGCCGCCTCATGGGTCTCTGTGGCCCATACACCACCCCCCCCCCCCCCCCCCCCCCCCCCCACTTTCCCTATCTTAAAAAGGCAGTAGCTTTGCCCTGATAGTTTGTAGTTGTTTCCCCTCCCCCTTCTTAATCTGTCCCACTTGCTCTTGGGAAGTTTCCTG
This sequence comes from Oncorhynchus mykiss, assembly GCF_013265735.2. Classification (NCBI taxonomy): domain Eukaryota; kingdom Metazoa; phylum Chordata; class Actinopteri; order Salmoniformes; family Salmonidae; genus Oncorhynchus; species Oncorhynchus mykiss. Next base: position 73,191,809 of record NC_048565.1, read on the forward strand.
TTATCATGCTAGCAAGTAAAAGTGCAGTGATGCCACCATCCCTCAGAAGCACCTGTTCATAGAACATCTGTTCTGATTCATATAAGGCATCATCCAAATTAAAGAGTATTGTAAGGTCAATGTTTCCCTTAACATTATCTGGCTCTTTCCCTCTTTTAGTTTCACTTGAACTGTTTCCCATACAAATGTGATCGATTGAGCTGTTGATTGGGATTATCACAAAGCCTGTGTGTAATCAAGGATGTGTGTAATCAAGGATCAGTTGATTTGCCTTGTGTCACCCTCAGGGAGAGAACAGCTTTGTTTAAGCCCTTATACAGCAACTGAGGTCAGAGCTCTGTTTGTCAGTGGCTGGAGAGAAAACATCACAGAGCAAAGGAGAAAGGATTGAACAGAATTACTTTGTCCAAAGTCACCAGAATAAAAAAGTATTTGAATATCTTTACTTCTGAATGTAAGTCACACCATTTATATACAAGTGGGGTGACTGCCAAAATTATTTGTAATGTAATTCAATACAATAGAATAATGTCAGTGTAACTTTGTTTTTTAATAGAAGGCAGCAAATAATTATATGTTTTAATTTGTGTACTGGTATTGTTCAAAGTTTAAAAAAAGAAGCACCCAAATGTTAAATCATCACACCATTGTACTCTCATGGTGAATGTTCTCTATGAAGTTGAAAACTACTCCAGTATCTTTGAAACAGTCTCTCTCTGGTCCCGGATGGCTGTGATACACAGCACTGCTGCAGTTGCTTTGTAAAGCTGTATGGCACCAGGATTATAATGAGTTGTGACACCCCCTCATATCAGTTTCAGAAGAACAAAGACAACCATGATAAAATACACATAAATAAGCAACTTTGTGAATGTTCTTACACAGTTCAAGTCACATAATCCTGACTGTCCAATGGAGGGAGAACAATACAATAGCAGGGAGAAGAGACACACAGCATACATACAACTGCATATCCTGGGGAACACAGCAGAAAAAAGCATACCAACAAAGGGTGGAGGACAATTGTTCATATCCGACTCTAAGGACTATGAAAAAGAGTGCCAACTTGTACCGTTCTCGTTAGGAACAAAAGTCCATAGTGCCTGGGTATAGAAAGGATACTGAGTTTATGAACCTAGACTCCTATAGCCACTGTTTCACTCAGAAGTAAGGGAGAATTAGATAGTCACACTTTGAGAGTTAAAGGTCACACTTTGTATAGTGGACTGAGGGTTTTCTACAACAGTCAGGATAGAGGATAGACTGACTTTATTTCTCTCCCTATCTTTCTCTGATTTTGCCTCTTTAACCCCCCCCCCCTCGCTGTCTCTCTATCAACCCCCCCTCTCTTTCTATGAATCTCTCTCCTTTCTCTCCCTGTAGCCCCATTTCCCCTCATCATACTATATAATTATATCACTGTGGCATGGAAAGGCAAATGTGTTGGAATACTGAAGGAATATTAATTAACATGCATCTTTATCCGAACCTTGGGAGCAGTGGTCATTAGGGTATTAGCTACTCTGAGAATTATCATAAGTCCCTCTCTGTAATTAACCTGATGATAGTTAGGCAGCTCTGAGAGGACAGGGGGCTTGTATGTCTCAACTACTGCTGCTGTTGGGCACAAAATGTGGTCTGAACATTCACAATGAGAAGTGGCATGCTGTCATACTATTGTGGTGTACGACATGGAGGAGCTTTCTGTTGTTATACATGTTAATCCTCTTCATTCACTCTTACTTTGTGGCTCACACCGCATATCACCCACCATCTTTCACTATTGTCCTCTCTTGTCCCTCTCTCTCAATTCAATTTACATTTTTAAGGCGCTTTATTGGCATGGGAAGCATTTGTTTACATTGCCAAAGCAAGTGAAATACAGAAACAAAAGTGAAATAAACAAAAGTAAACATTACACTCACAAACGTTCCAAAATAATACATTCATTTCAAATGTCATATTATGTCTGTAATGAGTGAAAATAGTTCAAGTACAAAGGAGAAAATAAATAAAGGTTGCATTTACAAAGGTGTTTGTTCTTCACTGGTTGCCTTTTTCTTGTGAGAGCAGATCCCAAATCTTGCTGTTGTGATGGCACACTGTGGTATTTCACCCAACAGATATGGGAGTTTATCAAAATTGGATTTGTTTTTGAATTCTTTGTATGTCTGTGTAATCTGAGGGAAAAATGTGTCTCTAATATGGTCATACATTTGACAGGATGTTAGGAAGTGCAGCTCAGTTTCCACCTCATTTTGTGGGAAGTGTGCTCTTGTCTTTCTTCTCTTGAGAACCAGGTCTTCCTTTGGCAGCCTTTCTCAATAGAAAGGCTATGCTCACTGAGTCTGTACATAGTCAAAGATTTCCTTAATTTTGGGTCAGTCATTCCTCCACTGTGTACTCCCTGTTTAGGGCCAAATAGCATTCTAGTTTTCTCCGTTTTTTTGTAAATTATTTCCAACATGTCAAGTAATTGTCTTTTAGTTTTCTCATGATTTGGTTGGGTGTAATTGTGTTGCTGGCCTGGAGCACCTTGGGGTCAGTTTGTGAACAGAGTCCCAGGACCAGCTTGCTGTTTTTTACCTTTATTTAACGAGGCAGGTCAGTTAAGAACCAATTATTATTTTCAATGTCAGCCTAGGAACAGTGTTAACTGCCTTATTCAGGGTTAGAAAGACAGATTTTTTACCTTGTCAGCGCAGGGATTCAATCTTGCAACCTTTCGGTTACTAGTCCAACGCTCTAGCCACCAGGCTACCTGCCGCCTAGGAGGCTATTCTCCAAGGTTCATTGTTCGGTAGGTGATGGCTTTGTCATGGAAGGTTTGGGAATCGCTAGAATTCTGGATTTTGATAATTAGCGGGTATCGGCCAAATTCTGCTCTGCATGCATTATTTGTTGCTTTACATTGTACACAGGGGATATTTTTTGCAGAATTCTGCATGCAGAGTCTCAATTAGGTGTTTATCCCATTTTGTAAAATCTTGGTTGGTGAGTGGACCCCAGATCTCACAACTATAAAGGGCAATGGGTTCTATAACTGATTCAAGTATTTTTGCCAGATCCTAATTGGTATGTCAAATTTTATGTTCCTTTTGATGGCACAGAAGGTCTTTCTTGCCTTGTCTCTCAGATTGTTCACAGCTTTGTGGAAGTTACCTGTGGCGCTGATGTTTAGGCCGAGGTATGTATAGTTTTTTGTGTGCTTTAGGGCAACAGTGTCTAGATGGAATTTGTTTTTTATGGTCCTGGCAACTGGACCATTTTTGGAACACCATTATTTTTGTCTTACTGAGATTTACTGTCAGGGCCCAGGTCTGACAGAATCTGTGCAGAAGACTTAGGTGCTGCTGTAGCCACTCCTTGGTTCGGGACAGAAGAACCAGATCATCAGCAAACAGTAGACATTTAAATTCAGATTCTAGTAGGGTGAGGCCGGGTGTAGCAGCATGTTCTAGTGCCCTCGCCAATATGTTGATATACACTACCATTCAAAAGTTTGGGGTCAGTTAGAAATGTCCTTGTTTTTGAAAGAAAATCCATTTTTTTGTCAATTAAAATAACATCAAATTGATCAGAAATACAGTGTAGACATTGTAAATGACTATGTTGTAAATGAATATTGTAGCTGGAAACGGCTGTTTTTTTAATGGAATATCTACATAGGCGTACAGAGGCCCATTATCAGCAACCCTCACGTCTGTGTTCCAATGGCACGTTGTCTTAGCTAATCCAAGTGTATCGTTTTAAAGGGCTAATTGACCGTTTTGCAATTATGTTAGCACAGCTGAAAACTGTTGGTCTGATTAAAGAAGCAATAAAACTGGCCTTCTTTAGACTAGTTGAGTATCTGGAGCATCAGCAATTGTGGGTTCGATTGCAGGCTCCTCAAAATGGACAGAAACAAAGACCTTTCTCCTGAAACTCTTCAGTCTATTCTTGTTCTGGGAAATGAAGGCTATTGCATGTGAGACAATTGCCTTTAAATTGTTTAACTTGGGTCAAACGTTTTGGGTAGCCTTCCACAAGCTTCCCACAATAAGTTGGGTGAATTTTGGCCCATTCCTCCTGACAGAGTTGGTGTAACTGAGTCAGGTTTATAGGCCTCTTTGCTCGCACATGCTTTTTCAGTTCTGCCCACAAATGTTCTATAGGATTGAGGTCAGGGCTTTGTGATGGCCACTCCAATACCTTGACTTTGTTGTCCTTAAGCCATTTTGCCACAACTTTGGAAGTTTGCTTGGGGTCATTGTCCATTTGGAAGACCACGCTTTAACTTCCTGACTGATGTCTTGAGATTTTGCTTCAATAATATTTTTTTCCCTCATAGTGCCATCTATTTTGCGAAGTGCACCAGTCCCTCCTGCAGCAAAGCACCCCCACAACATGATGCTGCCACCCCCGCACTTCCCGGTTGGGATGGTGTTCTTCGGCTTGCAAGCCTCCCCCTTTTTTTCTTCCAAACATAACAATGGTCTTTATGGCCATTATGCCCATTTATGTTTCATAAGACCAGAGGACATTTCTCCAAAAAGTACGATCTTTGTTCCCATGTGCAGTTGCAAACCGTAGTCTGGCTTTCTAATGGCAGTTTTGGAGCAGTGGCTTCTTCCTTGCTGAGCGGCCTTTCAGGTTGTGTCGATATAGGACTCAATTTACTGTGGATATACATACAGTGCCTTGCGAAAGTATTCGGCCCCCTTGAACTTTGTGACCTTTTGCCACATTTCAGGCTTCAAACATAAAGATATAAAACTGTATTTTTTGTGAAGAATCAACAACAAGTGGGACACAATCATGAAGTGGAACGACATTTATTGGATATTTCAAACAATTTCAAACAAATCAAAACTGAAAAATTGGGCGTGCAAAATTATTCAGCCCCCTTAAGTTAATACTTTGTAGCGCCACCTTTTGCTGTGATTACAGCTGTAAGTCACTTGGGGTATGTCTCTATCAGTTTTGCACATCAAGAGACTGAAATTTTTTCCCATTCCTCCTTGCAAAACAGCTCGAGCTCAGTGAGGTTGGATGGAGAGCATTTGTGAACAGCAGTTTTCAGTTCTTTCCACATATTCTCGATTGGATTCAGGTCTGGACTTTGACTTGGCCATTCTAACACCTGGATATGTTTATTTTTGAACCATTCCATTGTAGATTTTGCTTTATGTTTTGGATCATTGTCTTGTTGGAAGACAAATCTCCGTCCCAGTCTCAGGTCTTTTGCAGACTCCATCAGGTTTTCTTCCAGAATGGTCCTGTATTTGGCTCCATCCATCTTCCCATCAATTTTAACCATCTTCCCTGTCCCTGCTGAAGAAAAGCAGGCCCAAACCATGATGCTGCCACCACCATGTTTGACAGTGGGGATGGTGTGTTCAGCTGTGTTGCTTTTACGCCAAACATAACGTTTTGCATTGTTGCCAAAAAGTTCAATTTTGGTGTCATCTGACCAGAGCACCTTCTTCCACATGTTTGGTGTGTCTCCCAGGTGGCTTGTGGCAAACTTTAAACAACACTTTTTATGGATATCTTTAAGAAATGGCTTTCTTCTTGCCACTCTTCCATAAAGGCCAGATTTGTGCAATATACGACTGATTGTTGTCCTATGGACAGAGTCTCCCACCTCAGCTGTAGATCTCTGCAGTTCATCCAGAGTGATCATGGGCCTCTTGGCTGCATCTCTGATCAGTCTTCTCCTTGTATGAGCTGAAAGTTTAGAGGGACGGCCAGGTCTTGGTAGATTTGCAGTGATCTGATACTCCTTCCATTTCAATATTATCGCTTGCACAGTACTCCTTGGGATGTTTAAAGCTTGGGAAATCTTTTTGTATCCAAATCCGGCTTTAAACTTCTTCACAACAGTATCTCGGACCTGCCTGGTGTGTTCCTTGTTCTTCATGATGCTCTCTGCGCTTTTAACGGACCTCTGAGACTATCACAGTGCAGGTGCATTTATACGGAGACTTGATTACACACAGGTGGATTGTATTTATCATCATTAGTCATTTAGGTCAACATTGGATCATTCAGAGATCCTCACTGAACTTCTGGAGAGAGTTTGCTGCACTGAAAGTAAAGGGGCTGAATAATTTTGCACGCCCAATTTTTCAGTTTTTGATTTGTTAAAAAAGTTTGAAATATCCAATAAATGTCGTTCCACTTCATGATTGTGTCCCACTTGTTGTTGATTCTTCACAAAAAAATACAGTTTTATATCTTTATGTTTGAAGCCTGAAATGTGGCAAAAGGTCGCAAAGTTCAAGGGGGCCGAATACTTTCGCAAGGCACTGTACCTTTGTCCCTGTTTCTTACAGCATCTTCACAAGGTCGTTTGCTATTGTTCTGGGATTGATTTGCGCTTTTCGCACCAAAGTACGTTCATCTCTAGGAAGCAGAACGCGTCTCCTTCCTGAGCGGTATGACGGCTGCGTGGTCCCATGGTGTTTATACTTGCATACTATTGTTTGTACATATTAACGTGGTACCTTCAGGTGTCTGGAAATTGCTCCCAAGGATGAACCAAACTTGCGGAGGTCTACAATTTTTTTTTGATGTCTTGGTTGATTTCTTTGTTTGAAGGTAGGCATTGAAATACATCCATGGGTACACCTCCAATTGACTCAAATGATGTCAATTAGCCTATCAGGAGCTTCTAAAGCCATGACATCATTTTCTGTTTAAAGGCAAAGTCAACTTAGCGTATGCAAACTTCTGACCTACTGGAATTGCGATACAGTGAATTCTAAGTGAAATAATCTGTCTGTAAACAATTGTTGGGAAAAAAGGACTTGTGTCATGCACAAAGTAGATGTCCTAACCAACTTGCAAAAACTACAGTTTGTTAAAAATAAATTTGTGTAGTGGTTGAAAAACAAGTTTTAATGACTCCAACCTAAGTGTATGTAAACTTCTGACTTCAACTGTAACTATTTGTGTTGTTGTTTGTTTAGAATTCCAATTTTCCCAGAAGTGTTTAGACTCTATAGATTCTTCAATTAAATTGAGCTGATTTCTCACGTGCTGTTCCTTCTTTTTCCGTAGTGTATTTCTGTATTATTTGAGTGATTCACCATAGTGAAGGCTCAGGTTTTCTGGGTCTCTATGTTTTTGGTTTCTCAATTCTTTCTTAGATTTTTGCATTCTTCATCAAACCATTGCCATTGTTGTTAATTTTCTTAGGCCGTCTGCTTGAAAATTTTTATTTGATAGGGAAGCTGAGAGGTCACATACACTGTTTAGGTTTTCTACTGCTAAGCTTACACCTTCACTTTTGCAGTGAAACATTTTGTTCAGGAAATTGTCTAGAAGGGATTGAATTTCTTGTTGCCTAATTGTTTTTTGGTAAATTTCCACACTACTTCCCTTCCATTTATAGCATTTCTTAATAGTATTCAGTTCATTTGACTTTGATGACTCCTGATTCAGCATAGCTCTGTTCAAGTAGAGTGTGATTTTGCTGTGATCTGATATGGGTGTCTGTGGACTGACTGTGAATGCTCTAAGAGACTCTGGGTTGAGGTCAGTGGTAAAGTAGTCTTGCCATGCCCTGATCTGTTTCACCTGTCCTTGTGCTTGTCTCCACCCCCTCCAGGTGTTGCCCATCTTCCCCAATTATCATCTGGGTATTTATACCTGTGTTTTCTGTTTTTGCCAGTTCGTCTTGTTTGTCAAGATTACCAGCATTTGTCCTGTCAGCGCATGTCTTTGTCCAGCCGCTTTTTATCGTCCTCCTGGTTTTTGACCCTTGACTGTCCTGACACTGTATCTGCACTCCTGACCACTCTGCCTGTCCCTGAGACTGCCTGCCATCCTGTACCTTTGCTCCTACTCTAGATTATCAGCCCCTGCCTGCCTTGACCTGTCGTTTGCCTGCCCCTGTAACAATAAACATTGTTACTTCACACAGTCTGCACTTGGGTCTTACCTTGATACCTGATAGTCTACAATTCTACTGCCAAGAAATGAGCTATAGGTGTACCTATCAAAGGGGTTCCCTCGAAGCCTACCATAGACTATGTACATACCCACCGTCCGACGGAGCTGCAGGAGTTGGAGCCCATTTTTGTTGGTTATGTTGTCGTAATTGTGTCCAGGGGTCATATGGTGGAGGGAATGCTGTCACCTCCAGGTAGGTGTTTGTCCCCCTGTGTGCTGTGGGTGTCAGGTTATTGTCCAGTTCTGTTATTTAGGTTGCCACAGACTAGTACATTTCCTTGGGCCTGTAAATTGTCCTCTAGGATGGAGAAGCTGTAATCATTAAAGTATGAGGATTCTAAAGGGGAGGATATATGTAGCACACATGAGGACATTTCTCTCTGTGATAATTTCCTTAATTTCTAGCCAGATGTAAAATGTTCCTGTTTTGACTAATTTAATTTAATAGAGGGGTTAGGTCTGCTCTATACCAAATTAGCATTCCCCCTGTGTCTCTTCCCTGTTTCACACCTGGTAGTTTGGTGAATGGTGTTTTTATGTGGTTTAGGCCAGGACCATCACAGTAGGAGTGAGCAGAGCATGTTGAGCATCTGATACATACCTCTTAGGTTTCAGGATGGGGCCTGGGTATATGTCTGCTGTCATGTTGAGGTTCTTGCCGCAGGGGCGGGGGGCATGGGGTGGGCAGAAGGGGCATAGGTCTGATATGGGGGGGGGCCTATATAGGATTTTATTTTATTTAAATTTTATTTCACCTTTATTTAACCAGGTAGGCTAGTTGAGAACAAGTTCTCATTTGCAACTGCGACCTGGCCAAGATAAAGCGTAGCAATTCGACACAGAACAACACAGAGTTACACATGGAATAAACAAAACATACAGTCAATAATACAGTAGAACAAAAGAAAACTAAAAGTCTATATACAGTGAGTACAAATGAGGTAAGTTAAGGAAATAAATAGGCCATGGTGGCGAAGTAATTACAATATAGCAATTAAACACTGGAATGGTAGATCGGCAGAAGATGAATATGCAGGTAGAGATACTGGGGTGCAAAGGAACAAAATAAATAAATAAATACCGTAATTGCTGGACTATTAAGCGCACCTGAATATAAACCGCACCCACTGAATTATTAAAAAATATGTATTTTGTACATAAATAAGCCACACATGTCTATAAGCCGCAGGTGCCTACCAGTACATTGAAACAAATTAACTTTACACAGCCTTTAAACGAAACACGGCTTGTAACAAAAATAAATAGGCGTTTAACGAAACACGGCTTGTAACAAAAATTAAACAGTAGCCTACCAAGAAAGTCATTGGTCACTATCTTCCTCCTCCTGTGCACTGAAACCACTGAAGTCATCTCCTTCGGTGTCGGAGTTGAATAGCCTCAGAATTGCTTCATCCGATGTTGGATCGCTGCCCTCTTCAACACGCAGCAGTCCAGCCTTTCGAAACCCGTTGATGATAGTGTATTTTTTGACAATGCTCCACGCTGTCAGCAGCTCTATTTCCTTTTCCAACAGCCAGATCGATCGCCTTCAAATTGAAAGCTGCATCATATGCATTCCTCCATGTCTTTGCCATGATGAGGGTGACAAAATGACTACCGTAATCAGAATGATGGGAAGTTTGAGCGCGCTCGATTTACGTCACATTATGTGACTGTGCTCAGTTTTTTTGGCGGCATGAATCTTGTGAAAGCGGGAAAAATCCATAAATTAGCTGCGTCATTGTATAAACCGCGAGGTTCAACGCGTGGGAAAAAAGTAGCGGCTTATAGTCTGGAAATTACGGTACCAGTATGGGGTTGAGGTAGGTAGATAGATGGGCTGTTTACAGATAGGCTAAGTACAGGTGCAGTGATCTGTAAACTGCTCTGACAGCTGGTGCTTAAAGCTAGTGAGGGAGATGTGAGTCTCCAGCTTCAGAGATTTTTGCAATTCGTTCCAGTCATGGGCAGCAGAGAAGTGGAAGGAAAGACGACCAAAGGAGGAATTGGCTTTGGGGGTGACCAGTGAGATATACCTGCTGGTGCGCGTGCCACGAGTGGGTGCTGCTATGGTGACCAGTGAGCTGAGATAAGGCGGGGCTTTACCTAGAATGTGGCAAGGGTTATCTTGGGGTGGTCTTATCTGGTTCGGGTGTGGCTGGTGATGCTGTGGTCTGGGTGTAGGTCCTCTTGGCGTGGGTCTCTCGGTGCAGGTCCTTCAGGAGGGGGTCTTGCAGTTCTGGGAGGGTGTCTCGCTGGTCTCTGCGGGGTGTCCGTTGCTCTGTTGCTCCTGTGTGAGGTGCTGGGGCTACGGTTGAGGGTGATGTCCTTCAGGGTCCTGGCAAAAGTTAGGATTGCTACCTTGCAGAGGTGGACCTGGTCGTAAAGGCTGTTCAAGTTCAAGGTGGAGTGGTGGGCCAGGTAGACATTAGGTTTTGAGTCACAGCCTTGCGAAATGCTTCCATTCACCCGCTGCATGGTAGCAGGCTGAACGTATTTTCGTGGTTCCAGGGTGGAGATAACCACTTGTGCGTTGGGGAAAGTGGAAGTAGCTTTTTCAATCACTCCCTTGAGTGCTGAGGGCACCCTTTCCTCCTGGGCCTTCAGGTCATTTGTGCCGTGTGAATTATGATGTAGCTGGGGGACCCTAGTCTATCTTCTGACAACAGTTCCAAGGCATGCCTAATGTTTGAGCACCAGAGTTCAGCCACTTTGTGTTTCTCTCTCTCCACACCACACTTCTCTTAATCTCTCTCTTTCTCACTATCACCCCTCTCCACTCCTCCGCTCTCTTTCTCTCTCTCATCTCAGGGGAAGATCCTAGGGCATTAACCGTAGGGCCAATGGAGTCTGTCTGAGAGCCGTAGGGTGTAAAAGACTGCTTGAGAGGCTTAATTTCCTCCCTCCCCGAAGTCATTAATAACTCCAGTCTTATTTGATTACATCTGCATGAGTTCTTAAGAGCGTGAGAAATTTTGACAGGCCATTTTGACCAGGCAAAGTAGAACAGAGCACAAAACGACGCTAATGGAAAATAGAAAGCATCTTACTAACAATGCACACTGAAATGTTGAGCTATAGTCTCAAATAATGGATTGACTCTTTGGTGAACAATTATGGATGGTAACACTTGAACTGTAAGAATGTGTATTTTTAATAATAAGATAACATATAACCTTTGATTTACTGTGAATGCATAGCTCTCACTTTCAGTGTCAGTGGTAGGTTTGTGCAAAAACTGGTTGCACTAAAACTTTATCATAACTTAAATGTGCTTGTTACTTTGTCACTGGTGACTGACTGAGTGACTAAATCAGAAGAAAAAGGAAGACAATCTCCCTGCTGCAAATGTTCTCCCCATGTGGGAGAGAGGAATCTATGCTAATCTAAGCTGCTAGAGAAAATGTGCCACTGTTCTTCATCCTACCACCACCCACACCCAACCACCCAACCAACCACAATTTACCCAACTCAAAATACAAAACACTACTGTTCACCACCACATCACATACTGTTCACCACCACATCACATAACCGTCTCTACACCAAATGCATATACTGCATACAGCACAATACATCCAGCTATCCAACTGATGTCATGCACATACAGTGCCTTGCGAAAGTATTCGGCCCCCTTGAACTTTGCGACCTTTTGCCACATTTCAGGCTTCAAACATAAAGATATAAAACTGTATTTTTTTGTGAAGAATCAACAACAAGGGGGACACAATCATGAAGTGGAACGACATTTATTGGATATTTCAAACTTTTTTAACAAATCAAAAACTGAAAAATTGGGCGTGCAAAATTATTCAGCCCCCTTAAGTTAATACTTTGTAGCGCCACCTTTTGCTGCGATTACAGCTGTAAGTCGCTTGGGGTATGTCTTTATCAGTTTTGCACATCGAGAGACTGACATTTTTTCCCATTCCTCCTTGCAAAACAGCTCGAGCTCAGTGAGGTTGGATGGAGAGCATTTGTGAACAGCAGTTTTCAGTTCTTTCCACAGATTCTCGATTGGATTCAGGTCTGGACTTTGACTTGGCCATTCTAACACCTGGATATGTTTATTTTTGAACCATTCCATTGTAGATTTTGCTTTATGTTTTGGATCATTGTCTTGTTGGAAGACAAATCTCCGTCCCAGTCTCAGGTCTTTTGCAGACTCCATCAGGTTTTCTTCCAGAATGGTCCTGTATTTGGCTCCATCCATTTTCCCATCAATTTTAACCATCTTCCCTGTCCCTGCTGAAGAAAAGCAGGCCCAAACCATGATGCTGCCACCACCATGTTTGACAGTGGGGATGGTGTGTTCAGCTGTGTTGCTTTTACGCCAAACATAACGTTTTGCATTGTTGCCAAAAAGTTCAATTTTGGTTTCATCTGACCAGAGCACCTTCTTCCACATGTTTGGTGTGTCTCCCAGGTGGCTTGTGGCAAACTTTAAACAACACTTTTTATGGATATCTTTAAGAAATGGCTTTCTTCTTGCCACTCTTCCATAAAGGCCAGATTTGTGCAATATACGACTGATTGTTGTCCTATGGACAGAGTCTCCCACCTCAGCTGTAGATCTCTGCAGTTCATCCAGAGTGATCATGGGCCTCTTGGCTGCATCTCTGATCAGTATTCTCCTTGTAGGAGCTGAAAGTTTAGAGGGACGGCCAGGTCTTGGTAGATTTGCAGTGGTCTGATACTCCTTCCATTTCAATATTAATCGCTTGCACAGTGCTCCTTGGGATGTTTAAAGCTTGGGAAATCTTTTTGTATCCAAATCCGGCTTTAAACTTCTTCACAACAGTATCTCGGACCTGCCTGGTGTGTTCCTTGTTCTTCATGATGCTCTCTGCGCTTTTAACAGACCTCTGAGACTATCACAGTGCAGGTGCATTTATACGGAGACTTGATTACACACAGGTGGATTGTATTTATCATCCTTAGTCATTTAGGTCAACATTGGATCATTCAGAGATCCTCACTGAACTTCTGGAGAGAGTTTGCTGCACTGAAAGTAAAGGGGCTGAATAATTTTGCACGCCCAATTTTTCAGTTTTTGATTTGTTAAAAAAGTTTGAAATATCCAATAAATGTCATTCCACTTCATGATTGTGTCCCACTTGTTGTTGATTCTTCACAAAAAAATACAGTTTTATATCTTTATGTTTGAAGCCTGAAATGTGGCAAAAGGGTGCAAAGTTCAAGGGGGCCGAATACTTTCACAAGGCACTGTAAGCTAGCTGTTAAAAAAGCTCTCCGTTTGGCAATGGTAACACTTTGTTCACTCAAACCAGTGCTACTGTATGACAATTAACACAGGAAATTATTTAGCCTGAGCTGAAGTGATACTGGCTTGCCCATCAGACATGTTAATCACACTGATGTTCCAACTCCATCAAACTAGTGACTATTTTTCTGGGGTAAGACCAAATAACATTGTTCTTGTACTTAGAGAAGTCACCCTTGGGTTCATGTAGTCAATAAAACACATTTAATGAACTCACAGGAAACTGAACTGGATGGTTAGTGTTTTCTCACAGTGTAGGAGGAATGTTGTTTTGCCCCGAAAACGACCAGTTGTCAGTGTTTGATTGAACAGGGCCCTGATTTTTATTACATGGTGGAGACATGGCTTCAACAACCCCACCTGTATAATATTAACAAGACCTCCAAGCCTGCAGTCATCATGTAACTTTGGAGATGTTTTGGAAGTTCACCATTAACATTTTCCCATTACCGGACCAGGTACTTGTCAATGTAAAGTCAGCGTTATCGTAGAAGCAGAGTGGCCCTTCTGAAAGTAGTTTGCAGCATGCCCCGTGATTGCAGGTTTGCTAATGTTATTCATGGCCCAGGGATAACACATTACCTCACATCTTGTGACAACAAGATTGCCTTTCTTTTTTCTTTTTTTACATTGCACAGTGAGTTCGGAATATTCTGGATATTGACCAAACCTCACTTACCAGTAGCCAGTTACTGTTCCAATATAGAGGATTGTCAAATTAAAATCATTCCTCTATCTAAGGTATTTTTCTCTCAGAATCAGGGCCCTAGGTTATATCTTTTATAACATCAAATTAAAATATTAAAGAAACACTTTCACCTGCTCGGTACTATAAATTGAAAAAGCTTGTACAGCAGCACACTGCATCCAGCTCAGAAGCTCTGGGGTTTTATACCCCTTTGCAAAAATATGTCAAGAAACTGACCAGGGAGCCTGGACAGTGACAGTGATTAGACAAGTTTGTGGCCACAGGTAAGAAGAATGAGGGAATGAATTAATGATGAGAAAGAAGTGGTTTGAGGGGGATGGGTGGTTTGAGGGGATGGGTGGTTTGAGGGGATGGGTGGTTTGAGGGGATGATTGGTTTGAGGGGATGATTGGTTTGAGGGGATGTGTGGTTTGAGGGAATGGGTGGTTTGAGGGGACCTGTGATCTGAGTACAGTTGAGATAGGCTGATAAGTGATTGACTTGACATTTGGTGTGTTGATAGCTAAAGGCCAAACTTACTGAGGTGCAAACTCTCCACATTTGCACATGCCTGCTATTAATAAAGGAAATGAAAAAGGAGAGGTAGGACAAAAGTGCAAATGGTGTGAATGTTAAAACCAAGGCAAAGAATATCTGGTATTTTATATCTATCTTTCCATGGAAAAGATCTAACATAAGAAATAGCATATGACCTCGTTGAGACTAACAAACGGTCCCCAGGTGTCAGACACCAACCCTATATCGCTGTCTAAACACACACGCATGCACACACACACACACACCTCTGACATTTGTTAGTCTCAACAAGGTCATATGCTATTTCTTGGGGGTTTAGGGTTAAGGTTAGAATTAGTGTTAGGATTAGAACTAGGTTTAGGGTTAGGGTTAGGAGCTAGGGTTAGTTTTAGTGTTAGGATTAGGAGCTAGGGTAATGTTTTGGTTAAGGTTAGATTTTGGGGTTTAAGGTAAGGGTTAGGGTTAGGTTTAAGGAAAATAGGATTTTGAATGGGACTGAATTGTGTGTGTCCGCAAGGTTAGTTATAAGTGTGTGTGTGTGTGTGTGTGTGTGTGTGTGTGTGTGTGTGTGTGTGTGTGTGTGTGTGTGTGTGTGTGTGTGTGTGTGTGTGTGTGTGTGTGTGTGTGTGTGTGTGTGTGTGTGTGTGTGTGGCTTGGCCCTTACTTACAGTATGTGCTCTATGTCACCTGGGGCTGCATGGCAAATGGCCCATCAAAACACAAAGGACAATGCCCAAGGACTAGTCAGCCATTCCCACTCCGAGGGCCCAAAATGTAAATCTCTGAAACAGTATCCAGTGGACTGACTATTGAAGGTGTGACCGAATAATACTATAGCATCCATGTCTGAAATCTATCTGAAACTTGTCTCCTAAAGAGGACTCTGAAGCTACAGTATCTATCTATCTATCTATCTATCTATCTATCTATCTATCTATCTATATATATATATATATATACATATATATATATGTATGATCTCTGTGGTAACTTGTATTTCTGTACAGTGTGAACTCTGAATTACTCTATGCAAAAGGGTTTTATGGACCTCTCAAGAATTCTGTCTTATTTCCATTGGTCTTATCCCCCACACAAGCCTTTACATGCTGTGACACCCTGTGGAGATATGGCCTGGTGGTCAGGTTAATGTCAACTTGGTATAGTTTGATTGTTCAATGGTGTTTGGTTTTGGTTTGAAACAGTTAGACCTTCAGATGTTATAAATGGAATTAAATGCCTTTGTTATCTCTTATCCTGTAGCCAGTCCATGGAGGAAAGTTGCATGATCAATTCTAATTTCCTCTGGCCTAGTAGGCGTCTCTTTGTTCATATTTTGTCTTGTAAGTTAAAGGGATAATTAGGGATTTGGTGATTTGGGGTGATTTCCTACTTACCCAGAATCAAGACTCATGGATACCATTTTTGGATGCCATTCATGGATACCAATCCAAAATTAAATCTAGAATCGGCTTCCTATATTGCAAAAAAAGCATCCTTCACTCATGCTGCCAAACATACCCTCGGCCTTGTCTCAGGATAGTAAGTTGGTGGTACCACTCTAGTGGTATGGGGGCTGTGCTTTGGCAAAGTGGGTGGGGTTATATCCTTCCTGTTTGGCCCTGTCCAGGGGTATCATTGGATGGGGCCACAGTGTCTCCTGACCCCTCCTGTCTCAGCCTCCAGTATTTATGCTGCAGTAGTTTATGTGTCGGGGGGCTAGGGTCAGTTTGTTATATCTGGAGTACTTCTGTCTTATCCGGTGTCCTGTGTGAATTTAAGTATGCTCTCTCTAATTCTCTTTCTCTCTTTCTTTCTCTCTCTTGGAGGACCTGAGCCCAAGGACCATGCCTCAGGACTACCTGGCATGATGACTCCTTGCTGTCCCCAGTCCACCTGGCCGTGCTGCTGCTCCAGTTTCAACTGTTCTGCCTGCGGCTATGGAATCCTGACCTGTTCACCGGACGTGCTACCTGTCCCAGACCTATTATTTGACCATGCTGGTCATTTATGAACATTTAAACATCTTGGCCATGTTCTGTTATAATCTCCACCTGGCCAGAAGCAGCCAGAAGAGGACTGGCCATCCCTCATAGCCTGGTTCCTCTCTAGGTTTCTTCCTAGGTTTTGGCCTTTCTAGGGAGTTTTTCCTAGCCAACGTGCTTCAACACCTGCATTGCTTGCTGTTTGTGGTTTTAGGCTGGGTTTCTGTACAGCACTTTGAGATATCAGCTGATCTACGAAGGGCTATATAAATACATTTGATTTTTATTTAAAACTGACCATCCTACCGATCCTCGACTTCGGTGATGTCATCTACAAAACAGCCTCCAACACTCTACTAAACAAACTGGATGCAGTCTATCACAGTGCCATCCGTTTTGTCACCAAAGCCCCATACTCTACCCACCATTGCGACCTGTACACTCCCGTTGGTTGGCCCCTCGCTTCATACTCGTCGCCAAACCCACTGGCTACAGGTCATTTATAAGTCTCTGCTAGCTAAAGCCCCGCCTTATCTCAGCTCACTGGTCACCATAGAAGCAACCACTCGTAGCACACGCTCCAGCAGGTATATCTCACTGGTCACCCCAAAAGCCAATTCCTCCTTTGGTCGTCTTTCCTTCCATTTCTCTGCTGCCAATGACTGGAACGAACTGAAAAAATCTCTGAAGCTGGAGACTCATATCTCCCTCACGAGCTTTAAGCACCAGCTATCAGAGGAGCTCACAGATCACTGCACCTGTATATAGCCCATCTGTAAACAGCCTATCTATCTACCTACCTCATCCCCATACTGTATTTATTTATTTATCTTGCTCCTTTGCACCCCAGTATCTCTACTTGCACATTCATCTTCTGCACATCTACCATTCCAGTGTTTAATTGTTATATTGTAATTACTTCGCCACCATGGCCTATTTATTGCCTTAACTTACCTCATCTGCACTCACTGTATATAGACTTTTTGTTTTCTTTTGTTCTACTGTATTATTGACTGTATGTTTTGTTTATTCCATTTGTAACTCTGTGTTGTTGTGTGTCGAATTGCTATGCTTTATCTTGGCCAGGTCGCAGTTGCAAATGAGAACTTGTTCTCAACTAGCCTACCTGGTTAAATAAAGATGAAATAAATAAATACATTTTTATGTCTCTGCATGCAGTTTGAAGGAAGTTGAAGATAGCATTATCGTTAGCTTAGCACAATTTCTGGAAGTCAATTGATATGTACTAGCCAGGTATGTACCAAAGCTGTGTGGCTAGCACTTTTTACACTAAGTATTATTTACAAGTATATATACAATTGTAATATTTTGAAGCATTTATTTTTGTATTAAAAAAAAAAAAAATCTCAGAACTACACATTTCATTCATCCGCTGTGATGGTGGGCAACAGATAGGCTGTGTACGAGTCTGAACACATTTGGCCAGCTGAGACAGCAGGACAGTGGCAGTTAATGAGTCCGCTGGATATCAAGTAAGAAAAGTGTGGGAAGAATACATTAACAGAATGCCATTGCTTTTCCAAAGCAATAGTTTTACCTCGCAACCATGACTGAAGATTGTTGAAACTGCTGGAAGTACTTTCAAGCTATTAGCTATCTTACATTAAGTAGCTAGCCAGCTAGTCCACGTAGCTATCTAACTGTGGTGAGACATGCTACATCGATGGACTACTATCCCTTGTCCAATATGGTTTGTGTGTGTGCTGTTTGCAAAAAACAAACCAAGGACGTGGTTGGTTAAAATGTTTCACAAATTTCCATTGCGGGATCTGGACCAATTTACACTATGGCTAGTTGCTCTGAATATAGGTAACAACACTCCAACCGAGGACCTCAGAAAGTAACTAGTTCTCTGAAACATTTGATGGGGGACTTCATGGGAGGATGGAACTGACAAGCCGTTTCATGAGGAAAACAGTGGTCCTTCCAGTGGGCATTCAACAATGCCAGAACAAAGACTGGGACTAAGTATGACATTATCTGATTGAATAGCAGCTCTTCTCATGATAAAATGTGATAGGTTTGTTTCTTGTGGATAGGCTGTCCATGTCAAGTAGCATGTGTCACACAAAGCAATTTGGATGCAATTTCTGTTGCAGGTGCAAGTTGCAAGTGACAACATCAAGCAAATTTGCTGGTACACGAAGCAACTCAAACGCGATTGAAATTGCATGCAACATCCTATCTTGTCATACACCACATCTTGGTTTCACAAATTATGAATTTATCCAACCATTTTGTAATTGTAACAGCATTTATAGACAAAATGCAGGTTGTATAATTTAGATACCTAACTAGCTAGTGCAGTTTATGATGGACAATTACAGTTGAAACTGGAAGGAGAAAGGTCTGGGTTAATTTAAAAAAATTACATTTGACTGCCAGACCATGTACAGAAACCATGAGTAGCCATACTATCTAGAATTCATTATACTCTGACGAGGAGGTGTAGCAAGGATCGGACCAAAATGGCGTAGTTGGTGTTCATGTTCTTTAATAAAGGAAAAACTCAAACACAATACAAAACAACAAACGTGCGAAAACCTAACCAGCCTATCTGGTGACAAACACAGAGACAGGAACAATCACCCACGAAACACTCAAAGAATATGGTTGCCTAAATATGGTTCCCAATCAGAGACAACGATAAACATCTGCCTCTGATTGAGAACCACTCCAGACAGCCATAGACTATGCTAGAAAACCCCACTAAGCCACAATCCCAATACTTACGAAAAACCCCAAGACAAAACACACCACATAAAAAACCCATGTCACACCCTGGCCTGACCAAATTAATAAAGAAAACACAAAATACTAAGACCAGGGCGTGACAGGGCGTGACAGAACCCCCCCCCCCCCCCCCCCCCCCAAGGTGCGGACTCCCGGCCGCACACCTAAACCCATAGGGGAGGGTCCGGGTGGGCGTCTGTCCACGGTGGCGGCTCCGGCGCGGGACGTGGACCCCACTCCAACAAAGTCTTAGTCCATTTTCCTCGCGTCCTTAGATAGGCGACCCTCGCCGCTGACCTTGGCCTAGTAACCCTCACCAAGGACCCCACTGGACTGAGGGGCAGCTCGGGACTGAGGGGCAGCTCGGGACTGAGGGGCAGCTCGGGACTGAGGGGCAGCTCGGGACTGAGGGGAAGCCCAGTACTGGAGAGGAAGCCCAGTACTGAGAGGAAGCCCAGTACTGAGAGGAAGCCCAGGCAGGTAGTTGGCTCTGGCAGATCCTGGCTAGCTGGTGGTTCTGGCAGATCCTGGCTGACTGGCGGTTCCGGCAGATCCTGGCTGACTGGCGGATCCTGGCTGAATGGCGGATCCTGGCTGAATGGCGGATCCTGGCTGAATGGCAGCTCTGGAAGATCCTGGCTGACTGGCAGCTCTGGAAGATCCTGGCTGACTGGCAGCTCTGGCTGCTCCATGCAGACTGGCAGCTCCTTGCAGACTGGCAGCTCCTTGCAGACTGGCAGCTCTGGCTGCTCCATGCAGACTGGCAGCTCTGGCTGCTCCATGCAGACTGGCAGCTCTGGCTGTTCCTTACAGACTGGCAGCTCTGGCAGCGCTGAACAGGCAGGAGACTCCGGCAGCGCTGGAGAGGAGAAAGGCTCTGGCAGCGCTGAACAGGCGAAGCGCACTGTAGGCCTGGTGCGTGGTGCTGGCACTGGTGGTACTGGGCCGAGGACACGCACAGGAAGCCTGGTGCGGGGAGCTGCCACCGGAGGACTAGTGTGTGGAGGTGGCACAGGATGGACCGGACCATGAAGGCGTACTGGAGAGCTTGAGAGCAGGGCTGGCACAGGACGTGCACAGGAGGCCTGGTGCGTGAGGCTGGCACAATCTTCACCAGCCGACTAACACGCATCTCAGGACGAGTATGGAGCGCTGACCCAGGTGCCATCAAATCCGACACGCTCCGTCGGGCAAATTCCGTGCCTAAAGCACCAACACAGCAACTCCCTCATAATTCTCTCCTCCAATTTCCCCATTAACTCCTTCACAGTCTCTGCTTCGTTCACCTCCAACACCGTCTCTGGTTCTGGTCTCCTCCTTGGCTCCTCACGATAAACAGGGGGAGTTGGCTCAGGTCTGACTCCTGACTCTGCCACACTCTCCCTGTGTCCCCCCCCCCAATACATTTTTGGGGCTGACTATCGGGCTTCCTTCCACGCCGCCGTGTTCGTCTCTCCAACTCCATTCTCCTATAACCCTCTTCGCACTGCTCCAGCGAATCCCAGGCTCCGGCACTCTCCCTGGGTCGACCGCCCACCTGTCTATTTCCTCCCAAGTCGTATAATCCAAACTTTGTTGCTCCTGCTGCCTGTCACCACGCCGCTTGGTCCTGTTGTGGTGGGTGATTCTGTTAACTCATGCCTATTTGTGATCAAATGTCTTTTCAGGATTTAAAGCGCAGGTTCAGGTCAATGCTCCATCACATCTGTGGAGTCCATCGCTGGGAAGAGGACAGAGTGGAAGAACGCTGTTACCATGGACAGCTAAAAGAGGACCGGCAGAGGAAGCCCTCTACTCAGACGACACTGTTCAAGCACACAGGTTTGTTCCCCATTGAAATAGCATGCATATCAAATGAAACACATAGACACTTTCCTTTTCACAGATGAGAAATGCTTTCTTAGAATCTACTGTGCTCTGATTTGTGTGTAGGTGTTCACAAGCTAAATACTTAGCACGCAATAACTATTTGGTACTAGTCATGCCTATGTTATTTCATGCTCCATCTAAGGTTGTCTCTCTTCTCTTTTACTATGTTTTACCAGGAACACGTATATGTTGAAATACTGTCAAAAGCTTCTCCACTTCAAAGACTACAGCATGAAAGCCCGAACCCAGTTGACAGTTTTTGACCACAATGAGAATCAGAACCGGAATAGAGGACAAGCCTCAACTGTTGCTGGTAACTATGCCATCAATGTTCTGATTTACACTTTAGCACTTCCTTGGTCATATTGGGATGGTAATGCAATCATTGGCCTGTCCAGACAGATCTATTCTAACAAAAGGCCAGGTGATTGCCCCTCCAAGATAATTTGGATGACTTGGGGAAAGTGGGGGGTTTCTTTGGGGGATGGTGCTCAGAGACACCCTTTTTTTCTCTGTGGGATGTGTGAAACATCTCTCCACTGCACTTATCTGGTCATTTGCATCCAACATGTATCATGAGTGCAATGGAGGAAACCAATAAGTGTCCTTGTGTTTTATATTGTATTCACTGGTTTATTTTCTTATCTTTCCTAATTTCAGGCAATCCAAGATACAGCATTGTTGACCCTAAACTCAAAACAGTGGATTGCCCGGCCAATATATCAGCACACCACTCAAAGATTCAGGAATGACCTGATGTAGCACGTCCTGCAGAAACGCATGGACAAATTAGCGAAATACTGGGAACCAAAATTCTGTGGAAGCGGCCGTCATCTGGCTGCCAACATAGCCCCATCCCAAAACCCAGCAAGGAGGTTATTGCAGCACACACATCAAGATTCAAGAACACTTGAGTGCCATTTTGAGAATGCCATGTCTATAATGCTCATTATGTGCAGTGATTTACCTTTAGTATTGAAACGTTACTGACACAGTGATCTGACTGTTTTATTTCATACACAAAACTATCGTGTGACACTGTAATAAACCACGTATAGTTGATAGTAACAAAACAGTTGGTACTGGTTCAAATAATGTAATTTATTACTATGACTCGACAGAATTGTAACAAAATAGAATGTAATGGTTTAGAGTGATTTGACAAAATGAGTTGGTTAGACAATGTCTGGCTGTGAAGATGAGTCATTGTAGTGTAATTACAATAGGCCCATCACATTCTCTGCCTCCTTGAATCCCACATAGACACCTGTTGGCGAGGGATTTTTGCGGCGAATGGCACAAACAACACATGAAGCTCATTCAAGCACCGATAAAAAATCAACCTGTGTTGACTAAGAACACAAATTTATTCATGAGTAGCTAGATAAAAATGATCTAATCACAAGAAAATGTTTGATTTGATCAGTGCAAAAACTGCAAAAGTGATCAATATATTATCTTTCTTACACTTTGTTAGTTTGTGCCGGGACAAGAAGAATAATGCCACTTACTCGATGGACAGCTTTCGGTCCAGCAGGTCTAGGCTGCTTCTTCCAATTTATTTCCGGGACATGGAAGGATGACTCTATACCACCACGATTGATGAACACAGAAAAGTCCTTGTGATTTGTTACACTGTCGAACGTGCGCTGCGTTCTTCCCTGGAGATATCAAGCCACGCAATCGATAGCAGTAACAAGTCCCACTCTGTGAAGCACAAACACTCATCATCCGTTGTCATGAGTTGTCATTTCCCGCAGTTGCACCACCAATCCCCCTTAGACCTGGCTCTCCACACCGCTCCAGTTAGCTTGTGTACCGGCTCCACCACTGATTCAGGCTCAAATAAATACGGCTCTGAATAAAAATTGTCTTCTTCTACCTCAAAGTCCGACATGGTTTTTCAAGTGTTATGATGATTTGCCAATAAGAAAGAAAGTAAGCTAGTTAGCTATGTTAGCTACTACAGTAAGTGACAACAATATTATGGTTCAAATAAAATATACTAATTGATAAAGAAGACAATATTTTTGAAGAAAAAACACTGTATAATCTTTACAAATGATATCATAAAAAGGACTGGTGGAGTTGTTACACATGCAGCAAACAAAAATATATGGAAATGTCTGCTCTACTCAAAATGACAACCAACTACTTGCAGCATTATCACAAAAATGGAAGAGGCAAGTGGAAGGGGGAGAAATTAAGGAACTTGTCTGTTGGCCCTGCATTTAAGACCAAAATTGGTTTAAAAAATTGTTATAAATACAAAAGTAGACCAGTTTCATTTTAGGACCGAAAAATTGATTACAGAGAGATTTTCGATGTACCGATTCCATGGCACATGGTTTATGAACCGACACACAAAACAATGCTGGGTTCAAAACTTTGAGTTTTTCAATTTAAATTATTGTACAATATTCTTGCAACCAATAGAATGTTATATATATTTGGGGGATACAACCATCCCAGCATTGAAATAGATGGGAAGAGTTGAGGGTAGCTGAAAGCTAAAGGGACTAAAAACAAACAAAAAATAACTATTGTAAAATATATATCTACCCTAGCCAGACTGCAGATGGTGTGTGCGTATACAGATCTGTGCTTGCGCATGACTTTATATCTGAGAAGGTTTATAAATGTACGTGAGCCAGAGGCTGCATCAGGATTTCAGGCGGCTGAAAAAGTTAACACACCTAGTAAGAGTGCGCTGTGGAGGACGAGAGGAGGGAAAGGGAGAGAGAAAGAAAAGACAGGGAGAGAAAGAGACCTCCAGAATTACAGTGAGAGAATAACCCTGCAGCTGTCTCTTTAAACAATGTTTGATGGACATTTCTATGCTAATATTTGTGAATGCGGAAACAGGCATGGTAATATGAACTAGCATCTCTCCCTCAGGGAAATACATGATAGTGAAAATAACATGTGAGTCATCATTAAGATTCAACTAGACAAAAGGTAAGTGTGTGTGTCTATGTGTGTTTGTGAATGCGTGTGCACCTGTGTGCATGTGTCTGTGCATATTTTTTGGATGAAACTGTTAGTATCTCACAAGAACAGCTAAACCGTAGGGAACATTAAATGTGTTTTGAGTCACTATTGAAACAAGAGTGAATGCAAAGTTTCCACTCAAACTTTTTCACTCTTTTTCACAGTGATTTGAACCATGGTTGGTTGCTCGTCTTAATGAGCTATTTCCCACATGGGTTTACAGACGTGTAGCCCCCGCTGAGATAGGAAACTTCTTAGTCAGAGTCATTGGTGTTTCTGTAAAGAGTGGGATGCTTTCTCTCACCACACTACACCAAGACACTCATCATAAGCTGCCAAAGCCAGAAGAATTGTTACTGTGGCACCAGGGTTATTTTTTTGGAGCAGAGTTTTGATGATTGTTCCACTTTGCCTCAGGGGGGGAAGTGTCGTACCCGAGCTGTCAGAGGATGAGGCTTATGAGAATCAGCTACCTCGTTCTATCTACACAAACATTGCAACTAATTTGTAGGACAGTAGAACCGCCAACAACGCCTTTTGAATGCCATGTGAATAAAACATTTACATATCTCTGTCATTTTAAAAGTCATGTCCCTCTCTGTCCTTGACTTTTCCTAAATAAGTCAATTTAACACACTGACGTAGTTAGTATTTTGATAACACAAACAGGAAGCAGCTTTGGGAGGACAAAATATGCTATTCTGTTATTTTGAAATACATTTGTTCTTGGCATCATAATGTAATAATCCACTCAAAAACGATATTTGTTAGTCCACTGTTGATGCAGTCCCAAAATGTTTTGCGTGTCAGTAATCTAGTTTTCAAGATATAAGACTTTCAAAAAGATAATTGTCACTTGCCACATCATCATGATGATGTAAAAGTCCAATATCTTGAAAACTTGATTGCTGACATGCAAAACATTTTGGGACGGTATCACATTGGACTAATGAAAAAATTCCAAAATATAGCTTTTGAGTGGATTATTCCTTTAGGACCTGCCTAATCAAAATAATAGTATATTTAATTGATGGATTAGACTCTGAGAAAATATGCCCCAGGGGTGCGGCATTGGTGGCTATTGGTACTCGTTGAGGCCCGGCTATTCCAGTGCTAAGGTGTGCTATCAGAGGTGAAGGAGGATTGAGAAACTATGCATATTGCTTAGATGCTCACATAAATTTCCTGTAGACCCACACAGGTCAAAACAATGCTGCTGTAGGCGCTGTGTATATCTCCCTCTGAAATGTTTGGTACATTTTGGAGTTATTTCAGGAAGGTGCTGGTACCTTTATGTGCTTCTAAAGTGCAACCCAGGAATGACATCTTCTTTGGCAACAGAGATGCATGAAACGGTTGTGGTAGCAATGGTAAAAAAAAGCTTTCTTAAAAACCTATTAGTCTTTATCAATAAACCTACTTGTCTATTTGTATTCGACATCTGATGGTCTAATCTTGAAGCAGTTTTCCCTCTTGAGGTGATGGACAAATCCAGCCAGTGTCCTGCTGCAAGGACTTGGACACAATGTCCCTTTCCTTTCTTCAACCCTGCTATGTGACGCAGGCTATCAACAATGTGACGGAACTAAGTCAATTGAGTTGGAGATATGTGAAAGCAGATATGAGAAGACTGTGGCCCCAGATTAGAATAACGCATCTATTGATGAATAGATGAGAACATATTCTCTGTATGATTTTCTCAGAACGACCAGACTAAAATATACCAGGTCACTCCAATAGTCTTCCTGGTGGAGAATGATTGTTTGGGTGATTTTCTGTAATGACGTGGAAAATAAACAATTACCATTTATCTTCCAAGGAAACAGTCTATGGTGGACGGACAATATTGTCTCTGCACTCTGCACCAGTGGGAAGCAAAATCATTACAGCAACTAAGCTTTGTCATTGTTCGCTGTTTTGATTGAGAATTGAAGAGAGGAAAGAGAAGACTGAGACTGGCTGAAAAGGCTCTTTAATTAAACTCTCAGATAAAAAAATGTATTTACCCTTTATTTTGACAGGAAGTCATGCTGAGACCTAGGTCTCTTTTACAGATGAGCCCTGTATACACATCAATACACACAATACACATTAATATACGCATCTATATACTGTACACGTCAATATTCACATCAATACATAACAAAACATAATCATAGAAACACATTCTTCGGTAAAAAGGTCCTCAATCATTCTTTTGAATTGCCCTAAAGCCGCCAATTCATCCACTTTTAGAGTCTTGGAGATTACTCCACAAGTAAGGTGCAAAAAAACTCAAATCAGATTAACCTAACTCAGTGAAGATCGAAGGGATCTCCAGAGTTGGCCATCCCTGAGAATGATTCAGGTATCTCATAAGTCTGTAAGTTAACAATGAAGTAAGGTACGGCGGAAGTTTTTGCAGGAAGGCTTTATAAACAAAAAGAGTGTAATGCATCAGTCTACTTTCTGATACAGAATGCAGTGATGTGTACTGAACCTATTGTCTGTAATAAAGCATAGTGCAAAATTATTAATTAACTCATCAACACGCTATTTAAAAATATATTTTTTTAAATTACCGCTTTTTCTCCCCATCATCTCCAATTGGAAAGTTACAGTCTTGTCCCATTGCTGCAACTCCCAGATGGACTCGGGAGAGGCGAAGGTCGAGAGCTGTGCATCCTCTGAAACACAACCCAACCAAGCCGCATTGCTTCTTAACACAATGCCCGCTTAACCCGGAAGCCAGCCGCACCAATGTGTCAGAGGAAACACTGTGCCCCTGGCGACCGTGTCAGCATGCATTGCGCCCAGCCCGCCACAGGAGTCGCTAGTGCGCGATGGGACAAGAACATCCCTGCCAGCCAAACCCTCCCCTAACCTGGACGACGCTTGTGCACCGCCCCATGGGTCTCATGGTCGCAGCCGGCTGCGACAGAGCCTGGACTCGAAAGAGGATCTTTAGTGGCACAGCTAGCACTGTGATGCAGTGCCTTAGACCACTGCGCCACTCAGGTGGCCAACATGCTTTTTGAAAGAGATTTTCGTCAATCTAGATGCCCAGATATGTACAGTGCCTTGCGAAAGTATTCGGCCCCCTTGAACTTTGCGACTTTTTGCCACATTTCAGCCTTCAAACATAAAGATATAAAACTGTATTTTTTTGTGACGAATCAACAACAAGTGGGACACAATCATGAAGTGGAACGACATTTATTGGATATTTCAAACTTTTTTAACAAATCAAAAACTGAAAAATTGGGCGTGCAAAATTATTCAGCCCCTTTACTTTCAGTGCCTCCACTGTACTGATCACTGTGATCCCCTTAACCCCCTCACCTCTGTCCCTCCACTGTTCCTTGCAGGAGAGGGTTACCATGGCAGCCAATGGAAGCTGAGGGCTTTTGATTACCACTCATGGAGGACTGTGTAAAAACATCTTCCTCCTCCTCCTCACTTTCCATTTTGTTGTCTCTCGCCATATCTTTGTCTGTATCTCTCTCGCTCTCGTCTCTCATTTTAATTTACCTCTATCTCTTTTTTTCATTGTCTGCAGCTCTCTGACCCCCTATCTCTATTTCTTTCTCTCATCTCTCTTTCGAGGGCAGACACACCAACATAAAGACTCCTGTGTGTGGTGATATGAGATGTTTGTGACAAGTGGAGACACAAAAACACAGGATACCTCCTTCCGAGAGTCTGCCAGTGCTCTCCTTTCACTACCTCCCTCAATTCTGAGTGCCCTCTTCTCTACCAGAGTCCCCATTTAGTCACACTGCGGGAGAATATACCAATGTTTACAATTTCCAAATTGCTATCGATTTCAAATAGCACTATCATTTCCTATAGAATGGTTAAAAACAAATGTACATCAGGGAGAAGACGAGCCCCAATCACACAAGCATTTGCAAATTAGTGGACATGTGATTGAGTGGGACACATTATCAGTGATGCCTGCTTTAATCAAGTCGATATTAAATCATTTTACCCTCGCTCATACTTTAGTTCTTTAAGGCTAAAAAACATGATTAGTATTCTGGGTCAACCTCTCTGTGAGCAGAGCAGGCAGTCTGAGAAGGACAAGGAGAGGAGACAGTTTAACATTGTAACAGCTCGCTGCTGAAACTACAAGGTCAGTGTCATATGGAGGTTGACTATAGTCTGAAACTCACCACTCAACTGCCTGATGACATGGAGAACATGAAATATGTTGTTTACACATGGATGTGGAAGTGTTCTGGGAAGTCTTTTTGTGGTTCATAACCGATTGTATAAGCTCTGCACATACATTAATGTGTGGTATACAGGGTTGGGTAGGTTACTTTCTAAATGTAATCGTTTACAGTTACAATTTACCTGTCCAAAATTGTAATCAATAATATACTTTTTGCATTACCCAAACTCAGTAATGTAATCTGATTACATTCATTTACTTTTAGATTACTTTCCCCTTAAGCAACATTAGAAGACAAATATGTATGTTACCAATTGAACGACATCTATTGTAGAATAATATTGCAGAATAATTCAACGTTAAAGTTTACATAGCTCAAATGTTACTTTATGAGTTGGTTATGTAGGCTTCTTCTAACCCATTGCTTTCTACTACGTATAATAATACGATTCAATTATATCTTTACATTACAAACCAAAGTCTATCAGAATTTCAGTCATTGCAATAAATGTTATACCCCTTGATCTTCAAGAATAGGACTTGGAAATATGGAAGTATAGATTAGCGTAATTGATTTACCTGAGCATAATCCCAAAACTAAGGATTCATTAGCCAGCCCTACTTTGTAGTTTATGATTTTATCGTTATGGAGGACTAATTGGGCTCATTGATTTGAGTTGAAAATTAAATGCTGCGCTCATGGAATGGCATACTCAGCAAGAAACTAGAATGGTCCAAACACACCAAGACAGTCGTGAAGAGGGCACGACAAAGCCTATTCCCCCTCAGGAAACTAAAAAGATTTGGCATGGATCCTGAGATCCTCAAAAGGTTCTACAGCTGCAACATCGAGAGCATGTTGCATCACTGCCTGGTACGGCGATTGCTCGGCCTCTGACCGCAATGCACTACAGAGGGTAGTGCGTAGGGCCCAGTACATCACTGGGGCAAGCTGCCATCCAGGACCTCTACACCAGGCTGTGTCAGAGGAAGGCCCCAGCCACCCCAGTGATAGTGTTCTATCTACTACCGCATGGCAAGCGGTACTGGAGCGTCAAGTCAAGGACAAAAAGGCTTCTCAACAGTTTTTACCCCCAAGCCATAAGGTAATCAAATGGCTACCCGGACTATTTGCATTGTGTGCCCCCCCCAACCCCTCTTTTTACGCTGCTGCTACTCTGTTTATCATATATGCATAGTCACTTTAACTATACATTCATGTACATACTACCTCAATTGGGCCGACCAACCAGTGCTCCCGCACATTGGCTAACCGGGCTATCTGCATTGTGGCCCACCCACCACCCGCCAACCCCTCTTTTACGCTACTGCTGCTCTCTGTTCATCATATATGTATAGTCACTTTAATCATATCTACATGTACATACTACCTCAATCAGCCTGACTAACCGGTGTCTGTATGTAGCCTCCCTACTTTATAGCCTCGCTACTGTATATAGCCTGTCTTTTTACTGTTGTTTTATTTCTTTACTTACCTATTGTTCACCTATTACCTTTTTTTGTACTATTGGTTAGAGCCTGTAAGTAAGCATTTCACTGTAAGGCTGTTGTATTGGGCGCACGTGACAAATACACTTTGATTTGATTTGATTTGAGCACAATTGAAAAGTGCTATTTACATTTGAAAAATGAATGCCATATGCTGCATTTGCCATAGGCCTATTGTCATGTATACTGCATCTCCGGCGCACGAGGTCACCAGGCTGATCAATATTACACACACCTGTCACCAACATTACGCACACCAGCATCTCATCAGACTCACCTGGACTCCATCACCTGCCTGATCACCCTCCCTATATACAGTTGAAGTCAGAAGTTTACATACACTTAGGTTGGAGTCATTAAAACTCGTTTTTCAATCACACATTTCTTGTTAACAAACTATATTGTTTGGGCAAGTCGGTTAGGACATCGACTTTGTGCATGACACAAGTCATTTTTCCTAAAATTGTTTACTGACAGATTATTTCACTTATAGTTCACTGTATCACAATTCCAGTGGGTCAGAAGGTTACATACACTAAGTTGGCTGTGCCTTTAAAAAATTCCAGAAAATGATGTCATGGTTTTAGAGGCTTCTGATAGGCTAATTGACATAATTTGAGTCAATTGGAGGTGTACCTGTGGATGTATTTCAAAGCCTACCTTCAAACTCTCTGCCTCTTTGCTTGACATCATGGGAAAATCAAAAGAAATCAGCCAAGACTTCAGAAACAGCTTGTAGACCTCCAAAAGTCTGGTTCATCCTTGGGAGCAATGTCCAAATGCCTGAAGGTACCACATTCATCTGTACAAACAATAGTACGCAAGTATAAACACCATGGGACCACGCAGCTGTCATATCGCTCAGGAAGGAGACGAGTTCTGTCTCCTAGAAATGAACGTACTTTGTTGCAAAAAGTGCAAATCAATCCCAGAACAACTGCAAAGGACCTCGTGAAGATGCTGGAGGAAACAGGTACAAAAGTATCTATATCCACAGTAAAACAAGTCCTGTATCGACACAACCTGAAAGGCCACTCAGCAAGGAAGAAGCCACTGCTCCAAAACTGCCATAAAAAAGCCAGTCTATGGTTTGCAACTGCACATGGGGACAAAGATCGTACTTTTTGGAGAAATGTCCTCTGGTCTGATGAAACAAAATTAGAACTGTTTGGCCATAACGACCATCGTTATGTTTGGAGGAAAAAGGGGGAGGCTTGCAAGCCGAAGAACACCATCCCAACCGTGAAGCACAGGGGTGGCAGCATCATGTTGTGGGGGTGCTTTGATGCAGGAGGGACTGGTGCACTTTACAAAATAGATGGCATTACAAGGCAGGAAAATTATGTGGATATGTTGAAGCACCATCTCAAGACATCAGTCAGAAAGTTAAAGCTTGGTCACAAATGGATCTTCCAAGTGGACAATGACCCCAAGCATACTTCCAAAGTTGTGGCAAAATGACTTAAGGACAACAAAGTCAAGGCATTGGAGTGACCATCACAAAGCCCTGACCTCAATCCTATAGAACATTTGTGGGCAGAACTGAAAAAGCGTATGTGAGCAAGGAAGCCTACAAACCTGTCTCAGTTACACCAGCTCTGTCAGGAGGAATGGGCCAAAATTCACCCAACTTATTGTGGGAATCTTGTGGAAGGCTACCTGAAAAGTTTGACCCAAGTTGAGTGTATGTAAACTTCTGACCCACTGGGAATGTGATGAAAGAAATACAAGCTGAAATAAATCATTCTCTCTACTATTATTCTGACATTTCACATTCTTAAAATAAAGTGGTGATCCTAACTGACCTAAGACAGGAAATTCTTTACAAAGATTAAATGTCAGGAATTGGCTAAGGTTTATGTAAACTTCCGACTTCAACTGTATGTCACTCCCTTCGGTTCTTTCCCGAGGCGTTATTGTTTCTGTTTCAGTGTCTCGTGTCTGTACACTACTCGTGTTCCTTGTTTTGTTCCTCGTGTTATCTATTATTAAAGTCACTCCCTGTACTTGCTTCCTGACTCCCAGCGTACACGTTACACCTATTGTTTACATTTTTGTTGGTGACACTTTGATATGTTGATAATATGCAGCTGTTTAAAGGTCAAATCCACAGATGAAACAATAACAAAACGTCTGACCAGCCTCTGTTCTGGTAAAAAGCTGAAGAATGGGCCTAGAGAAATGTAACCACTCTCAGATTAATAGACAGAGCTATGGATGCAAGGACTGACCATCCATGATATTAAAAGTATTGTTTTAATCATGTTATGGAGGCTATACATTGTTTGTTAACATTTACAATGTTTACAAACATTGGAGAAATACAAGCTTATATTTTGGGTACTCATGGAGTGTGACAGTTGAACTAAGCTCATGAGGAATAAGTTATATTCTTCATGAATCAATGGCTATACAGTATACAGTATATATATATATATATATAGCAACTACAGACTGCACCTTTAAGTCCATCAAATTTTTTTCACTGGCTGTCCACTGGTTTCAAAAACAATGATTGATAGGCAGCTTAAACTTCTTGAACTCAACCATTATTGGATTCAAATACACATTTAGATTTGTGAACAGCCATCCACAACAACCACAATCTGTAAGGCGCAAATAACTAAATGAGAGTGCAGCAGTGTGATTCACATCAATGCACTATGTAGATATCAATATTAAGTGATATCTGAATCGCCGTAGACTACACCACTGCTGTCATCCTTACCTCCAACCTTTATTCAAGTTGGATAATCTTTGGATGCCAACAGCAGCCACACCATTTGAAGACATAGCTTGTACTGTAGCCCACAAAAGCCTATTCCTGCTCTTTTCCCATGATCCATCAAACACATTTGGTGTGTCATCATAGTGGTCTCTGACTTGTGGTCAGACTCACTCAGGTGGAACAAACTTAAACTTGCGCATTTTTTCAATGCTGATTTGAATGTCATTGAGAATAACAAAGTGTCAAAGATTTTTTTTCCGCAAACATTCTTTTGGAATGTAAAAGTAATCCTCAAAGTAATCATCTAGTTTTTCAAAAGTATCTGTAATCTCATTACAATATTTTTGCTGGTAACGTAACAGATTACAGTTACCGTTTTTTTGTAATCCGTTACATGTAACGGTTGACATGTAATCAGTTACTCCCCAACCCTGGTGGTGCACAAACCGTACGTCTACAAACTCACCAGGGTTGGGGTCAATTTGAATTGAAGTCAGTCAATTCAGGAAGTGATTTGAATTCACAAATGAAAAAATGGAAAAACCTTTGAAATAAATAGCCTCTCCTTTTCACTTCATTGAGAAATTGTTGAAAATAGATGCCGTTTTTACCATTATTGAATTGGAATTTCAGTTTACTTCCTGAATTGACTGACTTGAAACACAGACACCTGTATAGAGACACACATGTGAAGACATACATTAACTTACTTAAACACACACACAGAGCCCCTCCCAGCCTCACACATACACAGGAATCTGCCACAGAATTCCAAACAACAAGTTTTATGATTTAAACAGTGAGTCCCTAGTGAAGCTACCACTGTCAGTAGAAAGGTTCCAGTGTTTAGTTTCATGCCTGTTCTCCTGAGGTCAAACCTGTAACTTCCAACTCCTGTCATAACAAAAGCCCAGTAATTTTGGACAGGGTGAACTGAGAGAAATCCCAAGCAGGGAACGATGAGTCTCACTAAACTGTCCAAACCTACTAATAGAGATTAGACAGACAGACAGACAGACAAGAGTTTGGTCATTCACTGAGGAAAGGCTTTTCATACAGCTCAACTCTCCAAACAATGGAGCCTCTTAAAATGACTACACTGCATTGCAGCCTGACAAAGGTTCATTTTGAGGTATATGTTGGTTTATGTGATCAAATCCACAATAGCTTAGAAAAAGGGTCAGGAATCTACATTACACAAGGACTACGGGTAGAGAGAAAATATAAATCATAGTATCATAATATCACTGGGGGAATTTCTCTTTAAAGTCAGAGTTTAGCTGGAAACACTGTAGTGTGGCAGATGTCTCAAGGTCTGAGCTATCTTGTTCTGTACTGCACTGTGTTCTTCAGTGTTGTGCTAATGAGCAGGCTGGACTGCTTTTTCCTAAATGCCACTACCCTCCAGTTCTGGGGAAAAAGCACTGCATATTTTTTCAACATTTAGGCATGCATCTCTCGTTCCTTTCCTTGTTCCCATCCTTGCTTTCTCTATCATTTCCTTACTTGTTCTCCCTCACCCCATATATCTCTCTCTCTCTCTCTCTCTCTCTCTCTCTCTCTCTCTCTCTCTCTCTCTCTCTCTCTCTCTCTCTCTCTCTCTCTCTCTCTCTCTCTCTCTCTCTCTCTCTCTCTCTCTCTCTCTCTCTCTCTCTCTCTCTCTCTCTCTCTCCTGGTCTTGAGATGGTAACCTCTTTAAAACCATTCTTAAAGCCATTTGTCCTTAATAGGAGAGAAAGTGATGCATGACTTGTTTGCGTCCTAGTGGGAAAATAACATTGTTTACAGATATGACCCGCAGGAACTTATAAATCCTTTTCAAATGTGTGTAATAATTCTCCAGGGTCTGTAATGTGTAATCTTAGAGCATGGACAATCAGAAACATATGAACTGAGAATAGCCCTGGAGTGATTTGGCTAGCTTTAAGCATTGTCTTCAGCTCAATTGTATTTGACTGTAGTCTCAAATCTATTCATATTTAATACTCAATGTATTTATATTTGATAAGCTGATGTTCCTTCAGTGTGTATATTTAATTATAAGTCTCCATGATCGTGACAATCTCTCTCTCTCCTCTAACCCCCTCCCTCCCTCTCTGCCAGACCCAAATCCCTCTATCCTTACAGCATGGCATGTGATAATGAGTGTTAGACGACAAACAAAGAGAGATCTCTGCAAACCTGTAGTCTGTACTTCAACATAGAGACCAACACTCTTGGATTTATGTAACACTTTATGTAGCGATGTCTGTGGTGCTTTTCCTGATGCTCAAAGAGGCATGACATTGTAATTTAGTATTTCTTAAGAAAAGCCATCATCTATAATAACAGCACTCTTGTGAAACAGTTATTGTCCTCAACTTCGCATATTGCTTCATGATTATGCCATGTAATCCACAGATGTGCAATTATGTTTCATGTTGTCGGTACATTTAAAGGAGGGAGGCGGTGGGCGGGTAGCAGGTTGGGTTTGCATTATGGAGAATCTTTATTGACAGGCTCATTTAACATCTGAAGAAATGCTCCTCAAATGCCAAGTCATAATTACACATGCAAATTATACTTAAAGGAGCGCACACTGGAATAATCCCTTAGAAGAACACGTACATATGCATTCCTAGATGCTTCATAATGGCAGCACAAAGAATTGGTTGATTAGATAACACACACACACAGACTTCCTCATGCACCTAGATAAATTCAACAGGTCTTGTGTGTGAGCAGTGGTTGTGGGAGACATGTGAGTGGGAGTGTAGGGAGTCAGGGGACTGTGGTGGTTGAGACACTCTGTAACTGTTGTGTAGTAGATCTAATCCCTTAGATACTCAGCCCCAACCCTCCCTTAGAACTCCTCACCATGGCAACAGAGCCATGAGATCCAACACTTTGGAGGAACCAGAGGAACAGGTAGGAGGTGGCAGACTGACTGATAGCGTGACGGCCTCCTCACCTCTCATCTTTCCATTCCACACCTATCTCACTTCTTTTCTGCCCCTCACCTCTCCCTTCTCATCACTTTCCCCCTCATGCCCTCCCCGCATCTCTCCTCTCAGCTCACCCTTCAACTCTCTCCCCCCAACCCCCTTCCTCCCATCTTTCTCCTCCAATCTCAGCCATCACCTCAGGGACTCTATATCCTTCACACCTTGGCCACTGCACATCCTAGGGGCTTAGTCACCAGCCACCACCTCATGAAAATCCATCAACTGTGTGAGTAATTGATTAATGAATCAATAGTTGTTAAGTTAAGTGATTTAAGGGATTTTATGTGAAGCTGACTGGGACCTGTCAATTAAACTGTTTCAGATACAACATTCTTCAGCTGTGGTGTACAGAAGTGTACAGTACGTGCGTATGTGCAAACGTGTGAGAAGAGAGTGCTTGCATCCCTTGTAAATGTCCTAACACACAGTTCTATGTCGATCCCGTGTTATTCATATCCAACCCTACAGCTCCAGCCTGTACCCATTTCCTCTTTGCTCCATAAACACACATTCCTCATTCTGACACACTCTCATAACACACACAGGCTCACTGAAATATGGACACAGACTTAGAAACCTTTCTGTCTGTGTATGTATATATTCATGTGTGTAGGTCTGTGATGATAAAACCTGAGGTGAAAACTAAAGCACAACCATTAGGAGAAAGAAAAATGGTGAGCTGCATGTCAAATGCACCACTTTGGGTGTTCTGAGCTACTCAACCAGAGTAAAATCCAACGTGTTGTGGCTAGAGGGCTGTTTCACCTTGACTGGAACAATGCTATCAGTGTGTTCCTTGCTTCTGCTAGTACATAACAGGGTGATTCCTTCCTATGTCTACTGAGGGATGACTCACTGTCCGGCGTTTCCTGACTGACTCCACATTGAGCTCTCTCTGTGTCTGTGTGTGTGTGTGTGTGTGTGGGTGTGTGTGTGTGTGTGTGTGTGTGTGTGCTTGCGCATGTGTTTGCATGTCACAATGTAAGTATTTTGGCATGAGTGTTTAGACAGCGATATAGGGTTGGTGTGTGTAGACTCACTCTTGACAGTTGCTGTCCTGGTACAGTTGTAGAGGATGGCCAGCTCTCCAAACACCTTCCCAGGTCCCATGGTGCACAGCTTCACACTCTCCTTTGTCACCTCCACCCTACCATCTGAAAAACACACACACACTTTTAATATATCTGGAAACACACGTACAAATACACACTCTTAATAATATAACTGAAAATACAGTTATATATCCCTTGTACTTGACTGTGCACATCATCGTGGCCCATCTAACAAAGTACATCAGAGCAGGATGCTAATAAACTGATAGACTAGA
Organism: Oncorhynchus mykiss; assembly: GCF_013265735.2. Taxonomy (NCBI): domain Eukaryota; kingdom Metazoa; phylum Chordata; class Actinopteri; order Salmoniformes; family Salmonidae; genus Oncorhynchus; species Oncorhynchus mykiss. The sequence continues at coordinate 73,228,559 of NC_048565.1, forward strand.
GACTAGAGTTCAATCTCTGTATGGATCACATTCTATTATCCCCTAATTTGCATGACTAAGCAGTAAGATACAGCATCAAGTAGACTGTGAAATCACACAGTTCACAATAGCTTGGCATTCAGCAGCAACAGTATGACAGATCAATATAAAATATTAAACCCAAACCAAGGAAATAGTTCAGAGACAACGGGTTATGTCCTGAAATTGTGCAGTTTAAGTACATCCTTTCTGTGTAATTGGGGCCTGTGATGGGTGTGATTGCCCAGCATGTTTGTCTGTGATTGGAGCAGAGTATAGCTATTGTGTTTGGATGCACCTCATCACGGAAATATCCATACTCCAGAGGAACTAGAGCTCTGATTGGGTAAGAAAAGGGGAACTGGGAAAAAAGACTGTGGTGATTGGCAGGTACCTGATGAAAATAACTGAAGCAGAAGATTAGAGAGGAGGTGAGAAAATGAGAAGAGAATAGTGAGTCACATTCTGGAAGTTGAACTTTCAGAAGCTCTAGTCCCAAACACCTGTCAGAGTTTGTGATAATACAAGGATGACAGACATGCGTATGTGATGTACACATCTCACCACCACCAAAAAACAGAACTTTCGCTTTGCAAAACAATAACATTTATTTATTTTGTAAACGTACAACTTCTTTACTGCTCAGCAAGAACATGAGGTATGGACATAGGTGTGTGTGTGTGTGTGTGTGCATGTGTACAACTGCTAAAACTCTGTGTTCCACTTAACTCTTTGCACTGCCCTCCTTCAAAGCTCACTTTGTGTTACGACCTTTGTGTAAACTCATCCTCTTTCGCTAAGCAGACAGAGAGACAGCTGGAGAAGAGGATAAACCAGAATGCTCCACCATAAAAAACACATTACCTCTTATATGTTTAGTTACCTATTTGGGGGACTTTAAGCGGTTCTGGACTGGTTCCAACTAACATTTTGGTGTACAAAGTGCTCTGTGAACGCTCTCCACTACCACTCAGCAGAGTTGACTTGAAGTGTCAGGTTTCAGACCCCACATTTGCACAGGGAGTGACGTGTCATATTTTCTGGCCTATCCAGTCAAATAATCAATTTGCTCTTCCTCTGAGCGATGGAGCTCAGTCTGGAAGACAGTATATTATGCAAGGCGACAGTTGAGCAAATCCAAAAGTTGAGGGTTCATCTCGCTGTGATATTCTCAGACGGATTTAGTGCTCTCAACATGAAAAACATGGTGCCTCAGCAAAGCTCAGTGGATGTTTAGGAGAAAATACGCTGTCGTCAGTTATATGAAATGGTGGCAATGTTTTACCGTCACTAAGTATGATAATATTTATTTTACAGTTATAAGAGAGGTAAAATCTTATAGTCAATTCGATTTGTATTATTTTTTTAAATAATTTCAGTCAATTCAAGCCCTATTGCCCCACTTTTGTTGAACAGGAAAAAAAAAGTTATTTGTACAATATTTGTACAATGTAATTGAGCTTGTGTCCTTAAAAGTGAGTACACCTCAGCAATGTGTACATATTTTTACAAGAAAGGTGAGTTCCAGACCTTTCTAAAACTAACAAATTATTGTTTATGGCCATCTCATGAAAATAATGACGCTTCGCTATGTCTATTTAGGCGGAAATCAACATTTTCCCGAATATTAAACACTGCAATGGTTCACCCCGCGCCATCATTGCATTCTAATCAAACCGAAGGCTAGCCAACAAACCACCATGGCTCAGTCTGTAAGGACAGATGCTGGGAGACGAGAAGCAAGTACAGGGAGTGAACACATAATAAATAACCAATATAAAACAAACAAGGACAGCGTCTGGACAGGGGAATCATAACGACAATAAGGCTGACACGGGGAACAAACTGAGGAACAGACAGATATAGAGGGGACAATCAACAAAGTTAAGGGGTCCAGGTGAGTCCAATATTGCGGTGATGCACGTAATGGTGATGATAGGTGTGCGTAATGACGGGCAGCCTGGCACCCTTGAGCGCCAAGGAGGGGGAACAGGCATGACAGTACCCTGCCCCCTCTCTAGGGGTGCCACGCGACGTCCCACCTGGGTGAGCCTGACAGGCCAGCCGAGACATGGGAGTTGGATGAGCCAGCTGAGGTGTGGAAGCACGACAAGCCGGCTGAGACGAAGCAGTCAGTCAGTTCAAACAGGGAGTATGTTTTGGGTGAGTTCATCTGATGACACAATGTATGATTACTGTGCATTATAGGCAAATAATGCATGCACTAGAACAGTGGTTCGCAAACTCGAGCGAAAATGGGTCAGCATTTCTATTATTATTATGTTTTAAAGGAACTCAGTCTGGCTTTAAACTTACTCTTGAACGTTGTAATAGTAGAATGCACAAGGTGCAATTTCGAAATCGGGTAGTGCAGCATCAGTTCCTCTTGTCATGTTAGTCTTTGCATACCTTAATGAAGAGCTATTGATAACTTGTCAGAAATGTCCAGATCAACTAGCCCATGTCAAGCACAATTTTTTTATAGGTTTTTTAGCCCATAGATATTGTTGTATTTTGTTTCACTCAAATATCACATGAATACACATCAGGCATGGAAAAATGTATAGAATTGCAAGAACATAAGATTTAAAACTACAACATTTTCTTTGCACCCCATGACAAAATGTGTAGAATTATTTTTAAACCTGCAAAATTACCTCCACCAACAAGAGGGTTGAGAACACTTTGTCTCATGAGCAGTGCTTGTGCCCATAGAAACAGATATGGCATGTGTGTGCTGGGGGTGGCGCGGGATGTTCCACAATGATGGAAGGGTGGCGGAGAGTGAAAAAGTTTGGGAAAACATTATTTTCACGAGTACATTTGTTTTTGCATTCTGAAGTTGCTGGTCAAGCAGGCTGGTTGTTAGTTATTTTCTAGCCTCTTCACAAACCAGGTTTCCCTAAAACGGGAAGCTTGGGGAAGTTCCATGGCAGAAATCAGCTAAAGAGGGGTGGTAACCTGGTGTAAATCAGTGACGCCTCGTAACACGTCACACCAATCAAATGCCTTGCTTGGGCGGAGCTCCAAAGGTGCTCACCAGATTAGTGCTACAGGATCAACAGTGCAAATAATTTCAACAAAACAAGCACTGGTGACAATTTTTATTTTAATGTTTACAGCACGCTGGTTTTCACAGCATTTCTATGTTATTTCGAGGTGAGCTAAAGCTGCAGCATGAGGGGAGAAATGGTCTACAATGCTGGCCATATCAATATTTTTTGTTTAGATGTTTCCGAAGTGATATTTGTCTGAAAAGGCGACCATGAGGGACAAGAAGTAGCTAGCCACAATGAGGTTTGTTTTGGGAAAAACCAGCTAACCTAGGTGTAACTAATCATACTGTGTCTACTGGTATCATTTTAAATTGAGCTATTCTCTGCTTCAGATGACAGATGCCCATACGGCCAGCAATTTCATCAAACTGTAGGCCAATGGCTGCATGGACGATGCATCCTATATGATAAACTGGAAAATCGATTCACATAGCATATACTGTGAGAGAGTGACAATCAAATAAAACAGATTGGAGAACTTACAACTAGACAAAAGGAAGAATTTGAGAATACAACACAGAAACACAGACACATGGAATACATAACTGCACTTTATTACATGATTGTGTTATGTGATTAATCAACATCCACACTAGTTCATTTTGAATAATAGTTTAAACACTTCATTTCAAAGAAGCAACACTTTATCACTTCAAAATGTACAAATAAGCTAACTTGTATGTAAAGATTATGTCACACCCTGATCTGTTTCACCTGTCATTGTGATTGTCCCACCCCCTCCAGGTGTCGCCCATCTCCCCCATTATCCCCTGTATATTTATACCTGTGTTCTCTGTTTGTCTGTTGCCAGTTTGACTTGTTTGTCAATTCAATCAGCGTTTTTGTCTCAGCTCCTGCTTCTCCCCAGTCTCTCTTTTTCACACCCTCCTGGTTTTGACCCTTGCCTGCCCCTGACCCTGAGCCTGCCTGCCGTCCTGTACCTTTGCAGCACCTCTGGATATTGACCCCTGCCTGCCTTGATCTGTCGTTTGCCTGCCCTGTTGCTGTAATAAACATTGTTACTTCGACACAGTCTGCATCTGGGTCTTACCTTCAAACCTGATAGATTAGACATCTTAGTGTAAACAGCAGTATATAAATGAGTAGTGACAAGTAGGCTATTATTACTAAAGCATCATTTCAGGTGAAATGTTGGCGGTGGCCAACCTTGCTCCACAGATCTCTGATCTACTGGGTGAGCAGACTTCAGGTGTGTTATTGCTGGGCTGAAACAGAACCCTGCACACCCAGCAGACCTCGAGCAGGGTTGGCCTGCTGCAATTGTAATAGGTTGATACATTGTGTTTGATGTTTAAATGTATTTTTGTATATAACATGTGCTAACATAGGTAGGCCTACACATATAACCCATGGTCTAGGATATACCCTTAGTCTCTTGGGACATTCATTGAGACCTCTCTCTTCAGCTGAAAACAGGCTTTCACAGCTTTCCATATCTGAGGACAGAAAGCATCACAAAGAAGCAGGCTTCATTATACTCAGACAGCACTGAATATAACAGTGCCTTCAGAAAGTATTCATACCCCTTGACGTATTCCACATTTTGTTGTGTTACAGCCTGAATTCAAAATAAATTAAATATTTGTTCTCACCCATCTACACACAATACCCTATAATGAAAAACTGAAAACATGTTTTTAAAAATGATAGCAAATTTATTGACAAATAAATACAGAAATATAACATTTACATAAAGTATTCCCACCCTTGAGTCAATACTTCGTAGAAGCACCTTTGGGGCAAAAGAACATTCAATGTTGTCTTGGTAAGCAACTCCAGTGTAGATTTGGCCTTGTGTTTTAGTTTATAGTCCTGCTGGAAGGCAAATTAGTCTCCCAGTGCATCTCAGATTTTACCTGTGCTCATAGCTATATTCTGTTTCTTTTTATCCTAAAAAAACTCCCTAGTCCTTGCCGATGTCAAGCTTACCCATAACATGATGCAGGCACCACCATGCTTGAAAATATGAAGAGTGGTACTCAGTGATGTGTTGTGTTTGCCCCAAACCTATGGCTTTGTATTCAGAATAAAAAGTTCATTTCTTTTGCACATTTTTTGCGGTACTACATAATGATCGGACCCTTTTTAAAAGGTTTTGCCTAAAATGACATACCCAAATCTAACTGCCTGTAGCTCAAGACCTGAAGTAAGGATATGCATATTCTGTGCAGAGACACAGCAGGGGTTCAAACTGTAGAATCCAGTTTCTACATTTGAATATAAAAATGTATTTTCTCAAACAAAACTATGCAACATTTTATCTCTGAGACCCTCAGGATGAAAAATCAGAGAAAGATTACTAAATGTCAGAACATTACTTACCTTCAGAGGTGAATGTATCAAACCAGTTGCCGTAATACACATTTTTTGTTGTTGTGCACTCTCCTCAAACAATAGCATGATCTTTTTTTGTGGGGGGTGGCAGATAGCCTAGTGGTTAGATTGTTGGGCCAGTAACCGAAAGGTTGCTGGATCGAATCCCTGAGCTGTCAAGGTAAAAATCTGTTGTTCTGCCCATGAGCAAGGCAATTAACCTACCTTTCCCCGGGCCCCATGGATGTCGATTAAGGCACATCTCTGATTCAGAGGGGTTGGGTTAAATGCAGAAGACACATTTCAGTTGAATACATTCATTTGGACGACTGACTAGGTTTTTCCCTTTTCACTGTAATAGCTACTGTAAATTCAACAGTGCAGTTAGATGAACAATAATTTAAGCTTTCTTCCCAGATAAGACATGTATACTGTATGTCCCGGGAAATGTTCTTGTTCGTGCTAATCACATTAGCGCACGTTAGCTCAACCGTCCCATGGGGTGGGGACCGATCCCGTAGAGGTTAAGTGACTTGTTGCAAACAGGATGCATGCTTTGGAATATTTTGTATTCTGTACAGGCTTCCTTCCTTTACACTCTGTCACATTAGGTTAGTATTGTGGAGTAACTACAATGTTGTTGATCCATCCTCAGTTTTCTCATATCACAACCAATAAACTCTGTAACTGTTTTAAAATCACCATTGGCCTCATTGTGAAATCACTGAGCAGTTTCTTTCCTCTCCGGCAACTGAGGAAGGACACCTGACACTTTGTAATCACTGGGTGTATTGATACACCATCCAAAGCCTAATGAAAAACTACCTATCGATGCCCTTCTTTGCAAGGCATTGGAAAAACCTTCCTGGTCTTTGTGGTTGCATCTGTGCTTGATATTCACTATTTATTGAGGGACCTTACAGATAATTGTATTGTATGTGTGGGGTACAGATATGGGGTAGTTAAAAAATGTAACAATCCTGTGATCCACTATTATTGAACACGGAATGAGTCCATGCAACTTATTATGAGATTTATTAAGCACATTTTTACTCACATTTCATTTGGATTAATTTTGGTTCTACAAACAAAATACCACTGGGACATTATAGGATATTGTGTGTAGATCAGTGATCAGTAAATTTCAATTCAGGTTGTAACACAACAAAACGTGGTACATGTGCAGGGGTTTGAATACTTTCTCAAGGCACTTTTTATTGCTATCATCTCTCTGCCCTCATAGTTTCCCCTCTATGGACTGGAGAATATTTTTATAATGTCACAAAATTACCTTCCCTATCCATTACAGTAACCTACACTCTCCCTTTACTGACAGATGAAGCTGCAATTTCCTTGTCCATGGCTGCTGTTTACAAATACATTTGGGAACGGTGTTTTTAATTGACAATGATTTCATCAACATAGCTAACGTTAGCTAATAGGAATTTAGATAGCTGATGACACTTAATTAACTTAGCTTAAAGTTAGTGTAAAGTTAGCTAGATAGCTAGCAGCTAAGTTAACTTAACCTACAAAGTGGCCTACTGTAGCCAGCTACTTCTTTATTAACATAAAAAAAATGTATTTACTTACTTGAATAGGTTCTCCCACTGCCTCTGTTTTTTCGGGTCCTTATAATGATAATCTTCTAAATAATGAGTAATCTTCACTATTTTCGGTGGTAGCAAAGCGCACCCAGCAGCCATGTTTCAAAAAATATATAATTATTTATTTCACCTTTATTTAACCAGGTAGGGAAGTTGAGAACAAGTTCTCATTTACAATTGCGACCTGGCCAAGATAAAGCAAAGCAGTTCGACACATACAACAACACTGTAACGTTTCTCCTCATCATCTGAGGAAGCGTAGTCAACATCGGACCAATGCGCAGCGTGGTATGTGTCCATCTTAATATTTAATAAATCAACTGAACACTGAATAACAAAACAACAAAGTGAAAGAACGAAACGACAACGAAACAGTCCTGTCTGGTGAAGACACAAAACAGAAAATAATCACCCACAAAACACTGGTGGGAAAAGGCTACCTAAGTATGATTCTCAATCAGAGACAACGAACGACACCTGCCTCTGACTGACAACCATGCCAGGCCAAACACAAAACCACAACATAGACTACCCACCCCAACTCACGCCCTGACCAAACTAAAACAAAGACATAACAAAGGAACTAAGGTCAGAACGTGACAAACAGATGGAGTAAAACAAACATACAGTCAATAACACAGTAGGAAAATAAGTCTATATACAATGTGAGCAAATGAGGTGAGATAGGGGAGGTAAAGGCAAAAAAAAAAGGCCATGGTGGCGAAGTAAATACAATATAGCAAGTAAAACACTGGAATGGTAGATTTGTAGTGGAAGAATGTGCAAGGTAGAGATAGAAATAATGGGGTGCAAAGGAGCAAAATAAATAAATACAGTAGGGGGAGAGGTAGTTGTTTGGGCTAAATTATAGATGGGCTATGTACAGGTGCAGTAATCTGTGAGCTGCTCTGACAGCTGGTGCTTAAAGCTAGTGAGGGAGATAAGTGTTTCCAGTTTCAGAAATGTTTGTAGTTCGTTCCAGTCATTGGCAGCAGAGAACTGGAAGGAGAAGCGGCCAAAGGAAGAATTGGTTTTGGGGTGACCAGAGAGATATACCTGCTGGAGCCCGTGCTACAGGTGGGTGCTGCTATGGTGACCAGCAAGCTGAGATAAGGGGGGACTTTACCTAGCAGGGTCTTGCAGATTACCTGGAGCCAGTGGGTTTGGCGACGAGTAGGGCCAGCCAATGAGAGCGTACAGGTCGCAGTGGTGGGTAGTATATGGGGCTTTGGTGACAAAACAGATGGCACTGTGATAGACTGCATCAAATTTATTGAGTAGGATATTGGAGGCTATTTTGTAAATGACATCGCCGAAGTCGAGGATCGGTAGGATGATCAGTTTTACAAGGGTATGTTTGGCAGCATGAGTGAAGGATGCTTTGTTGCAAAATAGGAAGCCAATTCTAGAATTAACTTTGGATTGGAGATGTTTGATGTGAGTCTGGAAGGAGAGTTTACAGTCTAACCAGACACCTAGGTATTTGTAGTTGTCCACATATTCTAATCCAGAACCGTCCATGTGGGGAAAAAAGGATGTTTGTCACCAGTGCGGTTTAGAACGTGTTATGACTTTGAACTTTACCAGTGGAATCCACTTTCCATTTAAAATGATATAAATCGCAGACTGTCGGCCACACTCGATAACTTGAAAACTAGCATTTGAAACTAGCATAGGCAACACCTAACCCGACGTAAAACAGTGACGCACATAACACAGCAGCCTTTCTACGCGCATGTGAGGGGAGGGTTCTTGAAATGTAACATCCATTTAAAATCTTGCCAGTGTACTGTTCAAACCCTTTTTGCAATACAAAATTATCCAGACCTCCAAGGGAGGCATGACAACGATGTGATTTGGAAGGTATGGCGGGACTAGTTTTTTTCTCATGTTTTGACCAAGTCATTAATTCTAATCATTATATTCATTTGATGTTGCTATGCTAAACAAATAATTGGTGTGTAGCTAGCTAGCAGAAATCCAATGATGATGATAGACAAGAACTTCAATAAATAATGATTTCATAAATATCCAATAGGCCTACATAGACCAAAATGAGCTGGTTAATGAATTCATGGAATTCTGAGTGTTTCCGGTTTCCATGGTGAATGATTAGTTTCACGTTCATTCTTGGAGTAGATAGCCTACTGGCACATAAATGATACATTGTTGCACAGGTATTATAGGCAGTCAGTCAGTTAGGTTTATACAATCCCCAACTGTTGTAAATCAAATAGTAGCATGGAAAAATAACGTGAAGGAGCTTTTATCCCCAAGGGAGATGAAGTTTATGAATTTCCTGCCTGGGCTGCTGTACAGTGGAATTATGACATTAACACATCATGGTATTTTGTGGCATATCAACTAATCAGCATCCAGAATCCAAAAAATAGTTTTATAAATGGTCACAATGGCTACGATGCCTGAGCCTACTATCCGTTCTATAATAGAGAAAAAAGGCTGCAGGTAAGACTCATGTTTTGCAAAACATTATGAACAACTGCTCTTTTTATGACATAGACTGACCAGGTGAATGCTATAATCCCTTACTGATGTCACCTGTTAAATCCACATCAATTAGTGTAGATGACGGGGAGGAGACAGGTTGAAGAAGGATTATTAAGCCTTGAGACAATTGTGGCAAGTGGATTGTGCACGTGTGCCATTCAGAGGGTGAATCGGCAAGACAAAATGGGTATGATAGTAGGTGCCAGATGCACCGGTTTGTGTCAAGAACTGCAACACTGCTGGGTTTTTCTTGCTCAACAGTTTCCCGTGTATATCAAGAATGGTCCACCACCCAAAGAACATCCAGCAAACTTTACACAACTGGAAGCATTGAAGTGAAAATGGGCCAGCATCCCTGTGGAACGCTTTCGACACCTTGTACAGTCATTGCCCCGAATAATTGAGGCCATTCTGAGGGCAAAGGTGGGTGCAACTTAAAATTAGGAAGGTGTTCCTAATGTTGTGTGCGCTCAGTGTATATAGACATGCAGGCATAATACATTTGTATCTTATAGTACTTTACCATTTACTGAATGGTTAATTTTTCCCGATCAAGATGGTCCAGCAGCTTATTGTTGATCCAGTGTAATTTGTTGGGATTGTTCAAGCAGAACTACATGCATGAATACATGCTGATCTAATTAGCTAAAATCAACAAAAGTTGTTTGTTCAGTGAAATTCCATAGCTCAGACAGATCGTGCTCTCTCTCTCTCTCTCACTCACACACACACACACACACACACACACACACACACACACACACACACACACACACACACACACACACACACACACACACACACACACACACACACACACACACACACACAGCCTATTCTTTCATCATTACATTAATTTGGAGATTTGTTTTGAGGATCTGTTAAGAGGACGTGGTGTTGAGACACTGAGGTCATCTAGATCACCACGTCCATGCAAACCCAACGGCAGTGCTATTCAAATCCCATTCAAATAGAACTGCGCTGTGATGACCCCGTTCACTGCCTATGAGGACCATACTGTAGAGCAACTGAACATCAGTATGTCCATTCACCACCCCAGTCACTGAATTACAGGTTGCGCTAGAGGGCCAATAAAATACTTGATATCTGAAGTGAAAATGCAAAGTACCATAAAACACTTATCTACAGTGCTAGCTAAATGTAATCAAGCTTTGTACTCGTATTTTATTGGGGCACATCTCGTTCTCTTGCTCGCCTATTGTATATACCCTCATTAATGTGGGTTCACATTTTAATGTGAGTGATAAGGGGGACTTCAGGGCTCAGTTGAAGGCAGAGGAAACACTGGCTGCATTCCAAACCAGAAGCCTGCTGCTTTTCCTTTGCCCTTGATGACCGGGGTAAGAGATTTGGCCTCTGCTCCACCCTGCCTACTCCTAAACGGTAAACAACACAGGTCTATTATATCCATATATCCACCCTCGTCATCGCAAGTCCGTTTGGATGAGTAATACAAATGGTTTAGTGCAAAGGGGAATGCTTAGTATACCTTGGGAAAGAGGAGACACTTGAGACAGTACCGTTTAAAATGGTTTGTAGCAAGGCCATTGTCTGGGCGCCATTCAGTGAAATTTCATGCAATGCTTATTTATTACTATACGTAAACCTAATTTGGAAAAGCATCAGTTCATTTCCTGCAGGCTATTAGGTAATGAGTTTGAAGGAGTTTGAAGGGTCATCCATGGGGTACAGTGCAATTATTTCTTTATGACAGATTTTTTTCTCACAACACAACATCATGGACAGGAAATGGGGGAGGATTTGTCCCATAGAGGATAACACATAGCCTAGCCACAGTTGACAGTCCCACTTCTATGCTCGGGGTAGAAGATCCCCCAAGCCACAGATCTAGGATCAGATTACCCTTCCTCCAACGTGTAACCTTAAAATAATAACATCTACACACATCTAAGATCAGTTTTCAAATATAATTAGATTGAATATGAAATTTACATTTAGCAGATACTCTTATCCAGATTGAGTTAGAGGAGCAATTAGGATTAAGTGCCTTACTCATGGGCACATTGACATATTTTTATCTGGTCAGCTCAGGGATTCGAACCCCCTTTGGGTTACTGGCCCAATGTTCTTAACTGCTAAGCTACTTAATATGAAGAGATTTGAAACTATAGTCAAAGATAATTGAGCAGAAGATTGTTTCTGATTGTATGGGCCGAGCTCTAATTAAGTTTAGTCATTACAGACCCTGGTGAATGATTAGCCAACTTGGATAATCTTTTATAAATTCCTCCTGATCATATCTGTAACGTCAACAATGAACCATGTAATTTTTCCAATACACTTCGGAAAAAAAGTGCCATATAGAAACTACAAGGGTTCTTCGGCTGTCCCCGTGGGAGAACCCTTTGAAGAACCATTTTTGGTTCCAGGTAGAACCCATTTGGGTTCTATGTCGAACCCTTTCCACAGAAGGTTATTTTTAGCACGGTACGACATTAGTGGTTAGTGCCGCATATTATTGTGACATTTAAAGTACACTAATGGACCGACTTCATTTTCTTCCTGGCCCGGCGAATCAGAGCGCAGACATCGCTGAGGCTCATTTACCAAGGAGATTCAATTCCTCTGTCTATTTCAACATAGTGCCGGACGCACACACACAAACTCACACACACTGTTGGCATACTGAAGGGTTGACAGGGTGACATTACATGCCGTGTTAACACATGCAACACGCTGGCCTATTCTAGCAAACATAAAATATTTGACATGATAATTTCACAATTGTCAAATGACATGGGCATACAAAGGAACACAGCAGAAGGTTTATTTTATTTTACGCCTCAGGGCAGCCTAGACTTCATGCTTTTTGGGGCAGCTTCAGCACAAGGAGACTAGAAAACTGCCTTTTACCTATCTTTACCTTGCTTGTTATCTAAAAAATAGGGCTTGATTTAAGTGGCAAACTTGTTTAATGGGCTATACTATTTTGAACATTCTGAAACCCTATTCAAATATGTTCTTCCAAGTACCTTGCCCTAACATCCAGAGCACGGGAAATGCAATTACCGAAAATACCATACAACAAAGGTCAGTGCTTCAAAGCTGGATATTTTCACATGGCGGTAATGACTGCTGCTCTCCATACAGCCATGATGTTTTGCAGCTTCCAACAAAGCCAAAAAAGGTCTTAATGCATGCTGAACCTGAGCAAAAAAAGAGAGAGTAAGCCAGCCAGAGCTCCATCAGTCTCTTCCCTAGACTAGAACATAGGCCTACCTCACACACACTAGGCAAACAGGCACAGATATAGACCCCCATACACACACACACACACGCACACGCGCACACGCACACGCACACGCGCACTCACGCACACACACACTGGCCACAGTCACCAGTCCCACTCGTACGTTGGGGGTAGAAGGTCTCCCAAACCACAGTTCAAGGATCAGATTACATTGCCTCCAATGTGTAACCTTAACCTTCAGGGTATGAAAAACTAGCTGACCCTGTATCAGTGGTTAGGGGAGGAGGAGAAGACATGGCCTCTAAAGATTATAGTTAGGAGAAGGATTAAGTCGCCCCTGGACACTGACCTTATTTCTGTATTTTGACCCTTATAGTTAAGGTTAGGATTGGGAGAGGGTAATCCTAGATCTGTGCCTAAAGCAAACTTCAACACTGGGAGGTTATAGAAACTCATGACCCACTTTTCAAAGGGGAGTTCAAGAAGCTTGAGGTTGGCACACATATACACACATGCAAACTTTACGAAGTGTAAATGTATCACCTTATTGTTGAGGAGCTCTCAACAGCAGGTTTATACAGAGTGAGAGTTAAAGACTCGCACAAATGACTCATTTAGTCTCCCTCTGAAGCATATTCATTTAACCCCCGGACTGGGAATATGAATCAATATAGCCACCTGGGATAAATACTAAACATAGAGAAAAAGAAAGACGGGGGCTGACAGAAAGAAAAGACAGGAAGTGGATAGAAAGGGAAAAGTGGGACAGATAGATAAAGAAAGATCTTAATAATAAGGACAAGGAGACATTAGGGTGAAAAGGGAGGAGGTCAGAGAGTGACAAAGAGAAGTTGGGAATGATAGGTGAAACGAGACCAGACAGTTCTCATTGGGTAGATGAAGGACGGAGGAAGACGGGAGGACAGAGAGAGGGGAAACAGGATTAGAGAGAGAGAGGGGGGTGGGTGGGGTTACTCTCTGTGTTGCTATTCTCAGTCTGTTTGGTCATGTGCATGTGTGTTCAACCCAGCAAGCAAATCAATAATAGCACATTGAATGGAACATATAAAGTTTATATAACCTGTCCTTTTTCTTACACCATGAACTCTTTCGTTCTCTGCAAAAAGCATATTTTCTTTATCACACTATTTCTGAAATTACATTCATTTTTTTCTACAGAGCACAGACGTCATGCATATTTTACAAACTGCAAATTAACTTTTTCATTCTTATATATAAAGTAGAAATCAAATGAGAGAAAAGTGTATTAGAGAGAAAAAATAATATATTTTTCGTACCTCCTGATTAAATCAGCAATCCAATCTCAAGGAGAGGACACACACACACACACACACACACACACACACACACACACACACACACACACACACACACACACACACACACACACACACACCCTTCAGAAACTATTCACACTCCTGGACTTTTTCCACATTTTGTTGTGTTACAGCCTGAATTAAAATTTATTACATTGAGATGTCTCACTGATCTACACACAATACCCAATATTTTAAAGTGGAATTATGTTTTAGAGATGTTCGTAGATTTATAAAAAATTGAAAAGCAGAAATGTCTTGAGTCAATAAGTATTCAACCCTTTTGTTATGGCAAACCTAAATAAGTTCAGGAATAAAAATGTTCTTAACAAGTCACATAATAAGTTGCATGGACTCACTCTGTGTGCAATAACAGTGTTTAGCATGATTTTTGAATGACTACCTCATATCTGTACCCCACATATACAATTATCTGTAAGGTCCCTCAGTCGAGCAGTGAATTTCAACCACAGATTCAACTACAAAGACCAGGGAGATTTTCCAACTGCGTCACTCCAGTCAAATACCATTGAGAGCATACGTCACTGACAGAAAAACTTGAATTGTTGCATCTCATTGTGTTGTTGTCCTCCGGTGGCTAGCTAGTTAGCTAAAATTGTCCCTTTCCTAAATTAGCCTTGGATGGAGATATGGGTTTTACTTCTTTCTCCGTGTTGGCCAATGATTATAACGGCGATTCTGATCCAACCATTAATTCATACACTGTTGTGCCCCTGGTCTGAGAGGATGGAAGTTCAATATGTAGCTAGATCTAGAAGGCTAATGTTAACTAGCTAACGTTGCCCATGAATGGAAGTTAGGCTAGCGAGCAAGCATTTTAGCCAGGTAGCCAAGGACAATAAATAAATAAAAGCGTGTACTGTATGACAGAGTGGTAGACCGTTTCGTCAACATGAAAGAGAGGAAGATGGTATTGGTGTTTCTCTACAAGTAGGGTGAGTCAACATGTTTTTCTACATGCACGCACACGCACACAAATACACACACACAAAAATCAGAACCATGGACAGCCACATTATATTTAGCTTACGTTGATTGGACTAAATTGTTTTTGGTATATTTTAGCTGTCACTGTGTTAGACTAAGCAGAGTTGAGTTAATGATGCTGAAATGGTGCTGGAATAGTGGAGGTAGCTCCTGTTTTCCTTGCTACTTGCGGTAACTCTCTGTGGTTCTAAATCAATAGTTGTTGAGTGGTCTGAAAATTTTGGAAAACATCAACTTGCTTGAACATGCTGTAGATCATGTAACTGTCTTTTACTGTACATGCAATATGCTTTGTGGAATTCACTGGACATAGGTTGCTATCCGGTTTTGCAATAAAACTAAAGTGTGGGGCCTCCCGAGTGGCACAGTGGTCTAAGGCACTGCATTCCAGTGTTGGGGCGTCACTACAGCCTTGGGTTCGGTTCCAGGCTGTGTCACAACTGGCCATTACCGGGAGTCCCATATGGCAGTGCACAATTGTACCAGCGTCGTCCGGGTTAGGGGAGGGTTTGGCAGGGGGGGCTTTACTTGGCTCATCGCACTCTTGCGACTCCTTGTGGCGGGCCGGGCGCCTGCAGGCTGACTACGGTCGTCAGTTGAACAGTGTTTCTTCCGACACATTGGTGCAGCTGGCTTCCGGGTTAAGCGAGCAGGTATTAAGACGCTTGGCTTTGCGGGTTATGTGTCAGAGGACGCATGATTTGACCTTCGTCTCTCCCGAGACCGTTGGGGAGTTGCAGCGATGAGACATGATTGTAATCACACAAAAAAGTGTGGTTGAATTTATTCTGCCATTGTGTCTTCTTATTGTCTCTGCCTTTAGGCCTATATGTCATGGTTGCAAAGTATATAAAGTAACAGGTTATGGAACAAACAACGCAATTATCACAACACATGGAGGAGGGTTTGGCTTCCCCAGTGATTTAAAGCGCTACTGGGATGGTGTATCAATACACCTAGTCACTACCAAGATGCAGGCGCCCTTCCTAACTCACTTGCCGGAGAGGAAAGAAACCGCTCAGTGATTTCATCATGAGGCCAATAGAGATTTTAACCCTTTGACACATACCAACACAGGGGTGTGATCATTCTACAGTGGTCACTGCAGCGCACGCTCAAACCGGTGGGATTAGACTGCTTATTTAGAACGTCCAGCTACGATTGACGCAACAGTCGGCATTTGAGCAGGCCGAACAGTTTTTTTCGCAGAACCATTTTTTTTACAAACAGTCCTTACAACGTTATGTCCCGAATGTAACCAGTTTATTGTTGGATGAAATGATCAGACATTCACAGAAGAAGCATAAGAGCATTACACAATCATCTAAACAGGAAAATGTAGGCTACATTAGTCTTAGTGAGGAAAGATAAGACATAAGATTGACATAAGATTGACATAACACAAGCAGTCATATTTATCGAACTCTCAGCTGGTGTTCTAATCACACCGGTTTGAGCGTACACTAAAGGGATACCTAGAATGGCGCCGGAGGGGATGGCTGCCGTTTTATGGGCTCCTAACCAACTGTGCTATTTTTTATTTACCGAGTCCGACGCAAAGGATACAGTTGAAGTCGGAAGTTTACATACACTTAGGTTGGAGTCATTAAAACTCGTTTTTCAACCACTCCACAAATTTCCTGTTCACAAACTATATTGTTTTGGCAAGTCGGTTAGGACATCTACTTTGTGCATGACACAAGTAAGTTTTCCAACAATTGTTTACAGACAGATTATTTCACTTATAATTCATTGTATCACAATTCCAGTGGGTCAGACGTTTACATACACTAAGTTGACTGTGCCTTTAAACAGCTCATAAAATTCCAGAAAATGATGTCATGGCTTTAGAAGCTTCTGATAGGCTAATTGACATCATTTGAGTCAATTGGAGGTGTACCTGTGGATGTATTTCAAGGCCTACCTTCAAACTCAGTTCCTCTTTGCTTGACATCATGGGAAATTCAAAAGAAAAGACCTCAGAATTTTTTTTTTTTTAGACCTCCACAAGTTTGTTTCATCCTTGGGAGCAGTTTACAAACACCTGAAAGTACCATGTTGATCTGTACAAATAATAGTACGCAAGTATAAACACCATGGGACCACGCAGATGTCACACCGCTCAGGAAGGAGACGCGTTCTGTCTCCTAGAGAGGAATATAACTTCGGTCGAAAAGTGCAAATTAATCCCAGAACAACAGACAAAAACCTTGTGAAGATGCTGGAGGAAACGGGTACAAACGTATCTATATCCACAGCAAAACGAGTTCTATACTGACATAAACTGAAAGGCCGCTCAGCAAGGAAGAAGCCACTGCTCCAAAACCGCCATACAGAAGACAGACTACAGTTTGCAACTGCACATGGGGACAGAGATTGTACTTTTTGGAGAAATGTCCTCTGATCTGATTGAACAAAAATAGAACTGTTTGGCCATTATGATCATCGTTATGTTTGGAGGAAAAAGGGGGAGGCTTGCCAGCCGAAAGACACCATCCCAACCGTGAAACACAGGGGTTGCAGCATCATGTTGTGGTCGTGCTTTGCTGCAGGATGGACTAGTGCACTTCACAAAATCGATGGCATCATGAGGGAGGAACATTATGTGGATATATTGAAGCAACATCTCAAGACATCAGTCAGGACAGTAGTGGAGAAGGTGGAAAGTTTTAAGTTCCTCGGCGTACACATCACGGACTAAATAAAATGGTCCACCCACACAGACAGCATGGTGAAGAAGGCGCAACAGTGCCACTTCAACCTCAGGAGGCTGAAGAAATTAGGCTTGTCATCGAAAACACTCACAAACTTTTACAGATGCACAATCGAGAGCATCCTGTCGGGCTGTAACACCGCCTGGTACGGAAACTGATCCGCCCACAACCGCAAGGCTCTCCAGAAGGTAGTGAGGTCTGCACAACACATCACCGGGGGCAAACTACCTGCCCTCGAGGACACCTACACCACCCAATGTCACAGGAAGGCCAAAAAGATCATCAAGGACAACTACCACCCTAGCCACTGCTTGTTCACCCCGCTATCATCCAGAAGTCGAGGTCAGTACAGGTGCATCAAAGTTGGGACCGAGAGACTGAAAAACAGCTTCTATCTCAAGGCCATCAGACTGTTAAACAGCCATCACTAACACTGAGTGGCTGCTGCCAACATACAGCCTCAAATCTCTAGCCACTTTAATAATTAAAAATATTACTGCACAGTCGAAACTATAAGCACAAGCATTTCGCTACACTCGCATTAAAATCTGCTAACCATGTGTATGTGAACAATAACATTTGATTTGATTTGAAGTGCTTTGAAAGACTGGTCATGGCTCACATCAACAGCATCATACCGGATAACCTAGACCCACACCAATTCGCATAACGCCCCAACAGATCCACAGATGGCGCAATCTCAACCGCACTCCACACTGCCCTTTTCCACCTGGACAAAAGGAACACCTATGTGAGAATGCTGTTCATTGACTACAGCTCAGCGTTCAACACCATAGTGCCCAGAAAGATCATCACTAAGCTTAGGACCCTGGGACTAAACGCCTCCCTCTGCAACTGGATGCTGGACTTCCTGACGGGCCAACGCAGGTGTAAGGGTAGGCAACAACACATCTGCCACGCTGATCCTCAACCCTGGGGCCCCTCAGGGGTGCATGCTTAGTCGCCTCCTGTACTCCCTGTTCACCCACGACTGTGTGACCAAACACGACTCTAACACCATCATTACGTTTACTGACGACACAACAGTGGTTGTTGTGTCACTTGAGTAGGTTGAGTCACTGACTTGATCTTCCTGTCCGAGTTGTCACCCCCCTCGGGTTCGTGCCGTAAGGGAAATCTTTGTGGGCTATACTCGGTCTTGTCTTAGGGTAGTAAGTTGTTGGTTTGAAAACATCCCTTTAGTGGTGTGGGGGCTGTGTCTTGGCAAAGTGGGTGGGGTTATATACTGCCTGGTTGGCCCTGTCTGGGGGTATCGTCTCCCGACCCCTCCTGTCTCTGCCTCCAGTATTTATGCTGCAATAGTTTGTGTCGGGGGGCTAGGATCAGTCTGTTATATTTGAAGTATTTCTCTTGTCTTATACGGTGTCCTGTGTGAATTTAAGTCTGCTCTAACTCTCTCTTTCTCTCTTTCCTCTCTTCTCAATGAGGACCTGAGCCCTAGAAACATGCCTCAGGACTACCTGGCCTGATGACTCCTTGCTGTCCCCAGTCCACCTGGTAGTGCTGCTGCTCCAGTTTCAACTCTTCTGCCTGCAACTATGGAACCCTGACCTGTTCACCGGACGTGCTACCTTGTCCCAGACCTGCTGTTTTTGACTCTCTCTCTCTCTCTACCGCACCTGCTGTCTGTATCTCTGAATGATCGGCTATGAAAAGCCAACTGACATTTACTGCTGAGGTGCTGACCTGTTGCATCCTCTACAACCACTGTGATTATTATTATTTGACCCTGCTGGTCATCTATGAACATTTGAACATCTTGGCCATGTACTGTTATAATCTCCACCCAGCACAGCCTGAAGAGGACTGGCCACCCCTCAGAACCTGGTTCCCCTCTAGGTTCCTGCCTTTCTAGGGAGTTTTTCCTAGCCACCGTGCTTCTACATCTGCATTGCTTGCTGTTTGGGGTTTTAGGCTGAGTTTCTGTATAGCCCTTTGTGACATCGGATGATATAAAAAGGGCTTTATAAATACTTTTGATACATTTTATGGTAGGCTTAATTAACGACAATGATGAGACAGCCTATAGGGAGGAGGTCAGAGACCTGGCAGTGTGGTGCCAGGACAACAACTTGTCCCTCAAAGTGAGCAAGACAAAGGAGATGATCGTGGACTACAGGAAAAGGAGGGCCGAACACGCCCCGATTCACATCGACGGGGCTGTAGTGGGGAGTGTCGAGAATTTCAAGTTCCTTGTCCATATCACCAACAAACTATCATTGTCCAAAAACACCAAGGAAGTTCTGAAGCGGTCACGACAACACCTTTTCCTCCACAGGAAACTGAAAAGATTTTGCATCGGTTCCCAGATCCTCAAAAAGATATACAGCTGCACCATCAATAACATCCTGACCAGTTGCATCACCGCCTGCTATGGAAACTGCTAGGCATCTGACCGTAAGGCGCCTCAGAGGGTAATGCGTACGGCCCAGTACATCACTGGGGCCAAGCTTCCTGCCATCCAGGACCTATGTACCTGGCGGTCAGAGGGAAGCCCAAAAATTGTCAAAGACTCCAGTCACCCAAGTCATAGACTGATCTCTCTGCTACCGCACGGCAAGTGGTACCGGAATGCCATGTCTAGGACCAAAAATCCCCTTAACAGCTTCTACCCCGAAGCCATAAGACTGCTGAACAATTACTGAAATGGCCACCTGGACAATTTACATTGACCCCCCCAATTGTTTTTACACGGTTACTACCTGCTGTTTATTATCTATGCATAGTCACTTTACCCCTACTTACAGTACGTGTAAAAATTGACTCGACTAACCTGCACTCCTGCACATTGACTCGGTACCGGTACCCCCTGTATATAGCCTCGTTATTGTTATTTCATTGTGTTACTTTGTATTATTTTTTACTTTTGTTTATTTGGTAAATATTTTCTTAACTCTCTTGAACTGCATTGTTGGTTAAGGGCTTGTAAGTAAGCATTTACCGGTATGTTC
Source organism: Oncorhynchus mykiss (assembly GCF_013265735.2). NCBI lineage: Eukaryota > Metazoa > Chordata > Actinopteri > Salmoniformes > Salmonidae > Oncorhynchus > Oncorhynchus mykiss. Next base: position 73,249,345 of record NC_048565.1, read on the forward strand.
TACCTACACCTGTTGTATTCGGCACAAAAATGAATAATATGAATTAACTAATAGCAATTACTATTTACCATTCATCACATCACGGGTGAGCCCACCATTGATCAAAATAATTGAGTAAAACACTTTCTAGAAATCTAAATTCATCAGACGATGGGTAGTTTGTGCAAGCCACCATGTTTGTTTTTTCACATCAACCAAAGATAATATGAAGAAGAGACAAGATGAGTTTTTGCAGTATGCATGTTGAAGGGGGTGTGTTGTCTTCCCATCATTCACTTCCAGAAGTTCACTCAAAAGACGAGTGAACCATCCCTTCAAACCGTTGACTGGTACTGTACAGTTGAAGTCGGAAGTTTACATACACTTAGGTTGGAGTCATTAAAACTCGTTTTTCAACCACTCCACAAATTTCTTGTTAATAAACTATAGTTTCAACCAGTTTATGAAGCTGGTTGAGAGAATGCCAAGAGTGTGCAAAGCTGTCATCAAGGCAAAGGGTGGCTACTTTGAAGAATCTAAAATATATTTAGATTTGTTTAACACTTTTTGGGTTACTACATAATTCCATATGTGTTATTTCATAGATCTGATGTCTTCAATATTATTATACAATGAAGGAATTAGTAAAAAATAAAAATAAACTTTGAATGAGTAGGTGTGTCCAAACTTTTGACTGGTACTGTATGTAAATATGTTTTTTTATTTTTAATACATTTGCAAGAATTTCTAAAAACCTGTTCTCGCATCGTCATTATGGGGTATTGTGTGTAGATTGCTGAGGATTAAAAAATATTTTAAAAAATTAGAATAAGGCTGTAGCGGGACAAATTGTGGAAAAAGTCAGGGGGTCTGAATACTTTCTGAAGGCACTGTATGCATATTGTACATCTAGCCATGGTGGCTTTACCAAGATTAGAAACCATTAAAAAACGTCTGTACTCTCACCAAGACGTTTGGAGTGGACAGGTAGTCATTGATGCAGAGAGAAGGATAAGATCAGGCTTGAGGGATATTAGGGAGTAAAGACTTACAAGTGGTGGATTAAATGCTAACAAATTAGGCGACTACTCACGCACTTTTTGGTGGGGGCATTGTCTTTCATTCATCCAGGTGATTCTGTTTTTTGGTCCACCACATGTACCTTTTTAACACACAGTAGAGAGGGAGATTTGAAACTGTCTTCAGATAGGCTTTAGGAAGACAAGTTGAACTAATTTTAAAGAATTTGCAGTTACAACAAATATGAATCAACTTTCAGATAACTCATTGAAATGTGTTTTATCTGTATGTGTTATGGACTTTGTTATGCATTTTGTTGTATGGCTTCTTATCCACAGAGGGCCAGTGTGGGTGCAGGTTTGTGGAAATGGAAAGGGGATACCTAGTCAGTTTCACAACTGAACATATTCAACTGAAATGTGTCTTCTGCATTTAACCCGACCCCTCTGAATCAGAGAGGTGTGAGGGGCTGCCTTAATCCATGGCCAAGCAATAACACACCTGATTCAACTAATCGTGTCTAGATTCAAGTCTATGATTAGTTGATTAGTTGAATCAGGTGGTCGGCAAGAACGAAATTCTAATTCCACATTCATCTCTATGGATATGATTGTTATGATTGCTACTTCTTTTATGAATAGTATTGATCTGTTTATTTTAATAACTTTAGATTCATATAATCACATTTTACATAGGAAATGTAAGTTTGTAAGTTTTAAACATATGGAAATGAATTTAAAAGTATTATTTAAGAGATTATTACTTATTTGGAAAACCCCTGGGCTTAAAGGGTACACTTGGTACTCATTAAGCCCGATCTGGACATTTCACATATTTTATCAAATATATTTGTATGTCTTAAAACATGCTGTAAGTAAAGACATTAAACTTAATTGGGTGGTGTTCTCTGAGATTCATTTAGAGCTTGAAGCCAGGGTTGTCTTCACTTCACTGAGTTGTGGTAAATTGGTTTGTGTGCATTTTAGAGAGTTAGGCTTGGTGCTCACTGGCAAGGCTGACTCCATGAAAACCTACATTTAAAAACAAATATCCACCAATTACTCACATTTGTGTTTTCTCATCAGAAATGATTGTTTCATGTTTGTAAAATATTACTGTTCTCAGATTTTTAATTTATAGATGTGTATGAAAATATGTTTGATTTTTTTACTAAATGCTACCATTGTTGAGATTGTTAAGCTGCACTGGAATGTTCATATCCTGTATATTTGAGTTTGATATGTGGTTGTCTCCCATACTGCAGCTATCTTATGATGAATACACTCTGGATAAGAGCATCTGCTGAATGACTAAAATGTCAAATGTAAATGTTTTACATACAGAGCTCATATTACTGTTTTTGTCACACCCTGACCATAGTTTGCTTTGTATGTTTCTATGTTTTGTTTGGTCAGGGTGTGATCTGAGTGGGCATTCTATGTTGTGTGTCTAGTTTGTCTGTTTCTGTGTTTGGCCTGATATGGTTCTCAATCAGAGGCAGGTGTTAGTCATTGTCTCTGATTGGGAATCATATTTAGGTAGCCTGTTTGGTGTTGGGTTTTGTGGGTGATTGTTCCTGTCTCTGTGTTTGCACCAGATAGGGCTGTTTTGGTTTTTCCACATTTCTTGGTTTTGTTAGTCTGTTCATGTATAGTTTCTTTATTAAAGAACCATGAATAATAACCATGCTGCGTTTTGGTCTGCCTCTCCTTCGACACAAGAAAACCGTTACAGTTTTGAATAATTATTTTTAAATGTTGATATCATTTGACAGTTCTTTATTAAAAATGTAGTTATTTGTTATTTCACTGTGCAAAACCTTGCAGTATTACTTATTTATCTGAGGCAGATACTGTCACACTCCTCTGACAAGGAGGAGTAGTAGGAAGGATCGGAGGACCAATGCGCAGCGTGGTAAGTGTTCATCTTGTTTATTTGCCTGAACACTAAAATACAAAATAACGAGAGAATGAGCGAAACAAACAAAACAGCCCCGTGTGGAACAAACACTGACACGGAAAATAATCACCTACAACTCAAAAGTGAAACCAGGCTACCTAAGTATGGTTCTCAAACAGGGACAACGATTGACAGCTGCCTCTGATTGAGAACCATACCAGGCCAAACACAGAAATCCCAAATTATAGAAAAAGGAACATAGACTGCCCACCCCAACTCACACCCTGACCATACTAAAACAAAAACAAAACAAAGGAACTAAGGTCAGAACGTGACAGATACATAGCGTTTTGCTCAAAAATATAAAGTGATAGATTTGAAACAAATGTCTGTCAATGAACAACCCCATGCCATGATAAAATAATTTTTAAAAACACACCAATCTCTTTCATAATTTCTTTAAACAATTCAAGCACAAATACATCATTTATGACAGCAAATATCAGACATAATAGTGTACAGGAACAAGTATTTGTCTCTTGGCATTTCAAGCCAATTGCATTGAGTCTATGAGATCAAGTAGCCTATAAGGTGACATGGAGGGGAGGGGATGGCAGGGAAACTAAGGGGTGTAGCTTATCACTTTAATCAAATATGCATAATAGAATAAAACATTACAAAAAGTAAACACCTGCATCATTTTCTGATTGCTTTTATATTAGATTAATATGCAAACAAAAACTAGAAAAGGAACAGTTAAGGAGAGCACATACGAATTGGGGTATATCAGCACAATATCAACTAGAGTATCATAGGAAAACTTGTTAAGGTATTTCACAACATTAACAATACAATCAAGCGTCAAGCAAAGTTGACCTTTCGGAAGACTTAGAGAAAAGGAACAAAAAAAATGCAAATGCTCTGTTAGTCGACAACGTCTTTCAAGGGACTATGCATAAGTCTCAGACAGTGTGTGTTATTTGCCAAAGTGTGTCAGTTTTTATCTGACTGGTTCTGAACGTGGTGGTGACATCTAAAACAGAACTCTAATAGGAACCAATACATCCCAATGCAACATTTCTCATTTCTTAAAGTGTGGTAGAAAAACATAATTGGGGAGTGTGTCCGATTTGTGTCAACACAATGCTAAATCCCTCAGGATATGCCATTAACTTTAAATCCCCTGAATCCAATAGTGTAGATTTTAACTAGTCTCATAGAAATTTTGAAAAGAGGGAAAGAAGGGAAAGTCTGGACAAACTTGGGATCAAGAGAGACGGATTCAGCTGAGTAAGTGAGAAATGTATTTGATTATAACAGATTTATAACTTAATGGGAGTTGTAAATTGCATTGTCAAGGAAACACTTGATAATAATGGGATCTAATTACCTCCATTATTATCCCCATTATCAACCTGTAAGAGCGTTCAGATCCCAATCACCCAATCAGAACCACCAGTGTTCAAGAGCAGCTCCATGTCAACTACACTGGACCAGAGACTTATGTCAAACTCATTCATTTAGACCATTATTCATCAAATTGAACAGCACAGTAAGTTTACCTCAGACCATTTCTGCAACTATTCAATCCTCAAAAATCTGGTTCCATTTTAAAGGGCTGAATGTACACTCCCCATCCTGACCTCAAGGCACTACAGAGGGTAGTGCGTACGGCCCAGTACATCACTGGGGCTAAGCTGCCTGCCATCCAGGACCTCTACACCAGGCGGTGTCAGAGGAAGGCCCTAAAAATGGTCAAATACCCCAGCCACCCCAGTCATAGACTGTTCTCTCTACTACAGCATTGGCAAGCGGTACCAGAGTGCCAAGTCTAGGACAAAAATACTTCTCAACAGTTTTTACCCCCAAGCCATTAGACTCCTGAACAGGTAATCAAATGACTACCCGGACTATTTGCATTGTGTTCCCTCAACCACCCACCCCTCTTTTTACGCTGCTGCTACTCTCTGTTTATCATATATGCATAGTCACTTTAACTATACATTCATGTACATACTACCTCAATTGGGCCGACCAACCAGTGCTCCCGCACAGTGGCTATCCGGGCTATCTGCATTGTGTCCCACCCACCACCCGCCAACCCCTATTTTACGCTACTGCTGCTCTCTGTTCATCAGAGAACATACTACCTCAATCAGCCTGACTAACCAGTGTCTGTATGTAGCCTCACTACTTTTATAGCCTTGCTACTGTTTATAGCCTGTCTTTTTACTGTTGTTTTATTTCTTTACCTACCTATTGTTTGCCTAATATATTATTTGCACTATTGGTTAGAGCCTGTAAGTAAACATTTCACTGTAAGGTCTACTACACCTGTTGTATTCGGCGCACGTAACAAATAAACTTTGATTCGATTTTATGCTGATGAGCTATCCCCTGCTGGAGAGTGGCTACCCCGGGGCTAATGGTTCGTCACAAATACTGATACAATTGAGTTACACCAGTAGGCAGGTTTCCATTGACCCAGGTTTATTCGACAAAATTATTGTAAAGCTGCAGATATAGGAGACGTTTTCAAAAGATCAACAACATTTTTATCCATTTGGATTTTGCTTACTTTTAGTATGACAAATGATGAGAGAAACTGTGTTTTTCGAATAAATTAGGATTTGAAGGTACGCAGAGCACGTGATGTCAAGACGTAGGTATGAAGCTCCACTCCACATTTCATTCTAAATGCCTACTGCCTGCTAAATATACTTTCAACTATAAAAATTATCTTTCTTTGCAGGATCCTTCTCCTGACTTTAAAGAATGGATTAATTAATTTGCCTTGCTTTTCTGGATGGCTGGATGCAAGTTTCCCCATTAGTGCAGATCTACAGGAGGGCAAGTTTCACCATGGCACGGACCGTGGCAATAAATTGGCACATGAGAATTATTAGAAAATGGCAAGTATTTGTAAATTATTGCAATTTATCCGTGCTGGCTTTTGCATCACTATGTCCAGCTGTTTTTATCGAAGCAAGATAGTTAAAGGGAACGCACCATAGCAGGCAATTGTCAAATCTATTTTCTATGCAAAGTTTCTAAATGTCGACAAAAAAAATCATTGGACAAGTTAATGGAAACATAGCTACTGACAGCAGAAATAAAGGCCAGAGGATGCTGGCTGTCAAAGGCTTGGCAAGGCCACGGCCAGCAGTCCTGTCGACAGTCCTGCTTAAAGGTCACAGACTGGACCTTTTCCCACTTAAATCAAGGCTCTTGACCTCAGGGTGAAACTACTAACATTTACCACTGGAGCAGATTGAGTATAGGTAGAAACCTACAGCTGAAGTAAGGACAGAAGGTTAGGAGAGGTCTCCTACACACAAAAGAGCTCAGGTAAGTCATTAAAAATGAAGATGTCAAGAAAGAGCTGAGAAGTGGTTGAATGAAAGGAGGGAGCAGGGTAAATAAAGGCTGTATCCAACACCGTTTTAATCGCCTTTCATTCAAATAAAGGTTATATTTAAAACGTTTACATTTCAAAGTATCAAGCCTCTCAAGCCAATTCATAAACCTTTTATTGAGAAAGCACCTTTTACTATGTGTTTGTCACTGAGAAAAACCCAGTCTCCAAACAAACCCTCTGAAGCATGCTCCACATCATCTGTCTGAATGTGTCCATCCTGTGGGGAGATGTATTATCATGCGGTGAGGGAGACACTTGCACTCAACAGGAGATCCAACTCTATTGATGCAGATGGTGATATCGAATGCCACACACACAGTGAAAAATGCAGACACATAAACACATACACACTCGTGTGTGTGTGTGTGTGTGTGTGTGTGTGTATGTACGTGTGTGTGTGTGTGTCTTGCTTTCAGAACTAGTTTGGTGTCTAAGTCAAACTAATGGGAAAGTATAGGTGGTATTGATCAATGAGGTACAGGTAACTACCAAAATAAAGGAAACACTTCAGTAAATGAGGGGTGCTGAGTATGTTGAAAGCAGGTCCTTCCACACAGGTGCTGTTCCTGAGTTAATTAAGCAAGTAACATCACATCATGCTTGGGGTCATGTATACAAATGCCCACTTGCCCATTATTTTGGCTACCATGGCTAGAAGAAGGGACCACAGAGACTTTGAAAGAGGGGTCTCAAATAAGCATATAGGGGGGTTAAAGGGTGTGTGTGTCCGAGCGAGTGTGTGTGTAAAACACCAAATTATGAAATTTCCCATGGAAGAATGGTGTCGCATCCCTCGAATAGAGTTCCAGACACTTGTAGAATCAATGCCAAGGTGCATTGAAGCTGTTCTGGCAGCACGTGGTGGCCCAATGCCCTATCTATACACAGCCCACCTTGAAGCAAATTACCCCTGAGTAGATTCCACCTACATCACACACACCCATCCTGTATTTAAACAATACAATCTGAAAACCTTTGCACACCCACAATTTCGCTGATGCTGTCAATCTGACGAAGGCTAACCTTCTCATATACATAATCAACTTTAAATGCCGCAGTGCCGATATCTACCTCTTGAGGTGTTCATATTATAAGTCTACAGGCGAAGAAACGAGCTGTCTCTCCTAAACTCAAAGTAATATGTGAGGAGTTTATTTTAGCAGCCTTCCTGTTGAAGAGCCTTCAATGTCAGTGACACTGTGTCAGTGACAATGAGACAGCTCAGTCAACATAGTGTGCTTCCTTCAACACATGCCACTCGTCTTTACAGGTGGAGAGAACTTTTTTCCCCAATATACTCAATTCATGTACACTATGTGCTGCTATTTCAGAGATGTTGGGACTGTATTGATTTTATATTGTCAAATATATTCAGTCAGCATTGGCCGTGATGGGGATTCCAGATCTAAAGAGAGCATAAGCCTGTTTGGGTTCATTTAAATTGACAACACAATGTTTACTGCATGACAAAAATATATACAAAATCTTACCAAATGTTTATCCAATAAGGCACCTAGAATCCATAAAAGCTGCTGCAGATGACATAATTTAAATCAGTGGACTGCTCCTCCACTGGCGTCAATCAATAATCGCTCTAATTAACTTTAAATGCCACACTAACTATTACACACACACATTTATCTCTGAGTAGTATCCCCCATAGACAAGCAAAGATAACACTATTGCAAACAGATAACTTTTAATAATGTTTCAAATTACTATTGCTAAGGGTCAGTAGAGGTTTATAGTGCAGGGCAGTGGCTTTTTCATTGACAAGATCACTTAAATTCACTTATCTTTCCTAAAATTTTAGACACAAACATTTGTCTAAATTGCCCCATTCCAGAATCCTAGAAGTCAAGCCTGTGGTGATTACGGAAAGGAAAAAGTGCCCTGTGAAGGTTTTATTTGTGTAGGACCTTTTTAATACAATGTCATTGTGGTAAAGCATTAAACTAAATGGCACATTCCAAAATCCCTTGAGATCCAGTCTGGACAGAGGGGTCAAGCCCTGATCTCATAACTGTAACGTTAATTCCCAATAATGCTTAGCATTTCCTGTTTCAAACAACATTTAAGAGCTTCAAACAACCCCAATACCAGACATACACATCACAGTGTGTGACGCAGGGAGAGAGTAAAGCTACGGTATTTACCTTCCATGACGTAGACCAGTGAGCCCACGTCACCTTCCTTGATGATACAGCTGTCTTTGCCATACTCCACAGGGTACATGCAGTCCACGATCTCCTGGATCTGAGACAGCTCCAGGTTCTTCATGAAGTCATTGTCCAATATGGCTTCCTTGATCAGGTCCTTAGACCTGGGGGTTAGAGGAAGAGGAAGTAGGGAAAATGGGATTAATATGGTAATATGTAATTGTAAGGAATTTGTGTTTTCCTTAGCATTGTTTAGGTGGAGTGGATACCCCCTAGTCATTTCTTTGCCTCTTTTTTACACCTTAATGTGCCTAAAAAAGCAAGGTGGAAACACTGAACGATTGCATAATACCCTACAAAAAGTTGACTTAATTTAGATTCAGCAGTTCAATGTCTACTGTGGTGTATTTTGAGCCTGCTGAATTTGAAATCCTTTTTCAAATGAATTTCAGGAAATAACCCATTAAAAAAACATGTTCTCAATTCTGTGGTTTCAAGGTGACTCGTATTTGATTGGCTTCAACAGCTGGAACAAGAAACCCAGGAAATCAATGCCGAACAGAAATGGATTGATCTGATTAAAAGTACACTTTGTAAAGACTAATTTGCTTAGACTTTTCTACAATGGTAATCCACACAGCTCCTTTAAGAGATGTGAACAGAGTTGTTTTATGCTACGAATATGCTGTGCAACCTCTTGCTAAGGGATAGTATGAGCCAAAGCGCAGTAATAAATGTCAGGGGTGTATTCATTAGTCACACACCGTAGCAAAGCGTTTTGCAACTGAAACAGTTAAAACCTCTTAAGGATCCACCCCCCTTTTTTTTCAATTTTAGCCTAAAATGACATACCCAAATCTAACTGTCTGTAGCTCAGGCACTGAAGCAAGGATATTCTTGGTAGCATTTGTAAGGAAACACTTTGAAGTTTGTGGAAATGTGAAGGGAACATAGGAGAATATAACACAATAGATCTGGTAAAAGATAATACAAAGAAAAAAACAACCTTTCTTTTGTATTTTTTTGTACCATCTTTGAAATGCAAGAGAAAGGCCATAATGTATTATTCCAGCCCAGGTGCAATTTAGATTTTGGCCACTAGATGTGCAAAGTTTTAGACTGATCCAATTAACCTTTGTATTTCTGTTAAAAATTTGGTATTAAGACTGTCCAAGACTGTCCAAGTTGTTTATTAATAACTTTTCATGTTCAAAGTTGTGCGCTCTCCTCAAACAATAGCATGGTATTCTTTCACTGTAATAGCTACTGTAAATTGGACAGTGCAGTTAGATTAACAAGAATTTAAGCTTTCTGCCAATATCAGATATGTCTATGTCCTGGGAAATGTTCTTGCTACTTACAACCTCATGCTAATCGCATTAGCCTACATTAGCTCAACCGTCCTGTGGAAGGGACACTGATCCCGAAGAAGTAAAATACAGAAAATGTTTTGCACAGAAAACAAATATTTATATTGGATAAATTCCGTCCCTGTTATGTTCTGTTTGCTTCCGTTCTGTTTGTTTGTTAGTGAATAGGCCTACACCCCTGGTGTTTGCATGAACCAAAAAACACAGAGTACAAGGCTAATACAAAGTTTTCTATTCTAAACTGCCTCATTTTCCCAGCTGCTTTAGAAGCAAAATTCAAAGAAAGCCGGAGAGAATAATAGTCATATCAAAAGAGATGGGGACAGGGAGGGACGTCAATTTAGGCAGAGCCAAGCTGAACAAATGCCCAAAATCTGTACAATCCTTTCAGACATGAGTTTGCAGAGAACAGTTTGTTGATTGAGTATTTTCTCAGAATGAGGTTCAGAAAAAGTGACAGATGGAGAGAAAGTGAAATATACGTAGAAGTTGACCATTGAGAAGGAAGTAAACGAGGGGGAGAAAATGGGAAAAGGAAGGAGGGCTAAGATGCAGGGAGGGGGAGCAGTGCAGGAACCGGGGGGCCATAAAAAAAGTGGAGTTGTGTCAAATGTTTATGTGGCAATGCAGAAACCCATAGGTGAGCTTGAGGTATAGCACCCAAAGAGGAGTGTAATGACACTTCTGACAGTCCACTCCAACGCATTTCCCTCATCTGGCGCCAACCACAATTTGCAAATCATTGCTGTTTGTTCATTTTGCTAGCATTTTCAAACATATTCCTATCGCTTAACATGTCCAACAGTTATTTCACAAAATATCACACACGAGAAGAAATGTAAACATTGTTTAATAGAGTTTAAAGTATTGTATCGCCAGCCCCTACTCACCACCGCAGATTGTGTGAGTGAACTGCACGTTCTCATTACTGAGCACGTGCACCTGATGGATAACTATGCGAATGTGACCGGCACGCACGCTCAGTAATTAGAACGTTGAGGGCTATTTTCATAATCGTTACTCGTTAAATGCTTTTTATGTAATATTATGTCCTCATATGTTGAAATGTTCTATGGTATTGAACATTCATGTTTAAATTATTGTGAGTGATCCGATTATAGAGTGACATTTAATTGATGTGTTAGGTTATAAATGACAGGGTAAAAACTATTAAAAGCTCAAACCAAGTTTATTCACCCAATGGGTCAGACAGCTGAACAGACCAAGATGGTGTTCCCAACAGCACAAGTGTATATATACCCCAATTTAGATTAAGTCTCCTCCTTCCCTCTAAACATTAATTATTTATTGCTAGGCAGGAAGTTAAGTGATGTGGGTAATAAACTGCTCCTTCTCCCTTAATGTGACCTGACCTGACCTCGGCCACCATTCCTCTCGAATCCACAACTCTCCACCCTTATCAGTGACCACAACCATGTGATTGCCTTTCCCTCACACAGTAACATTCCAATCCCCTGGCTCATATCCAACCTTAATTGACTCTACCATATGCATTCCTCCTACAGACAACCATTAACTTCTGGTGTAACAACCAGACTGTGGCCCTTCTCCTTTCCATAGGATACCTGATGATTAACAATTTTTTAAGTTTATAAATCAGAACCCATCAGATTAAATACCTGTGAAGGTGCATTTTGGATAATCCTTTTGATATTTTAATTTTTTATTTTAAGAGTCTCTGTTTATATGTCAGTGTTAGTTAGCATCTTATTAATATCCATGGTCCCAGCTCACATTTTGCACCTAAACACCACCATTTTGCACCTGATTCAGTTGATGCTTTGCAGCCCCTTGACAAAATCTCAAATAAAACCCTATTCCCTAGTGCACTACTTTTGAACAGAACATAAATTAGATTAGACAAGATTGGGTGTAATGTGCTGTATACTGAGATGTTCTGTGTCTGTTATGTACTGAAATCCTTCTACAGGGAAGCGGACAGTGTAGTGTCATGCGGCTCTCTATCATCCAATTCTGTAAAAGAGGCTAATCACATGTAACAGGGTTAATCCAACGAGAACTGCTGTCTTCAAAGAGAAGCTTGGATAAAATAGGGACAGGAAACCCTTTCTACCTCTCAAAGGATGCTGAGAATAGAACTCATAAAAGGGAGACGGTTTGAAGTGTTGCCCGAGCTTCTAAAGTCCCGCCCAGAATTCTGTGGCAACACACCACCAAACACCCCTATGTTCCTAGCCTAGTGGTTAGAGCGTTGGGCCAGTAACTAAAAGGTTGCTGGATCGAATCCCTGTTCTGTCGTTCTGCCCCTGAGCAAGACAGTTAACCCACTGTTCCCTGGGTACCGAAGATGTGGAAGTCAGAGGGGTTGGGTTAAATGCTGAAAACACATTTCAGTTGAAGGCATTCAGTTGTACAACTGACCAGGTAGTCCCCTTTCCTCTTTAGGAGTGACCACAAACAGCCAGACTGACAAAATATAATACAATAATATATGTAATTTAGCAGACACTTTTATCCAAAGTGACTTACTTACAGTCATGCGTGCATACATTTTATATATCCTTTTTTGATGTTATGAAGGTATAAAAGGAGCATACTTTAAAAACAACACTATATTTCAATCTACCCTTTAATCGTAACCATGAGAGAGTAAAGAGAAGCACAGTAGGGAGGGGTAACATTTTAGCATACCTGCAGATGCTTCTCTCCTTAACCCTAACCCTGACTTTGACAGATTTACACCCAGGAAAGGAGTGAGGGTTCCTGGCCTCCCTACTACACTACGGACCCCAGAGTGAAGGAGCCTGCAGTCCAGTAACATTTCTCTGTTTCATGTCCTCTATACTCTAGCCAGCCACCCTATTACACACCCAACCTCCTCTCCTCCTCCTCTCCTTCCTCTTCTCTTTCTCTCCGTTGGAAGGGAAGATACACACACTCAGTCAGGTTTGGGGACTGAACACGGTCTGTCTTCCTTAAAAGGAGAAAATATGCTCTTTTAGAAGAATAAGGGAGAGAGAGGCTGAGCGAGTGAAAATAGAGATAGAGAGAGAGAGACCAACAGACATAATCCAGAGAACTGGTTTTAAATATAAAGAGAGTAAAACTGGGAGAGAAAGAACAAGGCCATTAATATACCTTTACATTTTAAAGGCCACATCTTTTTAAAAACAGCTTTTCTAAACCCTCTGATGAAGGCCAATAGGCCGACACATACGCTGAATAAACAAAGTATTACTGACAAGAGCAGTCTGCTGTTTTTTCATTTTTTTTCAGCTATCTAAACCAATACAGACAAATAAATAAATATTGAAAGTTGGTCAAACAGAGGAGAGACATTGATTTCCAAGCCATTGAGTAAACATCACAGTGCTCTGTTCTAATTGATAGAGCTCAATTGAAACTCATTACTCAATGGTTGTCAAAGGCCTCTGCATTGACAACCATAAATGTCTGCTTGTTCAAGACAATGACTATGATGACAATATGCTTTTAATTAAAAAAATGCGCCAAAACTGTTATGAAGTTGTCTAAGGTGAATGTAAGTGAAGTATAACCTTTCAAACACTGACGGTACAAAACTTTTCACATGAAGTAATTGTCATTCACACGTTTCAGAGATATCATATAGAGACAAAGGATGTGGCATACAGACTTTCCAAAACTTAATTTGATCCCTACTTGCTGACACCAACACAGATAAGGGGAAGGAAAATGAGGGCATTTTTTTGGCCTCCGTCTCGTGTCCTCATCTGGCACCAGGACAGATACCCAGCTGACCAACACAACCAATATAATGTGCCTCACTGAAGAAAAACAAAGGAAGGAGGCCAGGGGATTAAAAGGGGCTTTGGGTGATATGCTGCACAATGCTGACAGATACAACTAAGAAAAAATACTTTTTCCTCTTCAAATAATAACCTCCCTTCATGTTGACTCTTCCTCAATGAAACCCTAAAATCATATTACATGTGCAGCAGGCCACCAGGACAGAACCATTCTTATCTGGCTTCAATGGACACAGCTGGCCACTCAGCAAGGCTTATTTATTCAGCTGATTTCTATGCGTCTTTGATGTTTCATGTAGACTAAAACACCTTTTATAGCTACAGGTACCACACATCTAATAAGCCTATCAGAATAACAGAAAATCTGAGAAAACACATCATCACCACCACAATCATATTCTCAAGGTAAGTGATTTCCAGGCTTTTTAAATTGATTAAACCTCAACTCAATTTTGAAGACAGTAAATAATTATAGCATCAATAACCCTTTTTGTTCAGGGTTTGATTTCCAGAGACAAGCATCAAATGTTTCTCATACACCTTGAGGTGTGTATTGATTTTGAGTGGCATGTTAGACAAACAATGCAACATGAGGTGAGGAATGTGTCTCTAAATGCATATGAGACCACACACAAGTTTGTTGGAGAGAGAGGTGAGTGTTGATTGTGTACTGTACGTATGTGCATGTGTGCAGAGACAATAAGAGGAGTGTTTGTGTGTGTGTGTAGAGAGACAGAGATTTTACTGAGTTACAGTTTATATAAGGAAATCAGTCAATTGAAATACATTCCTTAGGCCCTAATGTATGGAATTCACATGACTGGGAAGATATTTTAAAAACGTAGGGGCATGGATCAGAAAATCAGTCAGAATCTGGTGGGACCACCATTTCCCTCATGTAGTGCGACACATCTCCTTCACATAGAGTTGATCAGGTTGTTGATTGTGGACTGTAGAATGTTGTACCACTCCCCTTCAATAGCTGTGTGAAGCTGCTGGATATTGGCGGGAACTGGAACACCCTGTTGTACACGTTGATCCATGGCATCCCAAACATGCTCAATGAGTGACATGTCTGGTGAATATGCAGGCCATAGAAGAACTGGACCATTTGTGTACAGAGCCCTGTGACATTGGGGCCTTGCATTATCATGCTGAAACATGAGGTGATTGCAGCGGATGAACGGGCCTCAGGATCTCGTCACAGTATCTATGTGCATTCAAATTGGCATTGATAAAATGCAATGGTGTTCATTGTCCCTAGCTTATGCCTGCCCATACCATAACCTCACCACCACCATGGGGCACTCTGTTCACAATGTACGTGGTCTGCGGTTGTGAGGCTGATTGGACGTACTGCCAAATTCTTGAAAACTATGTTGGGGGCAGCTTATGCTAGAGAAATTAAGATGAAATCTCTGGCAACAGCTCTGGTGGACATTCCTGCAGTCAGCATGCCAATTGCACACTCCCTCAAAATGTGTGACATATATAGCATTGTGTAGTGTGACAAAACCGTCCATTTTAGAGTGGCCTTTTATTGCCCCCAGCACAAGGTGCACCTGCGTAAGGATCATGTTGTTTAATAAGATTCTTGATATGCCACACCTGTCAGGTGGACGGATTATCTTGGCAAAGGAGAAATTCTCACTAACAGGGATGTAAACAAATTTGTGTACAACATTTGAGAGAGATAGTCTTTTTGTGTGTATGGAAGATTTCTGGAATATTTTATTTCAGCTCATGAAACATGGGACAAACACTACATGTTGAGTTTATATTTTTGTTCATTATACATTATATTACACATACTGACTGATCCTAGATTTCAACCCATACCGTAATGGGAAAGTGTAATTTATACAGTCATTTTAGGTATCAACAACAGTAAAAAAAACTCAGCATTCAACACCATAGTACCCTCCGAGCTCATCATTAAGCTTGGGGCCCTGGGTCTGAACCCTGCCCTCAACAACTGGGTCCGCCTCCAGGTAGTGAACGTAGGAAACAACACCTCCACTTCTCTGATCCTCAACACTGGGGCCCCACAAGGGTGTGTGCTCAGCCCCCTTCTGTACTCCCTGTTCACCCATGACTGCGTGGCCACGCACGCCTCCAATTCAATCATCAAGTTTGCAGACGACACAACAGTAGTAGGCCTGATTACCAACAATGACGAGACAGCCTATAGGGAGGAGGTGTGATGCTAGGAAAATAACCTCTCACTCAACTTCAACAAAACAAAGGAGCAGATTGTGGACTTCAGGAAACAGCAGAGGGAGCACCCCCCTATCCACATTGACGGGACTGCAGTGAAGAAGGTGGAATGCTTTCAAGTCCCTCTGCGCACACATCACTGACAAAATAGATGGTCCACCCACACAGACAGTGTGGTGAAGAAGGCGCAACAGTGCCTCTTCAACCTCAGGAGGCTGAAGAAATTTGGCTTGGCACCTAAAACCCTCATAAACTTTTACAGATGCACAATTGAGAGCATCTTGTCGGGCTGTATCACAGCATGGTACGGCAACTGCACCACACACAACCACAGGGCTCTCCAGAGGGTGGTACGGTCTGCCCAACGCATCACCGGAGGCAAACAACCTGCCCTCCAGGACACCTACAACACCCAATGTCACAGGAAGGCCAAAGCGGCCATAAAGGACAACGACTGCCTGTTCACCCCGCTATCATCCAGAAGGCGAGGTCAGTACAGGTGCATCAAACCTGGGACCGAGAGACTGAAAAACAGCATCTATCTCACAGCCATCAGACTGTTAAACAGCCATCACTAGCGCATTAGAGGCTGCTGCCCTATATACATAGAATTGAAATCATTGGCCACTTTAATAATGGAACCTTAGTCTATGCCGCTCTGACATTGGTCGTCCAAATATTTAAATATTCTTAATTTCATTCCTATACTTTCGATTTGAGTTTATTGTGTGTATTGTTGTGAAATTGTTAGGTATTAATTGATAGATATAACTGCACTGTTGGAGCTAGAAACTCAAGCATTTCACTACACCCCCAATAACATCTGCTAAACACGTGTATGTGACAAAATACAATTATTTGATTTGATTTTGAAACCATTTACTGCAGCGTACTGTAAATGACGGTGCATTGTGGGAAAATGTATTTATTTGTTTCCGAATGGTACTGTAATTCCACCCCACAGAATACAGTAACGTGCTGTGTTCTCGGAGCGCCAAAAACCTTTTGACAACTAGCTGGTGCATGGTATTGTTGTTTCTGGCTCATGAATATATTTTGGGGCATCTACACACATACCCCATAATGACAAAGTGAAAACAAGTTTTTAGAAATGTTTGCAAATGTATTGAAAATGAAATACTGATATATCTCATTTATATTTTGACCTTGAGTCAATACATGTTAGAACCACTTTTGGCAGCAATTACAGCTGTGAGTCTTTCTGAGTAAGTTTCTAAGAGCTTTGCTAACTTAGATTGTACAATATTTGCACATTATTCATTAAAAAATTACTCAAGCTCTGTCAAGTTGGTTGTTGATCATTGCTGGGCAGTCATTTTCAAGTCTTGCCATAGATTTTCAAGCCGATTTAAGTCAAAACTGTAACTAGGCCACTCAGGAACATTCCAAATTATCTTGGTAAGCAACTCCAGTACATATTTGGCCTTGTGTTTTAGGTTATTGTCCTGCTGAAAGGTGAATTTGTCTCCCAGTGTCTGTTGGAAATCAGGTTTTACTCTAGGATTTAGCATGTGCTTAAATCTATTCCATTTATTTTTATCAACAACAGAAAAACTCCATAGTCCTTGCTGATGACAAGCAGACCCATAACATGATACAGCCACCACTATGCTTGAAAATATGGAGTGTGGTACTCAGTGACATGTTGTGTTGGATTTTCTCCAAACATAACGCTTTGTATTGAGGACATTAAGTTAATTTCTTTGCCACATTGTTTGCCATTTTACTTTAGTGCCTTATTGTAAACAGGATGCATGTTTTGGAATATTTTTATTCTGTACAGGCTTCCTTATTTTCGCTCACTCATTTAGGTTATTATTGTGGAGTAACTATAATGTTGTTGATCCATCCTCAGTTTTCTCCTGTCACATCCATTAAACTCTAACTGTTTTAAAGTCACAATTGGCCTCATGGTGAAATCCCTGAGCGGTTTCCTTCCTCTCCGGCAACTGAGTTAGGAAAGATGCATGTATCTTTGTAGTGACTGAGTGTAGTGAAACATCATCCAAAGTGCAATTAATAACGTCACCATACTCAAAGGGATATTCAATGTCTGCTTTTTTTATTTGTACCCATTTACCAATAGGTGCCCTTCTTTGTGAGGCATTGGAAAATGTCCCTTGTCTTTGTGGTTGAATCTGTTTGAAATTCACTGCTTGACTGACGGACCTAATTGTATGTGTCGGGTACAGAGATGATGCAGTCAAAAATCATGTTAAACACTATTACAACCACCCCTCATAGCCTGGTTCCTCTCTAGGTTTCTTCCTAGGTTCTGGCCTTTCTAGGGAGTTTTTCCTAGACACTGTGCTTCTACACCTGCATTACTTGCTGTTTGGGTTTTTAAGCTGGGTTCCTGTACAGCACTTTGAGATATCAGCTGATGTAAGAAGGGCTTTAAAAATACATTTGATTTGATTTGATTTACTGCACACAGAGTGAGTCCATGCAACGTATTATGTGACTTGTTTAGCACATTTTTCCTCCTGAACTTATTTAGGCTTGCTATAGCAAAGGGGTTGAGTACTTATTGACTCAAGATATTTCAGCTTAATTTTTTTTATTCATGAATTAGTAAACATGTCTAAAAACACAAATCCACTTTGACATTATGGGAAATTGTGTGTAAACCAGTGAGTGACACAAAATGTTCCACAAAATGTGGAAAAAGTCAAGAGGTGTGGATACTTTCTGAAGGCACTATATGTGTTTATAGTGCCCCATCAATTTAAAATATATAGTGGACATATTGGAGTGACAGATAGTCTTGAACCTTAAATGGTTTCCCCCATATCCTTTTGGTCTGTTTTGCACTGTAGTTGCTGCCAGTTTGGAAGTGTTTGCTAAAGCCTCTAGAAGTGCAAGTGACATAAAACACCAAATATTCATTAATATGATGTAATGTGTAAATACTTTACCTAGTAGCCAACCTGCTTGCACCAATCCCTTGTAAGTACATAAAAATATTGTGAAATACAAACCCCTCCCCTCAATGAATTTCATTCATTCATCCATTTATTCATTCCGATTATTGTAGCATTTGCTTTTTTACAATATAATACAGTCATTTTTACGGTATTGTACTGTGTGTCATTACACAGAATTTGCCACAGAGCTGCCTGTAAATGACTGTCAAATTCATGTTAATCCCTTTACGGTGCATCTGTTGGGTGTCAGACATGATTAATCTACAGAAAGCTAAATGAGTTTATTATTCAACAGAAAAAACCTGCAATAAAGCTGGTATTTTCTGCCCTCTGTCTTTCTCCTGTTTATGTACTCACCCACATACTTCTGCATATATCCTACTGACTGACTCTGCCAGGCTGGTGTGTTTGTGTGTGTGTGAGAGAGAGAGCAAGAGAGAGAGCGAAAATGAATTAAAGATGCAATACATAACTTTTTGGGGACCCACAAAATTCACATAGAAATTTGACTTGAAGAGCTGTTATTCTCATTGAAAGCAAGTCTAAGAAGCATTAGATCTGCTCTATGTGCAATATTTATATTCTTCCCGTTTTTAAGTTTTGTTTTGTTTTTGCTCTTTTACTGTTGTTTTTGTGCACCAGCTTCAAACAGCTAAAAATACAATATTATTGTATATGGAAAAATATTTCACCGTGGTTTAGATGGTACAATGGTTCTCTACACTATACGTGCTTGTTTTGTCATAAACTGAAAATAGGCGAGCTATTAGAATTTTAGCAACCAGGAAATAGCAGACACATTTCTGCATAGTGCATCTTTAATATTAATGGTTGGGTGGATACATGAATTAATGAATTAATTATTTGACATTCTTCTTTCGGCTTCTAAAGAATTTACTCACTGAGCCATTACAGTCAAATAAGGTATATAATTTGATACGCAATGGCAAAGTGCAAAGAGAAAAATCATTCAATGTGGGAAACCCTTGATTTGAAATGGCAAGAATATGACAGATCTCACACCTGATGCGCCATACGCACACTTAAAAGAGTGCACAATAGATAAACACAGCCACGGGCTGTATCACATAACGTCAAAA
This sequence comes from Oncorhynchus mykiss, assembly GCF_013265735.2. NCBI lineage: Eukaryota > Metazoa > Chordata > Actinopteri > Salmoniformes > Salmonidae > Oncorhynchus > Oncorhynchus mykiss. The sequence continues at coordinate 73,269,225 of NC_048565.1, forward strand.
CATGATACAGTAATGCAGAAACAGGCACCCCTGTTGTAACTGTACACCTACTGTGGACTTTTGGGGTAGAAAGGCAGCGTGACATGGCTAAGATCATGGATGTCGAATGCGGTGGGTTCGGCAGATATCGCCTGTCTCTTAGTTCGTTGGTGCTCGTGCAGCTCGGTCTGTTTGACGACCTGTTGCGTGGCCGGTTTGATAACGGACCGGTATTTATCCAGTTCGTTCTGTAGTTTTTGTATCAGTTCATCTTTTTGGTCAAGCTCCAGTTCTAGCTCATCAATGAGCGTGTCCCGCTGCCGCAGCTCCTCAATCTTCTCCTGGAGCGCGTATTGGAGGTCGCGCAAGGTACCCATGTCAATCCCAGACGCCAAGGGAACTTCAGAAAACTTTAACCAAAGCTATCCAGTTGATACTGTAGCCTATTCCTTCTCCTCTTCTACCCTGACTGAAAGCTGTATTCCGCATCAACAGCTTTAAACATATATCCTCCCTCCAGTCCTTGATTCCCAAACGGCTTGCTCACCCTTGATGACAGAGTTTGAATATTTAAATAGGCAAATACAGTAGATGAGGCGACACTGAAGGTGAACCACCGAGAGCACCGCAGTCTGGAAATGTAAAGTTTGTCTTTATATGTCTAGATGAGAGTATCAGTGGTCAGGCAGGCTGGTCCTCCCCGAGTGCGTCAAACTGCGACCTGGAGAGAGCGCAAGGCGAGAAGGGCGCCTACAGGAATCCGAGGTACAATGCAGCCTGTGCGCACATGAGTGAATCCTGTGAGAACAACATTTACAGGGGAACTGGACCAGTCTTTGGCTAAGGTAAGTTGTCATTGAAATACATACATAGCGGGGGAAGTAGGGGTGCTGAGGGTGCTGCAGCCCCCCCCCCCCCCCCCCCTGAAAAATCAGAATCCCCCCCAAAATATTAATAAAAAAGTCCTTTATTAGTGGACTGCTATGGCCATCTCTAGTGCAGGCAAAAACTTTTTTTCAACGTCACCCTCCCATCACATTTCCCATCATCAATCATGAATGATAATTCTTCAAGTTGTACCTGTGAAACGTCTCCATGCCAACCATTTGATCTCAATCATTGTCATGGGAATATGAATGTAGATCTTCTTGAGTTATGTACAGTGTTGTTTCAAAGTACCATGATGTTTAGAACTATGTACAGTGTGCTAATTTTAGAGCAAATAGTGTTAACAAACTGTAGAATAACTGTGTTTTGTTTCAATCAAAGCACATACACTGAGTGTACAAAACATCAACAAGAATGAGTAGAAGAGAGACTGCTTAAAGTAGAGAATTCTGTAAATGCGCAGAAGCTTCGAACCTTTAGCTGTCGGAAAGAGGGTTCCAGAGAACTCAGATCGGCAGCCACTCCAAAAGATGTAGCGTTATTACAATATTGCTAATATGCTATATATAAATAAGTATGTGGACACCCCTTCAAATGAGTGGATTCGGCTATTTCAACCACACCCATTGCTGACAGGTATATAAAATAAAGCACAGAGCCATGCAATCTCCAAAGACAAACCATTGCAGTACAATGGCCTTACTGAAAAGCTCACTGACATTCAACGTGGCACCGTCATTGGATGCCACCTTTCCAACAAGTCAGTTTGTAAAATTGCTGCCCTGCTAGAGCTGCTAAAGTCAACTGTAAATGCTGTTTTTGTGGAAATGTCTAGGAGCAACAACGGCTCAGCCGTGAAGTGGTCAGCCACACAAGCTCACAGAATGGGACCGCCGAATGCTTAAGCGTGTCCTCGGTTACAACTTCGTGTGTCCTCGGTTACAACACTCACTACCGAGTTCCAATCTGCCTCTGGAAGCAACATCAGCACAATAACTGTTAGTCAGGAGCTTCATGAAATGGGTTTCCACGGCCAAGCAACCACACACAAGCCTGCAATGCCAAGCATCGGCTGGAGTGGTGTAAAGCTCACTGCCATTGGACTCTGGAGCAGTGGACTCTGGAGCAGTTCTCTGGAGTGATGAATCAAGCTTCACCATCTGGCAGTCCGACAGACGAATCTGGGATTGGCGGATGCCAGGAGAACGCTACCTGCCCGAATGCATAGTGCCAACAGTAAAGTTTGGTGGAGGAGAAATAATGGTCTGGGGCTGTTTTTCATGGATCGGACTAGGCCCCTTAGGTCCAGTGAAGGTAAATCTTAACGCTACAGCATATGTTCTAGACCATTCTGTGCTTCCAACTTTGTTGCAACAATTTAGGGAAGGCCCTTTCCTGTTTCAGCATGACAATGCCCCCGTGCACAAAGCGAGGTGCATACAGAAATGGTTGGTCGAGAATGGTATGGAAGAACTTGATTGGCCTCCACAGAGCCCTGACCTCAACCCCATCGAACACCTTTGGGATGAATTGGAAGGCCGACTGCGAGCCAGGCTTAATCGCCCAGCATCAGTGCCCAACCTCAGTAATGCTCTTGTGGCTGAATGGAAGCAAATCCCAGTAGCAATATTCCAACATCTGGTGGAAAGCCTTTCCATAAGAGTGGAGGCTGTTATAGCAACAAAAGCGGGACCATCTCCATATTAATGCCTGTGGTTGTGGAATGAGTTGTTCGATCAGCAGGTGTCCACATACTTTTGGTCATGTAGTGTACCGTTTTAAGTCCTTTCAGATGTCTGATGCACGAGGGGTCAAAAAGCTATAGAAGTATTGATTAATTTACACCATATCAAGGCAGAGGGATGGGGGGTGATAATGAGGATGATGATGGTGACCTGAGTGGGAGGTAACTGTATCCCTCTGGTGAGGTAATGACCAGCACCTTCCTTATCTAATCTGCAGTCTTCGCTCTGAGCTGTGGTGTCCGCTTGTGTTATGTCATTAATGCATCTAAAACACATTGAACTTCATTAGACCTTATGCTCATTGGTCTCATCCAGAATACATTACATCACTGATGAAGGCAAATGCAGATGAGGGTTTATGTTAAATCAAAATGTTATATTGTAAAATCAAAGGATGGTAGTCACTAGATGGTCATGTCAGAAACGCCATTGTAATTTCGTCAATAATGACAAACAAGTAGCCTACATTAGCTTTTTATTCTTAAATTAGTGGTAGGGTCAGGCTTAAGGTCAAGGTTGGGGTAAATGGTTAGAATCTTATTTGTGGTTAGAAAGCGCTGTAGCTCTGATCATTCCACCATGGCCAGTCACCAGACAGTATGATGACCTGAAAAAAAGATCAAAGCTGCCCTCTTGTGGTTGCATGTGATACCAGTGACTGAGCAGTTAGGGAGAATATCTGACAGCTAATAGAATGTCTGGTGCACACACACTTTTGTTCAATGAAACTCAGAAACCAATGATCTAGAGAAATCCCATTATGGGATCCTAACCATGCTGAACTGTAATATATATCTTAATAATATTATTTATAATATTTTCTAATAATAATAAGGATAATAAGAATATATAATAATATATGCTTTTGGCGGCTTACAGTCATGCGTGCATACATTTTACATACGGGTGGTCCTGGGAATCAAACCCACTATACTGGCTTTGCAAGCGCCATGCTCTTCAAACTAAGCTATTGAGGACCACAAACTGTGATCACACACCACAAACTGTGTCTGAAGGATCCTTCTCCATTTTTTCGAAAGGTTTAGATAGAAGAGTTTGTGCTGCCCAACCATTCAACAGCTGTTTTTACCATGTTATTATGTGCTATGACAATGCTATTACAGCTCTATTATCACACTGTAAGACTGGCTATGATACGATGACAGTGATATATCATATTGGCTGTAATAGTGTGGCAATGAGAGTTGGCTTGAAGATCAAGAGCCTGAACCTTTTAGTGGGTGCTTCAGGGACAACAAAGTTTAAACAACTCGGACATAATATATGATATGGTAAAACAAGAATGCTTATCACTTATGCAAAGGAACAGTTTAAGTGCCAAATTTATCCTCGTTTCCCTTTTAGCTTCAGATTTCATTTGTGAGGAAATAAAGTATTAGTGTAAACAAAATACTTTACTGAAGACCATATTACACAAACCTACAGACCTACACATTCAGGATCTTAATTTGATCACCCTGTTGCAGGATAACTTTTCTGAAACTTTCCAGGAAATGTAAAACTTGTAGTGTATTTGAAGTTTGAAAAGGCTTCTGAAGTTTGTCATTTTCACTTTGAAATTCCAGACTTGATTTTCCCTTATGAAAAATGTATTAACCCCTACAAAAATTTCCAATAATTATAATCCACACAATAATTCACATTTCTTGTGGCTGCAGGATTATTTTCCTGCTGTAGCAAACTGGCTCAAATTAAGATCCTACAACTGTATGAGGCATTCTAGGTACAGTAATTTTTCCTGGCCAAGTAATATGACCAGGAAAACATGCCCTGCATCCCAATACTTCCCTTTACGGAAAAAAAAAGACTGGAATAAGAAGTATAGTGGATGAACACTCAGTCTAACCCATGCTTAAACCAATGCTTTTATATTTGTAAGGGAGTAGGGCACTGATCACATCAACTCCTGGCCCTAGGAATTATTTACATCTTCTGGAGGGTCGCTGTTTTGCAAACTCCGACCCAACTTTGGTATTTTGTCATTTATTTCTACTCTATTTTCATGAAATGTATCCATTATTGTTTCTTACAACCGACAAGAACTCTTGAACATCAGATCGGCAGTTACTTACCCCAATTCCTGCTTTTACTTCGATTCATCTGCCCTGGACTCTCTGTAATTCCAACCCAATTTCCGGGCTACCCAAGAGGAAGAACCGGTGTTACAGAGGCAAGAGAGGGGGATCCTGGTGAGATTAAGGCAAAGGGAAAGCCGGCCACCTCTTCCCTCCATTCTACTGGATAATGTACAGTCACTAGATAATAAGATGGATGACCTCCGATCACGGATTGGCTACAAACGGGACTCTCGAAACTGCAATATTCTTTGCTTTTCAAAAACCTGGCTCTCGGACAAAATAACCCCATGGCTATCCAACTCGATGGATTCTCCATTCACCGGGTGGATAGGACAGTGAAGTCAGGGAAATCGAGAGGGGAGGGGTTTGCCTCTTCATCACACACCCCTGTGTCATCAAGTGGTGTGCTAATTCCAGTGCTGTGGAAGTGTCAACCCACTGCTCACCCGTCTTGGAATACCTGATGGTCAAATGCCGACCCTGCTATCTCCCGAGGGAGTTTTCAGCTGTTATAGTGACTGCTGTATACGGGACAATAAAAAGAACAAGATGGCACTTAAAACTACACAAGGCTATAAACAAGCAGGAAAATCTATACCCAGAGGCTGCCTTACTGGTTGCCACAATTTTAATTTGGCGTCACTAAGACATGTGATGCCCTATCTTCCATCAACACGTCTCCAACGCCACAAGCAAGGATAAAGTCCTAGACCACTGCTATTGTGCATGAAGCAAACTTCACAATGAAGCATCAGGTACACCTCTACTCCACAATGATGGTCAATAGGTCAACTTTCAGCAACCAGATAAGTAGATAATAAGCAAGCATACAAGGCCCTCCCTTGTCCGCCATTCGGTAAATCAGATCATTACTGCATACTTTGACTTCCTGTTTACAAGCTGAAGCTGAAACAGAAAGTACCCACTATTCGCTCAGTTGAGAAATGGTCGCCGGAATCAGAGGTTATGCTACAGGACTGCTTTGCTAGCGTTGATTGGAATATGTTTTTCAGGACATTGGAAATGAATCAGTGACGTTGTACCCATGGTGAGGGTTTGCTGCTTCTCCAATCAAAAGCCCTGGATTAACACTGAGGTTTGTGCTAAACTAAAGAACAGGGCTACCGCACATGGAGCTTTGTCCTGGCCAAGTGATATGCTACAGCAAAAGACTGAAATAAGTACGAGAAGGCCTGCTATTTCCTTTGCAGAGTCATCAAATGAGCAAAAAGACAATATAGGAATTAGGTGGAATCATATTGCACAGGCTCCAACACCCACCGCATGTGGCAGGGGCTACAGCCCATTAAGGATTATAAAGGAAGACCCAACCGTGATCTGCCTAACGATGCCTCTCTACCAGACAAACTCAATGCATTTTATGCACGTTTTGACAACAACAACATCGAGACAGGTGTGAGGGCTGTCACCGACCAAGAGGATTGGGTGATGTCACTCTCCGAGGCTGACGTGAGAGAGTCTTTAATTAGGTCAACACCCGCAGGGACGTGGGCCTGAAAGGTATTCCAAGGTGCATTCTCAGAGCAAGCGCAAAACAGCTGGAAGGCATATTCACAATCATGTTCAACCTCTCCTTGTCCCAGTCTATAATCCCCACAAGTTTTAAGATGACCAAAATCATTCCTGTTCCTAAGAACTCTGAGGCTTCAAGCCACTATTACTACCTCCCTGTAGCAGTCACGTCTGTAATCATGAAGTGCTTTGAAAGGCTTGTTATGGCACACATTAACTCCACCATCTCAGCCACCCTAGACCCACTCCAATTAGCATACCGCCTCAACAGATCCATAGACGACGCAATCTCGATTGCTCTCCACACTGCCCTCACCGACCTAGATAAGAGGAATACCTTGTGAGAATGCTGTTCATTGACTACAGCTCAATGTTCAACACCATTGTCCCCTCCAAGATTGTCACCGAGCTTAGGACACTGGGTCTGAACATTTTGCTCTGCAACTGGATCCCAACGGGCCGACCCCAGAGGGTGAGGGTAGGCAACATCACCTCTGCCACGCTGACCCTTAACACAGGGGTGTGTGCTTAGTCCCCTCCACTCCCTCTTCACCCACAACTGTGTGGCCACGCACGACTCCAACACCATTATCAAGTTCGCTGACAACACGACGGTGGTAGGCCTGGTCACCGATGACGATGAGTCAGCCTACAGGGAGGAGGTCAGTAACCTGGTAGTGTGGTGCTGGACCAATAACGTCTCCCTCAACGTTAGCAAGACCAAGGAGCTGATCGTGGACTACAGTAAACAGGGTGGGCGAGCACGTCCCCATCCACATCGACTGGGAGGCAGTGGAGCAGGTAGACAGCTTCAAATTTCTCTGTGTCTAAATTACTAAAGACTTAAAAGGATCTAAACACACACGCACAGCCGTGAAGAAGGCGTGACAGTGTCTCTTCCCCCTCAAGAGGTTGAAAAGGTTTGGCACGGGCCCTCAAATCCTTAAAAGGTTCTATAGCTGTACCATTGAGAGCATATTGACTGGCTGCACCACTGCTTCGTTTGGCAATAGCACCGCCCTCGATTGCATGGTGCTACAGAGGGTTGTGCAGACAGCCAAGAACATCACTGGGGCCGAGCTCCCTGACATCCAGGACCTCTATATCAGTCGGTGTGAAAAGAAGGCCCGGAAAGACTCATCAAAGTCTTCAACCACCCAAGCCATAGACTATTTTCTCTGCTGCTGCATGGCAAGAGGTACTGGTGCATCAAGTCTGACACCAACAGGCTCTTGAACAGCTTCTATCACCAAACAATATGACTGATAAATAGCTAACAAATTAGCTACACAGACTACCTGTACACCTTGCATCTTTAATGACCTCTTATTTTATTATGCACACTCACAGGGCCCTACACACTCACACACATCACACCCAAACACTCCATAATTTGTTCACTCACATATAATATGCACATGTATTTATACTCACTCTACACACCCGCACACCCAGTCACATACAAGCTGCTGCTCTCTTTATCACATATCCTGTTGCCTAGTCACCTTACCCCTCTACATACAGTGCATTCGGAAAGTATTCAGACCCCTTGACTTTTTCCACATTTTGTTACGTTACAACCTTATTCTACAATGGATTGTTTTTTAAATAAATCCTCATCAATCTACACACAATACCCCATAACGGCAAAGTGGAAATAGGTTTTAGAAAATGTTTATAAATATATATAAAAAAAAAAAAATAGAAATACCTTATGTACTTAAGTATTCAGACCCTTTGCTATGAGACTCGAAATTGAGCTCAGGTACATCCTGTTTCCATTGATCATCCTTGAGATGTTTCTACAACTTGATTGGTCATGATTTGGAAAGGCACACACCTGTCTATATAAGGTCCCACAGTTGACAATGCATGTCAGAGCAAAAACCAAGCCATGAGTTTGAAGGAATTGTCTGTAGAGCTCAGAGACAGGATTGTTTCGAGGCCTAGATCTGGGGAAGGGCACCAAAAAATGTCTGCAGTACTGAAGGTCACCAGGAACACAGTGGCTTCCATCATTCTTAAATGGGAGAAGTTTGGAACCATCAAGACTCTACCTAGAGTTGGCCGCCCGGCCAAACTGAGCAATCGGGGGGGGGAGGGCCTTGGTCAGGGAGGTGACCAAGAACCCAATGGTCACTCAGACAGAGCTCCAGAGTTCCTCTATGGAGATGGAAGAACCTTCCAGAAGGACAACCATCTCTGCAGCACTCCACCAATCAGGCCTTTATGGTAGAGTGGCCAGACGGAAGCCAAAAGGCACCTAAAGGACTCAGACCGAAGAGAAACAACATTCTCTCGTCTGATGAAACCAAGATTGAACTCTTTAGCCTGAATTCCAAGCATCACGTGTGTAGGAAACCTTGCACCATCCCTACGGTGAAGCATGGTGGTGGAAGCATCATGCTGTGGGGATGTTTTTCAGTGGCAGGGACTGTGAGACTATCAGGGTCGAGGGAAAGATGAACGGAGCAAAGTACAGAAAGATCCTTGATGAAAACCTGCTCCAGAGCATTCAGGAACACTGGGGCGAAGGTTCACCTTCCAACAGGACGACAACCCTAACCACACAGCCAAGACAGTGCAGGAGTGACTTCGGGACAAGTCTCTACATGTCCTTGAGTAGCCCAGCCAGAGCCTAGACTTGAACCTGATAAAACATCTCTGGAGAGATCTGGAAATAGCTGTGCAGCAATTTTCCCATCCAACCTGACAGATCTTGAGAGCATCTGCAGAGAAGAATGGGAGAAACTCCCCAAATACAGGTGTGCCAAGCTTGTAGCATCATACCCAAGAAGACTCAGGACGATAATCACTGCCAGATGTGCTTCAACAAAGTACTGAGTAAAGGTCTGAATACTTATGCAAATGTGATATTGCAGTTTTGTTAGTTTTTTTGCTAAAATGTCTAGAAACTTGTGCATGAAGCAAACTTGACAATGAAGCATTAGGTACACCTCTACTCCACAATGACGGTCAATAGGTCAACTTTCAGCAACCAGATAAGTAGATAATAACCTAAATGGCAGCTGACAATACTCCTTCTGGCTACATCTAGAAGTTTCATCCACATACTTTATGGCCAAATTTACATTACACATTAAACATGTGTTTCTCCCTTTGATTTTCCTCCTCTCATCCCCTCCTTTCCCCTCCATCCCTCCCAGCTTTGCAACCTCCCTATGCCCTTCAAACCAACTCTGTGTCGGAGACACATCTCCCCTTACTTCCAGCTCAGCCCTTTCCTATGGCGATCAATAGGAACAGGATCCATTGCTCCAGGCTCTGTAATCCGATGATGGCTGGTGCCAGGTTCTGACACTAATAGAGGTCACTCTGTCTCAGTGTCTCGGACCCCTAGCAGAGCCACGAGCAGGTAGACAAAGACAGATCTGTTAAATAACAACACACATCCCATCCTCTAACCAGGAATGAAGACATGCCATCCTTTTCATCAGCTAACTGTGGCCTTGGACCACTACTATATCAGCAACCCTGAAGGTATTCTTCTTAATAGAAGAGAACAAATACCAGAAGATTTGAAAGGAATTATTTTTCACTTTCATGGCATTACTCTTTATGGATAATGACATTGTCTTTGACAGATGGCGTCATGCTAAAGTGACACATGTTTCCAGGAGCCAGCTGCCTTGCAAACTGTGGAAAAATCTCAATTTTGTTCATCGGCATGACACTAGTTCCTAACTTCTGAAAATCACTGAGCTTTCCCATTGATCGCTATGGAACACCAGCAGACCTAAAGGCCTGAAAACATTTGTTATCAAAACATTATTTCTAAACATTTCTTCATTATTCTTATTTTTTCAGAAGGATCATTATGGCCTGACAGAGCACTGTATAATTCATTAACACTCTTGTCATCTTCTTGTCATTTAGTTCTTTCAGAGAAATTTGTTTGTGTACAAATGTAAATTCCTTTTATCTGGTTACCTGACAGTCAGTTTATATTGGCCTTTATTGCTTGTGCAGTGGGTTCTGTTTCCAATCTAATCCAGACCCACATAATGGGTAGTATTTGATAACTGTAGGCAGATAATAACCCAAATCTAGTCTTGAGTTTCAGTAATGTAAATTAACCATGACAAGAGACAGTGCAAAATTGTCTCGTCACAAATGAGCTCATGTTAACACAATTTGGCTCTGTAATTTCACTGTGCACATCATGTTGGCATTGAGTCGTTCCATGTCATTTCAGCAAGCCATAACACCCACCATCTCAGATTGTTCTAAAATAATTGAGGGAGTTAGAAACAGGTAAGATAAGCATTACTGAAACATTATTTTGTTGAAATGTAATTTGATCTCGTAGAAATTAAGCTAATTAAGTGCATCTAAATTGGCCATTTTAATGTATAGCATTTTAATGTACAGATAATATTCAATAAATATTGTACCCAAAATCCGATCTGGACCAAACTTCTTCCTACAAATGAACACTTGAGTAATCAAATGAAATGGTCAAAACATTTTTACCTGTTCAGAGATAGTAGTCATTGAAGTCACTTCCATTATTTACCATAAATTAGTGTGAATGTACCAGGTCTTGACCACTAGATGCAGCGGTTCCTACAATACTGCCACACTCTTTCATTCATTCTGCTTATTTCTTGTGTTTATTTTTAGATAATAATAATCAAACAATAATAATTTATTTAACTTGTTTAGCGCTTTTCATTCAATTAAATCATCTCAAAGTGCATAAAAAGCGAAACAAACAAACAACACATTTAAATTGAGATGGTACAGATGGAGATTGAATGTCTCTATTTGGCTTGGGATGAAAGGCTGGGAGCTGAGGCAGTTTGGATTGGAAAGGCAGTGCAGCTTCATGAGAGTGGGCATCGATGGTACAGCCAGAGAGAAACAAAGACAGTCTGACAAACAGTTCACATTGTCTGCTTCTCTAATAGTCAGTTCCTCTATTGGACCCACTCCTCTGTAGGTTCTGGTCCTCCATTGCTGAACATGTGGCACCCACCAGGGTGATGCCACGGCTGCTGTAAAGCGCACAAATAAACACCACATCTTGGCAGTGGTCAAGAACAGTCCCTGAGCCTCTTCTGCCATCTCTAGAAACAACATGCAGTACTTGTTGTAATTCTTCCCGGCAGATTAAACAACAGAGCCGGGGATGCATTATTTGAATCAAAACAGCCAGCCAGCTAGCTATAAGCCAAAAACACTGTATATACTTTCCAATCACAATTCTGCAACTCTAAAAGTCAAGATCACGAGATGTAAGTGATCAACCCCCAGAGCAGTCAAACCCCAAAACATCTATAGAAAAAAATGCTACAAACATCCGATAGATCACAACATTTTCTTTGCAACTTTGTTTAGAAAACCAATAGCTTTTGTTGATGATGAAAATAAATTGTGTGGCCATCATTACAATTCAAGCAAGTTCTCCATGAAAGCAATTCAGTTTGTCCTTCTCTTAGAAACCTAAGTCTTCAACCCCAACTCTCCTTGAATAGTCCAACACATAGAAGATCTCTGAGATTGGGGGGATTATCATACTGTATGAAGAATTTTGCTACAAGCCCAAAACTTTGATGGAGGAATGGGCTAGGGGGTAAAATGTTGCGACAACCCTAAAAAAATAAAAACTATTATAAACCATTGCATGGCAGTCGTGTGTTTTTCAATTAAATTCTTAGAAAGCAGCTCCATCTATAGTGTGATTAGTGACATTTACTATTAAACCCAACCCAGCCCAATACCATTACCGTTGCAAAACAGTATACAGTGTGTGTTTGGGACTGTTGCCATTGAAGAGCATTATAGGCCATAACATTGAAACCATTAGAACTGCGGTAACTTAAGGGTTTGCTTGTTCACCGTGAATGATCTAGCACACACAAAGAGGCCGTGGACACAGATGAAGCATAAGAGAAGGAAAAACTGAATTGCTTTTATGGAAGACTGGTATGAATTGTCGGCAGAAGCTACTGGTTTTCTATCCAAAGTTGGAAAGGAAATGTTGTGATCTAAATAATAAACGCAAGAGACCAGCAAAATGTATAAAAGAGCGTGGCAGTATAGCAGGAAAAGCGGCATCTAGTGGTCAAAATCTAGTACTTTCACACGAATTCATGGTAAATAATGCAAGCAACTTGAATGACAAATTTCTTTGAACAGGGGAAAATAACCTTCACCAGATTCACAGGGAATACATTACATACAGTTTCAGTCAAAAGTTTGAACACACCTACACATTCAATGGTTTTTCTTTATTTTTACTATTTTGTAGAATAATAGTGAAGACATCAACGCTATTAAATAACACATGTGGAATCATGTAGTAACCAAAAATGTGTTATTCAAATGAAAATATATATTTTTAATTTTACCTTTATTTAACTAGGCAAGTCAGTTAAGAACAATTTCTTATTTTCAATGACGGCCTAGGAACAGTGGGTTAACTGCCTGTTCAGGGGCAGAATGACATGAAATGAAATTATTTGTACCTTGTCAGCTCGGGGATTTGAACATGAAGTCCAACGCTCTAACCACTAGGCTACCCTGCCGCCCCCTATTCAAAGTAGCCACCCTTTGCCTTGTTGACAGATTTGCACAGTCTTGGCATTCTCTCAACCAGCTTCACCTGGAATGCTTTGCCAACAGTCTTGAAGGAATTCCCACATATGCTGAGCACTTGTTGGCTGCTTTTCCTTAACTCTGCGGTCCAACTCATCCCAAACCATCTCAATTGGGTTGAGGTCGGGTGATTTTGGAGGCCAGGTCATCAGGTCATCGGATACAGCAAACACACTGGAAGGGGTGTTCGGACATTGTCCTGTTGAAAAACAAATGATAGTCCCACTAAGCGCTAACCAGATTGGATGGCGTATCACTGCAGAATGCTGTGGTAGCCTTGCTGGTTAAGTGTGCCTTGAATTCTAAATAAATCACAGACAGTGTCACCAGCAAATCACCCCCACACCATCACACCTCCTCCTCCATGCGTAATGGTAGGAATCACACATGCGGAGATCATCCGTTCACCTATTCTGCGATCACAAAGACACAGTGGTTTGGAACCAAAAATAACACATTTCCACCGGTCTAATGTTCATTGCTCGTATTTTTTTGGCCCAAGCAAGTCTATTCTTCTTATTGGTGTCCTTTAGTAGTGGTTTCTATGCAGCAATTCAACTATGAAGGCCTGATTCACTCAGTCTCCTCTGAACAGTTGACGTTGAGATGTGTCTGTTACTTGAACTCTGTGAAGCATTTATTTGGGCTGCAATTTCTGAGGCTGGTAACTCCAACGAACTTACCCTCTGTAGCAGAGGTCAATCTGGGTCTTCCTTTCCTGTGGCGGTCCTCATGAGAGCCAGTTTCATCATAGCGCTTCATGGTTTTTTTGCGACTGCACTTGAAGAAACTTTCAAACTTCTTGAAATTTTACGGATTGACTGACCTTCATGTCTTAAAATTAATGTGAGCGTTTAGTCACGGTAATTATTCTTCTCCAAGTTCTGATGATGCTGATCGTCATTAGTAGCCTACCAAACTAACTAACTGCCTGGTACTCAGCACTCTGTTAATCAAACACTTCATGAGAGCCCATGAGCTCACGTTGCACACTACTTACAGGCTATGCAATTGCGTGAGAAAACAGAGTGATGGCCTCAATTAAAAGAAGAGGACCCCATCAGCTTTCTACAGGATAGGCCTACTATATTTATTTCTTAACTTTCCTACTATTAAACACATTGCTTTTCTTTAAAACAGGACTATAGCCTACCTGGCTTGCATGAAAATGAACCACGAGAAAGCGTCCTCCATTCGTTATTTAAGTGCATACAGTAGATTACATTTATATTTTTCCCCTTCCCCTGTTTCGAGACACATGTAGGATAATGGTCCATTCTAAATCAAAAGACATTTCACACATACTATTTAGTATATGTAAAGACAAGGTTAAACCAAGAATAGTCTGATGGGTCAATATTAGCCTGTCACTTGTGAATAATATATTATCACTAGTGAATGATGCCCAACTTGTGTCCAGTAAGGCAATAAACAGCGCATGGCTTTTTTTGCAACTTTTTCAAATCATAGTTGCACACCTTATGTAGCCTAGCCAATAGGCCTATATGTTTTGATAAGGTTTGTATCACAACTAAAGTGGCCAAATAACTTCTTAAAATGAACCATACTAATCCGCTTTACAACCGCTGTAGAGCCTAACTGGCATACTGTACATACACAGCGCATGAGTTTCAAGTTTGGGGAAGATAATTTTCACCATGAAAATACACCTTTATAACAAAAGCATTACATGCATAATCACATTTGTGGTCACTTTTGAGAATGGGGTTTTCCCACTATGGAACATCCGGACTTATAGCCTACTGCCATGTGCACATTGCTGTGCTTATAATATGAAGAAATAGCCTAATAATTTTTCAACATTTTAAGCTAAACACTGTTGCTTCAGCCTCATTGCTTAAAAAAAATTTTTTTATGCAAGTGGTTGTATTTATTTGGGATGTATTGCATCACACAACTGCCCAAGACTATGTTTGTAATATTTATTTCTCGCACAGAATAGAATAGGTCAACTTTTCTACTATGGGGGAGAGTAGATTGAAATAGGCTAGTGCTTTTGCTCTTCATTAGGTCTACTCCTCATGTTGACTGACAAAAAGTAAATGTATACAGTTCTTCCAATATCTTCAACATGCGCCTTGGAATTGGATAAGGACACACGCAGTTGTGTCCCCGATGTGTCTGTCTTCACTTGTAGCCTTTGAGACAGACCCGATCACGCGACGGGCATTGGCTAGTAATAATTGACCTATTTGAGAGAGCCATGTGAGTGAGAGGGGCTTTGGAGCATGCAGCCAGGAGAAGGGATTTATAATTATTATATTCAGCCCAAGGGCACAATGACCACTGGCCGCAAAAGGCATGTTTTTTATTAAGGGGCATTATGGCCACACAAAGGGGATCCCACCGGGAAATTTGAGGCATTATCAAATTGTAAATGAGAGACTGATGAAGTGTGTACAGCCTAGAGGTTGACCGATTAATTAGGGTCGATTTCAAGTTTTCATAACAATCGGTAATCTGCATTTTTGGATGCCGATTATGGCCGATTACATTGCAATCTACGAGGAGACTGCGGGGCAGGCTGACCAACTGTTATGCGAGTGCAGCAAGGAGCCAAGGTAAATTGCTAGCTAGTATTAAACTTATCTTGTAAAAAACAATCAATCTTAACATAATCACAATTTAACTACAAATGGTTGATGATATTACTAGTTTAACTAGCTTGTCCCGCATTGCATTTAATCAATGCGTTGCCTGTTAATTTATGATCGAATCACAGTCTACTTCGCCAAACGTGTGATGATTTAACAAAAGCGCATTTGCGTCAGGGTATATGCAGCAGTTTGTGCCGCCTGGCTCGTTGTGAACTGTATGAAGACCATTTCTTCCTAACAAAAAACGTAATTAATTTGCCAGAAGTTTACGTGATTATGACATAACATTGAAGGTTGTGCAATGTAACATCAATATTTAGACATAGGGTTGCCACCCTTTCGATAAAATACGGAACGGTTCCGTATTGTTTTCGAAATGATAGTTTCTGGATTTGACCATATTAATGACTTAAGGCTTGTATTTCTGTGTGTTTTTATATTATAATTAAGTGTGTGATTTGATATTTGATAGAGCAATCTGACTGAGAGGTGGTAGGCAGAAGCAGGCTGATAAGCATTCATTCAAACAGAACTTTCCTGCGTTTGCCAGCAGCTCTTTGCAATGCTTGAAGCACAGAGCTGTTTATGACTTCAAGCCTATCAACTCCCGAGATTAGGCTGGCAATACTATAGTGCCTATAAGAACATCCAATAGTCAAAGGTATATCAAATACAAATGGGATAGAGAGAAATAGTCCTATTATTCCTATAATAACTACAACCTAAAACTTCTTAACTGGGAATATTGAAGACTCGTGTTAAAAGGAACCACCAGCTTTCATATGTTCTCATGTTCTGAGCAAAAAACTTTTTGGCACATATTGCACTTTTACTTTCTTCTCCAACACAGTGTTTTTGCATTATTTAAACCAAATTGAACATGTTTCATTATTTATTTGAGACTAAATTGATTTGATTGATGTATTATGTTAAAGTTAAAATAAAAGTGTTCATTCAGTATTGTTGTAATTGTCATGATTACAAATAGATATATATGTGAAAATTGGCAGATTACTCGGTATCAGCTTTTTTTGGTCCTCCAATAATCGGTATCGGTACTGGCGTTGAAAAATGCTTTCATGCAACTTTTTTCAAATCATTAAAAATCTAAACCTATAGCCCAAAGCCTTGTATCACAACTAAAGTTACATAAATAACTTTAAATTAAGCATATTGGAGGACCTGTTTCTTTGTTAACCACTCAACACAGAAATGTCGCATGTGTTCACTCCCTCAAATCATTTGGAGAAAATTTCCTTTCTATTTTATTCAGCTGTGTTTAACTGTATTCTTCACACTATAAAATAATATAAAACAATGTCACAGAATTCTAAGCAAATCTTGTCTGTTAAATTATCTAGTGTAGCCCACAGCCGTCTGGCATAGCCGGATCAGGGCCTAACATAAGGACAACTCAGAGTATGCTACACTGTGCTTCTGCAATAGACTACATTTTATTCATATCATGTTTCTTTAGACCTGTCTAAAATAAATCATGGATTTATTGTGATGGTGTAGGCTACATTACATGGATGTATTAGACGTATTTATTTAAATGTTCCAAAGGTCTGCCTCAAAGGCTTGTAGGCCATGTGTGGAAGCCAGGCGATGCTAAATGTGTTTATGTTCATTAACGGTCAATTACCGTGAGACTGGCAGTTATTTGCTTGACAATCACCGGCTGACAAAATTTCATGACAGCCACAACCCTAGGTGGGGGGTGCATGGGTGGCTTTTTGACAACAACAACAACAACAAAATCCTCATGTCTTCCTCATTGGTAGTAAGAAGTCTGGTCCAAATTGCATATTTTTGACCTCTATTTGTTAAATATTAGCTGGATCCTATAAATTAAAATGACTAGTTTGGGTGCAATCAATAAACTTAATTACTCAGAGATCTAATTCAATTTCAACAAAATGTTTCATGGATTCAATTTGATCTGTTATTAACCACAGAAGCAATTTCAGGACAATCTGAAATGGTGGGTTTCAAAATCCTCTTTCTTGTGCTTTTTGAAGTGGAACGACCCTGTTACAAGCCATTTGTCCTGATTAACTTTTATTACTGTACTGAGGATATGTGATGTGTGTGTGTGTTTGTGTGCATGCGTGCGTGCGTGTGTGTCAATATCACAGGAACAACCTTCAGAGAGTAAAAAGGAAATGACAGTGAAATCCACAGTGAAGCAGACTTTATGAATGAGCTTGTGTTGTTCAGGAAGCCTATAAAATAACAGAAAACTAATGTAGGTGCTATTTGTGCATGACTGTGGTATGTTGACTTGCCCTTGTTAAATTGTCAGGAATATACTCAAATATTTTGATCAATAATTTATCTGAAGTGTATGCTTAGTAACTTCTTAGGCCGGATATCATTGACTCAATCTGATTAGGCCTACAGAAGAGGCCTTCATCCCATTCTAAAATAACAGATCTGTATCCATTCATTTCCTCTGTGTTTCCTATCAGGATGTACAATTTCACAGTCAGTTACCAGACCAAGGGAGTCGGTACTTCAAAGAATGAACCCTAATATTTTAGAACATCAAACACTGAAGCTACAAAGGCGCAAAGCAAGGTGATGAGGAGAGCATATTGTCAAACAAAGAGTTATCTATTGGAGTATTTAAGGGATAGTTCACCCAAATTTCAAAATGAAATTGGTTTCCTTACCCTGTAGGCAGCCTATGGACAAGGTATGACAGCAATCCATGCACTGGTTTTATTTCCCTGGTACTGTTTCCAAATGCAAATGTTTAAGAATTTTTGACACAAATCCCATTCAGGTCATGGGACCAATATTATAATTTTTTATGTCTAAGCCACCTGAAAGTATCTCAGATGTATTGTGAAGCTCAACAAAGTCCCTTATTATAGAAAGCAGTTTTAACATATATTAATTAAAAAATATATATAAATAATTGCATTTTTATATTAATAATGATATTTTATATCAAAAAGTATTTATCAATATCAAAAATGTGAATTGTTTATATAACATTTTCAATTGTCAATATGAATTGTTCAAATGTTTTATATCTATAATTTAATTATTGATATCAATAATGTATTTATCTCAAACATTTTATTATAATTACCTTTTCATTTGATTTATTTAACCTTTATTTAACTAGGCAAGTCAGTTAAGAAGAAATTGTTATTTACAATGACGGCCTACCCCGGCCAAACCCGGACGAAGCTCGGCCAATTGTACGCCATTTTGCTACCTTAAAATTAAATCAAAACATTTATTAAATTTGATATTTTTCCTACTGATTAAATCAAAACATGTATTAATTACATTTGATATTTTTCCTTAAAATTAAATCAAAACATTTATTGCATTTGATAATTTTCCTGCTGATGTACACAACCTACTCCACATTTTCAAAGTGAAAGAAAAATGATAGAACATTTTCCAAATTTATTGAAAATAATAAACTAAGATGTCTTGATTGCATATGTTTCCACACCCCAGAGTTAATAATTGGTGGAAGCACCTTTGGTAGCCATAACAGCTGTGAATAGTTTTGAATAACATTATACCAGCTTTGCACAACTCTTAGGGCAACATATAAGCATCGTTTTTGTCAAAATTGCTCAAACTCAGGAAATTTGGTTGGGAATCACTGCAATATTCAATGATTGTCACGGATTTTCAATCAGATTAAGGTCAGGACTGAGACTACTAGACCATTCAGGAACACCCAACACCTCTTGGAAAGTCATTCTGGTTTGTCTGACATTAGAATTTGTGTAAATGTTTAGCTGAAAAATGATAATTCTTATATCAATAATTCTAATTATTGATATCGATTATAAACATTTTGATATCAACACTTCTAATTATTGACATAACATTTAAATTACTAATATAAAAACGATTTCTCAATTGAATCCTATGGGGATCTATTGAAATTAAAAATGCAATTATTGATTTGAAAAATTCGAATTATTGATATTGAAATTCCTTTATTGATATAAAAAAATACAGTTATTGATATAAAAAAATATAATGAATATATGTTAATACGGCTTTCCATACATACACTTATAGATGATTTCAACATGATTAACTAAAAATTATAATATCGGTCCCATGGCTTGAATGGGATTTGTGCCATTGCTAAATTTGATTTGTGCCACAATTGTATTCTGAAACAGTGCCAGGGAAAATAAACCAAACAATATATTTCTGTCATACCTTGTCAATACACTGCTTACAGGGTAAGGTAACTGATGCCATTTGTCATTTGGGTGAACTATCCCTTTAAATATCCTCAGACGTGCACTTCGGGCGCTCAGCATCCAGCTACTAAAACCAATAATGCATCGTGGTTCCTCCACTCTACCTCCGGTGGGAATGCAAAGATGGATCGGATCAATCATAAACTTCTCTCGGAAGCCTACCTTGGCGCTACGCCATCCGCCCCAAGAATGAACGCGCTCGCGCTACCCCATTCACGGAAGCGCGTCTCCATCTCCACAGTAGGAGGGCTCAGCCCTGTTGTGATTGTGAATGATTGACATCCAATGGGCTGACATCACACTCATGTCTACCTATCTGTTTCAAGTAGGCTAGTCTAAATGCACCCGTACCATTAGGCTACATTTGTCCAGTTTTTTCTAAAAAGCATCAATTGCACACGATGGATAAACATACTAGTTTTGCGGTATATAAACCCTAAATTAATCGACACCAACAACAACCACTTTATACTCTCTTACCAGTCGGACTTGACATATTTCCGAAAGGCTTGTCTCGACAGGTCTTGGTAGTTTTGAGGCTCCGCCGAGATGCCTTGCGCCCGAGTCCTGGTCCTCGGTCCTATAAGTTGAGCGCTGGGCAATACGGACTGACATTTGTGCAGTTTCCTCTTCAATTCTTGGATCTCGTCCTCCCTGTCCGCCAGACGCCTCTCCAAGTCCCGTATCCTGTCCTCCTTCAACATTAAAATCTTGGCAAAGTCCTCTTCCAGGTCGCTCATGATGAAATCTGCGGAGACTTCACTTGTTTCCCCTCGAAAAACACAATTCCGATATTTACGGTCAGAATTCCGTTGTTTACAATGGGATAAACGAGGCTCCGCCGTGCGTATTGAGAAGGATCCCTTTGTAATCCACGTGTTTTTTTCGGAAGGTGCTGAGAGGAGGGGATTTAAATCGGTGTTTAAAACAGTCGAGCCGGCAGTTGATAAATCCAAGAAGCACTGGTCCACATACAGAGACCCTGACCCTCCAGGGAAGTTGGGAACTATTGATGATCCTTCATTGACAAACCAATTAGAGCAGACCTTCCTCTTTGGGGACGCAGGCCGTCATGCTGCAGAGAAACTCGGTGTGCGCTCCAGACTGTAACGGCGACTCTGCATCACTGACTGCCCCAACACAGCCTAGAGATTTTTTTGCGTTGTCAAATTCTCACCGTTACAATCACCAACACAAAGCTTCTGGAACGCCCTTTGATCCAAGAGGCTGACCCAGCCCAGTGAAACTCGATCTGGCTAGGGATCTGATTTACAAGGTTGCTAGATTAGAGTGCTAGTTTGGGCATCCCCAAAAACACCCACTCTGCCGTTTTGTCATTAGACTGGCCTATATGCAACTCCTTTAGGCAATAACAACCCATGCAATTACTTTAGACATGGAATGTGTTGTTCCATACAAGGACCATTTCATTATTCAATCAAACATTTAGAGTCCCTCCAACCGAACACAATGTTTTATAGAATAAACTGTAATATGTAAACTGTAAGCAGCACATCACTGTCACAATCCTTGGTGGTCTGTAGCAGAGTAGTACCCCAGCAAACATGATGTGGGCCCAATGTAGGCTACAATATTGGCCTCACTAGGCTTCCAACATTTGGCAAATCCAATGTGCCTTTGCTCATCAGCCTCACACTGGCCCCCAAGGCATTGGCCCAGTGTAGCACAGTGTGGGCAGCCCATATCAGGCAGCCCCCACTTTGCCTAAAATAAGCCCATATTTTCCCAGCAAACATGCCCATATTGCCACGATGTGGGCCCAATGCAGGTTAAAACACTGGACCCATGTAGGCTGCCCACATTGGGCCGATATGCCTTTGCGCATCAGCTCCTCATTGGCCCCAAGGAAGGTGGCCCCAAGGACAGCCCTCACAATACCTGAAATTAGTATTGGAAATCAAGACTTTCTGAAGGCTTTGGGCTTTCACCAAATTGTTCCGAAAAACGGTTAATTACTCAGAGCTTCATTATCTGTTCACAATGCAGATTAGTGACATCTACTGGGCAGCAATATATAGCAGCGTGTGATTATCATATGTTTTTCTGCTCTGTTTTCAGCAAATCCCCATGGGGCAGCGGTAAGTCAATTCCGTTAGCAGCATTTTATACTATGGTATTGTTGAAAACTTGTTTCTTATTGGCTTGAAGGGCATTATAGGGCGTGCATTATTTCCCTATATAAACTGGGTGGTTCGAGCAGAGTATGACCAAACATTTATTTTCACTGCTCTAATGACGTTGGTAACCAGTTTATAATAACAATAAGGCACCTCGGGGGTTTGTGGTGTATATGGCCAATATACCACGGCTAAGGGCTGTATCTAGGCACTCATGCAGAAGAACAACCCTTAGCAGTGGTATATTGGCCATATACCACACCCCCTCTTGCCTTATTGCTTAAATATCACACAGTATATTGGCACATTAGAATCTAATGGCTAAAGTTAATTCTTACATGTTTTGTTTGAGCTGCTTTTTAAAGCAAATGTTGAATTGAAAAAATTATGGGTATTGTTGAATTTGATATTCATAATGGCGAGCTAGGACTGATGGTTTGGTTAGCTAAACTAGCAAGTATGTTTGTTTGGTTACCACAGCAACTACTGTAGCTATCTAGTTAACTTGCTAGCTAGTTCAGTGGATGTTGAAACATTCCTACCAGCAAAATAACACATTTCTAGTGGCAAATGTGTTCAATTATAGCCATGGTATAAAAGGGATAATCAACTCGGGCCTCTATGTGTTCTCTAGAAATTAATGCAACTCCGTGTGTCGTGGAACACCTTTTAAATAATGAGTTGGAATATCAGGTTAGTATCTTAAATCATGCTGCACTTTTTTGCCTTCAAGTTGACTTTTTTTCAAAAACTGAATCTATGGCATTATTTAGGATGCTATACTAAATGTTCAACAGTGCAGAAAGTGTAGTTTCACATAAAAACAAATCTAAATAGCATGCATTAGACAGGATTCAACCTCTTACCCTAACAACCTTGAATGTGCCATAGTTTCCTACTCTACCTGTTAAACTACCAGTCAAGTGAACCTTTTTGCACAAAATCCTATTTATACTGAACAAAAATATAAATGCAACAGGCAACAATTTCAAAGATTTTAGGTTTAGGAGTTAAAAATCAAATCAAGCGACAGTTCATATAAAGAAATCAGTCAATTAAAATAAATACATTTGGCCCTAATCTATGGATTTCACATGACTGGGAATACAGATATGAATATGTTGGTCACTGATATATTTTTAAAAGGTAGGGGAGTGGATCAGAAAACCAGTCAGTATCGCTTGTGACCACCATTTATCTCATGCAGTGTGGCACATCTCCTTCACATAGAGTTGATCAGGTTGTTGATTGTGGAATGTTATCCCACTCCTCGTCAATGGCGGGAACTGGAACACACTGTCGTACACATCGACCCAGAGCATTCCACACATGCTCAATGGGTGACTGGTGGGTATGCAGGCCATGGAAGAACTGGGACATTTTCAGCTTCCAGGAATTGTGTACAGATCCTTGTGACATGGGGCCGTGCATTATACAGATATGATCTTGTTGCCATCTAATGCACATTCAAATGCCATAAATCAACAGTGCAGAGCTCCCCCTGTCCTCTGTTGTGCCTTGATTGTATTACTGTTGATGATATCTGGAAATGTGCATGTACACCCTGGCCCATCTACTGTTGCTAGCCCCAATTCTGACTTGTGCTCTGATATCTGTTTCACTGATTTCTGCTCTCGTAAAAGCCTGGGTTTTCTGCACGTTAACACTAGAAGCATATTACCTGAAATTGATAAATTGAAAGTGTGGGTTCACAGCTCCAATCCAGATGTGTTGGTCATTACTGAGACAGGGTTAATGTAGGAGAATATAACACATTAGATCTGGTCAAAGATAATACAAAGCAAAAGCATGCATATATATATATTTTTTGTACCATCAAATCAAATCAAATCTAATTTATTTATATAGCCCTTTGTACATCAGCTGATATCTCAAAGTGCTGTACAGAAACCCAGCCTAAACCCCCAAACAGCAAGCAATGCAGGTGTAGAAGCACGGTGGCTAGGAAAAACTCCCTAGAAAGGCCAAAACCTAGGAAGAAACCTTGAGAGGAACCAGGCTATGTGGGGTGGCCAGTCCTCTTCTGGCTGTGCCGGGTGGAGATTATAACAGAACATGGCCAAGATGTTCAAATGTTCATAAATGACCAGCATGGTCGAATAATAATAAGGCAGAACAGTTGAAACTGGAGCAGCAGCACGGCCAGGTGGACTGGGGACAGCAATGAGTCATCATGTCAGGTAGTCCTGGGGCATGGTCCTAGGGCTCAGGCCCTCCGAGAGAGAGAAAGAAAGAGAGAAGGAGAGAATTAGAGAATGCACACTTAGATTCACACAGGACACCGAATAGGACAGGAGAAGTACTCCAGATATAACAAACTGACCCTAGCCCCCCGACACATAAACTACTGCAGCATAAATACTGGAGGCTGAGACAGGAGGGGTCAGGAGACACTGTGACCCATCCGAGGGTCCATACCATCATCTTTGAAATGCAAGAGAAAGGCCATAGTGTATTATTCCAGCAAAGGCGCAATTTAGATTTTGTCCACTAGATAGCAGAAGTGTATGTGCAAAGGTTTAGACTAATCCATGGAATCATTGCATATCTGTTCAAAATGTTGTATCAAGACTGCCCAAATGTGCCTAATTGGTTTATTAATACATTTTCAAGTTCATAATTGTGGACTCTCCTTAAGGAGCAATTCTCCCTCTGTGGGTCTAACCCCAGGAAGTTCTGTAAAACGGTTAAAGACCTGGAGAATAAACCCTCCTCCTCACATCTGCCCATGTCCCTTAAAGTTGATGATGTGGTTGTTACTGACAAGAAGCACATTTTTTATATTTGTATATTTTATTTATCCGTTATTTTACCAGGTAAATTGACTGAGAACACATTCTCATTTGTAGCAACGACCTGGAGAATAGTTACAGGGGAGAAGACGGGGATGAATGAGCCAATTGTAAACTGGAGATTATTAAGTGACCGTGATGGTTTGATGGCTAGATTGGGAATTTAGCCAGGACACCGGGGTTAACACCCCTACTCTTTCGATAAGTGCCATGGGATCTTTAATGACCTCAGAGAGTCAGGACACCCGTTTTAACGTCCCATCCGAAAGACGGCACCCTACTCAGGGCAGTGTCCCCAATCACTGCCCTGGGGCATTAGGATATTTTTTAGACCAGAGGAAAGAGTGCCTCCTACTGGCCCTCCAACACCACTTCCAGCAGCATCTGGTCTCCCATCCAGGGACCGACCAGGACCAACCCTGCTTAGTTTCAGAAGCTAAGCAGGGTATACAGGGTGGTATGCTGCTGGCAAGCACATGGCTGAGCTCTTTAATCACCACTTCATTAAGTCAGGATTACTATTTGACTATGCCTTGCCGCCTTGCCCTTCCAACATTTCCTAATTTCCCACCCCTTCTAATGCGACGAGCCCCGATGCCGCTCCCTATTTTTCCCCTGCCCCGCTACAAAGTTTCTCGCTGCAGGCGTTCACTGAGTCTGAGGTGCTAAAGGAGCTCCTTAAACTTGACCCCCAAAAAACATCTGAATCAGATGTTTTAGACCCTTTCTTCTTTAATGTTGCTGCCCCTATAATCACCAAGCCTATCTCTAACCTTTTTAACCTGTCTCTCCTCTCTGGGGAGGTTACCATTGCCGGGAAGGCAGCCATTGTTTGTCCTTTATTTAAAGGGGGAGATCAAGCTGATCCTAACTGTTATAGGCCTATTTCTATTTTGTCCTGCTTATAAAAGGTGTTGGTAAAACTTGTCAATCAACTGACTGGCTTTCTTGATGTCTATAGTATTCTCTCTGGTGGGCAATCTGGTTTCCGCAAAGGTTATGGATGTGTCACTGCAACCTTAAAGGCCCTCAATGATGTCACCATTGCCCTTGATTCTATGCAATATTGTGCTGCTATTTTTATTGACATGGCCAAAACTTTTGATACGGTAGACCATTCCATTCTTGTGGGCCAGCTAAGGAGTATTGATCAAGTTTATTCATAAAGCTGATGTCACAAAGTGCTGTACAGAAACCCAGCCTAAAAACCCGAACAGCAAGCAATGCAGGTGTAGAAGCACAGTGGCTAGGAAAAACTCCCTAGAAAGGCCAGAACCCTGGAAGAAACCTAGAGAGGAACCAGGTTATGAGGGGTGGCCAGTCCTCTTCTGGCTGTGTTGGGTTGAGATTATAACAGAACATGGCCAAGATGTTCAAATGTTCATAGATGACCAGCAGGGTCAAATAATAATAATCATAGTGGTTGTCGAGGGTGCAACAGGTCAGCACCTCAGGAGTAAATGTCAGTTTTCTTTTCATATCATTCAGAGTATCTCTATCACTTCTGCCTCTAGAGAGTTGAAAACAGCAGGTCTGGGACAGGTAGCACGTCCGGTGAACAGGTCAGGGTTCCATAGCCGCAGGCAGTATTGATGTCTCTGAGGTTATTTGGCCTGGTTTGCTAACAACCCCTCTCAAAGAGTGCAGTGTATAAAGTCAGAACATCTGCTGTCTCAGCCACTGCCTGTCACCAAAGGTGTAACCCAAGGCTCGATCCTAGGCCCCACGCTCTTCTCAATTTGCATCAACAACATAGCTCAGGCAGTAGGAAGCTCTCTAATCCATTTATATGCAGATGATACAGTCTTATACTCAGCTGGCCCCTCCCCGGATTTTGTGTTAAACACTCTACAACAAAGCTTTCTCAGTATCCAACAAGCTTTCTCTACCCTTAACCTTATTCTGAACACCTCCAAAACAAAGGTCATGTGGTTTGGTAAGAAGAATGCTCCTCTCCCCACAGGTGTGTCTTGGGAGTATGGCTAGATGGTACACTGTCCTTCTCTCAGCACATATCAAAGATGCAGACTAAAGTTAAATCTAGACTTGGTTTCCTCTATCGTAATCGCTCCTCTTTCACCCCAGCTGCCAAACTAACCCTGATTCAGAATGCATATACATGATATATATAGAATGCATATACATGATTTATGAATGCATATACATTCGTAAATCAAGACCTTTCTTGAGTTGGGCTCTGGAATGAATGTTAGAATGTTGGGAATGAGAATGTGTTGAGAATGCGAGCCCATGGTTGTGTGGGGGAAAAGGGTTGAGTGTGTATGAGTGTGTGGGTGTATGTGCGTATCCCACAACTGTTGCGAAGGAGTAAAAGATGTTAGCGACAATTTACGATGATTCACAACAATTGTTTGCTAATATAATAATTGCTTGCAATAATGTCATTTTGGTAATGGCGAGACTGCTGAGAGGTAAAATCCTTTGCATAAATTGCCTACATTACTACAAATATTAATAGCTAATTATGGAAAATAAGAAACATTATTTTTAAATATATATATATTATGGCTATATATAATACAGATTGAGGTGATGGCGATGGAAATGCATTTGGCGGTTGATCTACTTCTGTTCTGTAAATGGCACTGTGTGCTCTTTTTGAAGGATGGATCCCAGTCTCTTCAGGGCTATGGGGGTTGGACGTGGTCTGCCTGGCATTGGGATGACAACCCAACTCGGGATGAGGAGGGCTTTTAGCAGGTGGAATAGTGGGGACCAATTGGAGGTTTACTTAGTAGCAATGCAAATATAATGGTACAGCTATATAGACACTCAATCATCATGTTACTTTTTAATGGTATGTTTACAAACATATTTTGATAAATAGAATGGAAAGTTGCGTCTCATTATGGTAAGTGGTGAAATAAGTATAGCCAGTTACAAATGTAATGGCCTAGCAGATAATAAGAAAAGACAATCTGTTTTTACCTGGCTAAAAGAGAAGGAATATAACATCTATTGTTTACCGGAAACTCATTAAACAATTTTAGATGAAGTTTTGTGGAAAAGGGATGGGGGAGAGCGAAATATATTTCTCCCATGAGCAAAGAAATTCAAAAGGGGCAATGGTATTAATTAACAGTAATTTTGATCCAAATGTGCAAATTGTCCAAACAGATCATCAAGGTAGATGGATTATTTTAAATATGTTATTAGACAATAAACAGATATGGCTTATTAACCTATACGGTCCAAATAATGATGATCCAAGCTTCTTTGAAAATCTAGCAAACTAGTTCTCTAGTAAATTGGTAGGAATGTCTCATCCTATGTTCAAGAATGGCCTTTTCCCCTTTATTCAGATTACAACTGCTCACTTTCGGTTGTTTGAAAAGGAAATAATCTCCAAAATATAAATCTTTTTTAAACAAGCTTCATCCACCTGAAAAGACAGAACAAATAATACAACAAATATTGTGGTTAAACTCAAATATACTAATTGATTTTAAAAAAACGAAATTTTTAAAAAGGGTATAATTTCAGATAAAGAGACAGCTTTGGCAGAGCGGAGAGCCTCTGTGAGACAGAGGAGAGGGATCTCAGTTGAGTGAGCCGCCTTGAAGCTTGACAAGTTAGGGTCAAGCAGATCTTAGGCCTCACTCTCCCCTATCTGAGAAATCTGCCGCCCTCATCCTCCCTCATACAACACCTGTTCTGCCAGTCACATTCTGTTAAAGGTCCCCAAAGCTCACACATCCCTGGGTCACTCGTCTTTTCAGTTCGCTGCAGCTAGCGACTGGAACAAGCTGCAACAAACACTTAATCTGGACAGTTTTATCTCAATCTCTTCATTCAAAGACTCAATCATGGACACTCTTACTCACAGTTGTGGTTGCTTTGCGTGATTTATTGTTGTCTCTACCTTCTTGCCCTTTGTGCTGTTGTCTGTGCCTAATAATGTGTGTACCCTGTGCTGCTAGCATGTTGTGTTGCTACCATGTTGTTGTCATGTTGTGTTGCTGCCATGCTATGTTGTTGTCTTAGGTCTCTCTTTATGTAGTGGTGTGTTGTCTCTCTTGTCGTGATGTGTGTTTTGTCCTATATTTTTATTTGATTTATTTTGTATTTTTAATCCCAGCCCTCGTGCCCTCAGGAGGCCTTTTGCCTTTTGGTAGACCGTCATTGTAAATAAGAATTTGTTCTTAACTGACTTGCCTAGTTAAATAAAGGTTAAAAAATGTTTTATACAATTATAACGCCGAAACATGAGGTGATGGCGGCGGATGAATGACACGACAATGGGCCTCAGGATCTCGTCACGGTATGTCTGTGCATTAAAATTACCTTCAATAAAATGTGATTGAGTTTGTTGTCCATAGCTTAAGCCTGCCCATTCCATAACCCCACCGCTACCATGGGGCACAACATTGGAGGCGGCTTAGAAACGAATATTCAATTCTCTGGCAACAGCTCTGCACATTTCAGAGTGGCATTTTATTGTCCCCAGCACAAGGTGCAAATGTGTAATGATCATGCTGCTTAATCAGCTTCTTGATGTGCCACAACTGTCAGGTGGAAGGTTAATCTTTGCAAAGGAGAATGCTCACTAACAAATTTGTGCTTTTTCTGCGTATGGGAAATTTCAGGGATCTTTTATTTCAGCTCATGAAACATGGGACCAACACTTTACATGTGTTTTTTGTTTTTTTTCAGTGTATATTTCCAAGTATGGTGTCCAGTAGAGGTCGGTGTTTTAAAGCAGCTTGGAATCGAAGAAAGCACCAGATCCACAGTGAAATCAGTGGGATCTCGCATTTTGCAACACACGATTTGAAAAACTTGTGATCAAATTAAGCTTTAGACGTCATCGATGATGTATTTCTAATAGTGATAAACGCATCGGCACACTGCTTCAAAGTTAGCTGCTTAGAGATGTTGACATATGCCTCGGAGCTCCAGTACCAAACATAACATCACTATCTGAAATAAGGCCACACTTTTGGATCATACATTGTATCAGAAAGACAACTATAATAACAGTTGCACAAAATTATTATTGGGCTGATGTGGGCTAGCCTGTGCAGGGCTGGTTTAGGCTAGCCCATGTTGGCCTGGTGTGGGCTTGGTGTAGGCTAGCCCGTGTTGGGCTGGTGTGGGCTAGCCCGTATTGGGCTGGTGTAGGCTAGCCCATGTTGGGCTGCTGTAGGCTTGGTATGGTCTAGTCCATGCTGGGAGTGGTGTGGGCCAGCCCATGTCGGGCTGGTGTCCGCTAGAACGTGTTGTGCTGATGTGGGATTGCTGTGGGCTTTGTGTGGGCTAGCCCCTGCACACAATGTGGTCATGTTTGCTGGGAGGCTATGTTGAGTTTTGCAATAGG
Source organism: Oncorhynchus mykiss (assembly GCF_013265735.2). Taxonomy (NCBI): domain Eukaryota; kingdom Metazoa; phylum Chordata; class Actinopteri; order Salmoniformes; family Salmonidae; genus Oncorhynchus; species Oncorhynchus mykiss. The sequence continues at coordinate 73,299,247 of NC_048565.1, forward strand.
TAAATGTAGAGAAAGGCCAATGTTGTCATACACACACACACACACACACACACACACACACACACACACACACACACACACACACACACACACACACACACACACACACACGTTGAGCACTCTGTAAGCCTAATCTTCAAACAGAGCCAACCATTTCTCTGCATTATTTTTCATCCTCTGACTAAATCCATTTCAGCTCAATGAATTCATGGAAAGAGCGACTTGGGCTGCGGGGGGAATGTTTCATTAATATTCTGAGATAAAAAATAGTGCCAGGGGATCCATCATTTGCAAGTGGAGTTCATAGTATTATGCCCCTGTTTTCCTACTCTCCTTCCCAAGTCCATAGAATCTGGGTGGCTCAAAAGTAATGCAAGTGACAGGAAAGGTAGGCTGCTCTCCAACTACTACCACAGACATAGACATCTTTGCTCATCACTTTTCCTTTTAAATTAGAATTCCAATCTCCAATGTTTTAGTTTTCAAAGTGAGGAGAATGTACTTCAAATGACTCACACTGAAAAAGGCTGTGCTTTGAAGAGCAATACCTTTTGATATACTGTGCAAGTGCAAGAAATGACTTATGGACATGCTTGAGACCTTGGCCACATGAGAAATATTCTTGGCGTGAAGGGCACATCTTTACAGACATTCAGCTTTCTTTACGTGGGGTAAAGCTGTGTCAGTTACATTTAACATTTTTGTCATTCAGTAGACGCTCTTATTCAGAATTACGTACAATGGGAGGGGGACGTCGGGGGCGCAATGAAAGTTATTGAAGACACTCTTCAAAGAGGTAGAGATTCAGACATTTTAGAAAGATTGGCAGTGACTCTGCTGTCCTGACTTTAGGGGGACACGTGTTCCCCCATTGGGGTGCCAGGACAGAGAAGAGCTTGGACTGAGAGTGCTCAGGTTGGAATGTCACTTTTTAGCATAGCCTGAAGGTAAGGAGTGGCAGATCCCTTTGCTGCTTCGTAGGCACACCAGGGTCTTGAAGATGATGCTAACTTCAACTGGAAGCCAGTGTGCGGAGCGGGTGACATGGGAGAACTTAGGAAGGTTGAACAGCAGGTGGGCTGTCGCATTCTGGATAAGTCTCAGTGGTTTGATGGCACAAGCTGTGAGAACAGGATCTGTGCCACTTCCTCTGTGAGCAAAGGTCATACTCTACGGATGTTGTAGAGCATGAACCTGCAGGAGCGAGTCACTGCTTTGATGTTTGCTGAGAATAACAGGGTGTTGTCCAGGGTCACGTCAAGGTTATTTGCACTCTGATAGGGGGATGCCGTGGAGATGCCAACCATGATGGAGAGTTATTGGAGTAGGCAGGGCTTCCCCTCGAGGAAGAGAATCTCAGTTTTGTGAAGGTTGAGCTTGACATGGTGGGCCCACATCCAAGCTGAGATGTCTGCCAGGCAGAGGAGGGGAAGAAGAAGAGTAGGTTAGTGTCATGCGCAGAGCAATGTTAGGAGAGACCATGTGAGGATATGACAAAGCAGAGTGCCTTGGTGTAAAGAGAAAAGAGAAGAGGGCCTGCAGGAGCGAGTCACTGCTTTGATGTTTGCAGAGAATGACAGGGTGTTGTCCAGGGTCACACCAAGGTACTTTGCACTCTAGGAGGGGGATGGAGAGGTCTTGGAGCAGGCAGAGCTTCCCCGCGAGGAAGAGCAGCTCAGTTTTGTCCTGGGAGAAACCAGTAGTGAGAGCATGTGGTGCAGACAAATCAAATCAAATTATATTGGTCAGATACACATATTTAGCAGATTATTGTGGGTGTAGCGAAATGCTTGTAGAAGCAACCTGCCAGGTAGGATACAATCCAGGAGTGTGCAGAGCCTGAGACGCCCAACCCTGAGAGGGTGCAGAGGAGGATCTGATGGTTCACAGTGTCGAAGGCAGCGGATAGATCAAGGAGGATGAGAACAGTGGAGAGAGAGTCAGCTTTGGCAGAGCGGAGAGCCTCTGTGAGCCAAAGGAGAGCGATCTCAGTTGAGTGAGCTGCCTTGAAGCCTGACAAGTTAGGGTCAAGAAGATCATTCTGAGAAAGATAAAGAGATAGTTGGTCAGAGACAACATGCTCAAGTGTTTTGGAAACAAACAAATGATGGGATACCCGTCTGTAGTTTTTGATGTCAGAGGGGTCGGGTGAGTTTTGTTTTTTTGAACAGGGGAGCGACTCTGGCCATCTTGAAGTCAGAGTGGATGCAACCAGTGGTCAGGGATGAGTTGATGAGTGAGGAATGAGAGAAGATCTGGAGAAGGGTAGGAGGGGATGGGTTCAAATTGGCCGGTTATTGGGACACCGGACATCACTAGTCACAGCATTTCATCTGGAGGGAGAGTAGAAAGAGGCCAAGGCGTGGCGTAGTTCTGTGTGAGTGGGACCAGTAGACTCAGTAAGCTGATTGAATGGAACAGATTACGTTAAACTTTTTTTAAAGTGGTTGACAAAGCCGTCCGCAGATCGGGATAAAGGAGGGGAGGAGGATTAAGGAAGGAGGAGAAAGTGGAGAAAATAGTTCACCAGGGTTGGAGGCAGAAGCTAGAGTGATAGAAAACGGCTTAAGAAGAGGATGCAGAGGAAGAGAAGGCAGGGTGGGGGGGGGGGGGGGGGGGTGCAAGGATGATAGGTCCTCCGGAAGTTTAGTTCTCTTCCATTTCCGCTCAGCTGCCCGCAGCCCAGTTCTGTTAGCACGCAGTGAGTCACTCAGCTATAGATATGGTCTATGGACTGTGATCCAACTGGATGTGACAGGTTCTGGGTGATAGGGTCATGACTGGAACAGCGCAATGGGCAGCGTAGATAAATCAATCATAGTTTAGTTCCTAACTGTACCTTTTATCCCACTGGCAAATATTCTCTACATTTACAGTATCTAGGGCACTCCAGTATATCCATATTGTTGATAGGGATGAAAGAATGTTCATCCAATGACATTTGCACATAAGCCTGGGTCTGACATTTAGAGGTCATGTCAGGGTAATTGAGAAACGTAGTGTTGTTTGTGGCAATTTAAAGCATTGAACATCAGTTCTGAATGTGTTGAGTATGCCTAGTTTAGTCTCATTGTTTGTCTCAGAGATTATGACTGGATGTGAGTGGTACCATTGTTATCAAGTGATTTCACATTGAGCCATTGTATTGCTGTAATGCATGGTTTAGTCAATGTTATTGCCGCGCTCCCAAAGCGTCTGGGCAGACTAAGCCCTCCCGATAGCCTTGGGGACAGATCAGTTTACAGATGAGCGAGGCAGACGTTAGTCACTGCTTTCCTGTAACACGCACACACACACACGCGCGCGCGCACGCAGGCACGCACACACACACACACACAGAGACGCACACACACGAATGCACACACATATGCACGGTTGCATATACTCATAGGCACAACTTTACATGTCCACATTTACTGGCACAGACATCCCCATAAATCCTTAACCACCCCCTACCACAAATATTTACTAACGCACACACAACCTCTAACACACACACACACCTTCATGGCTGCCTGCCACCCATATGGAAACCCTAGAGTGGTTGAGGGTGATGGTGGCGGTCGATAAGGTGGTTGCTGGTGCCTGTGATGCAGTGATGCCAGCACCTGGTTGGAGGCTGGGGCGTCTGCCTCAGAGGAGTCCGAAGAGGGGACGGGGACACGGAGAGACTGCAGACTACTGAGCTACCTGTCTCTGAGCCTCAATACCCACATCATCACATCACACCACAGCAAAGAAACCCTGACATGGGCCAAGGGAAACAGAGCCAATGTTCTCTCCTCTGGAATTTGAGAGCATTGAAATATGATACTTAAAAAAATGTAATGCATCCCTCATACCTGCCGTAGTGTCTTCCTCTCTTAGGGCTTCTATAGTCTATTCAAATTGGAAATTGTATAAGCAAAATTATGTTTTCCATGATAATCAGCTTGAGGGTGGACAGATGCTCTTGTGTTGTATTTACAGAACAGTTGTGCGAGATGGGTGTCTAGAGAGACACACACAGGGAACAGGCATGTGAGATGTGCAACAGTTCAGAGGTCAGAGGCTGGAATGTTCCCCTCCCCTCACCATCCAGGTGTGCCATGTAACTGGCTAAATGACCCAGATGATGTGACTGCAGGCCCACAGGATCCAGACGGACGGGGAAAAACAAGACGACAGAGTAAAGGCTGTACTATATACTCAAACATCTGTTAATTTCAGGTCAACTTACCATGTTGGGCCATATGTGATGGCAATATTACTTTAGTCCTTATGCAATTATTGTAATTTTAAGTGCATGCTATGTATAGCTAAGACAATACAACAGTGACGTGCAGTCAGGATAGACAGTGCTCACACTGTGATAATCTAATAAAAAAGCTGTTATGAAAAGACAAATAAAAAATACAATTATATTTTAATTTTGTCATCTATTGATTTTTCTAAATTTTTCTGGTGGTTTTTGTGCTCAAAGTCTAAACATTTGCTAAAACTGCATCAAAAGCTCAGGAAAGGCACTAGGGTATTCATGTCTTTCATTCCATCCATTCAAACCCATTAAAATCCTTGACGCATGCTGCCTTTCCTGACTCCAGTGACTGTCAATGAACAGGGTCATTGCCTAGCTTGAAGTAGCTCGAGCCTATTTTATATTTTGCACATTCGTATTGCCTAAAACGTGTTGTTTTAGGCAAACGTTGTTGGCTATTGCCTGGGGTAGGCTGTGCTAATTTGAGCATGTCTACAGTACATCATTTGGCGCTCACATCCCTTGGCTAGAACTGAAAAATACTAGATAGCTAGCAAAAACAACCTGACAAATTGACACTACTATACTGCGCCTCAAACTATTTTCCAAGTTGGAATAGTCATGTAACGTGCCGTTTGGAGGGTTTGAAGAGTGGAACGCAACTATAATGAAAGGTAGGACCAGACAGAGGCAGCATACAGCATAAAATATATGACTTTATTCATGACAGGCAAGACAACCAACATCAATCTCCCTCACTGCTATCTGTCGGGCAGGCGAACAGTGAGTACTGGACAGTCCACTCATTACCAGTTAATACTTTATACCCACACTTTTACACATCTTGGACATTTTTGTTATTTTTTATTTATTCAACCTTTTTTTATCAGGGAGTCAAACTGAGACCAAGTTATCTTTTACAGATGAGCCCTGAATTACATAAATTACATACATTGCAGAAAATACAGACATCAAAATATAAATACAAAAAGCAAGCAGAAAGAAAAACACGGTCATAACAAACAAAACACGTTCATAACAAACAAAACACGTTCATAACAAACAAAACACGGTCATAACAAACAAAACACGGTCATAACAAACAAACACGTTCATAACAAACAAAACACGTTCATAACAAACAAAACACGGTCATATCAAACAAAACACGGTCATAACAAACAAAACACGGTCATAACAAACAAAACACGGTCATATCAAACAAAACACGGTCATAACAAACAAAACACGGTCATAACAAACAAACACGTTCATAACAAACAAAACACGGTCATAACAAACAAAACACGGTCATATCAAACAAAACACGGTCATAACAAACAAAACACGGTCATAACAAACAAAACACGGTCATATCAAACAAAACACGGTCATAACAAACAAAACACGGTCATAACAAACAAAACACGGTCATAACAAACAAAACACGGTCATAACAAACAAAACACGTTCATAACAAATAAACACGGTCATAACAAACAAACACGGTCATAACAAACAAAACACGGTCATAACAAACAAAACACGGTCATAACAAACAAAACACGGTCATATCAAACAAAACACGGTCATATCAAACAAAACACGTTCATAACAAACAAACACGGTCATAACAAACAAAACACGGTCATAACAAACAAAACACGGTCATAACAAACAAAACACGTTCATAACAAACAAACACGGTCATAACAAACAAAACACGGTCATAACAAACAAAACACGGTCATAACAAACAAAACACGGTCATAACAAACAAAACACGGTCATAACAAACAAAACACGGTCATAACAAACAAAACACGGTCATAACAAACAAAACACGGTCATAACAAACAAAACACGGTCATATCAAACAAAACACGGTCATAACAAACAAAACACGGTCATAACAAACAAAACACGGTCATAACAAACAAAACACGGTCATAACAAACAAAACACGGTCATAACAAACAAAACACGGTCATAACAAACAAAACACGGTCATAACAAACAAAACACGTTCATAACAAACAAAACACGGTCATAACAAACAAACACGGTCATATCAAACAAAACACGGTCATAACAAACAAAACACGGTCATAACAAACAAACACGTTCATAACAAACAAAACACGGTCATAACAAACAAAACACGGTCATAACAAACAAAACACGGTCATAACAAACAAAACACGTTCATAACAAACAAAACACGGTCATATCAAACAAAACACGTTCATAACAAACAAAACACGGTCATAACAAACAAAACACGGTCATAACAAACAAAACACGGTCATATCAAACAAAACACGTTCATAACAAACAAAACACGGTCATAACAAACAAACACGTTCATAACAAACAAAACACGGTCATAACAAACAAAACACGTTCATAACAAACAAAACACGGTCATAACAAACAAAACACGGTCATAACAAACAAACACGTTCATAACAAACAAAACACGGTCATAACAAACAAACACGTTCATCAGTAATAAGGTCCTCAATCAGCTTTCTGAATGGACCTAGAGGCACCAGCACATCACATTTATGAACATTTTGAAGATTGCTCCAGAAATAAGGTGCAAGAAAACTTAAAGCTGATTTACCTAACTCAGTAGAGACCAAAGGATTTTCCAGAGTTAGGCATCCCTGAGAGCGGGTGTGGTAACTCGTATGTGTAATGTTTAGTAATGATGTTCTGTATAGTACTTTTTGTAAAAGGGTTTTTATAAATGAAAACATAGCAATGTATCAACCTAAAATATGTGACATCAAAGAGGGCCAACCAACTCTCTGGTAGAGAATGATGTGATGAGAACTAAAACTGTAATAAAGAGCAGTGCGCATGTAACGGCTTTAATGAAGTGGCAGCTGCATTCATAAAGATGTGGCTATAGTCTAGGACCAATAGGAACGTTGACTGAATAATTTGCTTTCTACTATTTAGTGAGAGAAGGGACCTATTTCTATAAAAGAAGCCCATTTATATTCTAAGCTTCTTAACTAAGTCATCAATATACTTTTTAAACAACAGTTTTTCCTCTATCCAGATGAACAGATATTTGTAAGTATGGACACGATCAATATGGACACCATCCAAAGTGCATATGTATAAACCTCAGGAGGCCTAAGAAATTTGTCTTGGCCCCTAAGATCCTCAGAAAGTTTTACAGATACACAATTGAGAGCATCCTGTCGGGCTGTACGACAACTGCACAGCCCAAAACCGCAGGGCTCTCCAGAGCGTGGAACGGTCTGCCCAACGTATCACTGGGGGCACACTGCCTGCCCTCCAGGACACCTACAGCACCCGATGTCACATGAAGGCCCAAAAAATCATCAAGGACATCGACCACCCGAGCCACGGCCTGTTCACCCCGCTATCATCCAGAAGGCGAGGTCAGTACAGGTGCATCAAAGCTGGGACCGAGAGACTGGAAAACTGCTTCTATCTCAAGGCCATTAGACTGTTAAATAGCCATCACTAGCCGGGTACCGCCTGGCTACTGAACCCTGCACCTTTGAGGCTGCTGCCCTATACACATATATATGGAATCACTGGCCACTTTAAATAATGGAAACTAGTCACTTTAATTATGTTTGCACACTCCTATACTCACCTCATACATGTATGCATATACTGTATTCTATTCTACTGAATTTAGTCAATGCCACTCCGACATTGCTCGTCCTAATATTTATGTTTATATATTTCTTAATTCCATTCTTTTAATTTAGATTGGTGTGCATTGTTGTGAATTCTTAGATACTACTGCACTGTTGGAGACAGGAACACAAGCATTTCGCTACACTCGCAATAACATCTGCTAAATATGTGTATGTGACCAACAAAATTAGATTAGATTTGAAAATCATCAAATTTGTTTTTATGCGCTATAGAGAACAACATATACTTAGTTTTACCTGCATTCAGTACTAATTTCAGGTCAATTAAGTTGTTCTGTAATATAATGAAGGCAGAAGGTAGTTCAGATAGAGCCTGGTCAACCGTGGGGGCAATAGAATACACAACAGTGTCATCAGCATCCACATGCAGGTTAGAGTTTTTTATAGACAAGTCGATATTGTTAACAGTAAAAAGTACAGGACCCAGAATCGACCCCTGCGGGACACCTTTCGTAATATCCAGGAAACCTGATTTAACACCATCAGTAGATCTACATTGAGTTCTATCTGTCAAGTAATTTTTAAACCAGTTACAAGCAGCCTGGTCTTGGCCAATTGAGGACAGCCAGTGAGTGATCAACAGCATCAAAAGCATTTGACAGGTCAATGAAGATGGCAGCACAATGTTGCCTTTTATCCATACAGTTAACCACATCATTTACAACTAGGGATGCAGCAGAGATAGTGTTATGACCTGGTCTAAAACCTGACTGACGTACATTTAGAACACATTTAATCTTAGCTGAGAATTAATCAAGTATTCTAATATTTTAGCCAAGCAAGAATGTTTAGAAATAGGCCAATAATTATTTAGGTCACAAGGTTCACCACCTTTTTGGAGGGGGAGTACATGGGCCGCCTTCCAAACTTGGGGATAGAACCAGATATACAGTAATCGTCAGGTTAAAAATATGGGTTAGTGATTCAGCAATAAGAGAGGCAGAGAACTTCAGCAAATTTTGATCAAGTCTTGATATGTTCGTCAAAAGAGAGATCAGGGTCCAGAGTAACGCCGAGGTCCTTCACAGTTTTATTTGAGACGACTGTACAACCATTAAGATTAATTGTCAGATTCAATAGAATATCTCTTTGTTTCTTGGGACCTAGAACAAGCATCTCTGTTTTGTCCGAGTTTAAAAGTAGAAAGTTTGCAGCCATCCACTTCCTTATGTCTGAAACACAGGCTTCTAGCGAGGGCAATTTTGGGGCTTCGCCATGTTTAATTGAAATGTACAGCTATGTGTCATCCACATAGCAGTGAAAGTTAACATTATGTTTTCGAATGACATCCCCAAGAGGTAAAATATATAGTGAAAACAATAGTGGTCCTAAAACGGAACCTTGAGGAACACCGAAATTTACAGTTGATTTGTCAGAGGACAAACCATTCACAGAGACAAACTGATATCTTTCCGACAGATAAGATCTAAACCAGGCCAGAACTTGTCCGTGTAGACCAATTTGGGTTTCCAATCTCTCCAAAATAATGTGGTGATCAATGGTATCAAAAGCAGCACTAAGGTCTAGGAGCACGAGGACAGATGCAAAGCCTCGGTCTGATGCCATTAAAAGGTCATTTACCACCTTCACAAGTGCAGTCTCAGTGCTATGATGGGGTCTAAAACCAGACTGAAGCATTTCGTAGTGGGAATGGGGCTTCTTCTGTCCCTCAATGCGGGCCCTAGCCTTGGCTTACACAAGATAGATGTGCCTAAATGCACTACAACCATTATATGTGCATGGCTACCATACTGTGTGCATGCAAAATACAATAATGGACATGGGGTTCTGCTGTGACTTTTACATCGCTTTCACCGAGAGGGACAGGCAAATTTACTTAAATTTACAAGTAAAAGTAGGCCTAAATGCATTTTCCTTAGCAATTTGCGGGTTAGGCTACTTTTGAATCATGGGAATAGACAACACCCCTTTGAATGGTTTTGATTTATCAAGCTAGAATTTCATTTTGATGAGACACTTTTTTTTGACGTTTTGAACTGCATTTTTCAGTCATTTCGATTGTTTATATGGACATTTCGTTAGAAAACTTATTTGTTATATATGTTTGTGTAATGATATTTCACATAATAATGATATTATGTGTGTGTGTGTGTGTGTGTGTGTGTGTGTGTTTGCGCATTGGAAAAATTGTAAATCTATTGTAAAGCCTAGGGCGTTTGCGTTGCGAATTATTTGAATTTAGTCTTTTAGTGCCACCTATTGGGTGTAGCTGTGGATGCTGCATTGGTCTATGGCTGAGCTGAGTTGAGCAGTGTGTCACTTTGTCAGATGATATGATATATGCCTCCATCAAAGACTAACGTGTATCTAGGCTACATTGGTATTTATATTCGCAATATCTTTTTTGTCCGTTTCAGTTAATAGTCTATGTCACTCTGATTGTTGGACCTATCTGTTGTATGGTGAAATTGGGCTTCATCAATGTTTATTTGTGAGTAAATCTGGCTCTGATAATAGCCCGTGCTTACACAGCCACCGACCTCACATCACTGCAATACAATGTTATGACCTCTCTACCAATTAGCTGCTTAAAAACATAATGTTTGGGAGGCATTTGTGAATATTACAGTAAGAAGTGAAGTAAAGTCTATAACTTCGATTCTCATACCAAAAATGGACAGGTGTATTCACTTTGCCACTGCTGTATGTAGTCAGTCTCAGTGTTGGTGCTGTCCTCTGATGAGGACATAGGGTTCTTCAGCGTAACCTCAGAGGGGTAATATGAAGTGGCAGCCTTATCAGTCTGATTCTGCTCTGTCATTCTCTCCACTCAGCCCCAAGTTATTCACATATCGTCTTCTTTTTGAGGAGAGGCGAGAGTTTCCTCTCTGTGTCCGCTGAGCTGAAATAGGATTATTTTGGGCCCTGCTTCTCCAATTACTCCTCGATCGCTTTTCCTACCTGTCCCAAACTGTCTGACACTGCTCCATCAGGGCAATGGTACACTGCAGTGTTGTTCTGTTTCTTTTTCATTTAAAGAGCGACTTGGGCTGCGGGGGGAATGTTTCATTAATATTCTGAGATAAAAAATAGTGCCAGGGGATCCATCATTTGCAAGTGGAGTTCATAGTATTATGCCCCGGTTTTCCTACTCTCCTTCCCAAGTCCATAGAGTCTGGGTGACTCAAAAGTAATGCAAGTGACAGGAAAGGTAGGCTGCTCTCCAACTACTACCACAGACATAGACATCTTTGCTCATCACTTTTCCTTTTAAATTAGACTTCCAATCCCCAATGTTTTCGTTTTCAAAGTGAGGAGAAAGTACTTCAAATGAATTGCACTGAAATAGTGTATGCTTTGAAGAGCAATACCTTTTGATATGCTGTGCAAGAGATCATTTTGAGACATGCTTGAGACCTTGGCCACAGGAGAAATGCTCTTGGCTTGAAGGGCACATCTTTACAGACGTTCAGCCTTCACTACGTGTGGTAAAGCTGTGTCAGTAGGCTTGATATGGTGGATATGATCTGGTTCTGGGTGACAGTGCCTTGGGCATCGTAGATCAATCAATCATAGATTAGATCCTAACTGTACCCTTTAGCCCACTGGCAAATGTTCGGTGCATTCATTTAGGGCACTCCAGTATATCCATGTTGTTGATAGGGGTGAAAGGACATTCTTCGTTCTGTGTCCTTTTCAAGGTAATTTACTAGGTTTCTTCAGGACAATCATTTGGTTTCAGTGTCCTTTCAGGGTACTTTTTTACTGTACTCCAACATGCTTTTTCACCATATTTTCCATGCTGTCGTAAAAGCAGTGTTTTCAAATAACTATATTCTTCAACTGCTCTATCTATGGTCCTAATATTGGTCTTTGTCCATCTGCTTCTGCTTGTTCTCTCAAAAACAGCACTCTTACATATGTAGCAGAATTTTATGTCTGCACTGTTGAGCTAATACTTGGGAATTTATTTATCGAAATGTGTTATCCTAATTCTATGACTTTACTATTACTATTTCTTATATCTGTTCTATCTGAATTTATTGTTGGTTGTTCTGTTTGGCTGCTTCAGAAAACCCAATGTAATATTGGATTCTCATAAGCGCGTGCGTGTGTGTGTAAACATTTGTCTGGGTAGGGTAAGCAGCCGTTTGAAAAGGTCACCACCCATACCATACTGTTTTAGTCTCAGAGAACGAAGCTGTCAGGGAAGAGAAGTTGCTGTGTATTTTACTGGGAGAAGGAAACATGTGGCAACACTGGTGGGGAATACTTCTCTTCTCCAGAGATGCTCTTACGTAATAGGGATGTAAACACACCGGGTGACTCATGGAGCATTAGGTACCATGCTGTGTTCTGAGTGTTTGCTATGGTTGATGGAGGAATCTCTGTTGAAGATTGTGGAAGGTAAACACTGTATACGTGGAGTACACAACATGATCACTGAACACCTGGTTTGCAGTAGGTGGAATTCCATTTCAGTTGTAGTCAATTGCAGGTATTCTTGCAAAAGCAGGAAGAAATATTGTATTTCAAAACACAAGACTAATGAAAGTAGTTCTGTTCCACTCCAGCACATGCCTATCTCTGTTGGCCACCTTTCATTCCGAGCAAGCCTCCCTCCAACCAGCCAAACATGCCCACCATGACACTGTTAAGAAGCAGGCATTCCGGGTATGTTTATGCAAAGGTAGGAAATTACGTCAGTCACGGCAGAGGCCCTGTTGCGAGCGGCTGGGGTCGGCCTGCTTGCCATCTCTGCCACAGCAGGCCTTCACTTAAACACTCTCATAAAAGTCTGCCTGGCTAAAGATAGACGCAGGCAGTCTAAGGGACAGACGTAAATCAGAAGGCCCCTGCTGCTGCTGGGAAAGACTTGTATATGGGGGAAAGTCTTCCACTGACCTCCAACCTCTGCTAAAGTGAACCCCGTCTCTTCAACCCGTCTGTAGTGCATTAGTGAGCTACAACCCAGGTGCTTACGTGTACCTCTCTTCTACTGCTGAACAGAGGCCATAGCTTTGCTCTAATATTTCTCTGTTCCCAGTGAACTTATTCAGCGTGGACTTCTGCAGGGACAGTACAGGTGGACTGTATGTGTGTTGGGTTATATGGGCTAGTTCTCTTACAAATACGTCTGTCGAAACATTGTGTTTGCATTTCGAAATGTTGTGTTTACATTGCTGAAAGCTGAATTGAACATCAGTTGTTGGGCCTGGAAAAAAGTGAACGAAATAGACATTGCAATATTTATTTTAGTTGTCCTTTTTTGTCTCGGTCCTGTGCCAAGTGTGGATGTATGTAAAGTAAACACTGTGTTTTAGTAATGCTTCTCTTTCCCCCTTCCCGTCCCAGGCTGTGAAGTTGATCTCAGCTATCCCATGCCCAGAGGGTATCCACATTCCTGCGATAGCTTGACACTCAGCAGGCCACCACCTGCACGGTGTCAACAACCCAGAAGTTAACTACCCAGGGTTAACTATTTCCCCTTAGCATTTACTACCACTTCTAACTGGTAGCAGTTAGAAAATACAAAGGGGAAAATGTGATAGTTAACTGAAATTTCTTCAATGTTTGAAGAGAGAGGGATAAGACTGTGCGACTCATAGTATTTAACATACAGTACAATGAGAGAGAGAGAAAGAGAGAGAGAGAGAGGGTGATTTATAGACAGGGGGAAATTAAGGGAGTCAGAGGAAGGCCAGGAGAAGTAGAGCGAGAAGGACAAGGGCTGGGAAGCAAGATAGAAAATGTAAGACAGGAGAAGAGATAAAGATAGGGAAGAGATAGAAACAGATAGAGGTACCAGAGAAACAGAGAGCCAGGTGGGGAGAAAGCTGGGGAGAGATGTGTACTATAGAATAATATGAATAAAATAACCTGAAATACAGACTAATCCTGCATAATGTGATCTGTGATGAAATGTCAAACTGTTCTACTCCTCATGTTTCTATCCTCATCCTGTAAACAAGAGTGATTTTTCCCGGCCTGAGGTAGTGTGTGATAAAGATGATGAGAGCAGTTGGAGACATGGCGTCTTCTTTGTGTGTGTGTGTGTGTGTGTGTGTGTGTGTGTGTGTGTGTGTGTGTGTGTGTGTGCGTGTGTGTGTGTGTGTGTTTGGGTGAATCTGCCCGCCTCAGGAGGATGGTCAGTCTAGTTTATGAGTCAATGTCTAAACCTCAAAGCATTGCATTGACTACTCTTGACAAGCAATCACTGTCAGTAAATGTCATGGAGAGCAATTGCAACTACTCTCTATCAGTCAACTGGTATCACTTGAATTTAGACAATGCATATTACAGTTGTGTTTGCTCTACTGTACACATCAGCCCCGACCTTGATATCTCAAGAAATCCTCCTGTGGGAGATGAAGCTGCATGTTTCCTTGCTAATCAAGTGCAAATGTAATTACCTGCACAGGCATGCAAAAACAAAAAGCTGATTGTTCTTGTCAGAGATAGTGGTCGGGGTATCAGTAATTCCCCTCACATTGTTTTCTGATTTGCACCTCATTGCAGTTGCCTAGGAGCCAGTGGTGGCCTCTTCATTTGACTTCACACGGTGCCAGCGAAGCTCACCTGGAATAACAGAACAGGCCTTCAGAGACAACTGCTCGCTAATGTGATTCTCAGAAATTGGACTGGCAGTGCCGACATCTCTACCACTGATATCACGGATGGAGAGACGGGGTCGGGGGAGAAGAGAGGGAGGGAGAGAAGAGATAGGGAGATTCCTTGGAGTTGCTTGGGTAATTTGTTCATGTATTGCATAATACACTCACATTGAATGTCTCACAGGGGTGTCTCACAGTAAAGTGGTGTAATACAGTATGGGGAATCGTAGTACAAAGGGTGGTATATGGATTCAAAAGTTTTAGCAGGCTTATTGCAAAGCCTCTAAGCATTGGCCTAATGGACCTGGTAGCTTCATGACCATAAACAGTTATAGGCTCCTACATCCATTTAAAGGAATGTCTATCCTCCTTGTGTGGAGTTTCTACTGGCATGACCTCACTAGTCCACAGCTATGTTACAAGAGTTGTATTATTATTCCAGGGCTGTGATTGCAGGTGCAATTGCAACATTTTATGTTATTGGTTATTCTCCCACAGCAAACAACTCCCATCATTCAAAATTGACACCTCATTGCAGTCAGTGGAGGGGTTCAGTAGATAAATCACCTTCAACTCCAATGAAGTTAAAGACTCTCCCTAACCTGGGTCTTACTGGTTCTGTATGAGAAATTTTAACCTCCAGTTAACCATTGGGAAGAGCCAGCAGCTCTGTAGGTTACAGAGTATAGCGTTTCATTAGATATTTTCACATCAGAGATTAAATTATATACAATGAATCTTTGGTCCATTGACCCTAGAGACATCAATAACCCAAATGGCCTACATTCATAAAACAATGTACCTGCTCTCTGCCAATATGATTACTGTATGTTGGGTTGCTATTCTTATTTCTATATGAAACATACAGATGTAGGATCTTAATTTGACCACCCTGTTGCAGGAGAACTTTCCCACAATGCTGGAAATGTAAAACTTCCAGTGTATTTGAGGCTTAAATAGGCTTCTGAAGTTTGTAGTTTCCACTTTGAAATTTCAGACTTGATTTAACCTTGTGAAAAATGTATCAACCATTACAAAAAAATTTCAATTAATTATAATCCACATAATAATTCACATTTCCTGTTGCTGCAGAATTATTTTCCTTCTGTAGCAAACTATCTCAAATTAAATTAAGATCCCACATCTGTATAACTCTTGAGGGTAATTGGGTGTTGCACAGCTCTAGAGCTTTAAGAGCTTTTATTCTCGTTGAAGGATCCTCATAAGTATGAAATACCTTGATTCCTAATGTGATGGTTCTAATCCCAGTAAGAGCTAAAAGACTTTCAACACTGACCCACTGGGCAATGTCATACCCACTAGAAAATCAACATGATTTATTTCAGAAATATACACTACCAGTCAAAAGGTTTAGAACACCTACTCCTTCAAGGGTTTTTCTTTATTTGTACTATTTTCTACATTGCAGAATAATAGTGAAGACATCAAAACTATGAAATAACACATATGGAACCATGTAGTAACCAAAAAAATGTTGAACAAATATATTTTATATTTGAGATTCTTCAAAGTAGCCACCCTTTGCCTTGATGACAGCTTTGTTTTATCATGGATCTCTTGGAACTGCCTAAGGGCCAATGTCTGGGTCTGAGACCACATGTTGAGAACCACTGCGGATTGAACACTTAGCTAACTAAACTAGATCATTACTCAAACTGCCCATTATATACAGTAAATACAGTACATACAGCATGAGACAGATGTGTCGATTGTAGTCGCCACTATAATCCATATGACCGTGAATGATCCATACAGGAGAGCAGCCAGCTACAGCTACTATGACGCATTGAATTAGAGAGCATTTCATTATGGACTAAGCTGCATTATCTAGGCGACACTCTGACAAACACGCTCTGACAGGCGTCACTGGAGACCAGACAGACATTCTGACATCTGCTCAGACACTGTCAGAAACATGTCCCATTTCCACCCTCCCCCAACCAAAAGAAACCCGCTAACAGCCAGAGATGAAACCCAGAGCCAGAGATGAAAGTAGCCTTCTAGGTAAAGGATGATATATGGAGGAAGTCACTTTCCTTGGCACCATAAGATTGTGGAGGACAGGAGCATGTTTAGTTTCACTGATGCTGAGAATCTACAAGGTAAAAGTGTCTCTACTATAAGACTTTCTACTTACTCTGTCCAGGCATAAGTGACATACGTGGATGATTAGCCCCCCCCCCCCCCCCCCCCCCCCCATTTTTATATATATATATACACTATGTATACAAACGTATGTGGACACCCCTCAAAATAATTTTATTCGGCTATTTGGTGTATAAAATCAAGCACACAGCCATGCAATCTCCATAGACAAACATTGGCAGTAGAATGGCCTTACTTAGGAGCTCAGTGGCTTTCAACATGGCACTGTCATAGGATGCCACCTTTCCAACAAGTTCCTCAAATATCTGCCTTGCTAGAGCTGCCCTGGTCAACTGTAAGTGCTGTTACTGTGAAGTGGAAATGTCTAGGAGCAACAATGTCTCAGTTGTGAAGTGGTAGGCCGCACAAGCTCAGAGAACGGGACCGCAGAGTGTTGAAGCGCGTAGCGAGTAAAAATCATCTGTCCTTGTTGCAACACTCACTACCGAGTTACAAACTGCCTCTGGAAGCAACGTCAGCACAATAACTGTTCGTCGGGAGCTTCATGAAATGGGTTTCCATGGCCGAGCAGCCGCACACAAGCCTAAGATCACCATGCGCAATGCCAAGTATTGGCTGGAGTGGTGTAAAGCTCGCTGCCATTGGACTCTGGAACAATGAAAACATGTTCTCTGGAGTGATGAATCACGCTTCACCATCTGTTTGTCATGGTTCTGGCTAGGCCCCTTAGTTCCAGTGAAGGGAAATCTTGACGCTACACCATACATTGTCATTCTAGACGATTCTGTGCTTTACAACTTTGTTGCAACAGTTTGGGGAAGGGCTCAGTCAGGTCTCAATTTACTGTTGAGAGTTAGAATGGTAGAGTACACAAGTTGCAATTTCAAAATTTGGTTGTGCATCACCAGTTTTTGTGTTGTTATGTCAGTTGCTGACAGTCACTCAATTATCCCTTGTCAGCTAACATTTTTTAGAATGGTAAGTTAGTCTAGCGGCCAACTATCTAAACTTGTAGTAATCATGGTCCAATTACCAACCGGGAGGGCACCCATTGATATCATATTCAAAACTGCAACAAAAACAATGGTGCCTCCAACCCCCATTAAGTTGCCCATCCCTGCTCTAGACTAGAGACACAAACAGTAAAAGAATAAGAACACAGTGCAGATGGTCAGTAAAGTATCCCCATGGAGGTTTGGACCAACAAATCCTATTTTCCCATGATACCTTCTTTCCAGTCATCCATAAATAAATCTCGTTCTCCATTTGCTCTCCAAGAACGTGCTCCCAGACTATGTTTGGTATTATGTCTTGAGAATGCACTACTACTTGAAATAGAATGGCTTTGTGAACTCCTCCAGCAGGGTGTTGTTTGCCATGGCAGCATCTTGGTGAAAGGAACGGCAGAGCTGACATCACAGTGTAATGGCTTCATCTAGGCTGTTTTAGTATTGGTTTATTCTGGCCATGATAGTATCAGACAGGGTCAGGTACTGGTCATTTAATTGTACACACCAGTAGTTAATTTGTGACACGTTGATCATATTGTGATTGTAGTACTGTGTAACAGAGCACTTTTAAGTCATCTTTGTATTATTCAAGATGATTTGCAACTATGAGTGTATACAGCATAGCCTTGGGATGGTCAAATGTTGGTAGAAGACATGATGACAGTGGACAGTAGAGTGGCCAGATTGGAGGACAGACTGACCCATTCTGCACCATGCCAGAAAAGACACAATGTCCTTGTGGACAGTTTCTCTCTATAGCTCAGCTTATATCAAATCAAATCAAATTGTTTGTCACATACACATGTTTAGCAGATTTTATTGCGGGTGTAGCAAAATTCTTGTGTTTCTAGCTCCAACAGTGCAGTAGTATATAACAATTCATAACAATACACACCAATCTAAAAGTAATATAATGTAATTAAGAAATATATAAATATTAGGATGAGCAATGTCGGAGTGGCATTGATTAAAATACAGAATACAATATACACATATGAAATGAGTAAAGCAGTATGTAAACATTATTAAAGTGATTAGTGCTCCATTACTAAAGTGACAGATGATTCCATGTCTATGTATATAGAGCAGCAGCCTCTAAGGTGCTGAATTGAGTAAACGGGTGGTAGCCGGATAGTGATGGCTTTTTAACAGTCTGATGACCTTGAGATAGAAGCTGTTTTTCAGTCACTCTGTTCCAGCTTTGATGCACCTGTACTGACCTCCCCTTCTGGATGATAGCGGGGTGAACAGGCAGTGGCTCGGAAAGTTGATGTCCTTGATAACCTTTTTGGCCTTCCTGTGACATTGGGTGCTGTAGGTGTCCTGGAGGGCAGGTAGTTTGCCCCCGGTGATGCGTTGGGAAGACCTTACCTCCCTCTGGAGAGCCTTGCGGTTGCGGGATGTGCAGTTGCCATAGCAGGCAGTGATACAGCCCTACAGGATTCTCACAATTGTGCATCTGTAAAAGTTTTTTGAGGGTCTTAGGGGCCAAGCCAAATTTCTTCAGCTTCCTGAGGTTGAAGAGGCACTGTCCCCACTGTCTGTGTGGACCATTTCAGATTGTCAGTGATGTGTATGCCAAGGAACTTGAAGCTTTCCACCTGCTCCACTACGGACCCGTAGATGTGGATAGAGTTGTGCGCCCTCTGCTGTTTCCTGAAGTTCACAATCAACCCCTTTCATTTTGTTGACTTTGAGGGAGAGGTTTATTTTCCTGACATTACTCCACCAGGGTACTCACCTCCTACCTGTAGGCTGTCTCGTCATTGTTGGTAATCAGGCCTACTACTGTTGTGTCGTCTGCAAACTTGATGATTGAGTTGGAGGCGTGCTTGGCCATGCAGTCATGGGCGAACAGAGAGTACAGGAGAGGCTGAGCACGCACCCTTGTGGGGCCCCTGTGTTGAGGATCAGCGAAGTGGAGGTGTTGTTTCCTACCTTCACCCCCTGCGGGTGGCCCGTCAGGAAGTCCAGGACCCAGTTGCACAGGACGGGGTTCAGACCCAGGGCCCCAAACTTAATGATAGGGTTCATAGTAAATAGAGCACACACAGAAGGGTGAATGTACAAGCCTTCATTCTAAAGAAGATTCACTCTCCAACACTCCCAGAGACCATGATCACTCTGGCCTAATTATTGAAGTAAAACTGTGTAGTAGTGTGTGGGAGTCAGGCTTGGCTGGCCAGCACAATCTCTCCAGACTGCCAGTAAATAGTTGAGTGAGCCGAGGACCCAGCACTTGAGATAAATATAATCTGCAGCTTCTTTCATCCAGTGAATAAAACTTCAGGGTTCTCCAGCTTTTCACAAGCCATTAGAAATACACTGGAGGTTATGCAAACTCCCCAACATCTAGAATGTAGGGCACTTACATTTAGGGCACATACAGGTAACTGCAAAAACAATGGAAACACGAGTAAATTAGGGATACAAAGTATACTGAAAGCAGGTGCTTCCAAACAAGTGTGGCTCCTGAGTTAATTAAGCAATTAATATCCCATCATGCTGAGGATCATGTATAAAAAATAAATTAAAAAAATCGCTGGACAGGCCAGTATTTGACTACCCTTGCTATGCCCTCATAGAATGACAATGCCCTCATCCTCAGGGCACAAGTGGTCACTAAACGGTTTGATGAGCATGAAAACAATGTAAACCATATGCCGTGGTCGTCTCTGTCACCAGATATCAACGCAATTGAACACTTACAGGAGATACTGGAGCAGAGTCTGACAGCGTTTTCTACCACCATCAACAAGAAACCAAATTACTCTTGAATATTTTAATAGTAGATTGCACAAGATGCAATTTCGAATTTGGGTAGTGGGTCATCTGTTTTCCTCTTGTCATGTCATTGCATACCTTAGAGGAGAACTATTTATAATTTCTAAGAAATATCCAGATCAACTGGCCCATGTCAGCTAACAATTTATTGCTAGTGTTTTTTTATCCCATAGATCTGGTTGTAATGTTTGAGTCACTCAAATATCACATGAATGCATGCACAATAGACATGGCAAAATGTATAGAATTGCAGGAAAAAAGATTGAAACCTGCAAAATGTTCTCCTTGCCAACAAGAGGGGTGTGAACAGTTTGTGTCATGAACAGTGCCTGTGCCTATAGAAATAGACGTAGTGTATACACCATGTTCCCCAATGCTGGAATGGGGCCCCAGAGTGAAAATGTTTATGAACCTCTGTGCTACACCATTCTTCGTCCGGGTGGGACAGAAGACCACAACAATCTTGGGTTCCGTCTGGTCATAACTTCCAATCATGGACAGAGGACACTGCTAAAATGCTGAATGATAAATTGTTTTATTTGAAAGCCTCCCAGATATAATTCTCTGTCCTATCCATTTATCATAGCTTATCTGGTATACACAAAAGAAACACATGAAAAATTGTATTGTTGATTCACACAAATTAAACATACATAATTACGTTAGCTGTCATTATTCTAAAATAAAAATGTTTTTCCAGCTTAGTTTGCAACCATGGACTAACTTCTCTCCCAAACTATGGCCAGGAGACAAAAAATGTGTTATATACAGTACCAGTCAAAAGTTTGGACACACCTACAGTACTCATTGAAAGGGTTTTGTTAATTTGGACTATTTTCTACATTGTAGAATAAAACTCTGAAATAACACATATGGAATGTAGTAAACATAAGTGTTAAACAAATCAAGATATATTTTATATTTGAGATTCTTCAAAGTAGCCACCCTTTGCCTTGACAGCTCTGCACACTCTTGGCATTCTCTCAACCAGCTTCACTTGAAAATGATTTTCCAACAGTCTTGAAGGAGTTCCCACATATGCTGAGCACTTGTTGACTGCTTTTCCTTCACTCTGCGGTCCAACTCATCCCAAACCATCTCAATTGGGTTGAGGTCGGGTGATTGTGGAGGCCAGGTCATCGAATGCAGCACTCCATCATACTCCTTCTTGGTCAAATAGCCCTAACACAGCCTGGAGGTGTTAGCCCTAACACAGTCTAAGCACAAACCAGATGGGATGGCATATCGCTGCAGAATGCTGTGGTAGCCATGCTGGTCAAGTGTGTTTTGAAATCTAAATAAATCACAGACAGTGTCATCAGCAATGCACCCCCACACTATCACACCTCCTCCTCCATGCTTCACGGTGGGAACCACACATGCGGAGATCTGTATTTTTGGAACCAAAAATCTCAAATTTGACTCATCAGACCAAAGGATATATTTCCACTGGTCTAATGTCCATTGCTCATGTTTCTTGGCCCAAGCAAGTCTGTTCTTCTTATTGGTGCCCTTTAGTAATGGTTTCTTTGCAGCAAGTCAACCACGAAGGCCTGGTTTCCGGTTTCCGAGCTGGTCACGGGTGCACCTCAGCCATGCTCAAGGTACTAAACGATATCATAATCGCCATCGATAAAAGACAGTACTGTGCAGCCATCTTCATCGACATGGCCAAGGCTTTCGACTCTGTCAATTACCGCATTCTTATCGGCAGACTCAACAGCCTTGGTTTCTCAAATGACTGCCTTGCCTGGTTCACCAACTACTTCTCAGACAGAGTTCAGTGTGTCAAATCAGAGGGCCTGTTGTCCGGACCTCTGGCAGACTCTATGGGGGTGCCACAGGGTTCAATTCTCATGCCGACGCTTTTCTCTGTATATATCAACGATGTCGCTCTTGCTTCGGGTGATTCCCTGAACCACCTCTACGCAGACAACACCATTCTGTATACATCTGGCCCTTCTTTGGACACTGTGTTAACAAACCTCCAAACGAGCTTCAATGCCATTCAACTCTCATTCCGTGGCCTCTAACTGCTCTTAAACGCTAGTAAAACTAAATGCATGCTTTTCAACCGTTCACTGCCCGCACGACTAGCATCACTACTCTGGATGGTTCTGATATGTGGACAACTACAAATACCTAGGTGTCTGGCTAGACTAAACTCTCCTTCCAGACTCATATTAAACATCTCCAATCCAAAATAACATCTATAATCAGCTTCCTATTTTGCAACAAAGCCTCCTTTACTCATGCTGCCAAACATACCCTCATAAAACTGAGTATCCTACCGATCCTCGACGATGTCATTTACAAAATAGCCTCCCAACACTCTACTCAGCAAACTGGATGCAGTCTATCACAGTGCCATCAGTTTTGTCACCAAAGCCCCATATACCACCCACCACTGCGACCTGTATGCTCTAGTTGGCTGGCCCTCGCTACCTATTCGTCGCCAGACCCACTGGCTCCAGGTCATCTATAGGTCTATGCTAAGTAAAGTTCTGCCTTATCTCAGCTCACTGGTCACAAATAACACCCACCCGTAGCACGCGCTCCAGCAGGTATATTGCACTGGTCATCCTCAAAGCCAACACCTACTTTGGCCGCCTTTCCTTCCAGTTCTCTGCTGCCAATGACTGGAACGAACTGCAAAAATTGCTGAAGCTGGAGACTTAGATTTCCCTCAATAACTTTAAACATCAGCTATTTGAGCAGCTAACCGATCGCTGCAGCTGTACACATCTGATCTACCTACCTTATCCCCATATTGTTATGTACTTTTCTGCTCTTTTGCACACCAGTATTTCTACTTGCACATCATCATCTGCAAAATTGTAATAACTGCGCTAGAATGACCTATTTATTGCCTTACCTCCTCATGCCATTTGCACATACTGTATATAAACTATTTTTTTCTATTGTGTTATTGATTGTACGCTTGTTAATTCCATGTGTAACTCTGTGTTGTTGTTTGTGTCGCACTGCTTTGCTTTATCTGGGCCAGGTCACAGTTGTTAATGAGAACTTGTTCTCAACTAGCCTACCTGGTAAATAAAGGTTAAATAAAAAAATTTAAAATAAATTCACGCAGTCTCCTCTGAACAGTTGATGTTGAGATGTGTCTGTTACTTGAACTCTGAAGCATTTATTTGGGCTGCAATTTCTGAGGCTGGTAACTCGAATGAACTTATCCTCTGTAGCAGAGGTAACTCTGGGTCTTCCTTTCCTGTAGCGGTCCTCTTGAAAGTCAGTTGCATCATAGTGCTTGATGGTTTTTGCGACTGCACTTGAAGAAACTTTCAAAGTTCTTGACATTTTCCAGATTGACTGACCTTCATGTCTTAAAAGTAATGATGGACTGTCATTTCTCTTTGCTTATTTGAGCTGTTCCTGCCATAATATGGAATAGGGCTATCTTCTGTATACCACTCCTACCTTGTCACAACACAATTGATTGGCTCAAATGCATTAAGGAAACATTTTCCACAAATGAACTTCTAACAAGGCACACCTGTTCATTGAAATGCATTCTAGGTGACTACCTCATAAAGCTGGTTGAGAGAATGCCAAGACTGTGCAAAGCTGTCATCAAGGGAAAGGGTGGTTACTTTGAAGAATCTCAAATATAAAATATATTTTGATTTGTTTAACACTTTTTTGGTTACTACATGATTCCATGTGTTATTTCATAGTTTTGATGTCTTCACTATTATTCTACATTGTAAAAAAATAGTACAAATAAAGAAAAACCCTTGAATGAGTCGGTGTCCAAACTTTTTACTGGTACTGTGTATATATATATATTTATCAAGACACATATTCCGACTTTCACTAGGCAGTTTAAGTTAGGCGTGTGCACTTCAAGTCAAAATATGGCCTTAATGTGCGTGCATCAAACGTCGAAGGATTTCAGAAATGGTTCAAACATTCCACCACTACCGGCTTCCTTTTTAAGAGAGAAATGTCTGGATTGAAGGGGCTCAAGGGGAATATCCCCAAACTCCTCTCATGTTACAGCTGTAGATGGCTTTAGAGAGGTTTACATCAATACGCCTATATAGAGACATCTGATCTGCCATTCACATTCATACATTTTTGACATAGCCGCAGCTGTCAATGAGAACAGTATTTCGTCTCACATGGGTACATGCTAAACTCATTACAGTTTATGCACTTTTAATATAGCCATAAACATACGACCTTATACCCCTTGAACGAAGGTATCCCAACCTTTTCTTTAGAGGACAACCACCGCTGCCTCCTCCTCAAGCTAAGAGGCCAAATTACAATTTGTCAAAACATTCATCATTACAAGAAATAGCACATCAATTCAGCATTCAAATTATGTCATCATTATCGATTTAGTACTGCTACTCTTTAGGACACACAAAAGAAAACATGACGTAAAAATGTACAACAATGATTAGAGGCTAGAGCTCTTTCTAAAGAATAAATACAATTGAGGTCCATTATATTAACCTGTCCTGTCTCACCACTCAGTTCTATTAAACTGGGCCATGCTGCATTTTCATAACAGAAAGTGCCATGTTATTATCAGTTCAGTCTCTCCAGTCAGACAGCTGAACTGAGGTAATTTCTTACTCGAACCAGCTCTACTTCAGGAGAAAACATGTTGTGCTGTTGGAATGGTAACACAAAATCATTTTAATGCACAAGTGTATCGAGGATCATTAGAGACCATTTTCACATTCATGGTAATCAGTACGTTGTCTGTTGTGTGGATTTGTCCGTACATTAGATCCCCAGTACTGTGCATTTGGCCCCCTCGCCCACTTGATAACCCCATTGGCTTTGTACAATTTGTCAGCTTCTTTAGTAGGTAATTGTGACTAAACTATTTTTGGCATTGCAAACTTGCCAGCCAATGTAGTTCAGGACAGTACCAATACACTTTGCCTCAAACTTCTGTTTTTAAACAAGTCAACATTGAAAAGCCCTATACATTTGACAAAGTTCAAAGATGGCATATCACCACTGAACTGCATTAAGATCAACATGTATGTCAATAAGACAGATAAATAATCACAAGAAGCTTGTCTTTATCAGTAGGGCCAGGACGATACCAGTATATACTCGTCAGTATCGTGGCAGGGAAACAAAGCACGAAGCGGGATTCAATTCTTCAGGAAAACTGTCAGAAACAAACATCATTATGATGCCATCTACAGTCAAATGTATATATTTCCCAAGCTATTTATTTAAATTTACCTTTATTTAACTAGGCAAGTCAGTTATGAACAAATGATTATTTACAATGACGGCCTACAACAGCCAAACACAGACGACGCTGGGCCAATTGTGCGCCGCCCTATGGGACTCTCAATCACGTCCGGTTGTGATACAGCCTGGATTCGAACCAGGGTGTATGTAGTGACACCTCTAGCACTGAGATGCAGTGCCTTAGACTGCTGCACCACTCGGGAGCTATAGCAAACAATATTTAACATACAGTAGGTTTTTAAAAGGACCAAAGAGTTAGCCTGCTTCGGGTTTTCATTTTTGCAACGGAAAAAATAGTGATACTGGTGTCCTTCCGGCCCTATTTATCAGTAAGACATTCTGGCAGGCTGCATTCAGGAACACACTGCTCTATTGGCCAAGTCGACAACAGCCAGTAAGATGTATTTTCTGGGTCTGTTTCGAGAACACTGTTTGACAAAATAGGGATTCAGTATCTCGTACAAAGACTTGTAGGTGTGCTGCACAACTCCAGTACAGTCCTTGAGGTCCAGAGGGTTTCCATCATTCTTTCAAAGTTAGCAACTAACCTTTGATACAAGATTATTAGCAAGTCAATGAGCTTTTTAGAACACGTTCAAGACTGGCTAAGGGTCAGTAAATGATGAGGACATAACCAAACAACTTAACGGTCCTTCATTAACTGCTATAACATCACCGGCTATGGAAAGAAATATTATATATGAAAACATAAATAAATTGACAGGATATTTCACTCATCTCAATGTTTTTGGTTTTGGGAAGACTAATTACCATATAAGGCTGGCATCATTATTCTTACATTCATGCGAACAGGACTTGAACGATCATTTGGAACCGCTTCATGCCGACCTTGTGGGCAGTCAGACAGACACGCGGAGGCAGAGGAACACAGACACATAGTACAATCAAGCTAAGGAAGGCACTGGAACAATTCTAAATACCACAGATTCTTCTGCTTTCAGCATTCAATCTTGAAAAAGGTACAAATCTAAAAATATTTTTGGGGACATTATTTGTTTTGAAAAATAAAGTTGCAATTGTTAGAAAAAAACTTTTTTTGCACCATTGCCACGTTGTAGTTGACAGAAAAGTAATTTGTTAAAAAAGAAAAAAATGTTTTGCATCTAAAACTCCCCCAGACAATGTATGGCATTTTGGTTATCAAATAAACATTTCAGTGACATGTTTTGCACTTGGTAGACCTTATCGGACCAGAATTTCTCAAACTATTTGCAGAGGAAAAGAGTCTAAACTACTTGTTACAGCCATGGTCAAAACAAAAAAACAAAAATAATCTAAATATAATATTTAAATATTAACCAGATCTGCTGTAGTCAACGAAACATTGCAAAGTGTCCCAAGCAAAAATACATGATCAAAGTAGTGTGCTAAGTTTTCAAAAACCAAAATTCCCAAAATATTTTTTTTTGTAGTGCTAAAGTAAGACTATGGTCACAGTGCTAGCCAGAACTGGGATTTTTCTAAAATGAGCCCAACAAGTCAAGGGAACAGTACTGGCTTGGCAACACGACACCATCTCCTTCAGACGATCACAACTTCAGGAGGTCTCTCGCTCAGCTCCCACCCCTCACGTGACCTGGGTCACTGGGTATCCACTTTGCTGTACTTTACCCCATGGCTCCACGGAGACGATCGCCATGAACACGGCAGCTGATAATTTCGAGGGACAATGCCCTTGACGTTTCCCTCAAAGTACTGGAACAGTCGAAACCACCAGACTCTGGAGAATGGGTTACTCTGGGACGTCTCTTTCAGCGCCTGAATGAAAACACAACAGAGAAAATAAATACAAGTAGAATAATGCCACTTAAGCTAAATTAAGCTACATTTAACACCAGATAATGGAGACCGGCGTGCTGGCTCCCCACCTGCTGGTTGGCCATGGTGTGGTACCACCAGAAGAGACGTGTTGTGATGAAATAAGCCACCACCACGTCCACAGTATAGTGGTCATGGGCCAGCAGGATGCAGAAGATGCCTACTGCACTCAGAGTCCAGCAGAACCAATGGTACCACCAAAACCTCTTAGGGGAATCTGACAACAGAGAAAGACAGGGAAGGGTTAATGGAATATACAGAGAGACATTATTTTGTTTCAATAATCAACAATGAAATGCATTTACCTAACACATTGCTTTGGAACAAACTATGTAGTCTTTCAAACCAGACTTCCACAACCATCCACTAGATGTCACTGCAGCATAAAAGACATGGCTAACGTCACAACAGTACAGTTCAACATCATGTGACACCACCGTTAGCACAGAATTTACACAAGAAGTCAGCTTATCTCTCCATTGCTTGGGAAAAGCTTTACTGCAATTCTAAAACCTTTTGTATGAGCAGTGGAAAACAGCCAACTGGTAATCTCAGATTGTGAAAGAGAAGAGAACAGAGAAAAGGACAGAAGTGCTAAATTTATAATGATAGAGTAAAGTGATGGTGTTAGCATGACGGTAAACGTGTAGCCTACTTTTACCCTTTGATAAACAGATCGACACAACCATGCTAACGCTAACCTATGTAATACTTACACTCTTTGATAAAGAGATATGATAGTGTTAGAATGACTGTGTGGCCGCTGTACAGGTAGTCTCCACACATGGTGTGGGAGCCGGTGATTGACAGGCCTCCGCCGGCGATCAGCTTTATGATCCTCCTCATCTGAACCTCCCAGTTCCCAAATAGCTGCAACGACACGCATACCGTTATGTGTCAATTTGACATGTCAATCATTCAACAATGTCCAGTCAGCTAGTCACATGTCTGTATGCGCTCTCTTAACTTTTTTGTTCTCCATTATGCATGCTACATTTGAACTCAAATAGGGAACACAGAAGAGAAACTTTGTGGATCAGGTACAGCATGTGACTCAACCAACACTACATTGCATGCACGCGTGTGCTATGTACACACAGTGTAGTATACACACACACACGTAAATGTGCATTGTGCACGGAAACACACAAATAAACACACACACACACACACACACAGACAGAGAGAGGAAGCCACTTCACAGTTGATCTCTGTGATGGAGGACAGCTTGTTCCAATTCAGATAGAGGTTTAGAACAGGAAACCAGGCCCAGGACATGACAGTACATAGAAAGACCTTCATCTGTTGCTGGGAGTGGAGTAGAGGAGGGGAGGGGAGTAGAGGAGGGGAGGAAAGTTGGAGGGCGGAACGAGGGAACAATAAACATCACTCCCAATGGCCTTGGGCAACAGAGGGAGTGGGAAAGTGTCTATACACTGAACTCCCACACACCGCTTTGTTCTGTGGTGGGAGGAGCTACCATTTTGTGACTTCCATTCTTCGACACTTCAAAAGACTTTCAATAGAGAACTATATAGTATATATAAGTGATCAAGTGAGTCACACTTGAACCACATGCTACCTCAGTATAACTTGACCTCATCTGGCTCTTTAGTCACAGGGTTAGGATGTGAAAAGCGAAAACAGTGAAAGGAAACTCATGCCTGATGAGCACTCAGTTTAAAAAATAGCTCTTTTAAGTTGTACACATGCAACAGAATCGTTTTTATCTTTTTCATGTGATCAATGTCCCGTGAAGAGGACTGGGGGGCGTTAAACTGAAAACAAGGTCTAGATCTCTTTCTGTTGAGTTTGTCTTTAGGGGGTGTTGTTTTTAAGATCCAACTGTAATGTTTATATGCAAGAATAGCCCAGAGAATCAGAATACTATAGCAGCAATGACACATCATTGATGGAAATAGATGTGGGCGCTGGTAGGTCACAGTGAGTGTTCGCAACTGACAGCCTACTGTTGCTTGGATTTGGAAGGAAACAAACCTTTGGAGAGCATTGGAAGTGCATCCCTGGAACAGGCAGAGTGGTTATGTACATGGTGACACATCTGTACAGGTAGAGGGTACCCACAATGAAGAAGAACCGACGGATGATTATTGATCTGGACACAGAGATACAGATTATTGGTTAGTTATCTACGGTCACATTCCAGGCTGACTACATTGCAGATGTTGCATTGCAGCAACCTATGGTTGCATGCCACGTCATTGACTGCCAAGTCGAGCATCAGATTGCTATATCATATGTGGTTAGCTCATATGTTAAACGCATATCCAGGCGTGGTGAGATCTGGCAGACGTTTGCAATTTATTCAGCCTGTAATGTAGCCATTGGGTATCCCAGAAAAATAAGTTCAAAGTTGAAGGTTACAATTTAAAAAGGTAAACACTGCCCCATCTACTCTTATCACACTACTGTTGTCTCACCTGTACTTGAGCAGGGTCCACTGCAGCAGCCACAGACTCACCAGCAGCATGCCATTGATCTCACAGATAGAGAAGGCCCACTCCACCCGGTCAAAAATGTCAAAGAACTTATCGGGCAGCGGTGGGGTATGCTCCTTGGCCGGCACCCTCTCATGGACCACCGAGATGACCACAGTGGTAGTCACAAAGCAGCAAACTGCGTAGAGGAACGCTACACCTGTCTTGCCCCACTCCTGGGGGAACCCAGAGCGTTCAGTCTCCAACATGGGGATGGGGATTTGGACCATCTCCTTCCGGAAGCCATTAAGCCCCAGCGAACCTTTCCGCAGGGGCTTGGCAGTGCCGTTGGGCAGCCTCCCATGGCCATTGGCGTGGCCATTTTTTTGGTGCTCCTCAATGTGATGCTCGATCCGTAGGGTCTCCAGCCGTTCCAAGAGCTGCCGCCCATTGTCTGAGGAGACCAGTGAGAGGGGCGGGGTCAGGAAGTCATCCGGGGTGAGCCGCAGCAGGACGGGGCCGTCCGCCTGCAGGAGGGAGTCGCCGTACTCCTGCATCCCCTCCTCGCTCAGCCAATGGGACACCTCCTCCGCCGACCACTGCCCCACCTTCTTCATCTCGGCCAATGGGGAAGGGGGGAAGGGGCCAAGGGGGGCCCGAGGACAGAGAGGGAAAGGCTGCAGGAGATATGGCAGTCTATGGAGTAGTAAATCGTCCCCAGCTGTGGCTCATGGCGCTTCAGGAGCATTGGATGGGGACACCCGGAGGACCCAGTCTCAGACTTAGCCTGCTTTGTGCTTCTTCACCTCATTACTTCAATGGGGTTCCCGTATGCCTCTTTCCTGGGAAAGGAGAGAAAAAGGGTTGAGACTTGAGATTCAACCTAGAGCAGACAGTGACCAATCGTTGAATTATAGAAAAGGATAATTAGCTTGTAACATGGCCTTTAGTACCACAGGTAGCTCACTGAAATCAACACTGAAACCAGTTAAGCTCTATTTCATTCAGATGAACACATGCTATCAATTACACACATCATTCAAAAGCTATTTTTACGACAGCAACACTCATAGGAACAACCCAATGTTTCCATCTTTGAT
The DNA here is from genome assembly GCF_013265735.2 of Oncorhynchus mykiss. Classification (NCBI taxonomy): domain Eukaryota; kingdom Metazoa; phylum Chordata; class Actinopteri; order Salmoniformes; family Salmonidae; genus Oncorhynchus; species Oncorhynchus mykiss. The sequence continues at coordinate 73,330,308 of NC_048565.1, forward strand.
CTCTACAGTAGACAATCCTTTCAGAGGACACACATCCTGTGTGGCTTTAGCCTTTTTATGTACCAAGCCACTGAGAAATATCTATGATTGTACCTGACAGCAATTTACCAGTAAACCCACAACAGACAATAACATTGATATGCCATTGTAAACTGTCAACATACTGTATATTACAGCCCTAAAAAAAAAGGTAAATATTGCTGGTTAGGAATCTCCCTACAGTTTGATACAGTATATTGATTTATCAAAGACTTTGATAAGCAGAAGTGACAGGACTTGCTTCAGTATCCCCTAAAACTAACCTAAGTCAGTCATCTTTTAGACAGTTACCACCTAAAACCACTGAACAAATTACAGACCAAGCAATATGATTGCTACTGCTGGGCAACCCAGCCCCCAAAGTGATTCTTATAACCTGTATGCTAGGACTTCCTTGTGTAGTTTTAGGAATCCTGCATTCTCCCTCTAACATGCTGACTACACCGCTCGCGCAAAATAAATGCACAAATACATGTTATTCAACCATTGCGCCAACGAGCGTCTGCGTTGCCAATGGCTAAAATAGAAGTCTGTTTTATTTGTGACGCTGAACACCTCCTCATTGGTTATAGAAGCATATACCCAAGTGCCATCTCCTCATTGGTTATACCCACGTGGGTGATTGAAAGATAAACTGAGGTCGGTCGGGATAATACACCTTATTGTTAAAGTTAGATGCCAATTGCCATATAAAGTTCAATGAAGAAAAAGCCTGGAAGGAGGAGAGATGACTAGAAAGTAGAGGAATGGCCGATTAATTAGGGCCGATTTCAAGTTCACATAACAATAGGAAATCGGTATTTTTGGGCGCCGTTTTTTTTTTTTTACACCTTTATTTAATCTTTATTTAACTAGGCAAGCCAGTTAAGAACACCTTCTTATTTTCAATGACGGCCTAGGAACGGTGGGTTAACTGCCTCGTTCAGGGGCAGAAAGACAGATTTTCACCTTGTCAGCTCGGGGGATCCAATCTTGCAACCTTACAGTTAACTAGTCCACCGCAATAACAACCTGCCTCGCTCTCGTTGCACTCCACAAGGAGACTGACTGCCTGTTACGCAAATGCAGTAAGCCAAGGTAAGTTGCTAGCTAGCATTAAACTTATCTTATAAAAAACAATCAATCATAATCACTAGTTAACTACACATGGTTGATGATATTACTATATATTATCTAGCGTGTCCTGTGTTGCATATAATCTGACTGAGCATACAAGCATACAAGTATCTAAGTATCTGACTGAGCGGTGGTAGGCAGAAGAAGGTGTGTAAACATTCATTCAAACAGCACTTTCGTGCGTTTTGCCAGCAGCTCTTCGTGTGTCAAGCATTGCGCTGTTTATGACTTCAAACCTAACAACTCCCGAGATGAGGCTGGTGTGACCGAAGTGAAATGGCTGGCTATTTAGCGCGCGCTAATAGAGTTTCAAACTTCACTCGCTCTGGGCCTTGGAGTGGTTGTTTCCCTTGCTCTGCATGGGTAACGCTGCTTCGATGTGGTGGCTGTTGTCGTTGTGTTGCTGGTTCGAGCCCAGGGAGGAGCGAGGAGAGGGATGGAAGCTATACTGTTACACTGGCAATACTAAAGTGCCTATAAGAACATCCAATAGTCAAAGGTTAATGAAATACAAATGGTATAGAGGGAAATAGTCCTATAATAACTACAACCTAAAACTTCTTACCTGGGAATATTGAAGACTCGTGTTTAAAGGAACCACCAGCTTTCATATGTTCTCATGTTCTGAGCAAGGAACTGAAACGTTAGCTTTCTTACATAGCACATATTGCACTTTTACGTTCTTCTCCAACACTTTGTTTATGCATTATTTATACCAAATTGAACATGTTTCACTATCTACTTGAGGCTAAATTGATTTTACTGATGTATTTTATTAAGTTAAAATAAGTGTTAATTGAGTATTGTTGTAATTGTCATTATTACAAATACATTTATTTTTATAAATCGGCCGATTAAATCGGTATCGGCTTTTTTGGTCCTCCAATAATTGGTATCGGTGTTGAAAAATCATAAATCGGTCGACCTCTACTAGAAAGATTCAGTTGACCGTTTTGTGTGGATTAATTGTCAGAGTAGAGGACCTAAGTGCATTTCAGATAAAATAACTCAACGTTTATATCCCAGGACAAATTAGCTAGCAACAGCAAGCTAGCTAAAAAGGACAAATTAGCTAGCAACTGCAAGCTAGCTAATTTGCCATAAACGTTTAATGCTTTTCAACCAGAATTAATATAATTGGTTAAGAGTTTGTTTTGATATTTCAACCTGCGTGTCGTGATCGCGTTTGGTGTGGGGGGACAAAATCAATTTGCGCACGATGGCGGACGCACCCGCGCATCCAGTTTGGGCATGGTGTAACCCCCATTCTGTCTCACTGGGTAGCAGAGGTTCTGTTGTCTTTACATCCTGTACGTCTGATATCTGATTGGAGGTTAACTCAACAGTAATGCTGTTGAATTGAGATTTTGAATCCAAACAACTGTTATAAAAAGGGTTCTCAGATGCATTGTCTCCTTCCCTTTGATCCTGACCTGCGCTGGTGAGATATACCCTCTTTCTTTTGCTCTCCGCCCCTGGGATTCTTGGAGCATGGACTTCTCTTTCTCCCTCTGTGATCATGCCCAGAATAAGGCCTTGAAATGCTTTGTAACTTAAGCTTTATGCCTTGTATAATGTATTGTTCATTTTACAATGGTATTAAATATCTGCCTTTGATATAGACAATTCTCAGACCTTTCTATTACTTTTACTGATCTATAGACTCTTAAATAGTGCTAAATAATCTTTATGGAGTTAAATAAAAATTAACTAGGCAAGTCCGTTAAGAACAAATTCTTAATTACAATGACGGCCTAGGAACAGCCTTGTTCAGGGGCAGAATGACAGATTTTTACCTTGTCAGCTCGGGGATTTGATCTAGCAACCTTTCGGTTACTGGCCCAATGCTCTAACCACTAGGCTACCTGCCACCCAAAAACTTCTACATTAATATTGCTTGGTTATTTAATAGACTTTGTTAACATATTAATTGCAAAGTCTTATTACAGGTCACATGTGAGGTATGCACATATTGTAAATATTACCCCACTACTCTCGGTTTCCTGTTTTTTCAGCTGTAGCAACCACCACTCAACAGTATGCCTCTATTGCTTTAACTTAAAGCACAACAGCAACAGCTCACTGTATCCACTGTAGTATAAACTGCAACAATCCACATCTGCTGGCTGGGGTGTGTTTATAATTGGTTTTGACAGCAATGGACACAGGGTGTCCCTGCTTATGTTTCAGGGAGTCCATGGTTCAGCTGGAGGCCAAGGCTGTGTTTCTGGAGGCTCAGTGAGGAACTCATAAATCAGCCAGGCTGAGGGTCAGTGCTCAGCACTGGGTCCCACCCCAGTCACAGGGCAAGCAGCCAACAGAACCATTCAACCCTTACCTCAGCCAACCGCCCTACAGACTGGGATACGCCTGCTTTCATGAATACAACTGGCAAGGCTTCAACTCTGATGATACTGATGAGCAAAAAATACAACTTATTTTAACATTCCAACATGTCCAAAACAACAGGTTAGCCCACCACCATGAATGACAGATTTGAACAGCTATAAAATGCTCTTTGTAATGGCTGGCTGTACAGTGGGGCAAAAAAGTATTTAGTCAGGCACCAATTGTGCAAGTTCTCCCACTTAAAAATATATAAATTCATTAAAAATCCTACAATGTGACTTTCTGGAATTGTATTTCTCATTTTGTCTGTCATAGTTGAAGTGTACCTATGATGAAAATTACAGGCCTCTCATCTTTTTAAGTGGGAGAACTTGCACAATTGGTGGCTGACAAAGTACTTTTTTGCCCCACTGTATGTAGCTTGTTTTGACTCAGTGTGAGAGGCAATTCACGACAGGAGTGAAGTAGGGGAAAGGGTAACCCACAGAGGTGGAGTGTAAGTGTGTGAGAGAGAGAGAGAGAGAGAGAGAGAGAGATTAGAGATTTGCCGTCACCGAGTCAGCTGCGTGCGGTGGACCTTTGCTCCTTGAATTATCTTACAGGGCAGCCAGTGTTATAATTCCACAGCAGACTTTAGCCATGCTGCTGAGGGGAAAACCACAAATGTATTCAACTCGGGGGTACAACTTTGGTTTTAGAAGTGGAGGGACAACCTGGTGGATGGTCTGGGGGTCCTCTCTCAGAATGTTTTGGGCATCTAAAGATAATTTCCTGCATTTCTACACAATCTAATATGACCCTTTTGGGGTCACTTTTATTGTAAATAAGAATATAATATGTTTCTAAACACTTCTACATGAATGTGGACGCTACCATGATTATGGATAATCCTGAATAATGATAAGTGAGAAAGTTTGACCCACAAATATCAATACCCCCCCCCCCTCACAAAAATTCAAACCACCTGTTATTCAAATCAAATCAAATTGTATTGGTCACATGCGCGCTAGTGGCGTTTCAATCGGGCCGCGGCTTTTGTGGAGCGATGGGTAACGATGCTTCGAGGGTGACTGTGTGCAGAGCGTCCCTGGTTCGCGCCAGGGTCGGGGCGAGGGGATATACTGTCTATACTGTTACACATGCAGCAATATCTAACAAAGTAATCTAACAATTTCACAACAGCTACCTTATACACTCAAGTGTAAAGGAATGAATAAGAAATGGTACATATGAATATATGGATGAGCGATGATCGAACGGCATAGGCAAGATGCAGTAGATGCTATAGAGTACAGCATATACATATGAGATGAGTAATGTAGGGTATGTAAACATTACATAAAGTGGCATTGTTTAAAACGACTAGTGATACATTTATTACATCCAATTTTTTATTATTAAAGTGGCTAGAGATTTGAATCAGTATGTTGGCAGAAGCCACTCAATGTTAGTGATGGCTGTTTAACATTCTGATGGCCTTGAGATAGAAGCTGTTTTTCAGTCTCTCGGTCCCAGCTTTGATGCACCTGTACTGACCTCGCCTTCTGGATGATAGCGGGGTGAACAGGCAGTGGCTCAGGTGGTTGTTGTCCTTGATGATCTTTTTGGCCTTCCTCTGACATCGGGTGGTGTAGGTGTCCTGGAGGGCAGGTAGTTTGCCCCCGGTGATGCCTTCTGGCGCTGTTGTGCCTTCTTCACCACGCTGTCTGTGTGGGTGGACCATTTCAGGTTGTCCGTGATGTGTACGCCGAGGAACTTAAAACTTTCCACCTTCTCCACTACTGTCCCATCGATGTGGATAGGGGGGTTCTCCCTCTGCTGTTTCCTTAAGTCCACGATCATCTCCTTCGTTTTGTTGACGTTGAGTGTTAGGTTATTTTCCTGACACCACACTCTGAGGGCCCTCACCACCTCCCTGTAGGCCGTCTCGTCGTTGTTGGTAATCAAGCCTACCACTGTAGTGTCGTCTGCAAACTTGATGATTAAGTTGGAGGCGTGCATGGCCACGCAGTCATGGGTGAACAGGGAGAACAGGAGAGGGCTGAGAACGCACCCTGGTGGGGCCCCAGTGTTGAGGATTAGCGGGGTGGAGATGTTTCCTACCCTCACCACCTGGGGACGGCACGTCAGAAAGTCCAGGACCCAGTTGCACAGGGCGGGGTCGAGACCCAGGGTCTCGAACTTAATGACGAGTTTGGAGGGTACTATGGTGTTAAATGCTGAGCTGCAGTCGATGAACAGCATTCTTACATAGGTATTCCTCTTGTCCAGATGGGTTAGGGCATTGTGCAGTGTGATTGCATCGTCTGTGGACCTATTGGGGCGGTAAGCAAATTGGAATGGGTCTAGGGTGTCAGGGAGGGTGGAGGTGATGTGATCCTTGACTAGTCTCTCAAAGCACTTCATGATGACGGAAGTGAGTGCAACGGAGCAATAGTTGTTTAGCTCAGTTACCTTAGCTTTCTTAGGAATAGGAACAATGGTGGTCAGCATGTGGGAACAGCAGACTGGGATAGGGAATGATTGAATATGTCAGTAAACACACCAGCCAGCTGGTCTGCGCATGCTCTGAGGACGCGGCTAGGGATGCCGTCTGGGCCGGCAGCCTTGTGAGGGTTAACACGTTTAATAGTTTTACGCACATTGGCTGCGGTGAAGGAGAGTCCGCAGGTTTTGGTAGCGGGTCGTGATGGTGGCACTGCACTGTCCTCAAGGCGAGCAAAGAGGTTGTTTAGTTTGTCTGGGAGCAAGACATCTGGGTCCACGACGGGGCTGGTTTTCTTTTTGTAGTCCATGATTGACTATAGACCCTGCCACATACCTTGTGTCTGAGCCGTTGAATTTCGACTCTACTTTGTCTCTATACTGACGATTAGCTTGTTTGATTGCCTTGCGGAGGGAATAGCTACACTGTTTGTATTTGGTTATGTTTCCATTCGCCTTGCCCTGATTAAAAGCAGTGGTTTGCGCTTTCAGTTTTGCGCAAATGCTGCCATCAATACACGGTTTATGGTTGGGAAAGGTTTTAATTGTTGCCGTGGGTACAAAATCACTGATGCACTTGCTAATAAACTCGCTCACTGAATCTGCGTATACATCAATGTTGTTGTTTGACGCTATCTGGAACATATCCCAGTCCACGTGATCGAAGCAATCTTGAAGCGTTGAATCAGATTGGTCGGACCAGCGTTGAACAGACCTGAGCAGGGTTGTTTCCTGTTTTAGTTTCTGTCTAAAGGCTGAGAGCAACAAAATGGAGTCGTGGTCAGATTTGCCAAAAGGAGGGAGGGAGGGAGGACTTTTGGATCTTAGTTAAACATTCATTATTGGTTTCAGGTGTGTTAGAGCAAGGCCAGAGTGACAACAGTAAGTCAGACCCCCAGGGTCAGGACTGAGCAGCCCAGCAGCTAGGGATGGCCTAAATAGGTATCTCCCCTGACCTGGGCATTTTTCAATACAAACTCCTTTTGTTGTACAGTATTCCAAAGGCATCCAGACCGTATGAAAGATGCACAGAATACCCTTAAATCGGGTAATAAATCAAATCTAGTGATACCTGACCTGACATTTCTGCCATCCATTGTGACATTGTGGAAGGATAACCAACATTCAAATTAATGGCACTGCATGGGGACAAGAGCTGTAATCAGTGGTGCAAAGTTTATTTATTTTATTTTTTTATTTCACCTTTATTTAACCAGGTAGGCTAGTTGAGAACAAGTTCTCATTTGCAACTGCGACCTGGCCAAGATTAAGCATAGCAGTGTGAACAGACAACACAGAGTTACACACGGAGTAAACAATTAACAAGTCAATAACACAGTAGAAAAAAAGGAGAGTCTATATTTATTTATTTATTTATTTATCCGTTATTTTACCAGGTAAGTTGACTGAGAACACGTTCTCATTTGCAGCAACGACCTGGGGAATAGTTACAGGGGAGAGGAGGGGGATGAATGAGCCAATTGTAAACTGGGGATTATTAGGTGACCGTGATGGTTTGAGGGCCAGATTGGGAATTTAGCCAGGACACCGGGGTTAACACCCCTACTCTTACGATAAGTGCCATGGGATCTTTAATGACCTCAAGAGAGTCAGGACACCCGTTTAACGTCCCATCTGAAAGACGGCACCCTACACAGGGCAGTGTCCCCAATCCCTGTCCTGGGGTATTGGGATATTTTTTTTTTTAGACCAGAGGACAGAGTGCCTCCTACTGGCCCTCCAACACCACTTCCAGCAGCATCTGGTCTCCCATCCAGGACCAACCCTGCTTAGCTTCAGAAGCAAGCCAGCAGTGGTATGCAGGGTGGTATGCTGCTGGCTTGAGGCATGAGGAGGTAGGCGAATAATTTCAATTTAGCAGATTAACACTGGAGTGATAAATGATCAGATGGTCATGTACAGGTAGAGATATTGGTGTGCAAAAGAGCAGAAAATTAAATAAATAAAAACAGTATGGGGATGAGGTAGGTAAAAATGGGTGGGCTATTTACCGATAGACTATGTACAGCTGCAGCGATCGGTTAGCTGCTCAGATAGCAGATGTTTGTACTTAAGTAAAAACACTTTAAAGTACTACTTAAGTAGTTTTTGGGGGTATCTGTACTTTACTTATATTTTTAAATGGCTAGTATGACAGGAAAATGCTCCAATTCACACACGTATCAAGAGAACATGCCCGGTCATCCCTATTGCGAACTAAACCCAAATTCTTTGTTTGTAAATTATGTATGTGTTGGAGTGTGCCCCAGGTTATCCGTAGTTTTTTTTTAAAAACAAAGTGCTTAAGGGAATTTGAAATGATTTATACTTTTGCTTTCAATACTTAAGTATATTTTAGCAATTACATTTACTTTTGATACTTTAGTATATTTAAAACCAAATACTTTTACTCTAGTATTTTACTGGGTGACTCACTTTTACTTTAGTTATTTTCTATTAAAAAAAAGGTATCTTTACTTTTACTCAAGTATGACAATTGGGTACTTTTTCCACCACTGGATGTAATGGACCCTAGGGAAAGTATACTAAAACATGGGATAAGGCAGCCTTAAATGTAAGATGCAAACATATGAAATCAACATGTGAGGATGAGCAAAGCCACCCTTCACCTGAACAAAGGAATAACTAGTTATAAGTTTGCATGGGTTAAAATATATATATATACTTTTTTTACCCCACACAGGTTAAAAAAATAGTTTAGTTCCCCTTAAACCATTTGTTGCAGTAAGGATCCCCCCCAGACTGGTCTATGGAAACCATGAGAACACCCGCCTGAACTGCTTTTCTGTGCGACCAGAGAAAATACGCTGCAAAGATCATGTCCCTGTGCTTTCTAACTTCACCATGTGTCTGAACTCTCTACCCAAAGGTGTTCAACTGCAGCTGCATGCTGTCTACTGGCCAACCATGTTGAGTAAATATTTGCATAGTTCATTCTATGTGGGTTTGTGGGCCAAGTAGTAGACCAAGTGATACAGGTGAGAGAATGGTGATTACGCATTTTATTCACCATCGTTCTCGGAAGGTAACGTTCCGTAATGAGACTACTTTTTCTAATAAAGCATTGTCCCAAAGTGTGTGAGTATTTTTTTAAACTTTTATTTAACTTGGTAAGTCAGTTAAGAAAAAAATCTTATTTTCAATGATGGCCTAGGAACAGTGGGTTAACTGCCTTGTTCAGGGGCAGAGCGGCAGATTTTTTACCTTGTCAGCTCAGGGATTTGATCTCGCAACCTTCCGATTACAAGTCCAACGCTCTAACCACTAGGCTACCTACCTGTTATAAGGAAAGGCCTAGCATTGTCATGATGAGTAAATACACAGACAACTTTACACAATGTTTACAAGCACTGCATTGACCGACTGGACAAAGATTATTTTGCAATTTACTGTCTACGGAGAGAGGGTATGTTTACAGGTAGTGGTGGTCAGTTTACTGCTGTTCAACCAACTTCGGAACGGAAGTATCCCGGGAGCAATGAACACAGAACACTTAAATACAACACATTTCGTAAAATTAAAAACAAAGAGTTGGAAAATAACTCGACAGTTGACTTTGAAGATTCAGGAGTACTTCATGCCACTGTAATTCCAATGGTAAGTTGATATGCCATGTCTATAGTTGTACATAGCAGCAGGAGAGGCATAAAGGAAACCGTAATTTCATCACTCCAACAGCTTGCAAAACATCAGCAATCTAATAGTCCCGTGTAGCTCTGTTGGTATTATAGCAGGGCGCTTGCACTGCCAGGGTTGTGAGTTTGATTTCCACAGGGGTAAATGTATGCACTCACTACTGTAAGTCGCTCTGGATAAGAGTGTCTGCTAAATTACAAAAATGTAAAAAAATATGTAGCAAAGTAACTGAACTGCTCATATGGCAGTGTAATTGTGTTTACTTAATAGTGTTGTAGCTGATGCTCGGCATTCACAGTGACATAACAGTACCTGCTGTCCGACTCATACAAACAGTGAACACCAAACTGTGTTAGAAGAATCATGTATATTCTTACTCAACCATCTGACACAGCTTTGTGTGCACACTTACAGCCAATAATGAAAAGTCATGGCAGATACAACTAGGGTTGTGATGATTCTAGTATATGTTTTCCATGAAAACACGAAGCAGACCAAACTCTTTGGTCCTTTAAAAACATGCTGTATGTCAAAATGTGTGTGCTATAGCATGGAAAATATATAAATATGACTCTGGATGACAATATAATGTTTGTTTCCAACATTAGGGCTTCAAGTTTTGTTTCCTTGCCACAATACTAACAAGTATTGTGATGCTGGTATTGTCCCGGTCCTAGATACATTATATATATATATATATATGGAAATAACGTGAGCTTTTTAAAATCAAAGATGTTTTTAGGCCTACAGCCCCTCATTAATAAAACTAGTGGCCAGACACCAGACTACATGGCAGAACGCTGACATTTCTGATGCTGGAAAAAATTACTTGGATCACAAAATGAAACAAGGACAAGTGGAAAACGCATCAATGATACATAGTCCAACCATACTGCTTCATGCTGTAAATTCTTCCCTTCGAGGTTTGGCCGTGGAATGAAAGAGTAACGACATTGGTGGGAAAAGTACTCAATTGTCATACTTGAGTGAAAGTAAAGATACCTTAATAGAAAATTACTCAAGTAAAAGTGAAAGTCACACAGTAAAATACTACCCGAGTAAAAGCCTAAAAGTATTTGGTTTTAAATATACTTAAAGTATAAATTGTTTCAAATTGCTTATATTAAACACATGATGGCACAATTTTGTATTTTATTTTCCACGGATAGCCAGGGGCACACTCCAACACATAGCATTTGTGTTTAGGGACAGATCATAGGTGGTAGGGACGACAAAGGATGTTTTCTTGGACGATTTTCATGTCCAGCTAAGCATTCAAAATGTAACAAGTACTTTTGGGTGTCAGGGAAAATGTATGGAGCAAAAAGTACATAATTGTCTTCAGGAATGTATTGAAGTAAAAGTTGTCAAAAATATAAATAGTAAAGTACAGACACCCCCAAAAACGACTTAAGAAGTACTTTAAAGTATTATCACTTAAGTTCTTTACACCACTGAGTAACTAACAAGGCAGAAAAGCAAAAGGCTGTGTCTGTGACCAGAGTTTAACCTTTCCCCCCAAAGCATGCCAAGTACACAAACAGGGCGCCAGTAGCAGAGTGACTCATTCACAATTCTAAAACGTATGTTTCAGGGATGAGACTAACCAATTCAGGCCAAATAGACTGGTTGACAAAGAAACAATAGACAGTCTCGCTGACAAACATGTTGTTGGAAGCAAGGTTATAGTAAACCGAAACTACTAATGAAAGACGTTCATAAACTGAAATAAAAACTATTCACAAACCCGTTTGAAAAACTAAAACTATACAGAAACTTATCTTTGACAAATTAACAGTACACTGTACAAACAAAAGCGCACACACACACACAACCAGTCAAAGGTTTGTCAGCATCATGAGGTAGTCACCTGGAATGCATTTCAATGAACAGGTGTGCCTTGTTAAAAGTTCATTTGTGGAACTTCTTTCCTTCTTAATGCATTTGAGCCAATCAGTTGTGTTGTGACAAGGTAGGGGTGGTATACATAAGACAACCCTATTTGGTAAAATATCAAGTCCATATTATAGCAAGAACAGCTCAAATAAGCAAAAATAAATTACAGTCCATCATTACTTTAAGACATGAAGGTCAGTCAATCCGAAAAATGTCAAGGACTTTTAAAGTTTCTTCAAGTGCAGTCGCAAAAACCAAACGCTATGATGCAACTGACTCTCAAGAGGACCGCCACAGGAAAGGAAGACCCAGAGTTACCTCTGCTACATTAGAGTTACTTCACAGAGTTCAAGTAACAAACACATCTCAAAATCAACTGTTCAGAGGAGACTGTGTGAATCAGGCCTTCATGGTCAAATTACTGCAAAGAAACCACTACTAAAGGAAACCAATAAGAAGAAGACTCTTGCTTGGGCCAAGAAACACGAGCAATGGACATTAGACCGGTGGAAAGATGTCTTTTGGTCTGACAAGTCCAAATTTTAGATGTTTGGTTCCAGGATGTAACAACAAAATGTGGAATAAGTCTAGGGGTATGAAAACTTTCTGAAGTCACCGTACATAGTAATTAATATTATATACATTTGTTAATTTGACTGATAATCATATAATTCTATCCACTTCCTTATTTTGTCTCATTGTCGTATAGACATATATTGTATATTGATCGGCCTGCCTGCTACTATGTAGTTTCATTGACAAACATAGATGGAACTTAGCTAACTAGCTAGTGATTTTGGGCACTGAAACAGCGTGTTGCTTGTGCTTTATTTACAATAGGTCGACAGCTTGCTGATAAAGTTGATGACATGTTCTCAGAAATCAGTTCTAAGCACAGACAGCAGAAGCGGAATCAATACTGTCTGCAGTGCACTGACTAAGTTATCCATGCACGTCTTTTTACTTCAGAAATACTGCACCAAACACCTGAGCTAGATGTAAAATTGTGCGGCTAACACATCCACTGCAAAACATCAAAATAAATTACAGATTTATTGGTTTATCTTGGATTAATTCTGACTATTTTGAGGAAATGGTATTGGCTATGCTGTGGATGTGGTGACTCAAGGAGGGACAAACATTAATTGCCAGGGTACGATATAGTGAACGTAACACAACCACATCAAACCACACCTCCAAGACCCAAACATAATATTTCTTAATGAGAAGCAGAAAAACACGTGGAATCAATGTGTTCAGCCCCCCCTTGAAAAAGAACCTAACCTCTGACCTGACCCATCAACGTATGTATTACTGCTCCACAGTGGCAAAACCTTACATCCCCAAAAATCGAAACACTATACATAGAAGACATTTAACATTAAACACACAGGCTACTTCCGGTCCCTAACACAAAAAAACAAGTAAATCAGATCTTAAACCTAACTAAACTGAATTTCAAGGAAAAGTCTATAAACTATAATAACATTGGTTGGAATGTTGAAGAGTCACATTCATTCCTCCAGGTTCTAAAGTTCCCGGTCGGAGATAGAAATAATTATGTAAGCATAAACACCTGTGCCATAGGACTTACCCCTATCTCCCCTGTGCCTCCTCTTCATTCTTCACCTGCTCTAATCACAAAACACATGTGGCTCTGAGAGAGAAAGAACAGCTCTGCAGCAGTTCCTCTGAACAAGGCTCTCTCTTTCTCAGACTCCTCCTCCTTCCTTCTTGGTCTCTCTATCGCTCTCTGGCTTGAACGGAGTCCCTGAACCCCACCCATTCTGAGCTAGCGTGTGTCCGCAAAACACAAAAAGATCTGATCTCCATCCATTTACCTTATTCATCCTTTAAGAACAATGGATATCATTGGAAAATTTCATTTTTTTTGTTGAAAAGGACACACTGTCAAGTGGTGGAAACACAGGCAACCAGAGTCAGAAAAGGTGCACAGTAAACATAGCGCAGGGAGCTGGATGCACATAGTAGAAAACACACTGGGGAGGGCTCATGGGGATTTGAAAACGGGTCAGATCCTGTTATAGAACTAATTGTTTTAACGTCTCACCTAGGCCACACAGTCTTATCACCACAACTCAAACACACAAAGGAAGGAATTTAAAATGTTACTCAGGTAACTAAACTTGAACCAATAAGCTAGGCTTATTTGTGCCATATTATATAGACAGTCTGTTTGCATATAGAGCACATTTCAACAGTGAGCGTACCATGTTTCCTCTTTCTATGCCTAAAGTATATTTGTTTGAACATGTTGAATCAACATAAGCCACCACAACCAACATTACAAGTAAGAATGTCAAAATGACATTCCAGTCATGCAAACATATTCAGGCCAACCTTTTGTTTGCTTTCCCCTCCTCCTTCCCTCTGGGTGTTTTTGCTTTTCTGGGACAATGCTTTATTTGAAACGGTAATCTTCCATTACGGAACGTTACCTTCTGAGAACAATGGTGAATAAAACGTGTGAACACTATTCTCTCACCTGTATCACCTAGCCTACTATCTGCCCCACAAAGCCACATAGAATGCATTTTACCGAACATGCTTGACAAGTTGGCGATACCAGTGTGAAAATTAACAGCAAGCAGCTGCAGTTCAACACTGTTCAGACACACACACACAAACACGTAATACTGGTTATAGCAAACATGAACTAGGCTCCCTGAGGCCTTTCATGAGGTTGAGTGTTCTGATGTGTTGGAATACTTTTCATATTACTATAATAGACTGTTTTCCCAATTCTATTCAGGTATAGGCCTACTCGTTTGTATGTAGTAGGCCTGTGTGTGAAACTGCCTTGAAGGCTTTAGACAACACCTGCAGTCTCATAGAACACAGAAGCTACTTATAGAAGCAGAGACAAAGTCTCTTTGTTCAGGTTTTTTTTTTACGTGAATGTTCTCCAGTACTGTGGAGCGAGAGCAACCAGCTAAAGCGACCTATGTTGGGGATCGGTTACATTTTTGGACAACTTGATTGGCAGAGGAGATGCTGGGAATGAGTAGGAGTTTAGAGATTACATTCTTAGCATCAGCAATGCAGGTTTCACTTTACTGTGAGGTTTGCAATACTGTTGGCAAAATATTTTGGCCTACAGTAAGTCCAGATTCTTTAAATGCTGTATGGTCAGGACACCTCTTAAAACAAACTTTTAGACATACTTGTTGGAAACTATCTGACGCTGACAGCATTTTCACACATCGATGAATCAACCACACTGTCACTTATTTGACAAGTGGTTGAGGCTCACATCATTAGCGCCTCCTACATTAACTCCAATGTACCTCATTCAATATTACGCTAAATTAACTTTCAAAAAATGTTTGCAGTGACCTGCATTAAATTGTTTTTATTGTTTCTGGCATGTAGGCTAGTCTATAAGCAATGTATAGGAACAGTGACTGAGACGTGGAATAAGGTCTCTCTTTAGTCTTTCAGCAAACCCTCAATTGTCAAAATGTCACAATAGAATACATGAAAAGACCGAGCCTTTAAAGAAGAGGATATATGAAAGTATCTACAATTCATACTATACGGGCCTGATAGGGGTATAGCTTTTTAGTCTTCTAGGAAATAAATAAATAGCCTACTTTGTAGGAAAGGGAACACTTAACAGGCTTCCATCTTGGCTGCAAAATATTAAGTTGTAAAAAGAAGTAAGCTTCCTTCTTTCATGATAACGCACAAGGCCATTGGTACTTTTGACAAACTCAAACAAGATAGATGACAACCCATATACAGTCAAATTATCTGAGGTTTTCAATACAAATGAGAATAAGCAATCAAATCAAAATCCACTGCAGAGCCATCAATCTGCTGTATGATTGCATTTATCCTGTTTCTGAGGGGAAATTGGCAATTAAGGTCAATTACAGGATTCTGAAAACAATGCACGTGTCTTTGGGCCTTCTATAGGAAGTAATGAATCCACTAAGATAACTGAGAGTACAGTGACCTTATAGAGGTACAATTTGCCAGTCTAAGGTCAGTTTGCCAAAAGACTAGAGTAGTTTTAGTTAGTAAAAGCTTTTCCTTAAGTTAGAAGCCAGCATCAAATTTAGTTCATTGGAGCAATAATTTTAGTGTTAGTTAACA
Organism: Oncorhynchus mykiss; assembly: GCF_013265735.2. Classification (NCBI taxonomy): domain Eukaryota; kingdom Metazoa; phylum Chordata; class Actinopteri; order Salmoniformes; family Salmonidae; genus Oncorhynchus; species Oncorhynchus mykiss. The sequence goes on from NC_048565.1 coordinate 73,345,968, forward strand.
TTTCTCTGTTGTGGTATTAACTAACCATATTCCACAAGCACAGCTTGCGACAGTTGAATTGGCCAATTTTCCACAGTTTTTTAACAGCTTCCAGCCCTATCAACAGGGGTCTTTTCCATGTGATTTCTCGCTCTCCTTGACTTCAGTTTAACCTTCCTCCCTTAGTACCAGGAAAATAACATCTCTGGACACTGACATTGAAGTGTTCATCTTCAACCTTTTGAAATTTCCACATGAGATAATGAATGATGTAATGGCCTAATGAGATCAGAAAGCAGTGGTGGAGGAACCGTCAGTGCTTTAATCAATCTGCCAGGCTTAATAGTTGAAGACAGTGGGTTCGGAACAGCAAGTCACGAATCTGTGTGTTGTGTCATGGTGTCTGACTACAGATAGTAGAGGTAACACGCTGGCCCCTGGGAAAGAGTATTTGCTGATGTCACAGAGGAATATCACATCTTCAATCTTGGCAGATAAACAGGCTCAGAACTCACCACTAAAGAGATAAGATTCGAGGAAAATACCAACCCTTGACCCTGTTTGTTTGGTTGGTTGGCTTCATGCAAATCTGACTGTCAAAAGTATTGAATAGCCTACAACTTCCCTTCACCCAAATACAATCTACAAACATATTTCCCCCAGCGATGGTAGATGTGAGACAGAATCTATAAAACAGTCTCTGCTACAGTATTTTTTATTTCAGTAGTAGCTTAACTTGAAAGAGCAATTAGTGGCTGGATGGTCACATCTTAGCTAGGGCTGGAAATTGCCAGGGACCTTACGATGTTATGACGATACTTATGTGCCGATACGGTGTGTATTGCGATTCTCACAATTCTATGTATTGCGATTCGATACTGTGATTGTATTGCGATTCGATGTTCCAAACAAATTGCTCAAACATGTCTGCTGCAAAGGGACAAGAGAGAGCCATGAGAAAACGAGTTTTGTTCAGACATGGTTATAAGTGCTGAAAACAAATTGGCTCCCTATAAAAAGATGTAGAACGAGCTATGAAAAAATAATATTCCGATATGTAACTAATCTATTTTCCCCCCAATCACTAATCATAGCCAACTCATTGGCACATGGAGATAAATGTAGCTTGACGATATATGGAAAATTCAGCTGCTATCCCTTGGTGAAAGCCAAGGACTAACATCCCAAATAGTAGATGGTATAGATGGTTTTGTTTCTTAAGAACCAACCTAACACGTGTGGAACATATGGGGCAAAACAGACAGGTGTCATGACGTTGGCCTGGGGGTAGGTTAATGACAGTCATAAATACCTCTTCCCCCCTTTTCCTATCTCTACCCTACTGAGGTTACATTTGCAAAACCCTTGGTTAACATAGAGATTCTGGGAACATCAGAAGGTGGGGGGAAATTAACTATATTCTGGTAATCCGAACAATTGAACATATGCAGTGGTACTTAATGAATATGATGTCAGTTTGGTTGTCATCTGAGACATTCTCAACAATGATAAGATGACAAACTCTACAGTGGAAAGCCTACACATCAGAGTTATCGGATTCACATGGAATTGTTGTTCAATTTAAATGTTTGAATATGAAATTATTTGCGGATGGGATGAACTTTGAACTCTTATTCACTACAGAAGTGATACCTCCTAGCCGTTGAGTTAGCAACAGCAGATGCAAAAGAGGGTTAGGAAGGAACAGACAGAGTATCCCGCCTATCACCTAATGACGTTACTACTACTATTCAATTGTCAACCAGAGACATTCTTCAAAGGACTCGGTTGGGCAACATGGCATTACATCTACCACCAACCTACCGAAGCGCAGCTCGGAGTAAATATAACATTCCACAGGCCACAATCAACAGCCTGATCAACTCTATGTGAAGGAGATGTGTCGAGCTGCATGAGGCAAATGGTGGTCACACTAGATACGGACTGGTTTTCTGATCCATGCCCCTACTTTTTTTTTTAAGGTATCTCAGAGCAACAGATGCATATCTGTATACCCAGTCATGTGATATCCATAGATTACGGACTAATGCATTTATTTAAATTGACTGATTTCCTTATATGAACTGTAACTCAGTAAAATCTTTGAAATTGTTGCATGATGCGTTTATATTTTTGTTCAGTGTATATTTCGTCTCCAATATTTATTGAAAACAAATACATTTGCACAATGAGCACTTGTTGTCTGAAATACATTGTTACAGTTGTTGGTTAGCTAGCTAGAGAATTTTTGCCATATTAGCATGAGCATTTCATTATCATGAAATTCGTCGCAACACCTCAAAACAAGACATGGTATCAAGAACAAGATGAAACTAGCTGAAAGAGTCTCGTACGATTCCCTACATGGCAGTTTGTCATTGTTGTTAGCTAACTGGCTATCCAGAATCACAACATCTCACAGACTTCTGCACCACTGAAGCATGAACATTGTTAGGTTGTCAGCTAACCCACCTATGCAAACCGATTAGGTTCTCAATCAAGTACCAGGGATCAACACAGAACAAAGCTATGCATCAGCAGTGATAATCCTGTAATAAAGCCTTATCAGGCAAATAATGACCACAACACATTTGTACGTGAATACTGTCACCTGTAGCAAAACATTTTGCACAGAAGGACAACAGTTTGCAGCGGAAACTACGGTTTCTATTGGACGAATTCAGGTAGGTCCCTCCCAGTTTCGTTCCGTTTGCTTCCAAGTTGTTCCAAGTGAATACACCCCTAATGAGTCTGTTTGCCTTGAATACTCTGAAGAGCTGAGCTTAACAGCACAATAACAAATGCTCGCAGGTGCCACCCGTTAATGAGGAACCCACCTGTGAATTCATGATTAAATTATGACCATGTCAGGTCCACACACACACACACACACACACACACACACACAGGACAGCATAAAAACTGTTTATATACATATATACTGTTTTACAGTATAGTACAGCATACGCACAAAACCTAAAGACAAAAAGCCTATATGTTGACCTAGACAGAAGATAAGAGATTGAAGAACAGTGTATTAATATGGAGGAAGTGAGTATGTGGAAACACCTACAGTAGTCAAATTCCACTTTTCAATTGAAACCGAGTCAAGAGCAACATTATTCCAAAGCAATTTACACATGCAGTAGTTGTTTCCTGTTTCGTTGAATACGTTCATTTAATGGTGCATGTTAATATGTTTACTAAAAACAGTATCTTCAGAAAGTATTCACACTCCCAGACTCTTTCCACATTTTGTGGAGTTACAGCCTGAATTTAAAATGGATTAAAGAGATATATAATTTACAGGGTCCCTGGACAAGAAAAGACTGAATAATCCTGGTCTCTAGCTACCTTATGTTGTAATGTATAGCAGCTGCAGCCACAAGTGTTATCAAAAAGAGGTTGTTTTTGCTAATTTGTTAACACCCTTCAAGATTAACTTTCAACAAGAAGTATCAAATTATTATGATTTGGTGATTTGCAGCTCACTGTTTTTGCAGCTGTTAGCTATCTCTTTGAAAATAACTTGTGTGAAACATGTGTTAAAACCAGTTGAGTCTATGGGGGCGCTATTTCATTATTGGATAAAAAACGTTCCCGTTTTAAGCGCAATTATTTTGTCACGAAAAGATGCTCGACTATGCATATTATTGACAGTTTTGGAAAGAAAACACTCTGAAGTTACAGAATCTGCAAAGATATTGTCTGTGAGTGCCCCAGAACTCATTCTACAGGCGAAACCAAGATGAAACGTCAAACAGGAAATTAGCAGAATTTCTGAAGCTCTGTTTTCTAATGTCTCCTTATATGGCTGTGAATGCGACAGGAATAAGCTTAGACCTTCTGCCGTTCCCCCAAGATGTCGGCAGCATTGTGACGTATTTGTAGGCATATCATTGGAAGATTGACCATAAGAGACTACATTTTCCAAGTGTCCGCCTGGTGTCCTGCGTCGAAATTGGTGCGCAACGCCAGGTGCAAGTATTTTTCCATTTGATAGAGAGGAGAAACCAGGCTTCCACAAACGATATATCATCGAAGAGATATGTGAAAAACACCTTGAGGATTGATTCTAAACAACGTTTGCCATGTTTTCAGTCGATATTATGGAGTTAATTTGGAAAAAAGTTTGCGTTTTGAGGACTGAATTTTCGGGTTTTTTTGGTAGCCAAATGTGATGTACAAAACGGAGCTATTTCTAATACACAAATAAACTTTTTGGAAAAACTGAGCATTTGCTATCTAACTGAGAGTCTCCTCATTGAAAACATCCGAAGTTCTTCAAAGGTAAATTATTTTATTTGAAGGCTTTTCTTGTTTTTTGTTGAAATGTTGCCTGCTGGATGCTAACGCTAATGCTAACGCTAAATGCTACGCTAGCTAGCTACTGTTACACAAATGATTGTTTTCCTATGGTTGAGAAGCATATTTTGAAAATCTGAGATGACAGTGTTGTTTACAAAAGGCTAAGCTTGAGAGATGGCATATTTATTTCATTTCATTTGCGATTTTCATGAATAGTTAACATTGTGTTATGGTAATGAGCTTGAGTCTGTATTCACGATCCCAGATCCGGGATGGCTAAATGCTAGAGGTTAAAAGTATGTTTGCAATGGGAAGTAATAGTTGTACATTTCGATTTGGATATGCTTAAAATTGTTGTGTTTTTGTTATTGGGGGCCTACTGGCTTATTTTAAATGGGTGGCTTTTATCAGTATGCTGTGTGTGACTGCTCTCTATGTGTTTTACAAAAATAGTTATCCTACACAGAGTGCGCAGATCACAGTCGGTGTCCTTTCAGCACCACGAGCCTGTCACCTTTGATGTGTTGTCATTGCTATTGGTGACAGTGACAGGCTACCACAGGTTGTTTAAGCGGTTGTTGCTTATGGCATTGTTCCATGCTGGGCTTGTGAGTGACAGCCCGATGCGCGGCTCAGGCCTGTTTGATTAATTCATGATTTCATCAAAAAGCATTGCTACTCCTACATTAAAGCTAGATATGTCTTGTGCATTAAAGATAAGACTCAGCAAAATGACGTTACCACGAGTAGCACCATAGATCGAAAATTGAAATGAGAGAGATGCAAGACTACGCTCTCACACAGTATCTGCACATGTGCATGGGGTCGCTTCACGCTGAGTCTACCTTTACGTGATGTTTGTTATTTTTCAGGTTGAAGTTTTGGAAGATCCCCCCCCCCCCCACTAAAGGTCTAGGTGCAATAGTCCCGGTTTGCCACTGGACCCAGCAAAGAATGGAATGCGAACAAAGGTGAAAAAAGTCACAAGGGGTCCCCCCCTCTTCAAAAAGTAGGGAGGTGGAGAGCAGAGTATCAAAGAAAATGTTATTTGTCACATGCGCCGAATACAACAAGTGTTGACCTTACTGTGAAATGCTTACTTACAAGCCCTTAACCTCTCTGCGCACGGAACCCGCTAGCGGGCTGAAATTCCACAACATACGGTGATCGCTACATAAAGTCATATTTAACATTCATGAAAATACAAGTGTCTCACATGTATCGAAAGCCTAGAATCTTGCTAATCCAACTGCGTTGTCAGATTTAAAAAAGGATTTACTGCGAAAGAATACGATGCGATTATCTGAGCATAGAGCACCATAAAACACAACCATTTTAACCAGCACAGGCCTAACATAATCACAAACTGCATTAAAAAAATGTGTTTACCTTTGACGATCTTTGTCTGTTGGCAATTCCAATGCTCATTGTTACACAATGAATGATCTTTTGTTTGATAAAATCCGTTTTTATAGCCTACACGAAACATTTTGTGAACCGCTTGTGTCGTGAATTCCGTCTCATTCCATTTTCGACGACACATTCCAGGTAAATAACCCACACAGAACGTGACTTTTCCAGTCATGTTTGGTTTCACTGCAATCAACTGGTTTGTTTGTAACACAATCAAACCTGATGGGCCATTTCGCAGGACGTATTGACTGAAAGAAACCGATTTGAAGACAAGTCATGACATCATTGTGCACCAATGATTTGCCCGCTGTTTCGTTGATTGACTGTCTTTTAACCCAATGACCACTAATCCTCTTGAAATATAGCTGGGTAGATAGCCAATGAGCTGAGCTAAACGGCAATAGGTCATGTTTATGTGTTGCAAGACCAACCCATGTAGTAAGCTCCAGCGTAATGAGTCATTCGTTTTTGAAGTTTCATCCCGGAAGGAGAAACACAATTGTGCAAGCTCTCCCACTTAAAAATATGAGAGAGGCCTGTAATTTTCATCATAGGTACACTTCAACTATGACAGACAAAATGAGGAAAAAAAATCTAGAAAATCACATTGTAGGATTTTTTATGAATTTATTTGCAAATTATGGTGGAAAATAAGTATTTGGTCACCTACAAACAAGCAAGATTTCTGGCTCTCACAGACATGTAACTTCTACTTTAAGAGGGTCCTCTGTCCTCCACTCGTTACCTATATTAATGGCACCTGTTTGAACTTGTTATCAGTATAAAAGACACCTGTCCACAACCTCAAACAGTCACACTCCAAACTCCACTATGGCCAAGACCAAAGAACTGTCAAAGGACAGCAGAAACAAAATTGTAGACCTGCACCAGGCTGGGAAGACTGAATCTGAAATAGGTAAGCAGCTTGGTTTGAAGAAATCAACTGTGGGAGCAATTATTAGGAAATGGAAGACATACAAGACCACTGATAATCTCCCTCGATCTGGGGCCCCACGCAAGATCTCACCCTGTGGGGTCAAAATGATCACAAGAACGGTGAGCAAAAGTCCCAGAACCACACGGGGGGACCTAGTGAATGACCTGCAGAGAGCTGGGACCAAAGTAACAAAGCCTACCATCAGTAACACACTACGCCACCAGGGACTCAAATCCTGCAGTGCCAGATGTGTCCCCCTGCTTAAGCCAGTACATGTCCAGGCCCATCTGAAGTTTGCTATAGAGCATTTGGATGACCCAGAAGAAGATTGGGAGAATGTCATATGGTCAGATGAAACCAAAATAGAACTTTTTGGTAAAACTCAACTCGTCGTGTTTGGAGGACAAAGAATGCTGAGTTGCATCCAAAGAACACCATACCTACTGTGAAGCATGGGGGTGGAAACATCATGCTTTGGTGCTGTTTTTGTGCAAAGGGACCAGGACGACTGATCCGTGTAAAGGAAAGAATGAATGGGGCCATGTATCGTGAGATTTTGAGTGAAAACCTCCTTCCATCAGCAAGGGCATTGAAGATGAAATGTGGCTGGGTCTTTCAGCATGACAATGATCCCAAACACACCAACGAAGGAGTGGCTTCGTAAGAAGCATTTCAGGGGTCCTGGAGTGGCCTAGCCAGTCTCCAGATCTCAACCACATAGAAAATCTTTGGAGGGAGTTGAAAGTCCGTGTTGCCCAGCAACAGCCCCAAAACATCACTGCTCTAGAGGAGATCTGCATGGAGGAATGGGCCAAAATACCAGCAACAGTGTGTGAAAACCTTGTGAAGACTTACAGAAAACATATGACCTCTGTCATTGCCAACAAAGGGTATATAACAAAGTATTTAGATAAGTACTTGGTCAATAACAAAAGTTTATTTTCCACCATAATTTGCAAATAAATTCATTTAAAAAATCCTACAATGTGATTTTCTGGATTTTTTTTTCTCATTCTGTCTGTCATAGTTGAAGTGTACCTATGATGAAAATTACAGGCCTCTCTCATCTTTTTAAGTGGGAGAACTTGCACAATTGGTGGCTGACTGAATACTTTTTTGCACCACTGTATTACGCACTGCATTGTTTGGTAAACGCGCAGATTCAGCTGTTTGTATATCAATCATTATGGCGACTAAGTCAGGGAAAGCTAAATCTAAGTCTAGATATACAGATGTACACACAATTTTAGAATAAATTGATTGAGAAAATGAGACAGAGATTGTTGTAGGACGATTCATTTAGCGATTGTGGAGGAATATTTGTTGAACGGGAGAGGACATCGTTTTGGACTGGTAAGTTCTTATCATGCTAATGCACTTGTTTGAAATTAACCATATAAATTATGTGATTTTTTATTTATTTTAGAAGCAATATATAAACATGTAATGTCATGAAATGTGAGATGCGTGTCTGCCGCCCCACCCCAACCCACATGAAATAGCCTATTTGAGGCTGTTGAGGGGAGGGCAGGCCCACAACAATGGCCAAAGTGAAATGGAGACAGTAGATCTAGCTGGTCTGTCATAATATAAAACATAATATAAAAGAGACAGATCTAGCAGGTCATAATAATATATTCAACCTTATGTTCCCTGTACTCTCTATATACAGTGCCTTGCGAAAGTATTCGGCCCCCTTGAACTTTGCGACCTTTTGCCACATTTCAGGCTTCAAACATAAAGATATAAAACTGTATTTTTTTTGTGAAGAATCAACAACAAGTGGGACACAATCATGAAGTGGAATGACATTTATTGGATATTTCAAACTTTTTTAACAAATCAAAAACTGAAAAATTGGGCGTGCAAAATTATTCAGCCCCCTTAAGTTAATACTTTGTAGCGCCACCTTTTGCTGCGATTACAGCTGTAAGTCGCTTGGGGTATGTCTCTATCAGTTTTGCACATCGAGAGACTGACATTTTTTCCCATTCCTCCTTGCAAAACAGCTCGAGCTCAGTGAGGTTGGATGGAGAGCATTTGTGAACAGCAGTTTTCAGTTCTTTCCACAGATTCTCGATTGGATTCAGGTCTGGACTTTGACTTGGCCATTCTAACACCTGGATATGTTTATTTTTGAACCATTCCATTGTAGATTTTGCTTTATGTTTTGGATCATTGTCTTGTTGGAAGACAAATCTCCGTCCCAGTCTCAGGTCTTTTGCTGACTCCACATGTTTGGTGTGTCTCCCAGGTGGCTTGTGGCAAACTTTAACAACACTTTTTATGGATATCTTTAAGAAATGGCTTTCTTCTTGCCACTCTTCCATAAAGGCCAGATTTGTGCAATATACGACTGATTGTTGTCCTATGGACAGAGTCTCCCACCTCAGCTGTAGATCTCAGCAGTTCATCCAGAGTGATCATGGGCCTCTTGGCTGCATCTCTGATCAGTCTTCTCCTTGTATGAGCTGAAAGTTTAGAGGGACGGCCAGGTCTTGGTAGATTTGCAGTGGTCTGATACTCCTTCCATTTCAATATTATCGCTTGCACAATACTCCTTGGGATGTTTAAAGCTTGGGAAATCTTTTTGTATCCAAATCCGGCTTTAAACTTCTTCACAACAGTATCTCGGACCTGCTTGGTGTGTTCCTTGTTCTTCATGATGCTCTCTGCGCTTTTAACGGACCTCTCAGACTATCACAGTGCAGGTGCATTTATACGGAGACTTGATTACACACAGGTGGATTGTATTTATCATCATTAGTCATTTAGGTCAACATTGGATCATTCAGAGATCCTCACTGAACTTCTGGAGAGAGTTTGTTGCACTGAAAGTAAAGGGGCTGAATAATTTTGCACGCCCAATTTTTCAGTTTTTGATTTGTTAAAAAAGTTTGAAATATCCAATAAATGTCGTTCCACTTCATGATTGTGTCCCACTTGTTGTTGATTCTTCACAAAAAAAATACAGTTTTATATCTTTATGTTTGAAGCCTGAAATGTGGCAAAAGGTCGCAAAGTTCAAGGGGGCTGAATACTTTCGCAAGGCACTGTATATTTGTTTATTATACCTGTTGATACAGGGCTCATATGTGAAACTATTCTAACTGAACATTTTCTTTCACAGTGACACTGACTCCGAATGGGAGTCTTATCCGGTGTCCTGTGTGAATTTAAGTATGCTCTCTCTAATTCTCTCTTTCTCTCTCTCTCAGAGGACCTGAGCCCTAGGACCATGCGTTAGGACTACCTGGCATGATGACTCCTTGTGGTCCCCAAGCCACCTGTCCTTGCAGCTGTTCCAGTTTCAACTGTTCTGCCTGCGGCTATGGAACCCTAAACTTTCCATTTTTACTCGAGGTGCTGTCCTGTTGCACCCTCGACAACCACTGTGATCTCCACCCGGCACAGCCAGAAGAGGACTGGCCACCCCTCATAACCTGGTTCCTCTCTAGGTTTCTTCCTAGGTTTTTGTCTTTCTAGGGAGTTTTTCCAAGCCACTGTGCTGCTACACCTGCATTGCTTGCTGTTTGGGGTTTTAGGCTGGGGCTATATAAATTGATTTGATTTGACAGAGGACTGAGGGTCTTCCAAATATTGAAAGTGTGTAAATAGTTATTTTGTAAATGTGTATATATTTTATTTCATATATTTTTTTAATCAATAATTATTGGGGGGGGGGGGGGGGGGGTGTTAGAATACCATTTCGATATTTTGTATATAGTTTTTTTTTTCAAAATGTATAACTTCACCAATTTGGCCACTGGGGTACATTTGGGCTACTTGTGTGGGACACCTGGGTGACTTCATGATAAATGTCATGTAGCACACTCATTTTGGAAGTTATCATTCTGAAACTTTGCACAAGTACTGTTGCCCTCTTATACTTTCCACTGAAATTGTCCCCATCATCCTCTCTGAATGTTTGTTTTATCTTGTTCATTTTAAAGATGATACAAAAATAAAAAACATGTTTTTTTTCATTGTTTTATCTAAACCAGATCTATTGTGTTATATTCTCCTACATTCAATTCACATGTACACAAACTTCGAGTGTTTTCTTTCAAATGGTACCAAGAATATGCATATCCTTGGTTCTGTGCCTGAGCTACAGGCTGTTAGATTTGGGTATGTCTTCAGGCGGAAATTGCACAAAGTAGGGGGGAGCTCTAAGAGGTTTTAAGCTTCTCTAGTGTCCGTGAGTTATTTACTCAGCAAAATAAGAACATAACTAACTCACACACACACAAAATAGTTTGGTTGTTATGAATGCACTGATAAGTTAGACACGAGGCATTTCAGCAACAAAGAAAAATGACTTAATATCAGAGTTGTGACTGTTGTTCACACACGTATCTGCCCTCTCATTGGCTAGAATGGTTCCACCTGATCCTCCCGCCTGCCTTCCATCTTTGAGGACTTGTATTTCCATTTTTAGTGTGGTCACTCAACTATCTTACAATTTCAATAGAATTTTTGGTGAAGCCTCATAATGAAGAGGGGGAGCAATTTGGACTGCATTGAGCATTCTCTGGGTGATAAACATTTGGTGTGTCTATGCAATTAGGCTATAGGTCTAGATGGAATAGGAGAGAATAGCTGTACCTCTTTCGTATCGTCTGAGATACCCAAAGATTGGAAAGCTGTCACGGTTATCCTCCTCTTCAAAAGGGGGAGACACTCTACAGTTATTTTCCACAAAGTTTGCTGCTTCAGTGTCTTTAGATATTATTGCCAGATGTAACTATGGAATACTGAAGTATCATTACAAGCATTTCATAAGTGTCAAACGCTTTTATTGACAAATACATGAAGTTGATGCAGAGTCAATATTTGCAGCGTCGACCCTTCTTTTTCAAGACCTCTGCAATCCGCCCTGGCATGCTGTCAATTAATTTCTGGGCCACATCCTGACTGACTGCAGCCCATTCTTGCGTAATCAATGCTTGGAGTTTGTCAGAATTTGTGGGTTTTTGTTTGTCCACCCGCCTCTTGAGGATTGACCATAAATTCTCAATAGGATTAAGGTCTGGGGAGTTTCCTGGCCATGGACCCAAAATATCGATGTTTTGTTCCCCAAGCCAATTAGTTATCACTTTTGCTTTATGGCAAGGTGCTCCATCATGCTGGAAAAGGCATTGTTCGTCAGCAATCCAACATATGAATGGTCTCAGGATGCTTTACTGTTGGCATGACACAGGATTGATGGTAGCGCTCACCTTGTTCTCTCCGGACAAGCTTTTTTCCGGAAACCCCAAACAATGGGTAAGGGGATTCATCCGAGAAAACTTATTTACCCCAGTCCCCAGCAGACCAATTCCTGTACCTTTTGCAGAATATCAGTCTGTCCCAGATGTTTTTCCTGGAGAGAAGTGGCTTCTTTGCTGCCCTTCTTGACACCAGGCCATCCTTCGCCTCGCTGTGGGTGCAGATGCACTCACACCTGCCTGCTTCCATTCCTGAGTAAGCTCTGTACTGGTGGTGCCCCGATCCCGCAGCTGAATCAACTTTAGGAGACGGTCCTGGCGCTTGCTGGACTTTCTTGGGTGCCCTGAAGTCTTCACAACAATTGAACCGCTCTCCTTGAAGTTCTTGATGATCTGATAAATGGTTGATTTAGGTGCAATCTTACTGGCAGCAATATCCTTGCCTGTGAAGCCCTTTTTGTGCAAAGCAATGATGATGGTATGTGTTTCCTTGCAGGTAACCATGGATGACAGAGGAAGCTTTCGAAGAGTGATCTCCAGCCTCCTCATCAACACTCACACCTGTATTAACAAGAGAATCACTGACATGATGTCAGCTGGTCCTTTTGTGGCAGGGCTGAAATGTAGTGGAAATGTTTTTGAGGGATTCAGTTAATTTTCATGGCAAAGAGGGACTTTGCAATTAACTGCAATTCATCTGATGACTCTTCATATAATTCTGGAGTATATGCAAATTGCCATCATACAAACTGAGACAGCAGACTTTGTGAAAATTAATATTTGTGTCATTCTCAATTTTTGGCCATGACTATAGACACAAACTGTGAAAGAACTTTATCCATCCTGCCCTGCCTTTCTAAAATCTTTGAAAGCCAAGTTAAACAGATCACCGACCATTTCGAATCCCACCGTACCTTCTCCACTTTGCAATCTGGTTTCCGAGCTGGTCATGCGTACACCTCAGCCAGGCACAAGGTCCTAAACGATATCATAACCACCATCGATAAAAGACAGTACTGTGCAGCCGTCTTCATCGACCTGGCCAAGGCTTTCGATTCTGTCAATCACCGCATTCTTAAATCAGCAGACTCAATAGCCTTGGCTTCTCAAATGACTGCCTCGCCTGGTTCACCAACTACTTCTCTGATAGAGTTCAGTGTGTCAAATCAGAAGGCCGGTTGTCCGGACCTCTGGCAGTCTCTATGGGTGTGCTGACTCTTTGGTTTGTCCTCTGACAAATCAACTGTAAATTTCGGTGTTCCTCAAGGTTCCGTTTTAGGACTACTATTGTTTTCACTATATATTTTACCTCTTGGGGATGTCATTCGAAAACATAATGTTAACTTTCACTGCTATGCGGATGACACACAGCTGTACATTTCAATGAAACATGGTGAAGCCCCAAAATTGCCCTTGCCAGAAGCATGTGTTTCAGACATAAGGAAGTGGATGGCTGCAAACTTTCTACTTTTAAACTTGGACAAAACAGAGATGCTTGTTCTAGGTCCCAAGAAACAAAGAGATCTTCTGTTGAATCTGACAATTAATCTTAATGGTTGTACAGTCGTCTCAAATAAAACTGTGAAGGACCTCGGCGTTACTCTGGACCCTGATATCAATATGATATGATATGATATCATATCAAGACCATTTCAAGGACAGGACAGCTTTTTTCCATCTACGTAACATTGCAAAAATCAGAAACTTTCTGTCCAAAAATGCAGAAAAATGAATCCATGCTTTTGTCACTTCTAGGTTACTGCAATGCTCTACTTTCCGGCTACCCGGATAAAGCACTAAATAAACTTCAGTTAGTGCTAAATACGGCTGCTAGAATCCTGACTAGAACCAAAAAAATGGATCATATTACTGCAGTGCTAGCCTCTCTACACTGGCTTCCTGTCAAAGCAAGGGCTGATTTCAAGGTTTTACTGCTAACCTACAAAGCATTACATGGGCTTGCTCCTACCTATCTCTCTGATTTGGTCCTGCCGTACATCAAATCAAAATCAAATTTATTTATATAGCCCTTCGTACATCAGCTGATATCTCAAAGTGCTGTACAGAAACCCAGCCTAAAACCCCAAACAGCAAGCAATGCAGGTGTAGAAGCACGGTGGCTAGGAAAAACTCCCTAGAAAGGCCAAAACCTAGGAAGAAACCTAGAGAGGAACCAGGCCAGTCCTCTTCTGGCTGTGCCGGGTGGAGATTATAACAGAGCAACATACCTACACGTATGCTACGGTCACAAGACGCAGGCGTCCTAATTGTCCCTAGAATTTCTAGTTAAACAGCTGGAGCTCATTTTTCTGGAACGGTCTGCCTACCCATGTCAGAGACGCAAACTCGGTCTCAACCTTTAAGTCTTTACTGAAGACTCATCTCTTCAGTGGGTCATATGATTGAGTGTAGTCTGGCCCAGGATTGGGAAGGTGAACGGAAAGGCTCTGGAGCAACGAACTGCCCTTGCTGTCTCTGCCTGGCCGGTTTCCCTCTTTCCACTGGGATTCTCTGCCTCTAACCCTATTACAGGGGCTGAGTCACTGGCTTACTGGGGCTCTCTCATGCCGTCCCTGGAGGGGATGCGTCACCTGAGTGGGTTGATTCATCCTTGGTCACCCCTTGGGTTGTGCCGTGGCGGAGGTCTTTGTGGGCTATACTCAGCCTTGTCTCAGGATGGTAAGTTGGTGGTTGAAGATATCCCTCTAGTGGTGTGGGGGCTGTGCTTTGGCAAAGTGGGTGGGGTTATATCCTTCCTGTTTGGCCCTGTCCGGGGGTGTCCTTTTATTGTGTAACATGAAGTCCTATGAGTGTCATCTGATGAAGATCATCAAAGGTTAGTGATTAATTTTACCTCTATTTGTGCTTTTTGTGACTTCTCTCTTTGGCTGGAAAAAAATGGCTGTGTTTTTCTGTGATGATACCGTCCCACATATCCCAGAGAGGTTAAATGCTTAGTAAAACTAAGTGCATGCTCGTCAACCGATTGCTACCCGCACCCTCCCGCCCAACTAGCATCACTACTCTGGACGGTTCTGACCTAAAATATGTGAACTACAAATACCTAGGTGTCTGGTTAGACTGTAAACTCTCGTTCCAGACTCACATCTCCAATCCAAAATGAAATCTAGAATCGGCTTCCTATTTCGCAACAAAGCCTCCTTCACTCATGCCGCCAAACATACCCTCGTAAAACTGACTATATCCTACCGATCCTCAACAATGTAATTTACAAAATAGCCCCCAACACTCTACTCAGCAAACTGGATGTAGTCTATCACAGTGCCATCCATTTTATCACCAAAGCCCCATATACTACCCACCACTGCAACCTGTATGCTCTCGTTGGCTGGCCCTCACTACATATCCGTCACCAAACCCACTGGCTCCAGGTCATCTATAAGTCTTTGCTAGGTAAAGCTGGTCACCATAGAAACACCCACCCGTAGCACGCACTCCAGCAGGCATATTGCACTGGTCATCCCCAAAGCCAACACTTCCCTTGGCCGCATTTCCTTCCAGTTCTCTGCTGCCAATGACTGGAACGAATTGCAAAAATCTCAGAAGCTCGAGTCTAATATCTCCCTCTCTAACTTTAAGCATCAGCTGTCTGAGCAGCTTACCGATCACTGTACACAGCCAATCTGTAAATAGCACAACCGACTACCTCATCCCCATATTATTACTTACCCTCTTGCACCCCAGTATCTCTACATGCACATCATCATCTGCACATCTACCACTCTAGTATTAATGCTAAATTGTAATTATTTTCACCTCTAGGGCCTATTTTTTGCCTACCTCCCTACATTTGCACACACTGTACATAGATTTTTATTTTATTTTGTGTTAATGACTGTACGTTTGTTTATGGGTAACTCTGTTGTTGTCGCACTGCTTTGCTTTATCTTGGCCAGGTCGCAGTTGTAAATGAGAACTTGTTCTCAACTGGCCTACCTGGTTAAATAATGGTGAAATAAAAATATAAAATAAAATTGTGAGAATCGTTTTCTGAATGCAAGTCTGTGTTGTTGTGGAGTTCTTCAAAACAAAAAAGGCATTCAACAAAATTAACAAATTAAGTCATCCAAGTCTCAAAAAGTAAAGGGCAATTCCATGTTACAAAACAAAAACAATTGATTTTAAAAAGTTTAACAATTCCCACTGAACATTTTACAATAGCACTAGAATAACTGTGCAGCTGTAACATTTGGTAACAGTTTTGGTAAAAAACTTTTTTTTGTTGACCTTAAGCATCATGAACTTCACCAACTAGGCTACCAGGACATTTTAGAGTCGTTATCCTCGCAAGGGGTGGGTGCTAGAGTATTGAAAACAGGGGTGACAATAATTTTGACCATGACACACGTTTAACGTGAGCGGGTCAGGGACGCAATCTGACTACAGATCTAGTCTTTGAGCTGTCCAAGATGTGCCAAATATCGGCACAAAATCTGCAATGCTCTTGTAGTTCTTGAGCTCGAGATGTGCAATGAAAAGTTGAGAACAGTGATCAGCAATAGCCAATTAGAGCTCGCTAGAGAATAAGCCAAGATGACGCTGTATCGCATCACCCAAAATGTGTAGACTCTCGAGAAGGAGCGATGACTACTACTAGTATGTGTTTGGCTTTTGTTAACCTGTTAGTGATCCCTTTGCGCGCCAATCCCTTTTGCGAGATCGATTTGACAACATCCAGTGAAGTTGCAGAGTGCCAAATTCAAACTACAGAAATATCAATTTTCAAGATTCACGAAAATAAAAGTGTAATATATCAAAATAAAGCTTAACTTCTTGTTAATCCAGCCGCAGTGTCAGATTTCAAAAAGGCTTTACAGCGAAAGCAGACCATGCGATTATCTGAGGACAGCGCCCCGCATACAAACACATGAAAATAATTTTTAACCAGACAGGTGGCGACACAAAAGTCAGAAATAACAATATAATAAATGCCTTACCTTTGAAGATCTTCTTTTTGCAATCCCAAATGTTTCAGTGACACAATGAATGGTCATTTTGTTCGATAAATTCCTTGATATCCCCAAAATGTCAATTTATTTGGTGCGTTTGATTCAGAAATACACCGGTTCCAACTCGCCCAACACGGCTACAAAGTATCTAATAAGTTGCCTGTAAACTTGGTACAAACATTTCAAACAACGTTCCTAATCCAACCTCAAGAATCCTAAAACATAAATAATCGATAAAATTGAAGGACGGGATAAACTGTTTCCAATACCGGATAAAAACAACGTGAAGCGGTTTCCAGTTCATGCGCACCAAAACAGAGAGTCCACCTGGAGTGACACTTACAAAGAACAGCCATACTTCTTCATTTCTCAAAAGAAAACAATGAACAATTTCTAAAGACTGTTGACATCTAGTGGAAGCCATAGGAACTGCAACCAGGTTCCTATTAAATAGGGCTTCCCATAGAAACCCATTGGGAAATACTATGACCTCAAGTTTTTTTCCCCTGGATGGTTTGTCCTCGGGGTTTCACCTGCCAAATCAGTTCTGTTATACTTAGACATTATTTTAACAGTTTTAGAAACTTTAGATTATTTTCTATCCAATTATATGCATATCCTAGCTTCTGGGCCTGAGTAACAGGCAGTTTACTTTGGGCACGCTTTTCATCCGGATGTGAAAATACTGCCCCCTATCCCTAAGAGGTTTTAAAAGCAAGTACAAAGTGTCAAATTATTACAGCTCTGAAGTTCACAAGCAATGTTTTTTCTATTCAACATTTAATGGCTAGATATTTAAACTCTGTATGGCAAGCGTGAACGTCTGACTGATAATGTTTATGAGGCTGCTTTGAGCCACAGCTTGTTCTAGCTATGTTAACAATCTAAATCACATTGTTTTCATGAGACAGTGTGGTA
The DNA here is from genome assembly GCF_013265735.2 of Oncorhynchus mykiss. NCBI lineage: Eukaryota > Metazoa > Chordata > Actinopteri > Salmoniformes > Salmonidae > Oncorhynchus > Oncorhynchus mykiss. The sequence continues at coordinate 73,363,703 of NC_048565.1, forward strand.
TCGAGAATCCTGACAACCAATTGAAGAATCTTGTAGTGTGTGAATCCCCCCATCTGTGATACATTGCTTAGTGTGTGCACCACTACGTTGGAAAGACGAAAAACTACAGGAAAGACGGTCGTTTAATGTGAGAGGTTCAGTGACGTTAGATATTTTAAAGTTGTGTATTAGTTTTCATTTGACACCCAATTTGACATATTCCAATGAACTTCACGTTGGTGCTCATGGGTCCTTTTACATGGAAATGCCCTAAATGTACGTACGACTCAGATCTTCAGATGTAAACATTAGATGGGATATATCCTCTTTCAACATAGATCCAAGTACTCAACATAGATCCAAGTGCACTAGAACTCCAAGACTAGTTGCTAGCCAGACAAACTTGGGCATATCATGTGAGTGTTGGTAGAACTTCATGCGTTTCTAATTATGCATGGAGAGGAACAGAGTGAAGTCATTGCCATCATGTGGTTCAGAGTATGCATACAGACCGAGGTAGGAAGGGTCACATTTACCTCATAGCCTACATAAGAAATAAATGTATAGGCTTTCAGTAAGCAAAGCCATAACTCCCAAAATAAGTTGATATAACAACTCTTGTCAAAGAGCTGTGTGAAAATGTTGGTTTGCTAAAATCAAGAAGCCTTCAGTTTGAATCCAAAATACAGCAATCTTGTTTCTGCAAGCACACAAAACAGACTTGTCTTGTCTGCTTTGAACTCATCTGCTTGTCCATAGACATGCTTGGCAAAGATAATTCCTTTGCAAAGTGAACTGGCCATACTGACAACAATAAAAAAACAATTAATTGTTGTGTTCATTGACATAATGCCCTGACCCCTTACACATTTGTAATTGTATCATCCCTCAAGAGTAGGAAGTATCTTTGGTAATAATAAGTGCTTTCACAAGAACAGCACCATGACCTTTCCCCCTTTTTGAAACCAAACCTCACATTTTCATTCTAGCCTCTCCCTTTCTCTGGACATTTGCACACAGTTTGGAAGTCCTCAGGGCTGCTTTCTATTGTTGATTTTATTTTCATACTTCAGAGGTTGCCTGGCAGCATTCATAGCCTGCTATATGCTCTTCAAAAGCATGTGTAAAAATATCTGTGTTGATGTTTACTTCTCTCTCCCCAAGGTGGAGGACCATTTAGAGAAGCTTCATGGTAACTAATAGTAAATCAGGTCACACACTCTCTGACTGAACTTACATGCCTCATGTCCTCTCTACATTCAAACCATGAAAAGAGTCAGTCAAATCAGTTAAATCATGATTATACTGGACCATACATTGAGCAAACAAAAAACACTGTGGCAACTTGCAAGTCAAAGAATTGTGAGATATACAGCTGAAGTCAGAAGATTACATACATTTAGAGTCATTATAACTCATTTTTCAACCACTCCACAAATTCCTTGTTAACAAACTATAGTTTGGCACGTTAGTTAGGACATCTACTTCGTGCATGACACAAGTCATTTTTCCAACATTTGTTTACAGACAGATTATTTCACTTAATCACAATTCCAGTGGGTCAGAAGTTTACATACACCAAGTTGACTGTGCCTTTAAACAGCTTGGAAAATTACAGAAAATTGTGTCATGACTTTAGAAGCTTCTGATAGGCTAATTGACAACATTTGAGTCAATTGGAGGTGTATCTGTGGATGTATTTCAAGGCCTACCTTCAAACTCAGTGCCTCTTTGCTTGACATCATGGGAAAATCAAAAGAAAATAAGCCAAGACCTCAGATAAAAAAATGGTAGACTTCCACAAGTCTGATTCATCCTTGGAGGGGAAAAAATATATATAACCATCATTATGTTTGGAGGAAAAAGGGGGAGGCTTGCATGCCGAAAAACACCATCCCAACCGTGAAGCACGGGGGGGGCACATGCTTTGCTGCAGGAGGGACTGGTGCCCTTCACAAAATAGATGGCATCATGAGGAGGTAAAGTATGTGGATATATTGAAGCAACATCTCAAGACATCAGTCAGGAAGTTAAATCTTGGTTGCAAAAGGGTCTTACAAATGGAGAATGACAACAAGCATGCTTCCAAAGTTGTGGCAAAATGGCTTAAGGACAACAAAGTCAAGGTATTGGAGTGGCCATCACAAAGCCCTGACCTCAATCCTATAGAACATTTGTGGGCAGAACTGAAAAGGCATGTGCAAGAAAAGAGGCCTACAAACCTGACTCAGTTACACCAGCTCTGTCAGGAGGAATGGGCCAAAATTCACCCAACTTATTGTGGGAAGCTTGTGGAAGGCTACCCGAAACGTTTGACACAAGTTAAACAATTTAAAGGCAATGCTACCAAATACTAATTGAGTGTATGTAAACTTCTGATCCACTGGGAATGTGATGAAAAAAATAAAAGCTGAAATAAATCTCTACTATTATTCTGACATTTCACATTCTTAACATAAAGTGGTGTTCCTAACTGACCTAAGACAGGGAATTTTTACTCTGATTATAAAGTCTGGATTTGTGAAAAACTGAGTTTAAATGCATTTGGCTAAGGTGTATGTAAACTTTCAACTTCAACTGTATCTAGATGGCTGTAAATCTGTTTGTTGATGTATCTTTGCAACCACTACACTTTCACAAGGCATAGTGAGTTCATACTGAAAAGTAGCTCCTTAGTATGCCTACTCAACCTTAGTCTCATTAATCAGGCTGTAATACACAATTAATTGCTATATACAGCCTGAAACGAATGCCTGCAAAATCATGGTACACACCAGAAAGTTGAAGGAAAGTGTTTTTTTAGAGACCCAGCCGGTATATGGTTGGTTTGGCACCAGGTAAAGTTAGATTTGCATGGGATATTCCGTTCTCTCGCCAATAGCTATTGAACCAAGCATGCCATGACAATAAAATTGTAGATTCTGAATCAGGGGAGGATGGAGAACAATCAACCTGTTTTTTGTTTGTTTATTTATTTTTTACATTTTAAAAAGTGAAATAAATTTGCTGAAATTTCTAAAAACATGTTATCACTATTATTATAGGGTATTGTGTGCAGATGGGTGAGAAAAAAATATATTTAATCAATTTTGAAATCCGGTTGTAACAAAATGTGGAATAAAGCAAGGGTATGAATACTTTCTGAAGGCACTGTACCATTTTTATGACATGCCTGCTTGGTTGCACTAGCTATTGATGAGAGAAAACGGAAGTTACAAATGTAACTACGGACCTGGAAGACCGTCAGTACAGTTGAAAGTATGGATTATATCCCTGGCGCGCCGAGCAGGTCGAGTAATAATAACAACAATGTCACGCCGGTGACGTGACAGCGTGGGAGGTCTTGCCTCTGCGTTTCATATAAAACAGTACATCAGACCGACCACGCACTGTCTAAGAGAATTTTCTCATCAAAAGATTCAGAGTGACAGGAAAGTACTGACGGTCTTCCAGGTATTCGTAGAACCATAGTTACATTCGTTCGTATGGTTGAAAGTACGGATGACTCATACCAACAAGGTCACGAGGAATAGCACTACTAACCTCTTAATTGGCAGATGAGGTAGTGGGTCCCTGACAATTTTCCATCGATGTGTAAATGGTTAGCCAATATGCCTGAGGCATACACCTTCAAGGTAGAGGCAGAGCGACCGGAGTACAATCGTTTTTTTTTTTTTACCCCTTTTTCTCCCCAATTTCGTGGTATCCAATTGTTTTTAGTAGCTACTATCCATCTCAGTACAGCGCCCTTAACCACTGTGCCACCCGGGAGGCCCTTGAGTACAATAGTTTCTGAAGGAAGCTCTGCCCTGGTAGAGCACCATTCAATAAACAGCTTCCAGCAAACAGCATACATCTTCCTGGTCGATGGGGCTCTGGCATTCTGTAACGTCTCGATAATAGAAGAGTCACAGCTGATCAGTAGAGGGTCAAGCTCTTCAAAGGCCACACCCATAGCTGTAGGTGGTCTGGTCAGAGATGCCATATCCTGCCGTCTAACTGTGAGAGCAGGTCCTGTCTGAGGGAGCTGCCATGGCTCTCCCTCCAGAAGACTGAGGAGGGTTGGAAACCAGGATCTCGCTGGCTATCTGGGGGCTTCAAGCAGCAGACTGTGCTGAGCCTGAGAGACCCTGTGCAGCATTGCTAAGAACAGGGGGGTTGGAAGGAAAGCATACAGTAGGCCCTCTGGCCATGTGGGTTGTTAAGGCATCTACAGTGGGGAGAACAAGTATTTGATAACCTGCAAAATCAGCAGTGTTCCTACTTACAAAGCATGTAGAGGTCTTTTATCATAGGTACACTTCAACTGTACATTGTATGATTTTTAAGTAATTAATTTGCATTTTATTGCACAACATAAGTATTTGATCACCTACCAACCAGTAAGAATTCCAGCTCTCACAGACCTGGTAGTTTTTCTTTAAGAAGCCTTTCTGTTCTCCACTCATTACCTGTATTAACTGCACCTGTCCACACACTCAATCAAACAGACTCCAACCTTTCCACTATGGCCAAGACCAGAGAGCTGTGTAAGGACATCAGGGACAAAATTGTAGACCTGCACACGGCTGGGATGGGCTACAGGACAATAGGCAAGCAGCTTGATGAGAAGGCAACAACTGTTGGCGCAATAATTAGAAAATGGAAGAAGTTCAAGATGACGGTCAATCACCCTCTGTCTGGGGATCCATGCAAGATCTCACCTCGTGGGGCATCAATGATCATGAGGAAGGTGAGGGATCAGCCCAGAACTACACGGCAGGACCTGGTCAATGACCTGAAGAGAGCTGGGACCACAGTCTCAAAGAAAATCATTAGTAACACACTAAGCCGTCATGGATTAAAATCCTGCAGTGCACGCAAGGTCCCCCTGCTCAAGCCAGCGCATGTCCAGGCCCATCTGAAGTTTTCCAATGACCATCTGGATGATCCAGAGGAGGTATGGGAGAAGGTCATGTGGTCCGATGAGACAAAAATAGAGCTTTTTGGTCTAAACTCCACTCGCCGTGTTTGGAGGAAGAAGAAGGATGAGTACAACCCCAAGAACACCATCCCAACCGTGAAGCATGGAGGTGGAAACATCATTATTTGGGGATGCTTTTCTGCAAAGGGGACAGGATGACTGCACCGTATTGAGGGGAGGATGGATGGGGCCATGTATCGCGAGATCTTGGCCAACAACCTCCTTCCCTCAGTAAGAGCATTGAAGATGGGTCATGGCTGGGTCTTAAAGCATGACAACGACCCGAAACACACAGCCAGGGCAACTAAGGAGTGGCTCCGTAAAAAGCATCTCAAGGTCTTGGAGTGGCCTAGCCAGTCTCCAGACCTGAACCCAATAGAAAATCTTTGGGGGGAGCTGAAAGTCTGTATTGCCCAGCGACAGCCCCGAAACCTGCAGGATCTGGAGAAGGTCTGTATGGAGGAGTGGGCCAAAAACCCTGCTGCAGTGTGTGCAAACCTGGTCAAGAATTACAGGAAACGTATAAGAAGAAGAATGCTGGCCACGTGTTGAGGTGTTATACATGCCCTCATAGTGCAGGAGTTCAGAGCCATGACAAAGGTGACCAATTGGCTTGGTATGAAGTTCCTCTTTTCATTGTTCACGGTAAGACCAGGTGTGGTGACGTGGTTCAGTGTCAACCCTGTGCCCTTGGCCACACCCTCACGATGGGGGGGCGCAGATGAGCCAGTCGTCGAGATAAATAAGAATCTACCCTGTAGGTGGAGAGAGCTCAGGGCTGCGCTTATGCATCTTCTGAAGATGCGAGGAGCCAGGGAGAGACTTGAAGGGTAATACCACAAACTGGTATACCTGGCCCTGGAAGGCGAACATTTAATCATTTTAAATGCAGAACTGGACGGAACCCTCCATCTTTCTTCAGAACCAGGAAATAGGTTGAGTAAAAGCCATCTTGCTGTTCTGAAGCTTTTACTCGTGATCGCGCCCTACAATCTCCTTGTTGAGGGTGCAAGCTTTCAGAGGGTCAGTCACAAGTTTGGACACACCTACTCATTCCAGGGTTTTTCTTCATTTTTACTATTTTCTACATTGTAGAGTAATAGTGAAGATATCAACACTATGAAATAACACATATGGAATCATGTAGTAACTAAACAAAAGTGTCAAACAAATCAAAATACATGTTATATTCTTCAAAGTAGCCACCCCTTACCTTGACAGCTTTGCACACTTGGCATTCTCTCAACCAACTTCACCTGGAATGCTTTTCCAACAGTCTTGAAGGAGTTCCTACATATGCAGAGCACTTGTTGGCTGCTTTTCCTTCACTCGGCGGTCCAACTCATCCCAAACTATCTCAATTGAGTCGAGGTCTGGTGATTGTGAAGGCCAGGTCATCTGATGCAGCACTCCATCACTCTCCTTCTTGGTCAAATAGCCCTTATACAACCTGGAGGCATGTTGGGTCACTGTCCTGTTGAAAACAAATGATAGTCCAACTAAGCCCAAACCAGATGGGATGGCGTATCGCTGCAGAATGCTGTGGTAGCCATGCTGGTTAAGTGTGCCTTGAATCCTAAATTAAATCACAGACAGTGTCACCAGCAAAGCACCCCCACACCATCTCCTCCATTTTTCATGGTGTGAACCACACATACAGAGATCATCCATTCACCTACTCTGTGTCTCACAAAGACATGGCGGTTGGAACCAAAAATCAAACATTTGGACTCATCAGACCAAAGGACAGATTTCCACCGGTCTAATGTCCATTGCTCGTGTTTCTTGGCCCAAACAAGTCTCTTCTTCTTATTGGTGTCCTTTAATGGTTTCTTTGCAGCAATACGGCCATGAAGGCCTGATTCACGCAACTCATCTGAACAGTTGATGTTGACATGTGTCTGTTACTTGAACTCTGAAGAATTTAATTGGGCTGCAATTTCTGAGGCTGGTAACTCCAATGAACTTATCCTCTGCAGCAGAGGTAACTCTGGGTCTTCCTTCCCTGTGGCAGTCCTCATGAGAGCCAGTGTCATCATAGCGCTTGATGGTTTTTGCGACTGCACAATTTTCCATATTGACTGACCTTCATGTCTTAAAGTAATGATAGACTGTCATTTCTCTTTGCTTATTTGAGCTGTTCTTGCCATAATTTGGACTTGTTATTTTACCAAATTAGGGTTATCTTCTGTATACCACCCCTACCTTGTCACTGATTGGTTCCAAAGCATTACGAAAATATAGGCACAGCTATTAATTGAAACCCATTCCAGGTGACAAGATTGTCCAAAGCTATCAAGGCAAAGGGTGACTACTTTGAAGAATCTTAAATATAAAATATATTTAGATTTGTTTAACACTTTTTTGGTTACTACATGATTCCATAAGTGTTATTTCATAGTTTGTCTTAACTATTATTCTACAATGTAGAAAATAGTACAAATAAAGAAAAACCCTGAAATGAGTAGGTGTGTCCAGACTTTTGACTGGTACTGTATCTCTGCTGCTCTAGCCCTGTGGTCATAACTACAGTAGGCTCACCCAAAATTATTTTGCAGGTGCTGTACAACTCCCACCAGATTATTGTAACTCTCTACCCTTACTGTGTATTGTGGTAGCTGTTGTATACAGTCTCCGGTTACTATTTTACTAGTTCATTTGATTAAATCAGTATTCCAAAATAAAGATTTTATAATTTTCTTCTACACATTCTGAGCTGAGAGAACACCCGATCAAAATGATGCTGGGCATGCATGGCTGATCCTCTTGTGGCTGAACTACAAGTAGAAGATGGTCATGACCTGTGCCCCACCTCTCTAGGTGTTGACCACCTGAAGCCCTTTCTGACCAGTAACTGTGCCATCCTGCCTGTGAAGGTGAGAGAAGCGCGGCTAGCCAGAGTAGAGGGCCTTGTTTTCACAGATAATTTACCAGCGTCTGGCATTGTTCGCCAGGACCCATCCAAGGCCACAAAAAGAGGGAAAGCCCATGAAACCGATGCCCCCCGCCCCCTTCACCTGTAAAAAAAAAGGAGTAATAGCCTCACTCGTAAGATCGATTACTTATCTTCTGAGATAGAGAAGCTAAAAACGCTTTTGCATTCCTTCAAGCCCCCTGAGTCGGGGCTCTCTAGCACACCCTCCAGCATGGGGGATGCAACAAAGGACACAGATAGCCGTGATGATGATGACCGGCTCTCCACTCTGGCATCTAACCGGCACTTTAGTGACCAGGGTGATGACGCACAACATGGTGGAGGTGCCAACCAGTGTTGTTTACCCATACTGTGAACGCTAAAGATGGGTCAGAGGAGTCATTCCAAGCCTCGGATCACGCAGAGTCAGAAGGAAGCTCTGCCTCACCACGCGCTGTCCTGTGTGCAGCCTTAGCTAGGCTAGAGCTTGATGACCCTCAAGCCACAGCCTCTGCAGCTAACCCTTTATTTAACTAGGCAAGTCAGTTAAGAACAAATTCTTATTTACAATGATGGCCTACTGGTGAACAGTGGGTTAACTGCCTTGTTCAGGGAAGAACAACAGATTTGTACCTTGTCAGCTCAGGGATTCGATCCAGCAACCAACTCGACCTGTGCGGAGCACGAGAAGCACGAGGGATATAATCTATACTTTCAACCATACTGATGGTCTGATAGGTATGAAGTAGAACTGAATAGTCAATATAAAACCTACCAGCTCTCTGAAAAGTCAGGCAAACAATACTGTGAATATTTTGTCTCAAATGTCGAGACATTTAAGAACAACCCACACAGATAACAGGTAGAGTAAGTTAAAATGTAATTGTATAAAACATTGTGGCTTGTAAGGAACATTTACACGATTTGGCAGGCATTAGTTTCAGGCTGTATCCTATATAACAATTAATTGTGAATTAATTACAGCCTGATTAAATCAGACTAACTCAACAGTCACAGCAAGGTAACAAACTGGGTCAAATTGATCAGACTGCAACACAGACAATTGCAGGTAGCTAGATCAAGTATGGTGTAACCAGTGATGGAAAAAGTACCCAATTGTCATTCCCTATATTAAACAAACCAGATGGCACCATTTTCTCGTTTTTTCATTTACGGTTAGCCAGGGGCACACTCCAACACTCAGACATAATTTACAAACAAAGCATTTGTGTTTAGTCAGTCCACCAGATTAGAGAATGGACCATGGAAGTTTTCTTGATATGCTCGTGAATTGGTTCATTTTCCTGTCCTGCTGAGCATTCAAATTGTAACAAGTAATTTTGGGTGTCAGGGAAAACGTATGGATTAAAAAAAGTACATTATTTTCTTTAGGAGTGTAGTTAAGTAAATTGTCAAAAATATAAATAACGAAGTGCAGACTTAAAGTATTTTTACTTAAGTACTTTACCCCACTGAGTAACAGAGTTTATGGTGTCCATTTATTTCCTCCAGTCATTGCATGTGTGGCTTAAACTAAGCTGCTAAAAATAGCAAGTTATAGTTTGCTAAAACAAGCTGGCTTTCTTTAGCCTGTTAGCTACCAGATATTAAATGGAAATGACAGCCAGCAACAGCTTCCAGTTTAGTCAAGAGTTAAAAGGGCCACAGATTCTTCATTTGACCGAACGGTTGGTGCGTTTGTCATCGCGAGCTAGCTAGCTAACTGACAATATCAGGTTAAAGAGATTAAACAGGGGTGTTAGCTAGCTCGAATAACATGTTAGTTAGCTAGTCAGGCAATGCAACAAATCTAGTTAAATAGCTAGCTAGATAAAGAGACGAATTGCAAGCATGACAACTGATACAAAATAGATGGTGTAGCCCGATAATGTATAAATTGTGGTTTCTTGTACTTGCTACTTTGTAACGTCAGCTAGTTGACACTTACCGCATATAACATCACATTGGCGACTTGTAGCTATCAGAGGAATGTGGCGTAGCTATCCGGCGTACATTATTACATGAAAAATATTCTTAATTTCAAAATAAATCGTTTTAGGTTCCCTTATATTCCGATGGGTAGACGATATAAATGCAATACCGTTGAACGTAACGTTAGTCGGGGTGGTTTGGGGTTGTTTTCGTGGGTAGGTGGTTTTGACCTATGTGAAGCTAGCTACAATAACGACTAGCCACAATAGTGGACTTTGCGGTTCGCCTTCAAAATAAAAAGTTCCTTATTAAAAGTGATGCAAACGGATACAAATAGCGGAATTATGACATAATTGAACTAGATAATGCTGAACAAGTTTGGAATATTAACAAATGACAATAATTAGTTAATTTGATTTCGAAAAATATAATCTGTATGAAATCGCACTGTGGATGTATTGATTTAAGAATTGCATTGGGGTCATAGTTATATTTCACGTACTTATGGATTGTGAATTCATGAAATGGGTTATCAGTCTACTCAGTGACACCCACAGAACACAACTGCGAAGAGTTTACACGCATATTAGTGTAACAGTTGTTAAAGTACTATGTGAAGTTACTAAGTACTAACGCAGAGTTACAGCGGTGCAGTATAGCACAGGTTACATTAGCATTGTAGCTCTTAGTGGGAATTCACCTCACTATTCAGCCTATTGTACATATTGACATTCATATGTGACTGTACTGCCGTACCTATGGATTGTGTATCCATAAAATGGGGTATCAGCCTACTCAGTGACAGAGGTTTGACTGATACCCCAGAGCATCACTGGGGCGAGCTCCCTGCCACACAGGACCCCTATAACGGGCAGTATCAGAGGAAGGCCCTACAAATTTGAGCCAGGCCGATATTAACCTTATATGGATGTATTTTTATTGGCATTTAATCTACCGAAAAGGACCTATATAAAATGTGGAGAAACGCTAGGGGAAAAAGCCGTTCTTCATAGAATTTGACTTTATTGTTGCATTTTATTATTTGTCCTGAAGAGGGCACTCTTTGCATTGCTATAAGCCTATCTTGCCTTGGCGGTCTACAGCAAAACTGGACACGATAACCACAGATATTTCACTAAATCTGAAGCATTGGCCGGCAGTGGGAGAAGATGGAACGAGATGGATTTTGTCCGGCATTCTGCACATTTTGTCACTCAGTACAGTTTTCTGTTCCCAAAACTAAAATATGTTACGAACAAGGTGGACAAAGGTTTGTAGACTTTATCTTTTGTCAAAGTCAAATAAAAAAAATGCGTTGTTTAGGAGTGTAAAGATGAATTGAGTTATTGCACACTGAGTTATTGCAAACGCTTGCTATAACAGCTCTTGCTAGGCTCTGCCCACTGGGACTCATTGTTCCCATTGGAAACGACAGACTGTAGCGTAGTCTATCTTAGTTATAAAGTGCAAAACATGCGCACTGGCCATATACTGTTTATGTGAAGTGACATGACAAAAAAAATTATGTTATGCCCAAATGTAAAGCAAGTGCCATGCTGAACGTTCAGACTACAAGGTAACATTAACGTTACAGCCCTTTAGTGAAGCCCGCGAAATCTCGTGTGTTATATTTGGTTTTGGCGAAGGGTATTCCTCAAGCTCTGTCATTTAAATGTTTCCAGAGACACTAAAAAAACACCAGGTTACAAAGTAGCGCTTCGTAGCTACGTTTTGATGTTTGGGTTGTCACTTGTCAGGGACAAGTCCAAATTCACCTTTCGCTTCAATGGGGGGTAGGGACGTCCCAATGACCCTGTATAGCAATTACTTCAGTGGCTACAGTTTTACAATCTATGAAAACATATCTAAATACCAATACATTGAAAAATGTACATTGAAAAATATGTAATTGTTTTCCAGCTGGCTAGCATGGGGCAGCTCAGTCTTCAGTCAGAGCCTAAGTCAACTTTTTTTTCTGGAATCAGTGCAGTTTATCTAACTTTCACTAGAATCAGTTTTCCCCCATACAAAAACCTTGTCTTCCTGGTGCTCCTAAATGTTATGTGGCGCTTACATTAATGTTCTAGAAATACACCATTTTGTTTTCATTCCAGCTATAATAATTGAAATATTCAGATATATTGCTCTAAAATCAGATCCAAAAATCCCATATGGTCGGGCGCTATTAAAATTGTCATACTCCATCCACCCAAGTCATAGACTGTTCTCTCTGCTACCACACGGCAAGCGGTACAGATGCAAAGTCTGGAACCAACAGGACCATGAACAGCTTCTACCATAAACTTCTAAGCCATAAACTGCTAAATAGTTAACCAAATAGCTACTTGGTAGTGGTGTTGCGGGTCAGCTGTTTGTTCACCCGCACTCAATTGCTAATAACCCATCCGCAACCACCAGACAGATGTGTTTATATGTGATAAAGTGAAAAGCTGAGGCCTGCCCCCAACCCTAACCCTCTAATATAGAAAATGCGGTATAGGCTATGATCAGATTGCGGAAAGATTTTTGGGCAGATTTAGTCGTTTCCGCTTATAATTTCCAACATTTTGTAGGCTATTTGTTAGTCAACTTGTCTATAATTAGTAACATGCAGCTTCTCTTATGTAATTATATTTTGAAGACTAAATCAACTCTTGCTCACCAGAATAATTTCATAAATTGATAGAATGAAGTTGAAGTTCTCTGTGATCCAGTAGCGGTGCATGGTTAAAATCACTGGGGAAGCCAAGCCAGAAAAAAATCCCACATTACAACCTGTGTTGTGATATTTGCATTGTTTTTTGTTCTTGCGACCGTGCTATAGGCTAGAGGCCTAAGGCCAAGACAATAAGACACAGTGGCATAATAAATTCAACCAAACCTTTGCTTCATCACAAAACCGGAACGCAACCTCTGTCCGGTGAAGTTCACAAAGCATATTTAATGTAACAAACAGTTAAATGACCTACAGCATGGTCAAGCAAGTTAATGTTTCTGACATTTTTTGGATCACTAAACAACTAGCCTATTGATTTAGAACCAGAGAGTTACCGCTAGTCGCAAAGAAAACATGAGCTGCCTCAACTATTCCAGCACCATTTCAACTTCAACATCATGAAATCACCTATATTTAGTTTAATACAGTGACCACTAAAATATATAAAAAACAATTTAGTCCAATCAACTTAAGCTAAATATGATGTGGCTGTCCATGGTTATGATTTCTGTGTGTGTGTGTGTGTGTGTGTGTGTGTGTGTGTGTGTGAGAGAGAGACTCACCCTACTTGTAGAGAAACGCCAATGTCATCTTCCTCTCTTTCATGTTGAATAAATGGTCTATCACTGTCATACATTACACACTTATTTTTTTGTCTTAGGCTACCTGGCTAAAAAGTTTGCTCCCTAGGCTAACTTCCTTTCATGGGCAACATTAGCTAGTTAACATTAGCCTTCTAGATCTAGCTACATATTGAACTTCCATCCTCTCAGACCAGGGGCACAACAATGTATGAATTAATGGTTGGATCAGAATCGCCGTTATAATAATTGGCCAACACGGAGAATCAAGTAAAACCCCTATCTCCATCCATGGCTAATTTAGGAAAGGGACAATTTTAGCTAGCTAGCTAGCCACTGGGGGACAACAACACAATGAGATGCATAACGAGTTTCTGTTAGAATATTTTATTTTAAAAGAAACAACTATTAATGTTAATTTGAAAGACTCTGATATTATGTTTTATTTTGAAACAAATGATATGGACCCTGATTTAACTTGCATTGTTAATTTGTTTATCTTTAATGGAAGATTCCTTGTCCATAAAATGAAGTGGGCAGAAAACAAACCCCTTTTCACATTATTTAAGATAGAATTTACATTTTATTTTGAAATTATCAGTAAATGTAAAAACAAAAAAGCAATATGCACCATAAAAGTTCTTAACAAATTGAAAATTAATCTTGATATGTAATACTGTTAGGTTTATGTACTCTTGTTTGTATATTTCAGTTTTTTTGTATTTGTGTTCATAATAAAAAATGATTTGAAAACAATAACGAGTTTCTGTCAGTGACATATGCTCTCGATGTGATTGGAATGAAGCCATATCCAAACTGTCTTTGGTGCGCCAAGACCATTCACAGTTGAGCTCAACGCTGATTGGCTGTATTTTCTTTTTTTTTATATCAACGGAGGCCAAATGATCGCTGGCTTCCCTTGCATAATTTTTTTGGGGGGAAGCCTGGCCTTCCTTGGCATCCATGAACACAAGCCACTGCTGTGATCTCTGCTTCTTTTGTGGAGCAAAGACATTTAGGGACCGAGGGGAGAATGCAATAACTCTAAAGAAATGGGCAAGATTTTCAAAGCAAAATTTCCAAATGACATCAGTTTGACTGGTTGTAAGCAAATAGAAAGCTGTGTAAACGACCTAATGTGTTTTGATAAGATTTAAGTTCGGCTTGGATGCATATTTTATGTAGCCTAGTTGAAATACTAGCAGCTTTATGATGCCTATATATACTGAACAAAAATATAAATGCAACATGTTAAGTGTTGAAAGATCACAATCTTTCCACACACACAAAAACTTTATATCCTCTCATTTTGTGCACACATTTGTTTACATCCCTATTAGTGAACAATTATCCTTTGCCAAAATAATCCACCCACCTGACAGGTGTGGCATATCATGAAGCAGATTAAACAGCATGATCATTACACAGGTGCACTTTGTGCTGGGGACAATTGAAGGCCATTAAAAACCAGACAGCTGATGAAACAGGAGTAGGTGGGTGGGCACATGCCCATGGCTGCGACCCTGCCCTGTCATGTGAAATCCATAGATTAGGGTCAAATTAATTTATTTAAATTGACTGATTTCCTCATTTGAACTGTAACTCAGTAAAATCCTTGAAATTGTTGCATGTTGCATTTATATTTTTGGTCAGTATAGATATCACCTCTACAGATGGTATCTAACTGCACACTCATTATCTCAAGATGCTGAAAGACAGAAATCATATTTCTCCACTCCTGTTCCCAAGTCAAAATTTAGCCTACACTTAGTGTATACTTTTACTGCAACAAATGCTTAATTCTGCAGAAGTTAATATTAAGACTATGTGAGAGGTTATAAACCTACGGAGTGTCCAGATTTCAGTTTCAATTTAACCCATCTGAACAGAAGGCTACAGTTCCTTTGACGTGCCATAGGCCTATCTGATGTCCCTGTCTTGTCTGTCAAATTTGTATAGTGCCTCACAATCATCACACATAATATCATCCTCTTTTACCACTTCACCAAATCTTTCCCAAACATTAGGCACACTTTTCTGGCTCTCCCTTCTCAACTCTCCATTTCGCAGCTTTTCTACTATTGAAATAAACTCTGACATAGTCCTTTTTGCCTCCGTGGATCAACTAACTTTTTCTGACCATTCCCAAAACCATTTGGTGATATGTATATAGGGCAGCAGCCTCTAAGGTGCAGAGTTACGTAACCGTGTGGAAGCCGCCTAGTGCTGACTATTTAACAGTCTGATGGCCTTGATATAGAAGCTGTTTTTCAGTCTCTCGGTCCCAGTGTTGATGCACCTGTACTGACCTCGCCTTCTGGATAATAGCGAGGTGAACAGGCCGTGACTCAGGTGGTTGTTGTCCTTCATGATCTTTTTGGCCTTCCTCTGACATCGGGTGCTGTAGGTGTCCTGGATGGCAGGTAGTTTGCCCCGGGTGATGCGTTGGGCAGATTGCACCACCCTCTGGAGAGCTCAGCGGTTGCAGGCGGTGTAGTTGCCATACCAGGTGGTGATACAGCCCGACGGGATGCTCTCAATTGTGTATCTGTAAAAGTTTGTGAGGGTTTTAGGTGCCAGCCAAATTTCTTCAGCCTCCTGAGGTTGAAGAGGCGCTGTTTGCGGCTTCTTCACCACACTGTCTGTGTGGGAGGACCATTTCAGATCATCAGTGTACGTGTATGCTGAGGAACTTGAAGCTTTCCACCTGCTCCACTGCAGTCCCATCGATGTGGATAGGGGCGTGCTCCCTCTGCTGTTTCCTGAAGTCCACGATCAGCTCCTTTGGTTAGTCGACATTGAGTGAGAGGTTATTTTCCTGGCCCCACACTCCCAGGGCATCTCCTCCCTGTAGGCTGTCTCGTCATTGTTGGTAATCAGGCCTACTACTTGTTGTGTCGTCTGCAAACTTGATGATTGAATTGGAGGCTTGCATGGCCACGCAGTCATGGTTGAACAGGGAGTACAGGAGGGGGCTGAGCACTCACCCTTGTGGGGCCCCTGTGTTGAGGATCAGCGAAGTGAAGGTGTTGTTTCCTACCTTTAAAACCTGCGGGCGGCCCATCAGGAAGTCCAGAACCCAGTTGCACAGGGCGGGGTTCAGACCCAGGTTCCAAGCTTAATGATGAGCTTGGGTTCGATTGGGTTCAAGTCCAGGCTCTGGCTGGGCCACTCAAAGACATTCAGAGACTTGTCTCAAAGCAACTCCTGCGTTGTCTTGGCTGTGTGTTTAGGGTTGTTGTCCTGTTGGAAGGTGAACCTTTGTCCCAGTCTGAGGTCCTAAGCACTCTGGAGCAGGTTTTCGTCAAGGATCTCTCTGTACTTTGCTCCGTTCACCTTTCTCTTAATCCTGACTAGTCTCTCAGTCCCTGCTGCTGAAAAACATAAGCACAGCATGATGCTGCCACCCCCATACTTCACTGTAGGACTGGTGTCAGGTTTCCTACAGACGTGGCACATGGTATTCAGGCCAGAGTTCAATCTTGGTTTCAGACCAGTGAATCTTGTTTCTCATTGGACAGAGTCCTTTAGGTGCCTTTTGCCAAACTCTAAGTGGGCTGTCATGTGCCTTTTACTGAGAAGTGGCTTCCGTCTGACCGCTCTACCATAAAGGCCTGATTGGAGGAGTGCTGCAAAGATGGTTGTCCCTCTGGAAGGTTCTCCCATCTCGACAGGAGGAACTCTGGAGCGCCGTCAGAGTGAACATTGGCTTCTTGGTCACCTCCCTGACCAAGCCCCTTCTCCCCTGAGTGCTCAGTTTGGTTCCAAACCTCTTCTATTTAAGAATGATGGAGGCCACTGTGTTCTTGGGGACCTTCAATGCTGCATAAATGTTTTGTTTACTTCCCCAGATCTGTGCCTCAACACAATCCTGTCCCTGAGCTCTACGGACAATTCCTTCAACCTCATGGCTTGGTTTTTGCTCTGACATGCACTGTCAACTATGGGACCTTATATAGACAGGTGTGTGCCTTTCCAAATCATGGACTCCAATCAAGTTGTAAAAACATCTCAAGGATGATCAATGGAAACAGGATGCACCTGAGCTCAATTTCGAGTCTCATAGCAAAGGGTCTGAATACTTATGTTAATAGGGTATCTGTTTTCTAGATTTAATAAATTTGCAAACATTTCTAAAACCCTTTTTCTGGTTTGTAATAATGGGGTATTGTGTGTATAATCTGTAGATTGATGAGGGAAAAAATGTATTTGATAAATTAAAGGTCACGCCCTGACCTTAGAGAGCCTGTTTATTTCACTATTTGGTTAGGTCAGGGTGTGATTTGGGTGGGCATTCTAGTTTTCTATTTCTTTGTTGGCGGGTATGGTTCCCAATCAGAGGCAGCTGTCTATCGTTGTCTCTGATTGGGAATCATACTTAGACAGCCTGTTTTCCACCTGAGTTTGTGGGATCTTGTTTTTGTTCAGTTACTGTGTAGCCTGCAGAACATTACGTTCGTTTATCTTTTGTTGTTTTTTGGTGTTCATCTAAAATAAAGAAAGATGTACATCTTCCACGCTGAGCTTTGGTCTCATTCCGACGACGGACGTAGTAACACGTAGCAAAATGTGAAAAGGGGAAGTGGTCTGAATACTTTCCGGATGCACTGTAAATGTAGCCTATAAATGACAAAATAATTATACATTTATGGATTTAAGGTTTTATTTTATCTTTATTCAACCCCCTCCGCCACCTACCCGCCCTTCATTCACACAATATCTAATGACCCTAAACCCGCCAGCTATGCGTTCTAATGAATGATATGGAATGTGTTCCACAACGCGCTAGCAGAGTGGAACTGACCACCCACGGAGTTGCATTATTTTCCAGAGAACGCATAGAGCCCCCAGTTGATTATCCCTTTATAATTTAACACGTCACTAGAAATCTGTTCATTTCCAAGTAGAAATGTGTTCAACATCCACTGAACTAGCTAGCAAGTTTACTAGATAGCTGCAGTGGTTGCCATGGTAACCAACCAGACTTGCTAGTTTAGCTAACCAAACCATCAGTCCTAGCATGTTATTATGAAAATCGAATTCAACAATACCAATACTGTTTTCAAATGAGACTTTTTCTTTCAAATGTAGCTAAAAAAAAACATGTAAAAATTAACTATACCGTGCGTTATAGGGAAATAATGCATGCTCTAGAATACCCTTCAAGCCACTCAGAAAGAAGAATTCAACAATGCCATGTTATAATTAAGCAATAAGGCCCGAGGAGATGTGGTATATGGTCAATATACCATGGCTATGGGCTGTTCTTATGCACGATGCATTGCGTAATGCCTGGACACAGCCCTTAGCTGTGGTTTATTGGCCATGTGTCATAAACCCCCAAGGTGCCTTATTACTATTATAAACTGGTTACGAATGTAATTAGAGCAGCAAAAATAAATATTTTGTCATACCCGTGGTATACGATCTGATATACCACAGCTGTCAGTCAATCAGCATTCATGGCTCGAACCACCCAGTTTATAAAGCCTATTATAAACTGGATGGTTCGAGCCATGAATGCTGATTGGCTGAAAGCTATATTTATCAGACCATATACCAAAAGATGACAAAATATGTATTTTTACTGCTCTAATTACGTTGGTAACAGGTTTATAATAGCAATAAGGCTTCTCGGGGGTTTGTGATATATGGCCAATATACCACAGCTTAGGGCTGTATCCAGGCACTCCGCTTTGAGTCGTGCATAAGACCAGCCGTTAGCCGTGGTATATTAGCCATATAACACACCCTCTCTGGAAGTAAACTTGGAGTCACGTGATAATATGTTTTCTGGGCCTCCCACTATGACTCGGCAAACCATGCAGTTTATTAGGCTACAGATTAAATAGAAAAAACTTCACAGGGTGGTGCATGTGATGAGCTGGATGCTCCTTTGCAATAAATATAGAGGGTCTTATCATGGTGATAAGATTGATGCTTTTATAATAATAATCTCATAATGTATGTAGCCTACCCGCACTGTATCAGCGAGCTGTTGGCTAGAGCACACATGCCAAGACCAGTGAGCACATTTGATATATAATGCAACTGTTTGTGACAAAAACCATCAGTAGAGTTGAACATGCGATGGAAACCCATTTAACTTGGATTTTTCATTCAATACATGGGAATTTAACCACAAACGTTGTTTATATGTGCACTATGTCATCACGCACATACTTTTATCCTCAATAAATCAGTTTGATGGAAACACATTTCTGGTGTGAAAATGCACATTATTTTGTGCAGATTATAGAATATTCGCATGAAACCCTGTCGCAAATTGAATGCAAACCTAGCTAATGAGGGACTTTTATTTTGAAGGCGAAACTCAAATTCCACTATTGTGGCTAGCTTCACATAGGTGTGGTTTTGTGACCTGCCTGGGTAAAGGCAAATATGTGCAAATTTGGAAGTCCAACCAGCAATGAACACTGGATTAGCTTTCATTATTAAATGCAAAATGATCCTACATTTTTTGCTCAAGATTGATATGTGGGTTAATTTTGATTATTAAAAAGTAGCCTGAATCATTTTGTTATCACAATAGTGTACATTTTTTAAAACTATTTATTTAAAAGAAAAGATGAGTATGGCCAATTCATAATAAATGTATTATATATGTTTTTATATATCTTATATATAGTGCTTTTCATTAAAGACAATCTCAAAGATGCTTTAAAAAACTAAAAATAAATGTAGGGTTCTGGTAGTGGCAGGTCTTGACATGGCGATGGTCATGTCAAGACGCCTGGATAGGTTTTTAATGTATATCAGCTGACCACATAATGTTATTGCAATCTGGTGCCCGATGGCACAGTCAATGACATGGCATGCAACCATTGGTTGATGCATGCAACGTCTGAGCAGTAGAACACAACACACGTGTTGATGCAGTTCAGAAAGGCAGTAGCGGAGGGAGTGACGACGGTACAGGGAGGGAGAAGCGCCAGTTGGGTAGACAGGCCCGGAGCTCGTCTGCATGATTTAAGAGACCACTTATCAACATTAATGCAATTAAGGTTGCCAAAATTACTTGTCTCTGATATCTAACAACCATGGTTAGACTAACAATATGATGCCCAAAATGCACTGGAATGGGATGTTTTCTGTTACTTGATTGGAATAAAGTGTGTTGTACTCTCAAAACTGTTAACACTCCATACCCAACTGTGTGCCTGGGAGATTGGTGACAGACCATTAGCTGGGTCATCTAAGGGGCATGTGCTATGCGTGTTTGGCTCCAAAGTCTCCCAAGTGCTGCTACTACTACAGTACATGTGTTGCAACATACTGTATGGCTGAATCCCAAATCACCCAACTCCCTCCGGCCCTCCATTTGCACGTTCACGCGCGCCTCCATCATATGCACAAGTGTCCCAAAGCTGAGGGATTGAAAATGATTGAGGGTTTAGGGGCTAATTAAGACCCTCCAATAGCCACATTGACCAAGGCTGCTGGCTCCAGAGTGAAGTGCTATCCCAACACGCACCACAATATATGTTTAGAATTTGCTCAATTTCATACAAATTAATTGAGAGGTGTGTTTAATGATATGACGTGTGTTTGTTTGTGACTGATTTCGAAACTTGACATATAAAACAAATGAAATACTTACCAAATGAAAATGTTTTACTGTAACATCTTGTAAAACAACTGGGGGATTTGTTTAATTTAATTTCATGTTTTATTATTTAAATGTGAACATGAATTGCATCATTCAAGTCACCAGTGTGTGCTGAAGTTGATAGGTTTATTGATCCCTCGCCACTCTATGGAAGTCTCATTCGGTTGTCACTGGGGCCTTTTCTCATTTGGGCAAGTCCGTCTTCCGCCCTCTCTCCTCTGTCCTCTCATCGATAAGTGGTCAAGTGGTCGATAGCCTCCTTTTGGCAAGGAAGAGTCTTTTGCAGAAGAGTTTTGAAATCTGTTTGTATAAGCAATTGTTTTCTCAAAGGAGAAAAGCATGCGAACATTTAAAATGATATGCTACTTTAATCTGGAAAATGTCTTGCACAACTTGCTACATTTGTTTTTATAACTTTAGAAATGTATTTTGGAATTCCACCCTGTAAACGTAATTTGCCTGATGAGGCGCGATTGGAGGAGTCTCATTTCGTATGAGCACATTTTCGTACATTTTCCCTCTCTTCGATTACCTTACCTTTTTCAAAAGGAAGCGTCAGAGAACGGAGAAGAGAGGATGCAGGAGTTTAACAAATCCAATTGAGAAAAGGCATAGATCGTATACAGCTACGGACAGAAGTGACTTTACGTAGCAGGTTAGAACAGCACATATAAGCCTGGGACAGTAACCACTCAAAGTTGGCCTTCGTGGGAGTGACCTATTGAGTAAAATTTGTCATCATTTCATTTTTGCAAATCATATGAGGCGTGGCTCTGTGCTTGTTGTGTGCATACAGGGATGGTTAGCGGGAAGGTGCTGTGTGAGATGACTGGTTGGTAGCACTCACTTCTGTCATCAAGAAGTACTTTGAGAGACTAGTCAAGGATCATATCACCTCCACATTACCGGCCACCCTAGAACCACTTCAGTTTGCATACCACCCCAACATACCCCCAATGTGGTACGCAATCACTATCACGCTGCCCTATCCCATCTGGACAAAAGGAATACCTATGTAAGAATGTGGTTCATTGACTACAGCTCAGCATTCAACACCATAGTACCCTCCAATGAGCCATTGGGCCCGCCCTGCAACCTCATTGAATAGTGCTGGACTGGCCTCTTGCAAGCCGTCACTAAAATGCGAGGGGCTTAGGCTCATAGGCTTGAACTCTAATTACTAGGGAGCTGGCCCATGTGGGGCTAAATGTAGGGTAAATGGTGGCGGCACAGCTTCAAGAAAACTGTCGCCTTGAAACTAGAGATTTCATGGTTAATTGAGATAAAACAGTAATTCTGCGCATAGATTATGCGAGTATGAACTACACATTTACACAACCAGCCCAAAGTGTGGGGTTTAAAAAATACATTCTTAGTCGCCAAAGTACAGGAGTATGTCTTTAATTGCTCACTACATGTTTTAATAGATTGCCCCTAGGTCTAGCTCCAGGGGTATGACAGAGCTGTGACAATCCAGTTGGATATACAAGTATTTCAATTTATCAGAACCAAATTATCCATCCATATAGTTCGAATGACTGAAATCCTAAAGTGTTCTGTACAGTTGGCCATGGACCTGAAAACTCCGGGAAAGATACCAATAGGCCTGCTGATTAATATTTAACAAAACTGGAATGGTAATGCACGCCTGGAGTTGAGGGCAGGAATTGTCTGATACGTTTTTGGCGAAATAAAGTAAATATGCTGCTTACCATTCCGTTGAAAGTTATTAGTGCGCATTTCTTCTTTAGTTACACCTCGTGTTGTTCATTATGGGGAAATGTCCAGACCACTCCAGATATTCCAGCGATTGCTAAATATTTCACCACAAAAGGTAGATATGAAGAAGTGAACCCTTACCTCATTGATGACATACTCGCTGTAAACAAATCTCTTGTAAAGCCCCCATCTGCAGAATGTCGCGAAATTCATCTGACCGCTATCATACGGCACGGTTCAAGGTACCCGACGACGAAAAACGTCAAGAAGATGCGAGCACTTCACAATCTTGTTGTACAGAAGGCCTCTGGAGAAGAGCGCTGGTTGCGTGAAATTACGCAGTGGAAGATGTGGTACACTGATGAGATGGATGGCCGTCTCGTTCAAAAGGGAGTCCTCGACCACAGGCATTTGGCAGTCAGGTTGTCCAAGTTATTTCCATCATTGATATCTAAGGAGAAGCTACAAGATGGTCACATCAAGTTCATGACCAGTTCTAAGCACAGGTGTGTGAACAGCACCCTTTCTTTCCAGGGAGGACTGGCAAAGCTCTGGGACATAGAAGGTAGATATAACCCTACTCGATGTCTGTATGATAGCATCGTGTCAAAGTGCAAGCATATTGCATACAACTCTTTATTTATTATTTGCAAGACATAAGGCATATATATACTAAGTAGGTCAATGTTAGCCTTGTCGTATTTGAGGAAAGCTCAACTACGTTCTTATATCGAGGCAGGGTTGAGGATCGATAACTGGTCAATTTGCTAGTAAGAGAGTGGCCAAGTCGGCGGGATATCTGTTTCCCTCCAGAAGGTAGCGTTGTTCTTCGTTTCGCCCACCAAGCGAGTTTTTGGATGGAGGTCAGTGAGTCGAATTTGGTCAACAAAAAAACGAATGGGTTATTTGCGGGAATGATCGAATAAAAGTTTCGTAATGCTTAAGTTGTTAAGCGTGTACTAACAAGGACACGTGACATCCCGGCAACTTTATACATTTTTTTTCGGAGTTGTCTCGAAATTATTATGCATATTAATGGTATGAAATAAACCCTAATCGAATATTTAAAATATATTACAATAATGCGATGTATCTACCAATCCAAGAAGGGACAGTTGGGAGCTAGAGAACCCGCCGAGTTGCTTTGTGGCTCCCATTGTTAGGGTAGAGAGAGGTATCTTGTCAGTATATCCATAATCTTTGCTAGCAACAACAGCAGTCGAAACATGGTGCTTTCAAGACAACTGGTAACGCGGGGGAAAAAAAGAGGTCAAATCATGACGTCAGTTTATTTTCGGGTCGGAATGTCCGAATTTAAGAAAGATGCCCGAGTTGACTGTTCAGTTGGATGACTGTTTTTTCAGAGTTCCCAGTTGTCTTGAACGTGGCATCCATGCTTATCAATTCAATTCAATGGGCTTTATTGGCAGATAATATACAACAATTAAATAAACAATAAAAATGAACAGTAAACATTACACTCACAGAAGTTCCAAAAGAATAAAGACATTACAAATGTCATATTATGTATAAATACAGTGTTGTAACGATATACATAAGGGAAAATAAATAAGTATAAATATGGGTTGTATTTACAATGGTGTTTGTTCTTCACTGGTTGACCTTTTCTTGTGGCAACAGGTCACAAATCATGCTGCTGTGATGGCACACGGTGGCAAGAAAATGTACACTGCTAATCAATCTCAGTGTATGTAGTACCTCAAGGCCGCTACACCTGCAGTTGAGCAACACAAATTAGGAAAAAAATGTGGTGGTTGTATTCGATAAAAGTTTTTATTAAAAGTATGAATTTCAGCACCCCACAGTAGGACCACAGTTGTACAGGAAAAATGTAGATACAGGTAAGCGTTTTCAGAATTGACATTTTTACAAGTATAGACTGATAAATCACGCAACCAGTTATCAATACTCAACCGCTTAGATATAAGAGAACAGAGTTTAGCGTTCCTCAGCTAGGCTGGTCCCAGATCTGTTTGTGCGTTTGCTTACACTATTTGTCATTGACAAGCTAAACAATTGACCCTTCGCTAAGCTCCGACCCCATTGGTTACTGTTGCGTCCTCGGACAACATGTTCCCTGGAATCCCAATTCCCCAAATTGTTTGGCATGAGTTGGTAGGAGAGCAGAAACAACACCCACGCTAGGTAAATGTAATACCGATATTATATTTTGTCATAAGTGGTCATTTTTCATGATATTGCATTGGCCAGCAGTCTTTTGGTTGTGAAATTATAAACAATGTGTCATAACACGCAGGGTTATAACACTATCGATAACACTGTAAAAAAAAACGTTCTGAACTTGTCACTAGCTTTTCATTTGTGCTTTTCATTCACTTTCATTGACCTTAATATTATTATAATTTTCAAAACTTTGAAGATCTCCGTTTGAATGACCAGTGCCTTCTATGTTTGATTCCAAAGATGAAGAGATTGACTACGAGGTGAACGATGCACTGATGAGGTTCTTTGACAAATGCACCAGGTTTGTGGAGACTGTCGACAAGAACCAGTCAGCCATGGCTGAGCTGGACAAGTTCACGTCCAGTGCAGAGATGAGGAGGGTGCAGGAGAAGATAGCAGACCGGCTCCTGGTCCCCTACAGCCACATTACATCAGGTCTCCATCTCTAGCCTATCTGTCTCTATCTCTATTTGTGTGTGAGTTGTCACAGGACGTTGGGAAACAAAAATGTCTATTCTACAGTGGATAGTAAATATTTTATAGCTATTCTATTATTACTGAGAGGGCTATCCTCATGATGTTGCTCATGTTCTCTATACAATGAACGGATCTCCTTCAGATCTGCTTGATTGCAAACATTTTACAGAATATTTAGACACTAGATGGGGCTGTTTTCTCACTAACAGTACAAAACAGTTAAGCCCTCCCATATACAATTCCCTCAACTGAATGGTTTTGTCAGAATGTCATTTTTACACGGAATGGCGGGAGGTAGCCTAGCGGTTAAGAAAGTTGGGCAAGTAACCGAAAGGTCGCTGGTTTGAATCCCCAGGTCGACAAGGCAATTAAAGTTCCAATGGAGCCATTTTTTTATCTCAATATCAAATCATTTCTGGGTAACAATTAAGTACCTTACTGTGATTGTTTTTAGAGACCGAGCTATATGTTGTTTGGGGTCCGATATGATTCCTGTATTTTGAGGGGGAAAACGTACCAATACTGATATATCTGTCGATGTACTGTTTTACAGTGGGGGAATTAGTGTAATTTTTCCACACTGAATTCTCATACATTGCCATCCAAAAGAGCAATTGTCCAATAACTGCTTCAAATATTGATTCCATACATTGTGACAATAATGGCACATCATGAAAATGGCCGCAAGTGTTCAGATTAGTGCCCTCAGGAAGTATTCATACCCCTTGACTTATTCCACATTTTGATGTGTTACAGCCTGAATTCAAAATTTATTAAATAAAATAAAAAATCTCACCTATCTACACACTATACTTCACAATCACAAAGCGAAAACATGTTTTTAGACATTTTTGCTAATTTATTGAAAATTAAATACAGAAATATCTAATTTACATAAGTATTCACACCCCTGAATCAATACTTTGTAAACACACCTTTGGCCGCGATTACAGCTTACAGTCTTTCTGGGTAAGTCTTTAGAGTTTTGCAAACCTGGATTGTACAATATTTGCACATTATTATTATTTTATTTCTTCAAGCTCTGTCAAATTAGTTGTAGATCAATGTTAGAAACCCATTTTCGGGTCTTGTCGTAGATTTAAATCGAAACTGTAACTTGCCTCTCTCTCAGGAACATTCACTGTCTTCTTGATAAGCAATTCCAGGGTAGATTTGTCCTTGTGTTTTAGCTTATTGTCCTGCTGAAAGGTGAATACATCTCCCAGTGTCTTGTGGAAAGCAGACTGAACCAGGATTTTGCCTGTGCATAGCTCCATTCTGTTTTATTTTTTTATCCTGACAACTCCCCAGTCCTTAACGATTACAAGCATACACATAAAATGATGCAGCCATCACTATGTTTGAAAATATGGAGAGTGGTACTCCGTAATGTGTTTTATTGTATTTGCACCAAACATAACACATTGTATTCAGCACAAAAAGTGAAGCGCTTTTTTTCCACATTTGTAGCAGTATTACTTTAGTGCCATGTTGCAAACAGGATGCATGTTTTGAAATATTTGTATTCTATGCAGGGTTCCTTCTTTTCACTCTGTCAATTAGGTTGGTATTGTGGAGTAACTACAATGTTGTAGATCTATCCTCAGTTTTCTCCTATCACAGCCATTAGACTCTGTAACTGTTTTAAAGTTACCATTGGCCTCATGGTGAAATCCCTGAATGGGTTCCTTCCTCTCTGGCAACTGAGTCAGGAAGAACACCTTTATCTTTGTAGTGACTGGGTGTATTGATACACTATCCAAAGTGTAGTTCATAACTTCACCATGCTCAAATTGATATTCAATGTCTGCTTTTTTCCCCCCATCTACCAATAGGTGCTCTTCTTTGCAAAACATTGGACAACCTACATGGTCTTTGTGGTTGAATCTGTGTTTGATGGACTTTACAGATAATTGTATGTGTAGGGTACTGAGATGAGGTAGTCATTCTAAAGTCATGTTCTACACTATTATTGCACACAGTGAGTCCATGCATCTTATGTGACTTGTTAAGTACATTTTTACTTATTTACTTTACTTATTTAACTTATTTAGGCTTGCCATTACAAAGGATTTAAATACTTATTGACTCAAGACAGTTCAGCTTTTTATTTTTTATTCATTTGTAAAAAATAATAATAATAATAATTTTAAAACATCATTCTACTTTGACATTATAGGGTATTGTGTGAAGGCCAGTGACATAAAAATCTCAATTTAATCTATTTTAAGTTCAGGTTGTAACAACAATGTGGAAAAGGTCAAGGGGTGTAAATACATTCTGATGGCGTTGTAAGCAAGATATTCCCTTTTTTCATCCTATTTATTGAATATCGGTTATCGGTGGAGTTATTGGCCGACACCAATGTAGCGTTTAAAGGCCAATATTATCCTACAATATCGGTGAACCTATATATCGGTCGGGCTCTAATTGTTTTCAGTTAAAATAGTCAAAAAGAAAAAAAAATAGCTTCTTATCGAAGAGCAATTTCTCAAGCAAGAATTTAGCTAGCACTGTCAGGGAGTGGTCGGAGTTGGGAGGGGAAAACTAGCTATTATTGACAGAGATGTTTTGATCTCTCTTTCTTATTGGCCTGTTAACTAATTTACCACCAGGTAATGTCACCAGGCAGGTCAAAACTCACAGGCTGAAATTTCTGTCGGTCTTTTCAAGTAGCTCTTACACTGAAAGGGCATTATCATAATTTTCACATTTATTTTTCCAACCTCATAGTGTGGAAATATATTACAGCTGGGCGATATGGACAAAAATACACATTGTGATAAATTGCCTGAATTGATCCGATAACGATAAATAGAACAATAAGTTTGTAACATTAATGTGAACCACAGTTTAAAAACAAATATATTTTAAACTACTACTACTAGTTTGATGGTTGTAGCCATCATTTGTGTCATTAACAATCACCCATTTTAGCAAACTTATTTTGTTTCATACTTCATATTATCGTTATGAACAATATCAGCAAATGCCTGCGAAATGTGATCGGTATGGTTGTTGTCAATCATTTTCGGTTTATTGTCCTAGCTCTAAAATACACTACTTAACCAAAAGTATATGGACACCTGCTCGTCGAAAATCTCATTTCAAAATTATGAGCATTAATATGGAGTTGGTCCCCCTTTGCTGCTATAACAACCTCCACTCCTCTGGGAAGGCTTTCCACTAATGTTGGAACATTGCTACGGGGACTTGCTTTCATTCAGCCACGAGTGTTAGTGAGGTCGGTCACTGATGTTGGGCGATTCACATTCTGTAAGCTTGTGTGGCCAACGGGTGTGGCTGAAATAGCCAAATCCACTAATTTGAACGGGGTGTCCACATACCTTTGTATAAATATATAACACAGGAAAATCCCATTTTTGACTGCACTGGGCCTTTAAACCTAATTGTTCCATAAGTCGATCTGGATAAGTGTCTGCTAAATGACTCAAATGTAATGGCTCCTGTGAACACTTTGCCATTACTTTCCCCCTGTAGACATGGCTGAGGCTGCATTTTACCTGTGTGCTTACGAGTTGGCCATCAAAACCATCAACTCCCCCTGGTGTCAACTCTTTGATGAGGCAGATGCACTGGTACGTCAACTGTATTCCCTGCAGTAGTAATCATTTTACGTCATTGCAGAGTATTGACCAGTTCAAGTGAAAATGGAACCATTTATTATTTATGGGGAACTCTATTTTTTTGAAGCAGTGATCAAAAACATTGAGGTTCGTCAATATTGGAGAGATGAATTAGATGCATCTAGCCTAACTAGTAATCCATTGAGCTTTTTATGTGAAGTGCTTTTGCTGATAGGACATTAATCTAAAACATAATGAATGTATTATTTACAATATCCTCACCTAATCTACAGTATGAATAGATCTTGCATTGTCAATAAGAAGCTGGGCTATGTGGGTGTGTCCTGTTTTATAAGGTAAGTTGGCCCAGCTCTCAGGTGGCCTAGGGGAAATCCTACCACGACTCTACACAATGAGAGATTGTCTATCTGAGGGCGTCACTCACCGAAGTATTCATACAAAGCCTACCCTACATATCATGGTATACGGTGCATTCGGAAAGTATTGAGACCCCTTAACGTTTTCCACATTTTGTTACGTTACAGCCTTATTCTAAAATGTATTCATGTTTTTTCCCCCCTCACCAATCCAAACACAATACCCCATAATGACAAAGCAAAAAAGGTTTTTCAGACATTTGCAAATTTATAAATAAAAAATAAAAAAATGAAATATCACATTTACACTAGTATTCAGACCCTTTGCTATGAGACTCGAAATTGAGCTCAGGTGCATCCTGTTTCCATTTATCATCCTTGAGATGTTTCTACAACTTGATTGGAGTCCACCTGTAGTAAATTAAATTCATTGGACATGATTTGGAAAGTCTATATAAGGTCCCACAGTTGACAGTGCATGTCAAAGCCATGAGGCCAAAGGAATTGTCCGTAGAGCTCCAAGACAGGATTGTGTCGTGGCACAGATCTGGGGAATGGTACCAAAAAATGCCTACAGCATTGAAGGTCCCCAAGAACATTGTGGCCTCCATCATTCTTAAATGGAAGAAGTTTGGAACCATCAAGACTCTTCCTAGAGCTTGCCTCCCGGCTAAACTGAGCAGTTGGGGGAGATGTGCCTTGGTCAGGGAGGTCACCAAGAACCCGATGGTCACTCTGACAGAGTTCCTCTGTGGAGATGGGAGAACCTTCAAGAAGGACAACCATCTCTGCAGCACTCCACCAATCAGGCCTTTATAGTAGAGTGGGCAGACAGAAGCCACTCCTCAGTAAAAGGCACATGACAGCCCGTGTGGAGTTTGCCAAAAGGCACCCAAAGACTCTCAGACCATGAGAAACAAGATTCTCTGGTCTGATGAAACCAAGAATGAACTCTTTGGCCTGAATGCCAAGTGTCACATCTGGAGGAAACCTGGTACCATCCCTACAGTGAAGCATGGGGGTGGCAGCACCATGCTGTGGGGATGTTTTTCTGCGGTAGGGACTGGGAGACTAGTCTGGATCAAGGGAAAGATGAACGGAGTAAAGTACAGAGAGATCCTTGATGAAAACCTGCTGCTGAGCGCTCAGGACCTCAGACTGAGCTAAGATTCACCTTCCAACAGGACAACAACCCTAAAGACACAGCCAAGACAACGCATGAGTTGCTTCGGGACAAGTTTCTGAATGTCCTTGAGTGGCCCAGCCAGAGTCCAGGCTTGAACCCTATCGAACATCTTGCGAGTGGCACAGCGGTCTAAGGCACTGCATCTCAGTGCTAGAGGCGTCACTATAGACCCTGGTCCGATTCCAGGCTGTATCACAACCGGACGTGATTGGGAGACACACAATTGGCCCAGCGTTGTCTGGGTTAGGGTTTGGCTGGGGTAGGTCGTCATTGTAAATAAGAATTTGTTCTTAACTGACTTGCCTAGTTCAATAAAAAAGAGACCTAAAAATATCTGTGCAGCGACACTCCCCATCCAACCTGACAGAGCTTGAGAGGATCTGCAGAGAAGAATGGGAGAAACTCCCCAAATACAGGTCTGCCAAGCTTGTAGTGTCATACCCAAGAAGACTTCAGGCTTTAATCGCTGCCAAAGGTGCTTCAACAAAGTACTGAGTAAAGGATCTGAATGCTTTTGTAAATGTGATATTTCAGTTTCTTTTTTGTAATAAATTTGCAAACATTTCTAAAGACCCTTTTTTGTTTTGTCATTATGGGGTATTGTGTTTAGATTGATGAAAAAAAACAATTGAATCCATTTTAGAATAAGGTTGTAACGTAACAAAATGTGGAAAAAGTCAAGGTCTTTCCGAATGCACTGTACTTATACAGCAATTACCCCACTAACAGGTTAATGTATATGGAAACTATCTAACGTGGTATCCACACAAAGCCTACACCATCTAATCCCATGGTATACTTACACAGCATTTACCTCACAAACAGGTTTTGGAGTATGCAAATGACCTGAAGCAGTTCTGGAAAAGGAGTTATGGTCATGACATCAACAGCAAGTCAAGCTGCATCCTTTTTCATGATGTATTCAGCCGTCTGGATAGAGCGGCCAATGAGATCAGGTGAGGGACTGGTTAGCCTTTGGGTAAAAATGTAACTAACGTAAAAAAAAAACATTTTTAGGCTATATGTGTTTAAAAGGACAGGAAACTTCATAATCAAAGTTTGTCAGACGTTTACAAACCAGAAATATAGTGTAATGTAAACATTAATTGTTGTCCCACGCCATTGGTTGTGTTGGTCCGCGTCTTTATATCCCACATGAATGGAAAAAAATAAGCACAGAATAAAATCTGGAAATTATAGCGCTTATCTTTTCCATTGATTCCATTCTACTCAACAGATGTCTGGGAAGTGGACGTATCTCAATGCAAGACCACTTTGCCTGGGGCTGTGGTAGCCTTGAGGTTGCCTTTGTGTTGTTGTACCCTTGAGCAAAGATCTTATCCCCTAACCTGCTCAATGGATGCTGCTCTGTGGCTGACCCTGTGCAGCTTCCAGCCTCATGTGAGTGTGGGTTGTGTCTGAGTTGTTGGGAAAAAACAAGACCGCGAAAAGACGTATGTTTCGCAATGGATACTTCCTAAACCGACCAAAAATTCAAGTGGTATTGTACTTGAGGTCAGAAAGATCTGACAAACTTTGATTTTGGTGTGAACTGTCGTTTTTAAGGGATACTTCCAAAACCGATTAGGACCAAACTGTAATATTATACAAACAACTGCCCGGTACAGTATCTATTGCAAGTGTCAGAAATACTGTTAGAAAATAACCTGTCAACGTGTCAATAGAATATGACGCATGAACCTTCTCGTTTGCACCCTGTGTCCTGTTATACATCCTAGTTTAGCCAAGTCCTCAAACTGTCAGTGTCGTATACATGATACTGAGAGAAGTTTAACCAAAGCGCATACATATGGGGGTAGGATTATGGGCAATCCACATCAAACATTATTCAATACTCATTATAGGGTTCAAATGAGTAATACAATTACCCATCCATAGCAGCTCATCATAGAAGTTTGCAGACCTTTTTGTCTGGTCAGGATCCTGTTGTGTGGGTGTGTGTGTGTGTGTGCCTTTTCCCTGGACTGTGACGAAATTGTATTTTGTGGTTCACGCACCACACCCACACGTCAATACACACTTCTGTTACAGAATGAATGTGTCTGTCATGCTGTGTTGCACGCACAGTGCATGTAGCAGCACACCTGATCATAGAACTCGTAAGAATATGAATCTGTGAGTTGTGGCACTCCTCTGTTGTAAAGGTAAGAGGAGATTTGATTTGATTTGATTTGATTTTTCAAATAATGTGAATTGATGTACCTGCCACATCATCTCAAGGTTTCTTGTCAGTCAATGGAACACTGTAGGTGAGAGTGGGGTAAATGGAGCCATTTTTTACATTCCGCCTTACTATGTGAAGGGAAATATAGTACTCTTTCTAACTGATATCTACACATATTTCAGGGTGTTGTGTATCCTTGGAAATAATAATAAAAAAAATATATAAACATAACAGTTTGTAAAACATAGTTTGTCCAAAAAAAAGTGTTCTCTTGGAACAACTTACCCCCGGGTATGGGGTAAATTGAGCATAGGCCAGGGTAGATTGAGCCGCCTTGGGGTAAGTGGGTGCTTCTGTCCTGTGACAGTGGGCGATGGTGCTAGTAGGTCATAGAATGGGGCTGTGGTATATTGTATATCTTAAATGTATGTCTACATTCCGATGTAGATCACTGTTTAATATTGATTACCCTTCCATTTCCATACCCGTTGTCTGGGACAGGGATTTTGTTTCGATGTGCCAATTCGTAGGCAAGATTTCTGCATTTGAGGTTACTAAGCCCATGAAACTGGTCCGTGAAATTCTTTAAATTTTTAGCAAGCTCAGACTCCATGTCATCAGATAAAACCTTGTGTGTCTCTGCTAATCTATCATAGCGTGTCGCACAGGTACATGTCTGTTTGTTTCTTCTTTTTTTTACCTCTTCAGTGTCACTCAGTAAAACAAAATATTCCATTGCTGCTGCTCGAATGGACTTCTTCCCTTCTTTCACTTCCTTGGCTGCTCTATCAAGAACCTCAAGGGGGGTTAGACTCCTGCTTGTTTTACGTTTGTATACACAGGGCACAATGTCTGCTCTGTAACCATACAGATTTTGTTCATATAACACATTGTAAAAATACTAATGCATACTAATGTTTGAATGCATAAAACTGAGAATGCAATCATCATTTGAATAGGGTATGGTGGCCATTGGCTCAACTTACCCTAGTCATTGCCTGAACTTACTCCAAGGCAAACATTAGGACTATATTAGACCACACAGCTACAAGGATGCACTTTCATGTTAGGTTAAATAAATTAATTTGACTTTCTGAAAATCTGTTTTTTGGACCTAACTTGCTCACCACTTTTTCCATGTGGTTTCTTCCTTCAGACTCCATGAAATGATGACCACATCGGCAAAGGGGAAAATCTTGCATTTAGTACAGGGCAACATGCAGGGACAACATGTTGCGGTCAATTCCTGCATTCCATACATGAATACAAATCGTTCAAAACTGTTCTCAACTGACACCCCCTTGAGTATATGTCGACTAGTGTATGACAACTAGTGTTTTGCAATTCACTGCCTCTGGTCAAGCAAGTTCTTGTTCACTTACATACCACATTGTTCTGCCGCAAATAAATAATTACCCTCCTGAAGTATACATGTCCCATTCTGTCCCTCAGATCTGGCAGTAATGTCACAGAAGCAGCGACCATCCAGGTGGGTCATGCTGACACTCTCCTGCCTCTGCTGACCCTGCTGGGCTTCTTCAAGGACAGCGTGCCCCTGACCTCCGACAACTATGTCACCCAGGGCCAGCGTGCCTTCCGCACTAGCCGAATGATGCCCTACGCTGCCAACCTGGTCCTTGTGCTGTATGACTGCAGTGGAAACCTCCGTCTGCAGGCACTGCTCAACGAGAGGCCCCTGGCCTTCCCAGGCCTGGCCGACAACCAGGGGGAGGAGGGAGCCCCGCTCTACCAGGATGTCAGAGACCACTACGGGGAACTGCTCCAGGGCTGCGACTTTGAGAAGGAGTGCCAACTGTTCCCATCCAAATGAGGGAGTCAACGCTATAAACGGGTGTCATTCATCAGTAAAGTGTGTCTCTGATGTGTATTCAAATCAAAGTTTATTGGTTGCATACAAAGATTTGGAAGTGTTATAGCAGGTGCAGTGAAATGCTTATGTTACTCGCTCTAACAGTGCAGTAGAATGCCTCAAATACACAAATAATAAAACAATATTTGCTGTAATATTATAGATATGGTTAGACCAATGTGGCGAGCTGCTGTGGTAGAGCACCACTTTACTTCTATGGCTAGATAATTTGATTGAGAGTGAAATTTCTGTGTATATGCGCAATGTTGGAATGGAATTATGATTCACTCTGTTCAAGGCCACAACATCCGTTTATTCAAATGTATGGTAGTATTAGAGACACAAAACAGATTAATCGGACCAAATTTACCAATTGAGATCCATTGGAGGCTCCTAAGGGGAGGACGGCTCATAATAATGGCTGGAATGGAGCGCAATGAATGGCATTAAACACATGGAAACTATGTATTTGATACTATTCCACTCCAGCCATTACCACGAGACCGTCCTCCAAAATGAAGGTGCCACCAACCTCCTGTGTTGAGATCAATCCACCAAAAGTGCTGACTTTAATGTAAGCTTGCCACTGCTACCAATACAGAAGTATTACTAATATTACTAGAATCTGTCAAATCAAACGGGATACAGCTTATGACCAAAAATGACAGTTACTGTACATAGTAGGTGATACACTGCCCCTCTCCAGAAACAACACCTATCCTCCATGTACTTGTGTAGACCTGAGAAGAACGCATAGGTGTAGTCATTATGATTTATTTTTTATTTTTAATGAAGTGGAGATACTACCATATTTCGTACACCTATTGTGGAGATATAGGCCAGAATTGTCTTTTTTGGACAAGGACTATGTAATTTATATAATGTCCTGCTGCTAGATATTACAGAAGTTAGGCCTATAATTGTTCTAATACTGTATAACTTGATTATTATTAAAGTATAATTTGAACTACACAGGCTAGTTTATTTTGTTAAAACTTTTGAACAGACGATGCAATCTCAACCACACTGCACACTGCCCTAACCCATCTGGACAAGAGGAATACCTATGTGAGAATGCTGTTCATTGACTATAGCTCGGCATTCAACACCATAGTACCCTCCAAGCTCGTCATCAAGCTCGAGACCCTGGGTCTCGACCCCGCCCTGTGCAACTGGGTACTGGACTTCCTGACGGGCCGCCCCCAGGTGGTGAGGGTAGGCAACAACATCTCCTCCCCGCTGATCCTCAACACTGGGGCCCCACAAGGGTGCGTTCTGAACCCTCTCTTGTACTCCCTGTTCACCCACGACTGCGTGGCCACGCACGCCTCCAACTCAATCATCAAGTTTGCGGACGACACAACAGTGGTAGGCTTGATTACCAACAACGACGAGACGGCCTACAGGGAGGAGGTGAGGGCCCTCGGAGTGTGGTGTCAGGAAAATAACCTCACACTCAACGTCAACAAAACTAAGGAGATGATTGTGGACTTCAGGAAACAGCAGAGGGAACACCCCCCTATCCACATCGATGGAACAGTAGTGGAGAGGGTAGCAAGTTTTAAGTTCCTCGGCATACACATCACAGACAAACTGAATTGGTTCACTCACACAGACAGCATTGTGAAGAAGGCGCAGCAGCGACTTCTACAGATGCACAATCGAGAGCATCCTGGCGGGCTGTATCACCCGCTCCGCCCTCAACCGTAAGGCTCTCCAGAGGGTAGTGAGGTCTGCACAACGCATCACCGGGGGCAAACTACCTGCCCTCCAGGACACCTACACCACCCGATGTCACAGGAAGGCCATAAAGATCATCAAGGACATCAACCACCCGAGCCACTGCCTGTTCACCCCGCTATCATCCAGAAGGCGAGGTCAGTACAGGTGCATCAAAGCTGGGACCGAGACTGAAAAACAGCTTCTATCTCAAGGCCATCAGACTGTTAAACAGCCACCACTAACATTGAGTGGCTGCTGCCAACACACTGACACTGACTCAACTCCAGCCACTTTAATAATGGGAATTGATGGGAAATGATGTAAATATATCACTAGCCACTTTAAACAATGCTACCTTATATAATGTTACTTACCCTACATTATTCATCTCATATGCATACGTATATACTGTACTCTATATCATCGACTGTATCCTTATGTAATACATGTATCACTAGCCACTTTAACTATGCCACTTTGTTTACATACTCATCTCATATGTATATACTGTACTCGTTACCATCTACTGTATCTTGCCTATGCTGCTCTGTACCATCACTCATTCATATATCCTTATGTACATATTCTTTATCCCCTCACACTGTGTACAAGACAGTAGTTTTGGAATTGTTAGTTAGATTACTTGTTGGTTATTACTGCATTGTCGGAACTAGAAGCACAAGCATTTCGCTACACTCGCATTAACATCTGCTAACCATGTGTATGTGACAAATAACATTTGATTTGATTTGATTTGAATTGGAAGTGTGAACAGTGAATTGTGACTGGTTGTCCTTTTCTTTGCAATGTAGGAAAATGAATGCCAAATTCTTTACATTTCAATTTATTAAAATGTATTTCATTTTCAGTCAGACATCAGGGGCAAAGTTTTACCGTTGTGGCATTGTTCTTTAGTTGGTTTGCCCTCAATCTTTATAAAAACACTACATAAGAATAGTCTGGTTGATTTATACTTTTGCAAATAAACCCTATGTAAATTCACCGGTTCCGAAGCTCAGCCCCGCACTGTCGTAATCTCGATACATTGGTTTGCCAACAGGAATATGCAGATTTCTGAACCCTGGAGGAGGATTGGAGGCTGGGCCAGTGGAATGCTACGTGTCTTGAGGTCTTTCTACAGTTCTTAGATGACTATCGTCAAAGTTGTCAAGTAACTCGAGCGAGGCGACACATTCCTACCGGTTATTGGACCTTATACTCTCCGGGTCAACAGTCCATTGGGGTTGACCTTAGCCTAGTGCATGATGTTGGGTGTCAAAAAGCAGCAGACGGTAAGATATACATACACTTATTTGAAACATCATATTCAAATATAAAATAGATTTTGAAAGTTGTCTAATAGCATAAGCATGTATAGAAATGTTGTAGCCCACGAAGCCCAGAGTGCTCGAGCTGCCTAGGCTAGAAATGGTGTAGCCTCAATGCATTTATAAAATAATTATTGAATAGTGCGCTTTGGGTGACCTTTATACGTGTATTTCGTTAACTAACGCTATAACCTCATTCTAATTAAAACCTTTAACTGATAAGTTACATAATAGCAATTATGTGGATAAAGTGCTAGACATGTTTGTTGACCAAATCTACTTCATCAAACAACGGTTAGAAGTCTGATACGATCAGCGCTGTCACTGTTGACCGTGAAGTAGGCTATTTTCAAGTTTTCACACTGGTAGGAAATTAAACTGATTTGATTTGACATAGGCATTGGTGGAAAAAATGCCCAACTGTCATACTTGAATAAAAGTATAGATACCTTAATAGAAAATGGCTCAATTAAAAGAGAAAGTCACCCAGTAAAGTAGTACTTGAGTAAAAGTATTTGGTTTTAAATATACTTAAGTATCAAAAGTAAATGTAATTGCTAAAACGTATGTAAGTATTAAAAGTACATTCCTTATATTAAGCGAACCAGACGGTACCATTTAATATGTTTTTTTTACGGATAACCAGGGGCACACTAACACTGACATAATTTACAAACAAAGCATTTGTGTTTAGTGAGTTACCAGATCAGAGGCAGTAGGGTTGACCAGGGATGTTTTCTTGATAAGTGTGTGAATTGGACCATTTTCTGTCCTGTAACGAGTACTTTTGGGTGTCATGAAAAATGTATGGGTGTCAGTAAAAAGTACATATACTTTGGGGGGGAATGTAGTAAAGTAAAAGTTGTCAAAAATATAAATAGTAAAATACAGATACCCAAGAAAACTACTAAGTAGTACTTTAAAGTACATAGGTACTTTACACCACTGCAAATAGGTTAAATTGTATATCATTTTTGTTGTTGTTGAGAAGTAGCCTAATGGTCATTAATGACTCGTCAATTTTATGTCCCACTTAGAATGAACCATAACTGAAGCCTTCACAAATCCTTTATAATACCTAGTGTATTTAAGCAATAAGGCCGTAACTAGAGCAGTACAAATAAGTGTTTTGTCATCCCCGTGGTATACAGTCTGATATACCACCGCTGTCAGTCAATCAGCATTCAGGGCTCGAAAATGCTAATTGGCTGACAGCCATGGTAAATCAGACTGAAAACCACGGGTATGACGAAACATTTATTTTTACTGCTCTAATTACATTGGTAACCAGTTTATATTAGCAATAAGGCTCCTCGGGGGTTTGTGGTATTTGGTCAATATACCACGGCTAAGGGCTGTAACCAGGCCCTCCGTGATGCATCATGCCTAAGAACAGCCCTTGGCCGTGGTATATTGGCCATATACCACAACCCTTCGTGCCTTATTGCTTAATAGGTGGGTCTAATCCTGAATGCTGATTGGTTAAAACCGCATTCCAGCCGGTGTCTATTCCACAAGTTACCATCGACTAAATCTATGACGTTAAAATGCCTATTTACTCTCATCGGCCCAGCCAGGCACTTTATAAACTTGCTTTCCACTATTAAAAGCAGCTAGACATTATTTCACATTTCTTTTAGACTAACATTTAGTTTTCAACAGCAGATATTTGTATAAACCTTGCTGCCTGTCTCTCCAACATTTGCAACATTGTTTCAATATTAATATTTGATCTCCAGATGTCCCATAGTAATGAACATGTCGGGAGTTGGGATGAGACAGACAGGCAGGGCAGCTTTTCTCAGCCAGTCGAAAATCATGAATCAGCATCATTTGTATGGATATATACAAAGTACTATCA
Organism: Oncorhynchus mykiss; assembly: GCF_013265735.2. Lineage (NCBI taxonomy): Eukaryota > Metazoa > Chordata > Actinopteri > Salmoniformes > Salmonidae > Oncorhynchus > Oncorhynchus mykiss. The sequence continues at coordinate 73,402,935 of NC_048565.1, forward strand.
ATAGTTAACAGGTAAAACCTAACAAAGTACAGCTAGTTTGCTGTCTTTCCAGCTTAGGTTTGAAGTGAATGTGTTAGCTGTATGGTTGGCTAGCTCCACTGAACAAGTGTCCTGACGAGAGAGCACATTTTCTACGCCAGTCGAAATCGCGCATCATTAGCTCGTTGTTATGGATGCATCCAAATTAATGTCTCTAAACAAAACAAAATAAACAACCGCAAATGTAGCTACTTTGATGTTATTCTGGCTGCACTGTTTGACTGTAAGTTAGCTGTAGTTGGCTAGCTAGCAAGCAAGGGATAAGAACGCTGCCAGCCAGTATGGCAATGAAATATTTAGAACGAACGACTGAGTCGCGTCCATAGATACAGAACAAAAAGACTAAACAACTGGGTCGCGTGTCTCTGGCAACCGAACCAATAGAACGAACGACCAGCCGGCTTGGGTAGCAACCCTAGATTTGTGTCTGGACTATATCTTGTGGAAGGATGAAATAGTATGAATAAATTAATCAAAATAACGTTTTTAATAAAAATATGTAAATCATTATTTGAATATGTTGGTAACCTGTTGTATAAAAGTGATAATGCCCTGAACACCCGTGCCAATATATCCTCCAAACTTCTCTGGCACTATTACTTAAATGTAACAACCTTAAACCAATACCTAGTGACCTCGATCATCAAGCGTTTTGGGCCTCTTGGCATAACGTTTAAGGTGTTAGCTTGACTGTCCCTTGACAAGGGTTTGAGTACCGGTTGGGGCTACCCCTCTGAATTCGCTACGTTGGTGTCAAAATTGGGATTGAGGCCATGGGGGAGGCGTTTACACGTGCGGGACTTGGTAAAGAAAAGCATGGGGACGCACTCTCCCGAAGGAAGAGGGTAATGAGTGACCTTAACCCAACACCTACAATAGCAACCTCATGAAGAGGTTCAGACTGTGATTCGAGACCCTGTTGGGGCCCCTACCCCCCGAAATCGCTAAAATATGCTTCAAATCAAGGTTTATTTGTCACCTGTGCCAAAAACAACAGGTGTAGTAGACCTTACAGTGAAATGCTTACTTACAGGCTCTAACCAATAGTGCAAAAAGCAAATAATTTACTAATCACTAATCATTTATAAGCAAATGTTACACCATAGCCTTATAAAGGGTGGCACAGGTTTATGCCACATTTGACAAACCCACTGTTCATGTAATGGCTTTGATTCATTTGATTTGTGAAGTATCTAAGTTGTGCCTTAAGCATTTATGAAGCCTTTATAAGTAGGAAGTTAGTATTTAATCTTGTGTAGCTGATACAGGCTACTTCTGTGCTGATAAGGAACTGACAAGGTTTGTGTGGCAGAAAACAATTGGCGTAGGCAGTAAACCAGCTAATACCACAAATGCTTTGTAACAGTGAAATGTAGCTCACTTTAGTCTGCATAGTTTCTACAGGTTTACTTACAATGAGTTAGCCCAGTACTATACGTGGACAATATGTTAGCACAGTATAAGTTGGAAGAGTGTGGAAAGCAGCAAGTTGATAAGGTGCTGGTTCCAATACTTAGCATGTGGTTTTGCACAGGTATCTTATATTATCATGTACCGCTCACACAATCACAGTCTAAACTTGACCTGTGTGGGGAAACATTTGTACCAAACACATGTAAGGAACTGATGTGTATCAACAAATAGACCAATACCCTACATGTTTTTTCATAACCAACCTGTAGACAAAACATAAAGAATGTCACTCAAGTCATTGTTTTCTCAATATTTTGATACACCTAGTACTGTAGGCTTACTTTGTCAGATTTCCACTCCGCTCTGTATGGAGACTGTATAACTATGCAGTTAGGGTGTGGGAATAGGAAATGTTTCCAATAGTAAGGACAACTGTTTATTTTGTTCTACAGATTAAGTATGATGACAAGGGCAGTAGGGAACATTTTGTTTATCACCTCCTGTAGGTTCTGTTAGAATAGCCTATGTCACATGTTTTACTGCACAGTATCCATATAGAAAATTGAATTTAAACTAGGATGTTCTTGGAGTTGGCCTTACAAGAGCCACTTATCCATTGTATGCTGGAAGGGGCAATGGTAACACAGAAGGAATGAGAGAGGGAGAGTTAGAAACGCAGACGGAATACGAGGGGAAGGAAATGAGAAGGAAGCAGAGTGAAAAAGATGAATGTATTATACTACGGAGAATGAAAGAGAGTGAGAAACAGACAGACAGATTGAGCTGTGTGTGTTTGTGATAGTGACAGAGAGGGAGGGAGGAAGAGGCCAATAAAGGTAGAAGAAGTAGTGGAAGTCGAGTAAGAATTACAGCAAAGGGACAGAAACAATGAATCAATGGATAGATTGATGGAGAGAACAGAGTGATAAAAGTAGATTGAATTGCACAGCATGAGATGTGATTGGATCAGTGAGGTCGGGGCTGCTGAAGTGACAGAAGAAGAGGGTGGAGAGGCAGGGCTGAAAGTAAGGCTAAGTGGTCGTGGGTGTCTGCCGGGGTTTGATGAACGGTACTGTTTGTTTTTTCACCCACTATATGTGTGTTTGTGCATGAGATGATGATGATGGGGAAATGCATCTAAATGCACCTTAAAAAATGGAGTGTTTCACAAGTTGAATTTGCATAATGCAGTCAGTGATGTGTCATTTTTGTAATAATTACACTGTAAGACGTTTGTTTACCATTGATAGGTTTGCCAAAATGACATGACAGAGGCATAAGCAGAAGGAATTTTGAAACATGGACAACTGTGTAGCATTTCTCTGCATGTAAATGAAAACTCGACTACAGTGCGTGCCTTCACAAAGTTTTCACACCCCTTGACCTTTTCCACAATTTGTGTTATAGCCTGAATGTAAAATGGATTAAATTATTTTTTTTTTGTCGCTTATCTACATATACAATACTCCATAATGTCAAAGTGGATTAATGTTTTTTTAAATGTTGACAAATTAATAAAAAATGTGAAGCTGAAATGTCTAAATATTCAACCCCTTTGTTATGACAAGCCTAAATAAATTCAAGAGTAAAAATGTTCTTAACAAGTCACATGATAAGTTACATGGACTCACTCGGTGTGCATTTCTAGTGTCGAGAATAATTTTTGAATGACTACCTCATCTCTGTACCCCACACATACAATTATCTGTACAGTCAAGCAGTGAATTTCAAACACATATTCAACCACAAAGACCAAGGATGTTTTTCAATGTCTCACGAAGAAGGGCACCTATTGGTAGATAGGTTAAAAAAAGCAGACATTGAATATCCCTTTGAGCATGGTGAAGTTATTAATTACACTTTGAATGGGGTATGAATACACCCAGTCACGTCAAAGATACAGACGTCTTTCCTAACTCAATTGCCGGAGAGGAAGGAAACCGCTCAGGGATTTCACCATGAGGCCAATGGTGACTTTAAAACAGTTAGAGTTTAATGGCTGTGATAGGAGAAAACTGGGGATGGATCTACAACATTGTAGTTACTCCACAATACTAACACAGGGAAAAAAAGCCTGTACAGAAAAAAAATATTCCAAAACATACCTCCTGTCTGCAACAAGGCACTAAAGTAATACTGCAAAAGATGTGGCAAAGCAATTCACTTTTTGTCTGGAATACAAAGTGTTATGTTGGTGTCAAATCCAATACAACACATTACTGCGTTCCAGTCTCCATATTTTCAAGCATAGTGGTGGCTGCATCATGTTAGGGGTATACTTGTAATCGTTAAGGACTGGGGAGTTTTTCTGGATAAAAAATGAACACCAACACCATCATTAAGTTTACGATGATTACAACAGTGGTAGGCCTGATCACCGACAACGACGAGACAGCCTATAGGGAGGAGGTCAGAGAACTGGCCGTGTGGTGCCAGGACAACAACCTCTCCTTCAACGTGATCAAGACAAAGGAGATAATTGTGGACTACAGGAAGAAGAGGACCGAGCACGCCCCCATTCTCATCGACGGGGCTGCAGTGGAGTAGGTTGAGAGCTTCAAGTGCCTTGGAAGGCACTACAGAGGGTAGTGCCAACAGCCCAGAACATCACTGGGCCAAGCTTCCTGCCATCCAGGACCTCTATACCAGGCGGTGTTAGAGGAAGGTCCTAAAAATTGTCAAAGACTCCTGCCACTGAAGTCATAGACTGTTCTCTCTGCTACTGCACAGCAAGTGGTACCGGAGTGCCAAGTCTAGGTCCAAGAGGCTACTAAACAGCTTCTACCCCCAAGCCATAAGACTTCTGAACATCTAATCAAATGGCTACCCAGACTATTTGCATTGCTCCCCCCCTCTTTTACACCACTGCTACTCTGTTGTTATCATCTATGCATAGTAACATTAATAACTCTACCTACATGTACATATTACCTCAACTAACCGGTGCCCCCGCACATTGACTCTGTACCGGTACCCCCCTGTATATAGTCTCGCTATTGTTATTTTACTTCTGCTCTTTAATTACTTGTTACTTTTATTTCTTATTCTTATCCATATTTTTTTAAACTGCATTGTTAGTTTGGGGCTCGTAAGTAAGCATTTCACAGTAAGGTTGTATTCGGCGCATGTGACTAATAACATTTGATTTAATTTGAAATTCGATATTTCTGTATTTAATTTTCAATAAATTTGATAACATTTCTAAAAACAGTTTTTCACTTTGTCATTATGGGGTAATGTGTGTAGATATTTAATATATGTATTCCATTTGGAATTTAGCCTGTAACAACAAAACGTTTAATAAATACTTTCTGAAGGCACTGTATAGGTTACTAGTGATGTAGGTACTAGTGTCATGGAAAATCTGCAAACATGTTGCCCTCGCCTCTATCCACCTGAAAGACTGTACTGTATGTACCTGGAGTTCCCTCCACCACCCTGATAGAAACATACCTCTGTGTGTGGAGGCTGTCGGCCGGTTGGTGTGGTGTGGTATTTGGTAGGAGATGGTGGGTGAGAGTACAGAAAGAGTGCCCTCTGTTTATACAAGGCTCTCTGTCTGTGGTGGGGGCGTGGGGGCCCTGCTACAGTTAATAACAGGAGGTTGTGTGCGTAACCTACACTGGGTGGGCTAGTGGAAGGGCTGGGAAAGTTTTATGGGGAGTAGGCACTGGTAGGAAAGATGGGGGGGGGCACAAGAGGGGAGGGGGGCATAGAGAGGGAGTGAGAGGGAAGGATGCCACATCATCGCTGGGCTGCAGGCAGCACACTGGTCACATTGTCTGGTCCTGTTCCCTTCATTCCCTGGAGCCAGCCAGCATCCCAACACCACTGCCGTGTCTACCCAGCCAGAGACTGTCTCAGTCGGACTCACTCTGAAGGGGCCTATTCACCAAGTCACATTTGCAACGGTTCACATAGAAATGTGTTTTTTTTATAAACCATACCTGACTTTCTATCAGGTTGAATGAAGAATCATGTCTTTTCTACAAAATATATCCCTCTCTGTAACACTCTGAATGAATATTTGAATAAGCCCCTGGAGTATTTAAACTCCCCCTAGAAAGTATTTAGTGGAGTCTGTTGGGTTGATATAGCCCACTCGAATGGCAAAGCCTTCTACATATCTGGTCTGTATATCCTGTTTATCTTCTGTCTGTATGTTCAGTTTATTGTGGCAGCACCATTTCACCAAATAAAATTCCTGTCCATGCAAATTCATTTGGTGAGTAAAGGTAATTCTAATTAATTCAAGCAAAGACAGACTTACTAGGCCTTAAGCAAAACCACGTAATTTATTGCAAGGCAACCATAACAAAAATGTTAGAATAATCTAGTCTGCCATTGGAATGTCTAGTCCTGCAGGAAAAACTAGATGTAGTTTAGGAGGCATGGTCCGTATCAAACCTGAACTAAATGAAATGGATTATAGTATGTTTGGCATGAGAAAGCATATGTGGACCAATGGGAGAAAAGAAGTGAGATGCATATGGACAAGATAATATCACACAGGAACTGAGCAAAGCAAATGGCTAAACACAAGGACTCATTCCTTACTGTGTTACTGTATTTAATCTCCAACTGCCTCAGAGAATATTCCACATTCTTTCAGCATTTGTATGTAGCCTACTGTAGTTAGTCAAATGTAAATGAGAATGTTTGTGAAAGACGGGAGATACGGTAAAATTCTGCATCTTCTTACCCTAAAAAGTTGAAGTTGTACTAAATATGCTTTTGAGAGCAGAATGTGGGTGTGCATCATCTTTGAGCCAGAGACCACATTGATGTCATAACCTGTGGGATATGGGACTGGGGTGGTGTCCAAAGGATGATGTCATTATATATTTTTTTAAATCCTGAGAGCGACATCAGAAGCTGATGAGCTTTGCTCACATGGGTATTTTATAATTCAGTGCAAATTAAAGATAAACAACGTAGACTAGAGCATTACTCGTCAACACAAGTCACTCATTTCCTATTTCCTTCTTCTTCTGCTTTAATTTCAGGATCTGAACAGATCCATCAATGTAGTGTTTCAGGCCCACCATGTGACCCGGAGCAAGAGAGGTCAGGTGGTGGGCACTAGAGGAGGCTTCAGGGGTTGCACTGTCTGGCTCACAGGTAAACCGCTCACCATAGCCAATACTCAATGGATTGTCACTATTACATGTTGCTATTACAGTAGTGCTACTAGGGACTTTAGTGATAATGATACTATTGAGCATTGGCTAATCTCACCTGTACATTCTCCATGTGTCCACCGCCAGGTTTGTCTGGTGCTGGGAAGACCACCATAGCCTTTGCCCTGGAGGAGTATCTGGTGTCCCATGGCATCCCCTGCTACTCACTGGATGGGGACAACATCCGCCATGGCCTCAACAAGAACCTGGGCTTCACAGCCACTGACCGTGAGGAGAACATCAGACGTATTGCTGAGGTGGCCAAGTTGTTCGCAGACGCTGGCCTCGTCTGCATCACCAGCTTCATCTCTCCTTACACCAAGGTCAGCGGTCATTCTTGGGAGTGTTTGTCTACCCAATTCTGTTGGTATTGGTGGTATTGACTTGTGTAGAGTGTTCTGGTGCAAATGGATGCCGTATATCAAGTATAGTGTGTGTTACGATTGACAAGACAGCATTCTGACAATCCTGTTCCCTCTCCTCTTTTGTCTAAAGGATCGTGATGATGCGAGGAAGATCCTTGAGAGTGCTGGGTTACCCTTCTTTGAGGTGTTCATCAACGCTCCTCTAGAGGTGTGTGAGAGTCGCGATGTGAAGGGCCTCTACAAGAAAGCCCGTGCTGGAGAGATCAAAGGTACACACTTTTGGTCCTTTGTTTACATTTTGGTATCCATACATCGAAATGTAACTTCCTTATTATAAGGGAAGGAACATAACTATTCCCTCTATGTGTTCCATTTCTATCTGAAAGAGTCAATCAAACATCCTTTTTGAAAAGGAATTCTAATGGATTTTTTTATGTTTTAATTGAAACTTTATTTAACTAGGCAAGTCAGTTAAGAAAAAATTCTTATTTACAATGAAGGCCTACCGGGGAACAGGGGGTTAACTGCCTTGTTCAGGGGCAGAACGACAGATTTTTAACTTGTCAGCTCGGGAATTTGATCGAGCAACCTTTCGGATACTGGCCGAAACGCTCTAACCAGTAGGCTACCTGCTGCCCCAACGTTGTACTAAAAACTGATCTACCTGTGTTCTCAGGCTTCACTGGGATCGATGCAGACTATGAGCGGCCCGAGGCTCCGGAGTTGGTGCTGAAAACAGGAGAGGTCACCGTTAACGAGTGCATTCGGCAGGTTGTGGACCTGCTTAGAGAGCAGGTGACCTCACCTTTTTTACCCGCTCATCTAGCGCTAAACTTTTTTAAAAGTTAAGCGTATGTGTCACGTTCTGACCATAGTTCTGTTATTTTATTATTTGTTTTAGTATGGTCAGGGCGTGAGTTGGGGTTGGCAGTCTATGTTTGTTTTTCTATGTTGGTTTTTGTGTTCGGCCTAGTATGGTTCTCAATCAGAGGCAGGTGTCGTTAGTTGTCTCTGATTGAGAATCATACTTAAGTTGCCTGGGTTTCACTTTTGGTTTGTGGGTGTTCGTTTCCGTGTGAGTGTTTGTTGCCACACGGTACTGTTTCGGTTTCGTTCATGTTCACGTCTATTGTTTTGTATTTCATAGTGTTCAGTTTATGTCTTAAAATAAACGTTATGGACACTTACCACGCTGCGCATTGGTCCTCCGATCTTTCTCGCTACTCCTCCTCAGAAGAGGAGGAAGAATTGCGTTACAGAAACACCCACCACCAGAGGACCAAGCAGCGTGGTAACATGCAGCAGCAGCAGCGGCAAAGTACACAGGACTCCTGGGCATAGGAGGAGATTGTGGACGGCAAAGGACCCTGGACTCAGCCAGGGGAATATCGCCGTCCCAAAGCAGAGCTGGAGGCAGCGAAAGCAGAGAGGAGGCAGTACGGCAGTGCGGCTGGAAGCCCGAGAGGCAGCCCCAAAAATGTATTGGGAGGGTCACACGGGGAGTGTGGCGAAGCCAGGTAGGAGACCTACGCCAACTTCCCGTGCTTACCGGAGAGCGAGAGGGACCGGGCAGGCACCGTGTTATGCGGTGGAGCGCACGGTGTCCCCGGTGCGTGTGCATAGCCCGGTGCGGTACATTCCAGCTCCTCGTATCGGCCGGGCTAGAGTGGGCATCGAGCCAGGTGCCATGAAGCCTGCTCTACGTATCTGGTCTCCAGTGCGTCTCCTCGGGCCGGCGTACATGGCACCAGCCTTACGCATGGTGTCCCCGGTTCGCCAGCACAGCCCAACCTTACCTGGTTGAATGCTCCCCGTAGCCAGGCCAGTGCGGCGAGGTGGAATAGCCCGCACTGACCTGGCTACGGGGAGCATTCACCAGGTAAGGTTGGGCAAGCTCAGTGCTCAAGAGCTCCAGTGCACCAGCACGCACCAGCCCTCCGGTGGCAGCCCCCCGCACCAGTCTGTCTCTCCGTCTTCTCCCTACAGGTGTTCCCACCTGTCCAGCGCTGCCAGAGCCTTCCTCCTGCCCAGCGCTGTCAGAGTCTCCCGTCTGTCCTGAGCCGCCAGAGTCTCCCGTCTGTCCTGAGCCGCCAGAGTCTCCCGTCTGTCCTGAGCCGCCAGAGTCTCCCGTCTGTCCTGAGCCGCCAGAGTCTCCCGTCTGTCCTGAGCCGCCAGAGTCTCCCGTCTGTCCTGAGCCATCAGAGTCGCCAGTCTGTCCTGAGCCGCCAGAGCCGCCAGTCTGTCCTGGGCCGTCAGAGCCGCCAGTCAGCCAGGAGCCGCCAGTCAGCCAAGAGCCGCCAGAGCCGTCAGCCAGCCAGGAGCCGCCAGAGCCGTCTGGTTCTGGCGGCTCCAGAGCCCATGGTTAGGGTCCCCAGTCGGAGGTCGGTGGCGAGGGTTGCCGCTCATAAGAGGCCACGGGGGCGGTTGAAGAGGCGGACAAAAACTATGGTGAAGTGGGGTCCACGTCCCATGCCAGAGCCGCCACCGCGGACAGACACCCACCAAGACCCTCCCCTATAGGTTCAGGTTTTGAGGCCGGAGTCTTTTATTCTTTGTTTTAGTATGGTCAGGGCGTGAGTTGGGGTTGGCAGTCTATGTTTGTTTTTCTATGTTGGTTTTTGTGTTCGGCCTAGTATGGTTCTCAATCAGAGGCATGTGTCGTTAGTTGTCTCTGATTGAGAATCATACTTAAGTTGCCTGGGTTTCACTTTTGGTTTGTGGGTGTTCGTTTGTTGCCACACGGTACTGTTTCGGTTTCGTTCATGTTCACGTCTATTGTTTTGTATTTCATAGTGTTCAGTTTATGTCTTAAAATAAACATTATGGACACTTACCACGCTGCACATTGGTCCTCCGATCCTTCTCGCTACTCCTCCTCAGAAGAGGAGGAAGAATGCCGTCACAGTATGTAATGGAATTGACACCAAACCTAGCTTATAACAAACATATAAAGACAAAACCAAACAAAACGTATCAGAAGGGCTTGAAAAAAACTACTAAAGTGATAACTGCTTATGCATACAAACCAGCTGTCATGTTATCTTTACATGACATTGTCCTCTCTCTGTAATTTTTCAGAGTATTGTTCCAAGTGGAATCACAGAGGAGGTGAATGAACTTTTTGTTCCTGAGAACAAGCTGAAGCTAGTTCAGGTCGACGCTATCACACTTCCTACAATCAGCATCACCAAGGTAACAACACACCTCTCCACTACTAATCCATATTTTTTTTATGACGACCCAAATTACCATATGTCAATATTTGACTGGATGGCAGGCTGTGCTCACAATTGCCTCTAGATCTCTCTCTTTTGGATTGTACTATATGTTCTAATCGATTGGGCTGATTGCCAAGGTTTGAAAATCAATTCAAATCAAACATAGTAAATATGCAGCTACAGTATTTGCATTGTATTTGATATGACTTGAATTACTGTGATAGGTAAACCCTAGTATCCTGATATGTGGAGTTGTTAGTACAACGCTACTTACTGTATTGTAGTAAAACTGTAATAATATGTGCACTTGGAAACTAAAACTTTATCATACCACCATGAAGCATGGAGATACAGTATATGACATGAAATTGGTGTGAGGAAAAGTCTTACTTTACTATCTCTGTTGCCTCATGAGCTGTTTTTCATTCAGCATGGTTTTGTGTGGACTCTGCCACCCCTGATAGCATCCAATATCTCTAACATATCAGCTGTTAAGGGATATTGTTAACAGTCAGTAAATTAAATCCCTACCAGTTTGATGTATATTACCCCCGGTCTGTCCTGTTTAGTTGGACCTCCAGTGGGTGCAGGTGCTGGCTGAAGGCTGGGCCACCCCACTGAAGGGCTTCATGAGGGAGAGGGAGTTCCTCCAGGTGCAACATTTCGGCAACCTCCTCGACGGTAAGAACCACACACACACACCCTTATAATACATCGTAACATTACTCAGCCAATTCTTATTCTCCCCTCTTCATAATGGAGCGAGTGACAGTGGATGGATATTATATAAGGTTGTTTTTAATTGTTATCCTGACCATGTGACTATAGCGAATAACCAGGGCCCGAAGTTTCCCTTGGTAGGTTCACATGTTTAGCACAAACTCCAGGCCCTATCATCACCCACATTTATCGTTCCCTGGTTCAGATGGAACCATCAACCAGTCTATTCCCATCGTCCTGCCTGTTACCACGGAAACCAAGCAGAGGCTGGACGGCTGTGCGGCGATAGCTCTGGAGTTCCAGGGAACCCTTGTGGCCATTCTAAGACAGCCAGAGTTCTACGAACACCGCAAAGAGGAGCGCTGTGCCCGTCAGTGGGGTACCACCTGCCCCCAGCACCCCTACATTAAGGTTATCACTAACCACACACGTTCATTCATAGTTGTTTAGCAAACATAGATGTCCTTTGTTGTGTTAAAACAACACTCTGTGCACACTCTTGTGCATCCAATTCCTAGCTATAATGGAGTTGAATGAAGTTGCACTTGAACATATCCATCACGTGAAATATCTTGATATTATGTCATTCATATCTTTACAACATCCACAACTTTTTACAGATGGTGATGGAGGGAGGTGATTGGCTGGTGGGTGGCGACCTGGAGGTGCTGGACCGAATCAGATGGAACGATGGGCTGGACCAGTACCGCTTTACTCCACGGGAGCTCAAGCAGAAGTTTAAAGAAATGAAAGCAGGTTAAAAGAGTTTCTCTAAAGGCAGTACAAATATACAGTACATGGCATAATAAACAAAATATACATTTGAGTTGGCCTTCACACTCGTACCCGTATGTATACAGGTTGAAAATGGCAGATTTAGCACTGATAAACGTCTAAATTGGAACCCAGTGGCTGTACAGTAACATGCTATACATGACGTCAGAGCTCAGGCTCTGCACTTCACCGCGCTGTATGGGCTTTGACTGACAGCTGTACTGAACTTGAGCACTTCATGCAACAAGTAGTTGCCCCTATCTTTCCCGCTAATTGGGCAACTTTTGAACACTTTTGGAAAAAGCTGTAAATAAGAGGACTCTATGTATTTTCAAAGATGAGACGTTGAGGATTATAATAAATACCGCTTTGATGTCATACAAGCAAGCCAAACACCCATGCCCTTCAAATTTCCATATCATAAAACTCATGTCATATACAGTGTCAACGTTTATGATCACTGTGTTTGATGTACAGTTACAAGATTACATGGTGTCACACCCTAGGTTGTTGTGAAGAAAATTCCTCCTTTCTATGTGCACCAAAATGATGATCTGTTTCCCTGAATTGCATTGTGAAAGCCTAACACTGTAATATCGTATTTTGTAACTTAACTAGTCGTGCTGGCAATAGAACAGGCTTTCAAATTATGCCCACTTGTCCCAGATTGCAATTTATAATGTACTGTTTTTCGATTGCTTAAACAACAAAAGAAAACAACTACAAGTGTGCTTGCTCTAGTCCCTCAATGGCAGAGCTAGGCGAGCTCAAAAAAAACGTTATAGTTAAAGTCTGTTCTTTGAGTTATAAAAGTGCATTGGAATGAATTAGGAACTGTGCACACTTTGGAGAGGTGTGTGGCCACTTGAAGACACTAGTTAGTCCTCTCACTCAAACCCATTTAATTGTTTTGTCTTATGTTGCACCTACCCCACAATATTCTTATCATGTTCATGAATATATCCAGAGTATTTTTAGTTTTCATTATCAACAAATGCTACGCAACGTACAGTAAATGTAAAATGTACAGTGTAATGTTTGGATTCAGTCTTGTGTCAGGTGAACAGTTGTGTCCTCACCTTTGGTCTAATAATGTCCCATAATCTCCAAACTGTGATTTTTCAATTGCTACTGTGGTTATGCATATGCTTTTCATATTTCTTCTGTAAAAAAAAAAAACATTGAATTTAGCCCTATCCATATAGTCAAATTCCCACGATTGTAAAGGGTTAAATATTAAGTCAAATAAATTAAGGTTTATGTCTAGCTACAGAAACATATTTTTTTCAGAAGCATTTGACAAAGGACCAGGTGCAAAAAGTAGCATGGTAAAAATGACCATGCACATCTGGTCCTTTGTCAAGTGCTTCTGAAGAAAAAACAATATGTTCATATGTGCATGGTAGAATTTCATGTTTGCACTAGATGGAGACATATTCCTCTGTGTGAGACATTGAGGACTGTTTCGTCATGAGTCAACTGTTGTGCGTACGTTTTCACCCCCTATGTTATCTGCACAGACAATGGTGTTGACTGTTTTTGACCAGTGTTCATTAATTTATTCACAAGTTATGGGGATACCAAAAGGCATGCAAAGTACATACAAAATAAAAATGTATGGGCTCCAACATGACGTTATGTTCACTTGTACAGTTACACAATGAGACCACAGGATGCAAATGATGAACTGAATGAATGTTTGATATGTCCTCTTGTTACCAACCCCCTACCAACCACTTGTAAGAAAGTCCTCACTGAAGTTAATTCCATATCTCTCTCCTATTCTCTATGACCACCAGATGCCATCTTCGCCTTCCAGCTGCGGAATCCGGTCCACAATGGCCACGCCCTGTTGATGCAGGACACCAAGCGCCGCCTTCTGGAGCGAGGCCACAAGCGACCCGTCCTCTTGCTGCACCCGCTGGGGGGCTGGACCAAAGACGACGACGTGCCCCTGGACTGGCGCATGAAACAGCACGCTGCAGTACTGGAGGAGGGGGTACTGGACCCCACCAGCACCATAGTGGCTATTTTCCCATCCCCCATGATGTACGCTGGACCCACTGAGGTAAGGGTCAACAACACAGCCATCAACACATTCATAGTTTTTGTGTGTTTAGCAGGAGATATGATGCAGAATTTAGTCAGTTACAGTAAGTAAACCCCCATTTGGCGAGGCAGATGATGTCACTGTAGGGCTGTGAATACTCTATTGTGTTAGTCCAGCACTAAGGTTAACATATTTAAGACCATAATGTGTGTGCTTATGTGTGAGCATACATTTGTTTTTCCTTCAGGTCCAGTGGCACTGCAGAGCGCGGATGATCGCCGGAGCTAACTTCTACATTGTGGGTCGTGACCCAGCGGGCATGCCCCATCCCGAGACCAAGCAGGACATTTATGAGCCCACCCATGGGGGAAAGGTCCTCACCATGGCCCCCGGCCTCACCTCTGTAGAGATCATCCCCTTCAGAGTGGCTGCCTACAACAAGACCAAGAGGGCCATGGATTTCTACGACAAGGACCGGTGAGTGGAATGTTAAAGATTGATTATGGCTTTTGTAATGCATATTTACAGAAGATTTTATACAGGGCCTGTGGTGGGAAATGTTTGTCAAAGAATCTTCAAAAGCGGACACTGCTGATCATTTTCCTTCTGTCTCTCTCTTTATCTCTCATCTCCATCTATCTCGCTTCCCCTCCTCTGCCTTTCCCAGACACGCTGAGTTTGAGTTCATCTCTGGCACCAGGATGAGAAAGCTGGCGCGGTGCGGGGAGAACCCCCCAGAAGGCTTCATGGCCCCCAAGGCCTGGAAGGTCCTGACTGAGTACTACAGCTCTATACAGAAGGACCAGTAACTCAAAGACCAGAGCTCTTAGAAGATCAACAACTCTAGTCCTCAAGGAATGTTCTAGTTTGATGTTGTTATGTGTTTCATTTCATTATCCCAGTAGATGATTCAGTGAGTAAGGAATCCATTAATGACTGAGATCAAGTGAGACCAAGCAGTCCTGGAGGATTGGAGTTGTGTGCCTATCTTCATTGAATGAAAACCCATGTGATGTCAGAGGAGCTAGTGGTGGAGTTTAAGCAGTGAAAACAGTCCTATGTTTGTCTATGTATCTGTAAATCATTATATTTAAAGAAAAGGTATACATATATGAGATATATTTAATCTTTAGAGACTAACATGTATCCCATGATTTTAAAATGTCTCCCACTCTTCTTATTTTGTGAGATCATTATACAGGAAGTTCCTGATAGTTTTACCTCCCAAAAGCATTTTTGGATATTTAAAGACGTGCCATTTATGATGATGCAGTAAATAAGTTGCTGGTGATATTTAATTCAATTTTAACATTTCCCACCTACCTATTTCTATTCCAGATGATTGATTTATCATTGTTATCCAATTTTTTTTTCTTGTATTTTCAAACAAAGCTTTTCATCTTCCAAACGTAAGTGCCTTTTCTTCAGAATGTAAACACTGTTTAACTACTGTACTGTATAAAATGTCCCTTCGGGTTTCTAAGAAGTTTGATATGAAGAACTATAAATAGCGTTATGATCATCAATAACTCTTGTATGAAAGATGTAAGCCAACTGTAGAGTCTATGCGAAGATTCAAAATGTCAGTGGAGAAATTGTGTGAAGAATGACATTTTATAGAAGAATGAAATTTTATAGAAAAAATCATTAAAACTGTCTCAAATTGAATACTGTATAAACAATGTATATGTCCATACATGAATGTATCAGACAAGATTTTAAATAAATATTTTATTCTCAACAAAATCACTTAATCTGTATTTCCTCATTTCAGATACAATTTGATTTGATTTGCAAGGTGTTAGTCAATAAGATAAAAATGAAAGGTTGGTACTGACGTTAGGATTAATAGAGCCTGCATCTCTGCTGAGTACAAGACTGAAACTGCAACACTGCTCTCTGCTGGCAGAAGATTGTACTGCAAATAGTTCAACATTTTACATTATGGATTTGATCAAGTTTTGTGATTTGAATTGCACATTGACTCTTGGAGGTGCCTTAAAAATAATTGGTGGGACCAAATGTAACATTGACAATGCTTATGGGGTTGTAAAATGTCATATTGGCTTATTGGGGTATGCTGATAGGAGTACCTGTCTATCACATGTAGAGAGAGACCACATGCAGTGAGCTATAAAAGTATTGGGACAGTGACACGTTTTTGTTTTGGCTATGTACTCCAGCACTTTGGATTTAAAGTGATACAATGACTAGAACGTTAAAGTGCAGACTGTCAGTTTTAATTTGAGGGTATTTTCATCCATATCGGGTGAACTGTTTAGAAATTACAGCACTTTTTGTTCCTAGTCCCCCTATTTTAGGGGACCAGAAGTACTGGGACATGTTCACTTATTTGTATTAAATTAGTTAAAAGTTAAGTATGTGGTCCCATATGCATGGTACGCAATGACTGCATCACGCTTGTGATTACAAATTTGTTGGATGCATTGCTCTTTGTTTTGGTTGTGTTTCAGAGTATTTTGTGCCCAATAGAAATGAATGGTAAATAATGTATTGTGTCATTTTGGAATAACTTTTATCATAAATAAGAACAGAATATGTTTCTAAACACTTCTACATTAATGTGGATGCTATCATGATAACGGATAATCCTGAATGAATTGTGAATAATGAGTGAGAAAGTTGCAAATATCATACCCCTCCCCCAAAAATGCTAACCTCCCCTGTTATTGTAATGGTGAGAGGTTAGCATTGTATGATATTTGTGCGTTTGTAACTTTCTCAGTCATCATACTATGGGCCCGTGCAGCCAGGTAATCCGTTTCTTGCTTATATTTATGTGTTATGAGTCACATTTTCTTAAGTGAGGCGGTTCACATTTGATGTAACATCATGTCCACATTTATGATCCATAACAGCAAATGAGAACATGACTCACTGGGCACAGATGTCAATTCAACGTCTATACCATGTTGGTTCAACGTAATTTCACTGAAACAACATTGATTCAACCAGTGTGTGCCCAGTGGGGATGAAGTGGGCTAAAGAACTCTGAAAAATACATATTAGTATCATAAACTGATTCATCAATTCCAATGACAAGCAATGGTTTTATGGACCCTCTTTTAGATCCTAAATGCATTATGAATTCTTATTATATACAGCAAAGTCAATACATTGAATCAACTGATTTAATACTGAGTGAATGAGTTAACTAAATTAACCTAATAGATTAATTGGATGCATTTAAAATCACCAGAGACTCATGGAGATGGTCCAATGTTCTTGAGGCAGTGATTAATTATGCTTGGTGTTAAACTGCTGTAAGGGCTTGTGTTGCTATGAGATAAGTGTTCTCCCATGTAGGGGTAATATTGGATTTTGGCGAACGCCACATCCTCCCGCCCAGCTGTCAGCTATGTCTAGAGCAGGGGTGGGCAACCCTGTTCCTGGAGTGCTGCAGGTACTGCAGGATTTTGTTCCAACTAGGCACCACACCTGACCAACTGAGGTAATAGATCATTTCAGTGACTGCCTAAATTCAACACACCTGGTCTTCCAGGTTGGTTAAATCAAAATTATGAAGTGCCTGAGTCATTCCAGGGCCAGTGTTGCCTAACCATGAACTAGAGGTTTGGCGTTTAAAATCCTATATACCAGGGATATTGTCACGACTTCTGGTGGACATGTCCAACCGCTCCGGTGCCTATGGAGCTGGGAGGTGCTGCGCTCAGGGAGACTGGAGGAGGGGCTTTCAGTGTACCATCTGTGGCCGCAGATGTCACACTGCTGTTCGGTGACGTATTGGATCCTCTAGGGTTCGAGGCAGCAGGCAGGGCACTCTGGCGTCACCCCAGGTGAGAAGGCACCATTCTCACCCAGAGCCCTCTGTTGCACACATGTTTTTGTTTGTTACTTTTCCTGAGCTTTTCCTGCATTCCCAGCATAAGGCGCTTGTCGATTCAGGCGCGGCTGGGAATTTTATTGACAGATCATTGGCCCATAGTTTAGGGATCCCCATCGTTCCCGTGGATGTGCCCTTCCAGTTCACGCCTTAGATAGTCAACCATTAGGGTCAGAGTTGATTAGGGAGGTCACTGCTCCTTTGGGCATGGTGACGCAGGGGGGTCATACGGAGAGAATTAGTCTCTTCCTTATTGACTCTCCTGCGTTTCCTGTGGTGCTGGGCCTACCCTGGTTAGCTTGTCATAACCCCACTGTTTCTTGGCCACAGAGGGCTATCACGGGGTGGTCGCGAGAGTGCTCAGGTAGGTGTTGTGGGGTTTCAGTTGGTGCCACTACGGTGGAGAGTCCAGACAGGTCTCCACCATGCGCATTCCCCCTGAATATGCCGATTTGGCACTCGCCTTCTCCAAAATGAAGGCGATTCAATTACCACCTCATCGAAGGGGCGATTGTGCGATAGATTTCCTGGTAGACGCTGCACTTCCCAGGAGTCACGTGTATCCCCTCTCACAGGCGGAGACAGGAGCTATGGAAACATATGTGGTCCTCCATTTCAGCCGCCTCCTCAAGTTTCTTTTTTGTGAAGAAGAAGAAGGGAGGTCTGCGCCCGTGTATTGACTATAGGGGTCTGAATCAGATCACTGTGAGGTATAGTTACCCGCTACCGCTCATAGCCACAGGATAGAGTCAATGCACGGTTCTTCACCAAACTAGATCTCAGGAGCGCTTATAACCTGGTGTGTATCCTGGAGGGAGATGAGTGGAAGGTGGCTTTCAGTACCACCTTTGGGCACTACGAGTACCTCATCATGCCGTACAGGTTGATGAATGCTCCATCAGTCTACTAAGCCTTTGTAGACGAGATTTTCAGTGCAGGCACGGGCAGGGTGTAGTGGTGTATATTGATGACATTCTGATCTACTCCGCTACACTCGCAGAGCATGTGTCCCTGGTGCGTAAGGTGCTTGGTGGACTGTTGGAGCATGAGCTGTATGCCAAGGCTGAGAAATGCCTGTTCTTTCAACAGTCTGTCTCCTTCCTAGGGTACTGCATTTCCATCTCAGGGGTGCAGCGGTTCTTAGGGTTTGCCAACTACGGTTTTGGTCAGGTAGCGGCTCCCATTACCTCACTGCTGAAGGGGGGCCTGGTACGCTTGCAGTGGACAGCTGAGGCAGACAGGGCTTTTAGTCACCTGAGGGCTCTGTTTACCTCGGCACCCGTGCTGGCTCATCCGGATCCCTCTTTGGCGTTCATAGTGGAGCTGGACATGTCGAGGCTGGGATAGGAGCTGTGCTCTCTCAGAGCTCGGGTATGCCACCGAAGCTCCGCCCTTGTGCCTTCTTCTCGTGGAAGCTCAGCCTGGCGGAGCAAAACTATGATGTGGGGGATCGGGAGTTGTTATCTGTTGTCAAGGCTTTGAAGGCATGGAGACATTGGCTTGAGGGGGCTAAACACCCTTTTATCATCTGGACTGACAGCCGCAACCTGGAGTACGTCCGGGCAGCGATGAGACTGAACCCTCGCCAGGCAAGGTGGGCCATGTTTTAAACCCGTTTTGTTTTCACCCTTCCTTACAGACCAGGTTCCCAGAACGTGAAGGCAGACGCACTGTCCCGGCTGTATGACACAGAGGATCAGTCCATGGATCCCACTCCCATAATCCCAGCCTCCTGCCTGGTGGCGCCTGTAGTGTGGGAGCTGGACGAGGACATTGCGCGGGCGTTGCGTGCAGTGCCCGCTCCCCTCCAGTGTCCCGCTGGGCGTCTGTACGCTACATCTGCTGTCTGTGACCGGCTGATCTATTAGGCCCACATGTCACCCTCCTCTGGTCATCCAGGCATCGGTCGGACGGTGCGCTGTCTGAGCGGGAAGTACTGGTGGCCCACTTTGGCTAAGGACGTGAGGTTTTATGTTTCCTCTTGCTCGGTGTGCGCCCAGTGTGAGGCTCCTAGGCACCTGCCCAAAGGTAAGTTACACCCCTTACCCGTTCCACAGCGGCCATGGTCACACCTGTCGACCGATTTCCTTACCGATCTTGTTTACGCACGTCTTCCGGCACTACGGGGTACCTGAAGATATAGTGTCTGATCGAGTTTACCAGTTCACTTGGAGAGTCTGGAAGGTGTTCATGGAACGTCTGGGGGTCTCGATCAGCCTTACCTCAGGGTTTCATCCTGGGAGTAATGGGCAGCTGGAGAGAGTTAACCAGGATGTGGGTTTCTGAGGTTCTATTGCCAGGACCGGCCGGGGGAGCGGGAGCGTTCGTGCCCTGGGCAGAGATGGCCCAGAACTCACTTCGCCACTCCTCCACTAACCACTCCCCCTTCCAGTGTGTATTGGGGTATCAGCCGGTTCTGGCTCCTTGGCATCAGAGTCAGACAGAGGCTCCTGCAGTGGACGACTGGTTCCGGCGTGCGGAGAAAACATGGGACGCTGCCCAGAAAGTTGCCGCAGATTGTCACCGTAGTGAGACCCTGGTGTTCGCACCGGGGGACCGGGTCCATTTAAAGTCCTGAGGAGAGTTAACGAGGTTTGTTACAGGTTACTGCTTCCCCCCGATTACCGCATTAATGCCTCGTTCCATGTGTCTCTCCTCAGGCCGGTGGTGGCTGGCCCTCTCCAGGAGTCTGAGGTACGGGAGGTTCCTCCGCCCCCTCTGGACATCGAGGTGCTGGATATCTGCTGAGAGAGTTCCACCGTCTCCGTCCGGATCGCCCTGCGCCTCGCCCTCTGGGTCGTCCCCGAGGCCGGTGTCGACGCGCCGAAGTCGATGCCTCTCCTTGTTTGGGCGGTGTTCGGCGGTCGACGTCGCCGGTCTTTTAGCCATCGCCGATCCATTTTTCATTTTCCATTTATTTTGTCTCATTGTCCCACACACCTGGTTCTCATTTCCCTTCATTATGTGTAGGGTGTATTTAACCTTTCTAGCGCGGAACCCCTCGACAACATTCCGCTGAAAAGCGGAAATTCTAAAATATTTTTTTGAAATATGTAACTTTCACACATTAACAAGTCCAATACAGCAAACGAAAGATAAACATCTTGGTAATCTACCCATCGTGTCCGATTTAAAAAATGCTTTACAGCTAAAGCACAACATATGATTATGTTAGGTCATAGCCAAGTAAAAAAAACACAGTATTTTTCCCAGCCAAAGATAGGAGTCACAAAAAGCAGAAATATAGATCAAATTAATCACTAACCTTTGATGATCTTCATCAGATGACACTCATAGGACATCATGTTACACAATACATGTATGTTTTGTTCAATAATGTGCATATTTATGTCCAAAATTCTCAGTTTACATTGGCGCCTTACATGCAGTAATGTTTTGATTCCAGAACATCCGGTGATTTTGCAGAAATGTTCATAATAAACATTGATAAAAGATACAAGTGTTATTCAGTCCTTAATGCAGAAACTTTCCAGAAAAAACATAATCTGAGAACGGCGCTTAGAGGAATATCCGCCATTTTGGAATCAACAAAGTTAGAAACAACACCATAAATATTCACTTTCATTTGATGATCTTCATCAGAAGGCACTCCCAGGAATCCCAGTTTGACAATAAATGACTGATTTGTTCCATAAAGTTCCAAAATGTATGTCCAAATAGCCATTTGTTGTTAGCGTGTTCAGCCTAGTAATCCATCTTCATGAGGCGCAGGCACTTCATCCAGACAAAAACTTGAAAAGTTCTGCTACAGTCCTGTAGGCTACATGCCGTGTTATAGGGTTTTGTTCACAAGCCAGATGGGTTTGGAATGTTCCTCTATTTTTGAAATATTCTATTTGATTACTTGGATGCTTGATCAACCATTGTTTCAGTTATAACGGTGTAATACCAACATTAATCATCTAACACAGAAGCAGAGAAACTAACTAGCCTTCTATAAACTGGCCCTTTTATCCTAATCAGATAACACTGCTGTTTTATCAACAAATGGTTCTAGAAACTAGGAGGAAATCCAAATAAGGTAGTGACCTTCGTCAACTGCTACAAAGTTAAAAACATCAGCTGTTACAGAGTTAGAAAATGGTAATAAAGGAATGACAGACGTCAAAGGATTATCAGTTCTCAACAACATGAAACAGTAGTAATAACATCAAACAGTAGTCCTAAACTTATCAACTAACAATGGTGCTAACATGTTTCTCCATTTCCATGTGAAAGCATGTGTCAGTGTCTCCCTGCTCCTACTCACACCGGGATCACAATTTGATTTGTTTTGTATTTGTCACATACGCAGAATACAACCTTACTGTGAAATGCTTACTTTACAAGCCCTTAACCAACAACGCAGCTCAGAAAATTGAGTTAAGAAAATATTTACTAAATAAACAAACAAAAAATATATTATTTAAAAGTAACACAGTAAAATAACAATAATAAGGTTATATACTGTACAGGGTGTACCGGTACCAAGTCAATGAGCGGGGGTACAGGTTATTCAAGGTAATTTGTACATGTAGGTATGGATAAAGTGACTATGCATAGATCAAACAGATTAATAACATGGGGCACCACGGAGAACTTTATTTAAGGAGTTCCATCTTCCGAATGAACTCTTAGAGATCTCTTACATTTCAGTCATCAATCAGTCTTGAATTATTCTTTACCTTCTATCAGTCTCATCTGAACGTCGTAAAATTCTTGGTTATCTGCACGAACCCTAGTTTCCACAATGAATCAGCAATATACAAATTGGCTTAATAATTTATTTACTAACAGAAATACATTACAAACAAACAGTAGATATTGGTTACTATCAATGCTAGAAAAGTCCCTAGAGGGCTAAGCGGATATGACGGCTTGGTCGACAAAGGAAAGGAGTAGGTACTGAGAAAGAGAGCGGGATAAACAAAATGGATACGCTACACACAATCTATAATTATATTAATTGCAATGTTAATCCTTTGCACATGAATGGCCGCTCCTCGAGAATAATTGCAATGTATATATATTTACACCCGTATGTCTTTGTGGCCTTCTCTGTTGGAATCCTCGATCATCCTGTAGGGTTCATCAGAGTCTCTGGTTAACTTTCCCAGAAGTCACAGTGCCTTTCGTGGTTGTAGGTGGTTAGAATGGATACTTCAGAGTATCATTCGGAAATGTTCTCATAGAATAATATTCTCATTGTAGATTTACATAATTTCTAGCTGCAGACTAGTAACTAGATTTGCTCTTATTCTGTAGTGATCGATAGTGTCACGTTCTGACCATAGTTATTTTGTGTTTTCTTTGTTTTAGTGTTGGTCAGGACGTGAGCTGAGTCGGAATTCTATGTTGTGTGTCTAGTTTTCCCGTTTCTATGTTTGGCCTGATATGGTTCTCAATCAGAGGCAGGTTTTAGTCATTGTCTCTGATTGGGAACCATATTTAGGTAGCCTGTTTTGTGTTGGGTTTTGTGGGTGGTTGTCTTCTGTCTTCGTGTGTCTGCACCAGACAGAACTGTTTTGGTTTGTTCACATTTATTGTCTTTATTAAACATGATGAACACTAACCATGCTGCGCTTTGGTCCTCTCCTTCGTCCACAGAAGAAAGCTGTTAGATAGTCTCAGAGTTTAACCATTTCCAGCCGTGTAGCCAATGCTCCACGTGGTATGGTCTTGTCCTTTGGTAGAGTTTTAGTGCCAACTATTTCAACATGTCGCATCAGCTGCGTGTTTTCTAGTTTTAGAAATTGAGCCATTTGCAACCTTAGCATACACAGGGGTTTGCGTGGTCTGGTGTGAATTTCATCAGGAGTGGGTTTTATACATTTCAGTAGAAAAGGGTGGTTCCATGACACCTACGTAATGATTTGGTTAACTTTATATGAAAAACCCATACTCTCATATAGAAGGTTAACATCACATTAAACAAACTATTTGTGAAAAGATGTAATCACAAACGTTTCACAATACTTAGATGTAAACCTGACAGCTGGGAAATGTACACTTTTAGAGATACAGTTTTTCCTGTCATAAGATCAAATGAAACACACTCGTCATAACTGTCCCCTAAGTGTCCACGGACCATTCTGAAAAGTAGAAATATTGTTTAATTCTCCCATTTTGGGGATTAGTAGTTGGCCAAGAGGTTCTTTTTTCTCTTACACTCTCTCAATCGTGCATGGCTGTTTCTACAAGGTATTTATGACCTGTCGTAAAGTTATAAAACTGTAGAGAGAGAGAAAGGACTATGATCCTTCCCCCAGGGCACATCATGACAGTCCCCTTCTGCTTGGTTGAATCTTGTGATGATCCTGCAAGTTGCAAACCCACATAAAAATAATGACCACGTGATGTCCTGGTTGTGGATCATTGTTGCGGTGTCTGGTTTTTGGCCTTGGTAGGCTCTCTGAAAACGGAGCAGTCCACCACAAGAATGGGCAGTGGATATCTGGTTGGTGATCGCATAAACAAAGCATAAACAAAAGATATACAAAAAATTGTTATCACACCAAAATCATCTAATTGGACTGTATTCTATATATGCCCATGGTCCTAGCAAAATGACCCTATCATGGCATTGTCTAATGTCATCTCTAGAGCGTTCCTAATTTGCAGTGTGTTGCTTAGGGCACTATCCTAAGTTGATAACTACATGATAAGTCTACAGCTGTAAGGCACCAGCTTTGGGCAGTCTACAGGGATAACTTAAGAACCTTTGTGGAGAAACTGGTGAGTACTGTAGCTGTAGAGTCAAAGGCCTCAGAGTACTTTTCAACTTTACTAAGGCTGGTATTTTGTTCGGACTCTTAAGTGACCTGAGCATAAATCCTCATTAAACGTTCAGTTGTACGTGTGCGTTTATGCTTACATTGGCGCACATGCCAAGGGAAAGAACCAAGTATCCTAGTAGGTTGCAACCTGATGTCATCAGATAATTTCCAGGTCAATGCCTGGAGGTCAGAAATATATGATGTTGACCTCAAGACATGTGTTAAGGTGATCTGTAGTAGTATTACTACACATCACTGTGTCTTACACCATTGTAGCGGTGATAGGTATGAAGGAGTTTATTTCATAGCTATGTTATCCACAGAGAAGCTAACCTCATGCCGGAAGTACTCTCTAAGCACTGAACCAGTCGTATGCGGTGTGATCATGGTTCATGACTTCTAATAACTTTCCTCCTGAATGAAGGGTTCTCTTTATTATTTGTTTATTTAATTGAACCTTTACCTAGGCAAGTCATTTAAGAACAAATTCTTATTTACAATGACGGCCTACCAAAAGGCAAATTAGTGGCATATGTGATTCCCTTACATGTGTTGCAATCTGAGTGACTACTAACTGTTACGGCTCTCGTTTGTAGAATGACCGGACCAAGGTGCAGCGTGGTAGGTGTACATTGTATTTTTATTGACGCCGCCAAACAAAATAACAAAGACAAAAGTGCACAGTTCTGTCAGGCTCAGATACTAAACAGAAAACAAGATCCCACAAAACCCAAAAGGAAAATGACAACTTGTATATGATCCCCAATCAGAGACAACGATAGACAGCTGCCTCTGATTGGGAACCACACTCGGCCAAAAACAAAGAAATAGAAAACATAGACTTTCCCACCCGAGTCACACCCTGACCTAACCAAACATAGAGAATAATAAGGATCGCTAAGGTCAGGGCATGACACTAACTCCTCTGTCGCTATTATCAATAGCAATTTGACTTGTGAGGTCTCTAATCCTCTTACTGATTGTTGCTGGACTGACTGTGGTATTGGTACTGGTACTCAAGTGGACCAGTTGTCCTACCAATTTATTCTGAAATAATTTATCCTACAGGAACACATGATTAGAGCCTTTTACTATTTGAATTGTAGTTGAACCTACACATGGCAAGGCATGACTATTTTTGCGATTTGTTTTGGAGGTGAAAGACCACTGGACTTCTTTTACGACCAGTGTGGTACACCTCAGTAATATCTTAAATGTGTTCTAAGATAATCCCCGTCTAGGGGTCTGTCTGCTCCTCACTGTTATCATAGGGGAGTTTACAAATATATATTTTTTCTGCTCTGCCGGCCTCATACGGTGTTGCACTTGATCTCGGTGAGGCTCATCAAGGGTCTGGGCTAGTATTCCCCTTCTTTGTGTCTCGGGAACAAGTGATACGTCCTGGAAGTGTAGTTTCAGCATGACTCTCAATGTGAGAGGCGAGGTAGTCTGAGTGAAACCTTGAAGTGTAGTGTCGCATCGTTCTACTTTTAACCAACATTTTGTTGGCTTCAAAGCCCTTTTGAGATCATTGAACAATGTTTGAGAGATGAGCGATATTGTCGTGCCAGAATCAATTAGTGCATAACAAGTTAAGCATTCCTCCAGGACTGTTTCCAGGTATGGCCGTTTAGAGTTGCGTTTAGTGGACATATTCTCCACAAAGTGGAGTGGTCATCCGCAATGGCGTGATGCGCCATTTCTGTTCAAGGTGAAGGCAGATCAACTTTTTTGATTTTGAGTGGGCTTGGCTTTAGCGAAGCATTTGACCTTTTTCTTCACAACCTTATATCAGAGTCTATAGACAAAGCCCGTGGGCTTGTTTAATGATCGAGCGGGCCCTGGATAGGGTCTCGAGTGAGAGCGGGAGACATTCCATTTTTTACGTCCTCGCTAAGGGTTTTAATTCCTGCTGACCTGGTGTCCGGCAATTCCCCGTCTAGTCCTTGTGACTTGATCATTTACCCTTTTCCCAAATGTTTCTCACTTTAGTTTTTCACATAGCAGAACTTCTAGGGAACATTGGTCTACATTTTGATTGTCCTTTAACCCTTGGTTACCCTTGTGTTCTGACACTTTGTGTGGGTTGGGTGCAGGACCGTAGCGAACAGGTCGATTGTAGTGGTAGTCGTTTCGATGGCGACGTACTTTACAGTTATTTCAACCTCGGTGGTTATTGGATTCGTGGTTTCGTGGTACAAACCGTTGTTGTGTGTCGTCTCTCAACGCTCTAATACCTGATAACGCACCCTCTAACTGGAGTGAGTGCTCCTGGTCAAACTTCAAAACCGAGTGGTCAGGGCTCTTAATGTGGTGAGCTTTTGATGCCTCAAAAGCTGTGCTTACTAGCTCTTTGAGTTGTAAGATAGGCAAGCCAACATGGGTTGTAGGTCCCAAGTAGGTAATGAAGGTGGGATACTTGTTCGACAGAAACATTTGTTTGATTGGTAACAGCTCTTCCATTCCAGTTTCACTGAGTAGGCCAAAGTAAGCTAAATGAAGCCTATGATAGTAAGCTTGTGGGTGTTCATTCCGAGCTTGTTTGACAGTGTAAGCCAGTGATCTATCGTGTTTGCGAGTAGCAGAACCACTGAATTTTCATTTCAAAGCTGTGGCAAGTTTATCGTAGTCGTTAAGCACATGCTGCTATTGTAGACGAATGAACCTCATCACGTGTCTATTTGACGTTTGCTTCAACAAGTAAACCCTGTCAGAACCCGTAGCTTTCGGGTAGCCATCCAATGCATCCTCTATGTCAGCTAGGAACGTCTCAGTATTGTTTGGCTGACCTGGAACGGGGTCAAAGGTGGGGAAATTCTTGACGAATTTGTCAAGGCGTTCTACACCAAGCGGACGGATAGGGTTGGCTTCATCCTGTGGGAAAATTGGGTCCGAAAGGCCAAGAGGAGAAGCCAAGCTTTGCCTTTGCTGACGAAGAGGTGCCATATTACTCAGTGCCGAATGGCCAAGAGGAGAAGACTGAGGGACACATGAGGGAGGCAAAGTCTCTGGGGGCCAAAAATACACACTGCCATCTAATTATGTAAATTAATTTCACATCAGTTTCCAAATCTAAGAGGCGTAGTTTACTATTATGCAACTTGATGTTAATGTTTCCTCACCCTTAAAGTAGTCTTATGGGCCAGGAGAAACTGTAATCCATGGTTCAGTTTTCTTTAAACAGCCACCACAACCT
The DNA here is from genome assembly GCF_013265735.2 of Oncorhynchus mykiss. NCBI lineage: Eukaryota > Metazoa > Chordata > Actinopteri > Salmoniformes > Salmonidae > Oncorhynchus > Oncorhynchus mykiss. The sequence goes on from NC_048565.1 coordinate 73,430,531, forward strand.
AACAATCAAATCAAGCCTAATTGTATTTGTCACATGGTTCGTAAGCAACAGGAAAGAAAATAAAGATATAATAGAAAAGTGGTAATAAATACACAATAAGTAATGATATCTTGGTTATATACACGGACTAACAGTACCGATTTGATGTTCCGCCGAACAAGGTAATTGAGGTAGATATGTACATATAACTAGGAGTAAAGTGACAGATAGCAGTAGCAGCAGCATATGTCACGAGTCAAAAAAGTTGGTGCAAAAAGTAACTTGGCAAGTCAGTTAGGAACAAATTGTTATTTTACAATGACGGCCTACCCCGGATAACCTTTCCCTAACCCAGACGACACTGGGCCAATTGTGCGCCGCCCTATGGGGACTCACGATCACGGCCAGTTATGCTAAAACCGAGCTCAAACTCGGGAGCCTATTTGGTTATAGTCCGGGTAACTATTTGGTGGACTATTTTGCGGTCTTATGGCTTGTGGGTAGAAACTGTTCAGGGTCTTATTTGTTCCAGACTTGGTGCATCGGTACCGCTTGCCATGCAGTAGCAGTCTATGACTTGGGTGGCTGGAGTCTTTGACAATTATTTGGGCCTTCCTCTGACACCGCCTGGTATAGAGGTCCTCGATGGCAGTGAGCTTGGCCCCAGTGATATATACTGGGCCGTACACACTCTGTAGCGCCTTGCGGTTGGATGGCAAGCAGTTGCCATACCAAGCAGTGATCAACCTGTCAAGATGCTCTCAATGGTGCAGCTGTAAAACTTTTTGAGGGTCTGAGGGCTCTTGACAAATCTGTTCAGCCTCCTGAGGGGGAGGAAGGTATTGTTGTGCCCTCTTCACGACTATGTTGGTAAGTGTGGACCATGATAGATCCTTAGTGATGTGGACACTGAGGAACTTGAAGCTCTCGACCCGCTCCACTACAGCCCCGTCGATGTGAATGGGGGCGTGCTCGGCCTTCTGTTCCCTGTAGTCCACAATCAGCTCCTTTTTCTTACTGCTGTTGAGAGAGAGGTTGTTGTCCTGGCACCACACTGCCAGGTCTCTGACCTCCTCCCTATAGGCTGTCTCGTAGTCTGTGATAAGGCCTACCACTGTTGTGTAATCGGCAAACTTAATGGTGTTGGAGCCGTGCGCGGCCACGCAGTCGTAGGTGAACAGGGAGTACAGGTGGGTACTAAGCATGCACCCCTGAGGACCCCCATGTTGAGTGTCAGCGTGGCGGATGTGTTGATGCCTACGCTTACCACCTGGGGGCGGCCCATCAGGAAGTCAAGGATCCAGTTGCAGAGGGATGTGTTCAGTCCCAAGGTCCTTAGCTTGGTGATGAGCTTTTGAGGGCACTATGTAGTTGAATGTTGAGCTGTAGTCAATTAACAGCATTCTCCCATACAGTGGCCTTCAGAAAGTATTCACACCCCTTTACTTTTTCCACATTACAGCCTGAATTTAAAATGGATTAAATTAAGATGTTGTGCCACTGATCTACACACAATATCCCACAATGTCAAAGTAAAATTTTGAATACCACTCTTCATATTTTCAAGCATGGTGATGGCTGCATCATGTTATGGATATGCTCGTCATTGGCAAGGACTAGGGAGTGTAGGTGTTCATCGTGTCCAGGTGGAAATGGGCAATGTGGAGTGCAATAGAGATTGCGTCATCTGTGGATCTGTTTGGGCAGTATGCAACATATGAAACGTATGCCTGGGCAGAAGATATCTCAGAAGAGGAGATGCTTCAATTCATAGGCACCATTTTTTTCTAGGTCAACACCAAAATGTGTACCAAACCCAGTCTAAAAAAGTAGAAACATCAAATATGAGTCATCAACAACAAAACAGTATGTTCCATTTGATCCAGTCAAATCAAGACACATGGTGAGTGACAACATGTCTTGGGGAGAAAGACAATTGCACTCTACTGGTCTTTTCATGACACTGAGTGGAAGTGGATGTTTCCCCTTAAGTCCTAGGCTTCAGAAGTGTTTTACTACAAACAAATGGCCTTTCATCCCAAGCTTCAGGCAGGGAGAGTTGGTCTGAGCCTTTGAATTTTACAGATCATGTTTGGTGTGTTTTGTGCCTAAGGAATGTTTGACAGACACCCCCACCTCTACATCCCACCTTTGTCTCACACACACACACACACACACACACACACACACACTCACTCACTCACTCACTCACTCACTCACACACACACACACACACACACACACACACACGGGTAATTGGTGGTCTCAGAGTCAATTAATGGACCCCATAGATACATTCAATAAGGTAAACTAGGACATTAGCTATAATATACTAAAATGGTGTATCTGACTTCTCTCAATTGTTTTATATGATGACATGAACAGATATGCTTGTCAGTCACACTTAAATAGCATAACCCAATTTAAACCGAAAAAAGTGACATTATGTTGGAAACTTCCCTAATTACAAAAAACACGTGATCACATTGACAGAGACTTGCATGCGCTCTGATTGTGTCCTTCCGCTGCCAACAAAAGAACTAGCCGACTACAAAAAACGTAAATTGACAATACACTGACTACGATATAAAACTTATGCAAATAAATAGCTATTCTGAGAATCAACAATTATTTATTTGATAGGAAGAAAGTGTTTTTGATTTCGCTCTAGAACTATATATTTGCGGCGGTAGGATATTTATTTTAAAAACCTAGCCTGCTCTACATTTTCTTCCTCCGTTGGAAGCCATGATGGAAGCTTGAGAATTCAGCTGGAGAGAAACGCGAAAAGATGGTCCCCAGGACATAGCTATCTGTCAGACGAATCTGTGCTCATATTTGATCCCTGTATAGACAATATAAATGCACGGTGGAGCCTGTCACTTTTTCCCGGTGTAGTTTAGCAAATAATTCACGACGATGTTGATTCGCTAGGAGGTTTTTTGATTAAAAAAAGGGGGTAACGTTAGCTAGCTAGTTACTATACTGTAGCTTGCTAACGTTAGCTACGAGTGGATACTGTTGCTGTCCTTTCCGAGAGTAACATTATTCTTCAAATTCGAGCGCCGGAGAGTTTTCTCTCCTCGCTGTCCGGTCAATCACGGCGGCTACTGTAGATCAAGAGGTTCGGACCGTCTCTTATACCATACGGTTAGGCGGGAGGAGAATTGTATGTATTTTTCAGGGGGGATTTGAAAACAAATTCCAGGATTGGGAAAGTTGGGCCTGCGTGGAGGAGCAGAGCAAGGCCCGTCTTTATGATCCAGAGAAGACATTCTAGTTAGCTAGTTAATCCTACTCACAACGACTACCACTGCTAGCTTTGCTAGCTTGTCATTGCGAGAAAGGAGCTGCAAAATCAAAAGCGCAAAGGGCGAGCGAGAGGCAAATCAAGCGAAAGCAACGATACTTTTTCATAAATAGACTCCTGTCACTAAGTTAGCTACAATGGCTTCGAAGATAAAATTAATGGTCAGCCGGAACAAAAGGAGATTCCAAGAGGATGGGTTCGACTTGGATTTAACGTGTATCCTTTTCTTAAATAACTAACGTTAGTTTATCATACAGTAAACTAGTCACGTGAGTATGCATATTGTATCAATTCAATAGCGATGATTGCTTGCTAGCTAACGTTAGCTAGTTAAGGTAACTGGCTGTTTTTGATAAGCCGGAAAGCATGTTTGAAATATGGTGGATCTGTCAAATGAGCACGCAGAAATGTCTGAATCAAGTATGTATGACATCCAGTAACTACCTAGCTAGTTGTCATTATCAGGTACAGTGCCTTCAAAGTATTCACAGCCCTCGACTTTTTCAACATTTTGTTACAGCTTGAATTTAAAATGTATTGCATTGTGATTGTCACTGGCCTACACGAAAAATACCCCATGTCAAAGTGGAATTATGTTTACAAATTAATAAAACATGAAAAGCTGAAGTGTCTTTGAGTCAAGTATTCAACCCCTTTGTTATGGCAAGCCTAAATAAGTTCAGGTGTAAACGTTTGCTTAAGTCACATAAGTTGTAAGGACTCCCTCTGTGCACAATTTTTTTATTTTTTATGACAACCTCCTCGCTGTACCCCACACATACAATTATCTGTAAGTCACCCAGTGAATTTCAAAAAGATTCCACCACAGAGGCCAGGGAGGTTTTACAATGCCTTGCGAAGGACATCTATTGGTAGATGGGTACAAATAAAAAAGCAAATGTTAAATATTCCAAAAATGTGGCAAAGAAATGAACTATGTCCTGAATACAAAGTGTTACGTTTGGGGTGAACAACACATTAGCACAGGCAAAATCTTAGGAAAACCTGGTTGTCTGCTTCCCAACAGACACCGGGACAAGTTCACCTTTCAGCAGAACAATAACCTAAAACGCAAGGCCAACTGAATATTGGAGTTGCTTGCCAAGACAACGTTGAATGTTCCTGAGTGGCCTAGTTAGTTTTGATGTAAATCGGCTTAAATCTTTAGCAAGACTTGAAAATGACTGTCTAGCAATGATCAACAACCAACTTGACAGAGCTTGAAGAATTTTTAAACGAATGTGCAAATATTGTACAATCCAGGTGTTCAAAGCTCTTAGAAACGTACCCAGAAAGACACAACTATAATCGCTGTCAAAGGTGATACTAACATGTATTGAGTGGGTGTGAATAGTTATGTAAATTAGATTTCTGTATTTTATTTTCAATTTGTTTGCAAACATTTCTAAAAACATGTTTTCACTTTGTCATTATAGGAAATTGTGTAATGAAAAAAATCAATTTGATACATTTTGAATTTGGGCTGTAACACAGCAAAATGTGGAATAAGTCAAGGAGTATAAATACTTTCTGAAGGCACTGTAAGTTGTGTTACGAGTAACATTAGCCAACACATTATTTTACCAATTTAGCTTGCTAGCTAGGTTCAGGTTAGCAGCCAGTCATTATTACTCAACTTTGTTGGCTACAAATTGTCAATATAGGTATGACTACTTTGCTACTAGATAGCTAATGTTAGCCAGTGGTGTAAAGCACTGTAAAAAATACTTGAAAGTACTACTTAAGTAGTTTTTGGGATATCTGTACTTTACTATTAATATTTTTGATAACTTTTACCTCAGTACATTCCTAAAGAAAATAATATCCTTTTTACTCCATACATTTTCCCTGACACCGAAAAGTACTTCTTAAATTGGGAATGGCTAGCAGGACAGGAAAATAGTACAATTCATTCACTTATCAAGAGAACATCCCTGGTCATCCCTATTGCCTCTGATCTGGCAGACTCACTAAACACTGCTTATTTTGTAAATTATGTCTAGGTGTTGGAGTGTGCCCCTTGTAATCCCTAAATTAAAAAACAAGAATTGTGCCATCTAGTTTTGTTTAATGTAGGGAATTTGAAATATTTTATACTTTACTTTGAATACTATATATATATATATATAATAGTATATTTTAGTAATTACATTTGCTTTTGATACTTAAGTATCTTTAAAATCAAATACTTTTAGACTTTTACTCAAGTAGTATTTCACTGGGTGACTTTCACTTTTACTTGAGTAAAAGTAATGATATCTTTGATAGAAAATTACTCAAGTATGACAATTGGGTACCTTTTCCACCACTGATGTTAGCCAACCGTCCGTAATGTAAACTAACATTTGGTTTGCTTGCTACAGTAAAACTTGACTTATTTGACAGTGCAGGGAAGCTGGTTGGCTGCTGTAACAATGTTTTCTTCTCTTAGATGAAATATAGATGACATGAGGCATATTTCTAGCTACCTAGCAAACTATCTAACCTATTGGCCAGCTAATCAACCGCAAACTTGGTTTGCGAACACAGAGACTGCGTTTACATAAGCTGCCCAATTCTGATCTTTTACCCAATTATGGGCAATATATCTGAATTTGGCTGCTTGTGTAAACGCAGCCTGACAGTTCTGGGATGTTGGCCCAAAGGCCAATGTATCACAGATTTAATCATTGGACATGTTGGGAAGCAATCGATTTGAATGTTTAAGACGGTGCAATGCACCTTTCGAAAAGCACTGTTAACCAGATTGAGAAACTAAATATGTTCTCATGAATTTGGCAATCATGCAGCATGTGCTGCTAGTTAGCTGTCAAACGTGATCTAAATTAGGTTCCCTTAGGGTATAGGGAACATATCTGGCAACCTTGGATAGAAAACATTTGAAAACGTGCTACTGCCGAAAGAGCCTCAATTCAGTTCATGTTATCTTTATGCAAATTATTAATTCAATATGCCAATTTTCAATGTCTAGCTTTTCAATGAATCACTATACTTTTTACAAATAACATTCACACTGATGCACCACTTCCTGAAAATTCTTAAATTAAGAAGATCTAATGCTAATAAAGTCCAAATGGAATCTGCATGATTGGATTTTGTTAATTTATTGAGGTTAACTTCAGAACATCCTCATGTATTCTGTCAAGTGACATAAGTGATCTAGGCCTATACTGATTTTGTTAATTTTGTTAATATGCTGGTGGTGAGAATGGTAGTCCCTTGCTGCAGAACATCTCATACCTGGCCCTGATATTGAAGACACGTTTAAGGGAGTGCACTGTATGGGTTTGGAGGAGAGATAGTGGGAAGAGTGGACACAGGGATTGTGTTAATTGTATAGTTTTCTCTGACATGGATTATGTGCACAATGTTTATTTGGAGCAGTTTTTTGTGCACTTTGCAAAAAATCTAGGGACTCTAATGGCCTGTATAGTCCTTTTTATCTATGGTGTGGTAGGATGGTGTTCACCCTAATGGCAATACCTTTGACGGTTTAGTGAGGCATTTGTACAGTTACTTGTGGGCCTGAGCAAATCAAAACGACTTGTCCCACAGTCTGTTTGAATCCACTGGTTGTGCAGGCTATACAGTATTATAATGTAGAGACCATATTGATGTAAGTTGCGGCACAGGTTAAGGGGGTTTTGCTTTACTTTTCTATCTTGTTTTAAAATTGATACTTACATGTGACTAATAGGAAAACTGGTCACTGTCTGAGCATTAAGCTTACCCCTCATTGAAAGTGTCAAATGCCACTATTCTGTTTTGAATGGACACCACTCACTGGAGAAAGGCATTTATGTCAATTCAACTCAGTTTATTCCCTGCACCCATTCAGTAGAAGAAACCACAGATGAATGGATAACAGGCTGATTGTGTAAAGATGCTGTTATTGAGATATTGATATCAGATTTGTCCGTTTCTGTGGGGTTTTCTGCTTGTGAGATAGACGCGAGGGTCATTCAACCCCAGTAATTCCTCTGTTGATGAGCAACAGCCAGTCAGTGTGAGTCCCCTCTCTGCTGATCTAAATTCAGGCACTTGTGGACGCAAACTTTTTTTTATCGGATTTGGCATGGTGTCTTAAAACAATATGAGCTCTTTGCAGTTATGTAATGCGGTAGGGATGGACATTTCAGTTAACCAGTCAAACTGTAGAAAAAATAACATCCAAACAGGAAAATAACGTGACCAACAGAAAATACTATGCATGCATACAAGGAACTGACATATTTCATTACGAGCTTAATGAAAATGTGCAACAATAGCAAGCCCTCCGTTTTACAGTCAAATGGCTATTATTGAACGTTCAACAGCTGTAGTGAAGCAGGTAATAATATTTTATTTTTAATACATTTACCAAAATGTAATTTGTGTGAACACTGTTCTAAGCAACGCACCTAATGCGAGCGGTTCCATTTGTGACGTAGATGAACGTCTCCATTAGAAACTTAGAAAGAGGGAGAATCTAATAGCAACAACTAGGATGGGTTGCTAATATGACTATGATTGTGCCTTTGGCTTCTGGACAATGAAAGAAAGTTGTGAAAACCAATAGAACAGGAGAGAAATGCTGCTTAATGGCATGAGGAAGTATTTATAAAATAATTGCATCCATGTTTCTATGGTTGGATTTTGGCTAGGCTAATTTGAAGCAAGGTAAGACGTTCCACATTATTTCAAGTTAAGTAAAATGTTCAGGTTTCAAGCAATGATACTGCCTTAAGATCACATTGCAATGTGGTGGGTGACGAGCTGATAGCCTGCCTACCGTTGACTATAGCCTATACATGCGAATAGGAGGCGCACTTGAATTGAGAGTTGAGATTGAGATATATAAATAGTAGCTATTTTTAATTATGGCCATCAAAACTGTTTGACGCCATTGCATTTAGAATTATTTGTTGCACAATGACTGGGTTTATTTATAAAAGCATATTTAATTCCAATAGCAGCTTTTTTAAAGGGTCTGCTCTCGTGTTGTCTGACAGGTGATGGGACATTCCGCTCCTCAAACTAGGCTCTGTATGCTGTGCATGTGTGATAAATAATTTATCCTTTTATTTAACTAGGCAAGTCAGTTAAGAGCAAATTCTTATTTACAATGACGGCCGAACCCGGATGATGCTGGGCCAATTGTGCACCGCCCTATGTGACTCCCAATCACGTCCGGATGTGATACAGCCTGGATAATAAATAAGATGCATGACGACTAACAGAAATACACACGTGCCAATTTAATTCCACTAAGTTATGCAAATTAACATAAAGACCGATAAGCATGACTGGTCAAATGTGTTTTCGACAGCTAACCGATTAACAGTTAACCGTTTATATCCCTATAATACAGTATCAGGGTTCTGGGAATAATCCTTATAATAGAGTCCCCATCCCCAACCAACCACCTGCCCTCTTCCCCACATTCTCTCTACTCTTATCCACCCTTCCCATATCATTCGCTCTCTGCCTGCTCCTCACATTTTCCCTTTTCAACTCTCTCCCCCTCTACTCTCTTTTTTTTCTGTTGCCCAGCCGTGGAGTTAGCTAGAGCACAGAGCTGTGGCAGGACAGCTGAAAACGCCAGAGAGAAAAGGCGTTCCTGAAATGTCCGGTTTTTAGAGGAGCTTCCGTCGGGGGTCCTGTATGTGCGTTTCCTCCCAGCTGCAGAATTCCGAGCCCCCCGTGCCCTGGGCTGTAGCTCCTCTAGGAGCTCTGGAGCTTTTTAAAAACACTTAAAATAGTCTGAGTGGAATGATTTTGCCAGTAGGACCAAAGGCAGAGGTGGAGGTTGTAGCCCATTATGTGGTATAGAACGGCCTGCATTTGGTTCCTAATTAGGTCTTTGAGGCATTAATGGAAATGATTATGTTCCTCTATGTTATAGACAGGCTCATATGCTGAAGGCCACAGGCAAGTAGCTTGGCATTATGCAAATACTATAATAAAATCTCTGCTGTGTTTTATTGAATTAATGCAATGTATTGTGTTCCTCTTGAATTTTAATGCCATAGCTGGAATTTGGTAGATACTACGCCTATCTGACATAGGGCATCATATTCTTGCTAGTTTCATTCAAATTTTGGTCAAGTTACATTGGATCTTGGCAAATGTGTTCATCACATCCACAGATACTGCCATTGTACTGTGTGTTTGTGTGCATGCATTATGCAGAAATTAGAGGCAGTTCAAGGGAGTCAAGTCTTCACCTTTCTCACCAGAGTCGTCAGTGGTGTGTCAAATCTTGGAGACTAGTTTTAAAATGATTTGCTCCAAAAAAACAGACATTAAATTGGAGCTGTTTGCCATTCTATTTCTGACACGGTGACACAGGAAACGTACAAAAGGGTGACCTTTCGTCAGTGGTTAAAGTGCAAAATCCCACGGCTTATGTAGGCAGACAGGCTTCAGAATGTCAGTTACAGATAGAAGTGGAGATGATGTGCAATCAATTCAATAATGTTTTGAGATATGACATTGAAGTTGATATGGACATGATCGCACATAATATGGTTGACATTTGTCCTCCAGAGACAGAAATGAGTTTAGTAGTTTAAAGTATCTTTCAAAAAAACGCAGATGCACTAGAACATTTTCAATATGCAGCTGAAAGTAACAGCTTCATTTTGCACTTAATGAGTGTGTGGGTTTAGCAAAATGGTTGGTCAATAGAAATGTTTTTGCAATCATCTTAAGTCGTACACAGTGCCATTGAGATGGTATTATTCAAGATATTTTGATGTGCAGCCTAAACCAGTGATTGTAATGAATTTTGGGGTTACAATTAGCCTGTTGCTATATTTTACTCTAAAAATAGGGATCCAGAATTGCTATGTCTTTAGTTCAATAAATTTGCATACATATTTTGTGTGGCTACAAATAGGCTATCACAAATAGCTACAAATAGGCTAATTCCTTTAGGGCTAATTTGCCAACTGAGGAAGTGGAAACTCCAAATGCATTAGCTAGGTTGAGGAATATAATATGTTGCTAGTAAGCCATGTAATTGGTTAATCTAACAGCAAATGTAATAACTTTGTAGCATTCCCAATGATGTCTAGGCCTATGTAATCACTGTAAATGGCAGATGCGTGCTCCCCCGTTCCGCATATCTCAAAGCCCATAGCCTACCAGATACTTTTGTTTAAAAAACGGCACTCAGACAGTCAATATTGAGAGTTGAGAAATAAATGTAATACAGAAAGCTGAGAACCTCTTCTCTCCAACAGTCACAACAGTAGTTGCTTTTGGAGAAAAACAAATATTTTGTAAAGGTTGCTATTACAACACATTTTTTCTCAGCCACTAGCCTACTCAGAGCCTGCAGGAAAAATGGGCACAGGCAAGCACTTTCATGCACTTTAGGCCAGGGTTTCCAAAACTCTGTCCTGGGACCCCCCTGGGTGTACATTTTGGTTTTTGCCCAAGCACTTCACAGCTGATTCAAATAGTCAACTCATCAATCTTTGATTATTTGAATCTGCTATGTAGTGCTTGGGCAAAAACAAAACGTGCACCGGGGGGGGGGGGACACTGCTTTATGCTAGTTTGACCAAGTCATGATTTCAGCCACCCCATAACAGAATGTTTTGAATGAAGTAACCAGATAGAATTTGGAGCTTGCGCCAATGTGACCAATTAAAAATTGAACTTGACAATTCAAGTCAAAGGGTGGCAAAATGTAACCACCCTGGAGCCCTGTTCGTCGCTGAAGTCACCCCATCAGCGTGTTTCACTGCTCCACTGTTCCTCCCCGTGAACCCCATAACCAATTGTCATTTATCCCAACAAGATACTTTTCTTGTCCGTCAAGGCAGGGTCCTCATTACTCTTACATTTGATCTGTTAAATATTCCATGTGATTCGGCTGGGGCTGCAGGAAAATTAAGCCCAACATCTGCGACGATCTCAATATAACTAGGGCTCTATAAATACATGCAGGTCAAGCTGTGTAAATTCTCCTAGTGCACCCACATGTGGGCCCCGCTTGATTAGGAGTGCTCCGGTCCTCTCGGCCTCTCTCTCGCCCTCACACAGCCAACACCATCTGTTATTCTACTGATCACAACCCTTCTGCCCAGCACTGTACTTTCCCTTTCTGTTCATTACTGCACAATGACACCCACATGGTGATACAAACGTCATGATGATATTTCTTCAGACCTTTTGTGATAGGATTACGTTGTAAGCTAGAGGTTTTGGTATTGTATGAGCTATACAGTGCATTCCAAAAGTATTCAGACCCTTTGACTTTTCCCACATTTTGTTACAGCCTTATTCTCAAATGGATTACATTTTTTTCCCTCCTCATCAATCTACACATAATACCCCATAATGACAAAGCAAAAACATGCTTTTATATTTTTTGGGATCAAATTTATAATAAAAAAATAAATAAACATAAGTAAACTGAAATATTACATTTACATAAGTATTAAGATCATTTACTTTGTTGAAGCACCTTTGGCAGCAATTACAGACTCAAGTCTTCTTAGGTATGACGCTACAAGCTTGGCACATCTGTATTTGGGGAGTTTCTCCCATTCTTCTCTGCAGATCCTCCCAAGCTCTGGCAGGTTGAATGGAGAACGTTGCTGCACAGTTATTTTCAGGTCTCTCCAGAGATGTTCGATCGGGTTCAAGTCCGGGCCACTCAGGGACATTCAGAGACTTGTCATGAAGCCACTCCTGCCTTGTCTTGGCTGTGTGCTTAGGGTTGTTGTCCTGATGGAAAGTGAACCTTTACCCCAGTCTGAGGTCCTGAGTGCTCTGGAGCAGGATTTCATCAAGGATCTCTCTGTACTTTGCTCGGTTCATCTATCCCTCGATCCTGACTAGTCTCCCTGCCGCTGATAAACACACCCACAGCATTTTTGTTATTTTTTATTTAACTAGGCAAGTCAGTTAACAACAAATTCTTATTTACAATAACGGCCTACCACAGCCAAACCCGGACATCGCTGGGCCAATTGTGCGCTGCCCTATGGGACTACCAATCACGGCCGGATGTGATGCAGCCTGGATTCGAACCAGGGACTGCAGTGACGCCTCTTGCACTGAGATGCAGTGCTGCAGAAATGGTTTGGTACACTTCCCCAGATCTGTGCCTTAACACAATCTTGTCTCTGAGCTCTACGGACATTTCCTTTGACTTCATGGCTTGGTTTTTGCACTGAGATGCATGGTCAACTGTGGGACCTTATGTAGACAGAACTGATCCTATCCAAATCATGTCCAATCAATTGAATTTACCACATGTGGACTCCAATCAAGTTGTAGAAACAGCTCAAGGATTATCAATGGAAACAAGAAGCACCTGAGCTCAATTTCGAGTCTCATAGCAAAGGGTCTGAATTCTTATGTAAATAAAGTATCTGTTTTTTATTTGTAATACATTTGCAAAAATGTCTAAACCAGTTTTTGCTTTGTCATTATGGGGTACTGTGTGTAGATTGATGAGGGGAAAAAATAGTTAATACATTTCATAATAAGGCTGTAACATAAAAAAATGTTGAAAACGGAAAGGTGTCTGAAAACTTTCCAAATGCACTGTATAGGATTTTCTTCTATCTGTGTGTCCTTGACCCAATGGTGACCACAGATATCTATCCAAACATCATTGCTATGGGCTTTCCTGCAGAGCGACTCGAAGGAGTGTACAGAAACAATATAGACGAGGTTGTACGGTGAGTAACAAAACAATCCAAGTTGATAAAGTATCCTGAGGTGTTTTACATTCTCATTAGATGCATTATGTTGTCAATTTCTGTAGTTGCGGAATGTTTTGAATGTAACTACCTTTTACCTCAACAGGTTTCTTGACTCGAAACATAAAAACCATTATAAGATTTACAATCTGTAAGTATACCGCTAAACACTTAAATGCTAATATCAATGTTTTGTTGACAAATGAATTGCTCCTTCATGACTGCTGACCTAATATCCTTCCTATTTCAGTTGTGCAGAACGACACTACGATGCTGCCAAATTTAACTGCAGAGGTACGCCGTCACAAACAAAATGTTTTTAGAGCCAGGTTGCTTAAAGGAAACTTACTCTTTATATTTCTCTCTAACTCTCCACCCGCCAGTTGCACAATACCCCTTTGAAGACCACAACCCGCCTCAGCTAGAGCTCATCAAGCCGTTCTGTGAAGACCTCGACCAGTGGCTGAGCGAGGATGACAATCATGTGGCGGCCATCCACTGCAAGGCAGGGAAAGGCCGCACCGGGGTGATGATCTGCGCCTACCTCCTGCACCGTGGCAAGTTCCAGGACGCCCAGGAGGCACTCGACTTCTATGGGGAAGTGCGGACAAGGGACAAGAAGGTCAGTGACAGTGACTTGCCAGGGGTGGTGACTAGTGATGGGCATTTTACATGATTTAACTATTCAAATAATATGACATTTTATTATTTGTTCGGATATCCGGATAGTGATTTATCAGTACGACGCAAATGCACATGGCAGAGAACTGAGGACAGGCTGTTTTTTATTCTCTGCTTGTTTTTTGGCTGAAAGCAACAGTGAAAGAGAAGTCCAATTTTTGCCATGATAGAACTGATTCTGTTACAAAAAGGTTTTCTGATTCATGTTTTACATTCATCTGGGTCAGTTATTGTGGGAACTCTGTTAGGTGTGCTCCTGTAGTTGTTATTCAAAGTGGGGAAAATAGCAAACCAATGTCAATTCATTTTTTTTGTCAAAATTTGCCTAAAAAAAAAAAATCACAAAAAATGAACACAAGTAAACGAATAATAACGTCAGTTCGGATATTCAATTAACCGTGCCCATCCCTAGTGGACACTAGACGCTAGTACTCGGTGTGAGAATTTTTTAATAAACGCAGACTAGGCCTAGATCGTCTGTTTTGTCATAGACCTGCCGTGATCAAATTTTTACATTGACATTTTAGTCATTTAGCAGACACTCTTATCTAGAGCAATTTACAGTAGTGAGTGCAAACATTTTCATACTTTTTTGTACTTACAAGCGCCATGCTCTACCAACTGAGCCACACAGGATTTCAAAGACATCTTTTTCACAATCTGTATATCCTATTCTTTGTGGTAATTATTAAATTGCGGTCATTCCCTATCATTGACTGTTTTTGTTGTCTTTCCTTTTCAGGGAGTGACGATCCCAAGCCAACGGCGCTACGTGTACTACTATAGCCACCTGCTGAAAAACAAGCTGGACTACAAGCCTGTGGCTCTCCTCTTCCACAAAATGGTGTTTGAGACGCTACCAATGTTCAGTGGAGGCACCTGCAGTGAGTCACTCATGTTTAACTTGAACTCCGACTCAGGGTGTAGGCATGTAGCTCTTTAAATGGTGTGTATACGGCCACCCACGGTAGTAGAGAATGGTGCAGGTCAACTTGTGTAGTGAGAGCATAGAGTCATATTATGTACTTTACATTGAAGCCAACGAAGCTCTTGATCAGTTGCTTGTACTCTTTAAGAAAGATGGCTAGATATTGATGAGAAAGAGAGCATGGATGACACTATTCTCAGCTGCGTTCAGCAAGGCTGGCTTCTACCTGCTTTATCCAAATTGTGACATGTTTATGCTCTGCAGTTCAGAGGAGGAATTCAGTACGTGTAAATAACAAGTCACCAATGACCTCTTACAGATAGCAAATATAATAACTGCGTTTATTGTTGTCCAGGGATTTTCAGAAAGACAAAGACTTCAACTCCTAGCTCAAGTAGACATTTTCACCTATGATCTTTAATCAAGAGATGTAGTGATCTATGTTTTTCATCTAATAGAATGTGAATGACTATGCATGTACATCTACTGCATGTAATTTGCTTGGCTGAACTCTTCTGTGAAACAATGATTTTAATATCTTTCCATTTTGGTCATATGAAATATGGATTTCTGGTTTAATGTGCCTGAGTCACGGATTATCTTCTTGTTTTTTCTCAATATTTCACCTTTTTCCTCCTTGGATTATCTGTGATGCTCTAACCTAGCATTTGAATGTGCTCAACTGCTCTGAACTAACCCTTCTCTTTCCCTCTTAACACTCCCTAGAGAGGGCCCTATTCTGAGTTTGACGTTCTCTATTTGCAAAGACCTAGATAGAAAACATCATGTTACTTGTTCGCACTCATTTTAAAGTATTGGCTAAATACTGAGGTGTATTGTAGTGATGTGCAGATCAGCTGTTTGTTCACCCCCCCAAATCTGAGGCCTGCACTCGACCCTAACCCGCAAATATTGAAAATGCGCTGTACCGTCAGATGGCACAACAATTTTTTGAAGAGGTCTTTTTAGATAGGTCCATGTTTCGTCTGATAATTTCCGACATTTTGTTAGGCTATTTGTTAGTCAACTTGTCTATAAATCGATACATGCAGCTTCTCTTCTGTCATTACTTGTTTCCCTTAGACTAAATAAACCCTTTCTCAACAAAATGTCATATATCGATAGAATGAATGATTCAATCTAGTTGGCATCGGTAAAGTTTGCTTTCTGTTTCCTCTTTCATCTCTGCTTCTCTACAACGATGTTTAGGTACTGGGGAGAAAATGCAATAACTAAAAAATAATAATAATAAGATTTTCAGTACAACATTTCCTAATGACATTGGTTTGACTGGTTTTAAGGAAATGTAAATCTGTTGAAATATTATCAGCTTTTATGATGCTGATAAAGACAGCACATATACAGATGGTCGTGTCCATTCTCTCAGGAAGCTAAAATAAATCAATCCTATTTCTCCACTCCTGTTAATATTATATCAGGCTATGAGCGAGGTTATAGAGCTACAGTGTATAACCTCCTGGTCCCTAAGCATCTTTCCAGATTCAGTTAGGCTACTATTCAATTTAACCCATCTGAACAGTAGAGTTACCTTGATGTGCCATATTGATATCCCTGTCTTGTGACTGTCAAGTGTATATAGAGGTTCACAATCATCACACACAACATAGCCGGACGGCACTGCAATCATCCTACCACTTCCGCAAATCTTGCCCAAACATTAGACTACTGTTCTTGCCCTCTGTTTAATTTATTTTCAACTCTCCATTTCACAGCTTTTCTCTTATTGAATTCAACTCTTAACATGATCCTTTTTTGCCTCAGTCGATTGACATGAACCTTTTCTGCCCAAGTTCCCAAAAGCATTTGGCAATTACAGTGTTTGGCCCTAAAGCCTAGGCTTAGGCAACGCACTAATTCCAGATACAAAATAATTAATGAAAACCTCAATGTAGACTATAGATATAAATTGCACATTGCATACATTTATGTATTTGTTATGCATTTTCTCTTTATTTAATCCTCCCGCCACCCACCTGCCCTTCATCCACACAATATTTAATGACCCATAACCCACCCGCCCAAGCGGGTCCTGTGGGTTATGAGTCAACCCGCACATCACTAGTGTATTGGGTGAGAAGTTCATTTGGAGAGAACTTTCCTTTTTCAATGGACTAGCATATAAGACTAGCTAGCATATAAGGCGGTTCTCATTGGTGAATACATTATCACACATTGTTAAGAATTAAATTGGCTAGATGCAGGTTTCTACCATTGGGATTTATGGTGGTCAATTGAGATGTTCTTGGAATATCTACAGTCTGAAGTTCCCACATGTTCTTTTTCCTGTGAATTATTAATGTATTGCACCATGTATCCCAAGTCTTGTGGACTAGATTTAACTTGATATCTCCATTTGAAAGCATTGTTTTTAGATATGTGGCTGTGTATGTATATAATTGATATCCTAGCATATATATGTACTGTTAGAAGTGTTCCTGCTGTGTTCTGAAGGCCCAGCTTGCCAGCCCAGCCAGGCTGTGAGTTAATCTCCTTCTCTCTCTCTAAGGGGACAGTACCGTTAAAAACAGGAGCGAGCCGATCCCTCTGGGCTTCAAGAAAGGGAATTGGCATTGGGGTAAATGAGCCTTTCATCCGTTTTGATGTCCTTCCCTCATATACTGTTCATTTGGCTCCAGTTCCAACAAGAACTAAAAAGGTAGAACTTATTCTAGTGAAGGCTAGAAAAAGGAGTTGTAGCATTAAAACATCATTGCAATGTGGAGGCATACAAAGACCAACCAACCACCCCCTTATGAGAGGTTTCAAACTCTTACAAATGTAAGGCTATTGTTATAGAAGAAAGCACAACAGTCATCAGAATGGGGTCCCATGTCTTTAGTTCTGGTTCTTTTTGGGTGCTATTTGTGGTCTGGTTATTTCCCCCTATCCTCCTTTGTGGTCTGGTTCTTTCCTTCTCTCCTCCTATATTGGAAAACACGGTTTTAGAGAACTCCCAACTAGGGGTTGCTTTTGTAACTGTCATGGCGGCAACTCCAAGACTACTAAGACTTGTATCCTGTCTTGTCTGGTTCTCTCTACCACCATTACCCTTCATTGCAACCTCTCTCCATATCTCTGAAACACTCACCCCTTTTAGATCCTCAGTTTGTGGTGTATCAACTTAAAGTCAAGATCCACACATCCAACCCGGCTCACACGCGGAGGGAAGAAAAGCACATGTTATTTGAGTTTCCCCAGCCGCTGCCCGTCTGTGGAGACGTCAAAGTGGAGTTCTTTCACAAGCAAAACAAAATGATGAAGAAGGTTGGTTAGTTCCGCCTGTCACATGAGTGTCTCTAATTTCCCCCTGGGTTTCCTTGGCTTCAGCTGTTATGGGGTTTTCAATTGCTGCCCCATTGTAGTTATTGTCATAATTGCAGTGTCACTCCAATGTTTACCTGGTATTTTATCATAAAAGGTGTTTTATGTGAGTCCCTTATAGTATCATACATGATAGTCGTAATGACGTTAAACCGCACTCTGATGTTATAATTGGCTAGCTTACCTGGAAATGTATTGAATCATGTTACTATAAATAGCTGATAAGGATTTTCACACTTATGTACTGTAAATGTGTAGCTTTTCTAAGCCGGCATTAGCGTGGTAACTATAACCACAATGATCGTCAGACATACTCCATTACAGTTAGTACCTCTCCCTCTCCACTATCCAGGATAAGATGTTCCACTTCTGGGTTAACACCTTCTTCATCCCCGGGCCACCGGAGGAGAGCATGGAGAAGGTGGAGAACGGGTCGGTGGTGGTGAACGATGTGGACGGGGTTCAGAACCAGTCCACGATTGGCACCCCTCCCCAGGCCCCGCAGAGTTCCGAACGCAGGGACAGCGGCAGGGACAGCGACAGGGACTACCTCATCCTCGCGCTCACCAAGAATGACCTGGACAAGGCCAACAAAGACAAAGCTAACCGCTACTTCTCACCTAATTTCAAGGTGAGCCATTTAAACTAATGTTTGTAATGGAATCTTTTATTTAACTAGGCAAGTCAGTTAACAACAAATTATTATTTACAATGATGACCTACCCCGGCCAAACCCTAACCCAGGAAACGCTGGGCCAATTAATAATATGAGGAAGGTACTGCAAATCTGTTGTGTAAATCTCTCAATTGGTCTTTACGCTATTAGAATCCTGATGAAATTGAAACATTGGTTTTCAATGACAGCAGTGCTGAGTTCTATTGTTTGACAAGGTTCCTTGTTCTGATATTATGGCTTCCCCTTTCTCTCCCTGTCTCGCTCCTTTAGGTGAAGTTGTATTTCACGAAAACCGTGGAAGATTCTTCGAATTCCGAGGCGAGCACTTCGACATCTGTCACTCCAGACGTTAGTGACAACGAGCCAGACCATTATCGATATTCTGACACCACTGACTCTGATCCGGAAAACGAACCTTTTGATGAGGAGCAGCACACGCAGATCACGAAAGTGTGAACTCTTACTTTTTTTTATAGGAACACGAAGAAAAAGATATGTACACCAGAGAAAAAAAGGAGCAAACTTGAATATGAACTCAAAAGAAGAACCTTTGTTCCCCTGCTTCCCCCAAAACGGCAGCAGAGCATCATGTCAAATGCCAATTTTAAAAGAAAAAAATAATATTCTGACCAATATATTGTTTTTAGGACTCTTTTCTTTGGCACGGCCATGTACCATGCGCGAGGTATTGACGTTGTTGGGGGAAGGTGCTGTAGCTGTAATGTTTATATATATACACATACATACATACATACATACATATGTAAACAAACTTTTTGGTGTCATAGACAATGGAAAAGAGTAACAATCAGGAGGACTATGCTGCTCCTTCTCCTGTCGAAACCAAGGCCAGTGCTGCAGTCACTTTGTTTATTTTCCCGTCTTCTCTCCCTCCCTCTTCTCTTCTACCCCCTTCACCACACCTCTTCCCTCATCCTCCTTTACTGTGAATGCTTCTCGTGCTCTTTGCAAGCTGTCTCACACGACGATTACCTTTGGCCTTTGTGCAGTGGAAGCTGCATGCAGGCAATGGGTTGGGGGCGGGGCTGGGTTATGAGTCTGTGATGTCTAAAGCGTTGCCATTCCTTTCCGTACTGTTTAAATTATGCAGAACAAGGCATCCTATGTAATTGTCAGTTTTTTTTAAAATCCTAAAATAATAAAAATATAATACACAAAACAGCAGGGAGACAAGTGTTTGCAATGTCAACACTTTATATACATTTAAAGAACCGTGGCGGTATGCATGTATTGGAATTTAGCACCCATCCCTAATAAATGTATGCAATGTCATCCTTTCTTAGACACAAGCTTTTCAATGTCTTTTAAGATCTCAGGGTTACCCTGTGGATCATTTGTCATAATGGACTTCCTGGTGCCTTTGGAGTGAATTGCATCATGGAAGTTCATGATGTTTTATGATTTAAGTGATTTCACACCATCTGCACTGTGTGTGTGTGTGTGTGTGTGGGGGGGGGGGGGTCTGTTATAGAGTTACAGTTCATGTAAGGACATAAAATAATATCATTAGGCCCTGATCTAAGGATTTCACACTGGGAGTACAGATAATGTATGCATCTGTTGGTCACAGATACCTTAAATAAAAAAGGTAGTGGCGTGGATCAGAAAACCAATTAGTATCTGGTGTATGACCACCATTTGCCTCATGCACCGCATCACATCTCCTTCTCATAGTTGATCAGGCTGTTGCCTGTAGAATGTTGTCCCACTCCTCTTCAAGACTGCGAAGTTACTGGATATTGCTGGGAACTGGAACACGCTGTTGTACACTTCGATCCAGAGCATCCCAAATATGCTCAAAGGGTGTCTGGTGAGTATACAGGCCATGGAAAAAACTGGGACATTTTAAGCTTCTAGGAATTGTGTACAGATCCTTGCAACATGGGGCCGTGCTTTAGCATGCTGAAACATGAGGTGATGGTGGCGGATGAATGGCACGACAATGGGCCTCAGGATGTCAGGGTATCTGTGCAGTCAAATTACCATTGAAAAATCCAATTGTGTTCGTTGTCCGTAGTTTATGCCTGCCCATACCATAACCACACCGCCACCATGGGGCACTCTGTTCACAACGTTAACATCAGCAAACTGCTTGCCCACACGACGCCATGCACGTGGTCTGCGGTTGTGAGGCCGGTTGGACGTACTGTCAAATTCTCTAAAACAACGTTGGAGGCGGCTTATGGTAGTGAAATTAACATTCAATTTCTGGCAACAGCTCTGGTGGACATTCTTGCAGTCAGCATGCCAATTGCATGCTCCCTCAACTTGAGACATTTGTGGCATATTGTTGTGTAAAAACTGCACACTTTTGAGTGGCCTTTTTATTATGCCCAGCACAAGGTGCACCTATTTAAAGATCATGCTTATTGATATGCCACACCTGTCAGGTGGATAGATTAACTTGGCAAAGGATAAATGCTCACTGAAATGGATGTAAATACATTTAAAATAAATAAGCTTTTTGAGTGTATTGAACATTTCTGTGATCTTTTATTTGAGCTCATGAAACATTGAACCAACACTTTATATGTTGTGTTTATATTTTTGTTTAGTGTATCTCCACACTATGAGGTTGTAAAATATTGGTTTTGGTGGGATGGAGTTTTTGCCTGCCTGGTGATATTAGGTAATAGACCAGAAAAGGTTCCAAACTGTTCTGCCAATAAAATCTAGTTTTCCGTTTTCCCCTCCCCACTCAGACCACTCCCAGACAGTCCTAGCAAAAATCGTCCTTGAGAAATTGCTCCTTGCTAAGAAGCTATTTTTGTTTATTTTTGACCATTTTAATTAAAACAATCATAGTAAGGTGCTTAATTGTTACCCAGAAATATTGATATTGAGATAAAAACAGCTGCATTGGCCCTTTAAAGGCAATGTGCCTGCATTCCTGGAGATCACATTCATGGTAAATGCTGCATATGTTGGATTAATCAGAAAATCCCTTTAAATGTCAATCGCGCTGTAAGGCGGATGTAACGCGGATCAGAATCAATCCCGGCCCTAGTCTGAACAGCATCTATCCATTACCACAACTAGATCAAAAACCCAGACACAGTTGACTTTCATTTCATGCAGGGGCGCAAATCGATTTACATTGCGGGCGGCATACCAAGTTTCTCAACTTTAACCAGTTGATTTCATACCCAGCTATCAGTATCAAGCCAGTGGGATGTCTGTCTGTTTGTCCAGGTCTTCTCCATCCCAGCAGCTGAAGGATAGCCAACTCCGCATTACTTCCTGATAATTGAGATGCAGCCCTGGAGAGAGAGAGAGCGAGAGCTGCCTGGGTAAAGCAGCTTGCTGCGCTCCCCACCCTTCAGTGGCTCCCCAAATGAAAGAGTAACAGGATTAAGTACCATGTCACTGTGATAGGAGGCACAGAGAGGCAGGACCCTGGCTAAAGCAAGGTCCAGGGTCCTCCGATAATAAAATAGAATTTAAATAAAGTACAAAAAAAGTGTTCCCACCCCAGGGACAGTCAGTCACATAATCTCCCCCTCGGCTCTATTAAGAGTCGCTCCCCCGGTCGCCTCATGTTGATGGACATCAAAGACGCAGCTCGTCAGCGAATGAGTCTGGCAGCAGTCGGTGGGGTATTACTGTAATTGGCTAGAGCGATGGTGAGACAAAGAAAGTCCCTGGTATGTGAGATTAATAATGAATGTGCTGGGTTGGGTTGGGAGACCAGAAGAGAGATGCCTCAGCACTCTCTGAACAAATAAAGACTGAAGCTAAATACACTGGCCTCTGAAAGAATCGAGCTCAAGCTGGCAACCCACATGGTTTTAATTATGCCTTCATCGCAGTGACTTATAGATAAATAAAATACAAACGCAGCTTGATGGTATAGTGAACAGCGATCCCCCAAGAGAAAGATTTCCCCTAATATACTGGGTTTTTCATGGTATTTCTTTAACATTATATCTCTCTGGCTTCACCATCTTACATTCACAGCACTGTATCTCTAAAAGAATGGGAGGGGTAGAGCTTACATCAAATATATAGATTTAAACACTATGATCAAATGGGGGTCAATTTGGCCTATAAAATCTGAGATAAACCCAATCCGACAAACCTTTTTTCCCCTCCCATCTGCTGGGAGCAGTTGCAAAGTATGGCTCAGCACAGCAGGACCTGGCAACCCTCCCCCAGCTCTCTGCCTGGCTCAGCACAGCAGGATCTGGCAACCCTCCCCCAGCTCTCTCTGCCTGGCTGCACAGCTGTGTTGCGCTTGGATTAGGCCAAGAATAAAACAGGAAGTCAAAATTAAACAAAAGCTTAAAAAAACACAGGCTCTTTAAGTTACCAAAGACTTAGCGGCATGACTCTGACAGCCTGTGGAAAAAACACATACACTACACCTACACGCACTTACAGTATCATATTAAAAACACACATAAACGCTCAATCATTCTGCGAGCACAGTAATTCACATACATTTAGTCTAACACATTTCACACCCCTCCATGCACACACAGACACACAAGCATATTGTCTATAGCTCACGCCCACACATATGGTCCATACACACATGTTAAGTGCCTCAATGCTTTTTTCCCCTTTGCTAGTTTATTGTAGTAGTTTATGAGGGTTATTGCAGCCGAAGAGATCCTCAAAATAATAAATGGCAGAAACATCTGTGGAATATCACTCTCCTCTCTTTGATTGTTCTTCCTAAAGAGGCTCAGAGCTTCAAATCAATACTTTTTTTGTTATGCAAAATTAGCCATTTAGCTACTTCACTGACTTGTCATACGATGAATGAATGAATGACGAGCGAAAAGGTGAGAGCAGTGGCGACCCGTCATTCAGGGCAGGTGAATGCTGTTTTGCCTGTTTTGAATGTTATTTTGGCATTAATAAGTGTCACATATTAGTGTCTTAAGAGTTAATAAACCTGCAACCTTTATTGATTAAGGCAGCTTCAAAATGCAGGTGTTTCAGCCTAGCTCAGTGCTTTCTGTGGCGGTGGGGCAGCCAGCGGAAAATACGGAGCGTAGATGTTGGTAATGTTCTCTAGTTTCACTGTGATTGGCTCAGTGTTCTGTCACTCATGGGGACACTACATCACCGCCAAGTCTAAGGGTAGAGCTTGAAAATGTAAGCCTCTTGGGTGCTGCCATAGAGTTAAATTAGAAGTGCCCATCCAAGAAGGCTCAAGGTCATTGACCACAGATACAATTACGTCATATCACGTTATATCTACCATGGCTTTGATTGGACTTTCAAAATCTTAGCTAGCAGTCATCATCATGAATCAAATCCTTTTTAATTATTGTCATATGAAGAGAAATTATAGATAAAACGTATCGGTGCTCATCGGCCATTGGACATAAACATTACACAACAAGTTGGAAATCGTAAATTCAACAATGAGTGGTTTGGAAGGAATCAGTGGCTAAATGCAAGCATTGCAAAGCAATCTGCTATTCAGTGGAGTGGCTGTGTGGTCCCAAGTCTGGGATTAAGGGTCTCTTTTCCAAGCTTAAAATGATAAACATTCAACATTGGCCATGCTGTCAATGCTCAAAACAACTGTTAACTCGGAAGACAAGAAAACTGGGAACTCGGGAAAAACGGGATCTCGACTGGGAAAATACGTTTTGAACAGTCATCCAACTCGGAATTGTAAATCCGGAACTCGGGCCTTTTTCTGGAGCTACGACCTGAAAATCACTGACGTCATCATGATTCAACATTGTTTTTTTTCAATAAACAATAAATCCAGAGAAAGCCAGACTTTGATGACAAAGTTTGATGACAAAATTTGCCCACGAAGGACCACAGCACCAGCTTCCTGTTCAAGTGAGCACACACAAGCTGTGCTGCAGTACACTGCAACTTTTAAAGGAAGACCCACTGTATGTATACTGTAGCTATGAAAGTAATACTAAGTGTATGTTGTGTAAGCTGTTTGTAGGCCATGTGCCTCCCCCAAAAAATGTCCTTCTTAATATCGCCTACTGTTCTGACTGGTGGTGCACATGTAGCCAATAACCTGTTTTAGAGAAATGTAATCATTGAATATTGTAAGAGCTTTCAATGTCTGCTTATATGCCCCCTTTATTTATCCTACGGTTCTGACTTGGTGTACAGGGAGAACACTGCAAGAACGGCCCATGTTCTGAATTCTGTCACTGTCAATTTCAAAAGTGCTGAACAAACAGTTATATTGTCTACGTCCGTCCTAGCTCGCTCATTAATTTCTTAATCGAAATTACGGATTGCCTCTTACTCGCTTGTCGTCCCCTTATGCCATAGTTTGTACATCTCAATTGTTAGTAGAAACCACATTTGTTTAAGCAAGTCACCCATATCAGCTATGTTTTTTTAAAGGCAGTAAATGAGGAAGAATTTACTGTTTTGCTGCCAGACAAGGCTCCGCTGATAGCCAGGTGTAGCAGTGGTAAGGTGTTGGGACTCTGCTGTTGGTACAGCTTTATGAAGACCCTAACAGTTTGTGGGCACCGTTTGTCACCATTATAATGCAATTAATGTATTGGTTAGTGTTGTGTTGTGTAGTGGCTTTGCTGGCATGCATCCCATATGTTTTGTTTGTTTGCTCCACCAAGATTTACAGTTGCAGTCGGAAGTTTACCTTAGCCAAATACATTTAAACTTAGTTTTTCATAATTCCTGACATTTTATCCTCTTTATAATTCCCTGTCTTAGGTCAGTTAGGATCACCACTTTATTTTAAGAATGTTAAATGTCAGAATAATAGTAGAGAGAATGATTTATTTCAACTTTTATTTCATTCATCATATTCCCAGTGGGTCAGAAGTTTACATATACTCAATTAGTATTTGGTAGCAGTGCCTTTAAATTGTTTAACTTGGGTCAAACGTTTCAGGTAGCCTTCCACAAGCTTCCCACAATAAGCTGGGTGAATTTTGGCCCATTCCTCCTGACGGAGCTGGTGTAACTGAGTCAGGTTTATAGGCCTCCTTGCTCATTTTGCCACAACTTGGAAGTATGCTTGGGGTCATTGTCCATTTGGAAGACACATTTGCGACCAAGCTTTAACTTCCTGACTGATGTCTTGAGATGTTGGTTCAATATATTCTCATAATTTTACCTCCTCATGATGCCATCTATTTTGTGAAGTGCACCAGTCCCTCCTGCAGCAAAGCACCCCCACAACATGATGCTGCCACCCTGTGCTTCACGGTTGGGAGGGTGTTCTTCAGCTTGCAAGCATCCCCCTTTTTTACAAACATAACATTGGTCATTACGGCCAAACAGTTCCATTTTTGATTCATCAAAAGGTCCAATTCTGGTTAACAATTAACCTTACAGTGATAATTTTTTTACCATTTGAAATTAAAACAAACAAAAATTAGAAAATAACACAAAAATTATTTTGATAGGACTGTCAGTTAATGACCTTACTGAGAGGGGAATACTGAAAACGAGCTATTATTGGCAGAGAGGTTTGATATTCTCTCTCTTATTGGTCTATTAAGTAATTTACCACCGAGTGAGAGATGTTCTCACCCGGTCACAAATTGGCATTAGAACTTACCCTAAAATTGGTTGCTTCCCTTAGAAATCCCTTTAAAAAAAATCCCTATATGTTTATTTAAAAACATATATTTTTTAACTTTTCTCCCCAATTGGTACAGTTTTGGTACATCGCTGCAACTCCCTCCGAAACATGACCCTGCCACTGCTTCTTGACACACTGTTCACTTAACCCGGAAGCCAGCTGCACCAATGTGTCGGAGGAAACACCGTCCGACCAGCGACGCTAGTCAGCTTGCAGCTTCCCGGCAAGGAGTTGCTAGAGCACTATGGGACAAGGAATTCCCGGCCGGCCAAACCCTCCCCTAACCCGGACGACGCTGGGCCAAATGTGCACTGCCTCATGGGTCTCCCAGTCACGGCCGGCTGTGACACAGCCTGGGATTGAACCCGGGTCTGTAGTGATGACTTGGGCACTGGTAAGCAGTGTCTTAGACCGCTGCGCCACTCGAGAGGCCTGTCTACCCTCCCTGTTAACCCTAAAGAATGTCTGACAACTTCTCAGGGTGTTGGGCCTTTTCCTTCCATTAATGTATTGTATAAACCATAGTCCCACTGCATTTTGTTATGACACTGTTTAATCTATTCAACATTTTATGATAATTTAGTTAGTTAATGTCGGTGTTACTGTAATTGTTTGTCTTTGTGCATGTGTGTGTGTGTGTGTTTGAATATAGTCCTATGCATGTGACAATCACATGGAAATAGTTACCGCTGTCACCACAACTAACCCCCTCCCCAACACTCACCACAGCATGACCACCCATTCCCCACAATGTATTCTAGGAAGAGTGCACTTGTGTCTAGGGTCCATTGCATACAAATCAAATCAAATTTTATTGGTCACATACACATGGTTAGTAGATGTTAATGCGTGTGTAGCGAAATGTTTGTGCTTCTATTTCCGACAGTGCAGTAATATCCAACAAGCAATCTAACAATTTCACAACAACTACCTAATACACACAAATGTAAAGGGATGGAATAAGAATATGTACATAAAAATATATGGATGAGCGATGGCCGAGCAGCACAGGCAAGATGCAGTAGATGGTATAAAATACAAAATATACATATGAGATGAGTAATGTAAGATATGTAAACATTATTAAAGTGTCATTTTTTTAACTGGCTAGTGATCCATTTATTAAAGTGGCTAATGATTTGAGTCTCTATGTCAGTAGTAGCCTCTCTGTGTTAGTGATGGCTGTTTAACAGTCTGATGGCCTTGAGATAGAAGCTTTTTTTTGTCTCTCAATCCCAGCTTTGATGCACCTGTACTGACCTTGTCTCCTGGATGGTAACGGGGTGAACAGGCAGTGGCTTGGGTGGTTGTTGTCCTTGATGATCTTTTTGTCTTTCCTGTGACATCGGGTGCTGAAGGTGTCCTGGAGGGCAAGTAGTTTGCCCCCGGTGAAAGCATTGTGCAGACCGCACCACCCTCTGGAGAGCCTTAGGTTGAGGGCTGTGCTGTACTGTAATTGTTGACATTATACTGTGCTGTACATATCCACATGTCCATAAACAATTACAGTATAAATCGTTCACACACAAATAGTCTCCATATTCACAGAACACACGCACATACAGGAACTTGCAGTATGTTGTGCTTGGCTCAGAGGAGTGTGGTGGTAAAAAGCCTCTCTCCTCAGTTGTGTTGGCCTCGGAATAAAGACTCCACATTTATCAGTCTTTACTGGAACATGTCCCATTCTACCTGACTTTTACTCTGAAGTCAGAGCTGGTATAATCCTCCCTCTTTCCTCCCCCTCTTCCTATTTCCTTCTCCGTTATCATTTATTCATGTTTATTTGCAATAATGTTCTATTCATGTTTGTTTCTGTGTAATGTTGCTTATGTTACTTTGAAAAGTGTTTCTTTGAAAATAAAAACATAATTGGTCTGTGCTTGTGAGTGGCTGTATTACCTAAATACATAGAATATACTGCACTATGAATAACACTCACACGACAGTATGCATGTGTCCTCTCATTTGTACCCAGCACGGCAGCCAGTGTTTTTTAAAGGGCCTGTGATTTGACAGAATCCTGAGGGGAAAAGGGGGATTAGGTTTAGCAGCTGTTTCCCCTCAAACACTGGAGACGATACGCCGTGGCTACGCCATGCCGCTGACGGCGAATTAATAGATGAAAAGGACATGCGTGGGTCGTCTCAGATAATGCTTAAACCCACCCGCTTCTTAAATAGCGAAGAAGGTGTCCTTTTCTTGAACCCAGCTGTGTGAATCCACTGACACACGAGCATGCAAGCAGGCAAGCACACACAAACACACAGACACGCAGACACATGGAGAGAGTTGAAGGCATATCGTGTCCATGAGAAAGGTTTAAAACATCATGTCTTTAATCTGAGAGCAGCACAAAGCCAGCCTACAGATTAAGCTGCCTGCCTCTCAAGCTACTGTGCAGCAAATCTAGATGGCCCACACTAAGACCCACAGAGACAGGGGCTTTTAACCCCAGACACACACACACACACACACACTCATATGAGCCCGCTACTGCCAGCAAACCAGAAAACACACGTGCACGCGCAAGCACACACACACACACACACACACACACGCACAAGCATCAGGCTAAAATACATTCCAGCTCCAGTCATCTCATTAATTGAATTGACAACTAAGGACATGTTTTATTCAAATCAAATCAAATGTATTTGTCACATGCGCCGAATGCAAAAGGTTACTGTGAAATGCTTACTTACAAGTCCTTTAACCAACAATGCAGTTCAAAAAAGAGTTAGGAAAATATTCACTAACTAAAAGTTTTTATAAAAAACAAAAAAAACAAATAGCAACAACAAAATGGCATAACAATAATGAGGCTATGCAGTGCTGTAGCAGAGAGAACAGTCTATGACTTGGGTCACTGGAGTCTGACAATTTTTTGTGCATTCCTCTGACACCGCATAGTATATACAGTTGAAGTCGGAAGTTTACATACACCTTAGCCAAATACATTTAAACTCAGTTTTTCACAATTTGTTTTTGGAACAGTGGCTTCCTCCTTGCTGAGCGGCCTTTCAGGTTATGTCGATATAGGACTCGTTTACTGTGGATATAGATGCTTTTGTACCTATTTCCTCCAGCATTTTCACAAGGTCCTTTGCTGTTGTTCTGGGATTGATTTGCACTTTTCACACCAAAGTATGTTCATCTCTAGGAGATTGAACGCGTCTCCTTCCTGAGCGGTATTACGACTGCGTGGTCCCATGGTGTTTATACTTGCGTACTATTGTTTGTACAGATGAACGTGGTACGTTCGGGCGTTTGGAAATTATTCCCAAGGATGAACCAGACTTGTGGAGGTCTGGACACCAAGGAACTTGAAACTCTCGACCTGCTCCACTTCAATCCTTTTGATGTTAATGTGGCCTGTTCAGCCCTCCTTTTCCTATAGTCCACAATCAGCTCCTTTGTCTTGCTCACATTAAGGGAGAGGATGTTGTCCTGGCACCACACTGCCAGGTCTCTGACCTCCTCCCTATAGGCTGTCTCATCGTTGTCGGTGATCAGGCCTACCACTGTTTGTATCATCAGCAAACTTAATGATGGTGTTGGAGTCGTGCTTGGCCACGCAGTCATGGGTGAACAGGGAGTACAGGAGGTGACTAAGCACGCACCCCTGAGGGGTTTTGAGGATCAGTGTGGCAGACTTGTTGTTGCCTACCCTTGCCACCTGGTGACAGCCCGTCAGGAAGCCCAGGATCCAGTTGCAGAGGGACGTGTTTAGTCCTAGGGGCGTTAGCTTAGTGATGAGCTTTGTGGGTAATATGGTGTTGAATGCTGAGCTGTAGTCAATGAACAACCTTCTCACATACTGTAGGTGTTCCTTTTGTCCAGGTGGGAATTGGCAGTGTGGAGGGCGATTGAGATTGTGGATCTGTTGGGGCGGTATGCGAATTGGAGTGGGTTTCCGGCATATGGTGTTAATGTGAGCCATGACCAGCCTTCCAAAGCACTTCATGGCTACCGACATGAGTGCTTACAGGGCAGTAATCATTTAGGCAGGTCACCTTCGCTGGGCGCAGGGAATATGGTGGTCTGTTTGAAACATGTAAGTGTTACAGACTCGGTCAGGGAGAGGTTGAAAATATCAGTGAAGACACTTGCCAGTTGGTCTGCGCATGCTTTGAGTACACGTCCTGGTAATCCATCTGGCCTCGCGGCTTTGTGAATGTTGACCTATGCAAAGGTCTTGCTCACATTAGCAACGGAGAATGTGAACACACAGTTGTCCGGAACAGCTAGTGCTCTCATGCATGCTTCAGTGTTGCTTGCCTCGAAGCGAACATAAAAGGCATTTAGTTGATCTGGTAGGCTTGCGTCACTGGACAGCTCGCGGCTGGGTTTCCCTTTGTAGTCCGTAATAGTTTTCAAGCCCTGCCACATCCAACGAGCTTCCGAGCCGGTGTAGGAGGATTCAATCTTAGTCCAGTATTGACGCTTTGCCTGTTTGATGGTTCGTCTGAGGGCATAGCGGGATTTCTTATAAGCATCCGGATTAGTGTCACGCTCCTTGAAAGCGGCAGCTTTAGCCTTTAGCTCAGTGCAGATGTTGCCTGTAATCCATCACTTCTGGTTGGGACATGTACGTATGGTCACTGTGGGGACGACTTCCTTGATGCACTTATTGATGAAGCCGGTGACTGAGGTGGTATACTCCTCAATGCCATTTGATTAATCCCGGAACATATTCCAGCCTGTATTAGGAAAACAGTCCTGTAGCGTAGCATCCTCATCATCTGACCACTTCCGTATTAAGTGAGTCACTGGTACTTCCTGCTTTAGTTTTTGCTTGTAGAATTATGGTCAGATTTGCCAAATGGAGGGCGAGGGAGAGCTTTGTATGTGTCTCTGTGTGTAGAATGTGGTCTAGAGTTTTTTTCCCACTGGTTGTACATGTGACATGCTGGTAGAAAAGAGGCAAAACGGATTTAAGTTTTCCTGCATTAATTGGCATTAACTGGCCACTAGGAGCGCCACTCTGGATGAGTATTCCTAACTCATTTTGAAGTAAATAACACACTGAGTATTTGAAGGGACGGTACATTTCAACAATAAAGCACCAAAATGCCAGTGAAGCAGAGGTTGATGGTTATTTTGAGGACCCAGGCATCTGTGTGAATGACATGGACTGATAGACATAAACTTGAATTACTCTGACTGAAGAACAACCATCCCTATAGAATGACCTCAATCCAGCCGAACCAGTTACAGATATTGATGACAGACCTGAGACGGAACTAATCAACTGATTCTACATCAAGTCACTGACCTCTCATAGACAAGACCAGCTCTGTTGGTTGGAGTAAGGAGCTGAGACACAAAGTGAGTTAGCTCAGCTCACTCGATTAGAACTAGGGCAGACATGATGAGCCTGTTAACTCAGTTCACCTGTGAGCATCAGACTCTCCACCAGTCAACTATCAACCACCAAGACAGACACAATTTGTTTACAGAAGCCTTGTAAAAAGAGAGATAGAAGAGGGCGACAACAGTTCCCTTCAATCGACTTCAGACCAGACACTGATGTCAGACAGTAGTGGGTCATTTCTATGAAAGAAGGTATCCACAGACATGGCAGAGAAAAAAAGAAAGAGAGACTAGCTACATGTTTCCAAGTAATGTTTCCATTAACTTGTCCAGTGAGACATGGGACATAGAGAGAAAGAAGGTGGGAGAGAGGAAGTAAGACAAAATATGAGTTGGAGTATAAGTGATATTTGGTGTTAACAGTATCTTGGGTTTTCAAACCCAGATAGTGGGTGATACTGTGGGGTACAGTGTATTCATGGATGCCAAGGGAAGCCAAGCTTCCCCGAAAAATTGACCAAGAAAAAAAGAAAATAATGTGTCTTTCTTCTCTCTGTGTTTCATGATTTTCCTTCAATTCACAAGAGGCTGAATGTATCTCACTGGAGAAAGCATCCGAGTGAGCGAAACAGCGCCCCTCTGTCTCAGTATGTATAGGCCATATATCTGATGCTGTCTGGTCAAACAGAGTATGACATAGTTTCCGCCTGTAGCATTGAATTCAAGGGAAGCCAGAGAGCACTTGGCTTTCCTTGATAAAAATAATAATAATAGCCAATCAGCGTTGAGCTAAACTGAGTATGCTCAAAGCCAGTTTAGATTTGGCTTCACACCAATCACAAGCCAAAAGTAATTTACAGAAAAAAATTGAATTGTTCTATCTCACTGTGTCCTTGTCCTCCAGTGGCTAGCTAGCTAAAATCGTCCCTTTAGCTATGGATGGAGATAGGGATTTGGCAGTGGTTTTACTTAATTATCCGTACTGGCCAATGATTATAACGGTAATTCTGATTTAACCATAAATTCTTACATTGTGCCCTTGACCTAAATTCAATATGAGGCTAGATGTAGTAGGCTAATGTTAACTAGCTGGCCTGGCGCATCATTGCCAACAAAAAGCATTTTAGCCAGTTAGTCTACTACGACAACAAAAACAAAAAGCTTGTACTGTATGACAGTCATGAAAGAAAGGAGGGTGGCATTGGTGTTTCTGGGTGACTCAACATGTTTTTTTTTCACATGCGCACACGAATACACACACACACACACACACACACACACACACACACACACACACCATGGACAGCTATATCAAATTTAGTTTATGTTGATTGGACAAAATAGTTTTTGGTATCTTAGTTGTGACTGTATTAGGCTAAGCGTAGGTGATTTGATGATGTTGAAATATTGAAGTTGAAATAGCAACTCCGGATGCTGGCCTTCTAGACAAAGTTCCTCTGTCCAGTGTCTGTGTTCTTTTGCCCATCTTAATCTTTTCTTTTCATTGGCCAGTCTGAGATATTACTTTTTCTTTGCAACTCTGCCTAGAAAGCCAGCGTCCCGGAGTTGCCGCTTCACTGTTGACGTTGAGACTGGTGTTTTGCGTGTACTACTTAATGAAGCTGCCAGTTGAGGACTTGTGAGGCGTCTGTTTCTCAAACTAGACACTCTAATGTACTTGTCCTCTTGCTTAGTTGTGCACCAGGGCCTCCCACTCCTAATTTCTATTCTGGTTAGAGCCAGTTTGCGCTGTTCTGTGAAGGGAGTAGTTCACAGCATTGTATGAGATCTTCAGTTTCTTGGCAATTTCTTGCATGGAATAGCCATCATTTCTCAGAACAAGAATAGAGTGACGAGTTTCAGAAGAAAGGTCTTTGCTTCTGGCCATTTTGAGCCTGTAATCAAACCCATAAATGCTGATGCTCATGATACTCAACTAGTCTAAAGAAGGCTGGTTGTATTGCTTCTTTAATCAGAACAACAGTTTTCAGCTGTGCTAACGTAACTGCAAAAGGGTTGTCTAATGATCGATTAGCCTTTTAAAATGATAAACTTGGATTAGCTAACACAACATGCTATTGGAACACAGAAGTGATGGTTGCTGATAATGGGCCTCTGTACGCCTATGTAGATATTCCATTAAAAATCAACCGTTTCCAGCCACAATAGTCATTTACAACATTAACAATGTCTACACTGTATTTCTGATCAATTTGATGTTATTTTAATTGACAAAAAAAATAGATTTTCTTTCAAAAACAAGGACATTTCTAAGTGACCCCAAACTTTTGAAAGGTAGTGTAAGTATTCAGACCCTTCACTCAGCACATTTGGCAGTGATTACAGCCTCGAGTCTTCTTGGGTATGACGCTACAAGCTTGGCACACCTGTATTTGGAGAGTTTCTCCCATACTTCTCTGCAGATCCTCAAAAGCTCTGTCAGGTTGGATGGGGAGCCTCACTGCACAGCTATTTTCAGGTCTCTCTAGAGATGTTCGATCAAGTTAAAGTCCAAGCTCTGGCTGGGCCACTCAAGGAAATTCAGAGCCACTCCTGCATTGTCTTGGCTGTGTGCTTAGGGTCATTGTCCTGTTGGAAGGTGAACCTTCGCCCCAGTCTGAGGTCCTGAGAGCTCTGTAGCAGGTTTGCATCAAGCATCTCTCAGTACTTTGCTCCGTTCATCTTTTCCTCGATCCTGACTAGTCTTCCAGTCCCTGCCATTGAAAACATCCCCACAGCATGATGCTGCCCCCCCCAATTCTCCAGACGTGACGCTTGGCATTCAGGACAAATTTTTCAATCTTGGTTTCATCAGACTAGAGAATCTTGTGCCTTTTGGGAAACTCCAAGCGGTCTGTTGTGCCTTTTACTGAGTAGTGGCTTCCGTCTACCATAAAGGCCTGATTGGTGGAGTGCTGCAGAGATGGTTGTGCTTCTGGAAGGTTCTCTCATCTCCACAGAGGTCACCTCGACTACGACCAAGGCCCTTCTCCTCCGATTGTTTAGTTTGGCCGGGCGGCCAGCTCTAGGAAGAGTCTTGGTGGTTCCAAACTTCTTCCATTTGAAGAATGATGGAGGCCACTGTGTTATAGGGGACCTTCAATGCTGCAGACATTTTTTGGTACCTTCCCTAGATTTGTGCCTCGACACAATCCTGCCTCGAACCTCTATGGATTTCATGGCTTGGTTTTTGGTCTGACATGCACTGTCAACTGTGGGACCTTATATAGACAGGTGTGTGCCTTTCCAAATCATGTCCAATCAATTGAAATTACCACAAGTGGACTCCAATTAAGTTGTAGGAAACATCTCAAGGATGATCAATGGAAACAGGATGCACTCATTGACTCATAGCAAAGGGTCTGAATACTTATGTAAATAAGGTATTTTTTAAATGATTTTTCATTATACATTTGCATAAAATAATACAAATCTGTTTTCGCTTTGTCATTATGGGGTATTGTATGTAGATTGAAACATGTATTTCATCAATTTTATAATAAAGCTGTAACGTAACAAAATGTGGAAAAAGTGAAGGAGTAGTTTACCGAATGCACTGTATCACACTGGCAAGGGATATGAACTAACAGGTCACAGAGCAAACAATGCAATTATCACAACATATAGGTTGTAATATGGCTTCCCCCTCCCTGTCTTTGCTTCCTCAGGGACTTCACCCACGCACAGCTCCTGGTGGGGTAGTGATTGTATCAGCCTGACAGATAGGTACATAGACACTAACTCTGAGTATAAGAGTTAATTGGAAGGTTGATGTTTTTGACACACTTTAACAGTAAAGTTTATCCGCTTTGACCACATTGAGAAACCAGCACTCTGTTAGTGGTGGTTTGGGAAACACGTGTGAGAGAGAGAGCACACCCTGATGTTTCCTGTGTGTGTCTGTGTGTCTGTGTGTGTGTGTGTGTGTGTGTGTGTCTACTGTATACTGCATGTGCATGTTGAATGAAAATAAGTGTTATACAAATTGTGAAGAACATTTTTGTATTAGCATATTCCTATGTGTTGTATACAAGCATGTCTCTCTGTATACAATATCTATTCATTTGGTTCCATTTTTGTTTTGATTTGCAATTCACATCAGTGCCAAATAGAATAAACCTTAACTAGCAACATCCTCTACTGTAGGGGCTAACTGAGCAGGGTACTGTAGCTGTTATAAGAGTAATCAGAATAGAAATAGCCTTGATTGAATCCATAAAGCTGCATGTCTTCTTATAGCAGTTCCCCAATCAGCTTCATTTCTCACATACTGTATCTATCTCAAATCAAATCAAAGTTTATTTGTCACGTGCACATGATACAGCAGGTGTAAAAAGCGAAGTGAAATGCGTACTCTTCCTCAACAATGCAATTATGCTAAATCATATAAAATAATACACATGAGAATGTACACTATATACAAGGCCAATACTAGTACCATTCAATGCGATCGAGGGCGTTGCTATTGTAGCCAGTCAAAATGCTCTCAACGGTACAGCTGTAGAACTTTTAGAGGATTTGAGGGCCTATGCCAAACTTTTTCAACTTCTTGAGGGGAAGAGGCACTGTCACACCTTCTTCACGACTATGTGCGTGTTCGGACCATTTGAAGTCTTTAGTGATTTGGACACCGTGGAACTTGAAACTGTCTACCTGCTCCACTGCAGCCCCGTCGATGTGGATGGGAGAGTGGAAGGGTATAGATGTCAGACACTGCCTGGTATAGATGTCCTCAATGGCTGGGAGCTCGCCCCCAGGGATGTATTGGACCATCCGTACCATCCTCTGCAGAGCCTTGCGGTTGAGGGCGGGCAGCTGCTGCTGATGCAGCCAGACAGAATGCTATCAACAGTGTATCTGTAGAACTAGAATGTGTTCATAGGAACCCACCCCACCCAGTTGGGGATGGCACCTACAAAGACACAGTGTGTTTGCATGTGTGTGTGTGCTCGTGTGTTAGTGCATGCATGCCTATGTGTGTGCGCAGGGTGTTCCCCCAGTTGCATTTATCTACTATAACAGTACATCATTTATACATTTACATGACCATTTAGTCATTTAGCAGACGCTCTTATCAAGTTTACAGTTAGTATGACAATGTGCTGAGGTTTCATGTCTTTTCACTTCCTCTGTGATTTTGGCAGAGCGAGAGGGAGAGAGGCATGCTTAAGACCTGCAGTTAAAAGCTCTCGACCACAAATAAATGTGTGATTCATCACTTCCTTCCTATTGAGCATGAATAGCGCAAGAGCACAGGGTGTAAACTCTTTTCTCCCCTTCTCTCTCTGTGTGTGTGTGTGTGTGTGTGTGTGTGTGTGTGTGTGCGTGTGTGCTGGTTTAGTCCATGTAGTATGTGGACAGAGACCCTGCATACATTAGCTATACATATAAAGTATAAGTATGCGTAGTGTGTGTAGACTGTAGTAGAAGGAGCTCTCCAGTTCTCCTGCCGACCTCTGGTGCCATCTGCCAGCGACAGGGAAGAAATGCAAATCAGCTGCATCCCTATAATCCACCAGGGCCAGCTCTCTCCATTAGAGCAGTCCACAAAACTAAACTAGGTCAGACAGACCAGCAGCCAGCTGTGTGTGTGTGTGTGTATGTGAAAGACGGCACACATGCACAGTTCCTTTGTGTAGTGAGATGACTGTACGTGTGTGTATGGGGGATGGAGGTTGGGTTGATATGACAGTGTATAGAGGCCTTATTATCATATTATCTATCGTGTGTGTTCGTGTGTGTGTGTGTGCAATATCACTTAAAGACATTCTAACACACAACGACCTCATCTTCAAACATATCTTTTAACACAAAATTATCACCTGATGTCGACACACAGTATGTGACCAGACAGGGCGGCTTAGAAACTCAATGGCAAATAATGCCTCTTATCTGAGCCTGAGCCACAACACAACTGACAGGGAACCTATTAAACTTCTGAAAACCAAACAGCCAGGAGGATGATGCAACATTAAGGCAACACTTGCGTAATGCAGACAGACGCGTCCTTTCTCATATCTCTGCCTGGGACGACGCCTCTGAATTATAAATGAGGACTCTTTGCAGCCACTGTTATGCTCACAATTATGTGTGTTTTTTACTGTGTTATTCTCCATTATAAACTGAGTGGTTTGAGCCCTGAATGCTGATTGGCTGTCACTCGTGGTATGTCAGACTATATACCACAGCTATGACAAAATATTTATTTTTACTGCTCTAATTACGCTGGTAACCTGTTTATAATATCAATAAGGCACCTCGGGGGTTTGTGATATATGGCCAATATACCACAGCTAAGGGCTGTGTCTAGGCACTCAGCCTTGCGTCGTGCATAAGAACAGCTCTTAGCCCCCTTTCCCTTATTGCTTAAATATATTATAATCTCTGTCTTTCACCTTGATTTGAGATATTCAATTCCTATTATTTTATTTTATCTTGATTGCATTTACCTTGTTTTTTTGTTCTTGGATAGTCAAGTATAGTGGTGTGGAGCTTCACTGCTCTGTGAATGTGAATGTGTATGTTAATGTGTAAATAGAAGTGTGAGAGAGAGAGAGAGAGAGAGAGAGAGAGGGAGAGCGAGAGAGAGCAGGGGGATAGAGAGTGTGAATGAGAATGAGTGAGGGAGAAGTAAAACATCCGATCTGACATCTGAAGTTAATTTCATGTAATAAACATGTAGTCACAGTAAGGCCTACAATAAATATTACATGCTTTTAAGAATTGTTCTTGAGAAAACACAGATATCCTACAGTCAGTAAAGTTAGCTGGAAAATTCTATTTTCCTCCTCTAACTTATCTAGCGGGCAGATGTGCACTGTTGAGGGACATGGGACAATGTTTTTCATTTCCTGCGTTAAGATTGTTTCCCTACAGTATATAGGCTAATCTTGCAGATATGCCCAGATGCATGTGTGGAAGTGTCTGCCTTCTTTCTGAACAAATGGTTAGAACGTTAGAATGGGCAAAACGAGTGACCTAAGCAACTTTGAGCATGGTATGATCGTTGGTGCCAGAAATGCAGAAAGGCTTCCTGGCCGGCTTCCTGGGCTTTTCACGCATGACATGGTCTAGGATTTACCGAGAATGGTGCGACAAACAAAAAACATTCAGTCAGCGGCAGTCCTGTGGGCAAAAACAGGTCGATGGTCGAAGGAGCAAAAATCGTGCAAGCTAACCGGTGAGCCACAAACAGGCAAATAACAGAGCAGTACTACAGTGGTGTGGAGAACGGCATCTTGGAATGCACAACTCGTCAGTCCTTGTCACGGAAGAGCTATGGCAGCAGACGACCACACCGGGTTACACTCCTATCAGCTAGAAACAAGAAGAAATGGCTCCAGTGGGCATGCGATCAACAACACTGGACAATTGAGGAGTGGAAAAACATTGCCTGGTCTGACGAATCCCGATTCCTATTGTGTCATGCTGATGGCAGAGTCAGCATGAGTCCATGGCCCCATCCTGCCTGGTGTCAATGGTAGAGGCTGGTGGTGGTGGTGTAATGGTGTGGGGAATGTTTTCCTGGCCAATGTTAGGTCCCTTGATACCAATTGAGCAATGGTGCCATGCCCCAAATAATTCAGGCCGTTTTGGAGGAAAAGGGGGTTCTGACCCAGTACTAAATGGGTGTACCTAATAAACTGGACCATGGCCTTGAGTAGGCTAGGGGACAGACTACTTCAGATTTCAGCATCACCAGCTAGCTAGCTCACATGTCCTATACAAGACCTGTGCAAGTAGAGAGTTTAAGGAGCATGAGGACAGGAAGAGGACAGGTTGAGGACAGTGTGATTACATGACAGAGACAGGTGGTGAGGAGTTGACATGTTGACTAGGGGTCTGTACAGCTGCAGGCACACTGGTTTAGCTCATTCTGCCTCTGTTCTGTTTGCATTAAGTCCCTAACCGGATTTCTCAGATACCACTACCCCCGATAAATCTATCTCTATGGGATTTTCAGATGGGATTATTCCTGTCATTCTCTATGGCAGTCAGAGCCGCACTCGGCACAGCCAGTTGTAACAAGGCATACTATTCACTCTCCTTCCTCCATTGTCTTTCCCTCCAGACACTGTCTGGCTGAATGTTCCCAGTCAAATCCCTCAGCAGTGTACAGACACACAGATACACTCAGCTTTAATTAGGCCGACCACTAGAAACGGGGCAGGGAAATCTCTCTGTACAGACATACCGTCTAGAGCCAGCTTTGCAGATTTATTTCTGTGGGTTTTGTGTGTGTGTGTTTTGTGTGTGCGGGAGAGAGAGAGAAAGTATGAGTGTGTGCATTCCATGTGTGTGTGTGTGTTTGTTTCAGCACATAAAGTACTCAAAATCCACTCAACACTCTCTGCTTGCCCCTGAGCTCCTCATCATCAGCTCTGAGGTCACGTCCTGTGGTCATGGAGCAGCATGTCTCTTTTCCTGTTCTATGTGCTGTACAACATCAGCTCTCTGGGCAACCTACACTTCCACATCCCCACTGTCCCCTGTACGTGCGAAGGCATCAGGCGGGAAGGGGTGCAAAGCAGGCAAACAGTGGCAACAGTCTATGAGTCACATGCCCTCTAAGACGGTCTGCTTACACATTTACAGTGGTCACATCCTATCTCACCCTGTTCTCACTCTGACTGCTAACGTCTTGTGGGCCACAAATGTTTCCAACTTTAGAAGGTCTAAGTTCATGAGTGCTAGGCTGCAGTGGTACCAGGTCAAAGCTCAGAGGTCAGGATCACTGGGCTGAAAGCAACAACACTTTGAAGTTTAGACAGTGTGAATTAAGACTGTCTCCAAAGGGAGATGAATGGTTTGTGTTTACTTGCCTTTCTTGAACTAACACTTGCACTTGTATTTTCTTTCTAGCACTGACTTTGCTGACAGCTGTGTTATATATATATTTTTCTTCTTTCTATGACTGTGATATGCAGTTGTCTTACCTAGCTACCTTAAGATGTACGTCGACATGGATAAGAGTGTCTGCTAAGTGACTAAAATGTAAAAATGTAATGAAGTGAACGTTGAATAATTACTACCTAAACTCAGGCCAAAACACTGAGCAGACTACCTAATTACTCAATTTGGAATGGAAATAATTAAACAGCTTTGAAAACCCTGTTGTCTGACATACTTTAACAGCAAGTCACTTCTACAACTTTACCAGTTTTAGATCAGTAACAGTTTAAACAAATGGGCTACCATTGAATAATAATAACATAGTCTTGAAATTCACTACTGTAAAAAAATAACTTGTTAACATACTCGTGCAAGTAGATCTATTACCTGTGTCCTCTTACTCCACTCACTCTCTGAAGGGAAACTTCGCCATACATTCCTATGCATCCTCCACACAACAAAACACAACACTGCTTTTTCCATCTCTGTGGAATAGCAAAGCTAGTACGAGAAGGAAAAAAAAACCATTCTGCTGAGGCTTGGAAACCAAATCTACTATTCACCCAAAAAGACTGTTTGGGGAACACAGACTGGCTAGACTTTACGCTTTCAAAATTTGATGAGAAACATTCAGCGCTCATTCAGGGGAATCTCTTCCAAGAAATTAAATGAACGACTGTGTTGAACTAATTCTGTCATCCATTTGGCTTGAATAAACGAGAGGTATTGTCTGGTTTGAAAGCCTCACAGCAAACCGTGGCAGAATCCCCAACCATAGCTGTAAATTAAGGGTCAAAGTACGGTTTTGGAATCTTCAACTGCTGTTACTTTTCAACATAAGTAAAGTACTAACCAAATGATGTGTCTGTGTGCAGGCTATAGGCCTACCTAAAAGTCAGCGTTCAGGGTGAATATGTACTGGCTAACGTAGGCACACATGCACGCACGCACGCACACACACGCACACAGACACACACACACATCTTTGCTTAAAGGCTTTATTAAGCATCTGATAAGGTGCTACTTGCCTGTCAAGCTCAAACAGGTCTACAAATGCAAACATCCACTCAAAGTATTTAATATATCAATCTATAGGATTAAACAGTAAGACTGGTGTGATATTTACAAGTCCTGGGTGAAGATAAACATTAGCTACATCACTCCCTGATGCAATGTCAGAGACCTACAGAACACATACCACTCATCTGACCTAGTCTAGTATTCATGATGTCACTGTCAATTAAGAAAATGAAGAAAATGTGAACGATTCAGGTTGAACACTTTATTGAGCTATTTCAAAATCAAATGTCCTTCTCCATCAGACATCTGTTGTGAACTGCCAAAGATGTATAATATGTGTGATTGCTTGAAAATATGACACATTTTTCCTTATAGAAATGTCTATAGAGATATGTGACTAAACATGTTTATCAGCTGTATAGGTCTATATTTCAGTTTTGAAGAGCCATAAGAACAGACGTTGTGGGCTAGCACAAAGCTAAGTCGGGACTTCCAAGAATCAGTCAGTCTACAAAGGGCTGAAATTTGATACACTTGAAAAAACAAAACAAATCCCACAGGAGGTCTGCTTCTAGGAAGTTCTTGTTCTCCAGCCAAAAATACTTTTCTTTTAAGATAAAAATTAACATGAGGCCTTTTCGTAGAAAGGCTAAAGTCCTAGTTGACTCCACTTGGCAGAGATCAAACAAATAGTTGAGGGAACTGTTTTTTAAACATTGTTTGTAAAAAAAAAAAATAACATACCAGGTTACATTGAAATAATTCACTGCAACATACCTAGATGATTGTATAGCTAGCTGATCTTAGATCATAGCTTTATGGGCAACCCCTAACCAGAAGCATTCAATCAGCCACGACTTCAGTGTCCATTCCTTCAATACTATTTCTATGAGAAGAATTGAAGATTCTACCACTTTTCTGGTTCACTATATTGTCCCTTTGATGCTGATGGAGACTCCCAGTGTTACAAGCAGTGTCGTATCCACTGCTGGCCATCAAACTAGTACCGTAACTAACTGCTGAATATAAAGTCATCCAGAGGTCTGAGAGGCCTGAGCACAGTCCCCAGACGTATAACAGTAATGAGTCCCGTCCCATCTGTGCGCCGCTGTGCACTTATCATGTCTACTCTCTATTTCAAACCTGACTGGCCACTCTTGGAATATCCACTATTTCAGTATCCTTTCAGTGATCCCACACATCATACTATTTCCACAAATATTCTTTCCCACTCCCTCCTGCACTATCTATCTGAATAGGACTCACAGAAAACCAATGTGAAGGACTACATTTCCTCTCACCCAGGCCTGGTTCCATGAGGGTGCAAAAGGGGGATTAGCCCCCTAAGTTGAAACTCATACCACCTCAGTTTTAGTTGTATGTCCCTATATAGAAATAGCTAAAAAGTTCAAATGATTGAATGACAGGTTGATGTTGAATCTGTATCTCTGCTGTGCTGTGTCTGTAATGAATACTCAGGGAGAAAAAGGTGTAGATTCACGCTCAGAGCGCGGCAGGTGTTTATTTCGCCTTCGAAGAAGGCACAAATTTTGGTCACAGGCCGGCAATGGTCATACACAGGTAGGCAAACAGGCAGGTGAATCAAAACTAGGACTT
This sequence comes from Oncorhynchus mykiss, assembly GCF_013265735.2. Taxonomy (NCBI): domain Eukaryota; kingdom Metazoa; phylum Chordata; class Actinopteri; order Salmoniformes; family Salmonidae; genus Oncorhynchus; species Oncorhynchus mykiss. The sequence continues at coordinate 73,473,569 of NC_048565.1, forward strand.
AAGGCTCTAACTGGTTCTCACAAACGAGCTAGGAAAAGGCTTAGTGGAGTGAAAACGAACAATACCTCACAAAGGCACAAACAGAATTAACTGAACTAAATAAGGAGCTGATGAGACCAGGAGAGTAACTAACACAGGTGAAATCAATGAACAAAAATGAAAGACAGGGCTACGTCCAAGAACACAAAGAAACAGGGCTACGTTCAAGAACACAACGAAACAGAACACAAGGTTGACTAAGAAAATAAACACAGAACCTTACAGTATCAGCACCATGGACAGAGCGTGCCACGGATTGTGTGTGTGTGTTTGTGTGTAGGGGGGCTATGGAAAGCCACTGGGTGGTTAGGTATGACTCCTTTGAGTGTCCATAAAAAGCATTAAAAAATTCTGCTCATCTGTGGTAAGCTATGTGAATAACGTGGTAAGAGACGTGAATAAAGAGATACGCCTCCGCCTATAATATCTGATTTTGATTTATAAGGACGGGGTCAAGTTTACAGTTGAAGCTGCTTCACTGAACTTTGCCTCACGCCACACCACTACAGAGTTTAGTTAGCTTCTTAGCTAGCTTTAAAAGGCATTAGTGTTTTTAGCCTATTTAGCTTTAACCAGCTAATTTGCCACTGCCATTATGGATATCAGAAATGAAACCACAGAGGCCGCCGCCAAGCCCAACAGCGCTGAAGCTGCCGTGCTCCAGCTAGCTCCATTCCACAAGTGCCGCCAGGATAATGGCTTCACAGCCCCCTCCACCCCCGACTGTTCCTGATAATTAATAGCAACTGGTTCATAGGCAGAGAGTGGCTGGAATACTAGGTTACTGCAGATGCGACATTTTGGTTCCCATGTCAAAAGTCCTGTATTAGGTCTAATGCTAATTCAGACAAGGCCTTGACCCAAGGCATGTATTCTATCTGGAAGCATGCTATTGATAGAAACAAAGGATTCGCTAGACACGCATAAAGCAAGGAGCATTTGAAATGAACTACACTATGGAAAGAAAAACAAGTTGTATTCGGCTGCATTCACATAGGCTGTTTGTAATTGGTGAATTACCCTATCTATCCTGTAGCCTATATTCGTTGCCAAATAGGCCTTGCTTTACAGTGTAGGCCGCTGTCCGTTGTGCTGATACAGGGGAGATGGTTTACAGATTTTGCGCCAACATGTCACTTTAAAAGCACTCAATGGTCTTGGAGTCTCGGCATTTGAACTTTATGTTTACTATGGTGTAGCGTTATATAAGTAGAATTCAATATAATTCCAATGCAAGAACCCCCCAAAATTGTGCCCCCTCGCCGATTTTAGCTGCCCCCTTAGTCACTTTATCCTGGTGCCGGGTCTGCTCTGACTACTCTCTTGCTCTACCTTCCCTCTCCCAAAAATGTCAATAAGCTATTAGAATGGCAAGGGTGATACCATGTACAGTAGCTCCGTTTTTTTTTTTAAAGGCATCATAGGAGTAACACGTTGTTTAACTAATGTACCAACTTACGACTGGATCATAAATATAGTATAAGGCTATTTTATTCTCAGTATACAATCATAAAAATATCACACCAAAAAATCACTACCGGCCTATACAATTAAAATTGTAACAATCGGTCCTCACATCTCCACTGTGATAGCATGTGATATAGTGATTTAGAGTCATGGCTCCAATGAATGTACAAACATACTGTATGTGTCTGATAGAGATGTGTGGTAACTGAGTGATGTGACAGTCGCTGCTGTGCCTCACCAGTAGGGATTACTCCATAAGTGTAGTATGCAGACCGTTGGTCTGTAGGGAGCTCTGAATTGCGTCAACCTTTAACCCTAAAAGTGCAAACAGGGGTAAATTCTAACCCCAATGGGTTAAAAAAAATAATTCTAAACCATATTTTTATCATAACATTTTACGACATTGTCAAGCAACTAGTCACAGACAAAAAACACAATTAACCACGATTTATGTGATAAAATGGAGGGTGGAAAAATAATCTCTCTTTTGTATACTAGTGGTGAGCGCCTAAAATGAAAATGTTGTATCAATAGTTAACTTTGTGATCAAATTTGGCACAGAGGGTAGATAGATGTATGTACCCTTAAAAAAATATAGATATGGAGCCACCCCATTTTTGCCTTCTATGGGGAGTGGTAGACTTCTTCATAAAAAATACATCAGAAATGTAAATCCATATTTAGCTACAGTGCATTCGGGAAAAGTATTCAGACCCCTTGACTTTTCCACATTTTGTTACGTTAGAAATTCAAAAATTGATTACAATTATTGCATCCATTATGTCTATCATGGATTCATATTCTATTTGGAACGAATTGATGACATGGGAATATGGCCAGACGTTTTTCCTGTCCACCTGATTAGAAGAAAACCTTGAGGCTGTATAAGTCACAGAGAAGTGTCTTATGCAATGTAGTCTCAACATTGTTGACTGTAGCTAATACACTGACTGGCAGTTTTTGAGGATCACCTTACTGTTTTTGAGGATTTACCAACCAATGATCTCTATTGCACAGCATGGTAGGAAGAGAGCTTGATAGTGAAACAATCGAATCTGCCTCGGGACTTGGTGTGCTTGAAAAATGACCAGCACACATCCTGTCGGTCCTGACGGTTCGCTGCAGTAACAGACCCCTGAAAATAAGTAAAGAGAGGAGCTACCCAGTCCTTCCCGCGCTAAGGCCACTCACTTCCTCTAGTGGTACATGCAGCGATATACCATGCCTTCAGATAGTAGTTACACCCCTTGACTTCTTTCACATTATGTGGTTACAGCCTGAATTCATAATGTATTAAATATATATATATTTCTCTCACCCATCTACACACAATACCCCATAATGACAAAGTGACATTTTAGACATTTGTGTGAATTTATTCAAAATTAAATACAGAAAAATCTCATTTACATAAGTATTCACACCCCTGAGTCAATACATGTTAGAATCACCTTTGACAGCGATTACAGCTGTGAATCTTTCTGGGTAAGTCTCTAAGAACGTTGCACTGTTACGGTGAGTGAATGAGGACCCAAAAGCGAATTAACTTAAACAGAGCTTCTTTAATAACCAAACATAGGTAGGCTCAGATAGACCGGCAGATTCCGACAGGACAGGACAAGGTTACAGCGAACATGACGATAGTCTGGTTCAGGCATGAAACACAACAAACAAGAATCCGACAAGGACAGGAGCAGGAACAGAGAGAGATATAGGGACCTAATCAGAGGGAAAAAGGGAACAGGTGGGAAAAGGGGTGACGAGGTGGTTAGGAGGAGACAAGGCACAGCTGGGGAAAAGAGGGGGAGAAAAGGTAACCTAACAACGACCAGCAGAGGGAGACAGGATGAAGGGAAAGGACAGAGACACACAACATGACAATACATGACATGCACACCTGGATTGTACAATATTATTATTTTCAAAATTATTCAAGCTCTGTCAAATTGGTTGTTGATCATTGCTAGATAACCATTTTTCAAGTATTGCCATAGATTTTGAAGTAGATTTAAGTCAAAACTGTAACTAGGCCATTGGGAACATTCACTGCCTTCTTGGTAAGCAACTCCAGTGTAGATTTGGGCTTGTGTTTTAGGTTATTGTCCTGCTGCAAGGTGAATTCATCTACCAGTGTCTGGTGGAAAGCAGACCGAACCAGGTTTTTCTCTAGAATTTTGCCTGTGCTTAGCTCCATTCCATTTATTTTTTATCCCAAAAAATTCCCCAGTCTTGAACGATTACAAGCATGTCGATAACATGATGCAGCCACCACTATGCTTGAAAATATGGAGAGTGGTACTCAGTAATGTGTTGTATTGGATTTTCTCCAGATATAACACTTTGTATTCAGGATAAAAAGTGATGTGCTTTGTCACATTAGGTTAGTATTGTGGAGTTTTCTCCTATCACAACCATTCAACTCTGTAACTGTTTTAAAGTCACCATTGGCCTCATGGTGAAATTCCTGAGTGGTTTCCTTCCTCTCTGGCAACTGCGTTAGGAAGGACGCCTGTATCTTTGTGGTGATTATGTGTATTGATACACCATCCAAAGTATCATTAACTTCACCATGCTCAAAGGGATTTTCAATGTCTGCTTTTTATTTTTACCCATCAACCAATGGTCTTTGTGGTTAAATCTGTGTTTGAAATTCAGTGCTCGACAGAGGGACCTTACATTTATGTAAGGGGCGGCAGGGTAGCCTAGTGGTTAGAGCGTTGGACTAGTAACCGGAAGGTTGCAAGTCCAAACCCCCGAGCTGACAAGGTGCAAATCTGTCGTTCTGCCCCTGAACAGGCAGTTAACCCACTGTTCCTAGGCCGTCATTGAAAATAAGAATTTGTTCTTAACTGACTTGCCTAGTTAAATAAAGGTAAAAAATACAAAATAAAAATAAAATAAAAATGTGTGGGGTACTGAGATGAGGTAGTCATTAAAAAATCTTGTTAAACACTATTCTTGCACAGAGTGAGGCAATGCAATTTATTATGTGACTTGTTAAGCAAAGGTTTACTTCTGAACTTATTTAGGCTTGCCATAACAAAGGGGTTGAATCCTTATTGACTCAAGAATTCATTTGTAAATATTTAGAAGAACAGAATTCCACTTTGACATTATGTGTTATTGTGTGTAGGCCAGTGACAAAAAAAAATCTAAATTTAATCCATTTTAAATTCAGGCTGTAACAACAAAATGTTGAAAAAGTCAAGGGGTGTGAATACTTTCTGAAGGCACTGTAAATTCCTACTTCAACTCATTGTGTGGATCTCATGAGATGATAAGCCTTTTCAATAGTCAAGCGTACATTTGGATTTCGTTAGTAAATAAAAACATTGTGCTAAATTGTACATATAGTACACCATTAATGACAGACTGGGTGTTATTGTGGGTGTCTACTTCCTTCAAAACTAAAACTAACGAACATTTGCAACGACCGTACAGAGGGCGCAGAAATTTCTTCTTGGTGGCGTCAATTTGGAAGATGAACAAATATACGTTTCTATGTGTCCTGTGCATTTTGGTGAGTTGACGATCAACATTTTATCGTTGACATACTTTGTATAGGGTAAACTCTAACACTTTATTATTGTCAGGGGGTAGCTAACTAAACTAACTCCCATCCAACTCAAGTCACTACGCCGTGATCTTGCGTCAATTAAATAGATGACTACACATCTACAAAACACGATGTATCAATACTCTGGTATATCATATATTTAAGACATATTTAATTGTCAACTAACATAATTGCCACTGTAAGATACATGTATCTTTATAACTCCGTAAAGTTTAGCCTAGTCAAATTCATTCACTCGTCTGTGCTGAAGACAAGTAACGTTAGTTTCACTTTCGATGTACAGTATGTGTATTTTTTTATTCACTTCTTGGGACTTACCACTGGAAATGTGGGTAATATTTGTTTGAGACGTTGATCAATGAGATTTCATTCTTTATTCACCCACCTAAAATACAGCCAGAAATGTGTTGAATTCCCACCCAATGTGTTATCACTATACTTTCAACCACTTAAAAGCACAACAACGTTCAAGATGGAATGTTAAATACACGGAGTATACAAAACATTAAGAACACCTGCTCTTTCCATGACAGACTTACCAGGTGAATCCAGGTGAAAGCTATGACCCCTTATTGCTGTCACCTGTTAAATCCACTTCAATCAGTGTAGATGAAGGAGAGAAGATAGGTTAAAGAATGATTTTTAAGCCTTGAGACATGTATTGTGGCTCCGGAGTGGCACAGCGGTCTAAGACACTGCGTCTCAGTGCTATAGGTGTCACTACAGACATCCTGGTTCGAATCCAGGATGTATCACAATCTGCCGTGATTGGATGTCCCATAGATGTCCCCGCTGGGCGCACAATTGGCCCAGCGTTGTCCGGGTTTGGCTGTCATTGTAAATAAGAACAAAAGATTTAAGAGCCTTTGAATGGGGTATGGTAGTATGTGCAATTCGCAATGGTTTGTGTCAAGAACTGCAACACCGCTGGATTTTTCACACTCAACAGTTGGATGTTACTCATTTTAAGGTTGAATAAATACTGTTGCTTTAGTTTGTAAGATACATTAAATGGCCTAAAGTTAAGGCTAATTAATTTATTGCAAAAGTCATCTTGAATTGTGTTTGGTTGAAATATCAACATTTGAAGGAGATGTATCTTTTGTGCCACAGACTTTGAATCCAGTTTGTCTACAAATTAATAATTTATATGTTGGATTCACACTTCCATTTCATCCAAAAAATGTATGTTAAAAAATAGGACTAAATTATATCAAATCAAACTTTAAATGCAGTTTAGATAAAATTAGATTCAGTCTTATTTTTTAACTTAGGTTTTTGGTTGAGATGGAGACTTGAAACCAACATATTAATTAACAACTTGAAGATTACAGGCTGTATCACAACCAGCCGTGATTGAAAGTCCCATAGGGCTGCGCACAATTGGCCCAGCGTCGTCCGGGTTCATGTTTGAGAATTGATTGCTTCACGTGTGTGTAAAATATTACTGTTGGCAGATTTTGTTATTCATAGATTTTAGATGTGTATGGCAATGTGTTGTTTTTGCCAAACGCTATATGTCCATTGTTTAGCTGGAATGGAATGTTTGTATCCTGAATATTTGACTGTGATATATGGTTGTCTCACCTAGCTATATTAAAATGAATGCACTTTAATTATTAATTCATTTATTTAACCTTTATTTAACTAGGTAAGTCCGTTAATTAAGAACAAATTATTATTTACAATGACGGCCTACCAAAAGGTAAAAGGCCTCCTGCAGGGATGGGGGCTGGGATTAAAAATACAAAATAAATAAAATATAAATCATGACAAGAGAGTCAACACAACACTACATAAAGAGAGACCTAACACTTACTGTACTGTAAGTATGGTTCCAGGCACCCCAGCTTGAGTGTGTCAAGAACTGCGACGATGGTGTGTTTTTCCATGCTCAACAGTTTCCCTGTGTATCAAGAATGGTCCAACACCTAAAGGACATCCAGCCAACTTGACACAACTGTGGGAAGTATTGGAATCAACATGGGCCAGCATTGCTGTGGAATTCTTTCAACACCTTGTAGAGTCCATGCCCTGACGAATTGAGGCTGTTCTGATTGCAAAAGGGGGTGCAACATAATATTAGGAAGGTGTTCAAAATGTTTTGTACACTTGAGTGCATATCAAAGCTAAGCAGGGTTGGGCTTGGTTAAAAATCCGGATGGGAGACCAAATGGATAGCTGTACAGTATATAGGTCAATTCTCCAGTAGCATTTGCTTCTCAGCCCAAAACAAATTCCAGATAGTGGATATAACATTGAAGATCTGATGTTGTGTCAAAGGTACAAATTCAACATATTTGATACAAGGTTTTTGATACAAGATTCTCTATGTTGAAAATTGGTGACCATGATGACATAATCCTGAGGTTGAAATGTCACCCTCAACACAACTGTTGATTACTTTTTTCAAAACTTAAATGTATTATCTACGTAGATTCCACATCACAATACATTGACAAATTACGTTGAAACATGTTGATTCAACCAGTTTGTGCCTAGTGGGTTGACACACATAGGCATGTTTTTTTTCTTAATGATCATTATTGACCTTCCAATCATACTTAAATCACTAATACCCGCTCGCTCTTTCTCACTCGCTTCCTCTCTCTTTTCACACACACACACACACACACACACACACACACACACACACACACACACACACACACACACACACACACACACACACATTGTGTGCCTACTATAACTGCCTACTTACTCTGTCTGTTTTAATAACACGCAATAATGTCATGGCATTTAACAGTGTATAGTTCGTTCAGCTACAACTTCCAAAGCAGAGCAGAGTTCCCAAGACATAACCATCAAATTGCGCACCAAAAGGCAGAGTTGTCAAGATGGCAATTACCAATATGAAAACAAGACATGCTGTCTCTGTGCTGCTGGTAAGCATCTAAAATGTTTAATATTATCTGTATTGAACTATCTAACTTTAGCTTTTTTATGGTCCCCACCATGACAGCATAATACCATAATAACAGCGCAAGAACATTTACTTTGGCGTGAGAACTGAAATGTTCACTAGTTATTATATGTACTGTCTCAGTCAACTGTAAATTGCATGAATAAAATGATTGTATGCTACTATGTCTTTCCCTCTGACTCCCTATGTCTTTGTACTCTGTGTGTACAGGCCATCATCTGGACAGCCACTGTAGTATGAACACAGACGATGGGACCTGCATTCTCTGTGAGCTTGGCAGAACCTTCAACAGTTACCCGAACTTCCTGGACTCTTGTGAGCCCTGCACATCTTGCAACCCTAAAGGTAGGCATACACACACACACAACAGGTGGAACTAACACCCTAACATAAGTCCTACCTACTGTAGCAAGTGAGGTTTCTAACGTACTGTCATTGTGGTGGTTGTCCTCCGTAGCCAATCTGGAGGTGGAGGACAAATGTACCATCATCAGGGACACAGTGTGTCGATGCCAGCAGGGCCACTACTGTGACAAGGGGAAGGTGCACTGCAGGGCCTGCTACCCGTGTACCATGTAAGTCCAGAATACTGTAGTTTAACCAAATAACCATCAAATAAAACATTGATTTGGTTTATTGTTTGTAAATGCTAAAGGTAGACTCAGCGAAATGATGTTGCCACGAGTAGCGCCACAGATATTGAGATGAGTGAGATGCAAGACTTTGCTTTCCCACAGTCACACACAGTATCTGCGCATGTACATGTGTTCGCTTCACGCTTTTAAAGTGTGGTAGACACGGGACCAAAACAGCGGAGAAGTTGAGCCTCACGCTTCAACACTTACTTGATGCGGACATTGACCCACTATGCTGTTTAACTTTCTGCATCTACGTCATATCGCTGGGTCTACCTTTATAACACATTGTTAAATCGGTTGTAGGCCTATTATTATATAGACTAGAGAGATATCAACCTGCATCAAATCTTTTAATTTATCTTCAAGATGTGGGGATGAAGGTACCAAGGTTGCCTGTACCACCACCAACAACACCATATGCCATGACGACCAAAAACAAGGAGGTTTGGGGATTGAGCAAAACCATAACATTTCAATGCAGTACAAAGATGTGGTTTCACTTACAGTATGATTATAATAAGTCTGTTTTTTATTTGAAAATGTGGCTGTTATTTTTCATTTCTTTGTTTCAGGAGGAAGAACTCATGCAGCAGTACTTGGCTCAGTTATGGTTATTGCAGTTTTTCTTATTTTTTGCTGTCTGAGGCGAACAAATAAATGTTGTTTTGGTAAGCATTTGGGTCATTCAGACAGCTGTAGGCTATGCTAAACCACCACAAGGAGGCACAAGAGATTGTTCTATAATTTTAGTTAGTAAAGCAGTTGGAGAGAGCGGAAGTCTGTTTTTCGTTGGAAAGCTCCCTGTCCAAAAGTATCAAAATTATGTTTTCACCCTTGAAACATTTTTAAAAATGTCTGTTTTTGCTTCATTAGGGAAAAAGCTGGGGCAAAATGGTGGTTTGACCAAAATGCCCAACCAGAATTTAGAGGTAGCTGAGGTAATTATCTTCAATAAGTTACACTACTCTACCCTGTCCTTGACCAAAACCACTGCTTAAAACACACCCATGCATCTCTAGTGCTACATTAATGTCACAGTACATACACTACATGACCAAAAGTATGTGGACATCTGCTAACCGAACATCTCATTCCAAAATCATGGACATTAACATGGAGTTGGTCGCTCTTCTGGGAAGGCTTTCCGCAAAATTCTGGAACTTAGCTGCGGGGACTTGCTTCCATTCAGCCACAAGAGCATTAGTCTGGCACTGATGTTGGGTGATTAGGCCTGGCTCGCAGTCTGTGTTCCAATTAATTCCCGAAGATGTTAGATCGGGTTGAGGTCAGGGCTCTGTGCAGGCCAGTCAAGTTCTTCCACACTGATCTCGACAAACTATTTCTGTATGGACCTCGCTTTGTGCACGGGGGCATTTTCATGCTAAAACAGAAAAGAGCCTTCCCCAAACTGTTGCCACAAAGTTGGAAGCACAGAATTGTCATTGTATGCCGTAGCGTTTAGATTTCCCTTCACTGGAACAAAGGGGCCAAGACTGAACCATGAAGAACAGCCCAGACCATTTATTCCGCAACCAAACTTTACATTTGGTACTATGCATTGGGGCAGATAGCTTTCACCTGGCATCCGCCAAACCTAGATTCGTCAGTCAGACTGCCAGATGGTGAAGTGTGATTCATCACTCCAGAGAACGCGTTTCCACTGCTCCAGAGTCCAACGGCGGCAAGCTTTATACCACTCCAGCTGACGCTTGGCATTGCACATGGTATCTTAGGCTTGTGTGCGGCTCCTCTGCCATGGAAACCCATTTCAGGAACCTCTCGACGAACAGTTCTTGTGCCGACGTTGCTTCCAGAGGCAGTTTGGAACTCGCTAGTGAGTGTTGCAACCGAGGACAAATTATTTTTACGTGCTTCAGCACTCGCCGGTCCCATTCTGTGAGCTTGTGTGGCCTACCACTTCGCGGCTGAGCCCTTGTTGCGCCTAGACGTTTCCACATCAAAATAACAGCACTTACAGTTGACCGGGGCAGCTCTAGCAGGGCAGCAATTTTACGAACTGACTTGTTGGAATGCTATGACGGTGCCACGTTGAATGTCACTGAGCTCTTCAGCAAGGCCATTCTACTGCCAATGTTTGTCTATGGAGATTGCATGGCGGTGTGCTTGATTTTATACCTGTTGGCAACGGGCGTGGGTGAATTAGCCAAATCCACTAATTTGAAGGGGTGTCCACATACTTTTGTATATATAGTGTATCATGACACTTATTATAATTACTGAGTGAAATTTCATTGGTGAATTTGTTTTACTTGTAAACATTTGTTTGCTTATTTGCAGGAAATGCAGCCACTGAGGGGTAATGACGTCATCAATATTACCATGTTTACTAATATGACCCATATATGCCATCCCCAACTAAGAATTAACCTCAATCCTGCTTCTTGGTTTCAGGTATTGACCTCTGGCCACATCTCCCAGATGTCGCTAAGACCTTGGGGTGGAAGGACATGAAACAGGTGGCCGAGCGCAGTGGGATGACTATTGCCACCATAGAATCCCACCAGCTAAACTATCCCAATGACTCCGAGGAGCAGTGCTCCAGCCTACTTAGGGCCTGGGTGGAGAAGAAGGGGATGACCACAGCCTCTGAGACACTGATCCATACTCTACGCCGCATGAATAAAAATGCCAAGGCAAATAATATCATGGCTATCATCAGCAACAAGGAAAACATAGTTTCGAACTCCGGGGTAGAACAAGTGTAGATACCGTACGGTCAGTGGTACTGTCCATGCCAGTACTAAGTACCTATGTGCAAATGACCTGTTTGTTGCATTATAAAATATATATTTATTTACAGTTGAAGTCGAAAGTTTACATACACCAAATACATTTAAACTAAATTTTTCACAATTCCTGACATTTAATCATAGTAAACATTCCCTGTTTTAGGTCAGTTAAGATCACCACTTTATTTTAAGAATGTGAAATGTCAGAATAATAGTAGAGAGAATGATTTATATAAGTCTTTATTTATTAAATTACATTCCCAGTGGGTCAGAAGTTTACATACACTCAATTAGTATTTGGTACCATTGCCTTTAAATTGTTTAACTTGGGTCAAATGTTTTGGGTAGCCTTCCACAAGCCTCCCATAATCATTTTGGTCCATTCCTCCTGACAGAGCTGGTGTCACTGGGTCAGGTTTGTAGGCCTCCTTGCTCACACATGCTTTTTCAGTTCTGCCCACAAATGTTCTATAGGATTGAGGTCAGGGCTTTGTGATGGCCACTCCAATACCTTGACTTTGTTGTCCTTAAGCCATTTTGCCACAACTTTGGAAGTATGCTTGTGGTCATTGTCCATTTGGAAGACCCATTTGTGACCAAGCTTTAACTTCCTGACTGATGTCTTGAGATGTTGCTTCAATATATCCACATAATTTTCTTGCGTCATGATGCCATCTATTTTATGAAGTGCACCAGTCCCTCCTGCAGCAAAACACCCCAACAACATGATTCTGCTACCCCCGTGCTTCACGGTCGGGATGGTGTTCTTTGGCTTGCAAGCCTCTCCCCTTTTCCTCCAAACATAACGATGGTCATTATGGCCAAACAGTTATATTTTTGATTCATCAGACCAGAGGACATTTCTCCAAAAGTGCGATCTTTGTCCCCATGTGCAGTTGCAAACCGTAGTCTGGCTTTTTTATTGCGGTTTTGGAGCGGTGGCTTTTTCCTTGCTGAGAGGCCTTTCAGGTTATGTCGATATAGGACTCGTTTTTACTGTGGATATAGATACTTTTGTACCTGTTTCCTCCAGCATCTTCACAAGGTCCTTTGCTGTTCTGGGAATGATTTGCACTTTTCGCACCAAAGTACGTTCATCTCTAGGAGACAGAAGGTGTCTCCTTCCTGAGCGGTATGACGGCTGCCTGGTCCCAGTGTTTATACATGCATGCTATTATTTGTACAGATGAATGTGGTACCTTCAGGCGTTTGGAAATTGCTCCAATTGTACATCTCCAATTGACTCAAATTATGTCAATTAGCCTATCAGAATCTTCTAAAGCCATGACAGAATTTTCTGGAATTTTCCAAGCTGTTTAATGGCACAGTCAACTTAGTGTATGTAAACTTCTGACCCACTGGAATTGTGTTACAGTGAATTATAAGTTAAATAATGTGTCTGTAAACAATTGTTGGAACAATTATTTGTGTCATGCACAAAGTATATGTCCTAACTGACTTGCCAAACTATAGTTTGTTAACAAGAAGTTGGGGAGTGGTTGAAAAACAAGTTTTAATGACTCCAATCCAAGTGTATGTAAACTTCCGACTTCAAAAAGTATAGCTCGTGATTAGATTACAAAACTATTTGTATCCACATTTGTTTTGAGACTAGATATGGTTCGTATTATTGTGGAACAATTATATGAATGGTTTGTAGGTTGACTGATATATACAACATTGTACACATTATTTTTATATCAAATGTTTAAGTACGCTCTCATTGGTTTGACCTGTACTTCCATTTTGTATACCATTTGGTATTATTAGTTTACAAATCAAATTGGAAGATACATCTGATGAATTTGAGACTATTTATTTATCACCAAGCCAAGAGTGCTAATGTATGTAAGATTGTAAAATCCCAGCACAAAATACAGAAAATATTAAAAAGAATTGAGCTGTTACTGTGTACTAGTGTTTCTGTGTCAGAGAGCATCAAATGAACTGCAAAACAAGTGATACTGCACTTCTCACTTATTTCAACACGGTGTTGGTATTGTATAGAGTGCCTGTTATTATTTCGTCTGTCACTCAATTGGTGGAGTCAACCACTAGCCATAAAATAATGTTGAGGATTTACACCAACTTCTGAACCAGAACAGTATTTTAACTTTGTGCCAATGAGTCATCACTATCCTTTCTTACAAACAGAGCCACGGTAGACTTTGGCTAAGATTGGCATTATTATTATTATTATTGGGGCGGCAGCGCAGCCTAGTGGTTAGAGTGTTGGACTAGTAACCGAAAGGTTGCAAGTTCAAATCCCCTAGCTGACTGTTGTTCTACCCTGAACAGGCAGTTAACCCACTAGGCCATCATTGAAAATAAGAATTTGTTCTTAACTTGCCTAGTTAAATAAAGATACAATTATTACAAATTCATTGTTCTGCATGTTCTGCATTATAATATACATTATATTTGGCTCATATTGATTTTATTATGATTTTATAAAATAGTATGTGTATGTGTTCACATACAATTTGCAAAGTGATGATGACCAGTGGAAAAAATTATACTTTCAAAGAAATGAAAGTTGGGCACTTGTTTATATTGCAGTGCAATTATTTTCCTTCATTTTATCTACACAATGTCCCTTTCCAGATTGTGTGGCAAACAAATCAAAGGTCAACGACGATAATGGTGTTGGACTTTCATTTCTTTGAAGACTGGCAATATTCTCCTCCTGATTAAGTGGCAGTAATGAAACAAAAGGCTGTGAAGCTTATGAGGTATAGCCTGGCTGAAGCCACCCACGTGAGGACGAAGTTAGGTGTAAGCTAGGCTATATGAAGTAAGCCCAAGACAAAAATGGGTGAAAAGCCCAATATTGTGTAGTATTTCAGTCAAATACCTAAATGATCAAGAGCGTATCTGAGTAGTTTGTTGAAAAACTGTTAAAGGATAACTTACACTATAAAAAAAAATATATATCCAGTTTTTACATTAACTTACTGGAAGCCAGTTACTTCTAAGTTACTGTTACAAAAATATACAGTATGTGCCTGTAAATTGCAAATAACATTTGGTTTAATAGTAAACTATTGTAAAGTTTAGTTTTCTCTCTCAAGCATTGCCAGTCAGTCACATTCCCTAATGACTAGGGGGAGGAAAATTAAATGAGATGGGTGATGATCTAAAAGTGATCCACAGTTATTCAAAGGCACAGAGAAATAACACCTAAAGCCATGCCTGTACTTTTATTCATTCACATGAGTTTTATTCACTCATGCTTTGTTTTGTAAGGTGAGTAATTTGAGGGGAATGAACCAAACGTTTTCTCACCAGGCGAAGTGGATAATGTTTTATTTATTTAGTTGAGAACAAGTTCTCATTTACAACTGCGACCTGGCCAAGTTAAAGCAAAGCAGTGCGACACAGACAACAACACAGAGTTACACATGGAATAAACAAACATACAGTCAATAATACAATAGAGAAAGTCTATATACAGTGTGTGCAAATGAGATAGGATAAGGGGGTGAGGCAATAAATAGGCCATAATGGCGAAATTATTACAGTATGGCTAATTAATCACTGGGGTGATAGATGTGCAGAAGATGACTGTGCAAGTAGCGGTACTGGAGTGCTGTTAGATGAATTTAGTAACTATGTGTTCATTAACCAATTCAATTTACCTCTTACAGCTACCCCCATGAAGACATACCCAAATCTAACTGCATGTAGCTCAGGCCCAGGACCAAGGATATGCATATTTTTGGTTTCATTTGAAAGAAAACACTCTGAAGTTTGTGTAAATGTGAATTGAATGTAGGAGCATATAACACAATAGATCTGGTTTAGATAATACTATGACAAACCATACATTTTTTCATTTTTATTGTTGTATCATCATCTTTAAAATGAACAAGACAAAACAAACATTCAGATAGGATGATGGCGACAATTTCAGTTAAACACATAAGAGGGCAACAGTACTTGTGCAAAGTTTCAGAATGATAACTTCCAAAATGAGTGTGCTACATGACATTTATCATGAAGTCACCCAGGTGTCCCACACAAGTAGCCCAAATGTACCCATGTGGCCAAATTGGTGAAGTTATACATTTTGAATGGAACAACTATATTCAAAATATCAAAATGGTATTCTAACACACCCCCCCCCAAAAAATTGAGAAAAAACATGAAAAACATATATATATACATTGACTGTTCTACATCAGAATCATACCTCTTCTTATCAGGATTTCTTTATAATCTTCATCAAAGAAACAGTCTAAACATCAAAACAAGAGATAACTTAAACATTAAAAATGGTCTCATCCAACATAGGCTCCTCGTATGTGATGAAGCCGGATCCATCTGCTAGGTCTAAAGTCATGTATTCATCATTCCACTGGTCAGAGCTCGGAATCGGTCCGTATCTCACCATCTGTTGCGTCATCGATTTCCCCAGAGTCCTGAAAATGAGAACCTTTCACACCGGAATCATCTCCACAAAACTAACACAGTCACACAGGTGAAGGTTGCCCAAAACACAGTGATTTGTATGCTTTGTACGGTCTTAGATATATATGTGTTTGTTAATTTAAACAGTAACCTTTCTCTCCTTTCTTATTTCACAGGCACTAGTCAATGCTACTATTTCGGCCTGATTGTGCAGAATAATTTCTGGGCAATGTTTCCGTGTTAAACCCCTTAGTTCCTGAAACCAACTAAGCTTTCATTCCCCCTTTTGTCTTCCCCTATCTTGCTCATTTCCTGGCCCCCCTTCTAAACCTTCTCCTCTCTGCTCTCAAACCTTCAAGTTCACAGCAGTGCGAGGAGGGCTCCTCTGTCTGTCATTTCCCCTATCTGTCTGTAGCTCTTTCTCATAACAGTCCGTAACAACTATGTGTTGTTTCCAAACATTAACTAAGTGTCTCACTGTTTGGCTTTATCTGAACTCATGGATGTTTTGAAAAAACATGTCTATGGTGGCAATTTGGTGGCAATTTCTAAAGTCCTCACTGTCACGACTCCTACCGAAGGTGGCTCCCCTTCCCATTCGGGTGGCGCTTGGCGGTCTCCGGCCTACTAGCTGCCACTGATCCCCCCCCCCCCTTGTCTGTTTATTAGTTACACCTGTGTTTAGTTAGGTTAATTGGTTGGGCTTTATTATCCAGCCGGCCCGCCTGCTGGGTGTGCGGGATTGTTTTATGTTTCGCGTGTACGTGTGTTGTTCGGGACTCTTTAGTTCCCCTGTGTTTTGGTGCATTTGTTTGAATGGCGTCGTTATCACCTGTGTGGTGAATAAAGAAGTATTGCTACTCTGAACTCTCTGTTTCCTGCGTCTGACTTCTTTTTTTAAAATTGTATTTTTATTTAACTAGGCAAGTCAGTTAAGAACAAATTCTTATTTTCAATGACAGCCTAGGAACAGTGGGTTAACTGCCTGTTCAGGGGGCAGAACGACAGATTTGTATACAGCTCGGCGATATGAACTTGCAACCTTTTGGTTACTAGTCCAATGCTCTAACCACCAGGCTACCCTTCTTCCACCACACCCCGGGGATTACACTCACATAGGTTAATTAAGGTTATCTCGATCCTATCAACAATCCTGAATAACCACAGATGTCATATATCCCTGTCCACTTTATACTATTTAAATAAAAATATTCTAATGATCAAAT
Organism: Oncorhynchus mykiss; assembly: GCF_013265735.2. NCBI lineage: Eukaryota > Metazoa > Chordata > Actinopteri > Salmoniformes > Salmonidae > Oncorhynchus > Oncorhynchus mykiss. Next base: position 73,490,620 of record NC_048565.1, read on the forward strand.
GAAACCAAAACAAATCCTACCCAGCTTTCTGTACTAATGAAATCTCTCCTTCAGGAGTCCACTGTATTTTATCTAACAATAACATGGGTTAACCTTAAATCAGTCTCATCAATAATTAATATTTGTTGCATAGTGTGGGATACATTATCTACAGTAATTTACCATCCCTAAGATGTCATGTATTGTCATGTTGTGTCTTTCTGTCCTTTCCTTTCACCCTGTCTCCCTCTGCTGGTCGTATTAGGTTACCTTTTCTCCCCCGCTTTCCCCCAGCTGTTCCTTGTCTCCTCCTAACTACCTTGTCACCCCTTTTCCCACCTGTTCCCTTTTTCCCTCTGATTAGTCCTCTATATCTCTCTCTGTTTTTGTTCCTGTCCTTGTCGGATTCTTGTTTGTGTGTCTCATGCCTGAACCAGACTATCATCGTGTTTGCTGCAACCTTGTCCTGTCCTGTCGGAATCTACCTGTCCATCTGAGCCCACGTGTGTTTATCATTAAAGAAACTCTGTTTGTTAATTCGCTTTTGGGTCCTCATTCACGCACCTGACAGAAGAATCCGACCAAGAATGGACCCAGCGACTTCGGATCCTCTCCACTCAGCCGTCGAGATCCAGGGAGCGATGCTAGGCAGACACGAGCAGGAATTGTCTGCTGCTCGACATGCCGTTGAGACCCTGGCCACCCAAGTCTCCAACCTCACAGAACAGGTTCACCATCTCCGCCTCGATCCACCGGCCACTTCCAGGGCTTTCGAATCTCCGGAGCCCAGAATCAATAACCCGCCGTGTTACTCTGGGGAGCCCACTGAATGCTGCTCGTTCCTCACCCAGTGTGATATTGTGTTTTCTCTCCAGCCCAACACTTACGCCAGGAGCACTGCTCGTGTCGCCTACGTCATATCTCTCCTTACTGGACGGGCTCGTGAGTGGGGCACGGCAATCTGGGAGGCAAGGGCTGAGTGTACTAACCAGTATCAGGACTTTAAGGAGGAGATGATACGGGTTTTTGATCGATCTGTTTTTGGGGAGGAGGCTTCCAGGGCCCTGTCTTCCCTATGTCAAGGCAATCGATCCATAACAGACTACTCTATTGAGTTTCGCACTCTTGCTGCCTCCAGTGGCTGGAACGAGCCGGCTTTGCTCGCTCGTCTTCTGGAGGGTCTCCGCGCAGAGGTAAAGGATGAGATTCTCTCCCGGGAGGTTCCTTCCAGCGTGGATTCCTTGATTGAACTCGCTATTCGCATTGAGCGACGGGTTGATCTTCGTCACCGAGCTCGTGGAAAGGAGCTCGCGCTCTCCGTTGCCCCCCTCTCCGCATCACTACCATCTTCCTCTGCCGGCTCGGGAGCTGAGCCTATGCAGCTGGGAGGTATCCGCATCTCGACTAAGGAGAGGGAACGGAGAATCACCAACCGCCTCTGTCTCTATTGCGGTTCTGCTGGTCATTTTGTCACTTCATGTCCAGTAAAAGCCAGAGCTCATCAGTAAGCGGAGGGCTACTGGTGAGCGCTACTACTCCTGTCTCTCCTTCAAGATCCTGCACTACCTTGTCGGTCCATCTACGCTGGACCGGTTCGTCAGCTTCCTGCAGTGCCTTAATAGACTCTGGGGCGGAGGGCTGTTTTATGGACGAGACCTGGGCTCGGGAACATGACATTCCTCTCAGACAGTTAAGGGAGTCCACGGCCTTGTTCGCCCTGGATGGTAGTCCTCTCCCCAGGATTCAGCGTGAGACGCTACCTTTAACCCTCACTGTTTCTGGTAATCATAGCGAAACCATTTCTTTTTTAATTTTTCGTTCACCTTTTACACCTGTTGTTTTGGGCCATCCCTGGCTAGTTTGTCATAATCCTTCCATTAATTGGTCTAGTAATTCTATCCTCTCCTGGAACGTCTCTTGTCATGTGAAATGTTTAATGTCTGCTATCCCTCCTGTTTCCTCTGTCTCTTCTTCACAGGAGGAGCCTGGTGATTTGACAGGGGTGCCGGAGGAATATCACGATCTGCGCACGGTGTTCAGTCGGTCCAGGGCCACCTCTCTTCCTCCCGGTCGTATGATTGTAGTATTGATCTCCTTCCGGGAACCACTCCCCCCCGGGGTAGACTATACTCTCTGTCGGCTCCCGAACGTAAGGCTCTCGAGGACTATTTGTCTGTAGCTCTTGACGCCGGTACCATAGTCCCCTCCTCCTCTCCCGCCGGAGCGGGGTTTTTTTTTGTCAAGAAGAAGGACGGGTCTCTGCGCCCCTGCATAGATTATCGAGGGCTGAATGACATAACAGTGAAGAATCGTTATCCGCTTCCTCTTATGTCTTCAGCCTTCGAGATCCTGCAGGGAGCCAGGTTTTTCACTAAGTTGGACCTTCGTAACGCTTACCATCTCGTGCGCATCAGGGAGGGGGACGAGTGGAAGACGGCGTTTAACACTCCGTTAGGGCACTTTGAATACCGGGTTCTTCCTTTCGGCCTCGCTAACGCTCCAGCTGTCTTTCAGGCATTAGTCAATGATGTCCTGAGAGACATGCTGAACATCTTTGTTTTCGTTTACCTTGACGATATCCTGATTTTTTCACCGTCACTCCAGATTCATGTTCAGCACGTTCGACGTGTCCTCCAGCGCCTTTTAGAGAATTGTCTTTTTGTGAAGGCTGAGAAGTGCACTTTTCATGCCTCCTCCGTCACATTTCTCGGTTCTGTTATTTCCGCTGAAGGCATTAAGATGGATCCCGCTAAGGTCCAAGCTGTCATTGATTGGCCCGCCCCTAAGTCACGCGTCGAGCTGCAGCGCTTTCTCGGCTTCGCGAACTTCTATCGTCGTTTCATCCGTAATTTCGGTCAGGTGGCAGCTCCTCTCACAGCCCTTACTTCTGTCAAGACGTGCTTTAAGTGGTCCGTTTCCGCCCAGGGAGCTTTTGATCTCCTCAAGAATCGTTTTACATCCGCTCCTATCCTTGTTACACCTGACGTCTCTAGACAGTTCGTTGTCGAGGTTGACGCGTCAGAGGTGGGCGTGGGAGCCATTCTTTCTCAGCGCTCCCTCTCTGACGACAAGGTCCACCCATGCGCGTATTTTTCTCATCGCCTGTCGCCGTCGGAACGTAACTATGATGTGGGAAACCGCGAACTGCTCGCCATCCGGTTAGCCCTAGGCGAATGGCGACAGTGGTTGGAGGGGGCGACCGTTCCTTTTGTCGTTTGGACTGACCATAGGAACCTTGAGTACATCCGTTCTGCCAAACGACTTAATGCGCGTCAGGCGCGTTGGGCGCTGTTTTTCGCTCGTTTCGAGTTCGTGATTTCTTATCGTCCGGGCTCTAAGAACACCAAGCCTGATGCTTTATCTCGTCTCTTCAGTTCTTCAGTAGCCTCCACTGACCCCGAGGGGATTCTCCCTGAGGGGCGTGTTGTCGGGTTGACTGTCTGGGGAATTGAGAGGCAGGTAAAGCAAGCGCTCACTCACACTCCGTAGCCGCGCGCTTGTCCTAGGAACCTTCTTTTCGTTCCCGTTCCTACTCGTCTGGCCGTTCTTCAGTGGGCTCACTCTGCCAAGTTAGCCGGCCACCCTGGCGTTCGGGGTACGCTTGCTTCCATTCGCCAGCGTTTTTGGTGGCCCACCCGGGAGCATGACACGCGTCGTTTCGTGGCTGCTTGTTCGGTCTGCGCGCAGACTAAGTCCGGTAACTCTCCTCCTGCCGGCCGTCTCAGGCCGCTTCCCATTCCCTCTCGGCCGTGGTCTCACATCGCCTTAGATTTTGTCACCGGACTGCCTTCGTCAGCGGGGAAGACTGTTATTCTTACGGTTGTCGATAGGTTCTCTAAGGCGGCTCATTTCATTCCCCTTGCTAAGCTTCCTTCTGCTAAAGAGACGGCACAAATCATCATCGAGAATGTTTTCAGAATTCATGGCCTTCCGTCAGACGTCGTTTCGGACAGAGGTCCGCAATTCACGTCTCAATTTTGGAGGGAGTTTTGCCGTTTGATTGGGGCTTCCGTCAGTCTCTCTTCCGGCTTTCACCCCCAGTCTAACGGTCAAGCAGAACGGGCCAATCAGACTATTGGTCGCATCTTACGCAGTCTTTCTTTTCGCAACCCTGCGTCTTGGTCAGAACAGCTCCCCTGGGCAGAATACGCCCACAACTCGCTTCCTTCGTCTGCGACCGGGCTATCTCCTTTTCAGAGTAGCCTCGGGTACCAGCCTCCGCTGTTCTCATCTCAGTTCGCCGAGTCCAGCGTCCCCTCCGCTCAGGCTTTTGTCCAACGTTGCGAGCGCACCTGGAAGAGGGTCAGGTCTGCACTTTGCCGTTATAGGACGCAGACTGTGAGGGCTGCTAATAAGCGTAGAACTAAGAGTCCTAGATATTGTCGCGGTCAGAGAGTTTGGCTCTCCACTCAGAACCTTCCCCTTAAGACGGCTTCTCGCAAGTTGACCCCGCGGTTCATTGGTCCGTTCCGTATTTCTCGGATCATTAATCCTGTCGCAGTTCGACTTCTTCTTCCGCGATACCTTCGTCGCGTCCACCCGGTCTTCCATGTCTCCTGTATCAAGCCCGTTCTTCGCGCCCCCGCTCGTCTTCCCCCCCCCCCCCCCCCCATCCTTGTCGAGGGCGCACCCATCTACAGGGTCCGCAGGATTTTGGACATGCGTCCTCGGGGCCGTGGTCACCAGTACCTCGTAGATTGGGAGGGGTACGGTCCTGAGGAGAGGAGTTGGGTTCCCTCTCGGGACGTGCTGGACCGTGCGCTGATCGAGGATTTCCTCCGTTGCCGCCAGGTTTCCTCCTCGAGTGCGCCAGGAGGCGCTCGGTGAGTGGGGGGGTACTGTCATGTATTGTCATGTTGTGTCTTTCTGTCCTTTCCTTTCACCCTGTCTCCCTCTGCTGGTCGTATTAGGTTACCTTTTCTCCCCCGCTTTCCCCCAGCTGTTCCTTGTCTCCTCCTAACTACCTCGTCACCCCTTTTCCCACCTGTTCCCTTTTTCCCTCTGATTAGTCCTCTATATCTCTCTCTGTTTTTGTTCCTGTCCTTGTCGGATTCTTGTTTGTGTGTCTCATGCCTGAACCAGACTATCATCGTGTTTGCTGCAACCTTGTCCTGTCCTGTCGGAATCTACCTGTCCATCTGAGCCCACGTGTGTTTATCATTAAAGAAACTCTGTTTGTTAATTCGCTTTTGGGTCCTCATTCACGCACCTGACATAAGAACTGCAACTTATTTATTTTCATAAATAATCTTAATGCTTATAAAATCACAATATATTTTCCTGCCCTATTTGCTTAAAATATGTCCTGTCCAAACCTCAAAGGACCATATCTTCCCCTATTTATTATCGATGATAAGTAGGATTTCTGTTCCTGTTGTAATACCAAATCGATAGTAGCCAATTCGAAACATTCACAGTCAGTGTTTACAACAGAATCCTGAACCTCTTTCTTATCCTCACTAGAGTCTATTCCCCCGCTCCCCATAATTTGTCCTTTCTCAATTCCACTTTCTCCTCTGTGGTTTAAACTACAATTATGTCCAAGAACTATAAACTCCATCATAATTAATTTACCTTGAAATCAGTATCACAAATGACCACAAATACATTATCCAAATGGCCCTCCACTGAGGCTGATCAGACCATAAGGGAAAGCCATGATAGAGGTCAATGGTTATACCACCCTTTTACAGTCGTGTTCCATACTATATTAGACATATTAAAGAACCCGTTATCTAAAGAATTCACGTGTTTAATTAACTTCTTATGGCTGCAGGGGCAGTATTGAGTAGCTTGGATGAAAAGTTGCCCATTGTAAATGGCCAGCTCCTCAGTCTCAGTTGCTAATATATGCATATTATTATTAGTATTGGATAGAAAACACTCTAAACTTTCCAAAACTGTCAAAATATTGTCTGTGAGTATAACAGAACTGATATTGCAGGCGAAACCCTGAGGAAAATCAAAACAGGAAGTGGCTTCTATTTTGAAAACTCCATGTTCCATAGCCTCCCTTTGCTCCATTTAAAGGGCTATCAACCAGGTTCCTTTTCCTATCGCTTCCTCAGGGTGTCAACAATCTTCAGACATAGTTTCAGGCTTTTATTTTGAAAAATGAGCCAGAAAGATAACATCTCGTCAAGTGGTCGCATGAGTTTTGCTCGCGCAACAGTGCTTGGACAGACATTGCTTTTCCCTCTCCTACTGATAAAGACATTTGCGGTAGATATATTATCGATCATATATTTTAAAAACAACCTGAGGATTGATTATAAAAAACTTTGACATGTTTCTGTGGACATTACGGAAGCTATTTGGAATTTGTCTGCGTTGTCGTGACCGCTCTTTCCTGATGCTAAGTGTACTTAATGTATTGTCGAGCGATCGATAAACTTACACAAACGCTTGGATTGCTTTCGCTGTAAAGCACATTTTCAAAATCTGACACGACAGGTGGATTAACAAAAGACTAAGCTGTGTTTTCCTATATTGCACTTGTGATTTCATGAATATACAGTGCCTTGCGAAAGTATTCGGCCCCCCTTGAACTTTGCGACCTTTTGCCACATTTCAGGCTTCAAACATAAAGATATAAAACTGTATTTTTTTGTGAAGAATCAACAACAAGTGGGACACAATCATGAAGTGGAACGACATTTATTGGATATTTCAAACTTTTTTAACAAATCAAAAACTGAAAAATTGGGCGTGCAAAATTATTCAGCCCCTTTACTTTCAGTGCAGCAAACTCTATCCAGAAGTTCAGTGAGGATCTCTGAATGATCCAATGTTGACCTAAATGACTAATGATGATAAATACAATCCACCTGTGTGTAAACAAGTCTCCGTATAAATGCACCTGCACTGTGATAGTCTCAGAGGTCCGTTAAAAGCGCAGAGAGCATCATGAAGAACAAGGAACACACCAGGCAGGTCCGAGATACTGTTGTGAAGAAGTTTAAAGCCGGATTTGGATACAAAAAGATTTCCCAAGCTTTAAACATCCCAAGGAGCACTGTGCAAGCGATAATATTGAAATGGAAGGAGTATCAGACCACTGCAAATCTACCAAGACCTGGCCGTCCCTCTAAACTTTCAGCTCATACAAGGAGAAGACTGATCAGAGATGCAGCCAAGAGGCCCATGATCACTCTGGATGAACTGCAGAGATCTACAGCTGAGGTGGGAGACTCTGTCCATAGGACAACAATCAGTCGTATATTGCACAAATCTGGCCTTTATGGAAGAGTGGCAAGAAGAAAGCCATTTCTTAAAGATATCCATAAAAAGTGTCGTTTAAAGTTTGCCACAAGCCACCTGGGAGACACACCAAACATGTGGAAGAAGGTGCTCTGGTCAGATGAAACCTGAATTGAACTTTTTGGCAACAATGCAAAACGTTATGTTTGGCGTAAAAGCAACACAGCTCATCACCCTGAACACACCATCCCCACTGTCAAACATGGTGGTGGCAGCATCATGGTTTGGGCCTGCTTTTCTTCAGCAGGGACAGGGAAGATGGTTAAAATTGATGGGAAGATGGATGGAGCCAAATACAGGACCATTCTGGAAGAAAACCTGGTGGAGTCTGCAAAAGACCTGAGACTGGGACGGAGATTTGTCTTCCAACAAGACAATGATCCAAAACATAAAGCAAAATCTACAATGGAATGGTTCAAAAATAAACATATCCAGGTGTTAGAATGGCCAAGTCAAAGTCTAGACCTGAATCCAATCGAGAATCTGTGGAAAGAACTGAAAACTGCTGTTCACAAATGCTCTCCATCCAACCTCACTGAGCTCGAGCTGTTTTGCAAGGAGGAATGGGAAAAAATGTCAGTCTCTCGATGTGCAAAACTGATAGAGACATACCCCAAGCGACTTACAGCTGTAATCGCAGCAAAAGGTGGCGCTACAAAGTATTAACTTAAGGGGGCTGAATAATTTTGCACGCCCAATTTTTCAGTTTTTGATTTGTTAAAAAAGTTTGAAATATCCAATAAATGTCGTTCCACTTCATGATTGTGTCCCACTTGTTGTTGATTCTTCACAAAAAACTACAGGTTATATCTTTATGTTTGAAGCCTGAAATGTGGCAAAAGGTCGCAAAGTTCAAGGGGGTCGAATACTTTCGCAAGGCACTGTAAATATTTTTAGTAATATTCATTGAATGTAGCGCTGTGCAATTCAGCGGTTGTTGATGACAATTATCCCGTTAACGGGATTGCAGCCATAACAAGTTAAAACTCAGAAAATAAAACTCCTAATATTCCATATGTGAGTGTACCCCTTTAAGATATCTTGTTTCTGGGAAACATGGAAATCCCCTCAAACCCAAACCTAATTGGCTAATACAAACAAAACCTAATAATTATGATAATTCTATTGTACTCCCTCAAATCATTAGTTTTAAATTTCCTCAATGATTATATCTAAAAACCCATTCAATCTCTCTTCAAACAGTCTCCCCAAAATGCTTGATAGGAATACCCTGCTATTTGACACACACAACTGTGATAAACGTGCACTGTCTCTTTCAAATAAAATCAACTCAACCTGCAATCCCCTTTGTGGACCTGTCATGGTTCCACTTAATGGAAACAGGCTATAATGTTAGTATACCTTAACTTCCTGTTAAATTTTACTGGTGTTACCTAAACAATCAAACTAAAAATCAATAAAGAGCTATCACAAAACTTTTACGATTCAACTATTCAGACCTTCCTCTCTTATAGCCAAATATAGCCGAGCGAGCGCCACCAACCAGTGATGCCCACCTAGCAATTTTGTTGCTAGTTTTAGCGTCTTTTCAGATTAACCAGACAAATTCATCTACTTTTTAAAAATGTTTTTGGAACCTTTAGCAACTTTTGAAAAGTGACTCAAAGCTATAATGCACGCATTTTCCCTCTAAATGGCACAAACAATTTTCTCTGTCACCCTCAGTCACAACATCATTGCCATCAGATTTTAGTCAGAGCTATTTAACCACTGAACCACCATCACTATTGGAGTGACGGAGCCTCCCCTCCAACAACCCTATTATTATAATTGTCTGTAGTCGCAAACTCTGGCACCGAGACAATTCTCCGAAAATAGCCCTAATTTTAAGGTCCAAGCTTTTCCCCAGCGAGGATTCTCCTTACTCTCTCTCGTTTTCTCTGTATGTCCCCTTATCTTGTAACCTTCTTTTCCGGGATTCAGACAGCCCGGTATTTAACCCTCGTCCTGCTGTTTCTCTTGACTATCTACACCTTTCTTTTGACTGTCTCTATACACTTTTCTCGACTTTCCCCCCTTTCTCTACCTCTATTCACTTTCTCGATAAGTTTGCTAAATCCTGTCCTAGTTTGGTTAACTCTTTCCTGACTTTCCCAGAGTAGCAATAAATATTTGATTCCTGTCTGTCCGCTCTCTCTCTCTCTCTCTCTCTCTCTCTGCTCTCTATCTATAGCCCACTGTAAACCCACCGCTGCCCCCTGTCCTGGGGTTCCCCTTTTCCTTTTACAGCCGCCCAATCCTTTTTCTGTCTCATCTTCTTCTATGTGTATGTGCTTTTTGCCTTCTATGTGTGTGTTCTTTTCTACCGCTATCCAATTACTATAGTTACAGTGGGGCAAAAAAGTATTTAGTCAGCCACCAATTGTGCAAGTTCTCCCACTTAAAAAGATGAGAGAGGCCTGAAAACACTTCAACTATGACAGACAAAATTAGAAGAAAAAAATCCAGAAAATCACATTGTAGGATTTTTTATGAATTTATTTGCAAATTATGGTGGAAAATAAGTATTTGGTCAATAACAAAAGTTTATCTCAATACTTTGTTATATACCCTTTGTTGGCAATGACAGAGGTCAAACATTTTCTGTAAGTCTTTACAAGGTTTTCACACACTGTTGCTGGTATTTTGGCCCATTCCTCCATGCAGATCTCCTCTAGAGCAGTGATGGGGCTGTTGCTGGGCTAGACAGACTTTCAACTCCCTCCAAAGATTTTCTATGGGGTTGAGATCTGGAGACTGGCTAGGCCACTCCAGGACCTTGAAATGCTTCTTACGAAGCCACTCCTTCATTGCCCGGGCGGTGTGTTTGGGATCATTGTCACGCTGAAAGACCCAGCCATGTTTCATCTTCAATGCCCTTGCTGATGGAAAGAGGTTTTCACTCAAAATCTCACGATACATGGCCCCATTGTCATGTATTGTCATGTTGTGTCTTGTTTCTGTCCTCTCCCTTCACCCTGTCTCCCTCTGCTGGTCGTTATTAGGTTACCTTTTCTCCCCCTCTTTCCCCCAGCTGTTCCTTGTCTCCTCCTAACTACCTCGTCACCCCTTTTCCCACCTGTTCCCTTTTTCCCTCTGATTAGTCCTCTATATCTCTCTCTGTTTTTGTTCCTGTCTTTGTCGGATTCTTGTTTGTGTTTTTCATGCCTGAACCAGACTATCGTCATGTTTGCTGCAACCTTGTCCTGTCCTGTCGGAATCTGCCGGTCCATCTGAGCCTACCTATGTTTTGTTATTAAAGAAGTTCTGTTTACGTTAATTCGCTTTTGGGTCCTCATTCACGCACCGTAACAGAAGAATCCGACCAAGAATGGACCCAGCGACTTCGGATCCTCTCCACTCAGCCGTCGAGATCCAGGGAGCGATGCTAGGCAGACACGAGCAGGAATTGTCTGCTGCTCGACATGCCGTTGAGACCCTGGCCACCCAAGTCTCCAACCTCACAGAACAGGTTCACCATCTCCGCCTCGATCCACCGGCCACTTCCAGGGCTTTCGAATCTCCGGAGCCCAGAATCAATAACCCGCCGTGTTACTCTGGGGAGCCCACTGAATGCCGCTCGTTCCTCACCCAGTGTGATATTGTGTTTTCTCTCCAGCCCAACACTTACTCCAGGAGCACTGCTCGTGTCGCCTACGTCATATCTCTCCTTACTGGACGGGCTCGTGAGTGGGGCACGGCAATCTGGGAGGCAAGGGCTGAGTGTACTAACCAGTATCAGGACTTTAAGGAGGAGATGATACGGGTTTTTGATCGATCTGTTTTTGGGGAGGAGGCTTCCAGGGCCCTGTCTTCCCTATGTCAAGGTAATCGATCCATAACAGACTACTCTATTGAGTTTCGCACTCTTGCTGCCTCCAGTGGCTGGAACGAGCCGGCTTTGCTCGCTCGTTTTCTGGAGGGTCTCCGCGCAGAGGTAAAGGATGAGATTCTCTCCCGGGAGGTTCCTTCCAGCGTGGATTCCTTGATTGAACTCGCTATTCGCATTGAGCGACGGGTTGATCTTCGTCACCGAGCTCGTGGAAAGGAGCTCACGTTCTCCGTTGCCCCCCTCTCCGCATCACTACCATCTTCCTCTGCCGGCTCGGGTGCTGAGCCTATGCAGCTGGGAGGTATCCGCATCTCGACTAAGGAGAGGGAACGGAGAATCACCAACCGCCTCTGTCTCTATTGCGGTTCTGCTGGTCATTTTGTCACTTCATGTCCAGTAAAAGCCAGAGCTCATCAGTAAGCGGAGGGCTACTGGTGAGCGCTACTACTCCTGTCTCTCCTTCAAGATCCTGCACTACCTTGTCGGTCCATCTACGCTGGACCGGTTCGTCAGCTTCCTGCAGTGCCTTAATAGACTCTGGGGCGGAGGGCTGTTTTATGGACGAGACCTGGGCTCGGGAACATGACATTCCTCTCAGACAGTTAAGGGAGTCCACGGCCTTGTTCGCCCTGGATGGTAGTCCTCTCCCCAGGATTCAGCGTGAGACGCTACCTTTAACCCTCACTGTTTCTGGTAATCATAGCGAAACCATTTATTTTTTAATTTTTCGTTCACCTTTTACACCTGTTGTTTTGGGCCATCCCTGGCTAGTTTGTCATAATCCTTCCATTAATTGGTCTAGTAATTCTATCCTCTCCTGGAACGTCTCTTGTCATGTGAAATGTTTAATGTCTGCTATCCCTCCTGTTTCCTCTGTCTCTTCTTCACAGGAGGAGCCTGGTGATTTGACAGGGGTGCCGGAGGAATATCACGATCTGCGCACGGTGTTCAGTCGGTCCAGGGCCACCTCTCTTCCCCCACACCGGTCGTATGATTGTAGTATTGATCTCCTTCCGGGAACCACTCCCCCCCGGGGTAGACTATAATCTCTGTCGGCTCCCGAACGTAAGGCTCTCGAAGATTATTTGTCTGTAGCTCTTGCCGCCGGTACCATAGTCCCCTCCTCCTCTCCCGCCGGAGCGGGGTTTTTTTTTGTTAAGAAGAAGGACGGGTCCCTGCGCCCCTGCATAGATTATCGAGGGCTGAATGACATAACAGTGAAGAATCGTTATCCGCTTCCTCTTATGTCTTCAGCCTTCGAGATCCTGCAGGGAGCCAGGTTTTTCACTAAGTTGGACCTTCGTAACGCTTACCATCTCGTGCGCATCAAGGAGGGGGACGAGTGGAAGACGGCGTTTAACACTCCGTTAGGGCACTTTGAATACCGGGTTCTTCCTTTCGGCCTCGCTAACGCTCCAGCTGTCTTTCAGGCATTAGTCAATGATGTCCTGAGAGACATGCTGAACATCTTTGTTTTCGTTTACCTTGACGATATCCTGATTTTTTCACCGTCACTCCAGATTCATGTTCAGCACGTTCGACGTGTCCTCCAGCGCCTTTTAGAGAATTGTCTTTTTGTGAAGGCTGAGAAGTGCTCTTTTCATGCCTCCTCCGTCACATTTCTCGGTTCTGTTATTTCCGCTGAAGGCATTAAGATGGATCCCGCTAAGGTTCAAGCTGTCATTGATTGGCCCGTCCCTAAGTCACGCGTCGAGCTGCAGCGCTTTCTCGGCTTCGCGAACTTCTATCGTCGTTTCATCCGTAATTTCGGTCAGGTGGCAGCTCCTCTCACAGCCCTTACTTCTGTCAAGACGTGCTTTAAGTGGTCCGTTTCCGCCCAGGGAGCTTTTGATCTCCTCAAGAATCGTTTTACATCCGCACCTATCCTTGTTACACCTGACGTCACTAGACAGTTCGTTGTCGAGGTTGACGCGTCAGAGGTGGGCGTGGGAGCCATTCTTTCTCAGCGCTCCCTCTCTGACGACAAGGTCCACCCTTGCGCGTATTTTTCTCATCGCCTGTCGCCGTCGGAACGTAACTATGATGTGGGAAACCGCGAACTGCTCGCCATCCGCTTAGCCCTAGGCGAATGGCGACAGTGGTTGGAGGGGGCGACCGTTCCTTTTGTCGTTTGGACTGACCATAGGAACCTTGAGTACATCCGTTCTGCCAAACGACTTAATGCGCGTCAGGCGCGCTGGGCGCTGTTTTTCGCTCGTTTCGAGTTCGTGATTTCTTATCGTCCGGGCTCTAAGAACACCAAGCCTGATGCTTTATCTCGTCTCTTCAGTTCTTCAGTAGCCTCCACTGACCCCGAGGGGATTCTCCCTGAGGGGCGTGTTGTCGGGTTGACTGTCTGGGGAATTGAGAGGCAGGTAAAGCAAGCACTCACTCAAACTCCGTCGCCGCGCGCTTGTCCTAGGAACCTTCTTTTCGTTCCCGTTCCTACTCGTCTGGCCGTTCTTCAGTGGGCTCACTCTGCCAAGTTAGCCGGCCATCCTGGCGTTCGGGGTACGCTTGCTTCCATTCGCCAGCGTTTTTGGTGGCCCACCCGGGAGCATGACACGCGTCGCTTCGTGGCTGCTTGTTCGGTCTGCGCGCAGACTAAGTCCGGTAACTCCCCTCCTGCCGGCCGTCTCAGGCCGCTTCCCATTCCCTCTCGACCGTGGTCTCACATCGCCTTAGATTTTGTCACCGGACTGCCTTCGTCAGCGGGGAAGACTGTTATTCTTACGGTTGTCGACAGGTTCTCTAAGGCGGCTCATTTTATTCCCCTTGCTAAGCTTCCTTCTGCTAAAGAGACGGCACAAATCATCATCGAGAATGTTTTCAGAATTCATGGCCTTCCGTCAGACGTCGTTTCGGACAGAGGTCCGCAATTCACGTCTCAATTTTGGAGGGAGTTTTGCCGTTTGATTGGGGCTTCCGTCAGTCTCTCTTCCGGCTTTCACCCCCAGTCTAACGGTCAAGCAGAACGGGCCAATCAGACTATTGGTCGCATCTTACGCAGTCTTTCTTTTCGCAACCCTGCGTCTTGGTCAGAACAGCTCCCCTGGGCAGAATACGCCCACAACTCGCTTCCTTCGTCTGCGACCGGGCTATCTCCTTTTCAGAGTAGCCTCGGGTACCAGCCTCCGCTGTTCTCATCTCAGTTCGCCGAGTCCAGCGTCCCCTCCGCTCAGGCTTTTGTCCAACGTTGCGAGCTCACCTGGAAGAGGGTCAGGTCTGCACTTTGCCGTTATAGGGCGCAGACTGTGAGAGCTGCTAATAAGCGTAGAACTAAGAGTCCTAGATATTGTCGCGGTCAGAGAGTTTGGCTCTCCACTCAGAACCTTCCCCTTAAGACCGCTTCTCGCAAGTTGACCCCGCGGTTCATTGGTCCGTTCCGTATTTCTCGGATCATTAATCCTGTCGCAGTGCGACTTCTTCTTCCGCGATATCTTCGTCGCGTCCACCCGGTCTTCCATGTCTTCTGTGTCAAGCCCGTTCTTCGCGCCCCCGCTCGTCTTCCCCCCCCCCCATCCTTGTCGAGGGCGCACCCATCTACAGGGTCCGTAGGATTTTGGACATGCGTCCTCGGGGCCGTGGTCATCAGTACCTAGTAGATTGGGAGGGGTACGGTCCTGAGGAGAGGAGTTGGGTTCCCTCTCGGGACGTGCTGGACCGTGCGCTGATCGATGATTTCCTCCGTTGCCGCCAGGTTTCCTCCTCGAGTGCGCCAGGAGGCGCTCGGTGAGTGGGGGGGTACTGTCATGTATTGTCATGTTGTGTCTTGTTTCTGTCCTCTCCCTTCACCCTGTCTCCCTCTGCTGGTCGTTATTAGGTTACCTTTTCTCCCCCTCTTTCCCCCAGCTGTTCCTTGTCTCCTCCTAACTACCTCGTCACCCCTTTTCCCACCTGTTCCCTTTTTCCCTCTGATTAGTCCTCTATATCTCTCTCTGTTTTTGTTCCTGTCTTTGTCGGATTCTTGTTTGTGTTTTTCATGCCTGAACCAGACTATCGTCATGTTTGCTGCAACCTTGTCCTGTCCTGTCGGAATCTGCCGGTCCATCTGAGCCTACCTATGTTTTGTTATTAAAGAAGTTCTGTTTACGTTAATTCGCTTTTGGGTCCTCATTCACGCACCGTAACACCCATTCATTCTTTCCTTTACACGGATCAGTCGTCCTGGTCCCTTTGCAGAAAAACAGCCCCAAAGCATGATGTTTCCACCCCCATGCTTCTTTGGATGCAACTCAGCATTCTTTGTCCTCCAAACACGACGAGTTGAGTTTTTTTTCATCTGACCATATGACATTCTCCCAATCTTCTTCTGGATCATCCAAATGCCACTCCTGCGTTGTCTTGGCCGTTTGCTTAGGGTCGTTGTCCTGTTGGAATGTGAACCTTTGTCCCAGTCAGAGGTCCTGAGCGCTCTGGAGTAGGTTTTCATCAATGATCTCTCTGTACTTTGCTCCGTTCATCTTTGCCCCGATCCTGACTAGTCTCTCAGTCCCTGCCGCTGAACAACATCCCCATAGCATGATGTTGCCACCACCATACTTCACCGTAGGGATGGTGCCAGGTGTCCTCCAGACGTGAAGCTTGAAATTCAGGCCAAAGAGTTCAATGTTGGTTTCATAAGACCAGAGAATCTTGTTTCTCATGGTCTGAGAGTCTTTAGGTGCCTTTTGGCACAGGCAAGTGGGCTGTCATATGCCTTTTACTGAGGAGTCTGGCCACTCTACCATAAAGGCCTGATTGGTGGAGGTCTGCAGAGATGGTTGTCCTTCTGAAGATTCTCCCATCCCCACAGAGGAAATCTAGAGCTCTGTCAGAGTGACCGTCGGGTTCTTGGTCACCTCCATGACCAAGGCCCTTCTCCCTGATTGCTCAGTTTGCCGGGTGGCCAGCTCTAGGAAGAGTCTTGGTGGTTCCAAACTTCTTCCATTTAAAAATGATAGAGACGACTGTGTTCTTGGGAACATTCAATGCTGCAGAAAATTGTTGGTACACTTCCCCAGATCTGTGCCTCGACACAATCCTGTCTCGGAGCTCTACGGACAATTCCTTCGACCTCATGGCTTGGTTTTTGCTCTGACATGCGCTGTCAACTGTGGGAGTTTATATAGGCAGGTGTGTGCCTTTCCAAATCATGTCAAATTAATTGAATTTAACACAGATGGACTCCAATCCAGTTGTAGAAACATCTCAAGGATGATCAATGGAAACAGGATGCACCTGAGCTCAACTTCAAGTCTCATAGCAAAGGGTCTGAACACTTAAGTAAATAAGGTATTTGTTTTTTTATTATGAATACATATATTTAAAAAAAATCTAAAAACTGGTTTCGCTTTGTCATTATGTAGATTGCTGAGGAGTTTTATTTATTTAAGCAATTTTAGAATAATGTAACAAAATGTGGAAAAAGTCAAGCAGTCTGAATACTTTCCAAAGACATTGTATTCATACTCCCATCTCTTTCTTGCCCAAGAGCTACGACATCACACCTGCTTTTACCCTCTGTTGACTAACTGAGGTTGACACTCCAATAGAGCTAATGTGCTTGGCTCCAGTCCAGTTAGCCCTAAGCTTTTTTGGGGTTAGGCTGCTGGGGCGTCACTCATAGCCCCATTAGTTGAACCTCAGCCAGGTTTCCATTGCTCCATTAATGTCACATTGTCCCAGACTTGGCACCTATCCTAGGACTTGGACTCTGCAGTCACACAGTGCTGCCTACACCCTCACTTTCCTGATGATGCAATCCATGGCCTTCCTACGCAATAAAAACTCCATTGCTGAAGGAAGGTGGGTGGGGAATATTCTTCCTACGCTGCCACCATGAGTCATCTTCATAGAGTTTGTTTTGTCTGTGGGGGTTGAGGGTTGGATCACTAATTGTTATAAGTGGAAAGGGATGAGTTGATTTAATCAACAACTTCTGATCCCGCAGACAGCTAAATACACAAGTAGATCATCTAATTGAATTCAGTAAACCAGAAACTTTTTCTCTGGCCCTGTTTTTTCAACCTTTATCTGCAAAAAGCAACTACTTCAAACAACTTACCTGTACTGAGATCAAGTATCAACCTACTTTGCTGGTATGATTAGTCGAATCCTATTGAATGCAGGTGGTTGGTTACTACAGACAGGTCGTCAAAGTGTCAGCATTTCCCTTGTAGTATGCTCATACCCCCTGGCCTACCAATATCTGCCCTCCATTACCAAAAGCTAGTTCAGTGGTTCTGTTGTAGAAAAAAACAGCTCTTGTAGTCAAGAAAACTGTTAAGCATTCACCCAGGGTTTATTCAATAGTGACCTGCGCATGGGAGACCTTTTCTGGATGCAGCTCTCTTAGACATAAATACGTTTTAGCTTATATAGGCTAGGAACATCTGGCAAGCTTATCTATTCAACTTGGATAATAACTTTAAAGCACACAGTACAGTTGTCTGACAATTGTCATTAAGCTTAATTTCCCCATTGCTGCACTCACCCATGTAAGCTTTATGACTGCAGGGAACATTAGCTAACTGGTGTTTCTGGGGGATGTTTTCTATTTCTCCTCAATAAGACCCATGTGAGATAAAAACGTCACAGCAGTGAATAATTATCCCCCTTGCATCAAAGGAGAACTTATTCGCACTGATATCCAGATGCCTGATTCTCCAGCTCACTGATATCCAGATGCCTGATTCTCCATCTCTCTCTCTCTCTCTCTCTCTCTCTCTCTCTCTCTCTCTCTCTCTCTCTCTCTGTTCGTGTTTGCATGTGTGTATACTGTACTGTATGCTGTATGTGTATAAAACTAGTTGTCAAATCATGGAGTAATACTATGTGTTATGACCCACTTACAGTAATGGCATCACATGCTACCCATAAGTCAAACATTCCCCATTGGTGTCGGGTTCTGAATGAGGAAGAAAACTGACCACAGACTCATCCTGAGTGATATTTTGAACCCCGGCTTATTATCCTGTCTGTCTACTCTCACTTCTGCAGTTGATGTCAATCGAAAGTGATGGAAGATATGCACCAGTGGTTAGCTACCACACAACAATGTTATCTATACTTTCTGTTATAATCTAGAGATGTCACAATTGTCTCCATAAGAGGAAAAGGGGTATACCGCATCAACCATGAAGACAAACACGAAAATACTATTTTAGTCCATGACCCAGAAGGCTACATTTCTAATGTTTGTCCACTTTGGGGTGACAAAGTCTACTGATGATTTTCATTAAGATCCATGTCTGTGGGTTATATTTTGGTATGATAACCACATATTGGAGTTAGCTAAATGTGGTTATCACTGCATTATATATAATGACCCCTACTCGGTTAATTGGGCCAACAGGATTGAGGGTATGAAATGTAATTTTGTATGACCAGGGAACAATCTTCTCAACCTAAGGCAATTTGATATTATTAACTTCATAATACAACACATATGAAGGTATGAAACAATTGGATTGGTAATGACATCTGTATGGGCCCACCTGGAGAGGTGATCATACATGTCATTATTTTAGGGTACATTGAGACAGAATGGGCAGTATTGGGATGTGCTCTGTTTCCACTTGGTGTCCTATATCACCTATATCACCTTATATCACCTTGCCAAGGCTTTCGACTCTGTCAATCACCATATTCTTATCGGCAGGCTCAGTAGCCTCGGTTTTTCGGATGACTGCCTTGCCTGGTTCACCAATTACTTTGCAGACAGAGTTCAGTGTGTCAAATCGGAGGGCATGCTGTCCGGTCCTCTGGCAGTCTCTATGGGGGTGCCACAGGGTTCAATTCTCGGGCCGACTCTTTTCTCTGTATACATCAATGATGTTGCTCTTGCTGCGGGCGATTCCCTGATCCACCTCTACGCAGACGACACCATTCTATATACTTTCGGCCCGTCATTGGACACTGTGCTATCTAACCTCCAAACAAGCTTCAATGCCATACAACACTCCTTCCGTGGCCTCCGACTGCTCTTAAACGCTAGTAAAACCAAATGCATGCTTTTCAACCGATCGCTGCCTGCACCCGCATGCCCGCCTAGCATCACCACCCTGGATGGTTCCGACCTAGAATATGTGGACATCTATAAGTACCTAGGTGTCTGGCTAGACTGCAAACTCTCCTTCCAGACTCATATCAAACATCTCCAATCGAAAATCAAATCAAGAGTCGGCTTTCTATTCCGCAACAAAGCCTCCTTCACTCACGCCGCCAAGCTTACCCTAGTAAAACTGACTATCCTACCGATCCTCGACTTCGGCGATGTCATCTACAAAATGGCTTCCAACACTCTACTCAGCAAACTGGATGCAGTCTATCACAGTGCCATCCGTTTTGTCACTAAAGCACCTTATACCACCCACCACTGCGACTTGTATGCTCTAGTCGGCTGGCCCTCGCTACATATTCGTCGCCAGACCCACTGGCTCCAGGTCATCTACAAATCCATGCTAGGTAAAGCTCCGCCTTATCTCAGCTCACTGGTCACGATGGCAACACCCATCCGTAGCACGCGCTCCAGCAGGTGTATCTCACTGATCATCCCTAAAGCCAACACCTCATTTGGCCGCCTTTCGTTCCAGTACTCTGCTGCCTGTGACTGGAATGAATTGCAAAAATCGCTGAAGTTGGAGACTTTTATCTCCCTCACCAACTTCAAACATCAGCTATCTGAGCAGCTAACCGATCGCTGCAGCTGTACATAGTCTATTGGTAAATAGCCCACCCATTTTCACCTACCTCATCCCCATACTGTTTTTATTTATTTATTTTTGTGCTCTTTTGCACACCAATATCTCTACCTGTACATGACCATCTGATCATTTATCACTCCAGTGTTAATCTGCAAAATTGTAATTATTCGCCTACCTCATGCCTTTTGCACACATTGTATATAGACTCCCCATTTGTTTTCTACTGTGTTATTGACTTGTTAATTGTTTACTCCATGTGTAACTCTGTGTTGTCTGCTCATACTGCTTTGCTTTATCTTGGCCAGGTCGCAGTTGCAAATGAGAACTTGTTCTCAACTAGCCTACCTGGTTAAATAAAGGTGAAATAAAAAATAAATAAAAAATTCGCAAGAAATGCCGTCGGTGGTACACCAAATAAAAATGTGATTCACTTTTAACAACAAAAAAAAGAAAACAGTCCATTTATATTTTCCAACGGGGCTATACATCTGGGTGAGTTTTTTTGCTCGCCTGGGTAGCCTCGTTTCACTGCCAAAAATAAAATTAAACCATTTCTGTTCAACGAAATAACAACACAGTGTCAAATACAGGTAGCCTAGTCAAATAATTAACATCCAATCACATTAACCATTACTCTCTCGCGGGAATTCCACTAAGGGTCCAAATGTAGCCAAACGTAGCTTCTGCTCATTACGTTTGCTCGAAAATTGATAAATGGTTAAAAAAAAAGTAAGGCCCGCGTCCATTGAGACACATACCAGCTCTGCTGGTAGTACTGCTACTAGCAGTACTGCTACACCTGCACCAGCAGTACTACACCTGCACCTGTCGACGACACAAGATGTTCTGCTTCCACGAACACGTCCAATGCTAGCATCAGTAATTCTACATTTGTTGTTAGCCCAGCTGGCATGGACACTGCCAGTTGTGAATCTGATGCAGCTGAAGAGCTACTGCCCCCTTACCCAGGAAAGCACCAAACAACAGACCGGGACGTTGGACCATCGAAGAGGCGCAAATATGATGAGAACTACATTGATTTGGGGTTCACTTATATTGCGAGTAGTGCCTTTCCTCAGCCACAGTGTGTTATATGAACAAAAGTACTATCTCACAACTCAATGAAACCTTCACTCTTGAGCAGACATTTAGAAACAAAACATGCCTATTTGAAAAATAAGCCACGGGAGTTTTTTGAATGAATAAAACTTTTGAGTAGTAAGACATGTATCAAAGCAACAGATACCATTAATAAGAAGGGGCTAGAAGCGTCTTCTATGGTGATCTACTGAGTGGCTAGGACAGGCAACCCCATACTATTGTGGAGGACTTAATCATTCCTGCTGCCCCAGATATGGCTGGGACAATGCTGGGGGAAAAGGCCAAAACAACGATACAGACAATGCCTTCATCAAACAACACTGTTTCACGACGCATCAGTGACATGGCAGGAGATGTTTTGAAACAATTACTGCTTCGCATACAAGCCAGTCAATTCTATGCATTACAGCTGGATGAGACAACAGACGTCTTGGGCCCAGCGCAGCTCCTGGTATATGTCCGTTACGTTTATGAGTTGCCAATTAAGGAAGACATCCTCTTCTGCAAACCACTGGAAACCAGGACAACAGGAGAGGATATTTTTTAAGTACTGGACAGCTTTATGACATCAAATGGACTTTGGTGGTCAAGATTTGTTAGCATCTGTACTGATGGCGCAAAAGCCATGACAGAGAGACATAGTGGAGTGGTAACACACAGGCAATCAGTTGCTCCTGACGCCACTTGGCTACACTGCAGCATCCACCGAGAGAATCTTGATGCCAAGGGAATACCTGACAGCTTGAAAGACGTTTTGGACACAACAGTGAAAATGGTTAACTTTGTTAAAGCAAGGCCCCTGAACTCTGGTGTATTTTCTGCACTATGCAATGATATGGGCAGCGACCATGTAACACTTTTACAACATACAGAAGTGCGCTGGTTATCAAGGGGCAAAAGTTTTTTTAAATTGAGAGTCTAGCTTAAAGTCATTACTGACCATCATTTTCACTTGTCTGACCGCTTGTATGATGACGAGTTTCTCACAAGACTGGCCTATTTGGGTGATGTTTTTTTCTCGCCTGAATGATCTGAATATAGGATTATAGAGACTCTCCGCAACTATATTCATGGAACTCTTCTCTGTCTGCATTAACAAGGACAACACACAGGTCTTTCCATCATTGCGTGATTGTTTGTGTGCAAATGAACTCAAGCTTACGGAAAATGGCAAATAAGAAATAGCGACGCACCTGAGTGAGTTGGGTACACAATTCCGCAGGTACTTTCCCGAAATGGATGACACAAACAACTGGATTCGTTATCCCTTTCATGCCCTGCCTCCAGTCCACTTACTGATATCTGAACAAGAGAGCCTCATAGAAATTGCAACAAGCGGTTCTGTGAAAATTGAATTTATTTAGAAGCCACTGCCAGATTTCTGGATTGGACTGCGCTCAGAGTATCCTGCCTTGGCAAATTGCGCTTAAGACACTGATGCCCTTTGCAACCACTACCTATGTGAGTGGATTCTCAGTCATCACTAGTATGAAAACTACATACAGGCATAGAATTTGTGTGGGAAATTATTTAAGACTGTGGCTCTCACCAATACAACCCAACACTGCAGATTTATGTGCATCTGTTCAAGCACACCCTTCTCATTAACCCTGGTGAGTTATTTACAATTTCCGATGAACAAATATATGAGAGAGGGGGTATGCAGCTGGAGATCGAATGTTTGAAGGGGTACGGGACTACTGCCCTAGATGATGACTACTCAAAGTTTAAGACAGAACAAGAAAACCCATTGGGAAAGTATTTTTTTATCTACAGTATATAGAGTCATCATAGACTTTGTCTATAATCAGTCCCAGTATCCTATTTTCAACATGGCTGCCATTCATTTCAATGGGAGGAACTGCATTGATTGCATGGCCATAATATAATAAATAATTTGTGTAATGCAATTTTTGTGGGCTTAAAATGTGTGTTAAAATAAGGACAACCCAAAATGATGGTCCACGTTTCATCAGTTATATGTATTTAGCTAAATATTTCCAAAATAGTGGTAAAAATATGAGTTTGTAGCCGTTTCAAATGTATTACATTAAAACACATGGAAAATGATTTAGACGCATTCAGTAATGTCTAGTGATTAAAATGATATGCAGTATGATTCTATAAATTGTGTTGTAAAATCTGCCCTGTACATTGTACCCCAAATGAAATCCCATAGGAATGCATTACGTTCAGCAAAGAGGTACAGGTAACCCATTTTCACTAAATGCCTTCACAATAACTGTAACCAGTGTGAAATGGATAGCTAGTTAGCAGGGTGCGCGCTAACAGCGTTTCAATTGGTGACGTCACTCGCTCTGAGACCTTGAAGTAGTTGTTTCCCTTGCTCGCGGCTTTTGTGGAGCGATGGGTAAAGATGCTTTGAGGGTGTGAGTTGTTTATGTGTACAGATGGTCCCAGGTTCAAACCCAGGTAGGGGCGAGGAGAGGAATGGAAGCAACACTGTTGTTACAAGAGCACCAGACCTGACACGAAGCTAGGAAAAGTCTAAACCATGATGCCTCGGTATTGCTGATTTTAACCATAGGATACACATTTTCCAATAAGGCAGCTCCACTGGTGTTCATTGGATGGGTCTGACATTGCCACAACTCTTTCAATAATAGGTGGAATATGCCTAATGATAATTAGATTTAATGATAATAGTTATGCAGACAACACAGCCAATTTAGCTAGGCTTGCAAAACATATAAGCATTTGTAAAATATCAGCAAAATTGTTTTCAAAATATGCCTAAAAACACTATTCATGTAACTGGTTTTGGTCAGTATTTGCATCCTTCATTTCTATATTTTAATTTCAAACAATAAAACATGTATCTATAATATTCTTAATAAAGGGATCTTTCACCAGTATGTTGTGATTATAATGATATACAATATTATATTATGCCATATTGTTAAATATAAGATCTTGAATCATGTCATAACATAACATTCTAACAAACCTGACTGATGATGAGGGCATCAACTTACATAGATGATGAAGTATTAAAGCCTTATAGATTGTGTCTAGTTGCAATACTAATGCAAAATTGTATATTGTAGCATAGGGCCTACTGAAATATGTAATGGTTAGTAGCTGCTAAGGGTCGTCAAGGCCGGCAACGGTCAATTTGGTAAAATGCTGGATTTGTTTCATTTTTAAGATAGAATGTTCCGTTGTTGTTGGATACAGTCATTTTCAATGAGCATGTGAACATTCCAACTTGTCTCAACATTATTTTATCAGCCTGCAAACATTCTTTTGCATAGACTCCCATATAACAAAATATGAAAGGTGTGAAAAACATAGAAAGCTGCTTTTTTGGAGAGGTTGTTATATATCAATTTGATCAGGGGCTTGTGGGGAAAAAATGCAATACCATCAAACCTTTGCCACCCCAAAGTGGCCACAGTCTTATCCTGGCCCATGGACTTGTGGCAGTTATGGTCAATGCCATCTTCAATAATCTTTTTTAATGAAGTCCACATAAATAGCACAATGCCCCAAACTCACTATTAAATTAGTCCCAAAGAGTGTGCCAGACCTAACGCAAAAGGTGACTATATTTTTCAAATATCCTGTTTTTTTATACAGTCAAAAAACGATTAACCACAAGTTATTGTGCAGAGTATTCCCTGCATCTCTCTTCAAGGGGACGTTCCCTGGCATTTGTAGACTCCATAATTGGAAATTCATGTGGCGAAAACTTTAGGGTAGCTGGCTGATTTGTGAGAGTGAGATAAAATAAAATAACTTGGTAAACAACAGAATCTCAATCTTAATGGGAATCTACCCAACTGCTCAATGTAAGGAAGGATCAAGAGACACATACGTCATAAAAGACAGAACACACCTTGAGGTGAGCAAATTCAAACCACCAACAAAATAATGAAATCCTTGTTGAGTGATGACATTCATTCACGTTTTAATAAAAGAGGTTGCTTCGTTTACTTTCATAAAAAAAATGTTTTTGAAATCAACAAACGTATTACTCTGAGTAATGCCTCACTTTGACTAAGAACCATGTCTTTTACCAGGGTGTGTGCCATGGTGTTCGTTTAGCATTCACTTACTCATTCACGTGACAAAAAGATGTTCAGGATTACTGTAATGAATAAACTCAGCAAAAAAAGAAATGTCCTCTCACTGTCAACTACGTTTATTTTCAGCAAACTTAACGTGTAAATATTTGTATGAACATAACAGGATTCAACAACTGAGATACAAACTGAACAAGTTCCACAGACATGTGACTAACAGAAATTGAGGGGGGGGGGGGGGGGGGGGGGGTTCAAAATCAAAAGTAACAGTCAGTTGTAAGGCACCAGCTACATTAAGTACTGCAGTGCATCTCCTCCTCATGGACTGCACCAGATTTGCCAGTTCTTCCTGTGAGATGTTACCCCACTCTTCCACCAAGGCACCTGCAAATTCCCGGACATTTCGGGGGGGGAATGGCCCTAGCCCTCACCCTCCGATCCAACAGGTCCCAGACGTGCTCAATGGGATTGAGATCCGGGCTCTTCGCTGGTCATGGAAGAACACTGACATTCCTGTCTTGCAGGAAATCACGCACAGAATGAGTAGTATGGCTGGTGGCATTGTCATGCTGGAGGGTCATGTCAGGATGAGCCTGCAGGAAGGGTACCACATGAGGGAGGAGGATGTAATGATGCTGTGACACCGCCTCAGACCATGACGGACCCTCCATCTCCAAATCGATCCCGCTCCAGAGTACAGGCCTCGGTGTAACGCTCATTCCTTCAAAGATAAACCTGAATCCGACCATCACCCCCGGTGAGACAGAACCGCGACTCATCTGTGAAGAGCACTTTTGCCAGTCCTGTCTGGTCCAGCGACGGTGGGTTTGTGCCCATAGGCGATGTTGTTGTCGGTGATGTCTGGTGAGGACCTGCCTTACTACAACAGGCCTACAAGCCCTCAGTCCAGCCTTTCTCAGCCTATTGTGGACAGTCTGAGCACTGATGGAGGGATTGTGTGTTCCTGGTGTAACTTGGGCAGTTGTCGTTGCCATCCTGTACCTGTCCCGCAGGTGTGATGTTCGGATGTACCGATCCTGTGCAGGTGTTGTTACACTTGGTCTACCAATGCGAGGAAGATCAGCTATCCGTCCTGTCTTTAGCGCTGTCTTAGGCGTCTCACAGTACGGACATTGCAATTTATTGCCCTGGCCACATCTGCAGTCTGCATGACTCCTTGCAGCATGCCTAAGGCATGTTCACACAGATGAGCAGGGACCCTGGGCATCTTTCTTTAGGTGTTTTTCAGAGTCAGTAGAAAGGCCTCTTTAGTGTCCTAAGTTTTCATAACTGTGACCTTTATTGCCTACCGTCTGTAAGCTGTTAGTGTCTTAACGACCGTTCCACAAGTGCATGTTCATTAATTGTTTATGGTTCATTGAACAAGCATGGGAAACAGTGTTTAAACCCTTTACAATGAATATCTGTGAAGTTATTTGGTTTAGTTTAGGATGTACACTCTTTGAAAAAAGGCTTCCAAAAGGGTTCTTTGGCTGTCCCCATAGGATAACTATTTTGCGTTCCATGTAGAACCCTCCGTGACAAACGGTTCTACATGAAACCCAAAATGGTTGTATTTATATAGCCCTTCGTACATCAGCTGATATCTCAAAGTGCTGTACAGAAACCCAGCCTAAAACCCCAAACAGCAAGCAATGCAGGTGTAGAAGCACGGAACCAAAAGGGTTCTACCTGGAACCAAAAAGGTCTCTTCAAAGGGTTCTCCTATGGGGACAGCTGAATAACCCTTTTAGGTTCTAAATAGCACCTTTTTTTCCACATAGAGTGTAGCAGATCTCCAAAGAAACCACGTTTTTTTGAGTGTATTGTTTGCAAACAAAAATGAGATTAGTAACCTATCCACAAACCAAGGTTGTATTATTTCTGGATGTCAAGTGGGTGAACAAGAGTGTGTCCCTTTACCATTAGCCACTCTCTGTGACCAATAACATTTGATTTGATTTTATTTGCGCACTAAAAGGGCTCATGAACGTTCAATCTAAAGCATTTTATTTCATGGAAATTCCCAAAACCCGATTTTCCTTCGCTGGGACTGGTACAGTCACGTTATGCCCAAAACGAACCAGTTGTGGATGTAACTGTTAGTTTTGCATTGATGGATTCATGTGCATTTAACATCCCAAAACCCATACTGCTCCCATAGTATTCACATACCTACATACATATTGCTTTCGCAATACTCCAATGCCCAAGTGAGATGACAGACACTTTGGCACCCTACTACATAGAACCTGACAGGCATGATTCTCTATTTCCATGCATTGTTTTGTCTTGAAAGATATTTTTGCACAGAGGATGTTGCATGACAGTTGTATTGTGAGTAATGTTTTAGTTTTGGTACCTCTGCCAATAGTTCATTGACATGTACTGATCTGTTGGAAGGGAGGTACAATTTCAGTGAGTTTATAAATAATGTATCACATGTACTGGTCCTCAGACAGTTTTCCATTCGGTCTTGAAACAGGAAATACTGGTCAGGAAATACTGGTCTTAAATCTGTGACTGCACTTCCTCCTTGCAGTATATACACTGTAATGGAAAACTGTAATTTATACGGTAATTTTAGGAATTATAAACAGTAAGAAACTCAGACATTCCTTCAGTCGTTCATTCCGATTTCATTGGCGTTGACTTTTTTATTACAGTTTAATAGTCATTTTTACGTCGTTGTTCTGTGTGTCATTACACAGTACTTACTTGTGTGCTCTCCTTGAGAGTTTTATTTCTGGTTTAAAGGTGTACACGCACTATACATGTTAGATAGCTTTTCATATTTGTGTTTTATTTTGGTAGAAAATGTAAGTAAAATATGATTGACAGTCAATGTCAATACCCATTGATTGTGAAATATAGTATAATCTGTGAAATAAATAACATGTGCATGTAAATATAAATAACACAACACACACACATGCACATATATATATATATATATATACACACACAGACACATACAGTACCAGTCAAGGTTTTGGACACACCTACTCACTCCAGAGTCTTTCTTTATTTTTACTATTTTCAAGAGGTCTATATATCCTTAGCAGTGACTGGCAAGTCATCTCTAAATGACACTCTATACACTGGATTTGGTGTCGGACCCCTACAATCACTCAGTGGCAGTATGGACAATGCATCTGCATTGCCATGCTGCTCTGACAGTTTGTACTGTATCTCATATGTGTAAGCTGCTAAAATCAAAGACCATTGTTGCATTCTAGATGCTGCAAGTGTTGGGACACCTGTTTTAGGACCAAAAATCTTAACAAGAGGCGTATGGTCTGTCAGCAAGGTACATTTCATACCATACAGATACTCATGAAATGTCATAACTTCAAACACTAGTCCTAGAGCTTCTTTCTCTATTTGAGAATAGTTGCTTTCTATTTTGGTAAGCATCCTAGAGGCAAATCATATAGGCAGTGGTGGAAAAAGTATCCAATTGTCATACTTGAGTAAAAGTGAAAGTCACCCAGTAAAATAGTACTTGAGTAAAAGTCTAAAAGTATTTGGTTTTAAGCAGGGACGTCACTAGAGATTCATGGATAGGTGAGCTAAACCTCTTTTAGGGGGGTCTGGCCATACTCCTCCAGGATTTGTTTTAAAGCCTGTTTGTTGTTCCTCTCTCTCTGGATCTGTTTGTTGTTCCTCTCTCTCTGGATCTGTTTGTTGTTCCTCTCTCTCTCTCTGGATCTGTTTGTTGTTCCTCTCTCTCTCTCTGGATCTGTTTGTTGTTCCTCTCTCTCTCTCTCTGGATCTGTTTGTTGTTCCTCTCTCTCTCTCTGGATCTGTTTGTTGTTCCTCCCTCTCTGGATCTGTTTGTTGTTCCTCTCTCTCTCTCTCTCTGGATCTGTTTGTTGTTCCTCTCTCTCTGGATCTGTTTGTTGTACCTCTCTCTCTGGATATGTTTGTTGTTCCTCTCTCTCTGGATCTGTCTGTTGTTCCTCTCTCTCTGGATCTGTTTGTTGTTCCTCCCTCTCTGGATCTGTTTTTTTGTTACTCTCTCTCTGGATCTGTTTGTTGTTCCTCTCTCTGTGGATCTGTTTGTTGTACCTCTCTCTCTGGATCTGTTTGTTGTTCCTCCCTCTCTCTCTGGATCTGTTTGTTGTTCCTCTCTCTCTGGATCTGTTTGTTTTCCCTCTCTCTCTGGATCTGTTTGTTGTACCTCTCTCTCTGGATCTGTTTGTTGTTCCTCCCTCTCTGGATCTGTTTGTTGTTCCTCTCTCTCTGGATCTGTTTGTTGTTCCTCTCTCTCTGGATCTGTTTGTTGTTCCTCCCTCTCTCTCTGGATTTGTTTGTTGTTCCTCTCTCTCTGGATCTGTTTGTTGTTCCTCCCTCTCTCTCTGGATCTGTTTGTTGTTCCTCTCTCTCTGGATCTGTTTGTTGTTCCTCCCTCTCTCTCTGGACCTGTTTGTTGTCCCTCCCTCTCTGGATCTGTTTGTTGTTCCTCTCTCTCTGGATCTGTTTGTTGTTCCTCCCTCTCTGGATCAGTTTTTTGTTCCTCTCTCTCTGGATCTGTTTGTTGTTCCTCCCTCTCTCTCTGGATCTGTTTTTTGATCCTCTCTCTCTGGATCTGTTTATTGTTCCTTTCTCTCTGGATCTGTTTGTTGTTCCTCTCTCTCTGGATCTGATTTTTGTTCCTCTCTCTCTGGATCTGTTTGTTGTCCCTCTCTCTATGGATCTGTTTGTTGTTCCTTTCTCGCTGGATCTGTTTGTTGTCCCTCTCTCTCTGGATCTGTTTGTTGTTCCTCCCTCTCTGGATCTGTCTGTTGTTCCTCCCTCCCTCTCTGGATCTGTTTGTTGTTCCTCTCTCTCTGGATCTGTTTGTTGTTCCTCTCTCTCTGGATCTGTTTGTTGTTCCTCTCTCTCTGGATCTGTTTGTTGTTCCTCCCTCTCTGGATCTGTTTGTTGTCCCTCTCTCTCTCTATGGATCTGTTTTTTTGTGCCTCTCTCTCTGGATCTGTTTGTTGTCCCTCTCTCTCTCTCTGGATCTGTTTGTTGTTCCTCCCTCTCTCTCTGGATCTGTTTGTTGTTCCTCTCTCTCTGGATCTGTTTGTTGTTCCTCTCTCTCTGGATCTGTTTGTTGTTCCTCTCTCTCTGGATCTGTTTGTTGTTCCTCCCTCTCTGGATCTGTTTGTTGTCCCTCTCTCTCTCTATGGATCTGTTTTTTTGTGCCTCTCTCTCTGGATCTGTTTGTTGTCCCTCTCTCTCTCTCTGGATCTGTTTGTTGTTCCTCCCTCTCTCTCTGGATCTGTTTGTTGTTCCTCTCTCTCTGGATCTGTTTGTTTTCCCTCTCTCTCTGGATCTGTTTGTTGTTCCTCTCTCTCTGGATCTGTTTGTTGTTCCTTCCTCTCTGGATCTGTTTGTTGTTCCTCTCTCTCTGGATCTGTTTGTTGTTCCTCTCTCTCTGGATCTGTTTGTTGTTCCTCCCTCTCTCTCTGGATTTGTTTGTTGTTCCTCTCTCTCTGGATCTGTTTGTTGTTCCTCCCTCTCTCTCTGGATCTGTTTATTGTTCCTTTCTCTCTGGATCTGTTTGTTGTTCCTCTCTCTCTGGATCTGATTTTTGTTCCTCTCTCTCTGGATCTGTTTGTTGTCCCTCTCTCTATGGATCTGTTTGTTGTCCCTTTCTCGCTGGATCTGTTTGTTGTCCCTCTCTCTCTGGATCTGTTTGTTGTTCCTCCCTCTCTGGATCTGTCTGTTGTTCCTCCCTCCTTCTCTGGATCTGTTTGTTGTACCTCTCTCTCTGGATCTGTTTGTTGTTCCTCTCTCTCTGGATCTGTTTGTTGTTCCTCTCTCTCTGGATCTGTTTGTTGTTCCTCCCTCTCTGGATCTGTTTGTTGTCCCTCTCTCTCTCTATGGATCTGTTTTTTTGTGCCTCTCTCTCTGGATCTGTTTGTTGTCCCTCTCTCTCTCTCTGGATCTGTTTGTTGTTCCTCCCTCTCTCTCTGGATCTGTTTGTTGTTCCTCTCTCTCTGGATCTGTTTGTTGTTCCTCTCTCTCTGGATCTGTTTGTTGTTCCTCTCTCTCTGGATCTGTTTGTTGTTCCTCCCTCTCTGGATCTGTTTGTTGTCCCTCTCTCTCTCTATGGATCTGTTTGTTTGTGCCTCTCTCTCTGGATCTGTTTGTTGTCCCTCTCTCTCTCTCTGGATCTGTTTGTTGTTCCTCCCTCTCTCTCTGGATCTGTTTGTTGTTCCTCTCTCTCTGGATCTGTTTGTTTTCCCTCTGTCTCTGGATCTGTTTGTTGTTCCTCTCTCTCTGGATCTGTTTGTTGTTCCTTCCTCTCTGGATCTGTTTGTTGTTCCTCTCTCTCTGGATCTGTTTGTTGTTCCTCTCTCTCTGGATCTGTTTGTTGTTCCTCCCTCTCTCTCTGGATTTGTTTGTTGTTCCTCTCTCTCTGGATCTGTTTCTTGTTCCTCCCTCTCTCTCTGGATCTGTTTGTTGTTCCTCTCTCTCTGGATCTGTTTGTTGTTCCTCCCTCTCTCTCTGGATCTGTTTGTTGTTCCTCTCTCTCTGGGTCTGTTTGTTGTTCCTCTCTCTATGGATCTGTTTGTTGTTCCTCCCTCTCTGGATCAGTTTTTTGTTCCTCTCTCTCTGGATCTGTTTGTTGTTCCTCCCTCTCTCTCTGGATCTGTTTTTTGATCCTCTCTCTCTGGATCTGTTTATTGTTCCTTTCTCTCTGGATCTGTTTGTTGTCCCTCTCTCTCTGGATCTGATTTTTGTTCCTCTCTCTCTGGATCTGTTTGTTGTCCCTCTCTCTATGGATCTGTTTGTTGTTCCTTTCTCGCTGGATCTGTTTGTTGTCCCTCTCTCTCTGGATCTGTTTGTTGTTCCTCCCTCTCTGGATCTGTCTGTTGTTCCTCCCTCCCTCTCTGGATCTGTTTGTTGTTCCTCTCTCTCTGGATCTGTTTGTTGTTCCTCTCTCTCTGGATCTGTTTGTTGTTCCTCTCTCTCTGGATCTGTTTGTTGTTCCTCCCTCTCTGGATCTGTTTGTTGTCCCTCTCTCTCTCTATGGATCTGTTTTTTTGTGCCTCTCTCTCTGGATCTGTTTGTTGTCACTCTCTCTCTCTCTGGATCTGTTTGTTGTTCCTCCCTCTCTGGATGTTTGTTGTTCCTCCCTCTCTGGATCTGTTTGTTGTTCCTCTCTCTCTGTATTTGTTTGTTGTCCCTTCCTCTTTGGATCTGTTTGTTGTCCCTCCCTCTCTAGATCTGTTTGTTGTTCTTCTCTCTCTCTCTGGATCTGTTTGTTGTTCCACTCTCTCTGGATCTGTTTGTTGTTCCTCCCTCTCTGGATCTGTTTTTTGTTCCTCTCTCTCTGGATCTGTTTGTTGTTCCTCTCTCTCTGGATCTGTTTGTTGTTCCTCTCTCTCTGGATCTGTTTGTTGTTCCTTCCTCTCTGGATCTGTTTTTTGTTCCTCTCTCTCTGGATCTGTTTGTTGTTCCTCTCTCTCTGGATCTGTTTGATGTTCCTCCCTCTCTCTCTGGATTTGTTTGTTGTTCCTCTCTCTCTGGATCTGTTTGTTGTTCCTCCCTCTCTCTCTGGATCTGTTTGTTGTTCCTCTCTCTCTGGATCTGTTTGTTGGTCCTCCATCTCTCTCTGGATCTGTTTGTTGTTCCTCTCTCTCTGGGTCTGTTTGTTGTTCCTCTCTCTCTGGATCTGTTTGTTGTTCCTCCCTCTCTCTCTGGATCTGTTTTTTGATCCTCTCTCTCTGGATCTGTTTATTGTTCCTTTCTCTCTGGATCTGTTTGTTGTTCCTCTCTCTCTGGATCTGATTTTTGTTCCTCTCTCTCTGGATCTGTTTGTTGTCCCTCTCTCTATGGATCTGTTTGTTGTTCCTTTCTCGCTGGATCTGTTTGTTGTCCCTCTCTCTCTGGATCTGTTTGTTGTTCCTCCCTCTCTGGATCTGTCTGTTGTTCCTCCCTCCCTCTCTGGATCTGTTTGTTGTTCCTCTCTCTCTGGATCTGTTTGTTGTTCCTCTCTCTCTGTATCTGTTTGTTGTTCCTCCCTCTCTCTCTGGATCTGTTTGTTGTTCCTCCCTCTCTGGATCTGTTTGTTGTCCCTCTCTCTCTCTATGGATCTGTTTTTTTGTGCCTCTCTCTCTGGATCTGTTTGTTGTCCCTCTCTCTCTCTCTGGATCTGTTTGTTGTCCCTCTCTCTCTCTCTCTGGATCTGTTTGTTGTTCCTCCCTCTCTGGATGTTTGTTGTTCCTCCCTCTCTGGATCTGTTTGTTGTTCCTCTCTCTCTGTATCTGTTTGTTGTCCCTCCCTCTTTGGATCTGTTTGTTGCCCCTCCCTCTCTAGATCTGTTTGTTGTTCCTCTCTCTCTCTCTGGATCTGTTTGTTGTTCCACTCTCTCTGGATCTGTTTGTTGTTCCTCCCTCTCTGGATCTGTTTTTTGTTCCTCTCTCTCTGGATCTGTTTGTTGTTCCTCTCTCTCTGGATCTGTTTGTTGTTCCTCCCTCTCTCTCTGGATTTGTTTGTTTTTCCTCTCTCTCTGGATCTGTTTGTTGTTCCTCCCTCTCTCTCTGGATCTGTTTGTTGTTCCTCTCTCTCTGGATCTGTTTGTTGTTCCTCCCTCTCTCTCTGGATCTGTTTGTTGTTCCTCTCTCTCTGGGTCTGTTTGTTGTTCCTCTCTCTCTGGATCTGTTTGTTGTTCCTCCCTCTCTGGATCAGTTTTTTGTTCCTCTCTCTCTGGATCTGTTTGTTGTTCCTCCCTCTCTCTCTGGATCTGTTTTTTGATCCTCTCTCTCTGGATCTGTTTATTGTTCCTTTCTCTCTGGATCTGTTTGTTGTTCCTCTCTCTCTGGATCTGATTTTTGTTCCTCTCTCTCTGGATCTGTTTGTTGTTCCTCTCTCTATGGATCTGTTTGTTGTTCCTTTCTCGCTGGATCTGTTTGTTGTCCCTCTCTCTCTGGATCTGTTTGTTGTTCCTCCCTCTCTGGATCTGTCTGTTGTTCCTCCCTCCCTCTCTGGATCTGTTTGTTGTTCCTCTCTCTCTGGATCTGTTTGTTGTTCCTCTCTCTCTGGATCTGTTTGTTGTTCCTCTCTCTCTGGATCTGTTTGTTGTTCCTCCCTCTCTGGATCTGTTTGTTGTCCCTCTCTCTCTCTATGGATCTGTTTTTTTGTGCCTCTCTCTCTGGATCTGTTTGTTGTCCCTCTCTCTCTGGATCTGTTTGTTGTTCCTCCCTCTCTGGATCTGTCTGTTGTTCCTCCCTCCCTCTCTGGATCTGTTTGTTGTTCCTCTCTCTCTGGATCTGTTTGTTGTTCCTCTCTCTCTGGGTCTGTTTGTTGTTCCTCTCTCTCTGGATCTGTTTGTTGTTCCTCCCTCTCTGGATCAGTTTTTTGTTCCTCTCTCTCTGGATCTGTTTGTTGTTCCTCACTCTCTCTCTGGATCTGTTTTTTGATCCTCTCTCTCTGGATCTGTTTATTGTTCCTTTCTCTCTGGATCTGTTTGTTGTTCCTCTCTCTCTGGATCTGATTTTTGTTCCTCTCTCTCTGGATCTGTTTGTTGTTCCTCTCTCTATGGATCTGTTTGTTGTTCCTTTCTCGCTGGATCTGTTTGTTGTCCCTCTCTCTCTGGATCTGTTTGTTGTTCCTCCCTCTCTGGATCTGTCTGTTGTTCCTCCCTCCCTCTCTGGATCTGTTTGTTGTTCCTCTCTCTCTGGATCTGTTTGTTGTTCCTCTCTCTCTGGATCTGTTTGTTGTTCCTCTCTCTCTGGATCTGTTTGTTGTTCCTCCCTCTCTGGATCTGTTTGTTGTCCCTCTCTCTCTCTATGGATCTGTTTTTTTGTGCCTCTCTCTCTGGATCTGTTTGTTGTCCCTCTCTCTCTGGATCTGTTTGTTGTTCCTCCCTCTCTGGATCTGTCTGT
Source organism: Oncorhynchus mykiss (assembly GCF_013265735.2). Classification (NCBI taxonomy): domain Eukaryota; kingdom Metazoa; phylum Chordata; class Actinopteri; order Salmoniformes; family Salmonidae; genus Oncorhynchus; species Oncorhynchus mykiss. The sequence continues at coordinate 73,525,409 of NC_048565.1, forward strand.
TGTTCCTCCCTCCCTCTCTGGATCTGTTTGTTGTTCCTCTCTCTCTGGATCTGTTTGTTGTTCCTCTCTCTCTGGGTCTGTTTGTTGTTCCTCTCTCTCTGGATCTGTTTGTTGTTCCTCCCTCTCTGGATCAGTTTTTTGTTCCTCTCTCTCTGGATCTGTTTGTTGTTCCTCACTCTCTCTCTGGATCTGTTTTTTGATCCTCTCTCTCTGGATCTGTTTATTGTTCCTTTCTCTCTGGATCTGTTTGTTGTTCCTCTCTCTCTGGATCTGATTTTTGTTCCTCTCTCTCTGGATCTGTTTGTTGTCCCTCTCTCTATGGATCTGTTTGTTGTTCCTTTCTCGCTGGATCTGTTTGTTGTCCCTCTCTCTCTGGATCTGTTTGTTGTTCCTCCCTCTCTGGATCTGTCTGTTGTTCCTCCCTCCCTCTCTGGATCTGTTTGTTGTTCCTCCCTCTCTGGATCTGTTTGTTGTTCCTCTCTCTCTGGATCTGTTTGTTGTTCCTCCCTCTCTGGATCTGTTTGTTGTTCCTCCCTCTCTGGATCTGTTTGTTGTCCCTCTCTCTCTCTATGGATCTGTTTTTTTGTGCCTCTCTCTCTGGATCTGTTTGTTGTCCCTCTCTCTCTCTCTGGATCTGTTTGTTGTTCCTCCCTCTCTCTCTGGATCTGTTTGTTGTTCCTCTCTCTCTGGATCTGTTTGTTGTTCCTCTCTCTCTGGATCTGTTTGTTGTTCCTCTCTCTCTGGATCTGTTTGTTGTTCCTCCCTCTCTGGATCTGTTTGTTGTCCCTCTCTCTCTCTATGGATCTGTTTTTTTGTACCTCTCTCTCTGGATCTGTTTGATGTCCCTCTCTCTCTCTCTGGATCTGTTTGTTGTTCCTCCCTCTCTCTCTGGATCTGTTTGTTGTTCCTCTCTCTCTGGATCTGTTTGTTTTCCCTCTCTCTCTGGATCTGTTTGTTGTTCCTCTCTCTCTGGATCTGTTTGTTGTTCCTTCCTCTCTGGATCTGTTTTTTTGTGCCTCTCTCTCTGGATCTGTTTGTTGTCCCTCTCTCTCTCTCTGGATCTGTTTGTTGTCCCTCCCTCCCTCTCTGGATCTGTTTGTTGTTCCTCTCTCTCTGGATCTGTTTGTTGTTCCTCTCTCTCTGGATCTGTTTGTTGTTCCTCCCTCTCTCTCTGGATCTGTTTGTTGTTCCTCCCTCTCTGGATCTTTGTTGTCCCTCTCTCTCTCTATGGATCTGTTTTTTTGTGCCTCTCTCTCTGGATCTGTTTGTTGTCCCTCTCTCTCTCTCTGGATCTGTTTGTTGTCCCTCTCTCTCTCTCTCTGGATCTGTTTGTTGTTCCTCCCTCTCTGGATGTTTGTTGTTCCTCCCTCTCTGGATCTGTTTGTTGTTCCTCTCTCTCTGTATCTGTTTGTTGTCCCTCCCTCTTTGGATCTGTTTGTTGTCCCTCCCTCTCTAGATCTGTTTGTTGTTCCTCTCTCTCTCTCTGGATCTGTTTGTTGTTCCACTCTCTCTGGATCTATTTGTTGTTCCTCCCTCTCTGGATCTGTTTTTTGTTCCTCTCTCTCTGGATCTGTTTGTTGTTCCTCTCTCTCTGGATCTGTTTGTTGTTCCTCCCTCTCTCTCTGGATTTGTTTGTTTTCCCTCTCTCTCTGGATCTGTTTGTTGTTCCTCCCTCTCTCTCTGGATTTGTTTGTTGTTCCTCTCTCTCTGGATCTGTTTGTTTTCCCTCTCTCTCTGGATCTGTTTGTTGTTCCTCTCTCTCTGGATCTGTTTGTTGTTCCTTCCTCTCTGGATCTGTTTTTTTGTGCCTCTCTCTCTGGATCTGTTTGTTGTCCCTCTCTCTCTCTCTGGATCTGTTTGTTGTCCCTCCCTCCCTCTCTGGATCTGTTTGTTGTTCCTCTCTCTCTGGATCTGATGTTGTTCCTCTCTCTCTGGATCTGTTTGTTGTTCCTCCCTCTCTCTCTGGATCTGTTTGTTGTTCCTCCCTCTCTGGATCTTTGTTGTCCCTCTCTCTCTCTATGGATCTGTTTTTTTGTGCCTCTCTCTCTGGATCTGTTTGTTGTCCCTCTCTCTCTCTCTGGATCTGTTTGTTGTCCCTCTCTCTCTCTCTCTGGATCTGTTTGTTGTTCCTCCCTCTCTGGATGTTTGTTGTTCCTCCCTCTCTGGATCTGTTTGTTGTTCCTCTCTCTCTGTATCTGTTTGTTGTCCCTCCCTCTTTGGATCTGTTTGTTGTCCCTCCCTCTCTAGATCTGTTTGTTGTTCCTCTCTCTCTCTCTGGATCTGTTTGTTGTTCCACTCTCTCTGGATCTATTTGTTGTTCCTCCCTCTCTGGATCTGTTTTTTGTTCCTCTCTCTCTGGATCTGTTTGTTGTTCCTCTCTCTCTGGATCTGTTTGTTGTTCCTCCCTCTCTCTCTGGATTTGTTTGTTTTCCCTGTCTCTCTGGATCTGTTTGTTGTTCCTCCCTCTCTCTCTGGATCTGTTTGTTGTTCCTCTCTCTCTGGATCTGTTTGTTGTTCCTCCCTCTCTCTCTGGATCTGTTTGTTGTTCCTCTCTCTCTGGGTCTGTTTGTTGTTCCTCTCTCTCTGGATCTGTTTGTTGTTCCTCCCTCTCTGGATCAGTTTTTTGTTCCTCTCTCTCTGGATCTGTTTGTTGTTCCTCCCTCTCTCTCTGGATCTGTTTTTTGATCCTCTCTCTCTGGATCTGTTTATTGTTCCTTTCTCTCTGGATCTGTTTGTTGTTCCTCTCTCTCTGGATCTGATTTTTGTTCCTCTCTCTCTGGATCTGTTTGTTGTCCCTCTCTCTATGGATCTGTTTGTTGTTCCTTTCTCGCTGGATCTGTTTGTTGTCCCTCTCTCTCTGGATCTGTTTGTTGTTCCTCCCTCTCTCTCTGGATTTGTTTGTTGTTCCTCTCTCTCTGGATCTGTTTGTTGTTCCTCCCTCTCTCTCTGGATTGTTTGTTGTTCCTCTCTCTCTGGATCTGTTTGTTGTTCCTCCCTCTCTCTCTGGATCTGTTTGTTGTTCCTCTCTCTCTGGGTCTGTTTGTTGTTCCTCTCTCTATGGATCTGTTTGTTGTTCCTCCCTCTCTGGATCAGTTTTTTGTTCCTCTCTCTCTGGATCTGTTTGTTGTTCCTCCCTCTCTCTCTGGATCTGTTTTTTGATCCTCTCTCTCTGGATCTGTTTATTGTTCCTTTCTCTCTGGATCTGTTTGTTGTTCCTCTCTCTCTGGATCTGATTTTTGTTCCTCTCTCTCTGGATCTGTTTGTTGTCCCTCTCTCTATGGATCTGTTTGTTGTTCCTTTCTCGCTGGATCTGTTTGTTGTCCCTCTCTCTCTGGATCTGTTTGTTGTTCCTCCCTCTCTGGATCTGTCTGTTGTTCCTCCCTCCCTCTCTGGATCTGTTTGTTGTTCCTCTCTCTCTGGATCTGTTTGTTGTTCCTCTCTCTCTGGATCTGTTTGTTGTTCCTCTCTCTCTGGATCTGTTAGTTGTTCCTCCCTCTCTGGATCTGTTTGTTGTCCCTCTCTCTCTCTATGGATCTGTTTTTTTGTGCCTCTCTCTCTGGATCTGTTTGTTGTCCCTCTCTCTATGGATCTGTTTGTTGTTCCTTTCTCGCTGGATCTGTTTGTTGTCCCTCTCTCTCTGGATCTGTTTGTTGTTCCTCCCTCTCTGGATCTGTCTGTTGTTCCTCCCTCCCTCTCTGGATCTGTTTGTTGTTCCTCTCTCTCTGGATCTGTTTGTTGTTCCTCTCTCTCTGGATCTGTTTGTTGTTCCTCTCTCTCTGGATCTGTTTGTTGTTCCTCCCTCTCTGGATCTGTTTGTTGTCCCTCTCTCTCTCTATGGATCTGTTTGTTTGTGCCTCTCTCTCTGGATCTGTTTGTTGTCCCTCTCTCTCTCTCTGGATCTGTTTGTTGTTCCTCCCTCTCTCTCTGGATCTGTTTGTTGTTCCTCTCTCTCTGGATCTGTTTGTTTTCCCTCTCTCTCTGGATCTGTTTGTTGTTCCTCCCTCTCTGGATCAGTTTTTTGTTCCTCTCTCTCTGGATCTGTTTGTTGTTCCTCCCTCTCTCTCTGGATCTGTTTTTTGATCCTCTCTCTCTGGATCTGTTTATTGTTCATTTCTCTCTGGATCTGTTTGTTGTTCCTCTCTCTCTGGATCTGATTTTTGTTCCTCTCTCTCTGGATCTGTTTGTTGTCCCTCTCTCTATGGATCTGTTTGTTGTTCCTTTCTCGCTGGATCTGTTTGTTGTCCCTCTCTCTCTGGATCTGTTTGTTGTTCCTCCCTCTCTGGATCTGTCTGTTGTTCCTCCCTCCCTCTCTGGATCTGTTTGTTGTTCCTCTCTCTCTGGATCTGTTTGTTGTTCCTCTCTCTCTGGATCTGTTTGTTGTTCCTCTCTCTCTGGATCTGTTTGTTGTTCCTCTCTCTCTGGATCTGTTTGTTGTTCCTCTCTCTCTGGATCTGTTTGTTGTTCCTCCCTCTCTGGATCTGTTTGTTGTCCCTCTCTCTCTCTATGGATCTGTTTTTTTGTGCCTCTCTCTCTGAATCTGTTTGTTGTCCCTCTCTCTGGATCTGTTTGTTGTTCCTCCCGCTCTCTCTGGATCTGTTTGTTGTTCCTCTCTCTCTGGATCTGTTTGTTGTTCCTCTCTCTCTGGATCTGTTTGTTGTTCCTCTCTCTCTGGATCTGTTTGTTGTTCCTCCCTCTCTGGATCTGTTTGTTGTCCCTCTCTCTCTCTATGGATCTGTTTTTTTGTGCCTCTCTCTCTGGATCTGTTTGTTGTCCCTCTCTCTCTCTCTGGATCTGTTTGTTGTTCCTCCCTCTCTCTCTGGATCTGTTTGTTGTTCCTCTCTCTCTGGATCTATTTGTTTTCTTCTCTCTCTGGATCTGTTTGTTGTTCCTCTCTCTCTGGATCTGTTTGTTGTTCCTTCCTCTCTGGATCTGTTTTTTGTTCCTCTCTTTCTGGATCTGTTTGTTGTTCCTCTCTCTCTGGATCTGTTTGTTGTTCCTCCCTCTCTCTCTGGATTTGTTTGTTGTTCCTCTCTCTCTGGATCTGTTTGTTGTTCCTACCTCTCTCTCTGGATCTGTTTGTTGTTCCTCTCTCTCTGGATCTGGTTGTTGTTCCTCTCTCTCTGGATCTGTTTGTTGTTCCTCTCTCTCTGGATCTGATTGTTGTTCCTCCCTCTCTGGATCTGTTTGTTGTCCCTCTCTCTCTCTATGGATCTGTTTTTTTGTGCCTCTCTCTCTGGATCTGTTTGTTGTCCCTCTCTCTCTCTTTGGATCTGTTTGTTGTTCCTCCCTCTCTCTCTGGATTTGTTTGTTGTTCCTCTCTCTCTGGATCTGTTTGTTGTTCCTCCCTCTCTCTCTGGATCTGTTTGTTGTTCCTCTCTCTCCGGATCTGTTTGTTGTTCCTCCCTCTCTCTCTGGATCTGTTTGTTGTTCCTCTCTCTCTGGGTCTGTTTGTTGTTCCTCTCTCTCTGGATCTGTTTGTTGTTCCTCCCTCTCTGGATCAGTTTTTTGTTCCTCTCTCTCTGGATCTGTTTGTTGTTCCTCCCTCTCTCTCTGGATCTGTTTTTTGATCCTCTCTCTCTGGATCTGTTTATTGTTCCTTTCTCTCTGGATCTTTTTGTTGTGCCTCTCTCTCTGGATCTGATTTTTGTGCCTCTCTCTCTGGATCTGTTTGTTGTCCCTCTCTCTATGGATCTGTTTGTTGTTCCTTTCTCGCTGGATCTGTTTGTTGTCCCTCTCTCTCTGGATCTGTTTGTTGTTCCTCCCTCTCTGGATCTGTCTGTTGTTCCTCCCTCCCTCTCTGGATCTGTTTGTTGTTCCTCTCTCTCTGGATCTGTTTGTTGTTCCTCTCTCTCTGGATCTGTTTGTTGTTCCTCTCTCTCTGGATCTGTTTGTTGTTCCTCCCTCTCTGGATCTGTTTGTTGTCCCTCTCTCTCTCTATGGATCTGTTTTTTTGTGCCTCTCTCTCTGGATCTGTTTGTTGTCCCTCTCTCTCTCTCTGGATCTGTTTGTTGTTCCTCCCTCTCTCTCTGGATCTGTTTGTTGTTCCTCTCTCTCTGGATCTGTTTGTTGTTCCTTCCTCTCTGGATCTGTTTTTTGTTCCTCTCTCTCTGGATCTGTTTGTTGTTCCTCTCTCTCTGGATCTGTTTGTTGTTCCTCCCTCTCTCTCTGGATTTGTTTGTTGTTCCTCTCTCTCTGGATCTGTTTGTTGTTCCTCCCTCTCTCTCTGGATCAGTTTTTTGTTCCTCTCTCTCTGGATCTGTTTGTTGTTCCTCCCTCTCTCTCTGGATCTGTTTGTTGTTCCTCTCTCTCTGGGTCTGTTTGTTGTTCCTCTCTCTCTGTATCTGTTTGTTGTTCCTCCCTCTCTGGATCAGTTTTTTGTTCCTCTCTCTCTGGATCTGTTTGTTGTTCCTCCCTCTCTCTCTGGATCTGTTTTTTGTTCCTCTCTCTCTGGATCTGATTTTTGTTCCTCTCTCTCTGGATCTGTTTGTTGTCCCTCTCTCTATGGATCTGTTTGTTGTTCCTTTCTCGCTGGATCTGTTTGTTGTCCCTCTCTCTCTGGATCTGTTTGTTGTTCCTCCCTCTCTGGATCTGTCTGTTGTTCCTCCCTCCCTCTCTGGATCTGTTTGTTGTTCCTCTCTCTCTGGATCTGTTTGTTGTTCCTCTCTCTCTGGATCTGTTTGTTGTTCCTCTCTCTCTGGATCTGTTTGTTGTTCCTCCCTCTCTGGATCTGTTTGTTGTTCCTCTCTCTCTCTATGGATCTGTTTTTTTGTGCCTCTCTCTCTGGATCTGTTTGTTGTCCCTCTCTCTCTCTCTGGATCTGTTTGTTGTCCCTCTCTCTCTCTCTCTGGATCTGTTTGTTGTTCCTCCCTCTCTGGATGTTTGTTGTTCCTCCCTCTCTGGATCTGTTTGTTGTTCCTCTCTCTCTGTATCTGTTTGTTGTCCCTCCCTCTTTGGATCTGTTTGTTGTCCCTCCCTCTCTAGATCTGTTTGCTGTTCCTCTCTCTCTCTCTGGATCTGTTTGTTGTTCCACTCTCTCTCTCTCTGGACCTGTTTGTTGTCCCTCCCTCTCTGGATCTGTTTGTTGTTCCTCCCTCTCTGGATCTGTTTGTTGTTCCTCTCTCTCTGGATCTGTTTGTTGTTCCTCTCTCCATGGATCTGTTTGTTGTTCCTTTCTCGCTGGATCTGTTTGTTGTCCCTCTCTCTCTGGATCCGTTTGTTGTTCCTACCTCTCTGGATCTGTTTGTTGTTCCTCCCTCCCTCTCTGGATCTGTTTTTTTGTACCTCTCTCTCTGGATCTGTTTTTTGTACCTCTCTCTCTGGATCTGTTTGTTGTACCTCTCTCTCTGGATCTGTTTGTTGTCCCTCTCTCTCTCTATGGATCTGTTTTTTGTGCCTCTCTCTCTGGATCTGTTTGTTGTTCCTCTCTCTCTCTCTGGATCTGTTTGTTGTCCCTCTTTCTCTCTCTGGATCTGTTTGTTGTCCCTCTCTCTCTGGATCTGTTTGTTGTTCCTCCCTCTCTGGATCTGTTTGTTGTTCCTCCCTCTCTCTCTGGATCTGTTTGTTGTTCCTCTCTCTCTGGATCTGTTTGTTGTTCCTTCCTCTCTGGATCTGTTTTTTGTTCCTCTCTCTCTGGATCTGTTTGTTGTTCCTCTCTCTCTGGATCTGTTTGTTGTTCCTCCCTCTCTCTCTGGATTTGTTTGTTGTTCCTCTCTCTCTGGATCTGTTTGTTGTTCCTCCCTCTCTCTCTGGATCAGTTTTTTGTTCCTCTCTCTCTGGATCTGTTTGTTGTTCCTCCCTCTCTCTCTGGATCTGTTTGTTGTTCCTCTCTCTCTGGGTCTGTTTGTTGTTCCTCTCTCTCTGTATCTGTTTGTTGTTCCTCCCTCTCTGGATCAGTTTTTTGTTCCTCTCTCTCTGGATCTGTTTGTTGTTCCTCCCTCTCTCTCTGGATCTGTTTTTTGTTCCTCTCTCTCTGGATCTGATTTTTGTTCCTCTCTCTCTGGATCTGTTTGTTGTCCCTCTCTCTATGGATCTGTTTGTTGTTCCTTTCTCGCTGGATCTGTTTGTTGTCCCTCTCTCTCTGGATCTGTTTGTTGTTCCTCCCTCTCTGGATCTGTCTGTTGTTCCTCCCTCCCTCTCTGGATCTGTTTGTTGTTCCTCTCTCTCTGGATCTGTTTGTTGTTCCTCTCTCTCTGGATCTGTTTGTTGTTCCTCTCTCTCTGGATCTGTTTGTTGTTCCTCCCTCTCTGGATCTGTTTGTTGTTCCTCTCTCTCTCTATGGATCTGTTTTTTTGTGCCTCTCTCTCTGGATCTGTTTGTTGTCCCTCTCTCTCTCTCTGGATCTGTTTGTTGTCCCTCTCTCTCTCTCTCTGGATCTGTTTGTTGTTCCTCCCTCTCTGGATGTTTGTTGTTCCTCCCTCTCTGGATCTGTTTGTTGTTCCTCTCTCTCTGTATCTGTTTGTTGTCCCTCCCTCTTTGGATCTGTTTGTTGTCCCTCCCTCTCTAGATCTGTTTGCTGTTCCTCTCTCTCTCTCTGGATCTGTTTGTTGTTCCACTCTCTCTCTCTCTGGACCTGTTTGTTGTCCCTCCCTCTCTGGATCTGTTTGTTGTTCCTCCCTCTCTGGATCTGTTTGTTGTTCCTCTCTCTCTGGATCTGTTTGTTGTTCCTCTCTCCATGGATCTGTTTGTTGTTCCTTTCTCGCTGGATCTGTTTGTTGTCCCTCTCTCTCTGGATCCGTTTGTTGTTCCTACCTCTCTGGATCTGTTTGTTGTTCCTCCCTCCCTCTCTGGATCTGTTTTTTTGTACCTCTCTCTCTGGATCTGTTTTTTGTACCTCTCTCTCTGGATCTGTTTGTTGTACCTCTCTCTCTGGATCTGTTTGTTGTCCCTCTCTCTCTCTATGGATCTGTTTTTTGTGCCTCTCTCTCTGGATCTGTTTGTTGTTCCTCTCTCTCTCTCTGGATCTGTTTGTTGTCCCTCTTTCTCTCTCTGGATCTGTTTGTTGTCCCTCTCTCTCTGGATCTGTTTGTTGTTCCTCCCTCTCTGGATCTGTTTGTTGTTCCTCCCTCTCTGGATGTTTGTTGTTCCTCCCTCTCTGGATCTGTTTGTTGTTCCTCTCTCTCTGGATTTGTTTGTTGTCCCTCCCTCTTTGGATTTGTTTGTTGTCCCTCCCTCTCTGGATCTGTTTGTTGTTCCTCTCTCTCTCTCTGGATCTGTTTGTTGTCCCTCTCTCTGGATCTGTTTGTTTTCCCTCCCTCTCTGTATCTGTTTGTTGTCCCTCTCTCTCTGGATCTGCTTGTTGTCCCTCTCTCTCTGGATCTGCTTGTTGTCCCTCCCTCTCTGGATCTGTTTGTCTGTTCCTCTCTCTCTGGATCTGTTTGTTGTTCCTCTCTCTCTCTCTGGATCTGTTTGTTGTCACTCTCTCTCTGGATCTGTTTGGTGTACCTCCCTCTCTGGATCTGTTTGTTGTCTCTCTCTCTCTCTCTCTCTCTCTCTCTCTCTCTGGATCTGTTTGTTGTCCCTTTCTTTCTGGATCTGCTTGTTGTCCCTCTCTCTCTGGATCTGTTTGTTGTCCCTTTCTTTCTGGATCTGCTTGTTGTCCCTCTCTCTCTGTATCTGTTTGTTGTCCCTCTCTCTCTGGATCTGTTTGTTGTTCCTCTCTCTCTCTCTCTGGATCTGTTTGTTGTTCCTCTCTCTCTGGATCTGTTTGTTGTTCCTCTCTCTCTGGATCTGTTTGTTGTCCCTCTCTCTCTGGATCTGTTTGTTGTTCCTCTCTCTCTCTCTGGATCTGTTTGTTGTTCCTCTCTCTCTCTCTGGATCTGTTTGTTGTTCCTCTCTCTCTGGATCTGTTTGTTGTTCCTCTCTCTCTGGATCTGTTTGTTGTTCCTCTCTCTCTGGATTTGTTTGTTGTTCCTCTCTCTCTGGATCTGTTTGTTGTTCCTCCCTCTCTCTCTGGATCTGTTTGTTGTTCCTCTCTCTCTGGATCTGTTTGTTGTTCCTCTCTCTCTGGATCTGTTTGTTGTTCCTCTCTCTCTGGATCTGATTGTTGTTCCTCCCTCTCTGGATCTGTTTGTTGTCCCTCTCTCTCTCTATGGATCTGTTTTTTTGTGCCTCTCTCTCTGGATCTGTTTGTTGTCCCTCTCTCTCTCTCTGGATTTGTTTGTTGTTCCTCTCTCTCTGGATCTGTTTGTTGTTCCTCCCTCTCTCTCTGGATCTGTTTGTTGTTCCTCTCTCTCTGGATCTGTTTGTTGTTCCTCCCTCTCTCTCTGGATCTGTTTGTTGTTCCTCTCTCTCTGGGTCTGTTTGTTGTTCCTCTCTCTCTGGATCTGTTTGTTGTTCCTCCCTCTCTGGATCAGTTTTTTGTTCCTCTCTCTCTGGATCTGTTTGTTGTTCCTCCCTCTCTCTCTGGATCTGTTTTTTGATCCTCTCTCTCTGGATCTGTTTATTGTTCCTTTCTCTCTGGATCTGTTTGTTGTGCCTCTCTCTCTGGATCTGATTTTTGTTCCTCTCTCTCTGGATCTGTTTGTTGTCCCTCTCTCTATGGATCTGTTTGTTGTTCCTTTCTCGCTGGATCTGTTTGTTGTCCCTCTCTCTCTGGATCTGTTTGTTGTTCCTCCCTCTCTGGATCTGTCTGTTGTTCCTCCCTCCCTCTCTGGATCTGTTTGTTGTTCCTCTCTCTCTGGATCTGTTTGTTGTTCCTCTCTCTCTGGATCTGTTTGTTGTTCCTCTCTCTCTGGATCTGTTTGTTGTTCCTCCCTCTCTGGATCTGTTTGTTGTCCCTCTCTCTCTCTATGGATCTGTTTTTTTGTGCCTCTCTCTCTGGATCTGTTTGTTGTCCCTCTCTCTCTCTCTGGATCTGTTTGTTGTTCCTCCCTCTCTCTCTGGATCTGTTTGTTGTTCCTCTCTCTCTGGATCTGTTTGTTGTTCCTTCCTCTCTGGATCTGTTTTTTGTTCCTCTCTCTCTGGATCTGTTTGTTGTTCCTCTCTCTCTGGATCTGTTTGTTGTTCCTCCCTCTCTCTCTGGATTTGTTTGTTGTTCCTCTCTCTCTGGATCTGTTTGTTGTTCCTCCCTCTCTCTCTGGATCTGTTTGTTGTTCCTCTCTCTCTGGATCTGTTTGTTGTTCCTCCCTCTCTCTCTGGATTTGTTTGTTGTTCCTCTCTCTCTGGATCTGTTTGTTGTTCCTCCCTCTCTCTCTGGATCAGTTTTTTGTTCCTCTCTCTCTGGATCTGTTTGTTGTTCCTCCCTCTCTCTCTGGATCTGTTTGTTGTTCCTCTCTCTCTGGGTCTGTTTGTTGTTCCTCTCTCTCTGGATCTGTTTGTTGTTCCTCCCTCTCTGGATCAGTTTTTTGTTCCTCTCTCTCTGGATCTGTTTGTTGTTCCTCCCTCTCTCTCTGGATCTGTTTTTTGTTCCTCTCTCTCTGGATCTGATTTTTGTTCCTCTCTCTCTGGATCTGTTTGTTGTCCCTCTCTCTATGGATCTGTTTGTTGTTCCTTTCTCGCTGGATCTGTTTGTTGTCCCTCTCTCTCTGGATCTGTTTGTTGTTCCTCCCTCTCTGGATCTGTCTGTTGTTCCTCCCTCCCTCTCTGGATCTGTTTGTTGTTCCTCTCTCTCTGGATCTGTTTGTTGTTCCTCTCTCTCTGGATCTGTTTGTTGTTCCTCTCTCTCTGGATCTGTTTGTTGTTCCTCCCTCTCTGGATCTGTTTGTTGTTCCTCTCTCTCTCTATGGATCTGTTTTTTTGTGCCTCTCTCTCTGGATCTGTTTGTTGTCCCTCTCTCTCTCTCTGGATCTGTTTGTTGTCCCTCTCTCTCTCTCTCTGGATCTGTTTGTTGTTCCTCCCTCTCTGGATGTTTGTTGTTCCTCCCTCTCTGGATCTGTTTGTTGTTCCTCTCTCTCTGTATCTGTTTGTTGTCCCTCCCTCTTTGGATCTGTTTGTTGTCCCTCCCTCTCTAGATCTGTTTGCTGTTCCTCTCTCTCTCTCTGGATCTGTTTGTTGTTCCACTCTCTCTCTCTCTGGACCTGTTTGTTGTCCCTCCCTCTCTGGATCTGTTTGTTGTTCCTCCCTCTCTGGATCTGTTTGTTGTTCCTCTCTCTCTGGATCTGTTTGTTGTTCCTCTCTCCATGGATCTGTTTGTTGTTCCTTTCTCGCTGGATCTGTTTGTTGTCCCTCTCTCTCTGGATCCATTTGTTGTTCCTACCTCTCTGGATCTGTTTGTTGTTCCTCCCTCCCTCTCTGGATCTGTTTTTTTGTACCTCTCTCTCTGGATCTGTTTTTTTGTACCTCTCTCTCTGGATCTGTTTGTTGTACCTCTCTCTCTGGATCTGTTTGTTGTACCTCTCTCTCTGGATCTGTTTGTTGTCCCTCTCTCTCTCTATGGATCTGTTTTTTGTGCCTCTCTCTCTGGATCTGTTTGTTGTTCCTCTCTCTCTCTCTGGATCTGTTTGTTGTCCCTCTTTCTCTCTCTGGATCTGTTTGTTGTCCCTCTCTCTCTGGATCTGTTTGTTGTTCCTCCCTCTCTGGATCTGTTTGTTGTTCCTCCCTCTCTGGATGTTTGTTGTTCCTCCCTCTCTGGATCTGTTTGTTGTTCCTCTCTCTCTGGATTTGTTTGTTGTCCCTCCCTCTTTGGATTTGTTTGTTGTCCCTCCCTCTCTGGATCTGTTTGTTGTTCCTCTCTCTCTCTCTGGATCTGTTTGTTGTCCCTCTCTCTGGATCTGTTTGTTTTCCCTCCCTCTCTGTATCTGTTTGTTGTCCCTCTCTCTCTGGATCTGCTTGTTGTCCCTCTCTCTCTGGATCTGCTTGTTGTCCCTCCCTCTCTGGATCTGTTTGTTTGTTCCTCTCTCTCTGGATCTGTTTGTTGTTCCTCTCTCTCTCTCTGGATCTGTTTGTTGTCACTCTCTCTCTGGATCTGTTTGGTGTACCTCCCTCTCTGGATCTGTTTGTTGTTCCTCTCTCTCTCTCTCTCTCTCTCTCTCTCTCTCTCTCTCTCTGGATCTGTTTGTTGTCCCTTTCTTTCTGGATCTGCTTGTTGTCCCTCTCTCTCTGGATCTGTTTGTTGTCCCTTTCTTTCTGGATCTGCTTGTTGTCCCTCTCTCTCTGTATCTGTTTGTTGTCCCTCTCTCTCTGGATCTGTTTGTTGTTCCTCTCTCTCTCTCTCTGGATCTGTTTGTTGTTCCTCTCTCTCTGGATCTGTTTGTTGTTCCTCTCTCTCTGGATCTGTTTGTTGTCCCTCTCTCTCTGGATCTGTTTGTTGTTCCTCTCTCTCTCTCTGGATCTGTTTGTTGTTCCTCTCTCTCTCTCTGGATCTGTTTGTTGTTCCTCTCTCTCTGGATCTGTTTGTTGTTCCTCTCTCTCTGGATCTGTTTGTTGTTCCTCTCTCTCTGGATTTGTTTGTTGTTCCTCTCTCTCTGGATCTGTTTGTTGTTCATCCCTCTCTCTCTGGATCTGTTTGTTGTTCCTCTCTCTCTGGATCTGTTTGTTGTTCCTCTCTCTCTGGATCTGTTTGTTGTTCCTCTCTCTCTGGATCTGATTGTTGTTCCTCCCTCTCTGGATCTGTTTGTTGTCCCTCTCTCTCTCTATGGATCTGTTTTTTTGTGCCTCTCTCTCTGGATCTGTTTGTTGTCCCTCTCTCTCTCTCTGGATTTGTTTGTTGTTCCTCTCTCTCTGGATCTGTTTGTTGTTCCTCCCTCTCTCTCTGGATCTGTTTGTTGTTCCTCTCTCTCTGGATCTGTTTGTTGTTCCTCCCTCTCTCTCTGGATCTGTTTGTTGTTCCTCTCTCTCTGGGTCTGTTTGTTGTTCCTCTCTCTCTGGATCTGTTTGTTGTTCCTCCCTCTCTGGATCAGTTTTTTGTTCCTCTCTCTCTGGATCTGTTTGTTGTTCCTCCCTCTCTCTCTGGATCTGTTTTTTGATCCTCTCTCTCTGGATCTGTTTATTGTTCCTTTCTCTCTGGATCTGTTTGTTGTGCCTCTCTCTCTGGATCTGATTTTTGTTCCTCTCTCTCTGGATCTGTTTGTTGTCCCTCTCTCTATGGATCTGTTTGTTGTTCCTTTCTCGCTGGATCTGTTTGTTGTCCCTCTCTCTCTGGATCTGTTTGTTGTTCCTCCCTCTCTGGATCTGTCTGTTGTTCCTCCCTCCCTCTCTGGATCTGTTTGTTGTTCCTCTCTCTCTGGATCTGTTTGTTGTTCCTCTCTCTCTGGATCTGTTTGTTGTTCCTCTCTCTCTGGATCTGTTTGTTGTTCCTCCCTCTCTGGATCTGTTTGTTGTCCCTCTCTCTCTCTATGGATCTGTTTTTTTGTGCCTCTCTCTCTGGATCTGTTTGTTGTCCCTCTCTCTCTCTCTGGATCTGTTTGTTGTTCCTCCCTCTCTCTCTGGATCTGTTTGTTGTTCCTCTCTCTCTGGATCTGTTTGTTGTTCCTTCCTCTCTGGATCTGTTTTTTGTTCCTCTCTCTCTGGATCTGTTTGTTGTTCCTCTCTCTCTGGATCTGTTTGTTGTTCCTCCCTCTCTCTCTGGATTTGTTTGTTGTTCCTCTCTCTCTGGATCTGTTTGTTGTTCCTCCCTCTCTCTCTGGATCTGTTTGTTGTTCCTCTCTCTCTGGATCTGTTTGTTGTTCCTCCCTCTCTCTCTGGATCTGTTTGTTGTTCCTCTCTCTCTGGGTCTGTTTGTTCCTCTCTCTCTGGATCTGTTTGTTGTTCCTCCCTCTCTGGATCAGTTTTTTGTTCCTCTCTCTCTGGATCTGTTTGTTGTTCCTCCCTCTCTCTCTGGATCTGTTTTTTGTTCCTCTCTCTCTGGATCTGATTTTTGTTCCTCTCTCTCTGGATCTGTTTGTTGTCCCTCTCTCTATGGATCTGTTTGTTGTTCCTTTCTCGCTGGATCTGTTTGTTGTCCCTCTCTCTCTGGATCTGTTTGTTGTTCCTCCCTCTCTGGATCTGTCTGTTGTTCCTCCCTCCCTCTCTGGATCTGTTTGTTGTTCCTCTCTCTCTGGCTCTGTTTGTTGTTCCTCTCTCTCTGGATCTGTTTGTTGTTCCTCTCTCTCTGGATCTGTTTGTTGTTCCTCCCTCTCTGGATCTGTTTGTTGTCCCTCTCTCTCTCTATGGATCTGTTTTTTTGTGCCTCTCTCTCTGGATCTGTTTGTTGTCCCTCTCTCTCTCTCTGGATCTGTTTGTTGTCCCTCTCTCTCTCTCTCTGGATCTGTTTGTTGTTCCTCCCTCCCTGGATGTTTGTTGTTCCTCCCTCTCTGGATCTGTTTGTTGTTCCTCTCTCTCTGTATCTGTTTGTTGTCCCTCCCTCTTTGGATCTGTTTGTTGTCCCTCCCTCTCTAGATCTGTTTGCTGTTCCTCTCTCTCTCTCTGGATCTGTTTGTTGTTCCACTCTCTCTCTCTCTGGACCTGTTTGTTGTCCCTCCCTCTCTGGATCTGTTTGTTGTTCCTCCCTCTCTGGATCTGTTTGTTGTTCCTCTCTCTCTGGATCTGTTTGCTGTTCCTCTCTCTATGGATCTGTTTGTTGTTCCTTTCGTGCTGGAACTGTTTGTTGTCCCTCTCTCTCTGGATCCGTTTGTTGTTCCTCCCTCTCTGGATCTGTTTGTTGTTCCTCCCTCCCTCTCTGGATCTGTTTTTTGTACCTCTCTCTCTGGATCTGTTTTTTTGTACCTCTCTCTCTGGATCTGTTTGTTGTACCTCTCTCTCTGGATCTGTTTGTTGTACCTCTCTCTCTGGATCTGTTTGTTGTCCCTCTCTCTCTCTATGGATCTGTTTTTTGTGCCTCTCTCTCTGGATCTGTTTGTTGTTCCTCTCTCTCTCTCTGGATCTGTTTGTTGTCCCTCTTTCTCTCTCTGGATCTGTTTGTTGTCCCTCTCTCTCTGGATCTGTTTGGTGTTCCTCCCTCTCTGGATCTGTTTGTTGTTCCTCCCTCTCTGGATGTTTGTTGTTCCTCCCTCTCTGGATCTGTTTGTTGTTCCTCTCTCTCTGGATTTGTTTGTTGTCCCTCCCTCTTTGGATTTGTTTGTTGTCCCTCCCTCTCTGGATCTGTTTGTTGTTCCTCTCTCTCTCTCTGGATCTGTTTGTTGTCCCTCTCTCTGGATCTGTTTGTTTTCCCTCCCTCTCTGTATCTGTTTGTTGTCCCTCTCTCTCTGGATCTGCTTGTTGTCCCTCTCTCTCTGGATCTGCTTGTTGTCCCTCCCTCTCTGGATCTGTTTGTTTGTTCCTCTCTCTCTGGATCTGTTTGTTGTTCCTCTCTCTCTCTCTGGATCTGTTTGTTGTCACTCTCTCTCTGGATCTGTTTGGTGTACCTCCCTCTCTGGATCTGTTTGTTGTTCCTCTCTCTCTCTCTCTCTCTCTCTCTCTCTCTCTCTCTCTCTCTCTCTCTCTCTCTCTCTCTCTCTCTCTCTCTCTCTCTTTCTCTCTCTCTCTCTCTCTCTCTCTCTCTCTCTCTCTGGATCTGTTTGTTGTCCCTTTCTTTCTGGATCTGCTTGTTGTCCCTCTCTCTCTGGATCTGTTTGTTGTCCCTCTCTCTCTGGATCTGTTTGTTGTTCCTCTCTCTCTCTCTGGATCTGTTTGTTGTTCCTCTCTCTCTGGATCTGTTTGTTGTTCCTCTCTCTCTGTATCTGTTTGTTGTTCCTCTCTCTCTGGATCTGTTTGTTGTTCCTCCCTCTCGGAATACTATATAACAAAGTATTGAGATAAACTTTTGTTATTGACCAAATACTTATTTTCAACCATAATTTGCAAATAAATTCATAAAAAATCTTACAATGTGATTTTCTGAAGAAAAAAAAATCTAATTTTGTCTGTCATAGCTGACGTGTACCTATGATGACAATTACAGGCCGCTCTCATCTTTTTAAGTGGGAGAACTTGGACAATTGGTGGCTGACTAAATACTTTTTTGCCCCACTGTATGCTGCCATATACTGTACATTGATTGAACTGAAAGCTTAAACATCTACTTGCTTTTTTTCTCACTAACCTTCTTCAGACATGCTCCCTCAGCCCTGTCAGCCTCCAACTGCTTTCCCTCATTCTTGTCTGCTGTGTTTTGACATGTATTGTTATTAAACTCCTATTTACAATAACTCAAGGCTTAATAGGTGATTAATCAGTTTAAGTTTTAATTTGTTTGTTTGAACTGGTCAAATCTTAATTTCTCACCAGATTGGCCTTCTGGCTGCTGGCACTGCTTCTCTTGAAGAGTTTCCATATATCCATCTAACGTTAGTCATTAGCTAGCCTACAGTTGAGAAGTTGAGGATAATACAATGACATTGTGATCAACACTATGTCGCCTTTTCTACACATGACCTACTGATAATTGTTTTGCAATGGCCTACTGAATGAAAGCAACTGAGTACGAAAAGGTTTGTGCATGATGTTACGTCATCTGTCTCATTTATAGCCTGGCACAGATAGCAAGACTACATTAAATATAATGTTAATTAGATATCATCTGTCTCATGTATAGCCTGGCACAGATAGCAAAACTACATTAAATACAACGTTAACTAGATATAACTTAACTTGTGTCGAATTTAAAAGACACCGTCACCGTTAGCTAGCTCGCAGCGTCTGTTACACTGTAACTTACAGGCAGACTCACATAAAAACTTATTGGTTAACAAAAAATACTTTATTTTATTCAGCCAGGAGTTTATTGTATGAAAAACATATTTCACTGTCTCTGGCATCTAATGGTGTTTGTCTTGGTCTTAAAAACATCTGATGAACATCTGATGTTAATTTCATCAGTGATTTGAAATGATGTCATCAGTGGGAAAGGCAGGGAAAGTTTTTTCAGGGTATTTAGGAGCATACACTGGGGAATGGTTCCTAGCTACCTACAGTATGAGGCCATGAGAATAATTAAATAAAATATCAGAAGCCAACGAGAGAAGTTTTGTGCAAGAGAGAGATGGGAGGGTGAAAAGAAAAGGAAAGGGAACGCGAGGAACAGGGAGTAGCAGGTACTGTATATGAATGTCAGGTTAGCGAACAAGAGTCTTGAGGGTCATTGTCCCTTTACCATCAGCCACTCTGTCTCAGCCAGTCTTACGGAATACATCAACATGCATTATGCAAATATGTGTTAACAACCAATGACATTGATTTGCTGTGATTTGATTAGATTCGCTCTAAACATACTCATGAAAGTTCAATCTAAAGCATTTTTTTAATGGAAAATCCCAAACCTCGTTTTTCTTCGCTGGGACGGGTACAGTTCAAGTTATGCCCAAAACGAACCAGTTGTGGATGTAACTGTTAGTTTTGCATTGATGGATTCATGTGCATTTAACATCCCAAAACCCATACTGCTCCCATAATATTCACATACCTCAGTTTGCTTTCACAATTCTCCAATGCCCAAGTGAGATGACAGACACTTTGGCACCCTACTACATAGAACCTGACAGGCATGATTCTCTATTTCCATGCACTGTTTTGTCTTGAAAGATATTTTTGCACAGAGGATGTTGTGTCACAGTTGTATTGTAAGTAATGTTTTAATTTTGGTACCTCTGCCAATAGTTCATTGACATGTACTGATCTGTTGGAAGGGAGGTACAATTTCAGTGAGTTTTCCAGTGAGTTTTCCATCCGGTATTAAAACAGGAATTACTGGTCAGGAAATATTGGTCATAAATCTACTCTACTCACAGTGTGCTCTCCTTAACAGTTTGACATCTGGTTTGAATATGTACACACTATACATTTCAGATTGTGTTTTATTTAGTAAAAAATCGAAGAAAAATATTATTGCTGGTAACTAATGAACGTATCCTCTGCATCAAAGGTAACCCTTCCTTTCCTTTGGCGGTCATGTTTTTTGCAACTGCACTTGAAGAAACTTTCAACGTTTTTGAAATTGTGCAAATTGACTGACCTTCACGTCTTAAAGTAATGATGGACTGTCATTTCTCTTTGCTTATCTGAGCTGTTCTTGCCATAATATGGATTTGGTCTTTTACCAAATAGGGCAATCATCTGTACCACACCTACATTGTCACAACACAACTGATTGGCTCAAACGCATTAAGAAGGAAAGAAATTCCACAAATGAACTTTTAACCAGTGACACCTGTTAATTTAAATGCATTCCAGGTGACCACCTCAAGAAGCTGGTTGAGAGAATGTCAAGAGTGTGCAAAATATATTTGGATTTGTTTAACACTTTATTTGGGTTACTACATGATATGTGCTATTTCATAGTTTTCATGTCTTCACTATTATTCTACAATGTAGAAAATTGTAAAAGAAAAGAAAAACCCTTGAATTAGTAGGTGTGTCCAAACTTTTGACTGGTACTGTATATACACACACACACACACATATATACACATACACACACATACACATACTGTATATTCCAACGATTTTACTGAGTTACATTTCATATAAGGAAATTGGGTAGGCCTGGGAGGGCATAGGCCCACCCACTTGGGAGCCGGGCCCACCTACTGGGGAGCCAAGCCCAGCCAAAAGTGCTTTATTATAGACAGAAATACTCCTCAGCACCCACCACCAATGTTCCCTCAAATGTTTTTCGTCACTGAGCAAATGTCATGTCTGCTGAGTGCAAACCTGAGCGTTGTGAAAATTCTGTGCAACTTCCAGCAAACTTTTACTGTGAACTCTGAGGCTGTACCCACTTTAAGTTACAGTTTTAAAAGTGGCCAAGAAGGCTACTGTGGCTATTTGATCATGATGTAGGCCTACCAGAGTGACCTACCATCAAAAACAATGGAGAAAATGCACCCCATAACATCTTAACATAGAAATAGCTGTTCAATCATTCAGCCTACACTAGCAGCCAATGTGTGGTATTCAATGTAGGTCTACATTCCGTGAGACTTTTGAAAAAAACACATGCAGGGCTTGATATCAACCTGTTTATCCACTTCTCCTTCAGACAAGGAGTTGACTGAAAATGATGCAAGAATCCACCTTATAAAATAAAATGCATTATTATTACAGAGAATTAGACAAATTATACTACCCTCTGCCCATTGGCTACTTAGCTTATTCAAGCCTGTCTCAAGATACAACACTTTCAGCTCATGAAACATGGGACCAACATTTCACATGTTTTTATTCAGCAAATATACACATTAGATATATGTATACAGTATATATATATATAGATACACATATATATATATTTATAGATACACATATATATATATATTTATATGTATACACACTGTATACACACACACACACACATATATATATATATATATAGATATAGATATAGATATATAGATATAGATATAGATATAGATATCGATCTATAAATATATGGGTGATTATGCAACTACGGGCACTTCTATGTCCTCGGGTCAATTTTGGGGATTTTATAAAAAATAAAACAAATACAAATATGTGTATGTTAAGTTCACACTGGAATCACCCCATACTTTTTAAAACACCTCTCTATCAAGTATTCTAGCTACTTTTCAGATGCATTGTATACCTCAATTTCACTATTTTGCCCTTGTCCCTAACCCAGACTTTTAAGCTTCTACTACGTTTTTCTATGAGAAAACATTAATAATTACACATTATATAATATTATGTACTACAGAAAGAGTCAATTAAATAAAATCTATATCAATATTTATTGTGAGTGTGCATACAGAGCATACAGAGATCTTATTATGACAAATGTCAAACTTGATCATGCTTTATGGAATGCTGAGAAATACAAAAAAAGGTATGATCGACTGATGAACAAAATGGAGAGACAAGATTCCCCAAAGACAAAGACAAAAACGCAAATGAAGGGAACTCTGAAGAACTTGAGAAGGATTGTATTGTTTCAAAATGCCATCATTGCAGAGTTAAAACAAAAGTATAAAATAAATTGCAGTGCCAAGGACAAACAAGGGGCTTCAAAAATGCTCAGACATCCTGAGAACGTATGGCCTGGTCAAAGCCGCAAACAGAGAATTTTGGGGCCAATGAAAACAGGCCGTCAAGTCTTCAATACTCCAGGAAAAATTTGTGTAACCGAATTAGCACAGCCACAGAAGAGAACATCACAAGATTCTATGAACGTGATGACAACAGCAGAGACAACAGGGAAAAGGACACACTAACGAGGAACAAGAAGAAAAAGCAGAAGCACTTCTTGAATGACACAATTCAGAACCTTTATCAGAAGTTTAAGAGGGAATATTCAGAAATTCAAATTTCCTACTGTGAATTCTGCAAAAGACATCATGTTGGTGTTGTCAAGGCAGCAGTACAAGATAGGGATACATGTCTCTGCAAAACCCACGCCAACCTCCAGTTCATGGCGGACAAACTACAATATCACTAAGTGATCAGCTGCAGCAACATTGAGGAAGTTATTGAGTCTTTGTGCTGTGAGAACCTGAAGAAAGAGTACATGTATAGAGAGTGCTCTCTTTGCCAAGCCAAAGAGCTTAAAATATCTGACTTTGATGCTGGTGAGCAGACATAGTGGTTAGAGTGGAAAAACAAAGCGAGAGAGAAGAAAAACAAAGAGGGAAACATGGAGAAGTTCACTGTACATTTGACAGTAAAATAAAAGGTAGGTGGCACACTGCAGATTCTATTGGAGGACTTCTCCAACGGATTGAAAGAGAAGTTGGGGAAACACGTGTACAACATTCGACACCAATACTCCAAACTGAGAGAATTAATAGAGAATCCGGAGAAAGAGGAGATCATTGTGCATATTAACTTTGCAGAGAACTACAGTACCTGTGTAAATACACCAGTGAAATCCAGGCTGTTCACTTTGTTTTCATGTTTTATTTTTACATAGAAGTCATTTCCACCACACCTTGTCATTTCCATCACAACCCATATTTTTGAGGTAAATTAGTATATTCTGTATAATTTACATACATTTATTTGTTTTAGATATGGAAATCATACGGTTATTATCATAATCTCACAAAAAGGTTGGGTGGAAATATCTTATTTTTCATGATAAATAAATGTTTTCAGCTGTCAGCAAGGCAAGTTTATACATTCAGGCATCGTGTTGAATTATTCATATTAGGAAAACCTTAAAAATCACTTAAAATAATATTCAATACAAGTTCATGTACAAATGTATAAGAACTCCGTCATAAATCAATTGTATGATATTTGATTTTCAACAAAAATGGATGTTTAATGACGTGATGGAAATGACATTTGTCTATGGCTGTCTGGGAAAAGGGACAAAAATATATACATTCCTGAATAGTACGATCGCAGGCATTATCAGATATAGTTTCTAGACAAATAAAAGGCAAGTACAATACTGGTAAAATGGTGTTTGAATAAGTTTTACTTTCTGAAAGTTTGCACGGCCAAAGTGGCCAAAGTTGCAGAATCACCCATATATACACTCATATACACACACATACATAAATTCATTGTATTGAAGCAGCTACAGTAATAGTCCATTGGTCACATGATTCTCAATTTTTTTCTTCACAGTTTTGCCATTTTTAAAAACAGAGATAAGATTCATACATTCATACAGTGACATAGTACTATTCTGTTTAGTTTCGTTCTAAGTTAAATGTATACATAATTTAGTCATTATTCATAAAAATCCAAATAACAGTCAGAGAACAGGTCCTCATTTTCCTCTGAACTGTACCTCATAGTCTTTCACACAGCTTTGTGTAGTCTCATACACTGGTGCATGGCTTACATCAGTCACACCACTTGATGCTGTATCACATCTTTTTGAAGCATCCAACACATCTACATCAAACGTGTCTGGTTTGTCTGTATGCAGCAGCGAGCCAAACAGCCTGTCCCAGTGTGTGAAGTAGGGTGCGTAGTTGACCATGAACTTGAGATGGTGGAGGTCGTGGTGTGGAGATCCGCCATAGAGCCCAAAGGGTACCAGTCTGTGAGGGGCCCAGGGCAGGTCATAACCTGAGTGGTCCTCCACAGACAGCCAGATGTTCAGGGTGAAGAAGAACATCTTGGTGAGCGGGTGGCAGCCCAGCAGGTTAGGGTTCACTGCAGCAAACAAGCCCAGACTCAGGGTCTCCCAGATCCCAGAGTGCTCTGTGGTCAGGGCGAAGGTGGCTGTGTAGCGGTGGTGCACCTTATGGAAAGTCCGGTAGAGCCAGGGCACCTTGTGGTGCAGCACGTGCCACACAAAGTACTGCAGGTCAAAGAGAAGGAGACAGGCTAACACATCCCAGGCCACACGAAGAGACCCAGGGGCTTGGGCAGGGAGGACCACTGGTCTCCAGTACCAGTGCAGAACACTGAGGGGGAAAATGAACACAGCGTGGGTGTGCAGGGAGGTAGCCAGGCAGCTCCATGCCATTGCCCAGGTCACCCTGCTCTGTGACTGAATCTTGTAGCGGTGCACCAGGGCTACTCTGGAGGACAGGGTGTCCAGGCACAGGTAAGGCAGGCAGCAGCTCAGATAGAGTGTCATGGAGAACAGGACAGGGAACAAGGGAGAGCGGAGAAAGTCTTCTTGTGCTCTTATCTTGTCCCATAAAGTCTGTAGCAGGAAAGGAGAGGAGGACTCCAGTGAGGGCTCCATCTTTACTGATCGAATGGTCTTCAGTCTGCAGTAGAGGATGCCCTGCCTTTTAAAGAGGGTGTATTGTTACTCTGTGTGACGTTGTGCAGGTCCTTATGAGTCTTTTCCTGCTGGGGAACTCCGCAAGGAGGGAACGACATGCTTCACTCTCCAAACTATTTAACCCTGTGTGTCTATGAACAACTGTCCTCAAATCAAAATGTCATTTTTCAAAGGGAAATAAAATGATGTTTAGGGTGACACAATGCTTCAGACAACGAAGTAAGTCATTATTCATTAGTTTAACATAGTTGATCGTAACTGTTTTCAAATGGTCTACAACACCTTCCCACCCGTTTGAACCATAGACAGGTAAATACATCACTTGATCACATCATGGACTCTAGTTTCCAACTGTGTGTATGTTTGTTTTGTTTCGTGTTTTTATTTACAAAAATACTAGTATTTAGTATTTATTGCTGGGTTAACCAATAGGAATACGCCTGAGTTTCATTTATATGCAGTACCAGTCAAAAGTTTGGACACACCTACACACCTACTCTATTAAAGGGTTTTTCTTTATTTTTACTATTTTCTACATTGTAGAATAATAGTGAAGACATTACAATTATGAAATAACACATATGGTATCATGTAGTAACCCAAAGATTTGATTTTATATTTGATGTCTTCACTATTATTCTTCAATGTAGAAAATAATACAAATTTAAGAAAAACTCTTGAATGAGTAGGTGTGTCCAAACTTTTGACTTGTACTGTTGGTACAAGGTCAGGGTTAGGGTAGGCGGTCAGAGACAGAGTTTTGGTAGAAAGCAATGTGGAATGAAAGGTGACTAGACTTCAGTATCCATCCCAATACATCACCTTCTCAGAAGTGCTCCAGAAATCACAGTACAATTTCTCTTAGAAACATTGGACAACATTTTGCCAGTAGGCCTACTGTACAGTATTTCACATATTCTTAAACTTCTATTGTACATGACATTATTGAAATACCCACTACACTGCACACCTATTGATCTTCTTGATGTTGTACAGTGCAGTAGTAGTGACAGCGGGGTCATTCGTGGGTCATTCGTCTCTTTTTGAACGGCTCTTGTTGGTGAACGTCGAATCGCATCCGTGGAAGAGACATTTCTTTGTCTCCCAGATTTGTCTAGCCTGCTGTTACCACTGCTTTTTGAATCTGCCAACAACAATTATCTGTAGATAAGTTCTTTTAAATATTATCTGGAGATTCCTCACTGCAGGAATAATAGGTAGTGAGGAGAGAGCATCATTCTGGTCCACACACTGTGTTAAAAAAAAATCATTTCATTTTCTTTGCAGATGTGCTCTTTTGTATGGTTTTATGTAAAAGTTTAAGCACTACAGAATGAAGAACTATTTGAGAGGCAAATTAACAACTCTTTTAGTTGAAAGGAGCAAAATGATCCGGCTCACCAAAAAGACCAGAATGCCCATCACTATAAAGTAGACTACCCCTTCAGTCTTCGTGATATACAACACTCTTTTCCTTGCAATGGCTTGACAAAAAACAGGATTTTTATTTTTGTTTAAGGTTCCACCTAGTGTTTTAGTAAAGTCAATGCATCACTTCACCATCGTCTCATGCAGGGATTGGCAACTCCAGGGTTCCCCAAACACGGTCCTGGGGCCACATTTTGTTTTTTTCCCCAGCACTAGACAGCTGATTCAAATAACCAACTCATCAACTAGCTTTGGTTATTTGAATCAGCTTTAAGGAAATAAGCAAACGAGTTCGGGAAACCCTGGCCTAGCCCATAACTCTTGTGCGCTCTTAAAGGGGCACACAGCGATTTAACATTAACGTCACATCTCTCACCATCTTTTTCTCTTTGAAAAGTGAGATGACGAAACATTGCTTTTGATTTCTTAAGAAGAAGAACTAAGAACTAAGATGTTTCAAACATTATAATAAAATGTATCTAAAAAAGCTAAGTCTTGTTGTCAACTATGGGAACCTGTCCTGGGTTATTAACTGTGGGAACCTGTCCTGGGTTATCAACTATGGGAACCTGTCCCGGGTTATCAACTGTGGGAACCTGTCCTAGGTTATCAACTGTGGGAACCTGTCCTGGGTTATCAACTGTGGGAACCTGTCCTGGGTGCACCAAGAGGAGCTAAACCACACGTGATGCCATAAAATATGAAACCTTTACATCTGGTGTACAACACATCTAGACCTTGGACCTGAAAGAGCCTGCTCTCTGATCTTAATAAACTTTAACCTGTAAGATGTGATACACAAAACCTCCTTTGGCTCAACGTGTTGACTCAACATCTCTGTGACTGCCAATTAAAATGGGTCAGTTAGCAATCCACTGACGTGTTTCTTACTTTTGCATAGAGTAAAAAAGGCTGAATAATGTTTGTATTCATTTCTCAGAAATATCATAATATCATATATTAAGTCATTGTGATGATGGGTCGGTTGGTTGGTTGGTTGTTTGAAGTTGATTGATCTTTAAATGTAAATGATATTGGAATGGTGTCTTCAATGACCATTCACTTTAGTCTCTATTTGCTAGAAACAAAACTATGGCTAGAAATTAAACTTTGATACTGCTTGTAAAGTGAGGCAGTAAACAGCATAAGCAGCTGATTGTAAGATAACAATGTGGTCCAGACAGTATAAAATCAGGAGAAAAGTCAGTGAGGTATCTAATCAGACACTCATTTGCTCTTGAAACTCAGAGACGACAAGATGGCTTTCTCTTGTCCAACTAAGAGGTAAGCTCTCGCTCTCTCTCTCTCTCTCTCTCTCTCTCTAAACAAGTAATTGGTTCATCATCCAGGTCTGAAATATTTCTCTTAAGTATTGTTAGTTCTAAACTATTTTGATTGAAATGTTGTCTTTTTTTAAACCAGAATGGCTCAGACCTCCTTGAAAATTAGGCTGCAGGGTTTGGAATGCCACTTCACCTGGAAGCTGGACGACAGCAGATCTAAACTGGAAAGTCTCAGACATACCCTGATAGATATCATCAGCAGCGAGGGGGTTCTCTGTTCCTGGACGGGTCATCTGTACAACCTCCTGGCTTACCTACACCACGCTTTGGGCTCCACAGAGGACGCTCTTCAATGCCTGAAGAAGGCTGAAGAGGCCATTCGCCTAAACAGCCCAGACGACGTGGAGCTAAGTCTAGTGGTCCACTATGGGAACTTGGCCTGGGTGCACTATCACCAAGGGGAGCTGACAGAGAGCCAGACCTATGTGGAGAAGGTGGGGAGACTACTGCGGGACAACCCCTCACCCTGCCCAGGTGTAGTGTGGGGAGAAAGGGCCTGGACTTTGAATAAGTTTGATGTAAGCAAGAGGAAGGCAGCGGTATATTGTTTCCGGATGGCCTTGAAAGGGGACCCTGAGAACAAGGTGCTGCGCTGTGGTTATGCCATAGCATTTAGTAAATCTTTTGAAAATAAAGACATTACCCCGAGGCTGCGATCTGAGATGTTGGAGCACCTACGGATTGCTAGAGAATTGGATCCAGAACATTTGACCATCACAGTGATGTACCTGCAGAGGCTTGCAGATAGCGGCCAGGTTGAGGAAGCACGTAAACTTGCAGAGGAAGTGATAGAGAAGCCTTTGGACAGCTTTGGTGGATTTGGACTCTTACTATCATTTTTCAGAGATTACGTCTCTCATGATTCAAGCATTGACCTGGCAAGAAAGACCCTGGAGAGACACCCTGATTCACGCCAACTGAAAAAGCGTCTTGCGCAGTGTTACAAATGGAAGATTTTCTCTCCGGAAGAGAAAAGGAACCCAATGAGGCATATTCTGATTGAAAATGCAGTCAGCCTTTATGAAGAGGTGGTCACACTCTACCCAAAATCCCTTGCTGTAAAACTGGAACTGTCTTCCATGTACAAAGAATCTGGCAGACTTGATAGAGCAGATAAGATATTCGAGGACCTGCTTCTTGAAATAGAAGCAATGGATCCACAGGATTTACAAAAATTCTACAACAGGTATGCCCAACATCTGTTTTATGCCAAACACGATGCTTCCAGGTCAATTGATTTCCACAAGAAGGCAGTAGAGATTATGCTACCCACTGGCCAACGTGACAGCAGTATTCGTGTTTTGTTGTCAAATGTCCATAACGGAGGAGACAGAGCTGAGGAAATTGTTGACTTTCTGGATGGACTTGATAGAGATGGTGCTGTCAGCCAGTTCTAGACCTTTTTTTTACAATAAAGGCTTGAATTAACCAGAACTGCTTGTCGAATCAGTCAAATTTGCATAACCTGTTTATGATTGATTCATGTGGAAAATATATTCACTATACCACTAGGACAAATCTAGGGCAATCTAGTACAAATTTTAATTTAGTTCTAACTGAATACCTTCGTATTCCAAATGTCTGTGCTCAATTTTACTACTGGGATTGCTGAGAGATGCATGATCATCAATACTAACACTGGAAAGGAAATTCAAGGCTGAGAGTAAAGTCATAAATATGTAGGCCTAACAGGACAATATCTGTCTGGAATCCACATTTTGAATTGAGTCTCTACAAGTTAACTGTGGACAATGTACTGCAGACAAACTAATATGTTATTTTAAATGTTTCATTATAGAGTAGAGAGGTCCAGTATAGCCTCACAGACAGACTATCCAGAACAATATGATCATATTTATTTTATTTTCTTCACACTGGGCACAATAGATAGAAAATGAAAATGTATGTAATGTGTAATATTATACTGTCTAATATCTTGTAAGTTCTTGTGAAAATAAAGTTGTTCTGTTCTATTAAGAGATCATTAATTAAAGAAATACAATAACAGCAAACAACAACAAGTCATTTTATAATTATAAACCACTATCCCAGTAGGTTACTAAAATGTCTTAATGCATAGCTGTGGATATCCAGTTGAAATTGTATGACTAAATACATTGACTGTCATCAGCTATGGTCTGAGTTTGATTGATTAAGGCTCTGAAGGTCATGGATACGGTACAAGGTCAGGGTCAGGGTACACGGTCAGAGACAGAGAACACCCCAATACAGCACAGAATGTTTCAGTGGAAAGCAATGGGGGAATGAAGGGTGATAAGTGTCAGTTGACATCACAATACATCCATCACCTTCTCAGAAGTTGCTCCAGCAATCACAGTATCATTGCTGCTGAAAAAGATTGGCCAACAGTACTGTGCAGTTTTTCACTAATGTTTTAAGTTCTAAGGTATGTGACTTTATTGAAATACAGATTACACTACACACCCATTGAGCTCCTTGATTGTGTTCAGGAGGCTTCCTCTTCAGTTTTTGTCATAGGAAAAACAGGATTAGATGTGTATACTTCGCCACCTAGTGTTTTAATAAAGACAATGCATCACTTCCCATTGTCTCATGCATCACCACCAGTTCAGCATCCAAAATTATGTCAACCTTCATGAAGAGGTGGTCGCACTCTACCCACAACCCTTTGCAGTAAAACTGAAACTGTCTGGCTTGTACAAATAATCTGTCAGCGTTGATTGAGCAGATAATATAGAGGATTTACAAAAGATTCTTCAACTGCTATTTCCAACATCTGTTTTATGCCAAACAAGATGCTTCCAGGTCAATTGATTTCCACAAGGCAACAGAAATTATGCTACCCACTGACCGACGTGAGAGCAGTATTCGTGTTGTTTCGTCCACTATCCGTAATGGAAGAAACAGAGCGGGGCAAAAAAAACGCCACCTGCTGGAGACTTCATATTTTGGGCCCACTTCACACCTCTCGGTTCAACTCTCTCCCCTAACATAACTTTCATGCGCTCTTAAATGCGGCACACACCCATTAGCTTTAGTCTCTATTTGCTAGAAACTAAATCATAGCTAGAAATAAATCTGTAACACTTGAGGCAATAACAGCCCATTGGAAGATAAGGATGTGGTCCATACAGAATAAAATCAGGACAGAAGTCAGTGAGGTATCTAATCAGACACTAATTTGCTCATTAAACTCAGAGATCATGAGGTGGCTTTCTTTCCCTAAGTGCGTTTCTCTCTCAATCTATCCCTCACTCACTCACTTAGGCATTGTTAGTTGAACTAACTTAGTTCTAAACTATTTCTCATTGAACTGTTTTTTTTTTTAAAAAAGCTCTTCAACTGGTATGCCCACCATCTGTTTCATGTCAAACAAGATACTTCTATATCAATTATTTTCCACAAGAAGGCAGCAGATATTACGCTACTTACTAAACACCGTGACAACAGAAACCGTGTTTTGTTGTCACTTGTTCGTAATGGAGGAGCAGCTTTGGAAATTGTGGACTTTCTCAATGACCTTGATGGAGAGGGTACCGTTGGTCAGTTCTATTCCTTTTTTCCAATAAAGGCTTGAATTAACCAGAACTATCTAGTATCTAGAACAATCTAGAGACAAAAATGATTTAGTAAAATCAAAATACTTTCACATAAAAAAGTGTCTGGGCACAGTTTTAGCTACTGGGATTGTTGAGAGATGCATGATCATCCATACAAACATTTCAAAGTAAATTCAAGGCTGATGGTAAAGTATTCTAATTCCTGTAAACATGTAGGCCTAACATGACAAAAATGTGTCTGGAATCAATATTTTCAAAATCAAATAAATAACAATTGGTCACATACAGGTGTTGAGCAGATGTTATAGCTGGTGTAGCATAATACTTGTGCCTCTAGCTCCAACAATATCTAACAGTTTCACAACATATACCCAAAATACATGTAAATCTAAGTAAGGAATGGATTAAGAATATACAGTTGAAGTCGGAAGTTTACATACACTTAGGTTGAAGTCATTAAAACTTGTTTTTCAACCACTCCACACATTTCATGTGAACAAGCAAGTTTGGCAAGTCGGTTAGGACATCTACCAGTTCCTCTTGCAGCAAAGCACCCCCACAACATGATGCTGCCACCTCTGTGCTTCACAGTTGGGATGGTGTTCATCGGCTTGCAAGCCTCTCCCCTTATCCTCCAAACATAATGATGGTCATTGTGGCCAAACAGTTCTATTTTTGTTTCATCAGACCAGATGACATTGCTCCAAAAAGTACTATCTTTGTCCCCATGTGCAGTTGCAAACCGTAGTCTGGCTTTTTTATGTCAGTTTTGGAGCAGTGGCTTCTTCCTTGCTGAGTGGCCTTTCAGGTCATATCGATATAGAACTCGTTTTTACTGTGGATATAGATACTTTTGTACCTGTTTCCTCCAGCATGTTCACAAGGTCCTTTGCTGTTGTTCTGTGATTGATTTGCACTTTTCGCACCAAAGTATGTTCATCTCTAGGAGACCGAAGGTGTCTCCTTCCTGAGCGGTTTGACGGCTGAGTGTTTATACCAGCATACTATTGTTTGTACAGATGAATGTGGTACCTTCAGGCATTTGGAAATTGCTCCTAAGGATGAACCAGACTCGTGGAGGTCTACAATTGTTTTTCTAAGGTCTGGACTGATTTATTTTGATTTTCCCATGATGTTAAGCAAAGAGACACTGAGTTTCAAGGTAGGCCTTGAAATACATCCACAGGTACACCTCCAATTGACTCAAATTATGTCAATTATCTTATCAGAAGCTTCTAAAGCCATGACCTCATTTTCTGGAATTTTCCAAGCTGTTTAAAGGCAAAGTCAACTTAGCATATGTAAACTTCTGACCCACTGGAATTGTGATACAGTCAATTTTAAGTGAAATGATCTGTCTGTAAACAATTGTTGGAAATATTACTTTTGTCATGCACAAAGTAGATGTCTATAGGCAGCTAGTGATGGCTGTTTAGCAGTCTGATGTCCTTGAGAAGCTGTTTTCCAGTCTCTCGGTCCCAGTTTTGATGAACCTGTACGGACCTCGCCTTCTGGATGATAGCAGAGTGAACAAGCAGTGGCTCGGGTGGTTGATGTCCTTGATGATCTTTTTGGCCTTCCTATGGCATTGGGTGCTGTAGGAATCCAGGAGGGCGGGAAGTTTGCCTCTGATAATGCATTGGGCAGACCACACCACCCTCTGGAGAGTTTTGCGGTTGTGGGCGGTGCAGTTGCCATACCAGGTGCCATACCAGGTTGTGATACAGCCCGACAGGATGCTCTCAATTGTGCATCTGTAAAAGTTTGTTATGGTTTTAGGTGTTAAGCCACATTTCTTCAGCCTCCTGAGGTTGAAGAGGCACTGTTGCGCCTTCTTCACCACACTGTCTGTGTGGGTGGACCATTTCAGTTTGCCAGTGATGTGTACACCAAGGAACTTGAAGCTTTCCACCTTCTCCACTGCAGTCCCATCGATGTGGATAGGGGAGTGTTCCTTCTGCTGTTTCCTGAAGTCCACGTCCTTTGTTTTGTTGATGTCGAGTGAGAGGTTATTTTCCTGGCACCACACTCCCAGAGCCCTCATCTCTTCCCTGTAGACAGTCTCATCGTTGTTGGTAATCAAGCCTAGTACTATTGTGTCGTCTGCAAACTTGATGATTGAGTTGGAGGCGTACTTGGCCATGCAGTCATGGGTGAACAGGGAGTACAGGAGTAGGCTGAGCATACACTGTTGTGGGGCCCCAGTGTTGAGGTTCAGCGAAGAAAAGGTGTTGTTTCCTACCTTCACCACCTGTGGGCGACCCGTCAGGAAGTCCAGGACCCAGTTGCACAGGGCCTTTGTTCAGACCCAGGGCTTCGAGCTTGATGATGAGCTTGGAGGGTACTATGGTGTTTAATGCTGAGCTATAGTCAATGAACAGCATTCTTAGATAGGTATGCTTCTTGTCCAGATGGGACAGGGTAGTGTACAGTGTGGTGGCGATTGCATCGTCTGTGGATCTTTTGGGGCGGTATGCAAATTGAAGTGAGTCTAGGGTGGCGGGTAAGGTGGAGGCGTTATAATCCTTGTCTAGTCTCTAAAAGCACTTCGTTATGACAGAGGTGAGCACTACGGGGCGATAGTCATTTAGTTAAATTACCTTTGCTTTCATAGGACAATGGTGGCCATCTTGAAGCATGTGGGGACAACAGACTGGGATAGGGTGAGATTGAATATATCTGTGAACACACCAGCCAGCTGGTCTGCGCATGCTCTGAGGATGCGGCTATGGATACCTTCTGGGCTGGCAGCCTTGCGAGGGTTAACACGCTTAAATGTCTTACGCGTGTTGGCCACGGAGAAGGAGAGCCCACAGTCCTTAATAGCGTTCCCCGTCAGTGGCACTGTATTATCCTCAAAGCGAGCGAAGAAGGTGTTCAGCCTGTCTGGAAGCAAAACTTTGGTGTCTGCGATGTGGCTTTTTCTCCTTTTATAATCCGTGGTTGTCTGTAGACACTGCCACATGCGTCTCGTGTCTGAGCCGTTGAACTGGAACTCAACTTTGTCCCTATATTGACGTTTAGCCTGCTTGATTGCTTTGTGGAGGGAATAACTACACTGTGTGTATTCTTCCATATTCCCAGTCTTCTTGCCCTGGTTAAATGTTGTGGTTTGTGCTTTCAGTTTTGCGCAAATCAAATCAAATGTATTTGTTACATACACATGGTTAGCAGATGTTAATGCGAGTGTAGCGAAATGCTTGTGCTTCTAGTTCCAACAATGCATTAATAACCAATGAGTAATCTAACCTAACAATTCCAAAACTACTACCTTATACACACAAGTGTAAAGGGATAAAGAATATGTACATAAAGATATATGAATGAGTGATGGTACAGAATGGCATAGGTAAGATTCAGTAGATGGTATCGAGTACAGTATATACATATGAGATGAGTAATGTGGGGTATGTAAACAAAGTGGCATAGTTTAAAGTGGCTAGTGATACATGTATTACATAAAGATGCAGTAGATGATATAGGGTACAGTATATACATATACATATGAGATGAGTAATGTAGGGTATGTAAACATTATATTAATGCTCCCATCTATCTACGGTTTCTGGTTGGGGTAGGTTTTAATAGACACAGTGGGTACAACATCTCCTATGCACTTCCTGATAAATTAATTAATCGTATTTAATGACTCCAACTGAAGTGTATGTAAACTTCTGACTTCAACTGTATATGTCAAAACGGCATTGGACTAATATACAGTGACATAGTATAGAGTACATTATATACATGTGTGATGCAATATTTACAAACAATTCAAGTGGCTAATGTGTCAATATTATTTTCTGAAGCTACTCTGAACATATCCTAGTCCACGTGATCAAAACATTCTTGAAGAGTGGATTACGATTGGTCAGACCAGAGTTGAATAGTCCTCACCACGGGTGCTTCCTGTTTGAGTTTCTGCCTA
Source organism: Oncorhynchus mykiss (assembly GCF_013265735.2). Lineage (NCBI taxonomy): Eukaryota > Metazoa > Chordata > Actinopteri > Salmoniformes > Salmonidae > Oncorhynchus > Oncorhynchus mykiss. The sequence continues at coordinate 73,559,207 of NC_048565.1, forward strand.
TAGGAGGGGAGAAGCAAGATGGAATCGTGTTCCGATTTGCCGAATGGAGGGCGGGGGAGGGCCTTATATGCATTCTGGAAGGTAGTATAGCAATGGTCGAGGGTTTTAGCAGCGCGAGTACAGCAATCAATATGTTGATAGAATTTAGGAAACCTTTTCCTCAAATTTGCTTTGTTAAAATTCCCAGCTCTAATAAATAAATAAATGCAGCCTCAGGATATGTGGTTTCCAGTTTGCATTAAGTCCATTGAAGTTCTTTGAGGGCCACCATGGTATCTGCTTGGGGGGGATATAGACCGCTGTGGCTATTATTGACGAAAACTCTTTCGGAGATAGTACGGTCGGCATTTGATTGTGAGATATTCTAGATCGGGTGAACAGAATGTCTTGATTTGCTGTATGATATCAATTAAACCATAAGTCGTTAATCATAAAACATATACCTCCACCCTTCTGCTTCCCGGAGAGATGTTTGTTCCTGTCGGCGCGATGTACTGGGAACCCAACTGGCTTTACAGAGTCAGACAGTATATCTCGAGAGAGCCATGTTTTCATGAAGCAGAGTATGTTACAATCCCTGGTGTCTCTCTGAAAAGCAATTATTTTCATATTGTGTCTGTAAAGGCATACTGCGGACGAATGTAGACAAACTAATGTTACTCTTAATTCTTGCATTATAAAGTAGAGAAACCCATTATAGCCTCACAGACTGACTATCTGTTTGTTTTTGTTTTCTGCACAGTGGGAACAATCGATTCTGTTTCTAGAAAATCTGTTAAATGTGTAAGATATACTGTATAATACCTTATAAGTTCTTGGGAAAATAAAGGTATTCTATTCTATTGTCTTTACATATCATTAATTCAATTAATACAGTAACAAACAAGGCAAAGTAATTTTACAATGTACATCACTATCCCATGTAGATAACTAGAATTTCTAAATGGAGTTGTGGATATCAAGTAGCAATTTTAAGGCTTAATACATTGACTATTAGCTAAAGCGCCATTGAGGCCATTTTCATTTTGAAGTAGTCAATATTCTTCTTCTACTTCTTCTAGGAGTTGGCAAACAGACTGAAAGGGAGCATTCTGCCACCTAGAGTGGGTTGTTTGAAAAGGTATAAAGCTACGGTTTGTAATTTACTGCCATATCCAGTTATGGAATGTTTGCTCACCAGTATAATTCATTGGAATATCCCTTCTGGTGACCCGGATGTAATCACGTGCAGTGATGCCAACTTAGCAATTGTGTTGCTAGATTTAGCAACTTTTCAGACTACCCTGGCAACTTTCTTTTCAAACAGCACCTAGCAACAAATTTAGCTACTTTAAAAAATGTATTTAGAACTTTTAGCAACTTTTGAAAAGTGACTCAAACGCTAAAATGGACACATTCTCCCTCACACTCAGTCACAACACACGTGCCTGGCTGCAAAAGTGCATTGTGAGTGATGTCAGCAGCAGGCGCTCAGCTCGTGCACAGGCAGCAGCAGGCCAGCAGCTATTTCAGCAAATTGCAAATCATTGTTGGCTGACTGCAGCAGCAGTAGTACAGGTTCGACAAGCCAGACCCAATGAATATACACTGCTCAAAAAAATAAAGGGAACACTAAAATAACACATCCTAGATCTGAATGAATGAAATATTCTTATTAAATACTTTTTTCTTTACATAGTTGAATGTGCTGACAACAGAATCACACAAAAATTATCAATGGAAATCAAATTTATCAACCCATGGAGGTCTGGATTTGGAGTCACACTCAAAATTAAAGTGGAAAACCACACTACAGGCTGATCCAACTTTGATATAATGTCCTTAAAACAAGTCAAAATGAGGCTCAGTAGTGTGTGTGGCCTCCACGTGCCTGTATGACCTCCCTACAACGCCTGGGCATGCTCCTGATGAGGTGGCGGATGGTCTCCTGAGGGATCTCCTCCCAGACCTGGACTAAAGCATCCGCCAACTCCTGGACAGTCTGTGGAGCAACGTGGCGTTGGTGGATGGAGCGAGACATGATGTCCCAAATGTGCTCAATTGGATTCAGGTCTGGGGAACGGGCGGGCCAGTCCATAGCATCAATGCCTTCCTCTTGCAGGAACTGCTGACACACTCCAGCCACATGAGGTCTAGCATTGTCTTGCATTAGGAGGAACCCAGGGTCAGCCGCACCAGCATATGGTCTCACAAGGGGTCTGAGGATCTCATCTCGATATCTAATGGCAGTTAGGCTACCTCTGGCGAGCACATGGAGGGCTGTGCGGCCCCCCCAAAAAATATTTTGGAGGAAAGTGTTGTCGGTGAGAGACACAAGAAGTGGTCATATTTAGACATTTTGTGTGTTTACCAAGCAGAAGAAGCATGTTTTAATCCTTATTAAAAAGATAATCGGTGGAATGTTCCTGTATGGTTTTTTTTACGAAGCAGGGCGCCTATCAAGAGGGTTATTTCTGGGGTTGTGTAAGAAGTAAAGGCAGATGATATAACTGAAGACATACTGTAGATGGAGTGGTTGTTGCACGTTGACTGACCCGTATGGTGGATGGAGAAAATACATTTACTTCATCCATACTAGTGTTCTTTAATGAAGAGTCTTTCCCTTCTCATATAAAGTCAGGATTCATGAGTTTTTGTGCACAAACCCTTTCAGTGTCATTAATGCAGAAGTTTTGATCTCGTGTCAAATGCGGGTAGATGGGAAGAGTATCATATGCCAGATGAAGTGAAATGCTGCAATTGTCGTGGTGAACATGCGTCCGAATTCCTGGAGTGCCCTTTTAGGGTGAAGGAGACAGAGGTGGAAAGAGTAAGGGGTGTCCAGAGTGTCTCCTATCTGGAAGCGGAGAGAAGAGTGGAAGGAGCAAATGGCGGTGAAGGAACAATGGTAGTAGAGCCACACTAGTTTCTCATTAAACAAGGGATCATGAAATGTTACATGTTAAAAAGATGGACTTTGTATTATTTATTTCAATGGTTGTAAACTGTACAGCACAAGCTGAGTAGAAGTCTGAGAAAATTGGAATCATTGTGAATGCAGATTATAGTTTTTGGGATATTCATGATTTCACAGCGAGGCCTTGCAATAAATCTGATCGGTGAATGTTCAATCTCACAGGCCTCTGAGCCTGTGTAGGGATGCATTCTGAAATGGACTGTGATTGAATAAGTGGGATGCGTTTTGTTTGTTGAAGTGTTTTTTCCACAATTAATGTTTTTATTTTCTCTTTCAATACCCCGTCCAGCTGGTGACAGTAATGCACCATTAACATTGGGTGCCAACGGCCATCAAACCCCATCAATGGAGAAGGAAATGTGAAAGCTTATCGTCAGTTCTAAACAAGCTCCTGTTGGTCTTGAAGAATTGCAATCACAGAAGAATGAATTACGTTTAAACGTTTGTGATTTTAAATAGTTCTTAAAAATGCAATGTATCATAAAATGTATCATTCAGTTGATCATCTTTTATTTCGGCTCCAGTTCAAGTGTTCCCGTTCATTCATTGGCCTAAACATTATTAATGGAAAAACTTCTAGTTTTGTTGAGTTATTGCATGAATCCACAATTAAACCATGGATTGTTACAATAGAAAATGGGTAAATTGCAACTTTTTTAATAGACAGCTGGTTTTGATAGGCTCAATGTATTATGTCTACGTTTAAAGCAACATCTTACATTATTTCAAGTTGGAACTTTATGACTCATCGTCAGGTCCGGCAGTGCTAGTCGTCAAGGGTCCAAATTGCAGTGTCATAATAAATGTCCATCCTTCATTGGCGTATGGGCTAGTTTGAAGTATCTTTTAAACAATAACAAAACACTTCATTACAAATAATCGCTTTGCTAATGGTGTATGGTTGTAGGCAGTTCCTATTTCAATTCTGTCCGCCATCTTGGCAGCCATCTCTCCTGTTCTGTCTCTCTCACCTCTATCGCTTAGATTCTGCCAGTCCACTCTGTCTTCCATCTGTTTTCCACAAACAAGTGCTGTGACATGGAAATATGGCCGTGTGGGAACCCTAAACATACAGTGCCTTGCGAAAGTATTCGGACCCCTTGAACTTTGCGACCTTTTGCCACATTTCAGGCTTCAAACATAAAGATATAAAACTGTATTTTTTTGTGAAGAATCAACAACAAGTGGGACACAATCATGAAGTGGAACGACATTTATTGGATATTTCAAACTTTTTTAACAAATCAAAAACTGAAACATTGGGCGTGCAAAATTATTCAGCCCCTTTACTTTCAGTGCAGCAAACTCTCTCCAGAAGTTCAGTGAGGATCTCTGAATGATCCAATGTTGACCTAAATGACTAATGATGATAAATACAATCCACCTGTGTGTAATCAAGTCTCCGTATAAATGCACCTGCACTGTGATAGTCTCAGAGGTCCGTTAAAAGCGCAGAGAGCATCATGAAGAACAAGGAACACACCAGGCAGGTCCGAGATACTATTGTGAAGAAGTTTAAAGCCGGATTTAGATACACAAAGATTTCCCAAGCTTTAAACATCCCAAGGAGCACTGTGCAAGCGATAATAGTGAAATGGAAGGAGTATCAGACCACTGCAAATCTACCAAGACCTGGCCGTCCCTCTAAACTTTCAGCTCATACAAGGAGAAGACTGATCAGAGATGCAGCCAAGAGGCCCATGATCACTCTGGATGAACTGCAGAGATCTACAGCTGAGGTGGGAGACTCTGTCCATTGGACAACAATCAGTCGTATATTGCACAAATCTGGCCTTTATGGAAGAGTGGCAAGAAGAAAGCCATTTCTTAAAGATATCCATAAAAAGTGTCGTTTGAAGTTTGCCACAAGCCACCTGGGAGACACACCAAACATGTGGAAGAAGGTGCTCTGGTCAGATGAAACCAAAATGGAACTTTTTGGCAACAATGCAAAACGTTATGTTTGGCGTAAAAGCAACACAGCTGAACACACCATCCCCACTGTCAAACATGGTGGTGGCAGCATCATGGTTTGGGCCTGCTTTTCTTCAGCAGGGACAGGGAAGATGGTTAAAATTGATGGGAAGATGGATGGAGCCAAATACAGGACCATTCTGGAAGAAAACCTGATGGAGTCTGCAAAAGACCTGAGACTGGGACAGAGATTTGACTTCCAACAAGACAATGATGCAAAACATAAAGCAAAATCTACAATGGAATGGTTCAAAAATAAACATATCCAGGTGTTAGAATGGCCAAGTCAAAGTCCAGACCTGAATCCAATCGAGAATCTGTGGAAAGAACTGAAAACTGCTGTTCACAAATGCTCTCCATCCAACCTCACTGAGCTCGAGCTGTTTTGCAAGTAGGAATGGGAAAACATTTCAGTCTCTCGATGTGCAAAACTGATAGAGGCATACCCCAAGCGACTTACAGCTGTAATCGCAGCAAAAGGTGGCGCTACAAAGTATTAACTTAAGGGGGCTGAATAATTTTGCACGCCCAATTTTTCAGTTTTTGATTTGTTAAAAAAGTTTGAAATATCCAATAAATGTCGTTCCACTTCATGATTGTGTCCCACTTGTTGTTGATTCTTCACAAAAAAATACAGTTTTATATCTTTATGTTTGAAGCCTGAAATGTGGCAAAAGGTTGCAAAGTTCAAGGGGGCCGAATACTTTCGCAAGGCACTGTATAAAGTTGATCAATTTAATCTGTTTCGATTAATGAAAGATGAAGAAGGTCCTCATGCTTCCAAAACCGTACCGCAAGCAATGGGGGTTAATGTTCAGACAGAGTGTAGCAGCTCTTAACAACCCCCCCCCCCCCAAGGAAGATGCCTTCGTCCAATAACTCTTATGTGTAATGTAATGCAACTGAGAGTCATGATCAAGGGCTAGGGATGTATGGCAGGCTACTGTAGAGTCGTAAGAGTGGCCTTTTGGTGTTAGCTGTTATCAGTAATTTGTCTTGATTCTAAAGACAAATGTCAGTGCTTTGAATAGAGAACACCACTTGTCATCTCTTGTTGTTGCAGGCCTAGATTGTTTGTTGAACTGTAGATTATGGAAAATGCAAATAGCCAAGTGAAGTAAGTAATGGGAGAAAAGATTTGAAGTGTTAGCAAGGTAAAATGTTACTCTGAATTATATTTTTCCTGGCTCTATAACTTTCATACCTCACTATAGTCTTTGTCATGAGGGAAAATTCAAAGAACAGACAAAACCCACCTAAAAGCCATGACAACTTTATGGGGTATATTTTGTATCATATGCTTGGCTACTATTGCAGTTTGCAGAGGAATTGCCAAATATTCTGAACAAAATATAAACGCAACATGTAAAGCATTGGTCTCATGTTTCATGAGCTGAAATAAAATACCCCAGAAATGTTCCACAAGCACAAAATGCGTATTTCTCTCAAATTGTGTGCACACATTTGTTTATATCCCTGTTAGTGATCGTTTCTCGTTTGCCAAGATAATCCATCCACCTGTGTCACGACTTTAGCCGAAGTTGGTCCCTCTCCCCTCTTGTTCGGGCAGCGTTCGGCAGTCGACGTCACCGGCCTTCTAGCCACCGCCGATCCACTTTTCATTTTCCATTTGTTTTGTCTTAGTCTTACACACCTGGTTTCACTCACCCAATTACCTGTTTATTATTTAACCCTTTGTTCCCCATGTTTGTTTGTGAGTGATTGTTCTTTGTAAACCGTTATTTGTGGGCTCGTATATTTGCCTTGTATTTTTGAGTAAAGTACGTTGTTTACTCATTTCTGCTGTCCTGCGCCTGACTCTCTACACTAGCTACACACAGGACCACATTAAAACCTGACAGGTGTGGCATATCAAAAGCTGATTAAACAGCATGGTCATTACAGAGGTGCACCTTGTGCTGGGGACAATAAAAGGCCACTCTAAAATGTGCAGTTGTGTCAAACAACACAATGCCACAGATGATTCCAATTTTGAAGAAGTGTGCAATCGGCATGCTGACTGCAAGAATGTCCACCAGAGCTGTTGCCAGAGAATTGAATGTTCATTTCTCTACTTTAAGCCTCCTCCAACATTGTTTATAGAATTTGGCAGTACATCCAAACACCCTTGAAACCACGTGTAACCATGCCAGCCCAAGGACCTTCACATCCAGCTTCTTCACCTACGGGATCGTCTGAGATCAGCCACCACGACAGCTGATGAAACTGAGGAGTATTTTTGTCTGTAATCAAGCCCTTATGTTGGGAAAATGTATTCTGAATTGTCGGGCCTGGCTCCCAAGTGGGTATATATAAACGCAACAATTTCAACGGTTTTACTAAGTTACAGTTCATATAAGGAAACCAGTCCATTGAAATACATTCCTTGGGCCCTAATCTATGGCCTTCACATGACTGGGCATATGCCCACCCACTTGGGAGCCAGGCCCACCCATGCCTGCACCCCTGCCCAGTCATGTGAAATCCATACATTAGGGGCTAAGGAATTTATTTCACTTGTCTGATTTCCTTATATGAACTGCAATAGTATATTTTTGTTCAGTATAATTAAAGGAAACTATTCCCCTCTGTTTAAGTTCAGTCTTGGGTCAATGTATAATTAAATGTCAAATAGAAATGTATGGTTGAAGATAGAAGAGTGGAATGCACTAGTTAAAATTTGTGTAAATGTTTGTTCCTTTTATTTAAAAAAAAGTTGTATGTTTTGTAGTATTGACAGTATCTCTCATACCCATTGTAACTTGCCTATTTTACCACAGAATGTAATTTTAACAATGTATGTTTTTATTTGCATTAATGCAAATAAAAACGATTCATTAATGTTGAAGGCTGCTTCCATTTTGAAGGACTGTCTATTACTTGTGTTGTTAGTCATTACGTTGATTTAGCTATGCGTGGACATACAAGATAGGACTTGACAATGTGGCAGGCAAGACAGTAGAATAACCAATTCCACAAAGAGATATTATTACATGGCAGTGCTCCACCCTCTTTTCACAGACCTGTCCAAGTACCGTATAGGTTTATGTCAGGACTGGTGGTGAACATAAGGTAATGCAGATGACTATCACACTATTTCACTTCCAGATTTCAGGACAACAATAAAAAAAACACCGGAACTCTTGTTGTGCAGTCTTTATTACATTAAAATATTTATATGCTTTTGTAAATGTTTTTTTTTTTTTTTAATATGTCAGGTGTTGACAGAGCATGATAGAATTTAACTTCAACAGACATGATTCACATAGTTCCCATCAGTATTTCTGATCTACCTCTTATGAACCTACACTACAATCATTCTAAATAATCATTGTTATGGGTTCATTGAACATCTGGTAATCAAACCATGTTCCATATACAATGAAATGTAAACAAAGGAAAGGAGTACAGAAATGAACCTTCAGAAAAGTTTCCTATGAGATCAACAGCTGCACAACTAAGTTGACATCTTCAGCTGATGCCCTAATTACATAGAGGATATATAAGAAATCATTTTAGAATGGGAAAACTGGGCGGTTAAGGGTGAATTACCATCGTGCCATGTATCTACAGGCAATAGTCAAAATTGGATTTCCATTCGACCTTTGTTAATAAAGGCCTTGTACAGTAGGTCTCATTGGGGTACATGGTGGCTTTCACTGTTGGATCCTCAAACATGCATTCCGTCCACTTCTTGAGCTCAGTGGGAATAAGAGAAGAGATGTATTTTATTTTTTGAAATGAGACTAATGAGCCCTTGTCGATCGCAGTGCACTTTAGTTGAGCCAAACTATATAAATCACTCAAGTAACAGGACCATCTCATAAAACCTGTGAGAGACGCAATAAGAATATGGAGGATTTTGTAGACTGCTATTCATACACTAGGGCCAGTATTCACAAAGCATTTCAGAGTAGGAGTATGATCACACTATCGTATGATCAGGGGGGACCAGAGCCCTTATCCAAAAAGCGTCCCAGAGTAGAACATTTGTCGCATGTGCTGAGAATAAACTCTTATGGGTAAAAATAAAAACTATGAATGAAACCTCTTTATTCATAAGAGTCCCACTTAGGAGACAGATACTTAGGATCTAATGAGCTCAGTGTTGCCAACTCATTTTCAGGGTAAGTTGCTAGAGGCAGGTTGATTTGTTGCTAAAAGTTGCTAAATGACGTTGTGATGTCATTGCGTGATAACGTAAAACTGCGTCATTACATAGAATAAACAATAACGTTACTCAAATTGACTGGCCATCTCGGCAAAAAATATGATTTGACATTTGTTCAGGTTACAGACTCCCACTCTTTTCTGTACTTCTGGCTGTGCAATTTTGATTGAGACATGTTGATTGATGTTGTAAGTTCTGTTCAAGTTCAAACATTCGTGACCAACTATATTCATTGGGTTTGGCTCGTCGAACACGTACTACTGCTGCTGCAGTCAGCCAACAATAATTTTCAATTTGCTGAAATTGTTGCTGGCCTGCTGCGGCCTGTGCACGAGCTGAGTGCCTGCTGCTGACATCACTCACAATGCACTTTTGCAGCCAGGCACATGTGTTGTGACTGAGTGTGTGACAGAGAAAATCGTTTTTGTGTCATTTAGAGGGAAAAGGTGTGCAGTGTAGCATTTGAGTCACTTTTCAAAAGTTGCCAAAAGTTCAAAATACATTTTTAAGTAGCTAAATTTGTTGCTAGGTGTTGTTTGAAAAGAAAGTTGCCAGGGTAGTCTGAAAAGTTGCTAAATCTAGCAACACAATTGCTAAGTTGGCATCACTGAATGAGCTGCCCTAACCAGTTGAGTTAATAGCAGGTGTCATTATAATAGAAAAAGGCAGTGAGTCAATGGTTCCTGCGCCACATGCAACTGCTTTGGAGTTGCTAACATAATGTTTTGGTATATGATCACTCCATAAATAATGTAGACCTACATGCAACAGTGTCTCTTGCGCTTTTGACAATGATGTTGCATGATGCCTATTTCACATGATATGCCTAAATACTTAAAACCACTAGTCCAATGAATACGTTTCTTTCGATTATTGAATTAGCTACATCATGTTATTATTGAAGCGCAACATCACATAAAAATAAACAAAAATCCCTAAATTGGGCATGCTTAAAGTTGGGAAATTGAAGGCATCTAGGACTTATGTTAATTTTGATTTGTGTTTGATGGGAAAAAAATCAACATTTGTTTCAAACGTATGCAATGTTGTATGCAACCCAGACAGCACACATACATCTCACAGAAGTCAGCCTGAAGGCGGGATATAATTAGTAGATCGGGGTCCATTTAGAAGGTTGGCACGAGGGCGTGTAGACATCGAAATGGGGCCGAGTGTAACAATGCTGCCTTCTCTCGATGCATAATCATTCCTCACCCGCTGGGGCCACATTTCACATCTTTTATGCATAGCCTACCCATGGACAGTCAAACATCTACGGGTCATGGTTGGCAATACTTTTACCAGAAAAGATGTATAAAGCCTATAAGCTTAAATTAATTAATTCAAAACGCATTTTCTGACAACAGGACACCACTTGGCTCAAATGTTATCATTTTTTGTAAATATATTCATCACACATTCACTGCAAAAATCAATTAGCCTGTAATAAAACCTTAATTCCATCTTTATCGAGCTAACTGGACACCATCTGCATTAGATATATTTTTGTTACATGTGATGTTTCAGTTTCTCTGTTCCTTGTTTCTCTCTTTATGCTGGAGTTCTTTTAAGAACTTGATTGTATAGCAGTAGCCTGATAAACATTAACTTGAACCTTTTCTTTTCATTTTACTTACAAACAAAATCCCTTATAGTCCATTATAGTCCCATTTAGCTCAGTTGGTACAGCATGGTGCTTGAAAAACCAGGGTTGAGGGTTCAATTCCCATGGGGGACCAGTATGAAAATGTATGCACCCACCACTGTAAGTTGCTCTGTAGAACACTCTCTGCTAAATGAAAAGCATATTGTGTTTCATTATTGCCAGTGTAATTTTGCTAATAATATTTTATATATTTTCCATTCAAATTTGATGTTAACACTCATTTGGTAATGAGTATTTCAAATCGTGTAGTGAAACATTATTTGCTGTTGGATCCGACCTCAAATAAAGGTATTTTTAATGTTGTCTGTAGAGAGCTAGAGGCATCAACATCAAGTCACTTTCCCCGGTCAATTGTAAGTGCAGTTATTGTGAAGTAGAAACGTCTAGGAGCAACAACGACTCAGCTGCGAAGTGGCAGGCAACACAAGCTCACAGAACGGGGATGATGAGTGCTGAAGCGCCTAGCGCGTAAAAATTGTCTGTCATCGGTTGCAACACTCACTACCAAGTTCCAAACTGCCTCTGGAAGCAATGTCATCACAATAACTGTTCCTAGAGAGCTTCCTGATATGGGTCTCCATGGCCGAGCACCCACACACAAGCCTAAGATCACCATGCGCAATGCCAAACATCAGCTGGAGTGGTGTAAATCATTCCACCATTAGACTCTGGAGCAGTGGAAATGTGTTCTCTGGAGTGATGAATTCCGCTTCACCATCTGGCAGTCCGACGGACGAATCTAGGGTTTGCTAGGAGAACGATACGTGCCCGAATGCATAATGCCAACGGTAAAGTTTGGTGGAGGAGGAATAATGGTCTGGGGCTTTTTGCCATTGCTCCGGCCAGGCCCCTTAATTCAAGTGAAGGGAAATCTTAACACAACAGCATACAATGACATTCTAGACGATTCTGTGCTTCCAACTTTGTGGCAAAGGGCCCTTTCGTGTTTCAACATGAGTCTTGTGGAGCACACACCCATTTGCTTAAGTCTCTATTTGTTAGAAACGAAACTATGACAATAACCACATAACCCTCCCATTGGAAGATAACAATTTGGTCCATACAGTATAAAATCAGGATAGTCAGTGAGGTATCTAATCAGACACTAATTTTCTTTGTCGTGAAACAGACACTCATTTTCTTTGTCGAGACCACAAGATGGCTTTCTCTTGCCCAACTACGAAGTAAGTGATCTCTCTCTCTCACTCACACATAAACAACAAGTAATTGGTTCATCATCCATGTCTGAAATATTTCCCTTAAGTATTGTTAGTTCTAAACTATTTTGATTGAACTGCTGTCTTTTTTTAAACCAGAATGGCTCAGACCTCCTTGAAAATTAGGCTGCAGGGTTTGGAATGCCACTTCACCTGGAAGCTGGACGACAACAGATCTAAACTTCAAAGCCTCAGAGAATCCATGATTGACATCAGCAGCAGCGAGGGGGTTCTCTGTTCCTGGACGGGTCATCTGTACAACTTCCTGGCTTACCTACACCACGCTTTGGGCTCCACAGAGGACGCTCTTCAATGCCTGAAGAAGGCTGAAGAGGCCATTCACCTAAACAGCCCAGACGACGTGGAGCTAAGTCTGGTGGTCCACTATGGGAACTTGGCCTGGGTGCACTATCACCAAGGGGAGCTGACAGAGAGCCAGACCTATGTGGAGAAGGTGGGGAGACTACTGCGGGACAACCCCTCACCCTGCCCAGGTGTAGTGTGGGGAGAAAGGGCCTGGACTTTGAATAAGTTTGATGTAAGCAAGAAAGCAGAAGCACTAGATTGCTTCCGGAAGGCCTTAAAGGGGGACCCTCAGAACAAGGTGCTGCGCTGCGGCTACGCCATGGCGTTTAATAAATCTGTTGAAAATAAAAACATTACCCCGAAGCTGCGATCTGAGATGTTGGAGCACCTACGGATTGCTAGAGAATTGGATCCAGAAGATTTGTACATCACAGTGATGTACCTGCAGAGGCTTGCAGAGAGCGGCCAGGTTGAGGAAGCACGTAAACTCTCAAAGGAAGTGATAGAGAAGCCTTTGGACAGCTTTGGTGGATTTGGAATCTTGCTATATTTTTTACGAGATTACGTCTCTCATGATTCAAGCATTGACCTGGCAAGAAGGACCCTGGAGAGACACCCCAATTCACGCCAGCTGAAGAGACATCTTGGGAAGTGTTACAAATGGAAGATTTTCTCTCAAGAAGAGAAAAGGAACCCAATGAGGCATATTCTGATTGAAAATGCAGTCAGCCTTTATGAAGAGGTGGTCGCACTCTACCCAAAATCCCTTGCAGCTAAACTGGAACTGTCTGCCATGTACAAAGAATCTGGCAGAGTTGATAGAGCAGATAAGATGTTCGAGGACCTGCTTCTTGATAGGGAAGGAATGGAACCACAGAATTTACAAAAAATCTACAACTGGTATGCCCAACATCTGTTTTATGCAAAACAAGATGCTTCCAGGTCAATTGATTTCCACAAGAAGGCAGTAGAGATTATGCTACCCACTGACCAACGTGATAGCAGTATTCATGTTCTGTTGTCCATTGTCCGTAATGGAGGTGACAGAGCGAAGGAAATTGTGAACTTTCTGGATGGCCTTGATGGAGAAGGTGCTGTCGGAAAATTCTAAACCTTTTTTCCAATAAAGGCTTGAATTAAGTAGAACTGTCTGCTGAATCAGTCAAATGTGCATCACCTTTTTAATATTGATTAATGTAGAAAATATATTTACTATACCAAACACCACTAGGAAAAATCTAGGGCAATCTAGGACACAGTTTGATTTAGAAGAAACTGAATACCTTAGTATTAAAAAGATCTGCACTCAATTGCATGACCATCAATACTAAAACTTGAAAGTAAATTCAATGCTGATAATAAAGTCTTATAAATATGTAGGCCAACATGACAAACATCTGTCTGGAATCCACATTTTGAATTGAGTCTGTAAAAATGTACTTTGGACTAATGTACTGTAGACAAACGAATATGTTATTTTACATGTTTCATTATAGAGTAGAGGCCCTGTATAGCCTCACAGACAGACTATCCAGAGCAATAGGATCGTATTGCTTTTATTTTCTTCACACTGGACACAATAGATTGTGTTCCTGGAAAAGGTATGTAATGTGTAATATTGTACTGTCAAATATATTGTAAGTTCTTGTGAAAATAAAGGTAGTATGTTAAGAGATCATTAATTAAAGAAATACAGTAACAGCAAACAATTCCAAGTTATTTTATAATACACCACTATCCCAGTAGTTTACTACAATTTCCTAATGCATAGCTGTGGATATCTAGTTGAAATTGTACAACAAAATACATTGACTATGACCAGCTATGGTCTGCGTTTGATTAAGGCTCTGAAGGTCATGCATACGGTATAAGGTCATGGTACACAGTCAGAGACAGAACACCACAATACAGCACAGAATGTTTCAGTGGAAAGCAATGGGGAATGAAGTGTGACAATGGTCAGTTGGCATCAAAATACATCTTCTCCGTAGTAGCTCCAGAAATCACAGCATCATTTGGGCGGCAGGTATTCTAGTGGTTAGAGTGTTGGGCCAGTAACCGAAAGATTACTAGATTGACTCCCCGAGCTGACAAGTTAAAAAGCTGTTGTTCTGACCCCGAACAAGGCAGTTAAGAAGGCTGTTCCTAGGCCGTCATTGTAAATAAGGATTTGTTCTTAACTGACTTAACATTGCTCCTTCAGTTTTATACAGACAACTACTTATCTCGAAAGGGTTTGACAAAAAAAATGATTTTATGTGTATAAGGCGCCACCTGGTGTTTTAATGAAGACAATCCATAACTCTCCATCATCTCATGCGTCACAACCAGTTTAGCATCCATAAATTCACCCATGTGTCTCTATTTGTCATTGATTGACTGACCTGCTGAAGTCCGGTCAAGGAAAACTCCTGGCCTTAAACATAACATTCTCATTCCATCTCTCTTCTCCTGTCTCTGGTGGTGGTAGCTATTCATAGTAGGTGAATCCAGTGTGAGGAATATGTGAACCCTGGGCTCGTTAATATACATTCTGTCCCGTACTCTTCGATTGTATATCCTGTTTCTCTATTTGGTTATCTCTCCCCTAACCTAATCTGTCAGGCCTCCCCAACATCCTGGATCTGACATGAAGAAAAAAAACTTTCGGGGGAGGTTCTCTTCTGCACTGTTCAACCAATCCAGTAAATGTGGAGTCACCTCGTGTCTGCCAGCAGGGGAGGACCTAACACCTCAGCTCGTGCTGTATGGGGTGGGCCGAAGGCCCATTCCATCAAAGGCCTTCACCAAGCTCTGGCCCACCCTCACGTGCCTGAAGGAAGCACTGTGGTCCTCCCGTAACCTGCTGGTAGCGAAAAACGTAGAGACCACCCCCCAGGCAGTGGCCACGGTAGCCACGGAAGCCCTGGGGTGGTACGGAAGGAAGGGGGCCTCGACCCCAGGCGAAGGGTCCCCCACAACACCCTAGGTCCCGGCGGCCACGGCCTGACAGCGCTGCGGCGCCTAGGGCGATGCGCCTAGGGGAGGGATCTCCTCTGGGCCCCGAAGGATGGGACGATGATCTATTCAGAAGAGCAGGATGAGGTGAGCTTGATAAAGGACTCACCCCGCTCCTGTACAAGGGACCGAAGACAGCCTTTTAACAAAGTGACTTTTTAACATGTTTTTCATGTCTTAAAAATGTTTTACCTTTGTTAGATCATTAGTACACATTTTAAATGGCTTTTACAGATTTGATGTTTTTACAAGGAAAGTACTTTTATTCATGGTTGTTTTCATTGGTTTTAACAACATGTACTTTTTAACAAATTTAAATGTAACTTTCAAATGCTGTGTTTTATGCTTTGTTGCCGTTTTTATGTGTATCAATGATGTAAAAAATGTATGAGCTGTTTTTAAAGGAATGTGTCAATAAAACTTTTCCAAAAGAAAAAAGTAACTGTGGAGTAGTTCAAATGGAGTGTCGCCACAGATAGAACAATGAGACAGATATTTCACTAGGTGTATAAATGTGAAGCATCCGGAAGCATCCGCCAGCAAGCCTATTTGCGGGCAATGGGAGAAGATGGAATGAGATGGATTTTGATCGACATCCTGCAAATCTTCACATCAATGAAACATTTGATCTCAATGCAGTTTTCTGTTCCCAAAACTAAAATATGTTATGAACAGAACATACAAAGTTTTGTAGACTTCACCCTTTGCCAAAGCTTTTAAAAAATTGCGCTGTTTAAGAGTGCAAAGGTGAATTGAGTTCTTACACACACACACACACACACACACACTTCAGAGTAGGCGTTCCCAAACGGAAATATGCAGCTGTAGACTAGAATGCGCCAATAGGTTCTGCCCACTATGACTCATTTGTTCCTATTGGAAACGACAAGCTTTTTATTTTATTTTTGTCTAACGTTTTTGTCTCTTTTTTTTACAACACAATTTTTGATTGTTTTAATGTATTTAGAAGCCCTCGAATGAATTACATCCAAAATCAAGGCAACATTTCTTCAGCCAATGGCTGGGCCACAAATTCAATACTAAAATATCCAACTTGTCATGTCTGATGCAACAAAAACTATTCTAATGACATGCCACTATCGTTGTTGTCTCGTTGTTAACGTCCAAAAGCGGATTTGGTTCACAAGCTCTCTTTCCATTTCTTCTGAAAACCAGAACCAGATCTGGTTAGGGGACTCGGCAGAGGCACAGATAATCGATTATATTGACCAGAAACTCCAGAGAGAAATAGTAATTACGTATTTTTGAGGCACACGAACTCTGAATTGTGTTTTTGTAGTTTTGTTTTTGGATAAACGCCAAAAATAAGGTCAGCGGCAAACACAGGTTTAGGAGATCTTAAACGTGTTTTTGTAATCTTTATCAGGCTAATGTCACTTAAAAAAATAAATAATTTAAAAGCACATAAAGGCTTCATCATTAATAAAGGTCATGTTAACTGACTTATATTATTTCACAGAATCATGTATGTTAACCTCAGACCTTATTTTCGGCATTTAGTCCAAAACCCTTCTCTTTCCCAATAAATAATCCACATTGGAATACATGAACCAAAGATTATGGTCATACTGACAAAATACATGTTTCACAGCCATAACAATGGGAGTTGTTGTTCACAAAGCGGCACAGAGAGCTGTCTAGCTCCCGCTTATCCTTTCTTTGGATTGGTGGATATATCTCATTATTGTAAACCTCTTTTGAATATTCGATGAGGGTTGTTGACGTCAACCGCCCATATTCAATAGAGAGATGCTATGCTACTAACCTCAGACCATGCATCTCAAGACAACTCTGATTACGTTATTTTTTTCAAAGTTGCTGGGTTGCCACGCACACTCGTAACAGCAATTAGCAGTAATTAGCATTACGAAACCTATTTTCAATCAAATAAACCTCACGTAGCAAATAAGCCATGCATTTTTTTATTTACCAAATTCGAAACTCCATACAATTGATTTCCTTACAAAAAGTCCTTGCTTGGTTGGGGAAACAACAAAAAAACGTCATGCTGGAGGGAGACAAAATTTCCCCCGAGTTGGGTCTTCCTCTCTAGCTGAACGAACCAGAGGAAATGTATTTCCAGGTTTAATGACTACAACAAAGATATGTACAGTGGGGCAAAAAAAGTATTTAGTCAGCCACTGTCCACTATCCCAAAATATGTTTTCTGTATAGTTCACAGTGAGCAAATGAAGAAATGAGCTGGGCAAAGTCAAGCACGAGATACTGGCGCGTTGTAGCAACTATTTGCATATTGTCGTTAGGTAACGCCTTCTCTGTGAAGTACGCGTGTGCACAAACTCAATTCAAAATTGCACTCCTTCTAAACAACGCATTTTTTTTTTTTTTACTTTAGCATTGTGTCAACTCTATAAAACTTAGTGCACTGTGTTCGTAACATATCTTAGTTTGGGGAACTGAAAAATGTATTGAGATCAAATTTTTCATCGATGAGCCAATTAACAGGCCCAGTTTGACCAGAGATACTTTAGAGGAGACGGAAAACTCCATAATTCTCTTGATAACGTCATTGACGATGCATGGGCAACGTACACAAAGGGTGTGCATTCTGAGCTATTTTGGGACACAGAGCGTCTCTCCTTCAAAAGGGTGAATGGGAGTCAATTGGGTGCCAGCTCAAATCAAATCAAATGTTATTGGTCACATACACATGTTTAGCAGATGTTATTGCGGGTGTAGTGAAATGCTTGTGTTCTTAGCTCCAACAGTGTAGTAATATCTAACAATACACACAAATCTAAAAGTAAAGTAATGGAATTAAATAAATATTAGGACGAGCAATGTCGGAGTGGCATTGACTAAAATACAGTACAATAGAGTACAGTATATGGATATGAAATGAGTAAAGCAATATGTAAACCTTATTAATTACGGTGCAGGGTTGAGTAACCAGGTGGTAGCCAGCTAGTGATGCCTATTTAACAGTCTGATGACCTTGAGACAGAAGCTGTTTTTCAGTCTCAGCTTTGATGCACCTGTGCTGACCTCGCCTTCTGGATGATAGCGGGGTGAACAGGCCGTGGCTTGGGTGGTTGATGTCCTTAACAATCTTTTTGGCCTTTCTGTGAAATCGGATGCTGTAGGTGTCCTGAAGGGCAGACAGTGTTCCCCCGGTGATGCGCTGGGCAGACTGCACCACACCTGGAGAGCCCTGCAGTTGCGGGCAGTGCAGTTGCCGTACCAGGCGGTGATACAGCCCAACAGGATGCTCTCAATTGTCCATCTGTAAGAGTTTGTGAGGGTCTTAGGGACCAAGCCAAATTTCTTCAGCCTCCTGCGGTTGAAGAGGCGCTGTTGTGCCTTCTTCACCTCACTGTCTCTGACCATTTCAAATCATCAGTGATGTGTACGCTGAGGAACTTGAAGATTTCCACCTCCACTGCGGTCCCTTCAATGTGGATAGGGGTCTGCTTCCTCTGCTTTTTTCTGAAATCCACAATCAGCTCCTTTAGTTTTGTTGACGTTGAGGGAGAGGTTATTTTTCAGGCACCACTCTGCCTGGGCCCTCACCTCCTCCCTGTAGGCTGTCTTTTTTTATTTGTTTTTTATTTAACCTGTCAGATAAGAACATATTCTTATTTACAATGACGGCCTATACCGGCCAAACCCGAATGACGCTGGGCCAATTGTGTGCCACCCTGTCTCGTCATTGTTGGTAATCAGGCCTACTATGGTTGTGTCTTCGGCAAACCTGATGAATGAGTTGGAGGTGTGATTGACCACACAGTCATGGGTGAACAGGGAGTACAGGAGGGGGATGAGTCCTACCTACCCTTGTGGGAACCCTGTGTTGAGGAACAGTGAAGTGGAGGTGTTGTTTCCTACCTTCACCACCTGGGGGCGGCCAGTCAGAAAGTACAGGACCCATTTGCACAGGGCGGGGTTCAGACCCAGGGCCCAGAGCTTGATGATGGTACAATGGTGTTGAAGGTTGAGCTATTGTCAATGAACAGCATTCTTAGATATAAGTATTTGATGAGAGGGCGGAAAATGAGGTTTTGTTTGAAACTGTTAGTGAGTTAGGTGAAGATAATAGCACAGAGAGTGAGAATGAGTGGGTTACAGTGGAAAAAAAGGGAAACAAGAAATGTACAGTTGTGGTGGAAACTAGGAAACCCCTAGACTCATTTTTAGTCGGAGTGAGGGTATTGGACCAATGCTACCTGGGAAATCTGTTTAACGTCTCTAGGAAAATCTGGAATGTGTTGAAGGAAAGTGTTAAGTCAGTGAGAATCACAAGAAGTGGTCTTATTTAGATGTTTCATGTCTGCGGAGCAGAAGAAGCATGTTTTAATACTCAAAAAGATAATCGATGGAATGCTTCCTGTATGGATTTTCTGAAGCAGGGCGCCTATCAAGAGGGTTATTTCTGGGGTTGCGTAAGAAGTAAAGGCAGATGATATAACTGAAGACATACTGTAGATGGATGGAGTGGTTGTTGCACGTTGACTGACCTGTAATGGTGGATGGTGAAAATACATTTACTTCATCCATACTAGTGTTCTTTAATGAAGAGTGTTTCCCTTCCCATATAAAGTCAGGATTCATGACTTTTGTGCACAAACTATTTCAGTGTCATTAATGCAGATGATTTGGTCATATGTCAAATGTGTGCAGACGGGAAGAGTATCATATGCCAGATTAAATTAAATGCTGCAATTGTGGTGGCGATCATGCGTCCAAAATCCTGGAGTGCCCTTTTAGGGTGAAGGAGACCGAGGTGGAAAGAGTAAGGGGTGTCCAGTGTCTCCTATCTGGAAGCTGTGAGAAGAGTGGAAGGAGCGAGTGGCGGTGAAGAAACAATGGTAGTAGAGCCACACTAGTTTCTCATTAAACAAGGGATCATGAAATGTTACATGTTAAAAAGATGGACTTTGTATTATTTATTGTAATGGTCATAAACTGTACAGCACAATCAAAGAAGAAGTCTGAGAAAATTGGAATCATTATGAATGCTGATTAATGTTTTTTAGATTTTTGCTATTTCACAGCCGAGGCCTTGCAAGAAATCTTGTCTTTGAATGTTCCACTCTCACAGGCCCCTGAGCCTGTGTAGGGATGCAGTTTGGAATGGACTGTGATTGAAAAACGTGAGATGCGTTTTGTTTGTTGAAGTGTCTATTTTTTGTATTTTGTATGATGTAATTTTCCCCACTTTTCTGCAATGGATTTTTGTATTTTCTCCTTCAATATCCCGTCCAGCTAATGTACTATCAAAATTGGATGCCAAACGCCGTTTAACCCAAATGAAGAAGAAGGAAATGAGAAGGCTGAACCAAAGATTTTTATAAATTAAACAAGAAATCCTATTGCACGTTCTAGCACACGTCTGCATATTTCCGTTAGGGAACGCCTACTTTGTGACGTGTGCAATAACTCAATTTGTCTTTGCACTCCTAAACAGCGCAATTTAAAAAAAACTTTTGCCACGGGTAAAGTCAAGAAAACTTTTCCCACTCTGTTCATAACCAATTGTAGTTTGGGGAACAGAAAACTGTATTGAGATCAATTGTTCAATCGATGAGAAAATTTACAGAATGTCGGCCAAAACGCCAGTAGTCTTCCTCTCACTACCATATTTGTTAGGGAGTGGAAACGCCAACCGGATGCTTCACATTTATACATCCAGTAAAATATCTGTCTTATTGTTCTGTCTGTGGCTGAACCACTTCTTCCTCATTCGCACATTTCAGAGTTTGCGTTTCCCCGGTTCTAAATAATCTCCTGTTTGTCTTGAAGAATTGCAATCGCAGAAGAATGAATTATGTGAGATCTGACATCACTTAAAGGTTCGTGATTTTAAATAGTAAATCAAAATGCAATTTATCGTTTAGTTGATAATGTTTTATTTCGGCTCTCGTTCGAGTGTTACCGTTTATTCATTGGCCTAAACGTTATTACGGGAAAAAAAAACGTTTTATTGAGTTATTGCGGTAATCCACAATTATCTATGGATTGTCAGAAGAAAATGGGTGAATTGCTTATATATACACACACACATATATATATATAGCTTGTTTTGATAGCTTCGATGTATTCTATCCGTATTTATGGAAACATCTCATTCTTTCAAGTTGGCACTGTGTGACTCATCCTCAGGTCCGGCAGTGCTAGTCGTCAGTGGTCCAATTTGAAGTGCCATTCTGTTTTTCTATCCTTCATTAGCCTATGGGCTATTTTGAAGTACCCTAGAAACAATAACAAAACATCATTGCCAGTAATCACTTTGCTAATGGTGTGTGGTTGTAGGCAGTTACTATTTCAGGCAGAGAGTACTGCAATTTTGTAAAAGTTTTTTTGTTTTATGGTTTTCCATTGAGTCAGTGTATTTTATTTTGTCCCCTTTAAGTTATGGGTTGTAAGTAGCACAATATTGGACTAAAGGAGCTAGCGTTACTCCTTTGTCAAAGAACCATACAAATACTCCATCTGAACGTGAAATTGATTCTCAATTGCTGTATGTCTCTGGAAACATAAATCCATCTACTTTCATATCAAAATAATTTCACAAATGCAAAAAACACACTTAATGTACACTGTTTAACCGGTTTAACACAATTGCAGACGACAGTTATTTTACAGTGACAGCACGTTTGTGGAGTCAGTCTTCTGTTTATACACAGGTGGTCGGAGACACAGATAGCTAATTAGCACAGGTAGTCCACTTTGGGATTGGGTTGGCGGATCGCATCCAACTTTTAGGTGCATATACCGCCACCCACGGTCTAGGAGTGTGAGGCCAGTCACGGCCTACCTACAATAAATTCTAGTACTACAAAATTGTGGAAAAAGGAAAATTACCCTGCCAACTATTATCCCTCACAAAAAAACACCACCTCATTCCACTATTTAACCGTATCTAATCTTACTACTGGCCAATGGTCTGGGAAGACAGATACTATCACACAACACCCCCTGCAACTCTTCTGCAGTAAAACCTTGCAATCCCAAGGACTTCTTTGCAGCTGCCAACACAACCTCTATTTTCTGTGACTTACTTTTTCTGTAGTACAGTTGACAACCATGGCTAAGAATGCTAAGAAAACCCACCATACTGAAGCACATTCTTCCCATCCCCCTGTATTGGTCTCTGCTTATTCACGGGAATCCTCTCAGGATCCCTCACCCTGTACCCATCTTACTCTACCAATCTCTTCACTGCTTCAGCATACAACACTTTCTTTACTACTCTGACCATGGAAACCTCAACCTGCTTTTCTCTCACCGGACACCTCTGATTTCCTGCCCCATGGGCAACCCCTCGGCTAGCACACACAACTTTCTCCACCGATACTACACATTCCTTCATCTCATGTCCTCTTGCACACTTCTCAAATCTAAGAATCTCCCTCTTACACACTGCTGCCACATGACCATAAGCTTGGCACCTAAAACACTGTAGTACTTTTGGAACATAATCTCTCACGGGATAACTGACACATCCTACATTGACCTCGTAGGGCAAAGACGGCATCAAAACTTAGCAGGACAGACAATGTCTTCACTGTTTCACCACGTTCCTACCTCGTCTGTGTCACACCAAACGCCAGGCGTCACAGACACCAGGGATCTTCGATTTCAGCTGATCCTCCTCAACACTTAATGCCACCCCCTTTACCACTCCTTTCCAACGTCGCCCTGCTCCAGGGAGCGAAGCAAGTCACAGTTCTTGTTGCGTGGTCCAGTTGTGTTTCGGAGGACGCACGCCTCTCCTGAGTCCATACGGGAGTTTCGGCGATGAGACAAGACTGTAACTACCAATTGGATACCAGCAAATTGGGGAGAAAATGGGGTAAAACAAACAACGTTCCACTTTTCTCATTTCTTTCTTGTCCACCATCTTCTCCTTTATCAGATCTTCCAGAAGGCTTGTGTAATCCACCACTCCATATTTACTCATATGTTCATATGTTGTTAGCCATCTCTCCTGTTATGTCTCTCTCACGTCTATCGCTTAGATTCTGCCAGTCCACTCTTTCTTCCATCTGTTTTCCATAAACTAGTGCTGTGACATAGAAATATGGCAGTATGGGAACCCTAACCGTATAAAGTTGATCAAACCTTTGTTTTTTGGCCGTTATTTCTCACCGATATGAAAGACAGCGAAGGTCCTTATGCTTCCAAAACCATACCGCAAGCGATGTGTGTTAATGTTCAGACGGAGTGTAGTGGCTCTTAACAAATCCCCCCCCCTAAGTAAGACGCCTTCGTCCAATGACTCTTATGTGTAATGTAATGAGGGGTTGGGTTAAATGCGGAAGACACATTTCATTTGAAGGCATTCAGTTGTACAACTGACTAGGTATCCCCCCTTTCCTTTCCTAATGGAACTGAGAGTCATGATCAAGGGCTTGGGATGTAGGATAGGCTACTGTAGAGTCAAAAGAGTGGTATTTTGGAGTTAAAATAGTTTAGGCTTTAGCTGTTATCAGTATTTTGTCTTGATTTTTAAGGCTAATGTCAGTGCTTTACATAGGGGAACAACCTGACATCTCGTTGTTGTAGGCCTATAATGTTTGTTGAGCTGTAGATTATGGAAAATACAAATAGCCAAGTGAAGTAAGTCATGGGAGGAAATGTTGCCAGTGTAAAATGTTACTCTGAATAAAAAAAAAATCCTGGCTCTACAACTTTCATACCTCATCATAGTCTTTGACCTGAGGGAAATTTCAAAAAACAGACTAATTCCACCTAAAAGTCATGAACAACTTTATGGTGTATATTTTGTATCATATGCTAGGCTACTATTGCTGTTTACAGGGGAAATGCCAAATAGTTGTTCAGCATCTTAATGGCCTATGGGAAATTCCAGCGAAATGTCTCAGAATGGACCAACCAAACAAATTAAATGTGTGTCTACAGAACCACTTCGGGGGGAGCGTATACCCCAAAAAACAGACTTATACATATTGGCATGTTGGAGAAAAAGCTAATAATGGACGTTATAGATGTGTCATGAAATGGACAAGCTTTTTGGGGAGACTGAACATAATTAGCGATGTGAGTTTGTAAGTCCTACGTTAATGCATGGATGGCCATTTTGAAGGAAAGGCTTGGCTGAATACAAAAACAATCATTTTGATCAAGAAATCAATCATAACACATTTGTAGTCATCTGGAATAGGGATGCACAATTTATTGGTGAACATATCGGAATCAGCCGACATCAGCTACAAATGGCAACATCGGTATCGGCCCGATGTCTAGTTTAACATCGATGTGAATAACCGATGTCAAAGCTGACATGCATACCTATATGACGTAATGACGCCAAGGAAAATTTTTCGCTACACGTGCAACACAGCATTCCTAACCTAGCCCACAATGTCTGCTATGTGGATCGAGCAGTCATTTGAAAGAGTAAGAAAATTTCAGCGAGACAACTCAAAAGGCGAAATCCATTAATGCCAAGATAATGGAATTCATTGCTCTTGACAGTCAACCGTTCTCTGTCATGGGTGATGTTGGCTTTTGCTAATGGCTTCAGCACCGGTACACACTAACGTTACCAACTGCACTGTTATTCAGATGTTGCCCTACCGGAGTTACACAGTAATAACGTCACTGCTATTAGCTTCACAGCATAGCTAGCTTTTGCTTGGTACCTAGAGATCACCAATACAACCAGCATGAAAACAATGACCAGTAGAAACTGCAGTCATTTTCACTGTTCTTAGCAATGATTTAGGAATCCTTGTGAGTAAGTATTAGCTAGGTAGCCACTTGTTGTTTTCCTATTTAAATTGAACTTCAGTTCATGAAAATAAATAGCTAGCCAGCTACTTAACCTTGACGCCCAAAGCTAATGTTATAAGCAGCCAGACAACTTCATCTGGCTAGTGAGGCTTGACCTGACCGGGTTATGTGTTGTGAAGCTAGCCACAATAAGAATTAGGCACAATAGTGGAATTTGCTGTTTGACTTCAAAATAAAAGTACCTCTTTGAAAGTGATGCAGAAGGTTACAATTGGTGGAATCATGCCATATTTAGACTAGATAATGTTAAACAAGGTTGGAATGTGACGCAATGAAATGGGGTATCAGTCTACTCGGTGACACCCACAGAACACAACTGTAAAGAGTTTACGCAAATAGCATTGTAGCTCTTATCGCGGGACTGTGACTATGTGAAATCACCTCCCCAGTTAGCCTATTGTGTGTATTGACATTAATTTTGCACTCTACAGCTTTACCTAAGAATTGGGAATCAATGAAATGGGGTAACACTCAATACCCAATATATTTTCTCCCAATGTGCTCCTCATCAGACTCAGCATCCACACAGTATTGTTATTCCTTAGGAATAGTGTTCAATACACATAGGTTGACAATAAATGTGGCTCAATTCACAGTTGTTTCAGAATCCCGCAATAAGAGCTACCATGCTAATGTTCTCTGGGTGTCACTGAGTAGACTGATACCCGTGTCATTAATCCACAATCCATAGGTAAGGCTGTACAGTGAAACACGTATGCCCCCCAATGCAATTCTAAAGTATAATTAATCCAGTGTGATTAACAGATTTGCCAAATTAACAAATTGTCTTTTGTTGATTTTATATAACAACATTCCAACCTTGTTTGGCATGAGCTACTAAAACAAGTATGGCATAATTCTACTATTTGTAATCATTTGCATCACTGTCAATAAAATATTTTTATTTTGAAGGCTAACCGCAAAGTTCACTATTGTGGCTAATCCTTATTGTGGCACGCTTCACATAGATGTGTCCGACCACCATTAATCAAATAAGAACTGTCTTATAAATTAGGGTTCTTTTAGATGATGACACATAGCTCCATAGTTAGCTAGCTAACTGTAGCCACTGAAACAGATTATGCCGTTTTGCTATGTTTTTGGGGAAGAACATTGTTTGCATCCATGAGCTAGCTAGCTTTTCTTTATGACCAGCACTGTAGGTGTGCGAGACAACTTCACCAGCATCATAGCATCGGTATCGACGAATCGTTGTGACATATGAAATACGAGTGATTGTGTAATAACTACGTAAAAAAATGTATGAACGCCTTAAATGATTACGTGCAGTCATATTCAGGTCTTGATTGGTCAACATGCTTATTTGACGTGTATCTTTTTTGACATGCAAAGACCCAAACGGCGTTCCATAGAAATCCTGGTTGAGAATGAAACAAATGAGCAACGAAACAGCACAGCAAGTAAGTGAAATAAATAGGTTTTGATTATGTTTTACTGGTAATGGGGACATACGTAAATGCCAACAAAATAACTTTTTGGTCAGTGTGGTGTGTGTGTAATCTTTTTTTTACTAGGCAAGTCACTTAAGAACAAATTCTTGTTTACAAATGACGGCCTACCCCGGCCAACCCCAGACGACGCTGGGTCAATTGTGCAGTGCCCTATGGTACTCCCAATCACGGCCGGATGTGATACAGCCTGGATTCGAACCAGGGACTGTAGTGATGCCTCTTGCACTGATATGCAGTGCCTTAGACCGCTGCATTCATGTGTGTGTGTTAACTATTTAACTGTACTAGAATGCTTAAAAGGCTGCCAAAAATGTCATATTGGTGCGTCACTAGTTTGGAAGGTTTATGTTCAGTCTCCCAAAAAGCTTGTTAATTTCATGACCCATTCATAATGCCTACAATTTCTTTATTTCTCCAAATATTTAGACGTCTGCTTTTTTGATTATATGCTCACCCCATTATGGCATTTCCTTTCCTATTTAGGCTAAATTATGGTTCCTTCCTATCTAAACACAATCAAAATGTTACATGAACTGAGCTACTATTTACTCCCTTAATAGCGCTATGCAATAGTGATTCTTTGACACAAATAAAAATGAATTATACATTTGCCAAATTAGTTATTGTAAGGCTTTTCATCTAATTGTTTACTGGAAGCAAATTCTTTACAGATGCAATGCGATCCGTTCTGTTTGGTTCTCGCAGTGCTTACTTCCTTCCATGACACACAGTTCAATTTTTGGCTACAGTGCGTCACTCCTCTCTCTCTATATTTAGAGGTGCAGGCTGCTTCCTCAAGAAGGCTGAGGCTCTTCAGAGTTAACATGTGATTTTGTGTTATGATTCTACTGAATCACCTCGCAATGCATAGTACACAATAACAACGTGTTTGAAGAAGTAAACTAGCTCTCAAGCTGATTACGAAATCCTCCAAAAAGTTGCAAGGACATTTAATAATTTAGTCAAATCCTATTTATTTTTCAGGTTTTGGGCTGCAGCTTGATCAGAGTTGATGAGATGCTGGCGTGAGGGGTGACACTGGTTTTGTCTCCCCCCTGAGGTCCAGGGAGCCAGGATGCAGGGGGCCATAGCACGGGTGTTTGTGGTGGTGGCAGCAGCCATCTTGAACCATCCGCTGCTGTTCCCGCAGGAGAACACCACCCTCCCAGAGCAGGATGAGGCCCTGCTGGCCCGCATGAGGGAGCATGAGAAAAGGCTGGAGCTGGAGCAGGCGCGGCTGGAGCAGGAGCTCTTGTATGCAGGCACGGAGCAGCAGGACCCTGGCTCAGAGGACGGCTACGGCTGGTACTTCTGGAGCGCCCTCTCACTGGTCATCTTCTTCACTATAGAGGTGTGTCGGCAGGATTTGGCAGACATGGAAGCCCGATACGCTGATGATGAGGATGGGTTTGTTGAGGGTGGATCCATCAGTTCCAAGACACTCCAGCTTGATAAGGGAGTCCTAAACAGCTTCTGTGAGAGATGCATCCACACCTCGGCCCATGAGAACTGGAGGGTGCGGGAATTTGTGGAGGGCTTCGCTGATGACCTGCTAGAGTCCCTGAGGAGTGTGTGTGACAGGGAAACTGACATGGAGGTGGCGGACTTTGTGGGCGTTGGGAGCATGTTTGAGTCGTGGAGGGTGAGCAAGCCCCTGATGTGTGATCTCATTGTCCCTTTCGCCCCACCGGAGCCATACTCCTTCCAGTTCCATCTGTGGTGCAGCCCCTCCAGTGACGTGCCCCTGGACATGCAGGGCTGTGGCAGGATCAAGGTGACAAAGGTCGGGGAGAATGAGGACGGCTGTCTCTGTGGCTCTGCCAACCTGGGTGAGGACATGCTGTGCTTGCTACACAGCAAAAATGAAAAGCCTAGAGCAGACTACACCCCGGATGACCTTCTGTGCTCCAAGAACACACCTTATCTGGCTAAGGACCAGGTCATGAAGTGGTTCCAGATCTCCGTGACCAAAGCCTGGGGTCGGATTTCTCACAAGTACGAGTTTGAGCTCACTTTCCGCAACCTGGATGCTACTGGAGCACTGAAGGTCCGATTCCGCTCAGGAAAGGTTGTTGTGATGAACATCATCCCTGTTGTGGAACTAGATGGCACAAATGCCTACTTTGTGTCACACTTCCCCTCTGACAGCAGCACCTCCTCAGACACTTACTGGCCCCTCTCCTTCGCTGTCTATGAGAGGAACCTGCTCAAACATCTGGCTAAAAGCCTGCCTGAAAATTCCTGCCACCTCCACTGCCTTCAGATCATCACTTTCCTACACAACAAACAGATGGGTCTAACTGGCAGGTGTGCTCTGACCAACTACCACCTGAAGACGACCCTGCTGCACCTGTTGTTGAGTAAGGGCTCGTCTAGCTGGGGCCCTGAGAGTCTGGAGCACAGGCTACGGGACATGCTAGGCTTCCTTCACAGGAGTCTTCAGGAGAAGAGACTCTGTCACGCTCTGGTTGGGAACAGCCAAGTTCCGCCAGAAGTCCGGGTTCCGGAAACATTCCACAGAGCGGAACCCATCAATCTTTTCCGGCCACTGGTGTTACAGAGAGAGCTTTACGCTGACACGCTTCGGCATTTCCAGGAGATGCTCAGGAACGCTCCTGTTCTGATTCAGGAGTACACGCCTCTGTTACAAAATGGCGACACTCACCACAGATTCAACTCGATGGCACAGTCTGAGTAATGGACTCTGTTTTAATGCACTGCAATGAGTGGAGGTATCCTTAATAACAACAATAATAATAACAATAATTAACAAATGTATGTTACAGCCTTAAGACATTTCTCTAGGCACTGAAAAGAGAGGTGAACAATGTTCCTTTGTTATTTTGAAATGGACTTTGTGGTTGGTGGTTTTATTTGATAGCAGGTTCTAAAAACACTCAAGGAAGTTACCAAAGTGTGTTCTTAGTAACAGTACTGTAACTGCTATTTCAATATGGCTGTTTCCCAAGTGCAATTATATTTTACTGAATGAAGGTTTACAAAAACAGTTTTCCCCTCACAAAATTAGAGCAGTATATTTTGATATGAAGAATAAGTATTATTTTTGTATTCTAGAGAAGACCACATCATACTTTGTAGTATGTGTGTTTTTATGATGCAGTACTTGTCAGCAATTGCTGTTTGACATGAAGGAATATTAATTTTGTAAGCCGTGCAACAGTTTGAAAATACCAATTGAAGACTCCCTGTTACATGTCTTGGCTGTCATTCACCAAAAGATAAGAATGTCAGCAAAGGTATTCCGTTGAAATTCCTTTACAATGGGTACACGAGGAACATAAGATTATTTTAGAAATTCCTTTCAGCATGACAATCTTAGAAATGACACAACATGTACACAGCAGATGTTGTAAGGTTGTGCTAACTAATTGAAGGAAAAATTCCCCTCTGTTTAAGTTCAGTCTTAGGTTCAAGTATAATTAAATGGCAAATAGACAACGTATGGTTTGAGATAGTGGAATGCACTCGTAAAAATTGTATTTGTATGTATGTGTGTGTGTGTGTGTGTGTATGTATGTATGTATAGATGTATATACACATACATATAGATGTGTGTGTATATATGTATATACACATGCATATTTTGGAAGCCGAAATACTCACATTTTATTTATTAAAAGAAAATGTATATTTTGTATTACCTGTATCTCTCATACCCATTGTAACTTGCCTGTTTTACCACCGAATGTACTTTTAACAGCGTATGTTTTTTGCAGTAATTTTATTCATAAATGTTGAAGGACTATCTATTCCTTGTGTTGTGAGTAATGCCATTGATTTTTCTACACATTCTACACATTTTTCTACATAAAAGATAGGATTTGGCAATGTGACAGGTAAGATAGTGGCATAACCAGTGGCAGTGCTCCACATTCTATTCACAGACTTGTCCAAGTACGGTGTAGGTTTATGTCAGGACTAGTGGTGAAAATAAGGTAATGCAGATGACTATCACACTATTTCACTTCCAGATTTCAGGACAACAATATAAAAACACTAGAACTCTATTACATAACAATATTTATATGCTTTGTAAATGTAAAAATACATATCTGCCAGGTGTTGACAAAGCATGATAGAATTTAACTACAACAGACATGATTCACATAGTTCCATCAGTACTTCTGATCTAGCTAAACTAAATTATCATTGTTATGAGTTCATTGAACATCTGGTAATTAAACCATGTTCCATATACAGTGAAATGTAAACAAAGGAAAGGAGTACAGAAATGAACCTTCAGAAAAGTTTCCTATGAGATCAACAGCTGCACAACTAAGTTGACATGTACAACTGATGCCCTAATTACCATAGCAGGAATATAAAATATATTTAAAATGGGAAAACTGGACGGTCAAGGGTGAACTGCCACTGTACCATGTATATACAGGCCATGGTCAAAATTGGGTTTCCCTCCAACATAGCTCCCTTGTAGGTCTCACTGGGGAACATGGTGGCTTTCACTGTTGGATCCTCAAACATGAACTCTGTCCACTTCTTGAGCTCAGTGGTACCATTCAGACAGCTTGGAATAAGAGATTACTTTTGAGTTTTGAAAATGAGATCTTGTCACTCGCAGTGCACTTTGGTTGAGCCAAACTATATAAATCACACAAGCAATAGGACCTTCTCATAATACCTGTGAGAGACACAATAAGAATGTGAATGATTATGTAAACTGATATTCATACACTAGGGCCAGTATTCACAAAGCGTTTCAGAGTAGGAGTATGACCACACAATCATATGATCAGGGGGGCCCAGGGCCCATATCCACAAAGCGTTTCAGAGTAGGAGTATGACCACACAATCACATGATCAGGGGGGCCCAGGGCCCATATCCACAAAGCGTTTCAGAGTAGGAGTATGACCACACAATCACATGATCAGGGGGGCCCAGGGCCCATATCCACAAAGCGTTTCAGAGTAGGAGTATGACCACACAATCACATGATCAGGGGGGCCCAGGGCCCATATCCACAAAGCGTTTCAGAGTAGGAGTATGACCACACAATCACATGATCAGGGGGGCCCAGGGCCCATATCCACAAAGCGTTTCAGAGTAGGAGTATGACCACACAATCATATGATCAGGGGGGCCCAGGGCCCATATCCACAAAGCGTTTCAGAGTAGGAGTATGACCACACAATCACATGATCAGGGGGGCCCAGGGCCCATATCCACAAAGCGTTTCAGAGTAGGAGTATGACGACACAATCACATGATCAGGGGGGCCCAGGGCCCATATCCACAAAGCGTTTCAGAGTAGGAGTATGACCACACAATCACATGATCAGGGGGGCCCAGGGCCCATATCCACAAAGCGTTTCAGAGTAGGAGTATGACCACACAATCACATGATCAGGGGGGCCCAGGGCCCATATCCACAAAGCACCCCAAGAGGGGAAAATTGGTTGCAAGTTCTGAGAAGAGACATTTTACTCCTACTCTTATGGGTAAAAAAATGGATTTTTAGGGAACCTCATGAGCTGTCCTAACCAGTTCTGTTTTAATAGCAGGTGTCTTGATAATAGAAAAATGCATTGAGTCAGTGGTTTCTGCACCACATGCAATTGCTTTGGAGTTGTTAAAATGTTTTGATTTTTTCATCCATAAATAATCTAGAAGTACATGCAACAGTATTTGCGCTTTTGACTATTTCGATCATTTAATTACCTGCATCATGTTGTTTCAAGTTATCCCTTTGGAGCGCAACATCACATCGTAAAACAAATATTTCTACAATTTGTAACGGTTGTCGTAGGTGGAAGAAGGTGAAGAGGACCAATGTGCAGCGTGGTACGTGTACATGGTAAATTTAATAAAGAAACTGCACACTAGAACAAAAGAAACAACAAAACAGTTATGTTTGATGCAGACAGAAAACCACACCCATAGTAGGAAAACAGGCTGCCTAAGTATGGTTCTCAATCAGAGACAACGATAACCAGCTGCCTCTGATTGGGAACCATTCCAGGCCTAAACATAGAAACACAACACCTAGACATACAACATAGAATACCCACCCACATCACACCCTGACCAAACTAAAAATAGAAACACACAAAGCAATCTACGGTCAGGCCGTGACACAATTGTGCATGCCTAAAGTTGGGCAATTGAAGGCATCTAGGGCATATGTTAACTTTGATTGTGTTCGATGGAAATAATAGACAGTTTCAAACGTATGCAATGTTGTATGCAACATTATCAGGAAGTGACTTAATCTTGATGCCTGTCAGCCAAAACGATTTAGAGTTGTAAAACTGGAGTGACGAGTGTGTTGATACAAAGGTAATATTGTAAAAATTCCACTTTAACAACCATCAGAATTGCTTTAAAAAAAGTTATTCATGCCAACAGTCATCCATAATTAAGAATATGCAAAGTGATCATGTCAGGCAAAAAATATTTTAAACATTTATACTAATGCTGATGGTTGTTAAAAGCGGAATTTTGACAATATCACCGTTATATCAACACACTCCTCATTCTCGTTCTACAACTTTAAATAGTTTTGGCACACAGGAATCAAGATCAAGTCACTTGCTGGTAATGTTGCATACAACATTGCACAAGCAGCCGCACAATGCATAATGCCAAGCGTCGGCTGGAGTGTTCTAAAGCTCGCTGCCATTGGAAACACATTTTCTGAACGGACGAATCTGGATTTGGCAGATGCCAGGAGAACTCTACTTGCTTGAATGCATAGTGACACATTTTTTATTTGTTGGAGGAGGAATAATGGTCTGGGGCTGTTTTTCATGGTCCGGGCTAGGCACCTTAGTTCTTCAGTGAAGTGACATCTTAATACTACAGCATAGAATGACATTCTAGAAGACGATACCGTGCTTCCAACTTTGTGGCAACAGTTTGGGTAATGCCCTTTCCTGTTTCAGCACGAATATTGTGCACTCTTAAAAGTGGCACACATAGGACTGTGGCGGTCATGAAATTTCGTCAGCTGGGGATTGTCAAGCAAATAACTGCTGGTCTTACGGTAATTGACAGTTAATTAACAAACACATTTAGCATATCCAGGCTTCCACACAAGCTACTGATGCAGACCTTTGGAACATCTACATTTTAAAAAGTCAAATAAACCCATGTGATATAGCCTACATCTTCACAATAAATCCATTATTTATTTAGGATAAGTCTAAAGAAACATGATATGAAGAAAATGTAGTCTATTTCAGAAGAACTGAATAGCATACTCTGAGTTGTCCTTATGTTAGGTCCTGATCTGGCTATGCCATTTGGCTGTGGGCTACGCTAGTTAATTTAGCAGACAAGATTGGCTTAGAATTCCATGGCATTATTTTACAGTTTGAAAAATACAATTGAACTAAGCAGAATAAAATAGAAAGGATATTTTCTCCAAACAATTTGAGGGAGTGCGCACACTTACCTATTCTGTGTTAAGTTGTTAACATACTGTAGAAATACAATGCATTTGGAAAGTATTCAAATCCCTTGACTTTTTCCACATTTGGTTAAGGTATTGTTTTTTTCCCTCATCAATCTACACACAATACCCAATAATGACAAAGCAAAAGCAGGTCGTAATCTTTTTTTGAAAATGTATTAAAAATCGCAAAGTATTCAGACCCTTTACTCAGTACTTTGTTGAAGCACCTTTGGAAGCAACTACAGCCTCAAGCCTTCTTTGGTATTACACTACAAGCTTGGCACACTCGTATTTGAGGAATTTCTCCCATTCTTCTGTACAGATCCTCTCAAGCTCTGTCAGGTTGGATGGGAAGCGTCGCTGCACAGTTATTTCAGGTCTCTCCAGAGATTGATCGGGTTCAAGGCTTGGCCACCCTAGTCTGAGGTCCTGAGCACTCTGGAGCAGGTTTTCATCAAGGATCACTCTGTACTTTGCTCCGTTCATCTTTCCCTAAATCCTGATTAGTCTTCCAGTCCCTGCCGCTGAAAAACATCCCTGAAGCATGATGCTGCCACCACCATGCTTCATCGTAGGGATGGTCCAAGGTTTCTTCCAAACGTGACACTTGACATTCAGGCCAAAGAGTTTAATCTTGGTTTCATCAGACCAAAGCATCTTGTTTCTCATGGTCCTTTTGGTGCCTTTTGGCAAACTCCAACCAGGCTGTCATGTGCCTTTTACTGAAGAGTGTATTCCATCTGGCCACTCTACCATAAAGGCCAGATTGGTGGAGTTGGTTTTAAACTTCTTCCATTTAAGAATGATGAAGGCCACTTTGTTCTTGGGACCCTCAATGCTGCAGAAATGTTTTGGTACTCTTTCCCAGATTTGTCCCTAGACACAATCTTGTCTTGGAGTTCTACGGACAATTTCTTCCACCTCATGGCTAGGTTTTTGCTCTGACTTGCACTGTCAACTGTGGGATTTTATATAGACAGGTGTGTGCTATTTCCAAATCATGTCCAATCAATTGAATTTCCCACAGGTGGACTCCAATCAAGTTGTAGAAACATCTCAAGGATGATCAATGGAAACAGGATACACCGGAGCTCAATTTCTCACTTTTGAGTCTCATAGGAAAGGGTCTGAATACTTATGTGAATAAGTTTATATATATATATATATATATATATACAGTCATGGCCAAAAGTTTTGAGAATAACACAAATATACATTTTCACAAAGTTTGCTGCTTCAGTGTCTTTAGATATTTTTGTCAGATGTTACTATGGAATACTGAAGTATAATCATAAGCATTTCATAAGTGTCAAAGGCTTTTATTGACAATTACATGAAGTTGATGCAAAGAGTCAATATTTGCAGTGTTGACCCTTCTTTTTCAAGACCTCTGCAAATCTGCCCTGGCATGCTGTCAATTAACTTCTGGGCAATGTCCTGACTGATGGCAGCCCATTCTTGCATAATCAATGCTTGGAGTTTGTCAGAATGTGTGGGTTTTTGTTTGTCCACTCGCCTCACACCTGCCTGCTGCCATTCCTGAGCAAGCTCTGTACTGGTGGTGCCCCAATCCCGCAGCTGAATCAACTTTAGGAGACGGTCCTGGTGCTTGCTGGACTTTTTTGGGTGCCCTGAAGCCTTCTTCATTCACAACAATTTAACCGCTCTCCTTGAAGTTCTTGATGATACGATAAATGGTTGATTTAGGTGCAATCTTACTGGCAGCAATATCCTTGCCTGTGAAGCCCTTTTTGTGCAAAGCAATGATGACGGCACGTGTTTCCTTGCAGGTAACCATGATTGACAAAGAAAGAACAATGAGTATATGCAAATTGCCATCATACAAACTGAGGCAGCAGACTTTGTGAAAATGAATATTTGTGTCATTCTCAAAGCTTTTGGCCATGACTGTGTGTGTATATATATAAATTGACAATTTCTTTAAAAAAATCTGTTTTCACTGTCATTATGGGTATTGTGTGTCGATTGATGAGGATTTGTATTTATTTAATAAACTTTAGAATAAGGCTGTAACGTAACAAAAATGTGGAAAAAGGTATGGGGTCTGAATACTTTCTGAATGCATTGTAGGTACTACTATATGCTTAATTTAGTTGTTCTACAAACACTGGGCTATATGTTTTGATTTTGAATACATTGTAAGGCTGCAGCATGCGATTAATGATGATTTGAAAAAAGTTGCATGAGATGTGCTTTGTTTTTTTGCACAGGCTGTACACACTTCATCAGTCTGTCATTCACAATTTGACAAGCACATGATAATGCCTCGACTTTCTCCTTTGTGTGTCCGTAATGCCTCCTAACAAAATCCATGCCTTTGCGCTGAATATAATAAATTACTATTCCCTTCTCCCTGAGTGCTTCACGCTCCGAAGCACCTCTCACTCACATGGTTCTCCATCATCTGATCGAGTGTTGTTAGGCCTACTTTCTCACAGGCTACAAGTGAAGACAGACACATCGGGGACTCAACTACCTTATCCTATTCCGAGGTGCATATTGAAGATATTAGAAGATCTGTCCACATTTACAATTTTGTCAGCCAACATGATAAGTAGGCCTGACAAACAGCAAAAGCACTAGCCTATGTCAATCCACTATCCATAATACAAAAGTTGACTTATTCTATTCTGTGTAAGAAAAATATATTCCAAACATAGTCTGGGACAGTTATGGGAAGCTATAGATCCCAAATTAATACAACTACTGGCATCAAAAAAACAGTTTTACTCAATGAGGCTGACTCAACAGATTAGGCTGACTCAACTATTAGGCTATTTCTTCACATTATAAATGCAGCAATGCACACACAGCAGTAGGCTATAAGTGTGAATGGTCCACTTAGCGGGAAAACACCATTATCAAGTGACTGCAAATGCGATTACTCATGTAATGCTTTTATTATAAAGGTGCGTTTTTATTGTGAAAATGATCTTCCCCAAATTTGAAACTCACGCACTGCTTATGTATGCCAGTTAGGCTGTAAACCCCTTGTAAAGCGGATTAATGTGCTTATTTATAAGAAGTTATTTGGCCACTTTAGTTGTAAAACAAACCTTATCAAAACATACAGGCCTATGGGCACTTGATAATGGTGTTTTCCCGCTAATGCACCATTACTCATGTAATGCTATATGATTCAAAATTGTTGCGAAAAAAAAGCACAGTTTCTTGCCTTACGCTGGGCATCATTCACAAGTAATAAAATATCATTTACAAGTGATAGCCTAATATTGTTATTAGGGATGCACGATATATCAATAAGCATATCGGAATCGGACGATATTAGCTAAAAATGCCAACATTGGCATCGGCCCGATGTCTAGTTTAACGCCGATGTGCAAAACCGATGTCAAAGCTGACGTGAAAACCTACAGTGCCTTGAAAAAGTATTCATCCCCCTTGGCGTTTTTCCTATTTTGTTGCATTACAACCTGTAATTTAAATAGATTTTTATTTGGATTTCATATAATGGACATACACAAAATAGTCCAAATTGTGAAAAAAATTACTTGTTTAAAAAATGAAGCCCCTAAATAAGATCTGGTGCAAATAATTACCTTCAAAAGTCACACAATTAGTTAAATAAAGTCCATCTGTGTGCAATCTAAGTGTCACATGATCTGTCACATGATCTCAGTGCATATACACCTGTTCTGAAAGGCCCCAGAGTCTGCAACACCACCAAACAAACGGCACCATAAAGACCAAGGAGCTCTCCAAACAAGTCAGGGACAAAGTTGTGGAGAAGTACAGATCAGGGTTGGGTTATAATAAAAAATCTGAAACTTTGAACATCCCACGGAGAACCATTCTATCCATTATTTAAAAAAATGAAAGAATATGGCACCACAACAAACCTTTTGTGCAAAGCAATGATGACGGCACGTCCCAAGAGAGGGCCGCCCACCAAAACTCATGGACAAGGCAAGGAGGGCATTAATCAGCGAGACAACAAAGAGACCAAAGATAACCCTGAAGGAGCTGCAAAGCTCCACAGCGGAGATTGGAGTATCTGTACATTGGACCACTTTAAGCCGTACACTCCACCGAGCTGGGCTTTATGGAAGAGTGCCAGAAAAAAGACATTGCTTAATAAATAACAAAATAAGCAAACACATTTGGTGTGTTTAGGGAGACTCCCCAAATATATGGAAGAAGGTACTCTGGTCAGATGAGACTAATATTGAGCTTTTTGGCCATCATGGAAAATGCTATATCTGGTGCAAACCCAACACCTCTCATCACCCCGAGAACACCATCACCACAGTGAAGCATGGTGGTGGCAGCATCATGCTGTTGGGATGTTTTTCATCGGCAGGGACTGGGAAACTGCTCAGAATTGAAGGAATGATGGGAACGAGGGAAACCTGTTTCAGTCTTCAAGAGATTTGAGACTGGGACGGAGGTTCACCTTCCATCAGGACAATGACCCTAAGCACACTGCTAAAGCAACACTCAAGTGGGTTAAGGGGAAACATTTAAATGTCTTGGAATGGCCTAGGCAAAGCCCAGACCTCAATCCAATTGAGAATCTGTGGTATGACTTAAAGATTGCTGTACACCAGCGGAACCCATCCAACTTGAAGGAACTGGAGCAGTTTTGCCTTGAAGAATGGGCAAAAATCGCAGTGGCTAGATTTGGCAAGTTAATAGAGAGAGAAGTATTGACTTTGGGGGGGTGAATAGTTATGCACCCTCAAGTGTATAGTTTTTTTTGTCTTATTTCTTGTATGTTTCACAATAAAAAATATGTTTAATCTTCAAATTTGTAGGCATGTTGTGTAAATCAAATGACCCCCCCCCCCCCCCCCAAATTAATCTATTTTAATTCCAGGTTGTAAGACAACAAAATAGGAAAAATGCCAAGGGGTTGAATACTACGATGACGTAATGATGCCATGAAAAATATAGCTCTACACGTGCAACACAGCAATCCTAACCTAGCCCACAATGTCTACTGTGTGGATCTATTTTTAAGTTTCAAAGGAAGATAACAAAAAGGCCATATGCAACGTTTGTGCTGCTATTATTTCCCGAGGAGGAAAGAAAGTGACATCATTTAATACCACAAACCTAATTACTCATTTGAAAGTGCATGACCCCCAGACGTTCAGCAACTACTTAGAACAAAAGCAGAAAAATAGAGCTCTAGGGGCGCTATTTCATTTTTGGATAAAAAACGTTCCCGTTTTAAGCGCGATATTTTGTCACGAAAAGATGCTCGACTATGCATATTCTTGACAGTTTTGGAAAGAAAACACTCTGAAGTTTCAGAATCTGCAAAGATTTTGTCTGTAAGTGCCCCAGAACTCATTCTACAGGCGAAACCAAGATGATGCATCACCCAGGAATTAGCAGAATTTCTGAAGCTCTGTTTTCCATTCTCTCCTTATATGGCTGTGATTGCGCAACGAATGAGCCTACACTTTCTGTCGTTCGCCCAAGGTCTTAGCAGCATTGTGACGTATTTGTAGGCATATCATTGGAAGATTGACCATAAGAGACTACATTTTCCAAGTGTCCGCCTGGTGTCCTGCGTCGAATTCGGTGCGCAATTGCCAGCTGCTTCTACTTTACCATTTGATTCAGGGGAGAAAGCATGTGTCCAAGAACGATGTATCAATGAAGAGATATGTGAAAAACACCTTGATGATTGATTCTAAACAACGTTTGCCATGTTTTCAGTCGATATTATGGAGTTAATTTGGAAAAAAGTTCGCGTTTTGAGGACTGAATTTTCGGATTTTTTTTGGTAGCCAAATGTGATGTATAAAAGGAGCTATTTCTAATACACAAGGAATCTTTTTGGAAAAACTGAGCATCTGCTATCTAACTGAGAGTATCCTCATTGAAAACATCAGAAGTTCTTCAAAGGTAAATGATTTTATTTGAAGGCTTTTATGTTTTTGTTAATGTTGCGTGCTGGATGCTAACGCTAATGCTAACGCTAAATGCTAACGCGAAACGCTAACGCTAGCTAGCTACTTTTATACAAATTATTGTTTTCCTATGGTTGAGAAGCATATTTTGAAAATCTGAGATGACAGTGTTGTTTACAAAAGGCTAAGCTTGAGAGATGGCATATTTATTTCATTTCATTTGCGATTTTCATAAATAGTTAACGTTGTGTTATGCTAATGAGCTTGCTGATAGATTTACACAATCCTGGATACAGGGGTTTTTTCATAGCTAAACGTGACGCAGAAAACGGAGCGATTTGTCCTAAACAAATAATCTTTCAGGAAAAACTGAACATTTGCTATCTGAGAGTCTCCTCATTGAAAACATCTGAAGTTCTTCAAAGGTAAATGATTTTATTTGAATGCTTTTCTGTTTTTTTGTGTAAATGTTGCCAGCTGAATGCTAATGCTAAATGCTACGTTAGCCATCAATACTGTTACACAAATGCTTGTTTTGCAATGGTTGAGAAGCATATTTTGAAAATCTGAGATGACAGTGTTGTTAACAAAAGGCTAAGCTTGAGAGCTAGCATATTTATTTCATTTCATTTGCGATTTTCATGAATAGTTAACGTTGCGTTATGGTAATGAGCTTGAGTCTGTATTCACGATCCCGGATCCGGGATGGGGAGATCAGAAAGGTTAAGAGCACACTTCCAACAACTGAACAAGTTCAAGTCGAGCAGTCATTTGAAAGAGTAAGAACATTTCAGCAAGACAACTCAAAGGCGAAATCCATTAATGCCAAGACAATGAAATTGATTGCCCTTGACAATCAACAGTTCTCTGTCGTGGATGATGTTGGCTTTCGCCGACTGGTCAAGCACCCCGACTCACATCCATGAACTACTTGCTATGGGCGTCACTGCTATTAGCTTGATAACTGACATTTAGACCAGCGATGTCAGCCCCATGAGCATGCCGAGTCTGACAGCACAGTGGGTCGACAAGGATTTCGTACTGAGGAATGCCGTATTGCATGCTCAAGAATGTGCTGGCACCCATACCGCTGCTGCCATTTCAATGGCATTTGAGAACATGTTTGAAACTTGGAAACATGAACACACTCCTCGCTCCATTCAAACAACTGGCTCGAGAAATAAGCTCATCAACTGCTTCTGCAGCAGACGTAATACCCTCTGTCACGGCATTGAAATGCCTGCTCAACAAAACTTCCGCCAGACCGTGAGGTTAAACTTGCAAAGGTATTCTACTAGAGGCTGTGAACAAGCGATTCGGTGGCATTCTCTCTGAGCCTCTTTACTGTGTCACCACCATGCTCGATGCTAGGTACAAGGACCGCTACTTCAATGCAGACAAGAAACAGGGTTTACGTGAAATGTTACAGACACAGCTGGACAAGTTGGAAACGGACACAGTGACAGTGCGCACCAAGGAAGAGAGACCAAGGACACACAGAGCTGAAACTTCACTACTTGACATGTATGACAAAATCCTGGTTGAGAATGAAACGACTGAGCAAATGAACAGCGAAACAGCCAGCAAGTAAGTGAAACAAATTGGTTTTGATTATGTTTTACTGGGAATGGGGACATAAGTAAATGCCAACAAAATAACTTTTTGGTCAGTGTGTGTGTTTCAACTATTTAACTGTACTAGAGCAATTAAAAGGCCTCTAAAATTTTAAATATTGGTCATCGTATCGGGTTTTCTGGCAAGAAAATATTGGATTTTGGTATCAGCTAAAAATGTAATATCGGTGCATCCCTAATTGTCCCCAATCAGACTATTCTTGATTTAATCTTGTCTTTACATACACTAAATAATATGTGTGAAATTTGTTTTGATTTAGAATGGACTGTTACGGAGTCTAGTTGATAGGTAATCGACTAGCTGGGCTGTTCCCCGGACCCCGTATGTAGGGACTACTACAATACTTGAACAAGGCTATTGAACTTCACATTTGTGTCTGTCTTTATTCGTTTATCCAATATATCATACTGAAACATGGTATCAGAGGCTAAAAAAACATGTTTGTTATTTTTGTAGCTAAGTACAGTTTAGGCGCAGTTACGTTCCATATGTTAACATACACCGTTTCCTACTGCCAATGTTAGTCACACCACTGATCAACTCGTTGTTAGCTGGCTAGCTAGCATCACTACCTACCTCGATGGCTGAAGGCAAAGAGATCTCCTATTCCATAGCTATGGCAGTGAGCATTCCGCCACCAAATCCCGTGGTTCTCACAGGGGACTGGAATACTAATTGGGACAACTTCAGGGATGAATTTAAAGACTATGCACTAGCGACCGGTCTACAAGAGAATCCCAAAGAGGTCCAAGCGGCAACTCTGAGGAGCTTAATGGGGAGAGAATGCAGGCATATTTAACGGCACAATCTCACCCTCACAGCACGACAACAGGCTGATGCAAAGGCCATACTGGATACATTAGGGAATTACTTCAAACCCGCCAGGAACGTAATTTACGAGTGGTTCGTTTTTGGAAGCTGCAAACAGGAAGAGGGTGAGTCAGTACACAACTTCGTAACCCGTTTGAGAGAAAGATCAGCTACTTGTGAATGCGGGGGATTGAAAGATTAATTGATTCGTGGCAAAATAGTACTGGGAATTCCAAATGAGAACACGAGCTGAGGGCGACTACTAAGAGAGATAGGCTTAACATTAGTAACTGCCATTGAAGTGTGCCGCACTGCCGAAGTCACTGACATGAGAATGAGAGCAATGGAAATTGAAACCCCACGCACAAGGCAAAGTGCACTGCTCTGCCAACGGAAAACCTGCATTGCTTGTGGAACTAATTATCCCTTTGCAAAAGTGTCTCAAAAGCAAAAAATGGGTGAGTGAGGGCAAGATTCACTATTTTTTAAGGTACACTTAAAAAATTGGATGAGAGCTTCCCTCCAGTCCAGTGTGCTCCTCGCAATGTGCCCATTGCAATGAAACTGGATGTGAAGGCCCAGCTGGACAAGTATGAGGCCGATGGCCACATGACATCTTTTTGAGTAAAGTAACGGTTATTACTCATCTCTGTGTCCTGTGCCTGACTCCGCCTTACCCGTTTCACATAGACATATGACAATTCTTGGTATCATTTGAAAGGAAACACTCTGAATGTTGTGGAAATGTGAATTGAATGTAGGAGAATATAACACAATAGATCTGGTAGAAGATAACACAAGGAAAATGTATTTTATTATTTATTTTATTATTGTTGCATCATCTTTCAAATTAATAACAACAGCCAAACATTCAGATAGGATGCTGGGGATAATTTCAATGAAGAACATAAGAAGACAACAATAGTTGAGGAAAGTTTCAGACAGATAACTTCAGGAATGA
The DNA here is from genome assembly GCF_013265735.2 of Oncorhynchus mykiss. Classification (NCBI taxonomy): domain Eukaryota; kingdom Metazoa; phylum Chordata; class Actinopteri; order Salmoniformes; family Salmonidae; genus Oncorhynchus; species Oncorhynchus mykiss. The sequence continues at coordinate 73,602,506 of NC_048565.1, forward strand.
GCAAGCTACATGACATTGAGCATGAAGTCACCCAGGTGTCCCACACACATGTACCCAAATGTACCTAAGTGGCCGAATTGGTACAGTGATACATTTGGAAGCAAATAACTATATACAAAATACATAAATGCTATTCTAACACACCCCCTAAAATAAAAAATAAAGAATAACAAGGGTAACTATTTACACACTTTCAATTTACAATATTGTGAAGACCCTCAGTCCTCTACACAATATTGTGCTGCTGATGCCATGGCCCATAGCAGTCTCTTTCTGCTGTAAAGCAGAGGGTTACTGAACAAGTGGTGCAGGTGATGGGTCATTTCCTGTGACAAAGCGCACAACGATAACCTCCCTACTGTGCCCTTTTTGCCCTGTGGCACATTCATGCCTGCAGAGATGAATCTGGGCAGGTGAACACCACTGGTTGGAGCAGAAGGGACAGAGGTAGAGGGGACAGAAGGTGCTACAGTGGACTTGCTGTAGCTAGCAAGCTCCTGGATGAGCAGCTCTCTGAAGGCTAGCTGTGAGATGGGGGGCTGTCCACAGTTCTTAGCCATTTCCTTCTGGAGGATGAAGGCATTCACCACAGCAATGCCGATGAAATGATAGAACAATGTCTTGTACCATTTCATTGTCTTGTGGAGAACATTGTAGTAGCCTATCAGTGCGTCTGACAGGTCCACACCTCCCATGCCCTTGTTGTAGTCCTTTACAGCAGCTGGAATGGGGACATTTTTTTGTGGTCCATGCCCCAGTAGTGACCTACACGCCTGATGATGTGATCGCCACTGAAGGACTTGTGGATAGTTGTGCACATGACCACCTCTCTGGTATCCATTCACTTTACAAAGAGCAGGCCATCTTCACGAATCCATCACATGGTACCCCGATCAGCCCGCTTAGGCATGTCGTTCACCTTTGTTTTTGGAAAGCCCACTCTGTTGGTCCGAATGGTGCTACAAGCCCACACAACCTGCTTCCTCAGGTCTGTAAACAAGGTAGGGCTTGTGTAGAAGCTGTACACAAACCATTTGTAGCCCTTCCCCAGCAGTTGAAAATCCTATAACTCCATAATGGAGTCATGACTAAGTCCTTTACTGGTAGCAAAACTGTTTACCCTTCATAAACAAAATAATGTAAGTGTAGGCAAACAGTATCAGCCAAAACAAACAGTTTGTAACCCCATTTTGTTGGTTTGTTACGCATGTATTGTTTGAGGCCAATTCTGGCCTTTGAGGCTACCATCCTCTCATCTAGGGACAGGTTCTAGGCAGGCTGGGTCTTGCAGGCCTCAACGATGTTGGGGTAGAGATGTTTGATTTTGCAGAGCCTATCAAACCTTGCTGTGCCTCTCTTCTTGTCATTCTCCCCATCAACTTCTGGGTCACTGATGTGAAGCGCCCCTGAGATAGTCTGAAACCTTTTACAATACATGACAGTGATGGGGAAAGGCAGTAGATGGAGAGGTGACGTTTTCCAGTAGTCCCTCAGAGTTTTCAACTTCACCAGCCCCATGTAAATGACCAGTGAAAGGTAGCAGAAAAGGTCTGACATGGAAATGGGCTTCCATGCCTCTTTCTTTCCTGCCTGCTTCTTAGCCCCATACTTGTTGGTGTTAGACACCAGGGAATCAATAACAGACGAGGTGAAAAACAGCTGAAAAAGTTGAATGGGGCTGTACTTTGAGGTCATGTCCAGCTGCGGTCCTGGTGGTCTTTTCGGTCTGAATGTTGGTGGAAGTGGCTCCACATCCTCGTCTAATACAGTGTGCCAACGATCTTCTGCAGGTTTTACACTTTCCCTCCTCCACTTCTTTGTCAGTGCCTTCACACCTCTAGATGGCCTGGGTAGGTGTGGAGACGGAAACAGCAGCGGTCCGGCTCGATGAACCAGCTTCAGTTGGGGATGGACACCTTGACATTGGGGGCTCATATTCAGAGTGCTTGGCAAAAAAAATACAAAAAATCAGTAAGAATACTTTCACCTATGAGCCCTGTATCAACATGTAAAATTAACAGATATATGTATTATATAGAGTACAGGGAACATAATCACTATGGTGAAGTGCTGTTCCATTCTACTCCATTCCATGTTTTTATAAAATAAATGTAAAAAATATATAATACACACACACACATCCACAATGTATAGCCAATGTTACTTTACACATTTCATTAATTATGATATTTTTTATATATTGCAAATAAAATAAGAAAATCTCAAAAAAATTCAAATTAATAATATTTGATATTATTAATTTCAAACAACAGCATTAGCATGACAAGTACTTACCAATCCAAAATGGCATCCTCTCCAAGCAGAAACATGTCTTCTGCCTGTGAGTCAAAACTATCATCGTTGACTGACTCATCTTCCTGAAGCAACTCTGTCTCGCTTTCCCTATCAATTTCCTCTATAATTTGGGTTAAATCTGTATGCCTAGACTTTGTTTTTGCTTTTCCAGATTTATTCCCCACAATTTAAATATATAAAATAGCTGAAAATGCTCTTTACCATGTACTGCTATGTGTAACACTCGTGGCATCGTCAAGTATGATTTGCAATGGCGAATTAACCTCTTTTACGCCTGAGTTTATGACAAAGGCTGGTCTTCGAACGTATAACCATTACATAATGCCTTTTACCTCAGCTCATTGGCTATCTTCCAAGCAAGATTTCAAGATGATCAGTGGTCATTGGGCCAAAATATAGTCATTCGACGAAAGACTAGTCCTATCATTGGTGCGCAATTAGATCATTGATTGGTGTCTTCAAATCGGTTTGTTTCGGTCAACCAGAGGATTGCAATAAACCAACCATGACTGGATAAACGTATGTTTAGTGTGTGTAATTACATTGAATGTTTCGTCAAAAGTTGAATGAGACGGAATTCACGACACAAGCGGTTTACAAATGTTCCATGTTAGGCTATAAAAATTGATTTTATCAAACAAAATGAACATTCACTGTATCGCTGGGATACTTGGCATTGCCACCAGAGGAATATCTTTAAAGGTAAGCGATTTATTTAATTGCTATTTCTGACTTTCGTGACGCTAATCCTTGGTTGGAAAATGCTAGTAATACTTTTGTGTGATGGGCGCTGTCCTCAGATAATCTCATAGTATGCTTTCGCCATAAACCTTTTTGAAATCTGACAAAGCGGCTGGATTAACAAGAAGTTAAGCTTTTAAATGATGTAAGACACATGTATTTACATGAATGTTTAATATTACAAATGGTGTATTTAGACTTTTAGCGCTCTGCAATTTCACCGGATGTTGTCCCACGTTACCGTCCCACATGCCCATAAATTAAGCTACGCTTTGGCCTGAAGAAGCTGCAGTTCAAGGTGAAAGGCGTCCACTTCCATGGCCACATTCTCTCGGTCAAAGGCCTGAAGCCAGACCCAGACAAAGTCAGTGCGATCCTCATCATGTCAAATCTGTCTGATGCAAATGGAGTGCAGCGTCTCATCAGCTTTGCAAACTATCTTGCAAAGGTCATGCCACACCTATCAGCAGTCTGTGAGCCTCTGCGCTGGTTGCTGGACAAAGACACACCATGGCACTGGCTAACCAAACATGAGGCCATAGTGCAGGAGATTAAATCTTTGGCTTCATCCATGCCAGTTTTGCGGGACTCCAGCCAAAGTGAACTTGGATGTTGCCTTATTCAGAAATCAAATCAAACTTTATTTGTCACGTGCGCCAAATACAACAAGTGTAGACCTTACCGTGAAATGCTTACATACAAGCCCTTAATCACCAGTGCAGTTCAAGAAGAGTTAAGGAAATATTTACCAAATAAACTACAGTAAAAAACAATTAAAAGTAACACAATAAAATAACAAGAACATGGCTATATACAGGAAGGCCAGCCCATTGGGTTCGCTTTGAGATCGCTCACCCCCATCTAACATGCACAAATTGAGAAAGAGTGCCTCAGCATAGTCTTCTCCTGCCAGTGCTTCCATCACAACTTATATGGCCGAGAGCTGGTCACCAATGAAACGGACCACAAACCACTCATTGCCATATTCAATAAACCTCTCCTCAACGCGCTCAAGAGGCTTCAAAGCATGCTCATAACTATGCAAAACTACAGCCTGAAGGTTGTCTACAAGAAAAGGCCAGAGATGTACATCAGCGACACAATGAGCAGGGCAACAGCACAATATACAGGCAGAGGCACTGCCTATCAGCAGCATGTCATCTGTTCGCTACAGCAGGAACAACAATATGTTCAACAGAGCAATCAAGCAGACTACTTAAACGTCACTGAAGTCCATGGCTCTCACATGTTGGCCATACCTGAAAGAGGAGACACCTTTCACAGTGAGAGAATACTGGATCTTTCGAGATGAGATCAGCGTGCAAAATGGCATCTTGTTCAGAGGTCAGAATGTCATTATTCCCAAATCACTAAGTCCAGAGATGCTTACTCGCATACACTCGAGTCACGTTGGAGGTGACACATGCTACTGCCAGGCACGTGAAACATTATACTGACCAAAAATGCAAGCAGAAATTAAAGACTTTGTCAGCAGCTGTACCACATGCAACGAGTACACTCTTAAACAGCAAAAGGAAACCATGATGTCGCACAAACTGCCCACAAGGGCTTGGCAAATCATCAGCATGGACTTATTCAGCCACAGACAAAAGCACTATCTTCTCATTTTTGAGCACTACACTGACTTTTGAGAAATTGAACGGCTCCCTGACTTGTCTGCAGAGACAGTCATAAAGTGCTTCAAGGCGCAGTGCAAGGTAAGGCCAGCCTGACAAGGTCATCACGGACAACTGCACAGTTCAAGCGTTTCGCCTCAGAATGGGAGTTTGACCATGTGACCTCCACGCCTAAAGGCAAATGGCAAGGCAGAGTCAGCTGTCAAGATTGCAAAAACCCTGTGACGGAGGGCCTTGCGTGACAGCAACGACCCCTGGAAAGCCATCTTACAGTGGGGGAACACACCCACCGAAACATGGACAGAAGCCCAGTGCAACGCTTGCTGTCCAGACCTCTGAAGACTACCATCCCCGTAGCTAAAAAGCCACTTGAGCCATGCGTCATGGTTGGGGTCACGGACAAACTGTGGCACAGAAAGCAGCTCACTAAGTGCTTCTACGACCAGACTGCTGGAGACTTACCAGAGCTGGAGGTGGGTGAAACAATAAGGATGAAACCACTGCCGGGAGACCACCCAGGACTTTGGAGTCTGGATACATGCCTACAGAGTGTTGCACCACATTCTTACCTGGTGGCTCCCTCTATCGTCGCAATCAGGTGGATCTGCATGTAGCAGAGCAGACAACTAACGAGAACACGCCATTCATGCACCTAGATGAGTTGGATCTCAGTCCAGGGCTAAAGGCAAGGGGCACAGAATTGAGACAGGAGCCAACTGAAGGTTAGGATTCTAGCACACCAAGCTCTCCAGCTCGTGGCCCTAATCCTACCCCTGTCAGAGCCCATACTTACTCACGGGTGGGTCAACTGTGTAAGCCACTAGACAGGCTTACTCTGTAAGCAAGAGTCTGTGGTAACTTGTCCTCTGTTTATATAAAAATATCAAATGTAAAAACAGAGGAAAATGACAACTGATGTAAATAGAAAATGTAATGCTTTTTCAATTGTTATGACTTGACTGTTAATAAGAACTTAATGTTGTTCTGTTATGTTTTCACTTTCTATTGAAAAGGATGATGTTACGGAGTCTAGTAGATAGGTAGTTGATAGCTGGGCTATTCCCTAGACCCCGTATGTAGGGACATGTACAATGACATTTGTGTCTGTCTTTATTATTTTTACCTAACATATCATACTTTAACATGGACCATTGTCATACACCTGTCTCAAAACAGGGGCAGGGGAAAAAAAAAGACATGTCATCCATGCACATGTCATAAATAGCAAATGGAGGCTCATTGTTTAATGCCAGCCAGGTAGGCTATACTCCTGCTGTAAAGAGAAGCAATTTGCTTAATATTAGGAAAGTTGAGAAATGAATATTGTAAGCCTTTAGAAAGCTGATGGAATCCTCCTCTTTTTAATAGAGGCCACCACTCTGTTTTCTCATGCAATTGCATAGACTATAGAAATGTTGCACAACATGAGCTCATGGGCTCTCATGAAGTGTTAGATTAGATTTTTGATGACATATGCATTGACGTCAGAGTGATTAGAGGGACAATAGAGTGCTGAGTACCAGGCAGTTAGCGTGTTTGGTAAGCTACTAATGACCATCATTAGCATCAGAGCTTGAATGAGACTAATTACCGTGACTAAACGGTCAAGTGGAATTTGACTGCCTTCATGACTCATAACTGCTGATGACGGTAATATGGTTATCATAACAGCCCTTGGCAAACACTAATTTGCTTTGGTCTCTATTTGCTAGAAACAAAATTATGATAGTTGTTTGTAAAGTGAGGTAATATCAGCATAACTTGCCCATTGGAAGATAATGTGGTATAAAATCAGGATAGAGTCCGTGAGGTATCTAATCAGACACTCATTTGCTCTGTGTTGAAACTCAGAGACCACAAGATGGCTTTCTCTTGTCCAACTATGAGGTAAGTGATATCTCTCTAGCACTCTCTCTCTCTCTCTCTCTCTCTATCCTCTCCTCTCCTCTCCTCTCCTCTCCTCTCCTCTCCTCTCCTCTCCTCTCCTCTCCTCTCATATGACTGAAATTAGTCCTTGGTTCACCATCCAGGTCTTAAAGATCTCTCTTAGGTATTGTTCATGAAAAAAATGTATACAATTAAAATGTTGTCTTTTTTTAACCAGAATGGCTCAGACCTCCTTGAAAATTAGGCTGCAGGGTTTGGAATGCCACTTCACCTGGAAGCTGGACTACAGCAGATCTAAACTAGAAAGCCTCAGAGAAACGATGATAGATATCAGCAACAGAGAGGGGGTTCAATATTCCTGGGAGGGTTATCTGTACAACTTCCTGGCTTACCTACACTATGCTCTGGGCTTCACAGAGGACGCTCTTCGTTGCCTGAAGAAGGCTGAAGAGGCCATTCGCCAAAGCAGCCAAGATGGCATGGAGCTAAGTCTGGTGGTCCACTATGGGAACCTGGCTTGGGTACACTATCACCAAGGGGAGCTAACAGAGAGCCAGACCTATGTGGAGAAGGTGGGGAGACTATTGCGGGACAACCCCTCGCCCTGCCCAGGTGTAGTATGGGGTGAAAGGGCCTGGACTTTGAATACGTTTGATGTAAGCAAGAGGAAGGCAGCGGTATATTGCTTCCGGATGGCCTTAAAAGAGGACCCTGAGAACAAGGTGCTGCGCTGTGGCTACGCCATGGCATTTAATAAATCTGTTGATAGGAAAGACATTACCCCGAAGCTGCGATCTGAGATGTTGGAGCGCCTACGGATTGCTAGAGAATTGGATCCAGAAGATTTGTACATCACAGTGATGTACCTGCAGAGGCTTGCAGAGAGTGGCCAGGTTGAGGAAGCATGTAAACTTGCAAAGGAAGTGACAGAGAAGGCTTTGGACTGCTTTGGTGGATTTGGAATCTTGCTAGATTTTTTAAAAGAATACATCTCTCATGATTCAAGCATTGACCTGGCAAGAAGGACCCTGGAGAGACACCCCAATTCACGCCAGCTGAAGAGACATCTTGGGAAGTGTTACAAATGGAAGATTTTCTCTCTGGAAGAGAAAAGGAACCCAATGAGGCATATTCTGATTGAAAATGCAGTCAGCCTTTATGAAGAGGTGGTCACACTCTACCCAAAATCCCTTGCAGCTAAACTGGAACTCTCTGCCATGTACAAAGAATCTGGCAGAGTTGATAGAGCAGATAAGATATTTGAGGACCTGCTTCTTGAAATAGAAGGAATGGAACCACAGGATTTACAAAAATTCTACAACTGGTATGCCCAGTATTTGTTTTATGCCAAACAAGATGATTCCAGGTCAATTGATATCCACAAGAAGGCAGTAGAGATTATGCTACCCACTGGCCAACGTGACAGTAGTGTTCGTGTTTTGTTGTCCATTGTCCATAATGGAGGAGACAGAGCTGAGGAAATTGTCGACTTTCTGGATGGACTTGATGGAGAAGGTGCTGTCAGCCAGTTCTAGACCTTTTTTTACAATAAAGGCTTGAATTAACCAGAACTGCCTGCCGAGTAAGTCAACTTTGCATCACCTGTTTATGATTGATTAATGTGGAAAATATATTCACTATACCACTAGGACAAATCTAGGACAAGATTTTATTCAGTAACCATTGAATACTTTAGTATTAAAAATGTCTGCGCTTAATTTGGCTACAGGGATTTATTTGCATGATCAACAATACTAAAACTAGAAAGTAAAAATTCAAGGCTGATTGTAAATCCTATAAATATGTAGGCCTAACATGACAAACATCTGTCTCAAATCCACAGTTTCAATTGTATCTGTAAAGGTTTGCTGCACACTAATGTAGTGTAGACAAACTCATATTTTGTTCTTCAATATTGCATTATAGAGTAGCCTTACAGACTGTCTATCCAGATAGGATCTTATTGCTTTAAAAAAAAAAATGCGGACCTGGCACAATAGATTCTGTTTCTGGTAAATGTATGTCTAATATTATACTGTCTAATATCTTGTAAGTTATTGTGAAAATAAAGGTATTCTGTTCTATTCTATTAAGAGATAATTAATTAAAGAAATACAGGAACAGCAAACAACAAGTCATTTTATAATTATAAACCACTATCCCAGTAGGTTACTAAAATGTCTTAATGCATAGCTGTGGATATCCAGTTGAAATTGTACGACTACATACATTGACTATCATCAGCTATGGTCTGAGTTTGATTGGTTATAAGGTCATGGATACGGTCCAAGGTCAGGGTCAGCGTACACAGTCAGAGACAGAGAACACCACAATATAGCACAGAATGTTTCAATGGGAAGCAATGGGGGAATGAAGGGTGACAAGTATCAATAGACGTTACAATACATCCATCACCTTCTCTGAAGTTGTTCCAGAAATCACAGTATCATTGCTGCTGTGAAAGATTGGTCAATCTATTGCCAGTACTGTGCAGTATTTCAAAAATCCTTAAAGTACATGACATTATTGAAGTACACATTACACAACACAACCATTGAGCTCCTTGACTTCGTACAGTAGGCTACCCCTTCAGTTTTAGTCAGACAACACTACTTCCCTTGCAATGGTTTGACAAAAAACATGATTTTATCTGTGTAAGTAGCCACCTACTGTTTTAAGAAAGACAACGCATCACTTCTCCAATGTCTCATGTATCACCAGTTCAGTATTCATAAATTTGCCCATGTTTCTATTTTAGTCATTGATTAACTGACATACAGAAGGTTGAAATACAGGCTCAGAGTTTTTCCTGGTCTTGTCAGGTAAAACTCTTGGCCTTAAACATTCTCATTCCAAGAATATGTGAACCCTGGGGTCATTTATTTACATTATGTCCTGTACTCTAAGATAATTTATATTCTTTCTCTATTTGGTTATCTCTCCCCTAAACTAATGTAGCAGGCCTAACATAAACGCCTGAAACTAGATTCCCCCAATATGCTGGTCTTGACAAAAATAAAATAAAACTTGCAGGGTTCTCTTCTGCACTGTTCAACCAATCCAGTAAATGTGGACGAGTTAAAATGGAGTGTCGCTTTGTTAACGTCCAAAAGCGGATTCGACCTCACAGGCTCTCTTTCCATTTCTCCTGAAAACGGGAACATCTGCTTAGGGGACTCGGCAGAAGCACAGATTATCCATTATATTTACAGAGAGAAATATTAATGGCATCTTTTTCTAGGCACGCTCACTCCGGCATGGCTTGTTGGACAAAGCCTATGTGGAAACGAATGGTGTTTTTGGATAAACTCTGAAAATAAGGTCTGTAGTAAAAACAGGTTTAGGAGATCTTATACGTTTTGTTCTATGAGATAATCTATCAGCTAACTTCCCTTTGTGAATGTTTAAGCATTTATATGATTTAAAAAAGCACATAAAGGCTTCAGAATTCATAAAGGTCATGTTAACTGACATAATCTCACAGAACAAAACGTAAAAGAACTCCTAAACTTGTGTTAACCTCAGTGTAATGTTCGTCGTCTTCCTCTGATGAGGAGTAAGATAGATCGGACCAATTTGCAGCGTGGTAAGTGTCCATTTTAATGAGTAAAAACTGACCTGGGCAGTAGCCACCTACTGACAAGCGGGAGACTCCGGCAGTGCTGGACAGGCGGGAAACTCCGGCAGCTCTGGAGTGAAGGGCGATTCCGGCAGCTCCTAGCTGACTGACGGCTCTGGCAGCTCCTGGCTGACTGACGGCTCTGGCAGCTCCTGGCTGACTGACGGCTCTGGCAGCTCCTGGCTGACTGACGGCTCTGGCCACTCCTGGCTGACTGACGGCTCTGGACAGACTGGCGGCTCTGGCAGCTCAGGACAGACTGGCGGCTCTGGCAGCTCAGGACAGACTGGCGGCTCTGGCAGCTCAGGACAGACGGGAGACTCTGGCAGCTCAGGACGGACGGGAGACTCTGGCAGCTCAGGACAGACGGGAGACTCTGGCAGCTCAGGACGGACGGGAGACTCTGACAGCTCAGGACAGACGGGAGACTCTGGCAGCTCAGGACAGACGGGAGACTCTAGCAGCGCTGGAGAGGCGGGAGCACCTGTAGGGAGAAGACGGAGAGACAGCCTGGTGCGGGGGGCTGCCACCGGAGGGCTGGTACGTGGAGGTGGCACCGGATAGACCGGACCGTGAAAGCGCACAGGAGGTCTTGAGCACTGAGCCTGCCCAACCTTACCTGGTTGAATGCTCCCCGTAGCCAGACCAGTGCGGCGAGGTGAAATACTCCAGATATAACAGACTGACCCTAGCCCCCCGACACATAAACTACTGCAGCATAAATACTGGAGGCTGAGAGAGGAGGGGTCAGGAGACACTGTGGCCCCATCCAATGATACCCCCGGACAGGGCCAAACAGGCAGGATATAACCACACAAACTTTGCCATAGCACAGGCCATACACCACTAGAGGGATATCTTCAACCACCAACTTACCATCCTGAGACAAGGCCGAGTATAGCCCACAAAGATCTCCGCCACGGCACAACCCAAGGGGGGACGCCAACCCAGACAGGAAGACCATGTCAGTGACTCAACACACTCAAGTGACGCACCCCTCCTAGGGACAGCATTGGAAGAGCACCAGTAAGCCAGTGACTCGGCCCCTGTAATAGGGTTAGAGGCAGAGAATCCCAGTGGAGAGAGGGGAACCGGCCAGGCAGAGTTAGCAAGGGCGGTTTGTTACTCCTGTACCTTTCCGTTCACCTTCACACTCCTGGGCCAGACTACACTCAATCATAGGACCTACTGAAGAGATGAGTCTTCAATAAAAACTTAAAGGTTGAGACCGAGTCTGCGTCTCTCACATGGGTAGGCAGACCATTCCATAAAAATTGAACTCTATAGGAGAAAGCCCTGCCTCCAGCTGTTTGCTTAGAAATTCTAGGGACAATTAGGAGGCCTGCATCTTGTGACTGTAGCATACGTGTAGGTATGTTCGGCAGGACCATTTCGGAAAGATAGGTAGGAGCAAGCCCATATAATGCTTTGTGGGTTAGCAGTAAGAACTTGAAATCAGCCCTTGCCTTAACAGGAAGCCAGTGTCGGGAGGCTAGCACTGGAGTAATATGATCAATTTTTTTGGTTCTAGTCAGGATTCTAGCACTAACTGAAGTTTATTTAGTGCTTTATCCGGGTAGGCAGAAAGTAGAGCATTGCAGTAGTCTAACCTAGAAGTAACAAAAGCATGGATTAATTTTTCTGCATCATTTTTGGACAGAAAATGTCTGATTTTTGCAATGTTACGTAGTTGGAAAAAAGCTGTCCTTGAAACAGTCTTGATATGTTCATCAAAAGAGAGATCAGGGTCCAGAGTAACGCCGAGGTCCTTCACAGTTTTATTTGAGACGACTGTACAACCATTAAGATTATTTGTCAGATTCAACAGAAGATATCTTTGTTTCTTGGGACCTAGAACAAGCATCTCTGTTTTGTCCGAGTTTAAAAGTAGAAAGTTTGCGGCTATCCACTTCCTTATGTCTGAAACAGAGGCTTCCAGCAAGGGCAATTTTGGGGCTCCTCCATGTTTCATTGAAATGTCAAAAACAGCTGTGTGTCATCCGCATAACAGTGAACATAGAAGTTAACATTATGTTTTCGAATGACATCCCCAAGAGGTAAAGTATATAGTGAAAACAATAGTGGTCCTAAAACGAAACCTTGGGGAACACCAACATTTACAGTTGATTTGTCAGAGGACAAACCATCCACAGAGACAAACTGATATCTTTCCGACAGATAAGATCTAAACCAGGCCAGAACTTGTCCGTGTAAACCAATTTGGGTTTCCAATCTCTCCAAAATAATGTGGTGATCGATAGTATCAAAAGCAGCACTAAGGTCTTGGAGCACGAGGACAGATGCAGAGCTTCGGTCTGACGCCATTAAAAGGTAATTTTCCACATTCACAAATGCAGTCTCAGTGCTATGATGGGGTCTAAAACCAGACTGAAGCATTTCGTATACATTGTTTGTCTTCAGGAAGGCAGTGAGTTGCTGCGCAACAGATTTTCCAATTTTTTTTAGAGGAATGGGAGATTCGATATAGGCCAATAGTTTTTTATATTTTTTGGCTTTTTCAAGAGAGGCTTTTTTACTGCCACTTCTAGTGAGTTTGGTACACATCCGGTGGATAGAGAGCCGTTTATTATGTTCAACATAGGAGGGCCAAGCACAGGAAGCAGCTCTTTCAGTAATTTAGTTGGAATAGGGTCCAGTATGCAGCTTGAAGGTTTAGAGGCCATGATTATTTTCATCATTGTGTAAAGAGATACAGTACTAAAACACTTGAGTGTCTCTCTTGATCCTAGGTCTTGGCAGAGTTGTGCAGACTCAGGACAACTGAGCTTTTGAGGAATACGCAGATTTAAAGAGGAGTCCGTAATTTGCTTTCTATTGATCATGATCTTTTCCTCAAAGAAGTTCATGAATTTATTACTGCTGAAGTGAAAGCAATCCTCTCTTGGGGAATGCTGCTTTTTAGTTAGCTTTGCGACAGTATCAAAAATAAATTTAGGATTGTTCTTATTTTCCTCAATTAAGTTGGAAAAATAGGATGATCGAGCAGCAGTGAGGGCTCTTCGATACTGCACAGTACTGTCTTTCCAAGCTGGTCAGAAGACTTCCAGTTTGGTGTGGCGCCATTTCCGTTCCAATTTTCTGGAAGCATGCTTCAGAGCTCAGATGTTTTCTGTAGGGGTGCGACTGAATCTAGGGTTTTGCGCAAGGTTAAATTGAGTTCCTCAGTTAGGTGGTTAACTGATTTTTGTCCTCTGACGTCCTTGGGTAGGCAGAGGTAGTCTGGAAGGGCATCAAGGAATCTTTGGGTTGTCTGAGAATTTATAGCACCGACTTTTGATGATCCTTGGTTGGAGTCTGAGCAGATTATCTGTTGCGATTGCAAATGTAATAAAATCGTGGTCCGATAGTCTAGGATTACGTGGAAAAACATTAAGATCCACAACATTTATTCCATGGGACAAAACTAGGTCCAGAGTATGACTGTGGCAGTGAGTAGGTCCGGAGACATGTTGGGAAAAACCCACTGAGTCGATGATGGCTCCAAAAGCCTTTTGGAGTGGGTCTGTGGACTTTTCCATGTGAATATTGAAGTCACCAAAAATTACAATATCTGCTATGACTACAAGGTCCGATAGGAGTTTAGGGAACTCAGTGAGGAACGCTGTATATGGCCCAGGAGGCCTGTAAACAGTTGCTATAAAAAGTGATTTAGTAGGCTGCATAGATTTCATGACTGGAAGCTCAAAAGATGAAACATCGTTTTTTTTTGTAGATTGAAATTTGCTATCGTAAATGTCAGCAACACCTCCGCCTTTGCGGGATGAGCGGGGGATATGGTCACTAGTGTAACCAGGAGGTGAGGCCACATTTAACGCAGTAAATTCATCAGGCTTAAGCCATGTTTCAGTCATGCTAATCACATCAAGATTATGATCAGTGATTAGTTCGTTGACTATAACTGCCTTAGAAGTGAGGGATCTAACATTAAGTAGCCCTATTTTGAGATGTGAGGTATCACAATATCTTTCAATAATGGCAGGAATGGAGGAGATCTTTATTCTAGTGAGATTGCTAAGGCGAACACCGCCATGTTTAGTTTTGCCCAACCTAGGTCGAGGCACAGACACGGTCTCAATGGGGATAGCTGAGCTGACTACACTGACTGTGCTAGTGGCAGACTCCACTAAGCTGGCAGGCTGGCTGGCTAACAGCCTGCTGCCTGGCATGCACCCTATTTCATTGTGGAGCAAGGGGAGTTAGAGCCCTATCTATGTTCGTAGATAAGATGAGAGCACCCCTCCAGCTAGGATGGAGTCCGTCACTCCTCAACAGGCCAGGCTTGGTCCTGTTTGTGGGTGAGTCCCAGAAAGAGGGCCAATTATCTAAAAATTCTATCTTTTGGGAGGGGCAGAAAACCGTTTCAACCAGCGATTGAGTTGTGAGACTCTGCTGTAGAGCTCATCACTCCCCTTAACTGGGAGGGGTCCAGAGACAATTACTCGATGCAGACACATCTTTCTAGCTGATTTACACGCTGAAGCTATGTTGCGCTTGGTGACCTCTGACGTTGGTGCCGACGTGGATAACAATATCCCTATACTCTCTACACTCACCAGTTTTAGCTTTAGCTAGCACCATCTTCAGATTAGCCTTAACGTCAGTAGCCCTGCCCAGTGGTAAACAGTGTATGATCGCTGGATGATTTGTTTTAAGTCTAATACTGCGGGTAATGGAGTCGACAATGACTAGGGTTTTCAATTTGTCAGAGCTAATGGTGGGAGGCTTCAGCGTCTCAGACCCCGTAACGGGAGGAGAAGAGACCAGAGAAGGCTCTGCCTTTGACTCCGACTCGCTGCTTAATGGGGAGAATGGGTTGAAAGTTTCTGTAGGCTGAATGAGCGACACAGGTTGAGCATTCCTACAGCATTTCCCTCCAGAAGCCATGAGAAAGTTGTCCGGCTGCGGGGACCGTGCGAGGGGATTTATACTACTATCTGTACTTACTGGTGGCACAGACGCTGTTTCATCCTTTCCTATGCTGAAATTACCCTAGCCTAACGATTGCGTCTGAAGCTGGGCTTGCAGCACAGCTATCCTCGCCGTAAGGCGATCGTTCTCCTGTATATTATGAGTACAGTGACTGCAATTAGAAGGCATCATGTTACTGTTACTACTTAGCTTCGGCTGGTGGAGGTCCTGACGAACCCTGTCCAGATAAAGCGTTCGGAGTGAAAAAGTTGAATGAAAAAAAGTTGAGTGAGGGAAAAACTAAAAAATATACACGGTAATTAAAATGTAAAGCCGTAAAGTTGTCAGGTAGCAAAGTAAGGTTAGTGAGTTGAGTGAGGGAAAAACTAAAAATATAAACGTAATTAAAAGTAAAAATCGTTGTTAGGTAGCAAAGTAAGGTTAGCAACAAAACGCACAGCAGCACGTAAACAAGTCTGCAAGTTGTGACTGGAAATAAGAGATTACATTTATGTGAGTTTTGAAAATGAGACTAATGAGTCCTTGTCACTCGCAGTGGACTTTGGTTGAGCCAAACTATATAAATCACACAAGCAATAGGACCATCTCATAAACCATGTGAGAGACGCAATAAGAATGTGAAGGATTTTGTAGACTGCTATTCATACACTAGGGCCAGTATTCACAAAGCATTTCAGAGAACGAGTATGATCACACGATCCTATGATCAGGGGGACCAGGGCCTGTCAGACACCTGGGAATAAGAGATGAAATTTATACTGAACAAAAATATAAAGGCTACAATTTCAACAATTCTTTATGATGGGGAGGAGACAGGTTCAAGAAGGATTTTCAATTCAGACATGGATTGTGTATGTGTGCTATTCAGAGGGTGAATGGGCAAGACAAAATATTGAATTGCCTCTGAACAGGGTATTGTAGTAGGTGGCAGGCGCACCTGTTTGTGTCCAAAACTGCAACGCTTTCTTCCTTTACAGACTCCATAAACTTATGACTGTTTCCAAAATATTAATTTTGTGTATGGCTTCCTAGAAACAAGGGGTGGCTCAACTAACCTTTTGGGACAATTTATCCCACCCTCCCTTAACTTGAACAAAGATCCTTATAATCCAGTGACAGTGAGTTTGCAGAATTTCAAGAGCACTAGGCTACATACAGTAATCACATCTTGATCATGGTGACTTAAATAGGTCCAAACGAGGTCATATCTCAAGATATCTTGTAAAACAAATGTCCCATCCTTATCCTGAAGTAGATATCTAATATATGTTGAATATGTACAGTACCAGCCAAAGTTTTGACACACCTTCTACTTCTAGGGTTTTTCTTTATTTGGACTATTTTCTACATTGTAGAATAATAGTGACGACATCAAAACTATGAAATAACACATGGAATCATGTAGTAAATGCCTAGGTGTCTGGCTAGACTGTAAACTCTCCTTCCAGACTCATATTAAACATCTCCAATCCAAAATTAAATCTAGAATCGGCTTCTTATTTCGCAACAAAGCCTCCTTCACTCACACCGCCAAACATACCCTCGTAAAACTGACTATCCTACCGATCCTCGACTTCAGCGATGTCATTTACAAAATAGCTTCCAATACTCTACTCAGCAAACTGGTTGCAGTCTATCACAGTGCCATCCATTTTGTCACCAAAGCCCCTTATACCACCCACCACTGCAACCTTTATGCTCTAGTCTGCTGGCCCTCGCTACATATTCGGTGCCAGACCCACTGGCTCCGGGCCATCTATAAGTCTAGGTAAAGCTCTGCCTTATCTCAGCTCACTGGTCACGATATCAACACCCACCCGTAGCACGCGCTCCAGCAGGTATATCTCACTGGTCATCCCCAAAGCCAACACCTCCTTTGGCCGCCTTTCCTTCCAGTTCTCTGCTGCCAATGACTGGAACGAATTGCAAAAGTCGCTGAAGCTGGAGACTTATATTTCCCTCACTAACATTAAACATCAGCTATCTGAGCAGCTAACCGATCGCTGCAGCTGTACATAGCCCATCTGTAAATAGCCCACCCAATCTACCTACCTCATCCCCATATTGTTTTTATTTACTTTTCTGCTCTTTTGCACACCAGTATTTCTACTTGCACATCATCATCTGCTATTTATCACTCCAGTGTTAATTTGCTAAACTGTAATTACTTCACTACTATGGCCTATTTATTGCCTTACCTCCTGTCATTTGCACACACTGTATATAGACTTTATTTTTTTTCTGTTATGTTATTGACTCTACGCTTGTTTATTCCATGTGTAACTCTGTGTTGTTGTTGTGTCGCACTGCTTTGCTTTATCTTGGCCAGGTCACAGTTGTAAATGAGAACTTGTTCTCAACTAGCTTACCTGGTTAAATAAAAGGTGAAAAGAATAAAAAAATAAAAAAATAAAAAAAATGTGACAATGGGATGGGATGTTTGTTATGAAGTTGAACGTATGAGCTATGACAGAATGTGTAACGATTGTCGTTGGTGGAAGGAGAGGAGGACCAAAATGCAGCGTGGTAAGTGTTCGTCATACTTTATTTGACTGAACGCACAAAACAAAATAACAAAGTGAAATGAAAGAAACAAAACAGTTATGTAAGGTGACATGCACTAAACAGAATACAAACACCCACAACCAAAATGGGGAAAACAGGCTACCTAAGTATGATTCTCAATCAGAGACAACGAACGACACCTGCCTCTGATTGAGAACCATACTAGGCCAAAAACACAGAAATATAACATAGAAAAAAGAACATAGACTACCCACCCCAACTCACGCCCTGACCAACCTAACACAAAGACATAAAAAAGGAACTAAGGTCAGAATGTTTAAAATGAAAATAAAAAGTTAGTTATTTTGGACAAAAAAAATACACTACCAGATATTCTATTCATATATTTCAAACCTTTATTTAACTAGGCAAGTTAGTTAAGAACTAATGCTTATTTACAATGTCAGCCTACCAGGGAACAGTGGGTTAATTGCCTTGTTATGGGGCAGAAGACCGATTTTTGCTTTGTCAGCTCAAGGATTTGATCCAGCAATCTTTCGGTTAATGGCACATATAATGAGGCAAGGACAAGGTAGAAAATACAGCTGGAGGAAATACAGCCTAAGAACTATAGCTAGCTATGGGCCCGAACCAACACATTACATAACCCTTGTGTGGTATTCATGTTTTTGTTATTCACCCAATGTTTGCGGGTCTGATGGACCCACAACATTATTGTGTTTTTAAAACAATACAGCAATAACAATTTACTTAAAAATATTTAATACTTAAATATTGACTTATATCAATTACAAGCAATATAGACAGCATACATGGTTAATATTTGCCATTTACCTCTGCTAGATCACATTTATCAAGAAAAGCTCTATTCATAAAATAAAAAAAATAAAAGATTTTGTAAACAAAAATCTATTATAATCAAGACATGGGTAGAATAAATAATGTTTATCTGGAACAAATATAAATGAAACAACGTTTTCATAACTATTGATGTTTGTTGCTTCGAATTGAACAAATTGGAAGAACAAATGTTGAACACAAATTAAGGCCGGTCTATACACCACATGAGGGACAGAGTTTTACTGTGTGTGTGTTGCAAATGCATTTCTTGCACGTGCATGTGTAATGTGTCTTTCTGTCCTTGGGTCCACACACATCGCAGCGCTTCTTCTTGTTGGTACCGGCTGCAATCTAGTATGATGAAAACACTTAGTTCAGGAATTTTACGAACATCTCACTCACTCAGTCACATATATAGCTGCAGCAGGCCAAGGTAGGAGAGTCAGACACACGCACATGCAACATCACTCACACTTACTTGTGTGAATTGTCGGTTCTGTGGGTCATGCGGATGGGGCAGCCGCATCCTCCTCCTGAATCCTCTTCACGATGGATTCGTCAAGATGACAAACACGTTGTACGCCAAAATGTCCAAGTGGCCAGCGTAGGGTTCTTCTTTTGCAGCTGTAGCCAGTCACCAGCTTATCTAAAAATTGTCCACCGCTCCTTTCATGGCATTGTAATAATTCATTATGATTTCTGTTTTTTTCTGGTCATCCCTATTCAGAACACTCATGAGTACCACATTTTTGCCTTTCTTTGGCACGTAGGACACTAGGGACGTATCGGTCGTTAACACAAACTTAGAGGAATTGATAGGCCTGTGCCGTGTATTCAACAGGAGACAGGCAGACTGGCAGCGAGACAGACAGGTGCTTGGTGCTATGTTGAAACAGCCAGCCCAGGGAGGAGGAAGACACACACACTTTTCCACACTTTTATTACCCTCGGGTCCAGGAAGACCTGAACACCACATATGTAATATAAATGTGTAGGGGGGTTCACAGTGTGCACTCAATGAAAATGTGTTATTTTACATGGTCTTCACAGAAAATTAGCCAAGGCCAGTGAGTCTTAGATTGAAAAAATAATTAATTGTATAATTTTTAATTTAGTAAACATTGAAAATGGGTCCCACAGGCCCGAACACCACACAAGGGTTAAATAGATTTTAGAAGTTGTCTTTCTTACTTTTGGCAAAAGAAATTCAGAGGCCATGGAAGATGAGCAGTTGTGGTTACTCCGAGTCTCTAAGTGACAAATGAACATGTTGCACACTTGTATAGAAACATTACAATGCAAACACTCCTTGTGCACATGTTTTGTCAAATTAAATTAATACCTAGGTAACACTATTTTCTTTACCAAAGTCACAGATAGAACAAGGAGCTAGTTATAGTGTTAGTTATTATAAATATATTTGGCAATGTTACGTTCTCCTCTTTGTTTTGACCGTGTTTCCGAGGTCTGTGGATTTAACACAGAGTTACTGTCTTAACAAGAGTATGGACAAATATGTTTTTTTTTGTGGTATGGTCAAAGATTTGTTTATTTTATTTATTTATAAAAACATGTTTTTTTACAAAAAGTATAAACTGGGTGGTTTGAGCCCTGAATACTGCTTGGCTGACATACAATGGGTATGACACCACTTTTCTTTTTACTGCTCTAATTACGTTGGTAACCAGTTTCAAATAGTAATAAGGCACCTCAGGGGTTTGTGGTATATGGCCAATATAAGAGCTGTATCCAGGCGTTGAGTCGTGACTAAGAACAGCCCATAGCCACGGTATTTTGGTAATTTTATTTTCTTTTGTCTTTTTTAAAATTCATAATGCAGATTACATTGCTACATCAACTTACATTGCTACATCAAACAAAAAGAACGCAAGTATTAACCAGAAAATACTAAAACACAAAAAATATCAATGAAATAATAAAAAAAATAAACAATTATAGTGCACTTGTAATCCCTCTGAAACAATATCATTATAATGATTCAGGAACATTTTATTCCTGTTGTTATTCACCGGGGTTAATCTTTTAAGAAGATAGTTAAATTCAATCAAAAATATGTGTAATTTTGGTATAGAATTTGGGGATTTTTGTTTGTGTATAAAGTATTTGGCAACAAGAATTTTAAAAAATCACAATCATTTCAGTGGTCTTGTTATCATTGCAATAGCAACATATTATATATATCCTTCATGTCAAAAACATGGGTAGTGTTCATAATGGTAAATAAGTATTCTGCAAGCTTTTCCCAAAATTCTGACACAAATTTACATTCAAAGAACAAGTGGTCAAATATTTGTATGTATTTTACTTTCCTGGGTGTGACGGATTTAGAAATCAACAAATGGTTCAAACGCATGTAGGGGGAGGGTGTGGAAGGGAAATTGTAGTTGTCAAGACAACAAACCAAACATTTGCTCCTGTGTTACATGCTAGCTGTTAGTTGTCTTGCACAGCTCAGTTTATTCAGTACATTTCCAGAAATGGATGTATTGGGAAATTTAGAAGTCAGGTAAGTTAAAATGCATTGGTTTGTTCGTTTGGTGATGCGTGGTGTATCTTACTTAGTTCATCTAAAATTATGTGTGTTAGCGAAATGGTAAGATAGCAAACTATATAAATTATGTATCTATATTCACGTTAACGTTACAGTAACTAACGTTACTAGCTAACGTTAGCTACTATAATGCACGCTTAGAAAAAATGGTTCTTCGTCTGTGTGTTCTGTTTCTTAGGTGGGCTCAGGGTTTGACAAGCCAAAATGTTGAATTTGTTGACAAGAAAACAGCCTGCTACATTTGTGGGAATTACATCGTTTTCCTGAATATAGAGACGAAAATTAGAAGTGTGCTGCAGTGTCCTGGTCGGGGTATTGGTGCCTTCACAGCAAATGGACATTGCAGGACACTTGCATTCTCCAACCATAAACTAAATCCCTCCATATTTGTGTACAACTACCCTGAACTTATTCTGAAGAATGAACTGAAGGGTAAGTCTTTATCTGAAACACTGACATTATTAACATGATTAAAGAGTTATATACATTGCATTAGCTATTCAAATACTTCCTCCAGTTAGCAACATTACTAAAGTGTTTTCTCATTTACAGGAACAGCCCATGTAGACTACACATCTCTGGCACTAAGTGATGCTGGTCCTTATTTGGCCTGCTGCTCATCAATACCAGACCACACCATAACAGTATGGTAACTGAAACCACTCCACTTAATATCCTCCTTCCACATTCATTTAAATGACCTCTGTTTTGTACACTCACTATTTGTGGTAATACCAATGCTTTTTTGTAGGAACTGGGAAACTGGGGATCCAATTTGTAACCAACCACAAGCTGGAAAAGACATCACCTCTTTGGTGTTTAACCCAATGAACTGGCTCCAGATTTGCTCTTTGAGTGCATCATCATCCCTCACAGTTTGGACCGTTGAGAAGAGTGACAGCTTTCATATAATGAAACCAGGGTAATTGAGGTTAATTGTAACTACATAAATGCTGCTGGTTATTTCAATAATCACAATTGACACCTACAATAAATGTTATCCATGTCTTCACTATAAATTACATTTCATGGGTACATTTCATGTGTTATTAATGTATTATTCATTACATTGTCAATTGTCAGTGTGATAGATCTCCCTGCGACTGATGGCTGTCTGGTTGAGAGGGAGATTAACCCCTCTCATGTCCCCACTGGAATACTCACCTACTTCGGACCTCAGATGCCCATCTCAGCCATCGCAGGGCTTGCAGAAGACAAGGCAGAAACCTTTGTGGTACTGTCTTCTTAACACCTCTCAACTGCAGGAACTAATTGCACAGGTTTTGTCTCACTCTGTAGTGAGTAGCTTATGTAAAA
The DNA here is from genome assembly GCF_013265735.2 of Oncorhynchus mykiss. Classification (NCBI taxonomy): domain Eukaryota; kingdom Metazoa; phylum Chordata; class Actinopteri; order Salmoniformes; family Salmonidae; genus Oncorhynchus; species Oncorhynchus mykiss. The sequence continues at coordinate 73,624,911 of NC_048565.1, forward strand.
AAAAAATTTTTTAAAATGTGCAATTGTACTCTTCTCAATCTCAAAACAAGTTCACTATCCCTGTTTTGAAAGCCCAAAGAGCGCATCAAGACCAGGCTAAGACCTAGCACCATCTGCTGGACAGCCTCATCAGAGCTCTATGTGGGCTGTCAGGAAGGCCACCTGCTGCAGGTTGACCCAGACTCTCTGGCTGTCTCTGTCCTCTTCAACCCCTCAGGTACACCCTGCTGTCTCATAGCGTTCTTTACTCTGGCCTAGGGGACCTGCTGTGCACTGGCTCTCACTCCAGATGAGTATCAGTCAGACACTCATACTGAGGTTCATGGGGAACAAAAATGTACTGACAGTCACCAATTTTAGAAACATTGCCGAAAATAATCTACTTGGTTAGAATAATTGTGCACTGACATATCACGTCAATGATCACAATTATATGTGTAGTGTTATATTGCATGTTCATATCAATATGATAAAATATGTGTGCTTACTATTGTTCAGCTGCAGATGACATTCCTGGGTTCCAGCAGGGTAGCTTCCAGAGCTTAGCCCTGCACAAGGATGGACTATTTGTGTCAGGAAAGGTAACAAACTGCTCTTCACATTGATTGGAGGATGGATACATGATATCCAGCGAATTCAGCAGTATGAAGTCTGGGTCTTAGAGTTCAACTTACCCAGATGCATTCTATTTAGAGCCAACAACAACATATTCCAGATTTATATTGTTTAAAATAGGCTTTTCTATTCTACAGGAGAATGTGCTACGCTGCTTAAAAATTAAGGGGAACCAAGTGGAGGTTACACAAACTTGGACATTGGAGGAACCAGCCACAACCATAATATATTCGCCAGACTATGAAACACTGCTCTTAGCTTCCAGTACAGTGAGTGCATACATTGTACTGTATTATGGATACATATTTTTATTATTTCTAGGCTCTTGTTATAGTATGCTTTTGCTTTTTTCCCAGGGGCGCATCTACAGGTATAAACGATCCCAGTGCGAGAAGGTGGTGAAAGTCCTGGATGTTCTCAGTGGAGACTTTGTGGCAGCAGCTTCACTGTATACTGATAATAACTTATGTGTGGTAAGAGATCATTGATGTCATGTTTAACTGATGTAAATGTTTTGTAATGGATCCTCATTCATAATGATGTTGGCGTTTCTCTCCTCGTTACAGTCAGTGAGGGACTCGGGAGAGTTGCAGCTGTGGTCTCTAGATACTGGCTTCTGCATCGGCTCTATATCTCTTCAAGTAAAGGTTAATAGTCATTCAATTACAATAGTATTAGGGCAGCTATGCTAAATAATACAGTAAGTAGGCATAGTCAATTGTGAATTGTGCTTGTTACAGTATTTAAGTGAAAGTCTCATGTAAACTTCATGGACAATAGAACAATAATAAAAAAATAATAATAAATCAACTACTATTGTGTCTAGGTGACCAGTTTGGCCTGCTGTCCGATTGCTCAATACGTTGCCGTGGGAACAGTGTCGGGGCATGTCCTGTTCATTGAGCTGACCAAGGAGCAGCAGCCTCGTCTGGTGCACAGGGTTCACCTCTACTACACTCCTGTGGACCACCTACTGCAAGTATCTCCAATGGGTTTACTGTTGTTATTTGCGTTTTGGTTGTTCTTATTGTAAAATGAGCCTTTTAAAGTTATCAATGTTCAATAGTAATATAGGATTTCATATTGTTTTTGGTTTACAGTTTTGATCAAGGAGGAAACTTCCTTATCACTGGTGCCTCGGATGCAAATATATATGTGTTGAATGCAAGGGCTTCCAGAGTATTTGAGGTAATCGGATACACAGGTACATTAATGCTCCACAAAAGTCCATATATGTTTCTCCTGGTATTTCTTTAACTCATTTCAACCCATTATGTTTGATTAAAGCAGTGTTGTTCTCTCCAGGTGCTAAAGGAGCCATCGTGTCCCTGTCTACCCAGTACAGCCGGGACATTAAGCAGGTCAAACTGCTGGCTCTGTGTGCTGGAGAGAAGGACATAGGCCGAGGGGAGGGAAGTCTGCTTACACTGCTCACTCTGCCTGTGCAGGAGCTTACGGGTACTGACTGGGCTGTGTGTGTGTGTGTGTGTGTGTCCATAGAAAGAAGCTGTTGTTAATCATCCTGCCTGACTTTGGGTCTGTTCCATTTTATTTCACATCTGTCTCTGTTTAATTCCTGTATTGACATGCTGGAACTGAGATAGAATGGAATTTGTGTACTGCTGTTGCTTTGCAGGGGCAGGAGTGTGTGCAGACCTGAGAGGATGTCTTTCCAATAATGTCCTACAGCGGTGCACATATGAGGTCCCTCACGCACTCAGCTCCTCTGCCCTGGGAGCCAATAAGATCTTTGGCTACTGCCAAAAGAGGAAAGCTCTCCAGAGATTCCAGCTACCTGAGGTAAGGTCCCATGCATTACCAGTCTGACTTATGTTTAAAACCCCAAAAATCTTATATCTAACATCTGAACATTTGTTGATGATGGGTGGTTTGCTGTTTAGTTTTTATTTGGTCATGACGTATGACCAAATTTGACACAATACCAATAACATTTGCATAAACACAACACAATACACGTGACCACTGTGCCATCCATGTCTGTCTCCTAGAGCACAGAAAGGTTCTCTGACCAGGACGTGGTCCAGTTGACCCCAGAGAAGGAGGTGGAGGGTCACCCTATGGGCCCCGCCTCCATCCTCCTGTCGCCCCACCAGTCTTGGCTGGCCTCAGTGGGCCAAGACGGACTGCTGCGCATCCGGGAGATCTCCAGTCTGGTACGACCTTGTTTCACTTCAGGCTTTGCATGTTACATTGAACATAACATGCAGCTTTATAGAGCTCATTTGAAATATGCTGAAGAAAAAAAACAGTATTGTATTATAAATGTAGTATTGTCCTTAAAAGAGTGAATCTCAAAAGAGGAAATCTGTGAGAACAAAATATTGATGAAAACACATTATCTTTGTGTTATGACCACTCGTAATGCTATTAACCTGAGTATGTTGTCATTGTCATGTACAGGACCGGTATGTTCAGATGCAGTGTCACTCGTGTTGGCTGGGAGGGGTGAGGACAGTGTCCTTTACCTCAGACAGTCAGACAATGATCACTACAGGCCTGAAAGACGGCTCTATGGTCTGTACAAGACTAAGGTAAGTCAACGGGGACAAGTCTGAAGGCAATGCAGCGTTGAACACCAGAGAGCACTGTAGTTCATGTAGATGTGGAATTTCAAAGATTATTAGATCATTCTAAAACATTTCACAATTTCTACTATAACAAGGAGAACCTTTCTCTCATTATAATGCATTGGACTACTTTTATTTGTAAGACATTGTATTCTGTCTATGTATTTTTCTGTTTTCCATGAAGACTGAAAATGGCAGGTGTTGGCAAAGCGAATGCAGCTACACAGTACAGCCAGTCTATAGCCAAATACCAGGAGAGTGTGATAACATCAGAGAACCCTATTCTCAGTAGGATGGCTGACTGGGACCCAGAGGCCCTGTCCCCTCCTGGGTCAGCAGATCTACACAGAGAAGAGGTAGCCAAGGTTACCATTCACATCACAGGAAGTTGCTGGCACCTTAATTGAGGAGAACAGGCTGGTGGTAATAACTGGAGCGGAGTTAGTGGAATGGTGTTAAATACATCAAACACATGGTTTCCAGGTGTTTGATGCCATTCTATTTGCACCCTTCCGGCCATTATTATGAGTCATTCTTCCCACAGCAGCCTCCTGTGATTCATATAGATTTTACATCCTCCATCTTAGCTTACGCCTCACTGCGCCAGCTAAATACATCCTAGTTGACGCTATTCACACAGGGTTTGTCCTTTGCATCAGTGTAATGAAGATCATTTCAGATCCATCAAATCTTATGGAGTCAGATATGTGATGTTTCATATTTACACATGAAATGTAGTTAATTTGTTTGTCCTCACCTCCTGTCTTTAGGCCAATGATAAGCGACAGATAGTTGATGTGACGGAACAGGATGAGAGCTCCACCAACCTGCCCTCAGCCACAGCCTCAGACTCCACCTGGCTGGACAACAAGCTGGAAGCGGTCAGTAACACTGCTGATGTCACTTCAGCACAAGAGCTTTAGTCCGTCATTGTAGGCCGTCAATATCAAGAAGAATTAGTCCGTCATTGTAGGCCGTCAATATCAAGAAGAATTTGTTCTTAACTGACTTGCATATTTAAATATAGATTTGGTACTCAGTTTCACTCCAGTACTGATGGGAGAAATATTGATGTTGCCCGTGACAAATACTTCAATACCGGATTCACAAAACAGCTGTGTTGCTGTTGGCACATTCTTCCTGGGTGAAAAGATCAGGCGCAGGTTGGGAGAAAGGCAGATAAACATTTCGGAGATTGTAGATAACACTGAACTGATATCAAAGCTGTGGCATTCATTGTGTTGTGGGTTTTCACATTGTAGATCACAGTTAGATAACAGTTAGATAACATAAAACAGCCATAGTTGGGTAACGTTCAGCCACTGTGCCATTACCTGCTTTATTATTTGTGTGGTGATGTGTTTGATTCCATTCAAGTCCCATCATGTTGAGTATAGAAGAATTTAGTAGGGTGTAATGTTATAGCTGATGTATTGTGAAATATATGACAACAGTTCTGGTGAAAGTCAGTGTTGAAAGATATGCTGGCAAAACAATGTACTGTTTTTCAGGTAGTCCAGATAAATGTATCCACTGACGTGCTTTGAGTATGGGGATACAAAACAGAACAACAAATTGTCATCAGACAATACACACATCCTGCTACTACCATTATACTGTCCACAGGTTATCAATGAGGAGATCCAGCAGTTTTCACAGACAAAGAAAAGCCTGAGGAAAAATGTCAAACAATTGCGTGACACAGTAAGCAGAGCTCTAATCCTCTTTTTATTTACTTTGCTTAATGAATCATGCGTGAGTGTAAAATTAGACACAATATCATCAAAATGCTAATGGCTAATGTGACCATGTCGTCGGCCCCAGATCCAGGCAATGATGCGTGAGAATGAGACACTGCCTGACATGGAGAAGCTGGAGCAGCAGGAGTTCAACCTGGATGTAGATGAGCAAAAGAGACTGCAAGCCGAGGGGGAACAGGAGGTCACCAGGGTAAAACACACACACACACACACACACACACACACACACACACACACACACACACACACACACACACACACACACACACACACACACACACACACGTGATAGTATTCTTATTGACTCCCTTACAGGTCCGAAATGAGATTGAGTTGGAGAACCTAGCCAAGTGCTACCTGCGTGACGTCCTTAAGAGAGAATGCTGGGATTCCATGAAGGTCAAAGGGCAAGCTATCAAGGTAAGTTGAGAGTCACAACCAAAATGGAGTTGGTTTTCAAAGGTGCAGCAACGGATATGTTTTGAGACTGTGTGTTTTGTTGGCTTTACCTTAGGCTTTCCACACTGAACACGAGGTGAAGAACTACCCCATGAAGGAGCGGACACAGCAGGAGCTGGATGAACTTCATAGAGTGGAGAGTATGAGGAAGATTGAACGGGCTGACAGTAATGTGAGTTAGAATGTGCTGTATGTCCCTTTAGTCACAGTGCAATTGCTAGAGATTTTGCCAATTTTATACACCTTCATTGGCAATAGTGCCAAGCAATATTTTTTTTTGTTTTACATGCCACTCATCCTCTTCCAAAACACTCTAGCTCCAGCAGGAGATTCTAGAGAAGAAGACCAAGACCACGACGGAAGAAGAGGAGGAGGAGGAAGGCCGTGAGATGGAGAGTGCTTCCCTCACAGGTAGCCTCAGTGCCCAGTATGGAGGCTCAAACCCCTACCTCTACAATCAGTTCAACCTGCATATCAGAGAGCAGAAGATCAACCAGATCACTTTGCTACAGGTAAACAAACAGTTTGACAATATGTACTAGGATTTTAATAATCAATGTATACATATTCAGCATTTAAAGGGCAATTCCACCACTTTTCAACCTCTTATTCATTATCTCCAGCACGATAACAACAGTGTCTACATATGCGAACACAGCATATTTCTATGATCTGTGGTTGAAATGATAAAAAAATCCATGAATTGCGAAACCTGTAACAAGTTGTTTTTGCCAAAGACAGGGTATTTTCTTGCTCCTCATGTCACGGTGAATCTCAGTGTTTGAAAATCATTTAATATATTTTTTTACTACAAAACATAAACACGCCGTTTTCACATATGTAGACACTGGTATTGTGCTTGAGATAATGAATATGAGGTTGAAAAGTGGTGGAATTGCCCTTTAATGATTAAAGTATTAGTGTTTAGCATTTAATAACCAAATTGAGTTTAGCTAAGTATTTCACCTAATTGCCTATAACAGCCTCCTTCTCCATTTGACTTCTCACCTTCACTCACACACTAGGATGTCATCTACAAAGTGAAGACAGCCTTTAACACAGACTTTAAGGGGGTGCACAAGCAGAAGGAGCAGGAGATCAACCGAGTGAAAGACAAGAACCGTCGCATCATGGAGATCATGTCAGAGCTGGACCACAAGATGAAGCTGTGGGAGCCCAGTCTGTCTGACAACGAGCGGCCAGAGAGGGCACTGTCTGTGGAGGACTCTGAGGTTAGACTTGAAGCTGTTTTTTTTGTTATTGACCTACTTTAATGGTTTAGATTTCCACCAAAACACAAGTTACTGCACATGAAATGATAATTTATGACTTATGACTCCGTCTCCAGATTCATTTTGAAAAGTACCTCACCCCAGAGCAGAGAAAAAAAGAGGAGGAGAAGAAGAAAGAGGAGGAACAAAGACGGCAGACGGCCAAGGTACTGTACCTTCCTACCTTTCCCATCTCCCACTTATTAAATGTTTACTCTTAGGGGTCATTCTAACAGCCGATAAACCATTACTAACCCAAGCAAGGTCTTAATCACTAACCGATAAATTGTGAAAACTGAGCTGTTTTCTTAGTAAAAATACAGTGTGAATTGATGTTATTGGCTTGGGTACCCATTGAAACAGACATTCTGGTTCTCCTTTTCCTTAGAGTGACAATATCAGAGAGCGAGCTCTGGATGAAATGATGGGTGGAGTACTCGAGCTAAAAAAAGAGGACATCTTGAGAGTGGTATGGTGGTGGTCAAAAAATGAAAAATCTGAAATATGGATATGAATTTAATATCCAATATTAATTAACATTTAATACATCTACCGTTAACATGATAAACATTTATTAAACATCATTGTCCTGAAGAAAAGTATTTGAATGACAGAATGTAGAGAATGTGTTTGAATGTATTTTCTGACCCTGTACTTTTCTACATGCAGGAGGTGCCTCAGCCTGAGTTCATTGTATCCAAACCAGACATTCAGTGGACAGAGGAAGAGAAAAAGATCTATAAAGAGTATGAGAAGAAAGCCAAAGAACTGAGCGAGGAACAGGAGAAGTACAGAAAGGTGTGATTTTTGTGTGAAAACATCTGCTTTTCAATGTTGTATTCAAAAGAAACACACCATCATAATAGGACCCAGACTTGATTTACTACATACGTTCAGTTGCCATTGTCTTGTTCCAGACTCTGGAAGCTGAAATGAATAAACTACAGACGTCCATCATGGACTCCACTCAGGGGTTTGATGAAACCTTGACCAAGCTCTTTGAGAGGAAGGTGAAATCTGAGATGGTTATATACCAGGTAAGACAGAGCACACACCCACACAGATCAAGATTTAATTAAAGAAATATACAGTTCATTCCATGTGCCATTGTTGTTTTCATGCTATGTTCTTTTGTAGGAAGAGCTGAAGATTACAAATCTAGTTCACTCCATTCTGATAGAGGAGGAGGTTCTCAATAGAGAGCGAGAACTCAGCCTCAAGCTAGAAAAAAACAGGGTCTATAAGGTGAGATGTCGTTATATTAATGCCAATGGAGGCTGGCGTGAGGAGCTAATAGGAGGACGGGCTCATTGTAATCCAGCCTTTACAATGAGCACATCTTCCTATACCTCAACCTACCAGCCTTCATGCTCTATTGGCTATCTTTCTCATGGGGAAGGGATTTACAATGGTTGAGTCCACAGGAGGTTGGTGTTTGTGGTAATGGCTGGAGCGGAGTGAGTTTCCATGTGTTGGATGCCATTCCATTCCAGACAATGTTATGAGCCGTCCTCCCCTCAGCAGCCTCCTGTGGTTGGGTTAGAGATCATTTTATGTTAGCTATCCTCTCTCTATTATATACAACCATATTATTACACATTCCAGTCAGATATTATCCTGTTTCTCTGTCTTAGACTGTGTTTTACAAGCTTCAACATGTGTGGCATCTTAATTGGTTTGCCTTCAACACTGTTCTTGTTACTTCCTGTACTTTGCGTTCCCATCGCTTAACATGCCTTATTCTCCTGACAGAATGAGATTGGAGAAGAGCTTAAGAAGCACAAAGAGGATGTAGAAATGTTCCGGGAGACCTACGACAATGTTGTGGCCGAGGACAAAGTACGACTGGCAGTAGCACGTCTACTATCTCATGTCAGATACTGTCCGACACTTGTTGTTCTTGGGTACTATCTGACATATTGTGTATCCCTAGCTTCTCGACAGGGGATTCAGGAAGGAGTTCTTTGATGTCCCAGGCCATATTGTTGATCAGCTGTACAAGCTATACAAGCGCAGACCCAGGTACTGCATAAAAAAAGAGAAACTGTACATAGCTTTTGCCATTCAGATTTTTAGAATAGGGTGCAACATCCCAGTACTCTCTTGCCCAGGGTCCAGAGGATGAGGACCCAGGCAGACAACAGTACCAGCCCCTTTAAAGAACGGCCCCTGCCGGGCCCAGTGGCAGTAGAGGGTCTCTGTCAGATGATGAAGGCCATGGAGGAGCTGGAGGCTCCAGAGAACATGCCTGAAAGCCTAGACGTGTCTGTGTGGGAGAGGTTCTGCCTGGCCCGCAGAGCCAAAGTTGAGAGTGAGCAGCAGGTAATGGAAAACCAGCCACGGAACAAGTGAGGTAGTCTGAGGAAATGTTAGTGGCAGTACATGCATTTCCTTGTCATTGACGTTCTCCAGCACCTTGAAACCTACAGTATATTTCATAGAATATATAAACTTACTTTACTTACAGGGTAAGTCTGCCTTATTAAAGTGTTATGTAACACAGGACACAAAGAATGTGGAACAGAGAATGAGAGATTGGATCCAGTTAATTATCCAATTTTGTTAAACATTGTAGTAGTTCTAGGTAATTTCCCTTTGTTATTTCAATGTCATCTTTTGTGTCTTGTCCTACTCAGGTGAAAGTTAAGGCTTTGACTCTGGCTGAAATGCAAGCCTTTCTGCAGAAGAGGACCGATGAGGATGAGAGTGCAAGACTGGAAATGAAAAGTCTCATGGATGACATCAATGGGTAAGAGTGTCATACCGTGAGAGTACATCAATTATATTCTTAAAAGCGCAGTACATTTTTCACTAAACACAAATGTTTCCACCCCATGATTCTTTTGAACACTTTATACAGGTGTAGTCTTTCTTAACAGCTGTCTGTCTGAGCACGAATAAGCTTGGCACGCAAGGCTAATTCAGGAGTGACTCATTGATAGCGCATGGTCTTTAAACTTGATGTCTCCAGGCTACGAGAGGAGAAGATGCGTTTCCGCCTGGACATCATGGTTCAGATCCTGATCAAGCAGGGCCAGGTGGAGGTAGAGAACGGAGACTTCATTGCGGACTACTCTGACTCTCTGCTGCTCCATAAGAGTGTGGTGGAGGACCTCAACGGGACCATCAGAGTGAGACCCATAGACATTCTTTATTCATTTATGTGAGCAGAATCATGCTAACATTGTAGCATAAGTTAAACATTTCTAAATGGGGACAAACAGGGCAAAAATGGGTCATGAGGAACTCCACCGATGAGATGCACAGGCTATGTATTGACCTGTGCTCTTCTGTCAGGCTCTGGGAGAGCAGAAGATAGCCAGCATGGTGGAGTGCAAGGACTTCCGTAAAGGCATCATCCAGCAGGAGTGGGAGCACAAGAGGATGAGGATGCAGAAGGAGGACCTGAACAACAAAGCCAGGGACATCCAGATGCTGCGAGTCTCTCAGGAGCTGCAGGAGGTACACTAACGCTTACCATGGGACAGGTCTCCCTGGAACAATAGTTAATTGCAAAGGCATACAGTACACTACCGTTCAAAAATTGTCACAGAAATATCTTTTTTTTTTAATAAAGAAAAGCAAAAAAAATTGTCCATGAAAACAATCAAATTGATCAGAAATAGTGTAAACATTGTTAATGTTGTAAATGACTATTGTAGCTGGAAACAGATTTATGGAATATCTACATTATCAGCAACCATCACTCCTGTGTTCCAATAGCACATTGTGTTAGCTAATCCAAGTTTATAATTTTAAAAAGGCTAATTGATCATCAGAAAACACTTTTGAAATTGTTGGAACAGCTGAAAACTGTTCTGATTAAAGCAATAAAATTGGCCTTAGACTAGTTGAGCATCAGCATTTGTGGGTTCGATTACAGGCTCAAAATGGCCAGAAACAAAGAACTTTCTTCTGAAACTCAGTCTATTCTTGTTCTGAGGAATGAAGGCTATTCCATGCAAGAAATTGCCAAGAAACTGAAGATCTCATACAACGCTGTGTACTACTCCCTTCAGAAGAAACAGCGCATACCGGCTCTAACCAGAATAGAAAGAGTGGGAGGCCCCAGTGCACAACTGAGCGAAAGAACACAAAGTACATTAGTGTCTAGTTTGATAAAGACGCTTCACAAGTCCTCAACTGGCAGCTTCATTAAATAGTACTCGCAAAACACCAGTGTCAACGTCAACAATGAAGAGGCGACTCCAGGATGCTGGCCTTCTAGGCACAGTTCCTCTGGTGTTTTGTGGGTACTATTTAATGAAGCTGCCAGTTGATGACTTGTGAGGCATCTGTTTCTCAACCTAGACACTAATTTACTTGTCCTCTTGTGCACCAGGGCCTCCCACTCTTTCTATTCTGGTTAGGGCCAGTTTGCACTGTTTGGTGAAGGGAGTAGTACACAGCGTTGTACGAGATCTTCAGTTTCTTGGCAATTCCTCACATGGAATAGCCTTCATTTCTCAGAACAAGAATAGGCTGACGAGTTTCAGAAGGTCTTTGTTTGACCATTTTGAGCCTGTAATCAAACCCACAAATGCTGATGCTGAAGATACTCAACTAGTCTAAAAAAGGCCAGTTTTATTGCTTCTTTAAAATCGGTACAACAGTTTTCAGCTGTGCTAACAATTGCAAAAGGGTTTTCTAATGATCAATTAGCCTTGTGTTAGCTAATCCAAGTTTAGCATTTTTACAACATACTATTGGAACACAGGAGTGATGGTTGCTGATAATGTAGATATTCCATAAATCTGTTTCCAGCTACAATAGTAATTTACAACATTAACAATGTCTACACTGTATTTCTGAGCAATGTTATTTCAAAATGGACAGAGTACTTTTCTTTCAAACTTTTTTTTAAGTGACCTCCAACTTTCGAACAGTAGTGCACATGTGATAATAGAAACCTGTGGTCTGGTTAGCGCAGCTGGTTTGAGCAAAATGCTAGCAACACCAAAGTTGCAGGTACAAGTATGAAGCCTCTATAGGCCACAAGACATCTCATTGGCTGTAATATAGGTTATGCTGAAAAAGTGTCTGCACTGTAACAATGTAAAATACCTGCATTGCCTCTTCCACATGGCCAAAAACCATTGACATATCAAAAATACCCTGAACCACCACCTATTTTTGAGCTATAAAATGATCAACCTGCTTTTTTTGTTCTGACATTTGACAGTGAGAGCTTGTATCGTTCGGGGGATGTAGAATCAATCTATGTCAAATGAAATATGCATGTTTTTCCACACAAACTAAGAGATCATTATTTAAACAAAGCTTTTTTGCCCCAAGTATCTCAGTGAGACGGATCATGACAACCGCATATCAAAGCAGGTTTCAACTCTGGAGAAAACCATAACATTACAGGAAAAGGTAATGTGAACAGAGTTAATATAATTTCATATCGATTACATTTATTCAAGTGCTTAAAATATCAGCTATAATGCTTGTGTATTTCAGACTCACCAAAAGAATGTGCTGACCTGTAAGAAGTTGATCAAGCAGCTGAACAGACAGGCAGCAATGAAGGCATCGAAGAATTCTGCTCTGGATGAGCAGCTGACCAACATGCAAGTGACTGTGGCTGAGAGGAGACACATCTGTGAAGCCATAGGTACTGTAATAACTACACATTTCATTGCAGTATAGGTTTACACAATTGTAGGTACATCATTACTTCAACTGTGATGTTATCAGGAGATTTATTGGCATCAGTGTGTACATGTGGTGGATATTGTTCCATTGCATTGTTGTTTTTAACCCCTAACTTGCCCCTTGATGCCTCATTTCCTATAACACTTCCACTGAATCATCTAATGAACTGTGATGTTATTTGCTGCTCTGCTCAGCCATGGAGGAGAACCATGAGAGTGATGCAGAGGAGAGATACCAGGAGATCATCCAGAGGAAGAAGCTGGTGGAGCTAGCCAGGGCCCAGGCTGAGGAGGTGGCTACCCTCAGGGCAGAGGTGGAACGCATGAGGATGAAGTCCTTCCCCGCTCTCGCTCAGCTAAAACATAACTGACACATTTAGGAAACACTTTATTTTTAAAAAATTTACAAAACATCAAACTGATTTTCATGTTTAAATATAGAACTAATATAAATTACTATGGTAGGTAACAGTATGAAATTAAACTGATGAAGTGGCAAATTAATGTTATTTTTTTCACTCAAATTACTTGTGGATCATAGTAAATTTAGGGTGAAAAACATCCAGTACATAAGATTGAATCTAGATTATTCAACAAAGGCAGGAAATCTGCATGATAAATCAACAATTAATATTATTTGTGACAACATGAACAGAAGGCATGTGGGTCTATGCATTGGTGAAGTCCTCTTCTGTGCGGTTAAAGTGCAGTATGCTGTCCTCTACACCAAAGAGGTCAATTAGCTGGGAGATGCTGGCTTTCCTGCCATCTATGGGGAGATCTGACTGGAGCTCATACAATGCAGCCTGACTACAACTCCGCCACTTGTCAATCAAAACTCTCAACTGTGTCAGGTCATTCTAGAGAGAAGTGAGAGATGGGGAATACAATAAACAGTGGTTGAATATTCACAACAAATTATACACATATTATTCACAAAACAAATTATTTTTTACACCCATGTCATTTAGCATTTTCATTGAGTGGTTACCTTGCTTCTGTACATTTTAGCCATCTTCAGTCTCCGTAGTCTCTCGGTCCTTTCTTTAACCTCTCTCTTCAATTGGTCTCGTAGTTGTAGTAAGTCTATATGAGTGGGTTGAGCTGATTCAGACATGGGGCCAGGGACCCCAGCCCTTCTAGTCTCTGGACATTCACTGGGCGTGATCTCATTTCTGTTCATGTCAATATTCTTCAGTCTGTCTGTTTTGGCACCATGCTCGGTCTCTTTGTCTGCTGTTGAGGGTAGTTGGTCATCATCGATGTTAAGACGTTTGGCCACGGAAACAGGAGAGGTGAAGGAACGTTTTGATCTTTTCAGTCGTTCCTTCAGAGAATAACTCATCTGCTGTTTTGGCTGAGAAAACGTTTGACACTTGTGAATGACAATGAACAGCTAGAATCATACCAGAGGCCCATTATTTAATACGAAAATCCATGTAGAAAAACATCAGTACGTTAAATATGCATGTTAGAGGGGTTTGACAAACGTTAAGAAATGGTATCTAACTATACTGTAGCTATCTTTGTGTGTGTGTGTATTCAGCACAATTAGATGGGTTTGAAACAAATTAGATTAGCTACTGGCTGCTACATATATTAGTTAGGTAATTTTAGCTACTTAGCTAGCTAGATTTCACTGTAAATTACATTGCAACATGCCTGGTTCTGGTACTGTAGACCGTCCTTACCTTTTGCACACTACTGGATTCACATGGGCTTGATTTTAAATAACAGGGTGTGCCGTACACAGGTTTTGATTTGGTTGTCTTCGGTGTGGTCTCCATTTCTTTAATTACAACAAGCTACATCCATATAAACACAACGCGTAGGTTACAAATTGGCCTCACGAAAGTTTTCCACAGGGTTAGCTTGCTAACAACAAGCTCATGCAAACCTCCAAGCTTTTATTGGTCATTATTACAGTCACAAAGTCATAAACCCCGCCTATTTCTACAATTTATTTTCTTAAAATCTGATTTTAAAACTAACGTTAACCACACTGCTAATTTATACATAACACTAACCTTACATTAACATCAAAAAGCCACTTGTTGTTTCCATGTTTTTTTACGATTTGGCCCATTTTGACTTTGTGGCTGTGGTAACTAATGGGACTCCTTTTGATTGGTTGAAAGTTAGACTCCATATTTCCTGTTTACAGAAAATAACTGTGGGAGTTGTAGTATATCAATCCTAAAACAGATTTAATTCGTTTCAGGCCAATGTATTTATGAATATTTCAACTGGAAAATCTATTTTGTTTTAGTACAGAAATCAACAACACATATTGCTTTATTTTATTTAATCAGTGGTGTTGAAGAAATAAAATAATTGAAAACATGTCTGTTTTTTCCCCGGATTATTTTAGATGCCCAGGCCTTCAATATTTTGTTGCAATTACGTTCAGCTCAACAAAAAACATTTGAATTCCCTATTAAAGGATTTATTCGCTAATCTCAAATATGGCCACATATGGTTTTCAATTCGTGAGAGTTTTGCGATGCCTTATTGTATTAATTGTCTTTCAATAGAGTTAGCCAGTCTGTAGTCCTAAAAACGGAAATGAGCTAACTCTGCTTTGTTCAGCCATTCCTATGGGGAAAATAAATGGTGAAAGAATCAATGTGTTTAATCCCTGGATTGCTCATGCTATGTGTATTTAAAGTATTTGAAGCCACCGTTCGTACTCCATAGGAATTCTACAGTATTTCAATTAAATGTTTCAAAGACAAAATTACATGTATTTAAGTAACATTAGTACTCTATATAAAAAAATACTTTAATAAAATGTTTTCATATATTTTTTCATATATTTTTTCATACTTTTTATGTTTAGCTCATGTAATGTAGTTTAAAAGTGTTTATAATAAAATAACCGTGTCAAATACTAAATGCATTTTTATAGCTTCTAAAGTTTTTTTTACAACGGAGGATGAGTACCAAGATGGCCGCTCATTGGCTTCAATACAGAACCCAGTCATCCAGGGTTTATGCACATAATTGGTTATTAACACAGGCTTTGGAGATATTATGTTTTATTGTATGAAATAATATCAGTCAGTTAACATGACCTTTATGGATTATGAAGACTATGCGCTTTTTCTGATTACATAAATGCTTCAAAATCCATAAAAAGTGATGAAAATTATCTCAAAGAACAAAACGTACAAGATCTCCTAAGCCTGTGTTTACCACAGACCTTATTTTCGGAGTTGATCCAAAAACCCTAGAAAAATAAAATACATTTCCCCATAGGCTTTGTCCAACAAATCATGGCGGAGTTAGTGTTTATGAAAAGACACCATTACTACTGGTCTGTATAGCCTTGGGGAGAGAGGTGTGGATTGAAATTATATCCTGTCTTGACTTGAACATCAGCATCTGGCTGTCTTATATTACACACCTTAGGGGAGGGAATTTTTTACTTTTTATACTGCGGTTGATTCTCCTAGAGATGAAGGTTGATGATGATTACTCTGTCTGAATGAGTAAGCAGACAGAACTTTTTTTCTTCAGGAATTAAACCGTTGGAAGTTGTTGAGCATGACTCATTTTTTGTGGACTGTTGAGAGAATATAGACATTCAGAGACCATCAGACATTCCAAAGTGGGGCTAGATAAATAAACATGTTTCTACAGTATATGGGTCATCCACCAATTTGTGCAGTTTTGAGCATGGTTACTTGGTAAAACAATTGTTTTAATAATTTAAACATTCTGTCATAAAGAGCACATGTTCAACTTCATAAAAAACAAATTTTTCCATTTTAAGAGCTTAAATTAAAAAATTACCATAGTAAGTGCCTATTATGTGTCAAATAAAGTAACAGGGCTGACTGTAATAGGGTTGACCGTAACAGGGTTGACGATTTCATCTTAAATCAGCCATAAATCCTTGTGCCAGGGGGAATGAAAGCTTGTTGCGTACAATAGGGAGGGGAAATTGAATGCAAGCATAAAAAACAAATAAAAATTGTTAAAACATTTCTAGCCTGTCTATCTATGGGTAACAGGGTTGCCGTGTTATTCTAGCCTGTCTATCTATGGGTAACAGGGTTGACGTGTTATTCTAGCCTGTCTATCTATGGGTAACAGGGTTGACGTGTTATTCTAGCCTGTCTATCTATGGGTAACAGGGTTGACGTGTTATTCTAGCCTGTCTATCTATGGGTAACAGGGTTGACGTGTTATTCTAGCCTGTCTATCTATGGGTAACAGGGTTGACGTGTTATTCTAGCCTGTCTATCTATGGGTAACAGGGTTGTCGTGTTATGCTTGACCCGCTCAGTTTTACACCACAAAACTTCAGAAAATGGCCAAAACGAGTATAACCAGCTCACCTGCCTTTACACTATGATTTGACTATTAGTTGTTCAATGTTTCTTTTGAAAAAAATATTTTAAAAGGAATAATTTCACCATAATTAAAACGAGAGCTCAGTTCATGAAACAGGGTTGAGCTTAAAATGAGGGACAGACGTAAATGAATCACTAATCACATGGAATAAATAATCATCTTCATAAATTACTTTGTCAAAGCAACAAAATAACTAGGGCTTTACAATGATGGTGAATATTTGGAGAAATGTTGGTGTGAAGTGGGTTAAAATCTTCCTAGAAGTGATTGAGGGTGTGCGGAGGGACATGTCAAAATGCACAATTTTGTAACTTTAGCAAGTCCTTATTCATATATCATGCTTTTAAAATTCATTATTGCTGCATAGTTTTTCATTAAAATGTCAAAGGGATGCAAAAGCACTCATTTTCATGGAACGACCTATATGAATACTCTTGTTTTTAGTCAAGGATTTGCAGACATGGGCAAAAAAAAAACAGTATGACCAAGTCCATCTTTCAGGTCTGCATATATTTCAAATGGTAGCATTCATTCTGTCAGAGGTTCTGTAAGAATGGAAATGTCAGGGAGAGGAAAGATCTAGAAGATTCTGGGGGGAACCAAATGGCTAAAGATAAAGGACATTTAGCATTTTATCTGTAAATAGGACATTTGCTTTTAGACCCTTTCCAAGAGAGATTGATAGATAAAACACACAATAATTTAAGAAAACAAATGGCAAAGTTCCTTACATAATTAATGAATGTAAATAGGGTGTGTAGGCCAAACAGTATCTCTGGTGGGATGTCTTTGTTGCTATGGGCTGTGATGTCTACCCAGCCGTTTTGCTGTCAGTTAACCAGTGTACCATCCCTGATGTTTTCTGGTGTATCTGAGGTAAAGTTGCGATATCCTGGCAACACCTACATAATCATATTATTTAATTGAGTGGTGAATCATCAATCTATTCATGCTTTAAGGGCATTAAAAGTCACTCTTAATCAGTGGCGTAAAAAAAAAAAGTGGAATGCATGCCAGCCAGCAAAGCCACTACACAACACAACACTAAATAATACATTAATTACACTATAACGGTGACAAACGGTGCCCACAAACTGTTAGGGTCTACATAAAGCTGTCCCAACAACAGTCTCAACATCTTACCACTGCTACACCTGGCTATCATCAGAGACTTATCTGGCAGCGAAACAGTTCATTCAGTCTCATTTACTGCCTTTTAAAGAAACATAGCTGATATGACTGACTTGCTTAAACAAATGTGGTTTCTAATGACACCTTAGATGTACAAACTATGGCATAAGAAGATGACTAGCGTATAAGAGGCAATCCATAATTTCGATCACATTAATGAGCGAGCTAGAACAGTTAGTCAATATAACTATTTGTTTAGCACTTTTGAAATGTACAGCGACAGAATTCAGAACACTGGCTGTTCTTACAGTGTTTTCCCTGTACACCAAGTCAGAACCGTAGGATAAATAAAGGGGACACATAAGCAGACAATGAAAGCTCTTACAATATTCAATAATTACATTTCTCTAAAACAGATTATAGGCTACAGTAAAACAGTCAGAACAGTAGGTGAAATTAACCTTTCTGATCTCCCCATCCCGGATCCGGGTTCGTGAATACAGACTCAAGCTCATTACCATAACGCAACGTTAACTATTCATGAAAATCGCAAATCAAATGAAATAAATATGCTAGCTCTCAAGCTTAGCCTTTTGTTAACAACACTGTCATCTCAGATTTTCAAAATATGCTTCTCAACCATTGCAAAACAATCATTTGTGTAACAGTATTGATGGCTAACGTAGCATTTAGCATTAGCATTCAGCTGGCAACATTTACACAAAAAAACAGAAAAGCATTCAAAAAAATCATTTACCTTTGAAGAACTTCAGATGTTTTCAATGAGGAGACTCTCAGATAGCAAATGTTCAGTTTTTCCTGAAAGATTATTTGTTTAGGACAAATCGCTCCGTTTTCTGCGTCACGTTTAGCTATGAAAAAACCCCTGTATCCAGGATTGTGTAAATCTATCAGCAAGCTCATTAGCATAACACAACGTTAACTATTTATGAAAATCGCAAATGAAATGAAATAAATATGCCATCTCTCAAGCTTAGCCTTTTGTTAACAACACTGTCATCTCAGATTTTCAAAATATGCTTCTCAACCATAGGAAAACAATCATTTGTGTAAAAGTAGCTAGCTAGAGTTAGCATTTCGCGTTAGCATTTAGCGTTAGCATTAGCGTTAGCATCCAGCACGCAACATTAACAAAAACATAAAAGCCTTCAAATAAAATCATTTACCTTTGAAGAACTTCTGATGTTTTCAATGAGGATACTCTCAGTTAGATAGCAGATGCTCAGTTTTTCCAAAAAGATTCCTTGTGTATTAGAAATAGCTCCGTTTTATACATCACATTTGGCTACCAAAAAAAATCCATAAATTCAGTCCTCAAAACGCAAACTTTTTTCCAAATTAACTCCATAATATCGACTGAAAACATGGCAAACGTTTTTTAGAATCAAGCCTCAAGGTGTTTTTCACATATCTCTTCATTGATACATCGTTCTTGGATACATGCTTTCTCTCCTGAATCCCAGGAGAAAATGACCGCACCTGAAGATTACGCACAAATTTAGACAAAGGACACCGGGCGGACCTCTGGAAAATGTAGTCTCTTATGGCCAATCTTCCAATGATATGCCTACAAATACGTCACAATGCTGCTAAGACCTTGGGCGAACGACAGAAAGTGTAGGCTCATTCCTTGCGCAATCACAGCCATATAAGGAGAGAATGGAAAACAGAGCTTCAGAAATTCTGCTAATTCCTGGGTGATGCATCATCTTGGTTTCGCCTGTAGAATGAGTTCTGGGGCACTTACAGACAAAATCTTTGCAGATTCTGAAACTTCAGAGTGTTTTCTTTCCAAAACTGTCAAGAATATGCATAGTCGAGCATCTTTTCGTGACAAAATATCGCGCTTAAAACGGGAACGTTTTTTATCCAAAAATGAAATAGCGCCCCTAGAGCTCTAACTGGTTAAGAGGGGTAAATAGACCAAATTATTAATGTGAGGCACATGGGCTACTAACATCTTACTACACAACATACACATAGTATTACTATCTTAGCTACAGTATACATATATCCCTGGCATATTACATAATTTATGAAGCAGCATACAATACATTTTTGGACTCACATTGTTCATGGTGTACTCACTTTAACAGGAAGGTGGTGCGGCGGCCCTCTGAGTTAACAGTTGTTTTGTGCGCGTCACAAATCATGCTTCATTGACAGCATGGCCAATGTTGAATGTTAATGATTTTAAACTTGGAAAAGCGCCCCTTAATCACAGATTTGGGACCACACAGCCACTGTCACTGATTCCTTCCAAACCACTCATTGTTGAATTTGCGATTTCCAACTTGTTATGTATAGTTTATGTCCAATGGCCGATGAGCACCGATACGTTTTGAAGCTGCCTTGCTAAAAAAAAAAAAAAAAAAAAAAAAAAAAGAGACTATGTTTGTATGCGGCTTTATTAACTCAATGATATATATATATATATTTTTACATTGTTTGCAAACTGATATGTGACAGGTATTAATTACAAAATAACATGCAAAACGGTTGGAACCAAAACTCTCAAATTTGGACTCATCAGACCAAAGAACAGATTTCCACCTGTCTAATGTACATTGCTCGTGTTTCCTGGCCCAAGCAAGTCTCTTCTTCTTATGGTGTACTTTGGTAGTGGTTTCTTTGCGGCAATTCGACCATGAAGGCCTGATTCACACTGTTTCCTCTGAAAAGTTGATGTTGAGATGTGTCTGTTACTTGAACTCTGTGAAGTGTTTATTTGGGCGGCAATTTCTGAGGCTGGTAACTCTAATGAACTTATCCTCTGCAGCAGAGGTAACTCTGGGTCTTCCGTTCCTGTGGCGGTCCTCATGAGAGCCAGTTTCATCATAGCCCTTGATGGTTTTTGCAACTGCACTTGAAGTAACTTGAAATTCTTGAAATTGTACAGATTGACTGACCTTCATGTCTTAAAGTAATGATGGACCGTCATTTCTCTTTGCTTATTTGAGCTGTTCCTGCCATAATATGGACTTGGTCTTTTACCAAATAGGGCTATCTTCTGTATACCATCCCTATGTTGTCACAACACCACTGATTGGCTCAAACGCATTAAGAAGGAAATAAATTCCACAAATTAACTTTTAACAAGGCACACATGTTAATTGAAATGCATTCCAGGGGACTACCTCATGAAGCTGGTTGAGAGAATGTCAAAAGTGTGCAAAGCTGTCATCAAGGCAAAGGGTGGCTACTTTAAAGAATCTCAAATATAAAATATATTTTGATTTGTTTAACACTTTTTTGGTTACTACATGATTCCATATGTGTTATTTCATAGTGCTGATGTCTTCCCTAGTAGATAATAGGAAAAATAAAGAAAAACCCTTTAATGAGTAGGTGTATCCAAACTTTTGACTGGTACTGTATTCGAATATGAAACAAAAAATGAGTTCACACATTTTTAGATAATTGACATTAAAGGTTAAAGACATTTTTATAAACTAAATTATGGAGTAGTTTGACAACCCTGTTTGTAAGCTTTTCAATTATATCAAACTCAACCATTTATCTTTTCCATGAAGATACATGTCTCATGGTATGTTGGTGAATGCAATATTGGTCAACTTTGACCGCATTTATCTCCTACATGTTTTGTCATTCAGGTTCAAAAGGTCACTTTCTGACCAACATGGGCAAACATGTATGGAAAGTTTTTTTTAAATCAAAATGTAATGTATTCAAATGGCTTTACCCATACACATTTTCTGACACTCATGTTACAGTAGTCTGGTAGGCAACATTTAATTACTGTAAAGTAAGTGGTGGTGTTGACAGCAGGCGTATTATGTTTGTGTGACTTTAGGCATCACTAACTTTAAAATACCTTGGAATTAGGGCACCTATAATTTTAGGGATGGGTTTATCACTTTCTCCTGTATCTTTATCTATAATTCATCGGTTAAGATGCTGTGTAAGCAAGATGAATCCACAATCACTAGTTCCTCTTTGTGTATATTATAATAAAAATACCGGTGTCATTTTATGGTAACTATCAGTGAAGAAGCTGATGGCATCCAAATACCAAGTGCATGTGAAGAACCACTTAAAAACTTCTACCACACTTTTTTTCTGACATTAAATAGCCGATTCGGAGCAAACACAGATTTCTCAGCAATGCATCATTCAAGCCTGTGAATCATTCATCATTCAAAAGCTGAAGAGCACAATGAGTTTTCAGTGATAATTGCAGATTAAGAGGTGTATCCCGGAGTGAGTCATGCAGGGTGGGTGGTTGTTTCTGGAGGGTGTGGTGGGTGGAGACTGGTACCCACCCGACGAGAGCAGGGTGGCAGCCAACCAACCCCTCAGGACAGCAGAGGAGAAGACTTGTGACTGCCGGGATCCTGGGCAGCCCTCCTAATGAAACATCCTCATTTGTTCCATCCTCCCCCTCACAGCAATAAGGAATCAATGAAAAGGCATTTGCACATGCTCCATCTTGTTATATTGGACTCAATGGACATTGGTAGAACACACAATTCACTGAGCCTTTGTTATCAAATGTTCCTTTTCCTATTCTCAATCATCAACAAAGCATAGCTATCTAGGTTGTGGAACTTTATACACACAGTAGGTCTATATGAGGCAGTTTATAAGACCCTGTAGGGAAACAACTTCACCATCATAAATCGGCACCATTCAATTCAACTGCATGTTTCTGTAACTTTGAAATCAGTATTAAAGTAGGTCTTGTCCAGGCATGGGAGGTTAGTGTGTGTGTGTGTGTGTGTGTGTGTGTGTGTGTGTGTGTGTGTGTGTGTGTGTGTGTGTGTGTGTGTGTGTGTGTGCGTGTGCGTGCGTGCGTGCGTACGTGTGAAATGTATATAAATCTGAAAAAGTTCATTTAGAATTATAAAGTCAAATAGGTAGAATGTCAGTCCAGAAAAGAGAAAAACTATCCAAAAGCAGATTCTTGGTTTGCTTTTTAACAGTTAAAGGCTCTAGAATATCTAGACACTACTCAAACTCCTATCTCCGAGTATGCACATGTTTTGAGTGTGAAAAGTTAATTGGTCATTCCCGAGGGCACTGTTTCTTTCAAGCCGTGCTGGGTAGCCTACCTGTTACCTGCCAAGCAACGGTGATGGGTGTGGTTGGATTGGGACAAAAGCCCATTGCCCTGTTATGACTTGCCTGAGAAAGTTGAGAGAAAATAAAAAAAGAGGCAGGTATAAGGACAAACCACTTCACTACCCTGCAACAGTAACATCAACAACATTCACTACCTGACGGATATCAGTTGGACTATCTTAGTGGATTTTATTTATCTTCTTCAGAAGTTGACTGAAGATTCTCCTATTGACACACACTAAAGGTATGCCACGGGTCCACTTGATGATGATATATTTTTGTTGTTTGACTGTTTGATGAACTTGCAGGTTTTAAAAGTGCATATTGCACTGATAATTCAAAAATACTTTTTGGGAGAAAAATGTTGATTTAGCTGTTGTTTGTTGCTGTAAATTACTGTAAGGTAGGTGGTAGGCTAGTCAGTTCCCCAAGACACAAAGACAGCAGGTTAATTATGGTTGTGTGGCTTTAGGCGTCACTAACTTTAAATACCTTGGCATTAGGACACCTATCATTTTAGAGATTGGTGTATCACTTTCTTCTTTAGGACTATTTTGTCTGTTGTCTAGTTCCTTGGTTGAGACACTATGTACAGGTATACGTCCACTTCATGATGATCAATGTTTTTGTTGTTTGACCGCACCTGCAGGTTTTCTAAATTCTGGGTTTGCTGTATTTTGATTGTTGCAACTACATTTATGGGAGGCATAGGACCTTTTCTATTGAAGAAATTGAAGAGCTAAAAAATTGTGACAGAATCGCTTAATTAATGAAACAAATGCTTTGTTATTCTTTCTTTTTTAAATATTTTTTTTTTTACATAGGCTAAGCCTTTTTATCTCACGGGCATAGACTAATAATAAGCAGTCATACAGAATGAATGTTATTGCTTTAACAGTCTAACAGGGATGTAGCTACGTTATTCAATGACCAAAAACTTGTTCTGAGATGTGCCGTTTGTGCGGTGTTTATGTCCTATTTTAGAATGATAGCAGGTATTCTAGTCCCTGTTTTAGCACGTTCAGTTTTGACCATGGAAATTGGAGTTGAGCATGCGGACAAAGAAACTGAAGCTACGCCTAACCTAATGAAATGGAAATTATATTAAATCATAGTAGGTCTGTAGATAGGGGTCTGAAACTGATTTTCAAAATGCCCAAAGTCTCCGATGCATTCTATAGATCTGGGTGTGGTAGAGAGACAAGCCACAGTTAGAAAGGATGATCCTTTGTGTCCTCAGAACAGTACAATGCACCAGGGTTTTTTGTTCTTTGATTACCATGGGATCTTCAAAGAAGACTGCAAAGTTATTTTACCCCAGGCCTCAGGCCCATTCAAAAGCTGCTTGCTCAGGCGTACATAATCTCCTTTTGGGAATTGAGGGCTTTTCCTGGGGTAGGCGAAGTAGTTATGCTATTCAATTTCATGCACTGGCTGTAAATGTGTAAATGCCTCTAACGAACACAGCAAACAAAATAATAGTAGAAGCTCAAAAAGCTTAATGAATCTGCTTGTAAAACACCAAACTAGGCTACTCCCTACAATAATTATGGATGATCTCTGTGTAACATGTAATGCCTGCACGAGAAGGCCTATCTGAAAATCCAGGTCCTCTACAATGTAGTGACCTTAACCCAACACCTACTGTAGCAACCTCGTCAAGAGGTTTGGCTCTCTTGGTGCAACGGCTAAGATTTGTCGGAGTAGGCCTGTGAACCGTTTGTGTGATTATAATTTATATTGTAAGAATGATAATGCTGTGCTGTGCATGTTAACTAAACTAAGAGGAAACTTTAAATAGGCCAATTTTCAGTATCTACTGTAAAATGATCAGTTGCAGTTGCTAGCTGATAACTCTTTGAAAAGCAAAACAAATGTTATCAGTCTGTGTTTAATCTGCACTTAATACTCTGGTAAACTATCACTGATGTTGTTATTTGAGATCAATTGAGGTTATCTAGTTTATAATGAGCTGTATCTATAAGTGCTTTCATGAAAGGAGTGACTGCGGGAGGTGATTTTCTGCCCTCAGGAATATAAAAATGAAATGAATGAGTACAGTATGTGTTCAGACATATACTTGGCTTGTGCGCTGTATTTTTGAGAGTGTTACTGGTTTAAGAAATTAAGCTGTTTATTCTCATCGTTAACCTTTAATTTTAGCAAAAAAAATACAATGGTAACAAAAAAAATGCTAGACCACACAACTAAAAGCTTTTTAGTTCAGTTGTTGAAGTCAAGTTAATACGCTAATGCTATTGACATATTATTTTCCCTAAATGTGGTCTCACTTCACCAGATAACATGGGATGGATGATTTAACAACAAGAAAGAGAAACCACTCAGGAGGAAGCTCCGGGGGAAAGGGTGAGAATTGCCTTCTTACAGTTCTAATGTCGACCTTGTTGAGATATTTATTATTACGTCTATTGTATAGTAGAGATCTAGGATAGTCATGAACTGCTAGTCATGTGATTTACTGTGTTTCCAGTTGCATATCCATTTCCATTCCTGTCTGAACAAACCATTCTAAT
This sequence comes from Oncorhynchus mykiss, assembly GCF_013265735.2. NCBI lineage: Eukaryota > Metazoa > Chordata > Actinopteri > Salmoniformes > Salmonidae > Oncorhynchus > Oncorhynchus mykiss. The sequence continues at coordinate 73,650,388 of NC_048565.1, forward strand.
TCCACCTTTAATACACAGATGTGAAATGTCTGGATGAAAGCAATTATCTCCAGTCAGGCTATTAGTGGGCTGGGTGAAGTCATCATCACTATGTTCCTTGCACCTATTTGGTAGATCCTGAACACAAGAGGGGGTTGTTGCTTGGGGAAGGGTGGAGCCCAGGGAGGTGTAGTGCAATGTTTTTGTTTGAATTGATTGAATTGGACAGTCGATATTGTAGATACAGGGTGCCACCCAGTGGCTTCTTAAAGTTATTGCAAATCCTCTGCTGAATCCCAAATCGACCCTTTTCAAGTGTCTATTTGTGACTGTAAAATGTGATAACCAAACACAGATATACGATCTTATAAATTGAATAACATTTGTAAGTGATTTTCTTCTCTTTGTCTCCAGTTGTGACAGAAACTACAACCTCGACAAGTAGATTGGTATCTTTACCTCCAAGTAAGTTTTCTGTACTCTTAAAATTCCCCTCAAACTGTTAAATTGTTTGATTAAAGGTATTGGTAATGCAGATTTTGTAATAATTTGATTATCATTTCACACTATCTTTTTGTGAAAATTCTGAGAGTTGGACTGCTCTAACACATTGAAAGAACTGTTGAAGAATGTGGCCATGTATCTCTTTATCTACCAGAGGGTGGCAGTGGATCAAAAAGTAGTACCCACAGGACTATGTCTAGCAATGCTGGAGGCCTGTGGTTGGAAAAGAACATTTTAACCCAGAACAGCAGTGGAACTAACTTTTCCTCATGTGAGAATAGATCTGTTAAAATGTTAATTTGTACATTTTTAATCTGGAACATGGACATTAGGCTATGACTATAAATACTTAGGGGGATTAACCCATGCTCTCTGCCCCTCCAGCTTCTGTGGGTGTCAATGCCGGAGGATCCAGCTCCTCATCAGGGTTCTACATGGGGGACTACTCTGAGGGTGGTGGAGATGGTGGAGGGGGAGGTGGTGGAGGGGGAGGTGGTGGAGGTGGGGGAGGTGGAGGAGGCGGCGGAGGTGTTGGCAGTGGAGGTGGGGGTGGCTCAGGCTATGGAGGAGTGTATGGAGGAAGCCCCGGGTCAAAAGTAAAGAGCAGCTCGTCAGGGTGCTCCAGGAGGGCCCAGAGCTCTGCCTCGCCTGGGGGTCTCTCCCCTGGCTTCCTGGAAAGGAAGAGTATGGCCAGTCGCTCAGGAGGCTACGACGGTAAGGGAGGATCCAGCCAATCACACTGTTGATTGTGTGTGTGTGTGTGTGTGTGTGTGTGTGTGTGTGTGTGTGTGTGTGTGTGTGTGTGTGTGTGTGTGTGTGTGTGTGTGTGTGTGTGTGTATGTCAGAGAAGGCTGGTGGGAGGAGCTATAGGAGAGCGGGCTCATTGTAATGGCTGGAATAAAATCAATGGAATGACACCGAACACATAAAACACGTGTTTGACTCCGTTCCATTGATTCCATTCGAGCCATTAAAATGAGCCCGTTCTCCTATATCTCCTCCAACCAGCCTCCTTTGTTGTGTGTGTGTGTGTGTGTGTGTGTGTGTGTGTGTGTGTGTGTGTGTGTGTGTGTGTGTGTGTGTGTGTGTGTTTGTGCATGCGTGCGTGTATGTGCAGCTTCTAAATGTGTGTTAGTGTAAATGACTAATCTGTCTTGACCTGTTTTCATTCAGGAAGCTCAAGTGGCAACTCCTCCCCCGAGTTTACACGGAAAGACTATGGTACCTGTTTTATATCAATACATTTTAGAATTATGTATAGGAGTATTTTTTGTAGCTACATTGTGACTATAGAGATCATACTGACATTTCAATAAAATCCAATTTAGTCAAAATCTACATAATATCAATATGTGTATTTCTTTTCAGCAGGGTCAGGTGCCACTAGAATAGGGAGGAGCCAGAGCAGAGGTATACCAATACTTATATTTATTTCTGCTTTCTCACCTCTATTCCTCCCTCACCTGTCATACTGATAATGACAAGGTGACTATAAAACACCATTATTAATAATAATAATGTGTTTGATATTCCAGAGAGTGAAATCAGAGCCAGACTGCAGAGTGCCTCTCCCAGTGCTGGCAGATGTGAGTTGATATGTCTTCAGGGAAATTGTTTCTAGACACAATTCATCAAATATATGTCATGATGTTGTTTTTGAGATATTGCGTGGCAATGAATAGCAGCATGGGGAGTTTTATTTTTATCTGACAGAGCTATTTGTACACCATTTTAGTTGATTCATTTTGATCTGGTGGATCAGTTGTGATGTGAGGTTACCATTTCAGTAATAACATTACTGACTCAGTTGACTTCCACACAGGGACTGAGCTGGATGATGTGAAGAGGCTGGTGAAGGGAGGACGCTCCAACAGTGTCAGCCCCACCCGCTCCTCCGCTTCCTCCACCCTGCCTGTCCCCAGGAAGGCCACCGTCGAGGCCAAGATCGTCACCCAGGCCTCCCAGTCAGGTAAGCTACACAGTTCACACACAGACCATGTACACACACTTGCAGCATGCTAAACAAGAACACACACCTGCAGGATCAAGAGTCAGATGGTTAGGTTATATTTATTTATGGTTTACCATAGATTTATGGCTGGAGATGGTTTTTGCTGTTGCTGTCCCCCTACCTCCTCCTATTGGGGCATATAAAAAGCCTCAATTTACAGACTCTTTCTTCCCTGGTCCCTCTAGTCTCTGGGCAGTATGAGACCACTACCCTGGACTCTGGCCTACCTTCTTCCTACTGCTGGACTAGCTCTACGCTGCCCATCTCCTCTGCCACTGGCAACAGCAGCAGCGCATACGGTTACCATAGTAACACAAACAACATGTCTCCAGGCTTGGGGTCCTCCCTGCTCAACACCACCTCACCCTCCTCCTTGTCAGGTGAGACAACCAATGAGAGCACTGAGCAGCACTCTGGATGATGTTAGGGCAACCAAATTTGGATCCAGTTCAATTATATCCAATAAGACGGCAGATGCTGCCTTCAGAAAAGCGCCCCCCACTTAGCTATATTGGGTACTACATACTGTATGTTTTTCATGATTCTTATTGGTTCGTCTGAACTCAGTAAATTGTTTTGGGTGTATATCTTAACCTCACAGTTTAGCAAGCGCTCTTCTAGTGCATTCTCTCATGTTTCAGAAAATGTAAAGCAAATGTTCTGTTTCGACATAAAGCCTCACAGCTTTGAGTACAATTCTGTGTGTTGTCTGTGACTGCTGCAGTGTATGGATTCCAGAATAACTTGGCGCCCATGTCCAGTAGTGTCCTCACCACCAGTGGAGTTAACGCACATTCAGGCACTTTGACAGGTATGGTAGTAGAACCTCCTCATCCTACAGAGAGTATACATTTTAATAGACTTAGACACTCATGAAATTAACACTGTGTGTGTGTGTGTGTGTGTGTGTGTGTGTGTGAGCGTGCGCGTGCATGCGTGCGTGCGTGTATGTGTGTATGTGTGTGTGCGTGTGCGTGTGTGTATGTGTGTGTGTGTGTCAATGTGTGTGTGTGTGTGTGTGTGTGTGTGTGTGTGTGTGTGTGTGTGTGTGCGTGTGCATTCGTACGTGCGTGTGTGCAAGCAGGATATGGAGTGCAGAAGAACATATCGAATGGTGGTGGTCTCGTCAGCACCGGAGTGTCAACCTCTGCAAGTAAGTCTAGAGTTTAGAGGATTGCTGAACTTAATGTATAGATTTCGTGATACTGAATTAGAGAACCATGTTTATGGCAACTTATGTTTTTAAAGGACTATTTGTGTTTCTCCATAGTGTCCGCTTTGAGGTCTCACACTGATGACGCATACAGGAAAGACTTAAAGTACCTTGTGCTGCAGAAGGAGAATGTTCCAGTCAAGAGAGATACTGAGGTGCTCACCCTCACAAAAGACAGTGGAAAACACTTCACTAGCAGTGTTCGCAGTGTTGGGGGTAAGACAGCTCCTTCAATATCAGAGTATTCACTGCTTTGTAATGTTGATGTGATATTAACTTCTGTGTATGTTATCACAGGTTCACTGTCTGGTGATTCTCTAAAGAAGGAGAAGATGGTGTCCAGCTACAGTGAGACTGCACCAGTCCTTCTGAAGTCTGAGTCCAATTCATACTGTAAGCACCATGTTTATATGTGCACTCACTCACTCACACACAGGCACGCACACACACACACACACCTGAAAACGTTAACCCTAAACCTAACCCAAGCTCCTAACCCTAATCCTAAAACTAACTCTAGCTCTTAACCTTCAACCTAATTCTAACCCTAACACTAATTCTAACCTTAACCCTAAACCCCCTAGAAATGTAAAAACGTCCCCAGTTGGTCAAATTGTTTCTTTACTATTCTTGTAGGAACTTCTGGTCCCCACAAGTATAGCTCGTTAAACACGTCCACACATGCACACAGTGAAGAGAATGCTGCTGATACATCACCATTTTATCCCGTAGATGGATCACCCCTAGTGTCAACAAAAGACAAAGCAACATATGCAGGTATTTGTGATTTAAATATATCATTAGTTGGCCATTTGTATCTCACACTTCATCCATAACCCACCCATCATATTCTCTGTTCCCCCTCCCTGTCAGAGATCCAAAAAGAGGGGGACTACTACAGCAGCGGAGGACGAGGTGGGGGCTGCTGTGGGTGTGAGGACTCCTGCTGTTCCTGGTGGAAGTGGCTGCTAGGACTGCTCCTGCTCTCCCTGCTGCTCCTGGGCCTGCTCTTTGGGCTCATTGCCCTGGGTCAGTCATGTTTAGGGACAAGAGTTTCCCCTGACCTTATGACCTATAGATGTAGGATCCTAATTTGACCAGTATGGTCATAGTAAAATAATCTTGCAGCAACAGGATTTGAAGGTTTGGTTAGGCTATTAGCAGAACAAAAGTAGGCTACATTAAAAGTGCAATACTGTTATAGTTTTTTCAATTGCTAACAAGCATCTGTCAATACTGAAGCCACTTTTTCAAAACAATTCTCACTCAGAAAGCATACATTGTCACTCATAACACACTGACCTAAAAAACACTAACAGGGAGCATTACGTAAATTATGAACTTTTCTCTTTGAAGTTTGAATGATTTGTCACATAAATTTGATTATGGAATAAGAATAGCATCTTTTCACTTTATTGACTGTACTAAAGTATATGTAACAAGAATTCATCAGAAATGCAGCAATTTGCTTCAGTAGCCTTTATTTTTCTATATCTTTGCACATAGTAATTTACTGGTGAAAAATAAAAAGTTGATACAAAAAAATTATTATTGAAATTCCAGGGCTGCAATAATAATTACAAACAAGAACAACATGTATAGTATAATCACTCATACTGTACAGTACTCTGAGGGTTCTAGTTCTCCCTCTCTCCTACATGTGGTCATTTGGTTCTCATCAACATCACATCTTATGTCTTCTCTGGCGATGCATCTTGGGAAGTATCTTCTGGAATGTCTAATCCAACCCTGGCAGTCTTCAGGAGAAGTGTTTCCACACCCCGCATTCATGGCATCTAGTAAGGACATCTGGTCATGTGGATGGTGGTCATAAACCTTCCACCTCCAAGCAGAGAAAAGCTCCTCTATGGGGTTTAGGAAGGGGGTGTATGGAGGCAGGAATAGTACTGACATCTTGGGGTGTGCAGCAAACCAGTCTGTGACTGCAGCAAAGTGGTGGAATGCCACATTATCCCACACAACAACGAAGTTAGGGGAGTTTCTTGCCCCTCTCTCCTTCACCGGCACAAGTCGATTATGCAGGTCATCCAGACCACATGAGCCTCTGTATCATAAGGGCCAATGAGTGGTTTGTGTAAAAACAAACCATCATTGGACAGTGCTGCACACATTGTGATGTTAGCGCCTCTCTGGCCTGGGACATCCACGGTTTCTCTCTGTCCAATCACATTTCTTCCCCTGTGGCGTGTTTTTGCCAGGTTGAATCCAGCTTCATCCACAAAGATGAATGTATGTGCAGTTTGCCTGGCTTCCATCTCCATTACTCTTTAAAATACAGTAAATACACAGTTTTACAGTACTTGACATTATGAATAGCTGTGTACCCTGTTTGGTTATTGAACCATATATTGATACCGGAGTTCTTTCACAGGTTCACCGTTTCTCTCAAAGGGTACAGTGAACAACTGCTTCATCCTTATTTTCTGTTTCTCTAGGACTCTGGCAATTGTCGTTTTGCTGACCGTAGTCACATTGCCAAAAATGATCTAGTCTGCCAGCACTCTGTCCCGAATTTCCCGCCATTTTATTGAATTGTTGCCAATTACCATGTCAACAATGGAAATTTCCTGCCCATCTAATAATATTCTGCCTCTCCCTCTTGTGGGAGGCAACCATTGGATCCTACTGAAAAACACAAAACAATCAATATATTTCTAAATGTAAATACATGTAAAAATGTGAACATACTGTATTGTACTGTAGTATGTAGTTCAATTATCATTGGATGCACATCTCACCTGTTGTTTTGCCGGAAAATTCATACTATTGATGCAACTGTTGAAAGCTGCAGATTTGGTTGCACCCTGAAACCGGCCACTCTCAAAGAGAGACCATGGTTTACAACATGGTCAATAATTGTGGCCCTTATCCCATCAGAGACCACCGCTCTTGGTCTTCCTCTCCTTTGTCCTCCACATATTCTCCCTCTCTCTGCCACTCTTCTTTCCCCACCAACCTGTCTTCCTTGATCCATATTTATATTTACAAATTAAATGATTTCGAAGCCGTCCTCTTTTGTCTGTTTGGTAACGAGTCTAAAAACAGGACACTTGGGTAGGCTTTCAGCTAAAATTACAATCAGCTGTGTTTGGAATGATCAGCTATTCTGCTGAGATTTTCTATATGTTTATATGTTTACTGCAGAACTGTGCGACATTTGCCATCATTCTGTTTTGAATGTGTTTTTAACAGTTTTGGAAACAGTGTGTTAGCATTTGAAAACGTGCTGCAAATATATAGTTTTGCAGGTGGTGGAGAATGAATGTGAAAAGAGGATGGATTCATGGATTTCGGAGAATGTGGTCATTGAATGCATTTTGTGTGAAAGCAATGAAAAATGATTCACAGTTTGGACCACATGCACTTCTTTTTCGCTGACTGTGTGATGAGTTTTGACAATGTGACTTCAGTTTTGACCAACGCATATTAGCAGTTGAAAAAAACTGTAATAAAACCGTGTGTTTGTGTGGGTTTTCAGTGAATTTATGTAAATCACGAAGCTCTCAGCAACAAAAGAGTGATTCAATTAAGATCCTACATCTGTATAGTTAACTAGGACCAATGCACACAATATAGTCAAAACATGTAGAGATACCGAACATAGTGAACTTGTATACAATCATCTTTACCTCTAGAAACATTTCTCACTCTGTGTCCCTCCACAGCGGAGGACGTGAGGAATCTGAAGTCTCGAGTGGCAGCTCTGGAGACCACCTCCACCGCTGCTCACGCCAGCCGCCTGTCAGCCTCCAATAACGACATCCACAACCCCCAGTCTGGCACCTACATGGACACTGGGGGCGCGGCCCGCTCCGACAACACCCTGAACCTGGATACCAGCCTGGGCATGGGGATGGGCACTGGCACGGGCACTGGCATCGCCGGGCACACAGACAATGCTGCCCTCCAGAGGACCATCCAGCAACTACTGAGAGCTGAGATGCAGTCTCAGTCATTCAGAGGTATTGTACACACATGAACATGACTAGAACTCGAACGTAAGAAATACATTCACCATTTATGGTATATGTACATTAAACATTTACTGAATTCACTGAGCATTCATTTTCTTCCCAAATGTGTGCTTATTTTGTTATTTTGTTTCACAGCCCTTCTTACCTCTTCAATGAAAGGGGACAGAGGAGAGCCGGGAACTAAAGGTAAGATCTCTTGTGAAAATATTGTCAGTATGTGTATTTTGTGAGTACAAACAATGGAGACAATTGTGTAATCCAAGGATATTCAAAGAATTCTGTCTCTACACCGATACTTTAAGGAGTTATTCTGTCTCATTGCTCTTTCTGCTTTGTTTCATGTATTCTGTTTACTTTGCTTCAGGCGATGCAGGGAATCATGGAACTAAAGGTTTGTTTTTTTAAGACTTAAAAAATAAACGTATTTATTGTACTTTAATTTGAAGTTCGCTGTCACCAAGTGTGTAAACGTCATTTTCTTTGTTTCAGGTGACAATGGTTTCCCAGGACTGCCAGGTAAGGACAATGGGTATGATGTGGAAGTTACCATTATGCTGGTTCAGTACTAGTTTAATTGACAGTACAGTATGACTTTTAAGAATAACTTGGTACTTATGTCACACATTTTTGACCTCTCACCTTTGACTTCAGGTCCTCCAGGTGCCATTGGTCACCCAGGACACGAAGGACCCAAAGGACAAAAAGGAAGTCAAGGTACAATAACATTAACCTTTTTTTTTATTATTACTTGTGTTGATTCATTTTGTAACCAGCTTTTATCAAAAAGCTAATATGGACCCATTTAAACAAGTGGGTTACAAGTCAAACTATGTGTATGCTTATACATGTGCATGTGTGTGCATGTGTGTGTAGGTGACCATGGAGCTGAGGGGCCACAAGGGCTCAGGGGCCGAGAGGGGCCTGGAGGGCCCAGAGGGGAGCCAGGACCCTCAGGGTTTGGAGAGAAGGGGGAGAAAGGTAGGTTGTGAATTTAGATTTTCCTAATTTATATAGACTGCATACTCACATGGTTCACTTTCCAGGTAAAAAAAAGAGTTAAATGATCATCAATGTGGGTTTGTTCTCACAGGTTCTCCTGGTGAATCAGGATCTCTTGGTCCTGCTGGTCCAGTCGGCCCGGCTGGGCCCAAAGGTAGGGCTAAGAGTGGGACTGTGTGTCTCAGAGAGGATCATAAACACAATAGCGCTTCACTCTAGACCAGGGGTGTCAAACTCATTCCATGGAGGACCTACAGTAGGGTCTGTGAGTTTTTGCTTTTTACTTTCATTTAAGACCTAGACAACTAGGTGATGGGAGTTCTTTAGTAATTTGTGACCTTAATTCATCAATCAAGTACAAGGGAGGAGCAAAAACCCACAGATATTCTGTGGAATGAGTTTGACAGATATGCTCTACACTGTAACAAAAAAATATTGATTCAATGTATATTTGTAAGGAAACCAGCTGCAATAGGATTGCGAGTTGGCTTAACATCTGGGCATATAGCTGAACCAACATACATTCTCAAGTTGAATTGTATGTTCACTCAACTTAAAATTTTAGGTTGAGTGAACATACATTTCAACTTGAGAATTTATTCAAACTTATTTGCATATTTCAATGTTTGGTATACTAAGTGTATATCATAAGGTCTTTCTTTGAGATCCTATCCACTGGGCACACACTGGTTGAATCAACATTGTTTCCACATCATTTCAATGAAATTACGTTGAACCAACGTGGAATAGACATTGAATTGACCCACCTAACACAGTGGTCTGAAACTCTTTAACAGTCCACATCAAACCTGCAAGTCATATTATGCTGGTTTACAAAGTGATGGGTTATTCCTATTGGAATCCAGTCAGCGTGAGGATATCCAACAACTGGAACTTTTAATCACCCTCAACCTGCATTGAGAAGATTAATATAAACTGCAACTACTAACAGATTGGAGTAGTTTAGAAAAATGTATGTTTCTGTAGCATAAGATTAATCAACCAATCAATGTATATACAAAAACACAGGTATTGAAACAAGCAATTTTGAAAACCAACCTGCAATAGAGTATGCTGGGAAATATGATAATGATGGGCATGTTTTTTTTGTGGTTTTAAGCAAAAATGAAATAGTAATTCTTGTAATTTGTTCAAATTCAGCTCACGTCGATCTGTTTGTTGAGTAAACAAACTTTAACATATTAGCTCAAATTATTGTCCTTTTGATGTCCACTCAACTCACAGAATAACGCTGATTAAGCCATGGGTCAATAATGGCTTTTTTACAGCGTTCCCTTCCAAAGGCAAACATGAATTTGTAATTTTACTCAATCAGCTTTTTCATATTCAGCTCACTTCGAGCAGAGTTTTTTGAGTAAACGAACTTGAACACATTAGCTTGATTCTTGTCCTTTTGAAGCACAGGAGGTTGGTGGCACCTTAATTGGGGTGAACGGGCTGGTGGTAATGACTGGAGCGAAATAGGTGGAATGGTATCCAATACTTCAAACACATGGTTTCCAGGTGTTTAATGCCATTCCATTTGCTCCGTTCCAGCCATTATTATGAGCCGCGCTCCCCTCAGCAACCTCCACTGTTTTTAAGTCCCCCTCAACTCACAGAATAACTCTGATTAAGCAATTGGTTAAGTTGGCTTCTTTACAGTATACTACCAATGTCAAACTGAGGGTAGCCATACAACATCGTGCTTCTGAAGTGTATTTCAAAATGAAGGGTATTGCATACACTCTATCAGGTTTCTAATATCCTTTCTAAATATCTGTTCCAGGCTCAGGGGGTGCTCCGGGTACTCCTGGTACGCCAGGTCAGTCTCCTTCATTCACTTAGGGCTAAATCCTAACTTGAGATATAAACTCTGAGTAGCCTACATGAAAGTTTGAATTAAGTGTGCGTTGACCTTTTGGAATTATTCCACAGCGCATTCAGTGAAAGGTTAAAACCTTGTTATTGTGTATATGCTTCTAGGCCAACCAGGATCTCAAGGCTTCCGTGGAGAATCAGGACTACCTGGTCCGAAGGGTACAGTATGACCTTACATTATGTGGGGCTAATTGATCCAGAGATCATTGATTGAATTAATGAATACTAGTATTGAACTGTTCAATCATGTATTTTCTCTGCTACAGGGGAGAGGGGTCCTGCTGGATTTCAGGGAATCAAAGGTATGTCTTAGGAACTATGTGTTAACATAGAGACACAATCTATTGTGTGGTTTTACTTTTGGCAGTGGAAAACATTGAACTGTTCATTGACCGCTAAGCAGTGTAGGCTATTGGGAGGAGCTATAGGTGGACGGGCTCATTGTATTGGCTGGAATGGGATAAATTAAACCGTGTCAAATGGTGTGTCAAATCAATCAAACGTTCAATCAATCAAATGTATTTATTAAGCCCTTTTTACATCCGCCGATGTCACGAAGTGCTATACAGAAACCTAGCCTAAAACCCCAAACATCAAGCAATGCTGATCATTCAGAGTTAGAGACAGCAGTTGAAAACAGCAGAACCGGGACAAGGTAGCGCGTCCGGTGAACAGGTCAGGGTTCCATGTCCGCAGGCAGAACAGTTGAAACTGGAGCAGCAGCACGACCAGGTGGACTGGGGACAGCAAGGAGTCATCAGGCCAGGTAGTCCTGAGGCATGGTCCTAGGGCTCAGGTCCTCAGAGAGAAGAGAAAGAGAGAGAGAGAGAAAGAGAGAGAGAATTAGAGGGAGCATACTTCACACAGGACACAGGATAAGACAGGAGAAGTACTCAAAATATAACAGACTGACCCTAGCCCCCCGACACATAAACCATTGCTGCATAATTACTGGAGGCTGAGACAGGAGAGGTCGGGAGACACTGTGGCCCCGTCCGACAATACCCCCGGACAATGCCAACCAGGCAGGATATAACCCCACACCACTAGAGGGACATTTTCAACCACCAACCTACTACCCTGAGACAAGGCTGAGTATAGCCCATGAAGATCTCCCCCACGGCACGAACCCAAGGGGGGCGTCAACCCGGAAAGGAAGATCACGTCAGAGACTCAACCCACTCAAGTGACGCACCCCTCCTAGGGACGGCATGGAAGAGCACCAGTACGCCAGTGACTCAGCCCCCGTGATAGGGTTAGAGGAAGAGAATCCCGGTGGAGAGAGGGGAACTGGCCAGGCAGGGACAGCAAGTATGGTTCGTTGCTCCAGTTCCTTTCCGTTCACCTTCACACCCCTTGGCCAGACTACACTCAATCATAGGACCTACTGAATTGATGAGTCTTCAATAAAAACTTAAAGGTCATCAAACATATGGAAACCACATGTTTGACTCCATTCCATTCACTCCATTTCTGCCATTACAACGAGCCTGTCCTCGTATAGCTCCTCCCACCAGCCTCCACTGCCACTAAGAGAGTCAGTAACATGCCTGTGTTTTTCCCATATGATATACAGTAGTAACCTTTATTTTTTATAATAGGTGATCATGGTGAGAAAGGACCTCGTGGTGCCGCAGGTGCGTAGCTGGCGTGATATAGATATACGAAAGGCACTTTCATCCCAAGCAACATATTCAGTATTTAAATGACCCATGATGCAGCATCTGGCATTGAAGGTACTGTATTCCAATCAACGGTCTTTTCCCTCAGGTGACCCAGGACTATCAGGCTTGCCAGGACCAGCCGGAGAGAAAGGACCCAAAGGATCTGCAGGTGAGTGAGTGGCTGGCTGGCTGCGCTTTGAATCTCTACCATTCTCCCCAAACTCATTCTAGAGCTTAACGTGGTTTAATACATTTATTTAATTCTCAAACAGGAACTCCTGGAATTGATGGTGACAAAGGCCAAAGAGGTAGAGGAAATAATATGTTCTATGTAAAAAGACAGGAAACAAAACATCAAGTGTTACGTACAATAGGCCTATATAACGATGATGTCATCCTCAGGTGATCACGGTCCTACTGGGTTACCAGGGATCAGAGGTCCATCTGGGCCTGCAGGGGACTCAGGCCTACCAGGTAAGCTACTGTGTCACGCTTAAAATATTCCCTGAACACCTCTCTTATTTACATTCCTGTTCATCCTGACTTGGCTTTTCTACAGAAAATGATCACATTGTATCCACTTGAAAGAGAAGATTGAAATGCATCTTAACTGATCGTTCTCCCTATAGGAACACCCGGGCTTCAAGGGCCACCAGGTATGTTGTTGCAGTTGGGATTTAGTGTAATAACAGAATTATGACGACAAGCTCAAGTGAAGTCTTTTCATCACTCTTGTCATCAGTTTTCCTCTAAAGTGTTCTTCCCTCTGTAGGAATACCAGGGAATCCTGGACAACCAGGAGCCAAGGGTAAAACAGCTGACATTTTTTTTAGAAAATGGAGGGCTTTAAACTTTGATATTGTGATGACTGTGTAACTTTCTTTTAGGTGAGGCAGGAGAACCAGGAAGAATCATCAATGCAGGTAACCGGTTGACTATTGCAGAACAGCGGCGATGTGTTTACAGTAGCTATACATCTGTATGACTGTCAGTGTGTACCTAAAACTGCTTGTGGTGATTCCTCAGGGGGATCCAGTTCTGTGGCCATCCCCGGCCCCCCAGGAAGCCCCGGAGCACCCGGTCAAGCCGGACCCCCAGGGTTATCAGGTCAGACATAGACTTCCTGTTTAGCTTTGTAGCACTGTGTTTTGTTACAACTACAACATAACAAAGTTGTAATAGCGATACCATGTAGTTTCTACGGTACGTAGTTGACCTAGCTGTGAACCTATGTTGGTTTGGTCAATATGAATGACATGTATAACACAACAGTGTTTTCTAATACAACTTTTCAATCTCCTCAGGCCCCATTGGCCCTGCTGGTCTTCCTGGCCAGTCTGGTAAGTCAGATAACCTATGGATCTGTGGATAGCTAAAGTATTGGTCTTATACATGCTATCTATTTTCTGGCCAAGAGTCCTGGACGTACTGTATGTATGCTTATTTCCCCAGGTCCTAAAGGTGAGAGAGGGCTGAAGGGTGAGATGGGTATTCAGGGACTCCAGGGAGAGGCAGGTATCTCAGTGAAAACCAGTGAAACCGTCAGCTCATCCAGAGCTGAGAGTGAGTACTCATTACAATGATGCTTATAATTTAATTAAAGGATAAATTCATATTTTTTCAACCAAATCAACATTTTTGATGTAAATGGCATGTTATAGAAGACACTGTGGACTCGAGCAATGCTTATTGCCTTATTGCCCAAGCATGCACACATTGAAAAGTATCACTCGAGTCCAACACAGTGAAACATAACGTTGCGGATAAAACAGTCAGATGCTTGTGTAACCTCATGGTTCTTCTTGATATCCTCATCCAGGACAGTTCAATCTTCCTGCACAACCAGGTCCCCCTGGTCCCCCTGGACCCCCTGGAGCCCCTGGACGTGCAGGTGACTCAAGATCAGGACTCCCAGGACCAGCTGGTCCCCCAGGAGAGCCAGGTAAGCCTGTGAGAAGTGTCCATGTTAAGAATGAATATCAACAATACACAAGTTACTGATTTTTTTTGTTTGTTGATTTGGCTAAATGTTGAGTCTTGATGTCATCGTATGATTTTCCTGGTGCTTCTGCCTCTCAGGATATGGCAGACCTGGTCCTAGAGGAGAGAAAGGAGAGTCAGGAAGCTTTGTACCCAATTCAGGTGCGTAACAACATGACTTACATGACCAAACCCATAACGCAATCGAGTTCAAGAAGTGACCCTACATTTTTGTAGAGCTTTTTTTGGCTGCATTGTAATGTTGTGCTTGTCACTATAATTCTTTCAGGAACATTCTTCTCTGGACCCCCTGGACCACCCGGGCCATCTGGGCCAAAAGGATCACCCGGTAGGCCTTTCAGACACCTTTCACCTGCCTTTCAGAGGCATTGCAGATGCATACTGACAGCATACTCTAAACTGGCTCTGTTTATCATCACAAATGTAATCTCCTAGTCCTATGATCTTCATCTAAAAGTATTTAAAAAATATTCTTACTTCAGGTACACCAGGACCAAGAGGAAACCAAGGTATGTGATCTGTCCCCCTACAATCTAAAAAGCTACATTGGGTGGAAATCAATTCATATAACAGAATGAACTACTTATCTGGATCCACATTGGTTGTTCCCATTGGAAACACTAATCCTCTGTCCTTCATCCCTGTGTCCCATGTTCCCTTGTAGGAGATGCAGGCCAGCCTGGTCTACCAGGGAGCCCAGGAAGACCAGGAGGAGGCTCTGAAAGAGGTGAGCTTATCTTGGTCCAACTCAAGGCTAAGCCAACAGCGATTGAAAAAAAACATGACCAACTCTGATACAGGAGGTTATTGACCCAGTAATGAGAATTTATTGTGGCCCACCATAGTCTACCACTGGTCTAGTGGTTCTCAAACCTCTCCTCTGGGACCCACAGACTAGCTCATCTCTAAATTAGCTCAACTAATTCACCTAGTCATGGGCTTGATAATAAGTGGACAAGTTGAATCAGGGGGTGCTAGCTCTGGAATAGATCAAATACATGGAACGGCTGGGGGGCCCAGAGGAGAGGTTTGATAACCACTGCTATAGACCATAGTCAAAACATTGTTAACGGGCAGAAGTCTAGAAGTATGTATAGTAGGACAAACTATTTCTGATTAATTGCTTTGCTCTTTTGTTCCACACAGCATCACCATACGGTGGAACACATGGGCCACCTGGGCCCCCAGGGACTCCAGGGATTCCTGGACCAGAGGGACGGAAAGGTAAACTACCAAAACTTGGGAATCTTAATTAGAAACAAATACACTTAGCTTCTGAAGGTTGTGGTGCCTGTAAAAGTAACAGGTCTAGACTCAGTCTTTGAAATAACTAGTTGTCTTGTTCTCCACATTTCCAAGGCGAACCTGGAATTCCCGGTTCTCCTGGTCTTCCTGGCTCTGCAAGAGGTAAACACTCATCTTTGACCTGCTGTCAATATTCCACCCACAACATTAGATACACTTAGATCATCAAGGTCTCCAAGGTGAACAGCCTCTGGCATGTTAGAACAATGTAAGGGAAGTAGGCAGGTCGGATCCGTAACTTCAGGATAAAGATTGGCTCTAAGGGCTGGGTCGGTCGGGGCTGGGTTGCGAAGCGTGGCTGCGCTCGAGCCGCGGCTGGGGGAGCAGTTGCTCCGCCTCCCTTCTCTCGCCACTGCTGGAAGTTCGTTGTGCGGTCCAACTTGTGGGCTCTCGTTTGTGGTCTCGCAAGGGGCTGCTTATGGGGGTTCATTTGGGTGGTGTCTGTCGGCGTGCCGAAGGTGGATCGGTGGGGATTGGGTTGGTGGTTGGCAGCGGCGACTCTGGACGCGTGCTGGGCCCTTCTCGCGGATCTCCCCAGCTACAGTGCTCGTTGGCCTCGTTTACGTGGGGTCTCTGGCGGGTTGCCTCGGCCGGCGCCTAGCAGCTGACTTAGAACTGGTGTCGACCAGGGGAATCCGACTGTTTAAAATGAAAAGCCCCGGAAAATAGTGAAGCGTGGGCAAGCAAACACAATACTACACAAGAAATGGGAACTAAAAACCAAAATAAAATCGGCAGACAACCGGAGGGCCACAACATAATATAGCTACTAAAATGCATTTATAGCGGGCAAGAAATGTATGAACAAAGGGGCCATTGGACAGGACCCCAACACCCAATTGTGGTGAGGAGCAAAAAGAGAAGTCTAAGGCCCAAGCTATGGGGCCGTGTAAGCAATAAAAATGGATATATAGCGGGCAAGAAATCTATAAATTAAGGGGCCCTCAGACCGGGCCCCAACACCTAATAAAGGTGATGAGTACAAATGTGTTTACAAAGGGGCCTGTAGACAGGACCCCAACACCTGATAATGGTGACAAATGCAGTGAGAACAAATCAAAAACCTGGACCTCGAGCGGACACCACAGGGAAAAAAGGTTGCGAAGTGAGCTAAGTAATGCAGGATGCACCTCCTGATAGCCGAAAAAAAGGTGCCGCTAGTGGGTTGGGTACCACTGGTGAAATCTTCTTATCTTGACCCAGTACAGCTTCAGAGGAAGGGCCACTCCAAGGAGCCGGGTCCTCCCAGGGATTCTCCGCTGGGCCCGACTAATAGGGAGTTTTTGCCACTGGCCGCCTTACATCATTTTCAAACACAGTGATCTCCAAGGAGTACCGGCTGGGTCAAGGGACCCCTTGAAGTACCAATTTACCCCGTTTTCCGTCACCGATTCGGAGCGTTCCGAAGGGCCCGTTAGTAGGGAAGTCCGTTGATTACGCCGAACATCCGCTTGTTCAACTAAGGCTGGGTTAAAACTAGACATGAGGAGTTAATGGGAATTTTCGCCACGACTGTGTTTAACAACCAATTTTGAAGCAATGTGCACAACTTTAAATAGCCGATCATTTCATGAATGCAGATACTTCTCATTAAATAAAGACTGTTGTATCTAATTATCTAATTTCTGACAGGCACTGTGGCGGCCAGCTCAGGGTTCCCAGGTCCTCCTGGTCCACCGGGTCCTCCCGGACACCCAGGCATTCCAGGCATAGCCTCTGCTCCTCCTGATCTGCGTCAGTATGTCAACGACTATCTCCGAAGTAAGAGTCTTCTTCTAAGGCACATTGAACACTAAGTCATGAAGTAATAATTCCCACATGAAATATCGTGACGAGCTACTCTACTTAGATTAACCTGTGCTGGTTGTCCTTTGCAGTTAATGCTAGGAGTATGTCCTCTGGTCTTCCTGGCCCCCGTGGCCTCCCTGGACCCCCAGGAGCCCCTGGATCCTCTGGATCCTCTAGTTCTGTGGAGGACATATCTTCTCGTGTCATTGCTTATCTGCAGCGTAAGTTCCTTTCCTGTCCAATTTTGTAGTTCTGTGGAAGAGTGGAAGCAGCCTAATGATTGTACTGTCTTGTCTCAGGTTCAGGATCAGGCTTCGGCGGTGGTGCTCAGGGTCCTCCAGGCCCCCCAGGACTTCCTGGGTCCTCTGGCTCTGGTTCTGGCTCAATGTCTGTCAACGACCTCATTGTTATGCTACAGAGTGAGTACTTGCATGGTCATTCAGCAGACTCTTATCCATAGCAACTTACTGTTGATAGTTGTGACTGAATAATATATATTCAATATATAATGTATACTATGTAATTTCTACTTTGTAACTACTGTGAAAAAAAGTGCCATGTATGTAATATGTGTCTAGAATGTACAAAAATAAAAACCTGGAAAAACTATGTTTGGGCAAATAAAAAAAAGTATAAATACTTACAATTGATTGATTGACTGATTGGTTCAGGGGATGACGTACGGCGATATGTAATGGGCCCACCCGGACCTCCAGGCCCAGCAGGACCAGCAGCCAGAGGAGGCAGTACGGCAAACTACGACCCACAGGAAGTGGCTACCTACGTCTTCAGAATCATGAACGGTAAGTAGGGGCTACTGGAGCAAAACACACGCACAGTATGGGTAACATGAATGTCTTTGGGTTTCTTATGGACCAGGCTTCAATCTCTCACCTTGTGGATGGCGTTTTTTAAATTATTATTATAGAACGCGGGATCGGTGGTGGGCAGCCTGGACCTCCGGGTGCAACCGGGCCTCCAGGGCTACCTGGCTCCTTCAGCGGTGTTAGTGACATCTCCGCACTCCTGCAAAGTAAGACCTCACCCTCTGGGATTTACAGAGGTATCTTGTGTTTATGATCATCTAAACACGTTTGATTTACTGCTTACTCTTTGTCTTCTTCCTACTTTCCCGCTTTCTAAGATTCACAATTCCGTGCAATGGTTGGGCGCTCTGCTGGAGCCCCTGGTCCTCCTGGTACTCCAGGTATCCCGGGACCCCCAGGCACCCCTGGTACCCCAGGAGGGTCATCTTACAGGAGCTCAGCCTCAGGGGGTTTAAGGATAGAGGACGTCCAGCATTACCTACAAAGTGAGTCTGGTTCAGTTAAGAGGTTCTCCATCCTTCTGCGCTCAGTCGACAAAGACCATGAAGGTTTGACATCTGTCTCTGTCTCATCTCAGGTTCTGGGTACAGTGGTCCTCCAGGGCCACCCGGCCCCCCAGGACCTCAGGGGCCCCCAGGGAACTCTCACGGAGTAGTCTCCTATGGAGATAGTAGAAACATAGGAAACTACCAGCGAGAAAGCATCCGCACAGAACTCCAGGCGTACCTCAGCAGTGTGTTGACCTCTTCCCTATCCATTGGAATAGATATTAACCTGACACTCTACATCACATTAACTATTGTTGTGTTATTTCCCAGGTGACAGTATACGGCACTCCTTCATTGGCCAACCAGGTCCTCCTGGGTCTCAGGGTCCCCGTGGTCACAAAGGAGACCCTGGAGAACCTGGTGGGGTTCAGACTAACCGTCAGAGTTATGCCCAGAGTGACCCACGTTACTCTTCTGACCTTGAGCGGCGCCAGAGTGACATTGGGAGATTGACAGAGCCACTAGACTACTCCAACGTTGCCTTGAGAGTGACAGACTACATCAAGAGTGAGTGAATGACTAGCAATAGCGTGTCTCTGTAACTGTGTGCTTCTACAGTATAAGTGCTGAGACTTGATTGGGTTTGAGGCTTTGATTGACTTTGCACAGTGGCTTAGACGGTGCTGTGACCTTTTAGGTTAAAACAGACAGTATATAAACAGTCTATCCTCTGATCCTCCAGACCAGGGCTTACTGCAGGACATCCTGTCTGAGAGTCACCAGCGAGGAGGCTCCTGGGAGTCCCAAGGCCTCCCAGGACCCCCTGGGCCTCCTGGACCTCCCGGGTATAGCCGTGTCATTGGAGCTTACGGCAACGTGACTGCTGACCTCATGGACTTCTTTAGAAGTAAGATTTGGGGCAAACTCTCCGTTTTTTCTAAATACTGAACTAATGCACAGTTGTGAATTGAATTGTGGTACCCAGAATAATTGCTAAGAAAATGCTTGCTGAAAAGATTTGTGGCCTTGCCTCCTGTCCTCTGACATGGCGTGTACTCTCTGCTCTAGCCCACGGCACCATTGTTGGCCCCCCAGGGAATACTGGCCCGAAAGGAGACAGGGGGTACCTCGGACCCAAAGGAGACAGAGGTACGGTAGTCATACTACAGGGTCACACTGTTGAATTACATTTCCAACAGGGATTGACACTAGGACATAACATGACTATGGTATATCTATCTGCAGGCGAGATGGGTCGCCCAGGCCCTCCAGGACTGCAGGGACTACATGGTCAGGATGGATACAGAGGAGAGAAGGGAGAGAAAGGTAAACATTTCACTTTGCTTGCACCATTTGGGATTTTTGTGATACAAAATCACGTGCAGCTCAGCAACTGTTTTTCATTCCCTTGTTTTCTTTCCAGGTGCAGGTGAAGTTAGGGTTGGTCGTCGGCGTCGGAGCATCGGTGTTTAAGGTGTTTTAAGCTTAACCAGATCTATCAGATAAAGCTTTATTTCTATTCAGCTCTTCTGTCCTGTGCATAGTCAAAATCATACATTACGTTAGAATATGCCTGCTTGCCTATTCAATTACAGTTTCTTTTTTGAGTGTGAATAAAATGGATGATATGGAAATGTTATAGTGGCAGTAAAGCAGAGGTCTCCGACAGGTACTATAGGTTGCGAGCTAGCAGTAGCTCGCAGCCCACCTATGAGTAGGTCGCCAAGTAATTCTGAAAGTACATGGATTTTTTAAAATATGTTCCATTGCAAACTGTCATAAACATAAAGCTCCTGGCAACCATCCAATCAAAGCCACATTGACATTATCCCACCCCTGGTTAGCCACTATTGGCTTAAAAAGCCAAATATAACACAATATCTGGCAATTAATTTCAAGCAATATTGCACTTCTGTCTGTATGGTTCACAAATGTGTCTCACTGTATGTAACCTGTTAGCGATGCTAGTAATGATAACCGTCTTGTGGGTACACAGACTTTCCCCAAAAACCTTCTGCCTACCTGACAGAAATATATAATGATTATTCGTATCAATTGGGTGTTCTTTTTTTTTTACTCTGCCATGAGGTGCTGCAGAAGTAGGCCTAACATAGACATTGATAGACTCAGACATTCCTATCTTTCTAAATGCGCAATTAAAGGGTAATTACACTCAAAAATCTAAATGTATGTTTTTTTTCCAGACCTCAAAATTAGTCGTCTGATGTGATTTAAGCATTGACATGGACTCAAAACATCAATTGTGGTTATTTTTCTATGAATAACTCTAATATTAAGAGTAAAAAACATAATACAAAAATACAGCAATTTTATGGGGCCCCTTAGAGTTGTTTATTAACCATTATTTTACTAGAAAACACATATATTGTACAACAAGGACCCGGGGAAGACAGGTGAAGAGAAGAATGTGCCTATTTGAAAGTAAAAAATAGTTTTGAAGTACAGTAGCTCTCATGCTAGAAAAGGTTGGAGACCCCTGCACTAAATAATGTGTTTAACAGTCTGAAGTAGAGTGATACATTGGCTGCTGGTCATGGTTGTGGTTGCACTCTTTGATATTCTAGTTAGTATGTGGGTGTATCGTGTTTACCTTTCTTAATAAAGCTCTAGTTATTTTTCTCAAGGGAACTCATGGGAAAATGTACTTTTCAAAAAGATAATGATAGTTATGGATCTTAGCTTTATTGATAACATTAAAGTATTTTTCACCCAAAACGTTTAAGTGTTACTTGGGCACTTTTGAACCACTCAAAACAACAATTGTCATTTATTCTTTATTTTCATTAAAACTTCAGAAAACTTAATTTTCAATAAATGTTTATTCCTTGTCAAGCCATGTATTGAAAATTATTGCAATGTATTTTGTGTGGAGAAAAGAAAACTGCACTGAAATGGACTCTTGTCATGTTGATGTTGACCAGCTTTTTGTACCTTGAAGTAAATTCTACAAATAACAATAAATACTATTAGTAAGAACAAACAAGAACATAGTTTAACATAATTATTGTTTTATTTACAGCACAAATGTCCATTAACAAACATCTTATATACACTTTACCTGACCTCAAAAATGCATATGTTTGTTCAGGATGATAAGATGTCCCACATTATAGCTAAATGCAACAACAATAGGCTCATGACGTGTTATATTTTAAATCAACCCCTGTTGATTTTCAATATCCAATTACTTGCAATAGTTTTGTGCCTGTAGGTATTTGAAAAAAAAAAAAAGTAACAAAGAAAATAGAAATATGATAATGCCTGAACCATATAGAATTACAGAGTCCTCTAGTGGTCAAAATGCTGTATTAGCATGTGCAGCGCCATTGAGGGCTTCCACCATTTTAATGTAGTCAACTGGGTGGCTGAACCCTCTTGGTGGCCTTGTTCGAGTCATGTCTAACCCGGGTCATCAGGAGGGATCAGCCAATCGCAAAGAAGAAAATTGACTACTTCAAAATGGAGATTGCCTCAATGGCACTGCCCATGCTGTCACAGATGCTATAATGGTCCAGATACAAAGATGAAACCCCCATCTAGCGCTATGGCCTGAACCTAATGTGCATTACGGGTAATATTACCCACAATCCCAATACAAATCCAGAATTCAAGACGTGATGTCATTGTAATAAAATAACAGCATTCACCCTTTGCATGCCATCTATGTTTTTTATTAGGACGTCATACACAAACCATGACATGCTATAAGAATATGTTTGTTATAGAGCGCTTGCCATCATGTCAAGGGGACTCACTTGAAGGGGTCAGTACTTTGTCCATATTATTAATACATACAGTACATACATTCTTATTTGAATCAACTAATTAGGACAGTATAATGACTTCCATTTACAGATATCATATTGTCCATCCAAAAACGATGTCCAAAGACTATATTGAGATGTACATTGATACAACATGTATACATATTTAGAAAACTGGTCATCATAAAATAGCAGGGATGAGATCAATTCCAGAAATTCAATTCAAATCGCTCTCCCTGTAAATCCCATTTAAATTAAATTCAAGTTCCGGATCAATCTTTAATTTCAGAGATAATTCCATTCAACTCAATATTATCACAACAATTCAACAAATTCCAACTCTAATTCAGTTCCCTCAGGCTTTGAGGCTGACCATATCACTGTTCAGACAGCCTAGCTATACCTGAAATATAGAAATACAAGTTGAAATGATTCAAATCAAATCATACAGTCAATGTTTGATGCTATATGTGCATTCACTTTATTAACTGGTTTTTACAATTCCAATTCAAAAAGTCCAAACAATCTAATTCCAGTTCAATTCCATAGCTTGAAGACTTTTTAAAAATGAGAATTGAATTAAATTCTCCACTTCATGAGTGAATTCAAACTATTTATTGGAATTTTAAATTAAATTAGAATTGACCCCAACCCAGTAAAATAGTAAGGACATATTTCAAATTGAAAATAAAAGTATAAATACAGAACAAAATGCAAGGCGCCACAGCTTTGAATGATTCAGTTCATTTGAAAATAAAATAGATTTGGGTAGAGGCGGCAAAAAGTCATTTGAAAATAGAACTAATCCAAGTGGACCCTCGTTTTTTTACTGACTGTAAGACACAGTGAGCTCCAAAAGTATTGGGACAGTGACACACGTTTTGTCGTTTTAGCTCTGTATCGTTTCAAATACAGAGTACAATGACTATAAGGTTAAAGTATCATTTAAAATCCAAAGTGCTGGAGTACAGAGCAAAAAATAAAAATGTGTCACTGTCCCAATACTTTTGGAGCTCACTGTACATACATAACAGTCCATTACTGCATATTCTCAGTTCACATAAAACAGTGAAAAATTATGACCAGCGGCTTACATTCCTTTCAGCGTAATAATATGTATGTCTGCCACATCCAAAATAATGTGTTCAAAGTATAACCAAAAGACAATAAGCTGTGTCGATTTTTAACAGGAAAGGTGACTGACATGATGACAACCCAGAAGTCTAACAAAAACTATCTACTGATTACAATAGGGAGAAAGTGGGAACATTTGTTCTAATATACAGGACAGTTTGATTTGATTGATTCAACAGCACAGTATCTAAAATAAATCACAACTCCATACATAGTACATCACGTGAATGAGCACTTCACGATTTACCAAAAAATGACTTTTATTTGTTAACAGATATCCATCAATCAACGACCTTAGAATGAACTCAACCACCAGCTTATATGGATCACTAAAAAATACAAGTTTGATGGTATTTCATGGTTTGTACAAATTTCCAGCCATTTTAGTGCAAAAGGCCTCAGGGGAGCACTGGGCTGCAGGTAAGAGAGCAAGTCTGGAGAAAAGCACGATCATTATGTCAATTCATTTAGGCACTGGGTTCTTTATAAACTTGGTACTTGCAATTGGTTTGAAATTTGCCTGAGCTATTTTAAAAGTGGTAGAACATAACCGTGCTCAGAAAAGTGCAATTGTCACTTTTGACAACATTTTCCTTGGAGCTGAGAAGGGTGAAATTGTAAGGGGGAAGAAGGAGAAAATAAAGTCTTGAAAAGGAAAGTGTTGTGATTGCATCCCTCTATATGACAGCTGACACTGCTGTGTGTGTGTGTGTGTGTGTGTGTGTGTGTGTGTGTGTGTGTGTGTGTGTGTGTGTGTAGACTTAAGTGTGTGCTCTTGCATATGTACACTACTGTTCAAAAGTTTGGGGTCACTTAGAAATGTCCATGTTTTTTCAAGAAAAGCACATTTTCTGTCCTTTAAAATAACATCAAATTGATCAGAAATACAGTGTAGACATTGTTAATGTTGTAAATTACTATTGTAGCAGGAAACCTATCTACATAGGCGTACAGAGGTCCATTATCAGCAATCATCACTCCTGTGTTCCAATGGCACATTGTGTTAGCTAATCCAAGTTTATCATTTTGAAAGGCTAATTGATCATTAGAAAACCCCATTGCAATTATGTTAGCACAGCTGAAAACTGTTGTACTGATTAAAGAAGCAATAAAACTGGCCTTCTTTAGACTAGTTGAGTATCTTCAGCATCAGCATTTGTGGGTTTGATTACAGGCTCAAAATGACCAGAAACAAAGACCTTCTGAAACTCTGCAGCCTATTCTTGTTTTGCGAAATGAAGGCTATTCCATGTCAGAAATTGCCAAGAAACTGAACATCTCGTACAACAATGTGTGCCACTCCCTTCACAGAACAGCGCACATGCAATAGCCTTAATTGTCTCAGAACAAGAAAAGACTGATGAGATTCAGGAAAAAGGTCTTTGTTTCTGGCAATTTTAGGCCTGTAATCGAACCCGAAAATGCTGAAGATACTCAACTAGTCTAAAGAAGGACCGTTTTATTTCTTCTTTAAATCAGTACAACAGTTTTTAGCTGTGCTAACATTATCAATTAGTCTTTTAAAATGATATACTTGGATTAGCTAATACAATGTGCCATTGGAACACAGGAGTGATGGTTGCTGACAATGGGCTATGTATGACTATGTAGATATTCCATTACAAAAAAAATCTGCCGTTTCCAGCTACAACAGTCTTTTAAAACATTAATGTCTACACTGTATTTCTGATCAATTTGATGTTATTTTAATGGATATTTTTTAAATATTTTCTTTCAAAAACAAGGACATTTCTAAGTGACCCCAAACTTTTGAACATTAGTGTATGTACATGCTTGTGTGAAGACATCACACTAGCCTAAGATCCACAATAGACCAACGCTAGTTTCCAGATAACAACAGGGCTGAGGTCCTCCCCACCACCATGGGGACACAGTCTATGAGCCCAGCCAGTATGTTCCTGTGCTGGGGAGGGCTATAAACCAGAGTTGTGCACACTGGGGATGGGGTAGAACTTGGACACTCGGCTCTGGGTCGTGGGGTTAAGGCATTCCGACTCCCCGCTCATCTTGAAAAAGACCTCCTGCTCCTGGAGCTTGCGTGTGAATTCCTCCTCCAAGGCCTACATGTGCCAGAAGAGGAAAGACAACAGACTCAAACATCCAAAACAACAACTTACACTGAGGCTATGTCATGATTCTCCACACTGTGCACTTACAAACTCCCAGTCATGGAGTCAAAAGCAATGGATTGGTGTAATCATTGGCTAGAGGAAGTTTCCACCATTGTTACATCCATGCAAGTGCATTTTAGGAGAATCGCAACGCAGCATGAAACTTTAAAGGATGAGAACATAAGAGGGTTGTAAACATGGATAGGTCTTTGTTTCACCTTCTTCCTGGGCCGCAGTTTCTCCCTCCACTCCTGCAGCTCCTGGCTGTGCTCTTCATCGAGCTCCTTCAGCTTCTGAGTCTCGTGTTCAATCAGGAGATGGCACTTCTCATTCTGAAACACACAACAGCAGGAACAGGGTTACCTACTGGAGCTACCTAC
This sequence comes from Oncorhynchus mykiss, assembly GCF_013265735.2. Classification (NCBI taxonomy): domain Eukaryota; kingdom Metazoa; phylum Chordata; class Actinopteri; order Salmoniformes; family Salmonidae; genus Oncorhynchus; species Oncorhynchus mykiss. Next base: position 73,676,474 of record NC_048565.1, read on the forward strand.
ATACATAATGGGGATGCCTAGTCAGTTAAAAAACAATGCATTCAACCGAAATGGGTCTTCTGAATTTAACCCAACCCTTCTGAATCACAGAAGTGCGGGGATCTGCCTTAATCAACGTCATCGGCGCCGGGGAGTAGTAGTTGTTGGGGGTTCCCTGCCCTGCTGAAGGGCAGAACAGCAGATTTTTCCACCTTGCTAGCTCAGGGATTCGAACCAGCGACCTTTCAGTTACCGACCCAATGCTCTTAACCGCTAGGCTACCTTAAAAGGAATTGTATCACAATCCGTGTTTTAAGGAAAGGACAATAGCAAAACATGCCAGAATGTCTATCCGCAGGCCTTCATCATTGGTGGAATGTAGGATTTGCCCCATTCTGAGCTGTGAGCTGCGCTGTTCAGCAGCCATGGTGCTGAAACTGGCGATCAGCTATCCGCTTTACCTAGCGTTTGACCGTGGAAGGTGTCCATGGTGCTAAAACATTGCTTGTGTGTGCGCCAGTGCATGACACTTTGGAGTTACCACAAGCTCCTTTATTTTAACAGTGCATTCAGAAAGTATTGAGACCCCTTGACTTTTTCCACATTTTGTTACCTTACAGCTTTATTCTAAAACTGATTAAAACGTGTTAGTGTCATAATATATATTTTCACCAATTTCTCTTCTGACTGAATAGTCCATGACACAAGAGCTGAGGCAACAGAGTAGATGGGCAAAGGTTGGTTTGATGCAGCAATTTGATGGATGCTCATGATGACAACATCTCCCTCAACATGATCAAGACAAAGGAGATGATTGTGGACTACAGGAAAAAGACAACCGAGCACGCCCCCTTTCTCATCGACGGGGCTGTAGTGGAGCAGGTTGAGAGCTTGAAGTTCCTTGGTGTCCACATCACCAACGAACTAACATGGTCCAAGCACACCAAGACGGTCGTAAAGAGGGCACGGCAAAACCTATTCCCCCTCAGGAGACTGAAAAGATTTGGCATGGGTCCTCAGATCCTCAAAAAGGTTCTACAGCTGCACCATCGAGAGCATCCTGACTGGTTGCATCACTGCCTTGTATGGCAATTGCTCGTCCTCCGACCGCAAGGCACTACAGAGGGTAGTGCGAACGGCCCAGTACATCACTGGGGCCAAGCTTCCTGCCATCCAGGACCTCTATACCAGGCAGTGTCATAGGAAGGACCTAAAAATTGTCAAAGACTCCAGCCACCCTAGTCATAGACTGTTCTCTCTGCTACCACATGGCAAGCGGTACCGGAGCGCCAAGTCTAGGTCCTAGAGGATTCTAAAGAGCTTCTACCCACAAGCCATAAGACTCCTGAACATCTAATCAAATGGCTACCCAGACTATTTGCATTTTTTTCAACTGCATTGTTGGTTATGGGCTTGTAAGTAAGCATTTCACTGTTGTATTTGGCGCATGTGACTAATACAATTTGATTATAATTATCACTACATAAAGAGTCCCCGTTATTTATTCTCTATGATTTGATTATATTTATTAAGATCCCCATTAGCCGACACCAATGGCGACAGCTAGTCTAAACTGGGGTTCGACACGTAACGATAAAGACAGACAAAATAGTTTACAATTGACATACATTTAAAAACATTAACATGTAGTGTGCATCTATCAGTTACACATACTGTACATGTCAATACATACACACAACAAGTAGGTCACATGTGGGAGAAACGCTGTGCAGTGAGGTGTTGCTTAATTTGTTTTGCTGTTCACTTGCACAATGTGAGATGGAAAAGAGTTCCATGCACTCATGACTCTGTATAATTGCATATAGATTGTATAGACTTTTTCTATTGTATTATTGACTGTATGTTTGTTTATTCCATGTGTAACTAACTATGTGTTGTTGTTTGTGTCGCACTACTTTGCTTTATCTTGGACAGCTCGCAGTTGTAAATTAGAACTTGCTCTCAACTAGCCTACCTGCTTAAATAAAGGTGAAAAAAATACAAAATAAATACTGTATGTTTCCTTGAATTTGTTCTGGACCTGGGGACTGTGAAAAGACCCCTAGTGGCATGTCTGCTGGGGTAAGTGTGTGTGTCAGCTGTGTGTAAGTTGACTATGCAAACAATTTGGCATTTCCAACACATTTCTTATAAAAACAAGAAGTGATGCAGTCAGTCAGACTGGCATGCATAGTATTAATATCAGCCCTCTGATTACAATGAAGAGCAAAACATGCCGCTCTGTTCTGGACCAGCTGCAGCTTAACTAGGTTTTTCGTTGCAGCACTTGACCATATGACTGGACAATAATCAAGATAAGATAAAACTAGAGGACTTGCTTTGTGGAGTGTGGTGTCAAAAAAGCAGAACATCTCTTTATTATGGACAGACCTTTCCCCATCTTTACAACCATTGAATCTATATGTTGACCATGACAGTTTACAATCTAAAGTAACACCAAGTAATTTAGTCTCCTCAACTTGTTCAACAGCCACACCATTCATTACCAGATTCAGTTGAGGTCTAGAACTTAGGGGATTTGTACCTTTCCTAGTGGCTGGGGATTTTAATGCAGGGAAACTTAAATCCGTTTTACCAAATTTCCACCAGCATGTTAAATGTGCAACCAGAGGGGAAAAGAACTCGAGACCCCCTTTACTCCACACACAGAGACGCGTACAAAGCTCTCCCTTGCCCTCCATTTGGCAAATCTGACCATAACTCTATCCTCCTGATTCCTGCATACAAGCAACAATTAAAGTAGGAAGCACCAGTGACTTGGTCAATAAAAACAAAATAGTCAGATGAAGCAGATGCTAAGCTACAGGATGGTTTTGCTAGCACAGACTGGAATATGTTCCGGGATTCTTCTGATGGCATTGAGGAGTACGCCACATCAGTCACTGGCTTCATCAATAAGTGCATCGATGACGTCGTCCCTACAGTGACTGTACGTACATACCCCAACCAGAAGCCATGGATTACAGGCAACATCAGCACTGAGCGAAAGGGTAGAGCTGCCGCTTTCAAGGAGCGGGAAATTCTGCTATGCCCTCTGACGAACCACACCGGCTCCGATGCTCGTCGGATGTGGCAGGGCTTGCAAACTATTACAGACTACAAAGGGAAGCACAGCCAAGAGCTGCCCAGTGACACGAGCCTACCAGACGAGCTAAATGACTTCTATGCTCGCTTCGAGGCAAGTAACACTGAAACATGCATTAGAGCATCAGCTGATCTGGGCGGCTGTGTGATCAAGCTCTCCACAGCCTTTAAACAAGTCAATATTCACAAGGCCACAGGGCCAGACGGATTACCAGGACGTGTACTCAAAGCACGCGCTGACCAACTAGCAAGCGTCTTCACTGACATTTTCAACATGTTTCAAGCAGACCACTACAGTCCTTGTGCCCAAGAACACTAAGGTAACCTGCCTAAATGACTCCGGCCAGTAGCACTCACATCTGTAGCCATGAAGTGCTTTGAAAGGCTGGTCATGGCTCACATAAACACCATTATCCCAGAAACCCTAGACCCACTCCAATCTGCATACAGTCCTAACAGATCCACAGATGATGTAGTCTCTATTGCACTCCACACTGCCCTTTCCCTCCTGGACAAAAGGAACACCTATGTGAGACAGCTATTCATTGACTACAGCTCAGCATTCAACACCACAGTGCCCTCAAAGCTCATCACTAAGCTAAAGATCCTGGGACTAAACACCTCCCTCTGCAACTGGATCCTGGACTTCCTGATGGGCCGCCCCCTGGTGGTAAAAGTAGGTAACAACACATCCGCCACACTGATCCTCAAAACAGGGGCACGTCAGAGGTGCATGCTCAGTCCCCTCCTATACTCCCTGTACACTCATGACTGCACAGCCAGGCACGACTCCAACACCTTCAATAAGTTTACCGATGACACAACAGTGGTAGGCCTGATCGCTGACAACAACGAGACAGCCTATAGGGAGGAGGTCAGAGACCTGGCCGTGTGGTGCCAGGACTACAACCTCTCCCTCAACGTGCTCAAGACCAAGGAGATAATTGTGGACTACAAAGTTGTCTGCAAACTTGATTTGGAAGCATGCATGGCCACGCAGTCATGGGTAAACAGGGAGTACAGGAGGGGGCTGAGCATGCGCCATTGTGTTGCCCCTGTTTTGAGGATCAGCATAGTGCAGGTATTGTTGCATACCTTCACCACCTGGGGAGGACCCAGTTGCACAGGATTGGGGTTCAGACCGAGGGCCCCAAGCCTAATGATGAGAATGGAAGTGATTACGGTGTTGAAAGCTGAGCTATAGTCAATGAACAGAATCCTTACATAAGTATTCCTCTTGTCCTGATAGGATAGGGCAGTGTGCAGTGCGATGGCATCCATGGATCTATTGGGGCGGTATGCAAATTGCAGTGGGTCTAGGGTGTCGAGTAAGGTGGACGTGATATGATCCTTAACTAGCCTCTCAAAGCACCGATGACAGAAGTGAGTGCTATGGGGCGATAGTCATTTAGTTCAGTTACCTTCGCTTTCTTGGGTACAGGAACAATGGTGTACATCTTGAATCAAGTGAGGACAGCAGACTTGGATAGGGAGAGATTGAATGTTCGTAAACACTCCAGCCAGCTGGTCGGTCTGCGCACTCGGGAGGACCCGGCTCGGGGTGCTGTCTGGGCCTGTACTCACATCGGCCACGGAGAACGAGAGCTCACATGTCCCAGTCCGCGTGATCAAAACAGTCTTGAAGCATGGATTCTGATTGGTCAGACCAGCATTGAATATACCTCAGCACAGGAACTTCCTGTTTTAGTTTCTGTGAGGGAGGAGCAAAATGGAGTCGTGATCGGATTTGCCGAAGGGGGGGGGGGGATCGGGGAGGGCCTTGTAGCCTTCCTGAAATGGGGAGAAACAATGGTTGAGAGTTTTTGAAGAGCGAGTACTACAGGTGATGTGTTGATAGAACTTCTGTAGCGTTTTCCTCAGATATGCAGTTTCTAGTTTGCACAAGGTCCAGTGTAGTTCCTTGAGAGCTGTCGTGGTATCGGCTTGAGGGGGAATACACATAGCTGTGACGATAATCGAAGAAAATTATCTAGGGAGGTAATGCCGTCTGCATCTGATTGTGAGGTATTCTAGGTCGAGTGAACAAATGGACTTGAGTTCCTGCACGTTACCTCAATCACACCATGAGTAGTTAATCATGAAACATACACCTCCGCCTTTTTTCTTCCCGGAGAGTTCTTTATTCCTATCCTAAATGTATTGAAAACCCAGCTGGCTGTATGGATGGGGACAGTACATCCGGAGAGAGCCATTATTCCATGAAACAGAGTACGTCTCTCTGGAAGGAGACCCTCGCCCTGAGCTCGTCAACTTTGTCCAGGGACAGAACATTAGCGAGTAATATACTCGGAAGCGGTGGAAGGTGTGTACGCCTCCTGAGTTGGACTAAAGGTCCCCCCCCGAAAACCTCTTCACCGGCGGCTTCTTGGATTAGCCTCTGGGATAAGTTCAATCGCCTTGGAAGGTATGAACAAAGGATCCAATTCAGGAAAGTCGTGATACCTGGTCGAAATGATGTTGAGTTTCCGTTTCACTGTATGTAATAATGCTAAGAACATTCTGGGCTAGGGGTAAGTGTGTGTGTGTACCTGAAGCTGCTGCAGCTCTCTGATGTTGGAGTCACACTGCAGCTGCAGGTCTCTCATCTGGTTCTCATGTTTCTGATGTTGATGGAGTCTCTCGTTCTTCTGCCTCTTCTCCTCCTGGGCAGCAAACTGTAACAAAAAACACACACCTCACATGATTCTGTTGAAAAAAATATATAACTGTGTGTGTACACACACTATAAAATACCTGTTTGATCTTCTCCCTTTCCTGCTCCGGGGTGCCAGGTGCAGAGGTGATGCGGAGGCTCTTCTTGAACATGGCCATGCGTGTCTTGGCATCACCCCGCTGGATCTTCGGCAGACGACCTCTCTCCTGGGCCTGTCTGTTCTTCATCTCCTCAATCAGACGCTGGTTGTAGCGCTGCATCTGCTCCATTTCCTACACGACACATTTCAATTATTAACCTTTATTTAACTAGGGAAGTCAGTTAAGAACAAATTCTTATATGCAATGGCGGCCTACCAAAAGGCAAAAGGCCTCCTGCGAGGATAAAAAAATAAATTAATTAAAACACACATCACGACACGAAACACCACAACACTACATAAAGAGAGACATAAGACAACAACATAGCATGGCAGCAACACCACATGACAACAGCACAATGTGGTAGCAGCACAAAACCTGGTACAAACATTATTGGGCACAGACAACAGCAAGAAGTTAGAGACAACAATACATCACGCGAAGCAGCCACAAATGTCAGTAAGAGTGTCCATTCAATACTTTATCTGGATCCACAATAAAATGCATTGAAATGAGAGCTCTAACCTTTCAGCACACTTTCAAATCACCCATTAATGTCAAAATGTAATGCACCTCACAGTCTACCCTCAGTCCAGATTACCTGATGTAGATAATACCAATACTGGATTGTACTTCACCAGAGCTGTTCAGTAGGTCCCAGAGCACTTACCTTCTCGTGTCTCTTGAGCAGCTGGTGTCTCTGCATGAAGTACTGGTCCTTGAGCTGCTGCTTGAGCAGCTGGTGCTTCTCCTGCAGGTGGCGCTCTTCCAGCTCCCACATGGCTGCCTCTCGAGCTGAGGGAGGAGGCCAGAGACACGTCAGGCGGGGTGGTAACGCAACACACACACACACACACAAGCAGCATTTCCGGTAAAGAGCACCATCTGGCAAGACAGGCTGGTCACAAATAAGTCATTCAGGAAATTGCATCACTGTGGTGGGAAAGTTATAACACAACACTCCACTGAGAACTTCACCATTTACAATAGTATTATTTCACTATCAAATCCTTCATATAGCAGAAGGCCTTCACCCATTGAGGTAGCCAAGGTGAAGTCATGTTAAATGATTGAGATCTCTCTCTTAGGCAGTCTCTTTATGGTAGTCTGTGGTAAGTATATGTATTTTTTCACAAAGCTGTTGTATGTGGCTAGGTTTGCTGTGTTCATAAGACTCTGTGGTACTGTGCATTTCTCCCTCACATCTCATGAGCGGTTGTATCTGGTTAAGTTTGAAAAGTGCATTCGGAAAGAATTAATTCCCCATTCCCTTTTACATAATATATATTTATATAATTTAAAATCTACCATAACGACAACCTGAAAACTGGTTTTAGACATTTTTTGCTAATTTAAAAAAATAAATCCCTTTACATAAGTATTCAGACCCTTTGCTATGAGACTCGAAACTGAGCTAAGGTGCATCCTGTTTTCATTGACCATCCCTGGGATGATTGGAGTCCACCTGTGGTAAATTCAATTGATTAGACATGATTTGGAAAGGCACACACCTGTCTACATAAGGTCCCATAATTGACTGTGTCAGAGCAAAAACCAAGCCATGAGGTTGAAGGAATTCTCCGTAGAGCTCTGAGACAGGATAATGTTGAGGCACAGATCTGGGGAAGGGTACCAAAACATTTCTGCAGCATTGAAGGACCCAAGAAAACAGTGACCTCCATCATTCTTAAATGGAAGACGTTTGGAACCACCAAGACTCTTCCTAGAGCTGGCCACCCAGCCAAACTGAGCAATCGGGTGAGAAGGACCTTGGTCAGGGAGGTGACCAAGAACCCAATGGTCACTCTGACAGAGCTCCAGAGTTCCTCTGTGGAGATGGGAGAACCTTCCAGAAGGACAACCATCTCTGCAGCACTCCAGCAAATCAGGCCTTTATGGTAGACTGGCCAGATGAAAGACACTCCTCAGTAAAAAGCATGACAGACCGCTTGGAGTTTGCCAAAAGGCACCTAAAGGACTCTCAAGACCATGAGAAACAAGATTATCTTGTCAGATGAAACCAAGATTGAGCTCTTTGGCCTAAATGTCAAGTCATGTCTGGAGGAAACCTGGCACCATCCCTACGATGAAACATGGTGGTGGAAGCATCATGCTGTGGGGATGTTTTTCAGCAGCCGGGACTCAGTCAGAATCGAGAGAAAGACGAACAGAGCAAATTACAGAAAGATCCTTGATAAAAACCTGCTCCAGAGCACTCAGGACCTCAGACTCGGGCAAAGGTTCACCTTTCAACAGGACAACGACTCTAAGCACACAGCCAAGATAAAGCAGGAGTGGCTTCGGGGACAAGTCTCTGAATGTCCTTGAGCGGCCCAGCCAGAGCCCGGACTTGAACCCGATCAAACACCTCTTGAGAGACTTGAAAATATCTGGGTAGCGACGCTGCCCCATCCAACCTGACAGAGCATGAGAGGATCTGCAGAGAAGAATGGGAGAAACTCCCCAAATACAGGTGTGCCAAGCTTGTAGCGTCATACCAAAAAAGACTTGAGGTTGTAATTTCTGCCAAAGGTGCTTCAACAAAAGTACTGAGTAAATGGTCCGAATACTTCTGTAAATGTGATAGATTTTTTTGATTTTTGATTTTTTCTTTGTCATTATGGGATATTGTGTGTAGATTGATGTGGGCAAAAACAATTGAATCCATTTTAAAATAAGGCTGTAACGCAACAAGATGTGGAAAAATTCAACAAGTCTGAATACTTTCCGAATGCACTGATTTCATAGCTCTCTATGGTACTGTAAATCTCTCTCTCACGAGCTGTTGTATGTGGTTACGTTTGCTGTATTATAGCGCTTTATGGTACTGTAAATCTCTCTCTCACCTCTCATAAGCTGTTGTTTGTGGTTGAGGCAGTCTCTCTCGATGGTGGCGATCTCATGTTTGTGCTGTTGGATGATCTTCTTCAGGGCTCCATCCAACTCCTGCTGCTGCTTCTGCAGAAACTCCTGCTCCTGAGGATGGAGAGAAGGGATAGAGAGAAAGGGGGTATGGGGGACAGAAAGGGAGTGAGCAGGGATAAGGGGAGGAAGTGGGGCAAGGTAAAGGTACCAGAGGGTGATAAGAGGACAATGGGTAGATGGGGGTTCATTGACAGAAGATGGAGGGATGAGACATGGGCATGGGGAGGAGGGATGCAGGAGATGGTGGGGTAAGAAACAGACACATGGTGCGAATGAGGTATAGAAATGAGGCATGGGGATAAGGAACATTTAGAAAGGACAGGGGGTTAAGAGTTGATGACAGAGAGGGGAGAGAGAAGGAAAGAGGCAAACATGAGTGATTTTATTTATTGTGCATCACACACCAGGGACAGCCAAAACAGTGCAGACTACATGAAGGAACTTTCATAAATACCATGCCAACCACTACTATAGATCAACACAGTACAGTACTACACTCCAAAGAAGAAGCACATCATTGACTGCAGTCAGTGGGGCAAAGAGACAGTCAGAAGTCATGGGAATGATCCAACATTTGAGGAATGGATGGAAAGAGAGAAAAACATTTAACAACCCAGTCGAGATCCACAGTTTCCATGTATGACGACATCCAAATTGACATTCACAGAAAGAGTAAATTATACATAACCTCATTACGGTAAAATAATATGCCTGGTTATTGTTGCTGAGGGGTATGTTTACATGATTATTAAACATGAAACCAAAGTTATTGTCCTGGTCATGCCTTTTGAAGCCATCATTGAGGAAAAGCTTTCCAATAGAAAATGAAGTTTAAAGATTCACTATGCAGAAATTGCTCTGCCATTTCCTGGATGTAATAGTAATACCTCATTTCAGTTTGTGACAAAACAAGGCAGTATAGTGTAGAGAATCATTGTACCATCTAAGCCACAGTGAAGTATATTTTCCATAACAGAAAATATAGTATTTTGAGCTGTTTGAAGCTGGTGTACAAAACCGAAAGTAAGACGCAAAAACTAAACTTAAGAACCGAAAGCACAGAAATAACGCACATAGAACCGATCTACCGCTTCTTAGACAAGCTTTCAACGAGAATGACAGATCTGTAACTGACATTTCCGTGTGAATTTGGTCGGGTCGCCCAGAAAGTGACATATTGCAGATTTAACAATGATTAATTCTCTGATATTTCTCAGCAGGTTACACTACTATAACATTTACAATATTATACTTATTAACTTCTTAGGTTTTAATCCAAGAGCGTTAGCATAACCTAGAGTTAGCATAACCTAGAGTTACCAGAAAATACTCTCCATTGGATCACACCACAAAAAAAGGTTCAGCTCTGTTGCAGTCTCCCAAACAGAGTGTGATGTCACAGGTGGGGGCGTAACATACAGGACACACCTACAGTTACAGTGCGTGGCAGAAGAGATATCAAACAGAAGAAGAAGTACCAGTGTAGCAACACAGTGACAACACTGCAATACATCGACACCACAATGCTCGTATGTGCAGTCTCAATCTCAATCAGGTTTACACTTTGACGAAGACATACACATGTGAGCAGGAGGCCGGTAGAGACGGAGAGGGGGTGACAACTTACATCCTGCATCTGAGCGTTGAAGAGAGCACATGAGGACAACTGAAAAGACTGTATCATAATCTGGGCCACACCCTGTGGAGGAGAGCACACAGCGCACTCATCCAGATCAGGGAGAGAGCACACGCTACACACAGCAGGCTGAGGAAAACACACACAAAGACACACAAAGACCGACAGACACAGGCTAAGAAACACACCCGCACACCCAAAGACAGACACTCGCCTCGACACAAGCCGAGAAACACAAAGACAATCCAGTCAACAGGAACAACCACACACGCACACACCAGACACACTTTCCCAGAGTTTCTAAACCTTTTTCTGTTTTAGGGGTAGACTAAAGCAGGAGAGAGGCGCACGGCACAGTAGGAGGACGAAGTTAATTCAATTCAGGTTATTCATATGCATAACGAATACAGGATGGGTTAGTGTCGTTGTTGTCCTATTCATGCGTGGTCAGATTGAGTTGCCTGTGCAGTAGGAACTACTAGTCACACTTCTATTCCAGCGATCAATACAAAACTGTGTTAAACTTCCATGCTCCCTTTCTGATTAGCTCCTTCTTTGATGGTCATGTAAAAAACTGAGCTAACCAACTCCTGAAAACAATCATTTCAAAAATGGAGGGAAAAAGAAGAACAAGGGGGATGAGATCTTGTCCTCAACAATGCTCAGAGACATTTGAAGAGGGGTGTATTTGTGGGAGAAGATTTGAGAAAGTGTGTGTGAGAGTGAGTGTGTGAACATTTACCTTTGGAGTCTGAATGAGAGCTAGATCTTCCTTTAAGAGTTTCATGAGCGCTCTCCTCATGAATTTGGGTGACTGCTCAACTTCCTGTTTCACCTATAGTGTGGGAAAACTGGGAGTTGTAGTTTCCTGGACAGCTATGTACGGCAGCCATAATAACTTGGGAAAAGTCATGCAAGGACCTGATGAATTAATTTAGATATCCACAAACCCTGGTTTGATTGATAGTGTCTCCACGCTAGATCTCCAAGGGGTCGGTGTTCGATTTAATGAGGAAATGTTTTGCTTTGTTTGATTAGAAGAGTGTTCAAAACCTTTAGCGCAAAGACATGTTTCCAGTGTTTGAGGGATTAGAGTTGATTAGTTTCTGTTGACAGACTTGATACCTGCATGATTAAATCAGTTTGCAGTGTTAAGTAGGAAAACAAGCTTGTCTGGAATAATTCCCTAGTGTTACCTTCCCACCATGCAAGTCCTTTAGAGAGATTTAATCTTAAGTACAGAATGCTTCCACAGTGATCTCAAAAGAAGGTGCACACTACTAATCCAGTCTATAAAATATCTTTTTAGTTTTGACCACAGGCAGCTAAGGCAGTTTTGTTGAGACATGGCACCAAAATAATTTCCAGAGTTTTCTCCTGACCACAGTTATTTTTTTGTCAAGACATTTTCTTGGGACAGCTTGGTATTTGAATGTGCATCAATCTTGGGATCACTGGTCAGTAAGAAAACCCCCAATAGGAAAAGGCCTAAACGGCTACAATACTTCACAAGGCCATTGAAGTGTTTCATCAAAGATGTAATCCTATGAGCCTTTAACAAAATGAGTTTCCCAAAACCTGCCATCCCATCACCAAGCCCAACTCACACACTCACACAAGCGACATGGTTACTTACACATAAATACAGTACAGTCAAATACATTTATGGACTAATATAACTTAGAATACAATATAAATAGCCATATAATACAATATGAAATTTAACAATATATAAAACAACTATGCCCGAAAGAAATATGGATTTTAAAGATTCATTCCAGGAGCCAGTGCAGATCCTGTATAGGTTCGAAGTAGTTACTATGTTCAGTTGAGCAGCGAGAAAGGTCAGTCTAATCAGGTGTGTAGGATTGCCATGCATGTATGAAATAACCACCATCACAGAGTTAGATAGAATTGGCTATGAGAGTTGCCTGAGAACACTTCACCAACATGGCAGAATACTTAAAAGCTTCCCAGATAGCTAATGGAGCTATAAGAGCAGCATAAATTAGAGACACAGTAAAGCTAAGCTACATTGCCTGTACTCTACACAGAACAAAGAATGCATCATTTATAGAACTTGGAAAAAGAAGCCACATCATTTTCAGATGTATGGCATGAATTTTAAAAAAGCACATTGTATGCATGACTAATACCAAGAAATAAGGCAAGAGTTGCATGCCAAAGCTGTTGAGCAGAGAATCACCCTGTTGCATCCCAAAAATCATGAAAAAGGCATGATACGGGCTTATTATGGCTATAGACTATAATAAACAGTTTATAAACCACTTATAAACCCTTTATAAATTATACTCAAATGTAAGGAAGGTATCAACAGCAAGGAAAATGGGAGTTTATTTAGATATCAGCACACCAGCTCTGGTAAGTAAGCCCCAGTCCCCAACAGTCTCATGCACTTTCCATTCATGACAAGAGCTTGAGGCATTGCACATGCACAGACCCACGGCCCCTTACCTCCTTCTTGCGGTTCTTGAGCATGTTCTGGAACTTGGAGAGCTCCTTGTCCTGCTCGGCCTTGATGCGTTTTGCCTCGTCCCTCAGTCGGTTGGTATGGTCCTGCTCCAGCCGCTCGATGGTCTGCTTCTGTTTCTTCTCCAGATTCTCCACTTCCTGGTCGTACTGACGCTTCTTACCCTGAAGGAACACACATGGGATTAGTAAGATCAGGCCTTCACAAAGACAAATGCCTATCCTTAGTGGAATGGCAAACGCTTATTTTGATTATATTTATTATGGATCCCCATTCGCTGCTGCCAAGGCAGGGGTCCAGCAAAATGAAGGCACTTATACCATTTTTAAAACATTACAATACATTCACAACAGATTCTGACTCTGAGGGATGTATATTATTAAAGTATTCGAACATGTCCCAAAGGAATAACAGTTGCTCATTTTGTTATTCATTTCTATCTAAATACGTGTGCAGGATAAAAACCCATTGATATGAATCATCTGGTTTCCAAGGGGACATCCCTAGACAACAACAACGGCATGCACAGATAGATGCACCAGGATGGGTGACTTACAGTCATCTCCTGCTCGAAGCGGCGGTAGATCTGTTCTCTCTGCTGCTGCAGCTTGTCGCTGAGCGCCTGCTGGGCTCTATGCTCCTCCTTCTGCAGCAGACGCAGCTCTCTCAGCTCCTGGCGCCTGACAGCACACAACAACAACACTTCACATTTGGACTCAACAGATTTCCACCTTCAACTAATGAATAATAACGTATAATATTTCATTCCCGGGAGGGGCACGGAATCTGTCCCTCAGGTGACCGATTAATATCCTGATTTGACTCGAAATGGAGTCAAAATGGAATGAACCCAGCTCTCAACTCAAGACACCAATAGAGGAACAACAGATGACATTTGAGATGGAATATTTGTTTCACTGCTTTTTAAAACATACAGAGGCCAAAATAGACCATAAAAGTCTACCCATCATCATTGTTCATCAATCTTGGAGTTGTAAAAGCCAGAGAACTGAGCAATGAATGACAACTATTTATGGCAGGGCTCCGAAATGGGTCACATGCCATATTTAGTCACGGTAGAGAGGAGAGAAATACCTCAGGAATCTCATCTCCTCGTTCTTGGTGTCGTTATCGGTGACTATCTTTGACGTGGTCACACTGACCTCCACTCCGTCTACCATGAACTTACGGGTCTTCTTCAGAGTCTTCTTCTGCCGTCTCGTGTCCTGTGGAGAAAAGGAGTTTGTTTTATGTAATGTCTGAATTGAAGTGCATATGTTGGCCCCTTAAATAGGATGTTCACTTGAATGACACTATGTATATCCTGTATATAGGACACATTTGTCATCATTGGTCCTTATGCCTTGTTACCTGTATGGACACAGACCCCGCCTCAGCCTTTTTGGACAGGAAACTGGAGATGGATAGGTTGAGGTCCATGCTGTTGCTATCTGCTGCAGAGCTGCTCCCCGAGTCAGAATCCTTCTCCACATCTGGCTCCGACTTAACAGGAGTGCTTTCCTGGTCGGTCTTTGACTCCGAAACAGCATCCTGGGATGGAGCTTCCTCATCTGGTGGCTTCTCCTCCGTCTCGTCTGTGGTCCCCTCCTCAAGAATCACCACCGGTATTACATTATTGCCTCTTTGGGCTTCTGTGTCTGCAGAGACCTCTGTGGAGCCCTCAGCTGCGTCTACCTCTGCGTCTGTGTTGACGTCCGATTCTGTGTTGTCTGCGTCTGTGTCTTCATTCAAGTCGGTGTCTGTGTTTATGTCTGTGACCCCATCAGCCTCTGGTTTAACCTCCTCTGTCATCTCCTCAATGAGCGTCTCCTTCTCAATCTCCTCTGGTTTAGCATTGACCTCGGTCGATACGGCGCCAGGCTCTTCTAAAGCACTCCTAGGCTGGTCCCCTGGATCTGTGAATTTGGTGGGAGGCTGGAGAATCACCTCTGGCTCCTCTTTGATTGGTTCCTTCTTCACCTCCTCCTCTGTCTTCTTCTCCTCTACTTCTACTCTTTCCTTCAGGAATACTTGTGGAGGTCCATCCTCTACTTTCTCCTCTTCCCCTGTCTCCTCACTCACAATCACACTCTCCTGTGTGTCTGATGGTGCTTCTGGCACAATGGTGATCTGACGGTCAGGAATCTCCTCAGGCTTTCCAGCAGGGCTTTCCGCTGGTTTGGGCTCCATGGCCTTCATCTGTCCATTGACTAAGTCCTCATTACTGGCATCAGACACCTCGTTCAGTTTCTCACCCTCTGCCCTGTCGCCCACGCTGGTCCCAAGGCCCTCGTCAGACAGCTTATCACTGGCCTTGTCCTCTGCAGTCTCAGGCTCTGTCTTCTCTGTGACTGAGTCCAGTGTAGAGGTGGTCTCAGAGAGCTTCTCATCCTCAGAGCTGGCCATGCTGGTGTCTGATGGCGCTCGCTTATGTCCGGGCACCACCTTGACAGAAACAACACATGGTCAATCAATGCTGTGAGACCTTTTATGACATTGTACGACACTATTCCATAACAGATTATGAAAACAGTGCGCTATACTACATACCAGAGTTGCATCCGTCTCTTCTTCTTCATCTTCCTCTTTGCCTTCTTCTATCTCCTCTAAGACGTCAGCATTGGCCTCAGCAATCAGTTCTCTCAGCGGTTTGTTGTCAACTACACTGCTAACAAAGGGATGCTGTATGGAGTGGTGGGGAAACAAGGTAGTAAATTATCCCACAAGATACAGGAGCCTGCGTGTGACATCAGCACATCATTTAAATTAGGTGTTAGGGTGGGGTATTTCAGATGTTTGTTCTTCGCATGTGACAAAGAAGGATTGGAAACAATTTTTTTCATATGCAGGTTATCGGACATGCCGAGTCGTTCACCTGCAAGAGCTGGGCTGTGCACCACCTACGGTCCACATTCTTATCCAGTGCCTTCCTCAGAAAGTCATTGAACTCTGGTGACCTGCCAAACAGAGGGGAACCATATTTAAGACTACTTTTTATTTTACCAGGCAAGTCAGTTAAGAACAAATTCTTATTTTCAATGACAGCCTAGGAACAGTGGGTTCAGGGGTAGAACAAGAGATTTTTTTTAACCTTGTCAGCTCGGGGATTCGATCTTACAACCTTTCAGTTACTAGTCCAACGCTCTAACCACTAGGCTACCTGCCACCCCATACAATGAAACTCTTTCAACACCTGGTCTAGGGTCTGTTTCTACGGCACTAGTCCTGACTCATTCCATCACCGCTCCCACTCTACAAAATTATTCTACACTCTCACCAGCGTGAAGGCTGCATGAGTGTGGGCGGATCGGCCTTGGCTATTCTCAGCAGGACTCTCATGGGGTTCATCTCGTGGTTAGGAGGTTCTATCTGTGCCAGCTCAATCAGGGTGACCCCCAGGGACCAGATGTCAGCCTTGTAGTCGTACGGACGGTCCTTAGATGTCTCACACATCACCACCTCTGGAGCCATCCTGGAGAACCAGAGGAAAGAGAGGTTGTTTTAGTATGTGTACGTGTGTGTCAGGGTTTAAGTTAGCCGGTAATAGTCGGCTTTTGGACAGTATTTTTTTATTTTTAAAAAGAGGATGAAGAAAATTGGCTCCGGCCAGTTGTCCGGGAAAAGAAGAAACCAATTCCCAAATGCGAAATCATACTTTTTAGCCTATTCATTGATGGAAATACCAGTCGATGTAAATACAATGCCTTTGGAAATGATTCAGACCCCCTAACTTTTTACACATTTTGTTAGGCCTCGCCAGCAGCATACCACCCTGCATACCACTGCTGGTTTGCTTCTGAAGCTAAGCAGGGTTGGTCCTGGTCAGTACCTGGATGGGAGACCAGATGCTGCTGGAAGTGGTGCTGGAGGGCCAGTAGGAGGCACTCTTTCCTCTGGTCTAAAAAAAAGAAAAGAAAAAAGAAATATCCCAATGCCCCAGGGCAGTGATTGGGGACACTGCCCTGTGTAGGGTGCCGTCTTTCGGATGAGACGTTAAAAGGGTGTCCTGACTCTCTGAGGTCATTAAAGATCCCATGGCACTTATTATCGTAAGAGTAGGGGTGTTAACCCCGGTGTCTTGGCTAAATTCCCAATCTGGCCCTTGAACCATCACGGTCACCTAATAATCCCCAGTTTACAATTAACTCATTAATCGCCCTCCTCTCCTCTGTAACTATTCCCCAGGTCGTTGCTGCAAATGAGAATGTGTTCTCAGTCAACTTACCTGGTTAAATAAATAAAAATAAATACAATTCTAAAATTGATTAAAGTGTCGTCGTCCCCCTGATCAATCTACATACAATAAATACCCCATAATGACAAATTAAAAACAGGATATTAGAAATGTTTGAAGAAAAGAAAAATAAAATATTACATTTACATAAGTATTCAGACCCTTTACTCAGTACTTTCTTGAAGCACCTTCGGCAGCAATTACAGCCTCGATTCTTCTTGGGTATGACCTGTATTTGAGGAGTTTCTCCCAATTTGCTCTGCAGATCCTCTCAAGCTCTGTCAGGTTGGATGGGGAACATCGCTGCACAGCTATTTTCAGGTCTCTCCAGAGATGTTCGATTGGGTTCAAGTCCAGACTTAAGGACATTCAGAGACTTGTTCCGAAGCCACTTCTGCATTGTCTTGGCTGTGTGCTTAGGGTCATTGTCCTGTTGGAAGGTGAATTTTTGCCCCAGTCGAAGGTCCTGAGCGCTCTGGAGCAGGTTTTCATCAAGGATCTCTGTACTTTGCTCCGTTCATCTTTGCCTCGATCCTGACTAGTCTCCCAGTCCCTGCCGCGCTGAAAAACATCCCACAGCATGATGCTGCCACCCCCATGCTTCAGCGTAAGAATTGTGCCAGGTTTCTTCCAGAAGTGATGCTTGGCATTCAGGCCAAATAGTTAAATCTTTCATCTGAACAGAGAATCTTGTTGCCCTGCATTTGAATGACTTGTTACTTTTATTTCTTATTCTTACCAGTATTTTTTTAAACTGCATTGCTGGTTAGGGGCTCGTAAGTAAGCATTTCACTGTAAGGTCTACCTACACCTGTTGTATTCGGCGCATGTGAATAATACAATTTGATTTGATTCTCAGAGTCCTTTATGTGCCTTTTGGCAAACTCCAAGTGGGCTGTCATGTGCCTTTTACCCGAGGAGTGGCTTCCATCTGGCCACTCTACCATAAACGCCTGATTGGTGGAGGTCTGCAGAGATGGTTGTCCTTCTGGAAGGACAGAGGAACTCTAGAGCTATGTCAGAGTGACCATCGGGTTCTTGGTCACCTCCCTGACCAAGGCCCTTCTCCCCCGATTGCTCAGTTTGGCCGGGCGGCCAGCTCTAGGAAGAGTCTTGGTGATTCCAAACTTCTTCGATTTAAGAATGATGGAGGCCACTGTCTTCTTGGGGACCTTCAATGCTGCAGAAATGTTTTGGTACCATTCCCCAGATCTATGCCTCTACACAATACTGTATCGGAGCGCAACGGACAATTCCTTTGACTTCATGGCTTGGTTTTTGCTCTGACATGCACTGTCTATAGACAGGTCTATATAAGGTCCCACAGTTGACAGGGCATGTCAGAGCAAAAACCAAGCCACCAATCAGGTGTGCAGACCTCCACCAATCAGGTGTGCCTTTCCAAATCATGTCCAATCAATTGAATTTGCCACAGGTGAACTCCAATCAAGTTGTAGGAACATCTCAAGGGTGATCAATGGAAACAGGATGGACCTGAGCTCAATTTCGAGTCTCATAACAAAGGGTCTGAATACTTATGTAAATAAGGTTTTAAAAAAAACAGATTAAAAATAATAATATTAATAATATATAATATAATAATACATAAATGAGCAAAACATTTTTTTTTTTTAAGTTTTCGATTTACGAGGTATTTTGTGTAGATTCTTGATGATAAAAAAATCGATATATTTTAAAATAAGGCTGTACATTTGATCGGTCATGCTTATCGGTCTGTAGGTTAATTTGCATAATTTAGCCAAATTAGCTTGTGTACAGTATATTCGTTATGCATCTTATTTATCACGCGTACTGCATACAGATACAGAGCCTTTGAGTGTAAAATCTGTAAGACCACGTGGGAGCTGCTGCTGCTACAGCATCTCAAACAGCAAATGCACAGGCAACGGAAGGCAGGCTCCATCAGCGCGTCACACCCCACTTTGCAATGAGCTGGAGGCAGTATGCATTTTAAAAACATATACTTAACTGTTTGAAACCTGAATATTTTACTACACATTATGAGGCATGTCTCACCTTGATTCAAAGTAACCTAGCCAAAATCAGACCATCTCCGTGGAGGCAATTCTTTTATATAAACTTTCTTTCATTATCCAGTAGTCAAACGCACAATTCTACTCATGCAGTATTAGCAACCCATGCTAGTTGTTGCTTATTATCTCTCCCCTCTCTACATTTTGAATGGATATTTTCC
This sequence comes from Oncorhynchus mykiss, assembly GCF_013265735.2. Taxonomy (NCBI): domain Eukaryota; kingdom Metazoa; phylum Chordata; class Actinopteri; order Salmoniformes; family Salmonidae; genus Oncorhynchus; species Oncorhynchus mykiss. The sequence continues at coordinate 73,695,873 of NC_048565.1, forward strand.
ATCTCTGTCGATTGACGCCGCTCGCATGTGCAGTGCGCTTTCCCAATAACTGCATTATGGAACGAACATTCACCCGTAGCCTACTGACTTGTGCACACTGTTAAGCTTATAATGTGAAGAAATAATAGTTAATCAACATTTTAAGCTGAATGTTCTGATCTGTGGCATCAGACACATATTTTTAATGTAGCTTAGGTCTACTGGTTGTTGTCACACGACTGTCCCAGGGTCTGTTTGGAATAGGCCATTTCTTTCTCGACAAACTGACCAAAAGATTCGGTACACTTTTCTACAATGGGGAATAGTAGATTGACATAGGCTAGTGATGTTGCTGTTCGTTACTCATCTTGCTGGCTAATGTAAATGTGGACAGTTATTCTAACACCTTCAAAGTGCGCATCAGAATGATGTAAAGACCGCACATCGTTTTATTCTCGACTTTTTATTTATTTATTTATTTTTATTTCACCTTTATTTAACCAGATAGGCAAGTTGAGAACAAGTTCTCATTTACAATTGCGACCTGGCCAAGATAAAGCAAAGCAGTTCGACACATACAACAACACAGAGTTGCACATGGAGTAAAACAAACATACAGTCAATAATACAGTATAAACAAGTCTATATACAATGTGAGCAAATGAGGTGGGATAAGGGAGGTAAAGGCAAAAAAAGGCCATGGTGGCAAAGTAAATACAATATAGCAAGTAAAACACTGGAATGGTAGATTTGCAGTAGAAGAATGTGCAAAGTAGAAATACAAATAATGGGGTGCAAAGGAGCAAAATAAATACATTTATTAAATACAGTAGGGAAAGAGGTAGTTGTTTGGGCTAAATTATAGGTGGGCTATGTACAGGTGCAGTAATCTGTGAGCTGCTCTGACAGTTGGTGCTTAAAGCTAGTGAAGGAGATAAGTGTTTCCAGTTTCAGAGATTTTTGTAGTTCGTTCCAGTCATTGGCAGCAGAGAACTGGAAGGAGAGGCGGCCAAAGAAAGAATTGGTTTTGGGGGTGACTAGAGAGATATACCTGCTGGAGTGTGTGCTACAGGTGGGAGATGCTATGGTGACCAGCGAGCTGAGATAAGGGGGAACTTTACCTAGCAGGGTCTTGTAGATGACATGGAGCCAGTGGGTTTGGCGACAAGTATGAAGCGAGGGCCAGCCAACGAGAGCGTACAGGTCGCAATGGTGGGTATTATATGGGGCTTTGGTGACAAAACGGATTGCACTGTGATAGACTGCATCCAATTTGTTGAGTAGGGTATTGGAGGATATTTTGTAAATGACATCGCCAAAGTCGAGCATTGGTAGGATGGTCAGTTTTACAAGGGTATGTTCGGCAGCATGAGTGAAGGATGCTTTGTTGCGAAATAGGAAGCCAATTCTAGATTTAACTTTGGATTGGAGATGTTTGATATGGGTCTGGAAGGAGAGGTTACAGTCTAACCAGACACCTAAGTATTTGTAGTTGTCCACATATTCTAAGTCAGAGCCGTCCAGAGTAGTGATGTTGGGCAGGTGCAGGTAGCGATCGGTTGAAGAGCTTGCATGTTCTGTTAATATAAATGACCATAATCTAAAATTGATTTCTGTCATCCTGAGCACCGTGGGTGGACACCCTAATCAGGTTACGCACCAATGCATACATGTCAGGTAAATGAATCAAATGTCCAGTAAATTAAAATGCTGCTGGTCAAATGTCCGGCACCACATTTTCCTAACGGAAACCCTCTGTGTGTGTGTGTGTGTGTGGTGAGTGCCCACAAGAACCATTCTTTGTGTGTGTGTGTGGTGAAAGCTGGTGTGCATTTGTGTACACCGAGTGTGCGTTCTGGTGTTAGTTTCAAATAATGTACTATTGGGAACATGAGTCAGTGCTTTGGACACTCTGAAAGAGCTTTTTCATTCACCCCTACAGTAATATACTGGTAATTAGCTTGACATCATCGCTGCGAAACAAATGGTTGCCCCTTGGCAATGAAATACCCCTCACACAAGTTTTGTTCAGTTCAAATCAGAAGCTCTATAAAATGGATACATAAAGAATCAGAACAGCATGACTCACCAATATGGAGTGCCAATGAAAGAATCTCTTCTCTGCAGCGTCATGGTATTCTTAGCGGACACGCCAAAGTCAGCTGAAAACAGACATCGATTCAGAATTTAGTAGTTGGGCAGTTGGGTAGAGATGGAGAATGACAGAGACTTTATGCATTTCATTGTTTTTATAAGAAAAGGTTAATATAGGTTAATATACATCCACATTATATGAATAATAAAGGACTACTTCTACTGTCATTGCTACACTACCTTGTGATTATTTCAGAATGTTACTGTGCGTCTCAACGCAGTCTTCGAGTACATCTGAGAGGTCAAATGAAGCGTTGTGTAGCTAGCGACTGCCTGCTAATTAAGGCTACGCCTAGCCCCGTCACGACCCTCTGTATGCCTACATCGTATGAATCATCATGGAAACTGTAGCTATGGATGCTATCACTTAACTCAACTGCAATCATTTACATATCCAAGGCTTCATTTGCATACATTTGCAGCCTGCATGTTGCCAATAATGATGATGAATCGCCCACATCATGAAACCTGTATTTTTAACAATACATATCAGGCCAGTGTCCAGTCCACTACATTCTCTACTGGGCTGGATGCAAAGGCACTCAAAGGGGTAGTAATACTACACTTTTCCAGCCTAAAGCCTGTTAGGAGTGTCACGTTTGAACAATATCTTTTCAGGATACCAGTTAAACCTATTCGCAAGTCAACAGAGGACAGCCTACTACTCATGAAATACAGTAGGAGATATTCTTAGACAAAGAGCCAATAGAAGTCCAGCGAGGCAAAGCCTTACCCAATTTGATGTCTCCCTCCTGTGAGAAAAGGATGTTCCCGGCCTTCAGGTCTCTGTGGATGACCTTGATCTCATGAAGGTAGGCCAGGGCCTCCAACGTCTGCCTACACACCACCCGGATCTGGGGCTCTGTCAGAGGCCTCTCAAGCTCTGCAGAGGCAAAGACGGAAGCATCCACATGAATTTAGTGTACCATAAAATCTCTATCCACTGGAACTTTCTGTGTCGTATGTTGACATTTCATGAAGGTTTTACCAATGCTTTATGTACTGTATCCTTCATAGTACATAGTGAACACACACTAAACATAACAATTTGGAGACATGGGCCTGTAACCCTTAGCAACTGCAAAAGAACACTGTTCCATGCCCTTCTTCCCACAGCCAGCAGTCATAACTGGACCAACAGCATGGTAGAGTGAGTCACACCACTGGACCACTCCTGATCCAACAGAAGAGGTTCAACCATGACATCTCTTCTCTGTTTAAAGAGTGACTGCTTTTAAAAAGCAACGAATCCCTTTGAAAAAACAGCCTGTGGCATCAATATGAGTCAGACACAGTTATTCCAGTGTCAAAATTGACTACAAAGTGTAAATAGGATAATTTAGGTGATAAAGTCAGTCTAACCTAAAACGGAGTTTGGACCATCCGTGCGTCACAACGGGTAAATGATTTCATTTGATGATGTCCATTTTCCCACTAACATGGGGTGAAGAGCTGTGGTGATTGCGCTCTATCCAACAGCATACACGATGAGACATACCTGCCCAGCAGCCTGGCATTATCTACATAGTAGAACATGTTGCACATTTTCTACTAGCGAAATCCTGCAACAAACTCCTTAAGATGTCAAATTGCGCAACTCAAACATTCTCAGCAAAAACATAAAAATTAATTACAGATGTCTTGTTTTATCTTAGATTCATTGTGGCGATTTTGAGGGGACAAACATCATCAACCAAACGCGGAATCGGTCAGGAAACACACCTACAAACTGAAACCATGTGTTTGATGTATTTGATACCATTCCATTTATTCAGCTCCAGTCATTAGAACGAGACCGTTCTCCCCAATTAAGGTGCCACCAACCCCCTGTGACTTACATGCTTAGAGTGAAGAATGGTAGCAGCCTATGTCAACTTATTACACAAAACAGGCTATTTGTGCTATCATTATCAGCCTGTGTGAATTGTGATCTACTCACTATAAACTGTGTGGTACAATATAATGACAGGGTGTTGTTACAAAATGGAGGACATGTGGTCTCAACTCAAAGATTAATTTAATATCTTACATATCACAGTGTAAAGACTGACACCCAGTGTTACAGATACAGGTAACCTGTGTGTATCCTGTGTGTATTTCTTTTCTCTCCTTCTCCCCTCACAGGTGACAATCATCATTCCCCAATCAGTCACCAATCAATCATCAATCAGAAGACACCTTCTCCTTTTCCCTTACCCTATCACATTCCCTTTCCCTTGGTTTAAAAACCCATTCAGTTGTTTTCTCTGGAGCTCAATCTCTCTGTAGATCTCTTGTTTGGTTTAGCAACTACATGTCACAATGTCTGTTACCCTGTGAGTATTGTTTTTGTTATGGTGTTTGACTTTGTTTGATGGTGGGGAAAGGGGGTACCAAGACAAGTCGCCCATGGGCATACACTACCCGTAGGAATACTTTGTCTAAGAACACTAGTTAGAACTGGGTGGACCACCCACTGTATTTTTGGTTAGTTAGTTAGCTGTATTGAAGTAGGCTAGTCTAGCTTAGGGGTGTTTTTGGGAGATTTGTTTCTTTCCTTGGGTCCAGCTCAGCCCCTTTTCCTGCCCCGCTTTACCGTGTGTTTACCAAATAAACCATGAGTGTTTGACGGTAGATTTAAGTTGTCTGTGGTTATTCTCACTGTTACTTTTTCACTGTTATAATTTGCATGAATTATGAGCCAAAGCGATTCGTATCACCCAGTCACATCTGCAGGCTTAATTTTGTAGCCTAGCGATTATTAAGAGCATTGGGCCAGTAACCAAAAGGCCGCTGGTTTAAATCCTTGAGCAGACTGTCTGTGCCCTTGAGCAAGGCACTTAAAGCTAAATGCTCCTGTAAGTCGCTCTGGACATTTAGCGTCTGCTAAATGACTAAAATATCAAATCAGCAAGTCCGAATACAACTCTAAACCAATGGTGGGAGGTTCCTTAAATTCCAAAGAACACAAAGGAAAGTACTGAGGCATTAAAACTGGACTAACCACTCCTAGAAATGGGAACTATGATACACTTTCACCACTCCACCACTGAGTGGAGGGAACATTCTACACTGGCTGAAATGTCTTGAAATAGAAAAAAACATTTGATCTGACTGATGATCTGACTCTCCAGAGGGTAGTGAGGTCTGCACAACGCATCACCGGGGGCAAACTACCTGCCCTCCAGGACACCTACACCACCCGATGTCACAGGAAGGCCATAAAGATCATCAAGGACATCAACCACCCGAGCCACTGCCTGTTCACCCCGCTATCATCCAGAAGGCGAGGTCAGTACAGGTGCATCAAAGCTGGGACCGAGAGACTGAAAAACAGCTTCTATCTCAAGGCCATCAGACTGTTAAACAGCCACCACTAACACTGAGTGGCTGCTGCCAACACACTGACACTGACTCAACTCCAGCCACTTTAATAATGGGAATTGATGGGAAATGATGTAAATATATCACTAGCCACTTTAAACAATGCTACCTTATATAAATGTTACTTACCCTACATTATTCATCTCATACGCATACGGATATACTGTACTCTATAGCATCGACGGTATCCTTATGTAATACATGTATCACTAGCCACTTTATACTATACTATGCCACTTTGTTTACATACTCATCTCATTTGTACATACTGTACCCGATACCATCTACTGTATCTTGCCTATGCTGCTCTGTACCATCACTCATTCATATATCCTTATGTACATATTCTTTATCCCCTTACACTGTGTACAAGACAGTAGTTTTGGAATTGTTAGTTAGATTACTTGTTATTACTGCATTGTCGGAACTAGAAGCACAAGCATTTCGCTACACTCGCATTAACATCTGCTAACCATGTGTATGTGACAAATAAAATTTGATTTGATTTGATTTGATTTGATTTGATTTGATGAGTGACATTTTCCATGTATTCCATTTTGAAAATCCATACTCACCCAACATGACTGCATCGACAGCACCTCCCGCACAGAACTCAATCAGAATCTGAGGAGAGAAAAATACAGTTACTGTACCAATGTGTCCCCCCCAATGTTATGTGCGTTTCAGAGTAACACTCAAAGCAGGAGACATCAACGTTTTGAGGGAGCCTCGAGGTCAAATTCTTTGTAGCTGGATGAAAACAGCATTTCACAAAAGGCGTTTGCGAGACACTTTGATTCAACCTACTCTGTTGCATGCACAAACTTGTCATTTAATAAGATGAGTGAGTTTCACAGTGGATATTCACATTCTATTATGTAAACTGTGAGCTTAATTCACATGTAAAAAAAAAAAAAAGGGACAACTCAATTACAGATATCCTTCACAGCAAATTATCTTAACAACCCTGTGAAAGCTCTTCAAATTCTCGTGGTCAATGCTAACCAGTGCAATAACTTTCAATCAAGTGTGAGACTTCATGAAGGGGACTTCTTCATTTTTTGTAAGGGATTCAGTTTGGCATACATGTTTGTTAATCTGCAGCAGAAACGACATCAAGTTTTTACATCAGCTCTATTTCAAAGAAAGTGTGGAGTCCTCAGACAGCAATGTCACTGCAAGCAATTCAAATCTGACCACACTATTTGTATTACAGGAAGATGTGAGAAAAACAAATGCCTACTCTATTGAGCTCTGCTCCAGTGTTGTTCCTAGGAGGAAGAATCATTGTAGCAGCCCTTGCCTCAGATACAATGGTCCACACACACAGCAGAGGAATGAGAGGTCTACTCTACATAACCTCTTAGAACCATTCCAACACTTTCTACAACAACTATTAAAGATAACTTTATCAATTGACCCTTTGCTAAGCACCATCCCAGAATTTTGGGCAACCACTTGCAGCACTCCAATAGATAGCAACTGTGTAAAATCTGACAACTCTGACAAGCTCACGTTTGTATTGCATGAAAGCCAGTGAGGGATATGGCAAAAACGGTTTAAAAAATGTATGTTTAAATGGCTAAATAATTGAACAGTACACCAGAGGTACTTGCTACTTGTTGTTCCTGAAATGCAGCACCTGTTGGACCTGTTGGATAATTTTTTTAAATCTGAAATTACACTTGTTATATTGTTTGCTAGCTCTGTCTTATTGACCACCCCAAGTTTCTAACGCTAGCTAGCCACTTAATATAAGTTTTTTTTTTTCTCAAAATATATGTTAGCTAGCAAAGCTAGGAACGTTATGAATACATCTCCAATCTGCTGTCGACATCAGGATACGATTTGAGAGCACTAGTTATCTCCAAAAGTGGATATAGCTTTGACTGCGTGCTGACAGTGAATTCAGAACCCTTCAGTGGCTAGCTAAAAGTTTGAGATCACTGTGAGGGGATTTCGCCAGTGGTTGGATGGGGAATTGGGCTTCCCGGGAAAATGTTGTCCAAGGTTGCAACAGTAACCAAGGGGGGGGGGGGGGGGGGGGGGGGCTTAGCAAATTGTAAATTGAAGGAACAGAACTTCAAACCTGTGTTGTGTTCAGTTGGCACACCATGGAAAAAATGCTTTGAGGAGGTACTACAGGAACATGTCACATAAGAACACTCATTTTCCGTTTGAAAAAGTTTGTCTGTTTGCTGCTGCTGAACACAACCGAGTCCTACTGAACGCAACCCTTATTTCTCTGTTGAAATTAACATCCCCAACATAGCTAAACATCACTATCGTGTGCATTGCGATTTTTCAAAGACATCGCATCGAGCTGATCTAATGCAATTCTTGACTTGCACAGGACTAGGTAAGCGCACTAACCTACTGGTAAAGTTCCGCCTGGTTTATCAGATGATGTCATGGACTAATGCAGTTTTGGAGATGTGAAAACTGACCAGCCTCTGTGATAAAAGCTATTGTGAACTATACTATATCACCTGATCTATGGGAGCATAGCCAGGACGTGTCAAACAGCAGCTTGAGGTATCGGATGCACAAATCAATCAAAACCCTCACTGAGCAACGCCCATTCAGTGAGTTAAACAAAGAGGATGGAAAGACTGGTGATCCATTATGTAATGATGCACATCAATGGAGGGCTAACCGTTTTACAATAATGAACCATTTGAAACGGTTTACTAATGTTATCATGAATTAAATATGATACAATTATCCTTACAGCAGTAAAGATCTCCATTATTGTTTACTATGCCTTAACCGTGCCATAAGACATCAGCCGCTAGCTACCATTTTACTGGCAGTGCCTGCCTTATGTATATTTCACAGCATTCACCTACTGTTGCACAGGGTTTGGTATGAATGAGTCCTTTTTTTGGCTGAATGGAATGTTCACACACATTAACTAAACGCCTGACATGTTTTAAAGGCATACGTTACACATTAATCTCTCTCAGGACTCAACCAGTGGCACACACGACAAGGTTTGATGTCTCTAAATTATTCATTAGCACTTTCTCAAGCCCAGAGTAGCAGTCCATTATCTTCCCATGGCTGCAGCCCCACAGCGGGGGATCACATGATACCACCTGGACATAAATGCGCTGTTGTTCTCTCCAAACACACCAACAGTGTGACAGGATCCTCTGACAGCGTTCACACAGCAGTTGATGGTGATTAGTGCTTTTTGAGGTTGGTTCATTTATGAAAAAATAATCACAGTTTTGATTCAGGCTGCCCACTGTTCCTAAGCCGTCATTGAAATTAAGAATTTGTTCTTAACTGACTTGCCTAGTTAAATAAAGATTTTAAAAAATACAGAAATAGGAAATTACTATGAAATAATAAGATATTTATGTTGAGTATATTACTTTGTTTTTATTTGAGGACTTTGTCATCATTTAATCTCTGCTAAGGCAGTAGCAGCCAGCCAGTCAGACCACCTAACCTTATCTCTGTCTTTAGCCATCCTATTTAGATACACTAGACTGCCTAAGGATGCTGCAGAGCTCTCTGACAAAATCCTTTTACTAGTTCTTCAAAGTAGAAAAGGTACTTTCACAAACTGTCTCTATCCCTCTCGTTGTTGTGTACATTCCTCTCTCATGCGTTCTGTGTGTATCTAACCTTACATAGCAGGGTAAAAGTGTATCCGAAAGAATCAGCACAGTGGATTCTGGTCATTGTAGTTAATTTCCACGTTTCTGCTCTGAGCTAGGTTGAATATTTCCTTAGTGAAAACTTCAACTCCCTTCAACCCAGTGTCCCATAGTTCTTGACTTCTCTTGTGAATTATCTGATTTCTCTCTAGAGAAACGGCACAATGGGCTCACACAGAAATACAAACTAAACGGAATTCAAGTAATTGAACTGAAAATTATCGAAAAAATGCATAAAAACAAAATGGTCGCTCAGCACTATCCCCATGTGAAGTCTGGGACTTGAGAGAGAATAAGGGGCGACATTGATAAGAGAATGTGAGGTGACCTTATTTAAATCGTAAGGTTAATCTCTCAAGCACTGGTTTGTGAATAAATTAGGAATATCATCATGTTTGACTTGTGTGAGGTGCATATAGATTGATGTTTCTCAAGTGTTAGACGGTGAACTCCCGCACTTTAGCAGGTTCATGAGTATACACACAAGTGTGTGAGTGGTGTGAACTGTGAACACTGTCAGTGGCCCTGTTCTCCACATCTGAGAAACCCAATCCCTCCAGAGGGAGCCCACTTACCCACAGTTTGCTTTCATAATAGAAGGCATCCAGCAGTTTGACTATGTAACGGTGATCACAGGAGGCCAGAATGTCTATCTCCACCATGTAATCCTCCAACTCCTCCTCTGTCTTGGTATCGATCACCTTGGCAGCAGCCAGGGTCCCAGTCTGCTTGTTCTGGGCCTGAAACAAAGACACCGACAAAGGAAATGAGTGAATATATTCCCCTGATAACAAGCACCATTCGATCAAACTCATACCGCAGAAAAAGAGCAACAGATTATTAGCCGTACTAATGGATAGTGGTTAATGTAAAGACATTTATGAACGGTAACGATAACATGAAAAGGCCACTGCCATTTTGGAGTTGGAGCATTTAGCATTGGAGTGGTTTATGGTAGAGCAGCTGAAGGCAATTTTCTAAAAAGGTCACATCTTTCTGTAAATGTATTTCATCATTCAGACACAAAAACGTAAGAGGCTTTATATTTGCAGGAAAATCAGCTTGAGGAGAGGCCAAATTCGCATCTGGGGTCAGGACAATTACAGTGTGGAGTCTGGAGAAAACGGATCATCTGTTAGCTGAACTGTATTAACTAGTCTATCAAGGTTAACTGTTCCTATGTGTTTCATTTCATGAACAACGGATACCACATGCCCAAGCTATGCCATCTATCCTCGGTGATAACTACTGTAGAAACATTTACCGAAACATATTTTATATACTGTTTTATAGCAATATAAGCATGTTTCTGCTTTTAAAACAACAAAATTGTCATGACAGTTAAGTTACTGTGACCAATAGCCATATAACAGACACAAATGTTGACAGTAGGAAATTACAATAAAAAGAAGGGATTTAGGATCCAGCTCAAGGTCTGACAAAAGAGGAAGTTTGATTAGATATATAGAAAAAGGTATTAGCTTATGGCTTTAGGAAGCATAGACAAGTAACCATGTGTAATGGTCAAACGCATATAGATACATGCATGTTCCTTTGGCTACTTGCAAAGGCTTGACCTAGTTGAAAATGAATACATTTAAAGGGGAGAATGACCAGTTGTTCCATTCTCCACTTCCTCTCGCTCATGCAGACGGGGCTGCTATTTTGAGCTAAGCTTTGGCCGTAATGTTTATGGATACAGACCCAACCTAGTGGAGTTAAGGAAAGTTAAGGAGGGAAAGAGGGTGTGTCAGTGTAGCGAACTGCATCAGAATTTATATTTACACATAGTCACTCCCTTTTGTCTGTACCAGGCAACGCCTGCCCTAGCCTTAGCAGTCACACATTCAACACGAGGTCATACCTGTGACACTGTGCATATTTGCCTTCCTATTTTAGAGGGCTCTATGACCTCAGTTCTACTGGGCATGAGCCTTCACATTCCATCAAGAACTCTGATGGTTCATATCCAAGAAACAGTCTGACCTTTAGCAAAGCATAACAAGGAAACTGGCAAGAACACCAAATCAAAACATATCCAAGGATTTACATTAAAGAAGCATGGGCACATCCCCAAGCACGCAGAAGAGAAGGTAATGCGCTCTCAAATGATGAAGGGGAAAGTAACCTAGCTACAGTATGTGAATAGAGGGCTATCAGTTGTTTTTATTGGCCATTGTGACAGGGAGCTTTGGCTTGTCCTCACACCCACTTCAGCGGCTGTGCTCCACGGCCCGTCATGGGGTGAGCTCAGAGCTGTGACTCAGACTGAATGCCAAGAATCCCCTTCCTCCCAGACCCAGCCAGCTGATTCACCCACTGCTGCCACCTCTAACACCACCACACCTCAGCATGACACAGCCACTACAGGGCTGTGAAATAACACATGGAATATGATATTAAAAGGATCACTTTTATTTATACCAAATCTCTATTTGATGTAAATCAAATCAAACGTTATTTGGTCACATACACGTATTGACATGGCATGTAATATACAAAGGTCCAGATACTTTTTTGTCGATTTCACATGTTTTTGAGAAACTTACCAAAACCAGTGATTCACTTCCTCATCCTCGTTGTGCAGTACAGGGGCTCTGAAAAAATGGTCCAAAAACACCCAAGTACAGCTTGATTCGCAAGTAAATGGAATATAATGTTGTGGATAAAGTATAGAATGACAATTTCACGTGTACAACATCTAAAGACATGCACCACTATACTAAGAGCTTTTGCATTTCTAAAAGGACGTCTTTGGGTGTTTTTTGCAGCATTTGTTCCATGTTTTTTTCAGAGCCCCTGTAGTACACAATGAGGATCAGGAAGTAAATCGCTGGTTGGGGTAAGTTTCTCAAAAACAAGTGAACAAGTGAAAAAAGGAGTGTGGAACCTTTTATATCATGCACTTACACCAAAAATAGAGATTTGTTTGTGAAAGAGCTCAATTCTCCTTTAAGGTACAGCAGTGTGGAACAATGGCTGTAGGACAAGGGATGACTAAGATAATAGTGTACAGGGTATGATATTGTTATTACATGGTAACAGATTTGGTCAAGTGATCGGCTATGCACACTGCTCTGACACATACACTTACCCCACCAGACATGCCACCAGGGGTCTTTTCACAGTCCCCAAATCCAGAACAAATTCAAGAAAGCGTACAGTATTATATAGACCCCTTATTGCATGGAACTTCCATCTCATATCGCTCAAATAAACAGCTAACCTGGGTTCAAAAAACAGATAAAGCAACACCTCGTGTCACAACGACTCTCCCCTATTTGACCTAGATAGTTTGTGTGTATGCATTGCTATGTAGGCTACGTGTGCCTTTAAAAAATATATTGTTAACCATTAGGGCAAACTCAACTTACTACATTCCATGACTGGGAGTGGATAGGAATTATATAGTACAATCTGTGACTGATAATATTAGAGCTGAGCTCACTGAAACAGTTGACATGATGTGTTTACTAGTGACAAAAGATATCCAGTTTAGACACACCAAATATGTTCTTATGTTGACAGAGACATTAGACATTAGAATGCTTGACTGAGGATGACAAGAAAAATAATTACAAAACAATGACAACAGGTAGGTGTTTTCCCCAACTCTGTTTGAGGGCTGCAGTGTCTCCAGTCCTGGCTTTCATCATTGCCTGCTAATCAGCTAATGAAGACATGGGTAACTGGGGAAAATTGACTCACTGGCTAATCACTGACATTATTTGATCAGTTAAGTTCCAGGAAAAGGAGAGAATCAGCAGACACGGAAGGCTCCAAGGACTGAATAAGAGACTTCTGACCTATAGAATACCTGAACATGCGCATGCAATAACAATTTGTTTACATTAGACATTAATAAACATGAGGAAAAAATTAAATCGATTTCAAATGTATATTTTTCTCTTGGTCATCAAAGCTCCGTTAGCAGATACCATGTAGGAACAGGTCAGCAACAAACAGTGATATTCCCTCTGCTCCATCTTGCTGACTCGGTCAAAGATGACACCCGTCCCAAACACGACAACGAAGAAAGTACAGCAGGGGGTAAATCATCAACAGTTCTATCTCTCAGTGTGTTGGTCCCAACCCTGACAGAGTAATGTTCAGGCCTTAACTAAGCATGACAACTATTGAATGGTTTAGCTTACTAGCCGCAGAGCCAAGAATAGACTAATACAACTGTTAATTGGCAAAATAAAGGAAACATCAACATAAAGTGTCGTAATAGGGCTTTGGGCCACCAAGAGCGAGAACAGCTTCAATGCACCTTGGCATAGATTCTACAAGTGTCTGGAACTCTATTGGAGGGATGTGACACCATTATTTTACGATAAATTCCATAATTGGATGTTTTGTTGATGGTGATGGAAAACGCTGTCTCAGGTGCCACCTGTTTTCAATATACTTTGTATCCCTAAATTACTCACATGTTTCCATTATTTATGCAGTTACCTGTAGATAGCCAATGTACATTATCACAAATTTCCACCCACATACTGACCTTCCGACATGAGAACCTACTACAGTATATGGTACTAACGCACATCCTGCTCACCCCTGAGCTATGCCAACAAAGTACCTGTTCACTAATGATGATGTGTCTACACTGCTGGGGCCTTTCTGACTGATAAGGCCCACTTATCTAGGGAACTATTCAACTGTATCCTGTTTCCTATGAGGTTTACTGCCTGCAATTCACACCCTCAAGCAATCCATATTGCTCTCATCTTCACAGTCAACAATAAGCTCTTCTTGAATGTGAACTATTCTGATTTGTTTTGCAGCCAAAGAGTTCCCCTTCCCAACTGGCCATGAGGACTTTCATACCCCACTGCACTGCTGTTCTGGGAGTATGAACTTGAACCCTTTTATTTGCACTTATCACCCACCATATCATTATGGAGGCCCCGTTGACTTTCTAGGAGAGGCACTCCTTGAAAACTGAATTTTTGACACAGATGAGCATTGAAAATGTCATTGTTTACCAGCAATGTATAATTCAGTAAGGATACCACTACCATATTCAATATTCATTCATAGAACAGTTGTGAGACATGTTCCCTTGGGTTGTGTAAAAAAAAAAGGTACTGTTTAGACAGGCAATGAGTCTTGCTATTTCATGTTGAGGTAGCCTAGTATTTGACATGTCAAGGGTGAACAAAAACGACAAAATTAGATGGGCCATGAGACAACAAAAAAAGGCATATTTGACATGTTGATGATAGGAGGGGTTGAGTTATGTCTCTCAGTAGAACTTCCTGTACGAAGGTATCATGAGTTACAGACTTGATCTTAATGGATTTTATATTGAAAGATAATATATCCGTTCGTTTTACCTTGTATACTTTCCCAAAGGCCCCATCTCCCAGTTCCCCAATAATCTCCCAGATTTCCTCCGGGTTCTCGTCTCTGTGTACGTGCTCATACTGTTTCTTCTTCTTATCAGACCCCAACTTGAAGATTTTACGAAAATTGAAGAACGACGACATCTTCTGTGAGTTTAGTATGAGTGGCCTTTCCAGCAATTCCCACAAAGAAAGAAGAATAATCCAATATTCCCAATAACGTCCAAGTGTCTATCAGGCTGTAATAGGGCAGCTTGCTCGCGCCACTGTGTCCATTTAGCCGCTAGACAAGTAGACAGACGATTCTTGAAATAAACCCAATAATAATAAACTACAATTCAATACCCGAATTTACTCATGAGCTGAAACATCAATCGCGCATTATTATTATTGTAAATTAAACAGTTCACATAACACGTTGGCTACATTTGATCGTTCTCAACAAAATTCACAAGGGTGGTCTTGGGATGGTTAACGTTACTGCCCCAATACACACACCGTCATTCTTAGACAATGTAACAACCGGTTTAATAAATGGATCTCAACAGACTAGCAGCATATTCTTGAAGTTCAGCGGTAGCGATTTCATAAAACTCCCTTCAAAGACATACTTATAACCCGTAGTTACGGCCCAACCACGCAATCTAATACAAGTCCTCTGTCGTCACAAGGAACGGAAAAATAAACGCGAGAATGAAATTAAGTTTCTCAGACTTGAAGCTCCACGAGACGGTAGTCATTTATGGTGTGGCCATTTCTAAACATTTCATTTTCCTCCGGTTGGTTTTAATAGGGAATATTCCTTCATACCGAACCAACTTCAGAATTGATAGAGTGCCTTGCCACCTCCTCCTTGCTGCATGTTGTGGAAAGCGCGTACCCGTGAAGCGCAGCCGCAATGAAAGCCTTGACATGGCCAAACAAAGCATTTGATAAATTCCTTCCAACCGATTACTAATACATTAAACAAATTCCACTCAAATGCAGTCTTCTTCATATCAATTTGTTTAATTCAGTTACCTGACTCAATTTGAAATTTAACAAGCTTGATATGTTTTATTCCTGTGCAATTAGCCGAGGCCTAAATACGATTCCAGTTCATCATCAAATCTTACATTTCCATATTTAAATTTTAATTAACTGATGTAATTTTTTTTCGATTGCATTGACCCTCACCCTCCCTGTTCAAACTAAAGTGATGCGAGTTATAATTGAAGTCCGTGCTTTTGGCGCCACCTTCTGAATTGTTTTGTCACGCACTCTTTTGTCATTTGCAATTTCTGTCTCACATCGAGGTTCAAGCAGCCAGCTCACTGCTTTGAAGAAATATGTATTTCTGAAAGGCTTGATTTATTCCAGTCTATTAACAATAAGCCAGTCCATTTTTGAACCCCACTCCCCCTTGTCAGTCTGAAATAGGTTAGGTCCACATGTAGTGGGGCAAAAAAGTATTTAGTCAGCCACCAATTGTGCAAGTTCTCCCACTTAAAAAGATGAAAGAGGCCTGTAATTTTCATCATAGGTACACTTCAACTATGACAGACAAAATGAGAAAAAAAAGCCAGAAAATCACATTGTAGGATTTTTAATGAATTTATTTGCAAATTATGGTGGAAAATAAGTATTTGGTCACCTACAAACAAGCAAGATTTCTGGCTCTCACAGACCTGTAACTTCTTCTTTAAGTGGCTCCTCTGTCCTCCACTCGTTACCTGTATTAATGGCACCTGTTTGAACTTGTTATCAGTATAAAAGACACCTGTCCACAAGCTCAAACAGTCACACTCCAAACTCCACTATGGCCAAGACCAAAGAGCTGTCAAAGGACAGCAGAAACAAAATTGTAGACCTGCACCAGGCTGGGAAGACTGAATCTGCAATAGGTAAGCAGCTTGGTTTGAAGAAATCAACTGTGGGAGCAATTATTAGGAAATGGAAGACATACAAGACCACTGATAATCTCCCTCGATCTGGGGCTACATGCAAAATCTCACCCCGTGGGGTCAAAATGATCACAAGAACGGTGAGCAAAAATCCCAGAACCACACGGGGGGGACCTAGTGAATGACCTGCAGAGAGCTGGGACCAAAGTAACAAAGCCTACCATCAGTAACACACTACGCCGCCAGGGACTCAAATCCTGCAGTGCCAGACGTGTCCCCCTGCTTAAGCCAGTACATGTCCATGCCCGTCTGAAGTTTGCTGGAGAGCATTTGGATGATCCAGAAGAAGAGATTGGGAGAATGTCATATGGTCAGATGAAACCAAAATATAACTTTTTGGTAAAAACTCAACTCGTCGTGTTTGGAGGACAAAGAATGCTGAGTTGCATCCAAAGAACACCATACCTATTGTGAAGCATGGGGGTGGAAACATCATGCTTTGGGGCTGTTTTTCTGCAAAGGGACCAGGACGACTGATCCGTGTAAAGGAAAGAATGAATGGGGCCATATCATGAGATTTTGAGTGAAAACCTTCCATCAGCAAGGGCATTGAATATGAAACGTGGCTGGGTCTTTCAGCATGACAATGATCCCAAACACATCGCCCGGGCAACGAAGGAGTGGCTTCGTAAGAAGCATTTCAAGGTCCTGGAGTGGCCTAGCCAGTCTCCAGATCTCAACCCCATAGAAAATCTTTGGAGGGAGTTGAAAGTCCGTGTTGCCCAGCAACAGCCCCAAAACATCACTGCTCTAGAGGAGATCTGCATGGAGGAATGGGCCAAAATACCAGCAACAGTGTGTGAAAACCTTGTGAAGACTTACAGAAAACGTTTGACCTCTGTCATTGCCAACAAAGGGTATATAACAAAGTATTGAGATAAACTTTTGTTATTGACCAAATACTTATTTTCCACCATAATTTGCTAATAAATTCATTAAAAATCCTACAATGTGATTTTCTGATTTTTTTTCTCATTTTGTCTGTCATAGTTGAAGTGTACCTATGATGAAAATTACAGGCCTCTCTCATCTTTTTAAGTGGGAGAACGTGCACAATTGGTGGCTGACTAAATACTTTTTTGCCCCACTGTATGTGTAAGAAATGGCCTAGTCTTACTCATACATGTATGTGCCTTATTGCTCACTGCAATAAGGCACAAAGGTTCACAGGAACTTTGTACAAACATATTTAATAAAAAAGTAAGTAGGTTAGTAGCATAGCATCAAAAAGCAAAGCTAAATAGAACATTTGGAGATTACTGGAATAACTGCAAAAACTGCAGAACATTATGCCGAGATAGGGAACCTCACCAGAAGGTGAACGTAACAAATATAGCTGTTGCCTATAGGTCTAGTGTGATCTCAACCACTGCCCTTCCGTTAAGCGTACCATAGAGCTGGTTATAGGCCTATAGCGCCGTCTTGAACTTGGAAGATTCCAACAGCAGGTAGGGTCAGGAAATGTATTATTTAAACATGAATAGGCCCATTCTTGTAGCATATCATGCATTATTTAGATTATCCTTTTTGTTTTATATACAATTTTAAACCGCAATTAAATAATTCAATGAGCATTAAATTTAAACAATTGGCAAATCATTTTAATAGTCTGAAAAAATAGGCCTACCAATACCATCCCTCTCAAAGGACAATGTAGAAAAAAGGCCAACGTAGAGTCCACGCAGTGAAGTGTTTTTGCGAACACACCTCAGTTCCTGGCAATTCGACACTGAGAGAGAAACTCATAAACAAAAGACAACAAACAAGTATTAGAAAACAAACAATTCAAACTTTGTGAACGAATATGTTTTACTTTAATAAATATCCCAGTCTCAGTGTATTTGGATTGTGTAGTAGGCCAAACAAACCAAAACATTGTCAGAGGTGTTCACTGGCCTCTACTCTCACATTTCAAATGCAGAATGTATGTGAAATGTACAGGTTGGCAAGTTCGAATCAGCCAGTGGATGAGCTCTATTGGGACCTCCACACAGTATGGTGGGGATCGTACATACCATACAAACGTAACATATCATACTAAATAGAAAGTTCGGTTTTACGTGCAGAATAATGCTCTGAGACCAAGTTGCAGCCCGACCTTTTACAGGGCTATCAGTTTCAATATTTTCAACAGCCTCTTTAGAGTTGGTGAATATTGTCAGAGGGAGTTTTCAGGGTAAGTGTGGGAGAACACGGTATTCGGTACAGTAGGACCCAGCTAGCGTCGGCTCGAGGCTTCGCTCACGTGTTACAATAGGTAAATTCTGGGTTCATGAGCAAGAACAATAGAATGCATTATTTAAGATGACCAATAGAGTGCAGTATAGCCACTTGTTTCAACTTCTTTCTCAACAATGGAATGCGGTCAGGGAAAACAGTAGGCTAACAGACTGAGATAAAACGAACTATTGGAAATACCATTTTGTTAAGACTACAAAAACATGTCCTATGGCAATTTGCTGAATGTGTTATAGTGGACTTGTAGGGTGTCAGAATTTCAACTGTAAAAATGCGTATTGCTTTATACTCATTGTGTCGATTGGACTACTTAAATAACCCCGTGAGACTTATGAAATGGTCGATTTTGTAGCCTATGCCATATACGTCATTGTTGGAATCCTATTTAGAGCAGACCTTAAATCCCTGCTGTAGCCTATAGGCCTATTTAATGATAGGCCTAACTAGTCATGGTAGATATGATCCCTTTAGATACGTCTATTCTACTATAACATTTTAAATAAGCTATTCTATTTTATTATATTCTAGTTGTTTATAAATGTTATGTGTTTGGGAGCACGCTATTTTTAAGGCTATAGTAATTCATCAGCCCTACGAATTACAATGGCTAGAGTCACACCGCCCCTCATTTAAGGACAGTAACTGTCCAACACAAGGGCCAACCTACTTTTCTTTCAAGGAGGGCTGAGCAGCAGTGCTCTGCAATATGCGCTCCCCGAACCGCTGCCCTCCTTCGGTGTGTTGTTTACAGTATTTCCTGCTCCGCAAAAATAACATGCAGCTGGTAACAACTTACATTGGATGGATGTAGCGGATCAGCACGCACGTTGTGCATTGTTACGCCAAACTTTACTTGACAAACATCGACTTTTCTTTTAGGCCTACATTGTCTTTTTTGGGACAATTGCGAAACTTTCCTTGACAATAAAGGATCATAAATGCCCCACACGTAACTCATTTCCCACCAACTGGATCAAAAGTTGTTCAAGATGCAGTTCCGAACTGTCCTTGAAGTGAAAGTTGTGGATGTGCAAAAGAGGCGGAATCCCTCCAAACATTATGTGAGTATATTCTATTGATTTCTGACAATGCTTGTGCTTGGCTTGTGCTTCATGACCATAAACAATAACTTGACGTTTTGTCTGATATATAATTTTAAATACGTACACTTGCTTATTATTTTATTTTCTGCTGTCAGTTTTTATTTTACATTTACTTAACTAGGGAAGTAAGTTAAGAACAAATTCTTATTTTCAATGACGGCCTAGGAACAGTGGGTTAACTGCCTTGTTCAGAGGCAGAACGACAGATTTTTACCTTGTCAACTCTTGCAACCTTCCGGTTACTAGTCCAACGCTCTAACCACTAGGCTACCTGCCGATCCAAGTAAAACCGTCAATAAGTAAAACATTGAGTTATCTATATTGTAGAATTATATGCACTGGAACAAGTAGGAACATTGCTAGTCTCCATAGAGGAAAATCAATTAGTCTGCCAAATCCAATAGGATTAATTAAGCAGAGAGAGGATACATGTAACCAGGACTGCCTGAGGTCCCCAAAGCCTTCCCCCCTGGGGTATCACATTGGGAGATCCTGCTGGCCTGGGAAGTCCCTTGAGTAAAACATAAATCAAATCTCATTATCGATGAGCTAAGCAACTGAAAATGCTTATCCTGTTTTAGAGAGAGGAAAAAGGCAACCCTTTGTCTTTTGTCTCCAAGGTTACAGTGTGACTTCCTTGCATGGGTGAGAGAGGGACACTGGGCACAAGGACTGAGAGTCTTTGGCAACTACAGTATTGCCACAGTGTTTTGAGATAGAAGACAGTTTCTTTCAGATACCTTCCATAACCTTTTGTCCAAAAAGCAATTTTGTTCATTCTTAAAAATGTTCTATAATGCATATAAATGAAATAACAAGCCTGTGTTTAACTTGCATTGGATGAAATCCCATGTCCGTGTGCTTTTAGCCAGTAAGAATAAGTAAAAACACTACTTATAAATAAGTAATGTCTCCACAGTCCACATCCCAAGCTTTAATGGTAGGTGTTTTTCCTTAATATCCTGCCAGCATGGAGATATTCTGTGGAATCCGTTGGCCTCTTTGTCAAAAAGTCTTGAAAGTTTGCTGGTCATGCAGATATTATGCTGACTTGCATGCAGAGTACTGTGGACATGGTCAGATACCATGTTGGATTTTATTGCAAGTTTTATTTTGTCAGTCCAACAACAACACCAGAAAGTGCTTGTTTTGTACATGTATTGTACATTCAGCAGTATTATGTTGGGCTTGAGAGGACCTCTCTTGATGATGTGTTGAATGAGTCTCTAGTGCCCAAAACGCATTCTACATATAGTAAATGTGTGTCATACGAACAAATGAGGTGTCTGAACTGACATTACCATTTACTGCACAGCTCCAAATTTGCTCTCTATGCACAGTATGTAAGACATTCTCAAAGGGATCTATATTTACCACACTTTAGGGGCACTGTTGTTTCCTAAACACTTAATCCAAAGCATTTGGCCATGTCGTCTGCACTCAATTAACTGTACAGGAACTTGGTCCACCCTGCAACACACTATTTCTGTAATGAACTATGCATAAAATCAAGAATTGATTTCAAATAGGACAGTTAAGTCTTTACTGACTGTAGTAATGTGTAGCGACACTTAGAAACCGCATGCAGATGCAGAACAATTAGCATATGTTCCTGCATCTGCAGTAGAAGAAAGGGTGTGTCCAAATGTTTGTGGCCTACATAGTAAGTGCCAGGGAGAGCTCCCACTCTAGCCATATAGTTATAGTCAACAGCCCCCTCTGGGATTATGCCATGGCTGTCGACTAGAGTCTGACAAAACAACATTGTAAAATACTAGAAAATGCAACTCTGGCCTAACTAGCTAGAGTATCTATCAAAGTTGGAGCCAATGAAGTGTAAATAGTTGATTATTTCCTTGAATTGTTTAAATGTAAAACCCAAAATGAAATGGCTAATGATTAAACCCTGTTGACCACCTCTTTGACCCGGCACGGGCTTCTAATGAGGTGTGTGCAGACAGACAGGCCTAATGAGTTAGCTTGACCTCTACTGACCCCCTGAAGTTTAGTCTGAAGGGAATTCTCTATGTGTCATTGGGTCAGTCAAAACTAAGTGGTATTACAGTGCCTTCAGAAAGTATTCACACCCCTTAACTTTTTCTACATTTTGTTGTGTTACAGCCTGAATTTAAGATTTTGTGTCACTGGCTGACACACAATACCCCATAATGTCAAAGTGGAAATATGTTTTTAGAAATGTTTACAAATTAATACAAAATGTAAAGCTGAAGTGTCTTGAGTCAATAAGTGTTCAATCCATTTGTAATGGCAAGCCTAAATAAGTTCAGGAGTAAAATTGTTCCCAACATGACACATAATAAGTTGCATGGACTCACTCTGTGTCTAATAATAGTGTTTAACATGATTTTTGCATGACTACCTCATCTCTGTACCCCCCCCCCCCCCCCCCCCCCCCCCACACACACACACAATTATCTGTAAGGTCCCTTAGTCAATCAATACATTTCAAACACAGATTCCAACCACAAAGACCAGGAAGGTTTTCCAATGCCTTGCAAAAATGGGCACCTATTGGTAGATGGGTAAAAATAAAAAAGCAGACATTGAATATCCCTTTGAGTATGGTGAAGTTATTAATTACACTTTGGATGATGTGTCAATACACCTATTCACTACAAAGATACGGGCATTCTTCCCAACATAGTTGCTGGAGTGGAAGGAAATCGCTCAGGGATTTCACCAAGAGGCCAATGGAGACTTTAAAACAGTTTAATGGCTGTGACATGAGAAAACTGAAGATAGATCAACAACATTGTAGTTACTCCACAATACTAACCTAAATGACAGAGCGAAAAGTAGGAAGCCTGTACAGAAAACAAATATTCCAAAACATGCAACCTGTTTGCAATAAGGCACTAAAGTAAAACGGCAAAACATTTGCAGAAATTAACTTTATGTCCTGAATACGAAGTGTTATTTTTGGGGAAAATCCAACCCAACACATCACTGAATACCACTCTTCATTTTTTTCAAGCATGGTCAGGGCGGCATCATGTTATGAGTATGATTGCCATCGGCAAGGACTAGGGAGTTTTTTAGGATAAAAATAAACAGAGTAGAGCTAAGCACAGGCAAAATCCTTGAGGGATGTGGCTCAGTCTGCTTTCCAACAGACACTGGGAGACAAATTCACCTTTTCAGCAGGATAATAACCTAAAACACAAGGGCCAAATATACAATGGATTTGCTTACCAAGACAATTTTGAATGTTCCTGAGTGGCCTAGTTACAGTTTTGATGTAAATCGGCATGAAAATCTATGGCAAGACTTGAAAATGGCTGTCTAGCAATGATCAACAACCAACTTGACAGAGCTTGAAGAATTGTAAAAATAATAATGTGCAAATATTGTACAATCTAGGTGTGCAAAGCTCTTGGGCCTACCCAGAAAGACACAGCTGTAATCAGTTGCAAAGGTGATTCTAACATGCTGTATATGTATATATATTTTTTGCCTTTACCTCCCTTCTCACCTCATTTGCTCACATCGTATATAGACTTGTTTATACTGTATTATTGACTGTATGTTTGTTTTACTCCATGTGTAACTCTGTGTCGTTGTATCTGTCGAACTGCTTTGCTTTATCTTGGCCAGGTCGCAATTGTAAATGAGAACTTGTTCTCAACTTCCCTACCTGGTTAAATAAAGGTGAAATAAATAAATATTCGCTCACGGGTGTGAATACTTATGTTAATGAGATATTTCTGTATTTCATTTTCAATAAATTTGCTAACATTTCTTAAAACTGGTTTTGACTTAGTCATTATGGGGTATTGTGTCTAGATGGGTGAAAAAAAGTAGTATATTTTGAGTTCAGGCTAACACAACAAAATGTGGAATAAATCAACGGGTATGAATACTTTCTGAAGGCACTGTATATGTCTGACGTATGTGACTTTGTTAATGAATCTTCCTTGTTTGTTTTCTTCTGTAGGCATACCTCATCAATGTCACATACTCTGACTCCACCTCTCATGTCATCTATAGGAGATACAGCAAATTCTTTGATCTCCAGGTAAAAGTATATATTTTTTCCTTTGGCTGATATCACCATAGCACAATGATATAGAACCATGTTCCAGTATCTGTTTGATCATGCACTCAATCATCTTAAACTTATACTAATGTAAACGTGTATTTAAAACGGTCAATCTGTATGTTTTAACATCTATTTGTCTTTCCATGTATACATTTCCTCACTCACTTTTCCCCAACCCTGGATTTCCTGTCAAACTGACCTGCTGCCCTCTGAATGGGCAATAATACTCATGATCTATTAGAATAGGTTGCAAAAGACATTGCTATGAGGTTCTCTATGAGATTACATTAACATGAACTTTGAGTGTTGGACGTCTGGGGCTCAGTGGGGAGTCAAACCTCAATGCTCTGTGTGTTCCCCACAAAATAATGTTTCAATCAGGGGAAGCCCCAACTGAAAAGCCCCATTGAAGACCACTGGTGCCTGGCGGAAGTAGGGAAAATCCCATTCACCCATGCAGTCTAGTGGTGAGAGGAAAAAATGACCTCAGACTAAAAGATTGGATATGGGGTGAAGTTGCCCCTTTATTGGTTGGAGGGACACCAATGCCCTCGAGGGAAACTTCTTGAGCTGCTGATGCCAGACTTTCCAATTGAAACCCACTGAAGATGCATGAATGTAGGGAGGCCACAGCTCTGAACAGTGTGGGTTCAGACTGTACTGCAGGTCTCGTGACTGTTGAAGTCGGACCCTTGTCTGTTCCAGGGACCCTTGCTCTGTTTGATGGAAGTGGAGCATATCCCCCGTCTCTGTAAACATGAGTCTTTTCCAGAGACCCCTTCTCCTGGCTCTTGCTCAGTTTCAGTGTCTGTAAGGCACAAAGGTCAACACCTGCCCACACAGAGAATGGGGAGGGATACTGCCTTTTACTAGTCCTCAGTCATACAGTATGGTCCATTAGTCAGTTAGGGTGTTGTTCAGCCCTTGTATTGTTATCTACTGACTGAAAGCATATGATGTATCATTTACCATAATGTGGGACCATGTACAGGAAGAAGGGCAGACTCATTGGTCGATCCAGGAAATTGATTCATAGTTATAACATTAGTAACATGGTTAGTTATCTTTATCAATGTCTCCAAGTCCTCATCTGAACAATGTTTTGTATTTTTGTGGAAGCAATTTAGTTTAGCACTTGATTATATTGTAGCCCAATTTGAGAGTGACCGGGCCAGTGGGCTTTGTGACCTGCTTGGAGGTATAGGATCCAGCTGAGGAGATGACAGGCTTCAATCCCAAGATGCACTGAGTGGAAATAAAGGGGAAGTCAAGATCAGGAAGGAGGGGTGGGGGAAGGATGGAGGGAGGGATGGCCATTGGGGAGTGAAATGACCACCAAACATGATGAGGGTGAACGATAAGAGTGGCTTTTCCTGTACTACATGTTGGATATAGTAATGAATCCTTCCCGCTTGCTCTAGATTGTAGATACTCAAACACAGTTTCTCGCTGTGTTTTAGTGATGCGTATATTTCCAATAGTTTTAGATTTTTCAACATACATCATCTAAGATTATGACGTTTCACTGTACTTCATTGTCAAAAATTATTCATTTTCTAGCAGTAGTTAGTTTGATCCACTCCTTCATTCCTCTCTGTTCTATGAAGTCCTCTAGTGGCTTCTATTCTTGTTTTAAGCTAAGTAGACACAAAGCCTGTCTGTGTGTGTTAGTGTTTGTGCCTGGTGCCAACAGACACTTACAGTTCATCTGAGGCTCAGCTCTGTTCTCTGTCCTTTCAGCACAATCACACACTCAGTTCGAAGCTGGCAGGGAAAAGGAACGTGCTTTGCACTCTCTGGCTCGCCAAGGGATCATATGCATGATTTTGTATGAAAGAATGAAATCTGAGATTAAAATGGTGGTTGGTGTACACAGTTGTAACATAAAGCCGGACATGCATTTTCATGGGTTTATGAAATTGCCTCTCATAGTTGTTTGTCCTTGAAATTCAGTAGCTCTTGATAGCTAGATGTGTAGTATTGTTAGCAAGTGTTCACTAGCTTAGTTTGTAATTTGTCTGTTAGATAAACCATCACCCTTCTTCCAAGGGATACTTTAAGTACACTTGCTCCTTGTTTTGCCAGCCTCTCTAGCACACTCATCAGCTCTAGTGATTTCTCCTCAGGGATGCAATCACTATAAACTATTATTTTCCATCCAGTTCACTCTTTCATATTCAGCTGATTTCACAGTATATAATTTGTGGAGTGTAAAAACACATGATTAATCTACACATTTCTTACCAGTTCCTGAGATTTAGCTCAATAATGGCTTTAATTTTGTTGGGTGTAAAAATGTTACAGAGCTTGTGTTCCTACAACATCATCTCTGGTGTGTATGTCTGAGAGAAATGTTTTCACCCACACATTTCATTTTGAACTAAGCAGAAATTATCCCGAACAGAGTTTCTACCCTCAAAGAGAAATGATCTTCCCCGCTCCACACCCTTGGACCACAGAGGACATAACACAGAGGTCATGACATTCCACTGGGCGATTGTGGCGTGTGCAAGTTGGCCCGTTTCCCTTCACTCTCCGCTCGGATGGAAACTCCTCTAAAGGTCCCTTAGTCACTTTATTTTTGGGTTCAGGACTTGGACCAGAATCAGAACGGCATCTCTGTCTGCACTGTAATTTGTCTGCTGCCCTGGTTTCCTACTGAAATAAGCAGGCTCCGTAACAAGTTTGTTCACTTTTAAAACTCTTATCCAAAATCCTACGAGCTTTGATGTCATTTTTAGTGTGAAAGTATTAATCATGAAACCCTGAGTAAAGCAATGGAAGGCAGCATCAATAAACTGTTGAGATATTGATCAGTCCTAAGTGTGCTAGCCATCATCTGTAATTGGTCAAGGATGCAGTGGCGTGTTCAGTACATTTTGAATGAGGTGGCCAATGTGGGGCACAGACCCAGTTTAGGGGAGGCCATAACATTTTGATCCTTAATCGATTTAAAAAAAACAAAAATTATAGTGGTTAAACGCATTAAATGCTTCAACTTACAGTATGTTTGGTACATTTTCCTGTTCCCCAATTAAAATATGTATTCCAAAAGTAGTGTTTTATATTTAGCCTAACCTTAAGATTTCTTAGTTAATGCCTAAACTTAACCCTTACCTTAAAAGTTATGAGTTAACATCTAAACTTCACCTTAAACACTTTGAAATGTGATGTTTGGAACTTTGACATTTGAGAAACGTGAATGAACATCTAATTCTGACGTGAGACGGCGAAAGCTAGTTGCTATTACAAACGCAAAGTGTCATGACATTCAGCCTAAAAAGTGGCGTGTATTCATGGATGCCAAGGGAAGCCGTGCTGCCCCAAAAATGTTAGCAATAAAAAAACTTAGTACAAAATTATTTTATCATTCATGTCTATCCTTGTTTCCAAATGTTCCTTCAATTCGCAAGAGGCTTAATCTATTTCACCAGAGAAAGTATCTGAGCAAGGCAAACAGCGCCCCTCTGTCTTAGTATCTGCAGCCCATCTATCTGATACTGTCTTGCCAAAAAGAGTATGACATGCCATGTGATGTTTGGCCAGACCGCATCAGATACATGGGCTACTCATACTAAGACAGAGGGACGCTGTTTCGCTTGCTCTGATGCTTTCTCCGGTGAGATTGAGTCTTGCTGTCGGTGCACGTCTTGGTAAAAATGATCAATATATTCAGAGAGAACCTATCAGATCTCAGAATTTCTGCTGTGGCCATCCCCTGGATATGCCACTGCAAGGGCATACAATCGGAATCATAGGAGTACTGTGTACCAAGACATCCAACCAGAACCAGAACAAATAGCAGGCCAAACTATCCCTCTCAGCACTGCCTGGACTGTGCAAAAATGCAAATGCTTTCCGTTTGAGTTATATTAGGTTTTATTTTCATTGTTTTGTGTAGAGTAATGACATGAAAACAGATTTGCCTCTCTGTCTTTTCATTTCTCTGTTGTGAAGTTACATGCAGTAAATAAATGTACTGTTGATGCTAGAACACAACCACTGCATGGAATTCAGTTGGCTTCCCACTCAAACATTCTTCCACCCTCTTTCTGTCTGAGAGCTGAACAACACTCACTGTCTCCTTTTTGTCTCCCTCCTATTCCTCTCTTCGTGTTCTGTTTATGTATGTCTGTGCTTCAGGAATACTTTTTATAGTATAGCAATCTGAAATATACTTGAAGCATAGTCACTGACTTTTTGGCAATCTTTTCAGTTAGGGAGTAATGTAAAAGATAGCTGTTAGAATTTTTTTGTTTGTTGTAATGTTTTCCCCCTTCTCCCAATTTCTTGATTACGATCTTGTCTCATGAAGGTCGAGTCATGCGTCCTCCGAAACAGGTGTCCGGCCTGTCACAAGGAGTTGCTAGAGTGTGATGAGCCCCCCCTCCCTCCCCTCCCCCTCGTCCAAACCCAGATGACGCTGGGCCAATTGTGCGCCGCCCTATGGCACTCCCGGTTACGGCCGGTAATGACACAGCCTGGGATCGAACCCCAGGCAGTAGATCCTAGCATCTGCATTTTAATCCGCCCCTAGGGTAGACTTGGCTGACACAGCACTTTTAACATATTAAACTGAACTGCACACTTTGGGAAAGAAACACTGTATACACAAATATAATATCTCCTGGGCAACTGACTAAAGCTGCCGTAACACAAATGTAACAGGAGAAATGCCCGCACAGGGAGTTGTGATTCCAAGCTGTTACTTTGTTTCCATGGGAATGATGGGTCTCCCACCTGTCTCGGGAAGTTTGGAGCAGATCCAGTCGTGCCTAAGAGGGATCCCATCATCACTTTGGGATTGGGAATGTTCTCTGTTTGCCAGGGATCTGTTAGAGGTGTGGAGAGAACTCTCCTAGCCTGCGGGGAGCAGGCTACTGCTATCATGTCCACCAGCGATACAGATAACATGGTACTATGAGTGTGTGGCACAATCTCAGATAAACAGTCAGATAACTAATAGGAGCTTATTGTTTATCTGACTGTGCCATACACTCAAAGTAACATGTTATCTGCATCTCTTTTGAGAAATGCAATTTTGAGAAAAGCCCAGCTTTAGTGAAGGTACAGTTGAGTACTCTGTAGACATCATAATGGCAGTGTGTAGAGTAATGACATGAAAACAGATTTGCCTCTCTGTAAGCTTATACCATATTTTGTTTCTTTGCATTGTTTTGTACGATACATTGAATCTGGTTTTAGTAGAGTTAAGTCTTTGCTTTTTTGTCAGTAGCATTTTGCCATATAAATGAAAGTTTCCCATCTTCCCATTTATATACTGTAGACAGCTCTTACTGTTCAGCTTTTCCCCCTTACCCTCAAAGGACAATATTGAGTGCTCTCCCCTTCAAAGGAAACTCCTCATTTACGGTCTCTGTTTGTTTGTGAGGGGGAAATACCAAGGTCCAAAATAGATGTAAAGTTTCATTAACAGAAGCAGAGAGAGAGAGAAAAACCACAAGAAAATAACTAAACCAACTTTAGCTGGAAAACCCTCTCAAACAACCATTCCATCCCAGACAAGTTGGCCTGGGACTCTTTGTGCACCTGGTTCTTTTGCGCCCTCTTTGGTCCACTTTGGCCCTGGCCCAGTCCCCTGGCCTAGATACATCTGTTCACAGCATCAGTCCCTCTCCAGAGCACATCTGGAACAAGGAAGAGCAGGACCACATCTGGAGCTGAGCAGGCTTGTTACTGTAGGACTCTCCCACTGCATGTGTTTACTACAGCACACTGCAGTGATTTATTAGACCAGGAAACCCGAAGCTCAGTGAGCATGACGCTAACAGATATACACTTGACACTTAAAGGGTGCAAAAGAACACACCTTTTCACACTTACCAATGCATGCACTCGTGTATTGATGCACATGACACGCTACATGAACACATGCGCTCATGAACACATGCAAGTACATATGTACACACACACACACAACCACCCAAACACACATAGGCAAACTCGCAGGCATGCATGCATTCACAGCAGAATGCATTTTTATGCGATCTCGTCATAAAAGACCACTTGATCCAGAATGACCTCTCCTTCATGCACATCTGTTGCCCTAACTCGATTTTATTATTGGGTTACTCCATTTTTAATGCACTCAGTAGCGACAATGATCATGGTTCAAGAACTGTCTCTGAAACTACAGTCGGAAGTTTACATACACTTTAGCCAAATACATTTAAACTCAGTTAAAAAAAAAAAAAATTACGATTCCTGACATTTAATCTGAGTAACAATTCCCTGTTTTAGGTCAATTAGGATCACCACTTGATTTTAAGAATGTGAAATGTCAGAATAATAGTGGAGAGAGTGATTTATTTCAGCTTTCATTTATTTCATCACACTCCCAGTGAATTTTGGCCCTTTCCCCCTGACAGAGTTGGTATAACTGAGTCGGGTTTGTAGGCCTCCTTGCTCACACATTCTTTTTCAGTTCTGCCCACAAATGTTCTATAGGATTGAAGTCAGGGCTTTGTGATGACCACTCCAATACCTTGACTTTGTTGTCCTTAAGCCATTTTGCCACAACTTTGGAAGTATGCTTGGTCATTTGGGAAGACCCAAATGGGAAGACCCATTTGCGACCAAGCTTTAACTTCCTGACTGATGTCTTGAGATGTTGCTTCAATATATCCACATAATTTTCCTCCCTCATGATGCTATCTATTTTGTGAAGTGCACCAGTCCCTCCTTCAGCAAAGTACCCCCACAACATGATGCTGCCACCCCCGTGCTTCACGGTTGGGATGGTGTTCTTCAGCTTGCAAGCGTCCCCCTTTTCCCTCCAAATATAACGAGGGTCATTATAGCCTAACATTTATATTTTTTGTTTCATCAGACCAGAGGACATTTTTCCAAAAAGTACGATCTTTGTCCCCATGTGCAGTTGCAAACCGTAGTCTGGCTTTTTTATGGCGGTTTTGGAGCAGTGACTTCTTCCTTGCTGAGCGGCCTTTCAGATTATGTCGATATAGGACTCATTTTACTGTGGATATAGATACTTTTCTACCTGTTTCATCCAGAATCTTCACAAGGTCCTTTGCTGTTGTTCTGGGATTGATTTTGCACTTTTTGCACCAAAGTACATTCATCTCTAGGAGACAGAATGCGTCTCCTTCCTGAGCGGTATAACGGCTGCGTGGTCCCATGGTGTTTATACTTGCGTACTATTGTTTGTACAGATGAACGTGGTACCTTCAGGCGTTTGGAAATTGCTCCCAAGGATGAAGCAGACTTGTGGAGGTCTACAATTGTTTTTCTGAGGTCTTGGCTGATTTCTTTTGATTTTCTCATGATGTCAAGCAGAGGCACTGAGTTTGAAGGTAGGCCTTGAAATACATCCACAGGTACACCTCCAATTGACTCAAATGTCAGTTAGCCTATCAGAAGCTTCTAAAGCCATGACATAATTTTCCAAGCTGTTTAAAGTCACATTCAACTTAGTGTATGTAAACTTCTGACCCACTGGAATTGTGATACAGTGAATTATAAGTGAAATATTCTGTCTGTAAACAATTGTTGGAAAAATTCCTTGTGTCATGCACGAAGTAGATGTCCTAGCCGACTTGCCAAAACTATAGTTTGTTAACAAGAAATTTGTGGAGTGGTTGAAAAATGAGTTTTAATGACTCCAACCTAAGTGTATGTAAACTTCCGACTTCAACTGTAGGTTTAACATGTCTAGAACACTTCATGTGGTTAGACTACCTACACTAATGCAACAGAACTGTGAGTTCTGGGGGTTGTTGTTGTGAGTGTGTTTTCAGATGACTGTGTTGAGTGATGTAAGGCTGTCTGCAGTTGAAAGTGGGCCTGTGTCTGGTACATAGTAGCTCTTCAGAGACTATGTAATTACACCCCACATTGTAGTCATTTAATTGGGAGGTCGACTGACGCGAAGAGGCCATGACCCAGTGGTTCTCCTCCTGATCTCATCTAGATTCCTCCATTTTGAGCTTCCTCCCATTTATTGCTGATAGCTAAATGGCTTTGTTTGTCACATAGCTATCAAATATACTTTATTGCCACCAGTAATTGATTTAAGTTTGAAATAGTATTGACCATAAAAAAACTACTTAGTACTTAGGACTGGATTAATTGAAAACTGTTATCCATTTGTTTAATATGACAAAAGTTAAGATGTCCTTTATTTCGCTTTAATTCCAGATGCAGATCCTGGACAAGTTCCCAGTGGAGGGAGGGCAGAATGACCCCAAAAAGAGAATAATTCCCTTCTTACCAGGTGAGCATGCCGACATGTACAGAGAACATACTGCACTCATCAACCAGTATAGCAGCATTTTAGAGGTGGGGGTTTGACAACACAATGAAACAAAATGCAATGAATCCCAAGAACACACAGAAAGGACATGTTTCTCTATCATTTTGTAACACACCACATTTCTATTCTTTCCACTGTTCCAGCTGGGTGAATAAGGCTGTGTTGTGGTTGTGGTATGGCAGTGGGAGGCTGGTAGAGAGAATCTCTCTAATCTGATAACCTCAGCATGCCCCAAAGGAGTGAAGAGTGCCATTGTCAGAGAGCTGCACCGCTCCCAAACGTCTGGATAGTGTTGTTTACACTGCCTTGTAAAACCTAGCCAGGGAGTTGGCTCTGTGCACTTAGTCACTCGAAAAGAAACAGTCCTCTTACTGTTATCACAGACAGACAGGGTAACAGAAAGACAGATACACACACACACACATTTCCCACACATATTTGACATTGGTCTTTTTCATGAAATGTTGTCTTGAGTACTACATACTATTTAGAATAGGCCTACTACATAATAGGCCAGACCTTTTTTCTTAAGGTCCACTGCTGAACGCTTGGGTCTGTGCTAATGTCATGCCACCTGGTGGTAGCTTTTAGAAACAGCACATTCAATGACAACTCAAAGTGCAAAGTCTTTTTTACAGGTAAAGTTTTATTTCGGCGAAGTCAAGTCAGAGACGTGGCTGTGAAAAGGTTGAAGCATCTTGATGACTACTGCAGAGTAAGAACAAATTATCACGTTTTTTTCTTCACAGTAATTGATGATGCACTGTTTGCTGCTTTAAAGGGATGCTTCGGGATTTTGGCAGTGACGCCCTTTATATACTTCCCCAGAGTCAGCTGTAGTCATGGATACCATTTTTATAACTCTGTCCAGTATGAAGGAAGTTAGAGGTAGTTTCTCGAGCCAATGCTAACTAGCATTAGGGTACCCATAGACTTCCAGTCATTGCGCTAACAGTAGTTAGCATTGGCTGGAGAAACTCTCTAACTTCCTTCATACTGGACAGATACAGAAAAATGGTATCCACGGAAGTAGATAAAGGGTCTCATTCCCAAGTATCCCGTTAATGTATGGCAAGAGGTCTATCTATTACTCATAACCTTCTAAGGAGCCTCATCTCACACAGTCCAGTCATTTCAAGAAATGGTTTAGATTGAATGTCTTTGTAGCATGTTTGCTGTGGTAGAGACAGGCCTCAGAAGCTATCTCCTCCACCAGCATCCACAGGAAAGTCCTGCTCTATCTTCTCTTATGTCATTTCCTTCCACGTAGTGGGTTTATATAGGAAAGGAGGGAAATAGGGGCACACAGGTCAAACACAGCATCTGTAGAACAGAATGATTCAGCAATTGAGAAGGAGAAATGAATACAGCTAGCCACCTAACCTCATTTGTTTCAGGCTTTCTGGGATCTGGGATACTTGGTGGCTTGCCAAGTGGGGCTGTAATCGCACCTATTTATTGTGGAAAAAAACTGAAACTTGTCTTGTGAGCTGAATGTAGATTCTTGTGACCCAAAGTAAAAAAAATGTAATGTTCTAAAATGATCTGTTTTACAGTATAATATAAATACTGTATGCACCTATGTCTATCATATACATCTGTTAATTGTGTATACAAACAGTAGAAGTCGTTTTCAAAGCAGACAAAGATGTAGTCCTGTCAGAGAGGATTGTGGTAGTTATCGTCCTCCATCTGTTTTCCTCTGTGTTATCCCTGCTCCGGGTTCTGATCCCTCTTCCTTCCCCTTTATCCTCTCCACTGCTGAGTAACAGGGCCTTACTGAAGTGTAAACTGTGCCGTCCACATCCGTACTATACAGGAACACACACACAGTCCTTTTGTGATGTAATGGCAGGCTTCCACATATGGAGTCAGTCAGTCGATGAAATCCAGGGTACATGTGACCACATTAGCTGATAACGTTGTCTTGATGATGTTCCATGAAGTATTGTGAATGAGCATTATACTATTTCACAATTATAATCTTTTCCATCTCCTTCCCTCTCTCCCTACAGGCCCTGATGAGGCTCCCTAACCAGATCTCCCAGAGTGAGGAGGTGCTGAGGTTCTTTGAAACCAAGGCTGAGGACCTTAACCCTCCTAAAGAGTGAGTTTAACTTATTATAATAATACATGGTTATCCCACATATTGTAATGTTTTATAGTGTGGCTATTTATCCATTTCTGTCTTTACTGTTTGGGGCTAATTACCGGTTCTTCATGTTGTACTTTTCAGCTGTACTGTAATGTATCAAACACTGCCCCCAAGTGGACTTGTTACAGTAGTACAACAACACACATGTTTCATTTAGGTTACTATGTACTAGTAGTTCATTTGCATGAGTATGATTATACCAAGTATATGTGTAATGTGTGTGTGTCAGTGTGCTAGCAGCTGGTGCAGATGTCTCTCACCCACGCTGACATGTTTTGATCTCCAAGTGACCTCATGTCACATAGATGACGGATGGTCAGCAAGGCACTGGTGTTTTATTAATGATGATACATGGGAGGTGACACCTGATCCTAGCGCAGAGCTTTTTGTTCAATGGTATTATGAGAGGGAGGTTAAGTTCAGGTCTCAGGTCAGACAAGGCATTACTATAATTAATTGATCATCCTTAGGGCTGTGACGGTCATGGAATTTTGGATGACGGTTATTGGCTAGCCACATGACCACAGTCACCATAATAACCGGTCGAATATGATTTTTTTTGATTGGTTATTAATTTATATATTTCTCCTCTCCTCCGCTAGTTGCTGCATGTGCTGCCATAGAAATAGAATAGAACCACTGCACTTTGTATACCAGGGTTGGCTGGCCTTCTCTAGTCACTCGTAGGCTCAGTCACTGGTATACTTTTATTTACAAAGCCTACCTTTTTATTTGTGCATTTTTATTGTTCAGAAATGGGGTGGGTACTCTCTTCGTTCGCTGGACTTTATCCTG
The DNA here is from genome assembly GCF_013265735.2 of Oncorhynchus mykiss. Lineage (NCBI taxonomy): Eukaryota > Metazoa > Chordata > Actinopteri > Salmoniformes > Salmonidae > Oncorhynchus > Oncorhynchus mykiss. The sequence continues at coordinate 73,730,975 of NC_048565.1, forward strand.
CTAACTGTTCCAAATGTCTGAACTGAATTTGGTAAAAGGGCTTTTATGTACTCTGCGCCATCGTCTTGGAACACCTTACAAAATACTTTTAAACTGGAAGAACTTGTCCCGATATGGTGTTTTTAAATCACCGATGAAGGATTTTGAGGCTGATTCCCTGACCTGTCAATATTTTTAATTTGCTGTTTTATACTCTTGTGAATTCAATGGTTTTTACTAGATTACTTGTAGTTTTTCATGTTGTCTGTCTGTAATTTTTTTTTTGTAATGACTTGGTGCTGCCTATCTTGGCCAGGGCGCTCTTGAAAAAGAGATTTTAATCTCAATGAGCCCTTCCTGGTTAAATAAAAGTTAAAAAATCAATTTAAAAAAATAAAAGAATGACTAGAACGGAGGTCCACATTTCAAGTCAATTAAGGAATAATGGGTGGACTGGTGGCCATTGTGAGTGTACCCTTAGGTACAAAGCAAGAGGTAAAAGAAAGAAGTAAAAGCAGGAAGTGTACCCATCAATATTTGCTGTGATTTGTTGATTCAACTCAACTGACATTACAAAAATATATTCCATTGCATGAGCCACGTCAGTTAACATAATTTGAATAAACATTCTACATTACAGTGGAAACATTGCAAGTGTATCCATAGGTTTACCAGTCAAATTGCCAGGGTTAGAAGTTCCCAAGCCTGTTTTTATTAATTATATTTCTATGTGTGCTGCTGCTGCAGGGAGAGGGCCATTGCTTAGGCAACCAAAGACTTATTTGCTGCAACACCTTGCTTGTTTCAGCAAGGATCAACAAGGTTTCATCACGTTGTTAGGAGTACGTTACCGTCACATCTTCGGTCAGCTGTTCGCTCCTTAAAAACGGTTATGACGTTAGTCATGGCGATCTTCATCCATAACCGTCGGTTACACGGTAATATGGTAATTGTGCCAGCCCTATTCATCCTCAGATCTATACCAGTAGGCTTAGGTACTTGGTGTCAATGGACATTTGATCATTGGAAACTTACATCTGCATTTAGTTATTTTTTTCTCACCTCCTTGAGGTCATCTAGTTAATTTTAGTTCAGCTCATTTTCCTTTCTTGGAAAATGTGCAGTAAAAGCTGACATTTAACTTTGCAGCAAATGCCAAAGATGTTGGCATTTGTTTAACTGTGAATTGCCTCAAATATGTTTAACAGCATTCAGATGTATCTTCGCTGCCTCAACCAATTATTCTCTTGGTATTCTTCATGGTGGTCTCCACCTACGACAGCTACCCTCCACACACACACACGCACTCACACGATAATCCCACTTCAAAAAGTATAATCCTTCTTCAATCCCACAGATAGCCCACCACAGCTTTCCCATAATCAGTTTGGAGTAAAGGCAGGATGGTTGTCAGCGGAGCCCCTCCATACCACCCAGATCCCGGCCTGCTCCTGGGTTATAGTTCAGAGAGAGAGAGTTCTGCTCTACTGATCTATGGCTCCCTCATGGCCCCATGTTGTCTGTCACATTACAGTCAATGTTAAAATCCCTCTATGACAACCAAAGAAGATTGTTCTTATTATGTAGTTGGTAGAGAATGCACAGGCAACTGCCAAAATAAAGGAAACACCAACATAAAGTCTCTTAAAGGACGTTGGGCAACACGAGCCAGAACAGCTTCAATGCACCTTGGCATAGATTCTACAAGTGTCTGGAACCCTATTGGAGGGATGCGACACCATTCTTTTATGATAAATTCCATCATTTGGTGCTTTGTTGATGGTGGTGGAAAACGCTGTCTCAGCCCCCGCTCCAGAATTGGCTTGAGATCTGGTGACTGAGACAGCCATGGCATGTGGTTTACATCGTTTTCATGCTCATCAAACCATTCAGTGACCACTCTTGCCCTGTGGAGGGGGCATTGTCATCCTATGGGGGCATAGTCTTGCTAGCAAAAATAATGGCCTGCACAGCATTTTTATACATGACCCTAACGGCCCTGCTACACTGCAGCCATCGGGCGTCCGGCATTGCAATCAGCTGTTAAGGGAATTCTTCCTTTGAAATCAATTAAAGCTGCTATACTGCTCGTTTGTTGAAGTCATGTGTCCAATGGCAGCGTCCATGCTCAAGAATTGCTGAGGTTCAGTTCTCGATGGCTGACACATGCGTTAATCTTTGTGAATGGAAATAATGAGAATTTATTTTAGATTTTGGTTGGTTTCTGTGTAGCAGGTAGAATGTCACGTTGACGGCAAAAGGAAGACAACGTGTGTAGTTTAGCAGAAGTGTTAGCGTTATGGGATGTTAATTGCTTAATTAACTCAGGAACCACAACTGTGTGGAAGCACCTGCTTTCAATATACTTTACTCAAGAAGTTCCATTATTTTGGCAGTTACCTGTATATTGGCTTCATGAGCGGACAATAAATAGATTCAGACTTAGTCCCGCTTCTTTTGGTCTGACCTGACAGTCCTTGGTTTGCTCTCTGTCAATAGTCAGACCATGGGACTCATTGTCAAATTGTGTATTGTATGAAGGTAAGTATGAAGGAAACAACCTGATGTGACTTGTTGCCTGACAAGTAGTTTGTTTGTTGAAGTCATGTGTGCTCATTTCTCAGACGGAAAGCATCTTGACAGTTACAATTGCCTTCCCTCCACTGCCCTCTATTTTCTCAGGAACCTCATTCCACCACTCAAGCAGTATACAGAAACCAGAAATACAATACCTTTACTATCACAAGAGGGAGCCACCGATATGTTTCTGAACAAGGGTTTTACGGTAACAAAATAGATTGAATTATGCATAGAGTTTTCATCTCAAAAGATAAGATGATAGATATTGTACTGAAACAAACTATTTTGGACAAATGTAGGCCAAAAAGCAAATATGCTGGCTTCTGATTAGCCAACAAACTAATCTAACCATCGTGCTATTTACCTTCACTGACATGGATCCAGGAGCTCCATTGTCTAGGGGCTTTTACTAAATTGGAAACTAGGTTGTCATTGACTCTGTACCTCGGGACAGGATGGAGAACGGAGTACAGTGTGTGTGTGTGTGTGTGTGTTTGTGAGAGAGAGAGAGCACATAAGGTTCAGTAGATTTAATCAGAAGAAGTGCTTTTGCATGTCAGTTGCATGCATATCCCGCACAAGCACACACACACATGAACCAGAAACACAACCTACCCCTTGGAGATGCTGTATAAACAACAACAACATAAAACCCGTGTCATGTTATTAAATCACCACGAGATATATCATTAGTAGTTGACATAGGGTCAAAACAGCATTCTCTATATCTGACCTGATTCCCACTGCTATCCAAGGATGATCACCCAATGGATGTATCCATGCGCTTGTCATCTCCCTCCTCCCACAAGTGCACACACTGCATGATTCTGTGGGCAGGTCAACTCTTGATTAGGCCTGTAATGACTTCCTGTTCAATGTCTTTTGACCACGGACCAGGGGTAACGCATGCAGGGGACAGACTAAGGTTACGGACAGCAGTATTTGTTTAGTGTATACCTCGAGCAGACTCTGTCTCTTGGATGAAACCCAACTGGTTAAAAACTGTGTGCAAAAGCCTAATATTTCACATTCCATGTCTAATAGGCCCACCTACAAAGACTGAGCTGCAGTTGCACACAAACAGCTGGTTATTCTCAACTCTGGCTCAGGATGGGCCCTCGCGGATTCAGATGCAATGGTATATTCAAAACTCCCCCACCCATGCAGTGAATGTTTCTGTGTGTGAGGGTGTGTATTAGGGAGAGAGTGTGTGTGAGAGTGATTGTTTTGTTCTTGTATATGTATGTACTGTACAGTGTCTTCGGAAAGTATTCAGACCCCTTGACTTTTTCCACATTTTGTTAGTCAACAGCCTTATTCTAAAATGGATTTAAAAAATAAAAAGACCCTCAGCAATCGGCACACACTACCCCAAACTGTCAAAGCAAAAGCAGGTTTTTAGAAATTTTTGCAAATGTATTAAAAATGTAAAACAGATACCATATTTAGGTATTCAGACCATTTGCTATGAGACTTGAAATTGAGCTCAGGTGCATCCTGTTTCCATTGATCATCCTTGAGATGTTTCTACAACTTGATTGGAGTCCATCAGTGGTAAATTAATTTAATTTGACATGATTTGGAAAGGCACACACTTGTCTATATAAGGTCCCACAGTTGATAGTGCATGTCAGAGCAAAAACCAAGCCATGAGGCCGAAGAAAGTTTCCGTAGAGCTCAGAGACAGGATTATGTCGAGGCACAGATCTGGGGAAGATTACCAGAAAAGGTCTGCAGCATTGAACGTCTCAAATAACACAGTGACTCCATAATTCTTAAATGGAATATGTTTGGAACCACCAAGACTCTTCCTAGAGTTGGCCGCCCGGCCAAACTGAGCAATAGGGGGAGCAGGGCCTTGGTCAGGGAGGTGACCAAGAACCCGATGGTCACTCTGACAGAGCTACAGAGTTCCTCTGTGGCGATGGGAGAACCTTCCAGAAAGACAACCATCTCTGCAACACTCCACCAATCAGGCCTTTATAGTAGAGTGGCCAGACGGAAGCCACTCCTCAGTAAAAGGCACATGAACGCCCACTTGGAGTTTGCCAAAGGACATCTAAAGACTCTCAGACCATGAGAAACAAGATTCTCCTGTCTGATGAAACCAATGAACTCTTTGGCCTGAATGCCAAGTGTCACATCTGGAAGAAACCTAGCACCATCCCTATGTTGAAGCATTGTGGCGGCAGCATCATGCTGTGGGGATGTTTTTTAGCTGCAGGGACTGGGAGACTAGTCAGGATCGAGGCAAAGATGAACAGAGCAAAGTACAGAGAGAGATCCTTGATGAAAACCTGCTCCAGAGCGCTCAAGACTTCAGACTGGGGGCAAAGGTTCACCTTCCAATAGGACAATGACCCTAAGCACACAGCCAAGACAATGCAGGATATATTTCAGGACAAGTCTCTAAATGTCCTTGAGTGGCCCATTCAGAGCCTGGACTTGAACCTGATCAAACATCTCTGGAGAGACCTGAAAATAGCTGTGCAGCAACGCTCCCCATCCAATCTGACCTTCTCCTCTTGAGAGGAGAAGAATGGGAGAAACTCCCAAAATACAAGTGTGCGAAGCGTGTAGCATCATACTCAAGAAGACTCAAGGCTGCAATCGCTGCCAAAGGTGCTTCAACAAAGTACTGAGTAAAAGATCTGAATACTTATGTAAATATCATATTTCTGGTTTTTATTTGTAATAAATCAACAAACATTTCTAAAAACCTGTTTTTGCTTTGTCATTATGGGGTATTGTATGTAGATTGATGAGGGGAAAAAAACGATTGAACACATTTTTTGAATAAGGCTGTAACGTAACAAAATGTGGAAAAAGTGAAGGGATCTGAATACTTTCCGAATGCACTGCATTTGTGTGAATATGCATGTGTGTGTGTGTGTGTGAAGACAGACACTTTCCAGTCAGCAAAAGGTTAACATCAAAGCAGAAAGCAATAACACACCATCTTAAACATTTTAATAGTGTTTGGACGTATTTTCTCCCCTTACCATCCCCACATCTATTAGATTTTACTATTGGTAGCAGTGGGTTGAGCCAGAGTGCATATGCATTCTTCTCCTGGGAAGTGTATTATTCCATCTCTGAGGTACTAGTCACTTGCTAGCCTGGCTGATCCAGCCCCCCCCCCCCCCCCACTCTAGCCCTTAACGCTCCCCAGCCCCTCTACCCCACCCAGTCCTCCATGGTAATGCGTTTCATATGCCACTACGGCCCAGGACCATAAATAGCTAGATCCAGAGGCCAGAGGTCCAACCGTCCAATATAACAGCTCTATTCTCCTGACTGGCCCTCAGCAAAGAATTGGCTGAAGTGGTGTAATGATTATTGGTGTGTATGTTAAGGGATAGGGTTTGTGTTTAAGGTAGGTGTAAAACTGGACCCGATGGTTGCTTACTATAACCTTAACTACATCAACTACCTCAACTTACAAATGATGAATAACCTATTAATGAGATACTAATAAGCACTTGCCTAGTTCCATATACAGTCAGTACATGTTTTCATGTTCACAAGTCAGGATAAACTTTAGTAAAGTGTTCCCAAAAACTATTGTTCATTTTTGATACAGTTCAAGTCTTAGTATGTTGGCTAGGAATCAAAAGGAGCAGGATATAAGGTTATGTGTCTAGTGTCTAGTTTGAGAAACCAACGCCTCAAGTCCTCAACTAGAAGGCCACCATCCCGTAGTCGCCACTTCACTGTTGACGTTGAGATTGATGTTTTGCGGGTAATATTTAATGAAGCTGCCAGTTGAGGACTTGTGAGGTGTCTGTTTCTCAAACTAGACACTCTAATGTACTTGTCCTCTTGCTCAGTTGTGCACCGGGGCCTCCCACTCCTCTTTCTATTCTGGTTAGAGACAGTTTGCACTTTTCTGTGAAGGGAGTAGTACACAGCGTTGTACGAGATCTTCCGTTTCTTGGTAATTTCTCACATGGAATAGCATTCATTTCTCAGAACAAGAATAGAGTTTCAGAAGAAAGTTATTTGCTTCTGGCCATTTTGAGTCTGTATTCGAACCCACAAATGCTGATGCTCCAGTTTCTTGACTAGTCTAAAGAAGGCCAGTTTTATTGCTTCTTTAATAAGTACAACAGTTTTCAGCTGTACTAACATAATTGCAAAAGGGTTTTCTAATGATCAATTAGCCTTTTAAAATGATAAACATGTATTAGCTGACACAACGTGCCATTGGAACACATGAGTGATGGTTTCTGATAATGGGCCTCTGTACGCTTATGTAGATATTCCATAAAAAAATCTGACGTTTCCAGCTCCAATAGTCATTTACAACATTAACACGGTCAACACTGTATTTCTGATCAATGTAATGTTATTTTAATGGACAAAAAAAATGTGCTTTTCTCTCATAAACTAGGACAATTCTCAGTGACCCCCAAACATTTGAATGGCAGTGTACGTATGCTAGATCCATGTAATAGTTAAATGGAAGTGTCTGTTAATCTGATTACCTTGTTATTTCAAAATGAGGTAAGATTTAATGAGTCTGTTTTTCATGAAGTGAAAAATTAACTATTTACATGTCTCTTGAGGCACCAAGAGGACTCTGCCTAGTTGAGTTTGTTTCAGAAAATTATTCTGAATATTTAGAGGTACTGTTCTTAAAATGTTCCATTGGCTGAAGGAATAGGGACGTTTGTTGGAGTTTGTTGTGATAGCGCTATTAAATTGTTCCAGTTCAGTTTTATTTCTAGGTTTAATATATTAAGTACAGTTCAGGCAACAAGTAACGGTCGTAATACTGTATTTCATTAAGCGGGTTTGATGTCGCTTCACTGATATTTTGTCATATAGATCCATTTATCATAGTTAAAATGGCCACTACTATGACTTTAAGAATCAGCTGGGCATATCACACTACCCAAAGGCCTATCATGTCACAATGGCAACTCTTGACAGCTTAAGAAAGACCTCATTGAGTTCAAACAAAGAATAGGCTCTGTGTTCTGACAATGCTTGTCGAGTCAATGACTATTTTAACATTCATAGTGGATACCGTGGTACAGTATTTTACTTTAGGTAATAACATGTCAGGATTGGATACTTTTATAAAGGGTTATAATTTCTACATTCACCAAAACAGTTTATTAACTTCAGCAGCTGATCATAACCTACATTTTCTTGAGGTTGATAAACACAACTTATGGAATTGTTTGACCAAATTGTACATTGTTGTAGTCCTGCTGCTGGCCTCACTAAACAGCTGTCTGTGTTTGCATTCACATTGACCTTCAGTCTTTCAACACACACTGTTCAGTCTGAGGTTAACCTAATGAAAACCTGCAAACTGCCATTTCCAAACTGCAGTACGCATGCACACACATGCACAACATACACACACACACACACATGCTCCACCAATAAACAGATGCAAATCAACAATCACTCACTCACTCTGTCACTCTCTCTCACTTTCACATACTGTACACACAGCAATCTCTCCCTCTGTCTCTCCCTTGTTCTCCCTCTCAATTTCAATTTAAGGACTTTATTGGCATGGGAAACATATGTTAACATTGCCAAAGCAAGTGAAGTAGATAATAAGCAAAACTGAAATAAACAATAACAATTAACATTAAACATTACACTCACAAAAGTTCCAAAAGAATAAAGACATTTCAACTGTCATTATGTGCAAATAGTTAAAATACAAAAGGGAAAATAAATAAGCATAGATGGGTTGTATTTACAATGGTGTTTGTTCTTCACTGGTTGCCCTTTTCTTGTGGCAACAGGCCACAAATCTTGCTGCTGTGATAGCACACAGTGGTTTTTCACCCAGTAGATATGTGAGTTTATCTACATTTGATTTGTTTTTTGAATTCTTTGTGGATCTGTGTAATCTGAGGGAAATATGTGTCTCTATGGTCATACATTTGGCAGGAGATTAGGAAGTGCAGCTCAGTCTCCACCTCTTTTTGTGGGCAGTGTGCACATAGCCTGTCTTCTCTTGAGAGCCAGGTCTGCCTACGGCAGCCTTTCGCAATAGCAAGGCTATGCTCACTGAGTCTGTACATAGTCAAAGCTTTCCTTAAGTTTGAGTCAGTCACAGTGGTCAGGTATTCTGCCTCTGTGTACTCTCTGTTTAGGGCCAAATAGCATTCTAGTTTGCTCAGTTTTTTTGATAATTCTTTCCAATGTGTCAAGTAATTATACCACAGGCTTTTTTGGGTTGGAGGGTTTGTATTTTGTCCTGTAGTTCATTCAATGTAATTGGAGAATCCAGTGGGTTCTGGTAGTCTTTAAAAGTTGATTCTAAGATTTGTATTTGATCATGTATCGGTTTCTGTTGTTTGTTCTTTGTTATAGGGCCAAAAAAGATTGGAGAAGAGATTTACCTATACATCTTCATTTTAGATAGATAGATAGATAGATAGATAGATAGATAGATAGATAGATAGATAACTCTTCAAATCAAATGTATTTATATAGCCCTTCGTACATCAGCTGATATCTCAAAGTGCTGTACAGAAACCCAGCCTAAAACCCCAAACAGCAAACAATGCAGGTGTAGAAGCACGGTGGCTAGGAAAAACTCCCTAGAAAGTCAAAAACCTAGGAAGAAACCTAGAGAGGAACCAGGCTGTGGGGTGGCCAGTCCTCTTCTGGCTGTGCCGGGTGGAGATTATAACAGAACATGGCCAAGATTTTCAAGTGTTCATAAATGACCAGCATGGTCAAATAATAGGTCTGGGACAGGTAGTACGTCCGGTGAACAGGTGGACTGGGGACAGCAAGGAGTCATCATGCCAGGTAGTCCTGAGGCATGGTCCTAGGGCTCAGGTTCTCCAAGAAAGAGAGGGAGAGAGAATTAGAGAGAGCATACTTAAATTCACACAGGACACCGGATAAGACAGGAGAAGTACACCAGATAAAACAAACTGACCCTATCCCCCCGACACATAAACTACTGCAGCATAAATACTGGAGGCTGAGACAGGAGGGGTCAGGAGACACTGTGGCCCCATCCGATGATACCCCCGGACAGGGCCAAACAGGAAGGATATAACCCCACCCACTTTGCCAAAGCACAGCCCCCACACCACTAGAGGGATATCTTCAACCACCAACTTACCATCCTGAGACAAGGCCGAGTATAGCCCACAAAGATCTCCGCCACGGCACAACCCAAGGGGGGGCGCCAACCCAGACAGGAAGATCACATCAGTGACTCAACCCACTCAAGTGACGCACCCCTCCTAGGGATGGCATGAAAGAGCACCAGTAAGCCAGTGACTCAGCCCCTGTAATAGGGTTAGAGGCAGAGAATCCCAGTGGAAAGAGGGGAACCGGCCAGGCCAGGCCTTCCCCATTCCTCCTTCTCCCAAATCCGTTCAGCTGATGTTCTGAAAGAGCTGCAAAATCTGGACCCCTACAAATCAGCCGGGCTAGACAATCTGGACCCTTTCTTTCTAAAATTATCTGCCGAAATTGTTGCCACCCCTATTACTAGCCTGTTCAACCTCTCTTTCGTGTCGTCTGAGATTCCCAAACATTGGAAAGCAGCTGCGGTCATCCCCCTCTTCAAAGGGGGGGACACTCTTGACCTAAACTGCTACAGACCTATATCTATCCTACCATGCCTTTCTAAGGTCTTCGAAAGCCAAGTCAACAAACAGATTACCGACCATTTCGAATCTCACCATACCTTCTCTGCTATGCAATCTGGTTACAGAGCTGGTCATGGGTGCACCTCAGCCACGCTCAAGGTCCTAAACGATATCTTAACCGCCATCGATAAGAAACATTACGGTGCAGCCGTATTCATTGATCTGGCCAAGGCTTTCGACTCTGTCAATCACCACATCCTCATCGGCAGACTCAACAGCCTTGGTTTCTCAAATGATTGCCTTGCCTGGTTCACCAACTACTTCTCTGATAGAGTTCAGTGTGTCAAATAGGATAGTGCTGTCCGGACCTCTGGCAGTCTCTATGGGGGTGTCACAGGGTTCAATTCTTGGACCGACCTTCTTCTCTGTATACATCAATGGGGTCGCTCTTGCTGCTGGTGAGTCTCTGATCCACCTCTACGCAGATGATACCATTCTGTATACTTCTGGCCCTTCTTTGGACACTGTGTTAACAACCCTCCAGGCAAGCTTCAATGCCATACAACTCTCCTTCCGTGGCCTCCAATTGCTCTTAAATACAAGTAAAACTAAATGCATGTTCTTCAACCGATCGCTACCTGCACCTGCCCGCCTGTCCAACATCACTACTCTGGACGGCTCTGACTTAGAATACGTGGACAACTACAAATACTTAGGTGTCTGGTTAGACTGTAAACTCTCCTTCCAGACCCATGTCAAACATCTCCAATCCAAAGTTAAATCTAGAATTGGCTTCCTATTTCGCAACAAAGCATCCTTCACTCATGCTGCCAAACATACCCTTGTAAAACTGACCATCCTACCAATCCTCGACTTTGGCGATGTCATTTACAAAATAGCCTCCAATACCCTACTCAACAAATTGGATGCAGTCTATCACAGTGCAATCCGTTTTGTCACCAAAGCCCCATATACTACCCACCATTGCGACCTGTACGCTCTCGTTGGCTGGCCCTCGCTTCATACTCGTCGCCAAACCCACTGGCTCCATGTCATCTACAAGACCCTGCTAGGTAAAGTCCCCCCTTATCTCAGCTCGCTGGTCACCATAGCATCTCCCACCTGTAGCACACGCTCCAGCAGGTATATCTCTCTAGTCACCCCCAAAACCAATTATTTCTCTCCTTCCAGTTCTCTGCTGCCAATGACTGGAACGAACTACAAAAATCTCTGAAACTGGAAACACTTATCTCCCTCACTAGCTTTAAGCACCAATTGTCAGAGCAGCTCACAGATTACTGCACATGTACATAGCCCACCTATAATTTAGCCCAAACAACTACCTCTTTCCCTACTGTATTTAATTTATTTTGATCCGTTGCACCCCATAATTTTTATTTCTACTTTGCACATTCTTCCACTGCAAATCTACCATTCCAGTGTTTTACTTGCTATATTGTATTTACTTTGCCACCATGCATCTTGTGACCGTAGCGTACGTGTAGGTATGTACGGCAGGACCAAATCAGAGAGATGGGTAGGAGCAAGCCCATGTAATGCTTTGTAGGTTAGCAGTAAAACCTTGAAATCAGCCCTTGCCTTGACAGGAAGCCAGTGTCGGGAGGCTAGCACTGGAGTAATATGATCACATTTTTGGGTTCTAGTCAGGATTCTAGCAGCTAACTGAAGTATATTTAGTGCTTTATCCAGTTAGCCGGAAAGTAGAGCATTGCAGTAGTCTAACCTAGAAGTAACAAAAGCATGGATTACATTTTCTGCATCATTTTTGGATAGAAACTTCTCATTTTTGCAACGTTACGCAGATGGAAAAAAGCTGTCCTTGAAACAGTCTTGATATGTTCGTCAAAAGAGAGATCAGGGTCCAGAGTAACGCCGAGGTCCTTCACAGTTTTATTTGAGACGACTGTACAACCATTAAGATTAATTGTCAGATTCAAAAGAAGATCTCTTTTGTTTCTTGGAACCTAGAACAAGCATCTCTGTTTTGTCGTGTTGTTGTTCCAATTTTCCCAGAAGTGGTTGGTCTATGATTCTTCAATTACATTGAGCTGATTTCTGACGTGTTGTTCCTTCTTTTTCTGTAGTTTATTCCTGTATTGTTTTAGTGATTCACCATAGTGAAGGTGTAGGCTCAGGTTTTCTGGGTCTCTAACAGGCTGACTACACCACTCACGTCAAGTGCGCGAGCGTTGCAAAATAAATGTAGAAATCTATGTTATTCAATTATTGCACCCCACACTGCTCACGCGCGTCAAGGAGCATCTGCGTTGCCAAGGGCTAAAATAGAAGTCAGTTCTATTTTTGACGCAGATTGCGCTGCAAGTCCTGCCTCTCCCATCTCCTCATTTGTTTAACAAACCATTAAATGATAAATAATTTTGTCATTGTTCAAATTTTTATCAAATCAAATGTTTTTTTGTCACATCGGCCCAATACAGGTGTTAACATTTACAGTGAAATGCTTACTTACAAGCCCTTAACACTTATTTTTCTTAACTGCATTGTTGGTTAAGTAAAAAAAATAGATAAGTAAAAAATAAAAATGACAAATAATAGCTGTTTTCAGCTACAATAGTCATTTACAATATTAACAATGTCTACACTGTATTTCTGATCAAGTTTATGTTATTTTAATGGACAAAAAAATTATGCTTTTCTTTCAAAAACAAGGACATTTCCCAATGACCCTAAACTTTTGAAAGGTAGTATACATGTAGGTAGAGTTAAAGTGAGTATGCATAGATAATAAACAGAGAGTAGCAGAAGCGTAAAAAGGGGGGGATCAATGCAAATGTTCTGTGTAGCCATTGAATTTGCTGTTCAGGAATCATGGCCCTAGACTTGGCGCTCTTGTACCGCTTGCCTTGCGGTAGCATCGAGAGCATTCTATGACTAGGGTGGCTGACAATTTGTCTTTGACAATTTTTAGGGCCTTCCCTTAAAATTGTTTGTTAATTTTCTAAGGTTTTCTGTTTGAAATGTTTAGATTTGATAGGGAAGCTGAAAGGTCAAATGTAATGTTTTAGGTTTTCTTCTGCCAAGTTTACACCTTCACTGTTACAGTGGAACGTTTTGTCCAGGAAGTTGTCTAAAAGGGATAGAATTTGTTGTTGCTTGATTGTTTTTTGGTAGGTTTTCACACTACTTTCCTTCCATCTATAGCATTTCTTAATATTTTTTAGTTCCTTTGGCTTTGATGCCTCATGATTGAGTAATGCTCTGTTCAAGTATACTGTGATTTTGCTGTGATCTGATAGGGGTGTCAGTGGGCTGACTGTGAACACTCTGAGAGACTCTGGGTTGAGGTCAGTGATAAAGTAGTCTACAGTACTACTGCCAAGAGATGAGCTATAGGTGTACCTACCATAGGAGTCCTCTCGAAGCCTACCATTGACTATCTACATACCCAGTGTGTAACAGAGCTGCAGGAGTTGTGACCTGTTTTTGTTGGTTATGTCGTAGTTGTGCCAAGAGGGGCATATGGGGGAGGGAATGCTGTCACCACCAGGTAGGTGTTTGTCCCCCTGTCTGCTGAGGGTGTCAGGTTCTTGTCCAGTTCTGGCATTTAGGTTGCCACAGACTAGTCTCTCTCTCTCCTTCTTTCTCCCTCTCTGTCCCTCCCTCTCCCTCAATCTTTCTCCCTCTCTCTGACATGCTCCATGTGGGGTGCCTGTCTGTGTGTGTGCATTCTTAATGAGGGTTTGGCTGGTAGTGTACAGAGTCCTCTGTAGGACAGCATGCTCCTGCTCTGGCCTGGCTCCCTGTCACAACACTGACCATGACTCTCTGGTGTTGTTTTTTTTGCAGGGACTATGGGGGATCCACCAAACGCAAGTCAGGTAAGACAAGTCACCCAATTTCTCTCTATATTGATCAGCACTCACATAGAAGTGCATCTACTCTGCTCCGGTCAGTTACATTGCATGGAGTCCTGTGTGTAATTTGTGTTTTCAGTGGAAGTGCGTTCTTTTTTGATTTAAGTTATTACAGTAGTGTATGACTTTGGTTGGTTATCCAGTTACCTGGAACAGGTCATGTAGCCTATGAGATGATTTTTCTAAGTCCATTTTTGACATTTGTCTGGTGTGTGTGTGTGTATCTCTGTTGGTGTTTGTGTGTGTAGGCATACATGTCTTTGTACCAAACAGGCATACAGTAACAAAACATTTATTGGGAGTCCATATCCTTTCCAGCAAAGATTGAATAGACCGTTGAAGAAAGCTCTATAACGTCACAAGTGTATACTAAGACCAACTCGGCTCACGATAACATATCAAGTCTCTGCTTAATGCACACAGCCAAATCCAACACAGCTTATTGTGATGAAAGGGTTAAGCAAACAGCGTTGGGTGGGAAGGAGCACCTGTTTGTACAGCTATGCTGTGCCTGGGTTGGGTGCTGACTGTTGGGACGGTGAGTGGGCTCAGTGCATGGGCATATGGCCTTGGGTGGGTTTATACGTAGGATTCAGAAGGGCTGGGGGCGCAGCTGTGCATCTGCAGTATGACCGTGTGTGTGCGTACTTGAGTCACCAGCATTCTACACTCCAGGTGATGTTACCAGGTGATAGTTCTGAGCAATTAACCCAAATTTCGGTTATTTTTTGTTTTATAAACAATTTACTGGAGTCCGTTCAATTATTTTAAATCCATTTAGTTTTTCTTTCTTCTGTGTGCTCGATACGCAGTTTCTCTAGAGATCACTCGGATCAAGCCTGAACTGTGCAATGTAGTAGGGAGTTGTAGTTTCTAACAGGCCAATCATTATTCTACATAGTTTTGCTTAGAGAACGTGGTAATTAACTGCAATGACCATAATCCATTGCGCACCCACCTACTTGTCCGGTCTGTGTGGAGCAGACACAGAGACTGAGAGAAGAGAAAACGCATGATCTAGAGGAATAGAAAGCAGTTGCCTGGCAAGGTATCTCTACCTGAAAGTGGTCACCAACCGGTCAATCGCGATCGACTAGTCGATCTCCAAGGCATTCATAGTCGATCACCAAACATTTCTGTAAAAAACAACAACGGTAAAGCCTTGCGTTTCTTCGTTCAGTGCTGTTGGCGGTAGGCACACTTGATTCTGCAGCCTTAATGCTGGGAAGGCTAAGTGTTCCCTTTTTTAAAACATTTAATGTGTCTGATGGTAGAACTCTGCATACCCGGCAGGCCCAGAGAGCAAATCAGGTGCACCTATAGGCCTACCCCTGGTCAATCAGATAGCGCAGATCACAGTGTCTGCAGTTTCCTCGAGACATAAAAAATGTAGGCTGTATGATTTCAAAACTTTTAAAACCATGACTATAGAGAGACTCAATGAATACAGCAAGCAGCTGCTGTTTTTACAAGTAAGTTCATGTTTAAGTTGTTAATCAGCACTGTCAACACTTTGTTCAACACTTTTATAAGCCATAAAATGCACGTTCTCCCTACGTCCACTCGCGCAACAACAAGCACTAAAGCTACAGTGAATGAGTATAGCAGTGTCATGCACCAATTCAGAGAAAGTGAAATATTCCTTGATATTAGAAAAGACACAAGCCGCTGATAATAATAACGCAAACTTATCGAAGCAGCAGAGGGAGCACCCCGCTATCCACATCGACAGGACAGTAGTGGAGAGGGTAGTAAGTTTTAAGTTCCTCGGCGTACACATCACGGACAAACTGAATTGGTCCACCCACACAGACAGCGTTGTGAAGAAGGCGCAGTAGCTGAAGAAATTCGGCTTGTCACCAAAAGCACTCACAAACTTCTACAGATGCACAATCGAGGGCATCCTGTCGGGCTGTATCACCGCCTGGTACGGCAACTGCTCCGACCACAACCGTAAGGCTCTCCAGAGGGTAGTGAGGTCTGCACAATGCATCACCGGGGGCAAACTACCTGCCCTCCAGGACACCTACATCACCCGATGTCACAGGAAGGCCATAAAGATTATCAAGGACAATACCACCCGAGCCACTGCCTGTTCACCCCGCTATCATCCAGAAGGCGAGGTCAGTACAGGTGCATCAAAGCAGGGACCGAGAGACTGAAAAACAGCTTCTATCTCAAGGCCATCAGACTGTTAAACAGCCACCACTAACATTGAGTGGCTGGTGCCAACATACTGACTCAACTCCAGCTCACTTCAATAATGGAAATTGATGGAAATTGATGGAAAAAATGTATCACTAGCCACTTTAAACAATGCCACTTAATATAATGTTTACATTCCCTACATTACTCATCTCATATGTATATACTGTACTCTATATCATCTACCGAATCTTGCCATCTTTATGTAATACATGTATCACTAGCCACTTTAAACTATGCCACTTTTATGTTTACATACCTTACATCACTCATCTCATATGTATATATTGTACTCGATACCATCTACTGCATCTTGCCTATGCCATTCTGAACCATCACTCATTCATATATCTTTATGTACATATTCTTTATCCCTTTACACTTGTGTGTGTATAAGGTAGTAGTTGTGGAATTGTTAGGTTAGATTACTCGTTGGTTATTACTGCATTGTCGGAACTAGAAGCACAAGCATTTTGCTACACTCGCATTAACATCTGCTAACCATGTGTATGTGACAAATAACATTTTATTTTATTTGCTATACTCATTCATTGCAGCTGCAGTGCTGGTTGTAGTGTGAGTGGAAGTAGGGAGAACGCACATTTTATGGCTTATAAACTCAGCAAAAAAAGAAACATCCTCTCAATGTCAACTGCGTTTATTTTCAGCAAACTTAACATGTGTAAATATTTGAATGAACATAACAAGATTCAACAACTGAGACATAAACTGAACAAGTTCCACAGACATGTGTCTAACAGAAATGGAATAATGTGTCCCTTAACAAAGGGGGGGTCAAAATCACAGTCAGTACCTGGTGTGGCCACCAGCTGCATTAAGTACGGCAGTGCATCTCCTCCTCATGGACTGCACCAGATTTGCCCGTTCTTGCTATCAGATGTTACCCCACTCTTCCACCAAGGCACCTGCAAGTTCCCAGACATTTCTGTGGGGAATGGCCCTAGCCCTCACCCTCCGATCCAACAGGTCCCAGACGTGTTCAATGGGATTGAGATCCGGGCTCTTCGCTGGCCATGGCAGAACAGAGACATTCCTGTCTTGCAGGAAATCACGCACAGCACGAGCAGTATGGCTGGTGGCATTGTCATGCTGGAGGGTCATGTCAGGATGAGCCTGCAGGAAGGGTACCCCCTGAGGGAGGAGGATGTTTTCCCTGTAACACACATCGTTGAGATTGCCTGCAATGACAACAAGATCAGTCCGATGGTGCTGTGACACACTGCCCCAGACCATGACGGACTCTCCACCTCACTAGATTCCGCTCCAGAGTACAGGCCTCGGTGTAACGCGTATTCCTTCAACGATAAACGCGAATCCGACCATCACCCCTGGTGAGACACAACCACGACTTGTCAGTGAAGAGCACTTTTTGCCAGTCCTGTCTGGTCCAGCGACGGTGGGTTTGTTCCCATAGGCGACGTTGTTGACGGTGATGTCTGGTGAGGACCTGCCTTACAACAAGCCTACAAGCCCTCAGTCCAGCTTCTCTCAGCCTATTGCGGACATTCTGAGCACTGATGGAGGGATTGTGCATTCCTGGTGTAACTCGGGCAGTTGTTGATGTCATCCTGTACCTGTCCCGCAGGTGTGATGTTCGGATGTACCAATCCTGTGCAGGTGTTGTTACACGTGGTCTGCCACTGCGAGGACAATCAGCTATCCGTCCTGTCTCTCTGTAGCGCTGTCTTAGGCGTCTCACAGTACGGACATTGCAATTTATTGCCCTGGCCACATCTGCAGTCCTCATGCCTCCTTGCAGCATGCCTAAGGCACATTCACGCAGATGAGCAGGGACCCTGGGCATCTTTCTTTTGGTGTTTTTCAGAGTTAGTAAAAAGGCTTCTTTAGTGTCCTAAGTTTTCATAACTGTGACCTTAATTGCCTACCATCTTTAAGCTTTTAGTGTCTTAAAGACCGTTCCACAGGTGCATGTATATTAATTGTTTATGGTTCATTGAACAAGCATGGGAAACGGTGTTTAAACCCTTTACAATGAAGATCTGTGAAGTTGGATTTTTCAGCTGTTCTAACATAGTTTCTAATGATCAATTAATCTTTTAAAATTATAAACTTGGATTAGCTAACACAGTGTGCCATTGGAACACAGGAGTGATGGTTGCTGATATTGGGCCCTTATACGCCTATGCAGATATTCCATTACAAATCAGCCGTTTCCAGCTACAATAGTCATTTACAACATTAACAATGTCTACACTGTATTTCTGATCAATTTGATGTTTTTTTAATGGACATAAAATTAGCTTTTCTTTCAATGACAAGGACATTTCTAAGTGACCCCAAACTTTTGAACGGTAGTGTATGTACTAGGCGGTGTCAGAGGAAGGCCCAAAAAATTGTCAAAGACTCCTGTTACCCAAGTCATAGACTCTTCTCTCTGCTACCTCACACAAGCGGTACCAGAGCGCCAAGTCTAGGACCAAAAGGCTCCTTAAAAGCTTCTACCTCCAAGCCATTTAACTACTGAGCAACTAAACAAATTAAGTGGTCCTCTTTTTGTTTTTACATTGCTGCTACTCGCTGTTTATTATCTATGCACTCACTTTACAAATGACCTTGATTAACCTGTACCCCCGCACATTGACTCGGTATTGGTACCCCCTGTATATTGCCTCGTTATTGTTATGTCACTTTCTTGTGTTACCTTGTGATTGATTTGCATTTTTAAAACTCTTTTTTTTTAACTGCATTTCTTGAACTGCATTGTTGGTTAGGGGCTTGTAAGTAAGCATTTCATCCTAAGGTCTTTGATTTGACCACTGATCTAAGTGATTGCTATTCAGCAGTCTTAAAAGTATGCCTTATTTACTTTGAAGAATTACTAAAATAGTAATTTTGTCAGATTGCCTAGGCAGGAGATCTAAAGAGATGAGATGATGACTTGGAATAAAAAAAATGTCATATAATAAACAAATGTAAGATACACAACATCTGAAATATTTTATGAAAGTAAAGTAATGAAAATAATGGATGGTAAATAAGTGATAAGCAGTAGTGTGTAGTCATTACCATCATGGAATTTGTATTAATTGTTTTATTTTCTGTTACAGCATTCAACTCACAATGTCTTTAAAAATTATCAAAACCTGGGGGAATAAAAATGTGGTAACCAAATCCGAACCAACCTCAAGAAGCACAAATTGCTCACTACTACCAGGTGAAAAAAATAGAAGATTCAACAATTCATGAAGTTGCCATAAATTTGACTATAATTATTTGAATAGTACATTATACCTGAAGCCTTCAAAATCAACTCTGGACCTCCAAGCCATTTCCACTGCATTTTTTTGTTTCCCTCTGATCAGGGACTGATTTAGACCTGGTACACCAGGTGTGTGTAATTAATTATCAGGTAGAACAGAAAACCAGCATTCTCCAGAGTTGAATACCCTTGACCTACGGTATTATGCATTAAATAGTACAGCTGAATTACACATTCCTGGCAACCTAATGAAGTTGCCACCAAATGAAATGAGACTCCAACCTCATTTTATTCTACACTCTATGGTATTGTGCCTTTACGTAACAGTGAATTCCATTGACATAAGGAAATGGAAAGCTAGATTTTTTCAGGCGTGTGTCTCTGTCGTAGCCTACGTTCAGACTGTGCAAGATATTGCATTTCTTCCAGGAATCGGAGGCTGGAATAATAGCTTATCCACAGTTGTAAAAGTTGCTCTTCCGATACATTTTGAATAGTTACAGTAGACAAACAATGATTCATTAATGAAATGGTCCTATTTTATTGTCTCTTGTAATAGTAAACATAATTTTCCATCTTTTAAATTAAGACGGAAAGCCTTGGAGGAATCTCTCAAGATGCTGATATTTTGCCGCACGACTCTAGTCTAATCAAGGCTTCTATAGCTTAGCCTTACTGGACATCTCGTTTTTAAATCTTCCTCCGGCACACCAAGAAACAGAGTTAACTGCACTGAGATATTGGTATTACTTTATTAAACCAGAACAGCAAAGAGACTGTGCAAGTCTGTGGTGAATTTTTGCTGTAGCTGCAGCTTAAGGTCCCCATAATTACATGTTGTTGGTCTCTCCTAAGAGTTTAGAGTTAGGGTTAACAGGAAAATGTGCCCTAACAGGAAAATGTTGCCCCAGGCCACAAAACTGCTGGTGGTTACTGCATGGTTTAGCCAGACTGGTTCCCACTGTTTACCTGGCATGGACATTCTGCAGAAATCACAGGCTATCTGAACAGCTCTGTCTTATACTCTGACGTAGACAATCAGTCATTCATAGCATCGTCATGATGACTGCCCCATTCTCTCGCTCTCTCTCTGTGTGGTTTGTCATTCCCTCATACACTCGCCAGCTATCTTGAATTTCTTCAATGTTTATTCAGTGTTCAAAAGTTTCAAGTTCCGTTATTTATTATGGACTGGTGAAATTGCCCATAGGTGAACCGCTGGGTCCCTGATTAGGAGCAAAAAAGGATTTACTCCATAGATTATGACATTAAGATAAAGAAAAGATGTCCCTGAAAACCACTATTGAGTTACGAATAAATGATTTGCTCCTTCATGTGGTTTCGGTAAGGTTTTGGCCTGTATCTCAGTAATTATTCTCCAACTGTGTCCTCCCTTACAATCAAATCAAGGGCCCTATGGGGTTCTCAGTTGGATGATTTCCACTCCCTGTTGAGTCCACTTCATTCTGTAGATCTGTTGCTCTCTATGGGTCAAAACAGGACATACAGTACCTTACTAGTTCTCCAGGTATATATATCTTAGCACTGTTTACAGTACGTCTCTTTCTGTCTATTGTTCTCTTCACTTGTTCTCTTCACTAACTTCACAGACAGCATACAGTACAGCCTGGGTGGCTGCCTAAGCATGTGTGGTTTGGTCAACTCCTCATGGGCACAGCACAACTAGACTTGAGACAAGCACATAGAGTAGTGCTATTGATAGACAATATGAGGTTACTCATGAAGTAAGACCTGAATGTTTTCGCTAAATCTGCTGTGTCTCCAAGGAAAATGGTTTGGAAGTTAACACACTGTTAATACACTGTTAACACACTGTTTGGAAACTGTTTTGAAGTAACTATGACAGAGAACAGTTCAGGCTGAAACCCTATTTACTAAAAGAAAACTTAACTTAAACTTGTACAACTGAGCACAAGTGAATAAAATGAGCTGTTTGTCTGAGCAGCTTTACTGTGTTAGGATAACAGGACTGAGTAGAACGAGTAGGAGAGGGGGAGCGTGAGAGAGAATGAGAGCGAGAATGAGAGTTTGGGAGGGAGAGAGTGTAAGAGCGCTTGGGGGCTCTGCATGTGAGGAGAGTAGGTTTACGTGGCAAGTGTTACGCACGGACCGGGGGTGTGTGCGCAGCCATGCTGGCTTTATCTGAGCTGGGGGGCTCAGGGGCATATAGGGAGTGGAATTGTATGTGACGGGTGGTAGGGTGGGGTGGGAGGAGTATCAGGGGGAGTATCGGGGTGTGTGTGTGAAAGGTCAAGGGGCGCACGGGTAAGAGGCCAGCTAGCCGTGTGTGTGTGTGTGCGCGTGTGTGTATGTGTGTACGAAGGTGTGTGTGTGTGAAGGGGAACTGACAAAGAGTTCCTGCACAAGGCTAAAATCTCTATGACGAATGTGTGCTTCTCTACCACATAAACAACTGTGGGCTGTTTCAGCAATCACACTCCCCTTACTTGATAAGCCATTGCATACTGAGCTTTTTGACTCATGCTGCCTCCCAGACACAGGACTTTTATTGTACATGCTGCAAGTCCAATACCATCTGAAAGATTGAATTAACTGAATCTCACTCGAGTGAAACTACCATTTTTAAAATGACATTTTTGCGGGTTAGACAATGCGAGGCAAACATTTGCACCATTCTTATGTTTTTCTATAAAGATACTGTATGGATATTTGGCTGAACTAACTCTAAAATACACACAGCAGTAGCAGAACTGCATTATAAACAGGCAAGTCTCTTAAACCACAAAGTCTGTGTGTGCACTGAAAGTTTGTGACTTTTTGCCGAAGTAGCTAACACCATCATGAGTTCTAGAGCCAAGCCAGTGACCATTGTCACCTCTGCCTCAACAAGGAACCAACCCCTCCTAAGCCTGTAGGCAGCTAGCTGGAGCACTTGTGAAAAGCAATCGAGTCTTCATCTCATAATACCCAGTGTGTGCCAGAAAATACATGTTAGGAAACCAACAGACACAAAATAAGACAAAGGGGCTGCCTGATGATTTTCAATGCTAAACAGCTGTTGAGTGTCAATATGTGGCAAGAACACATGACACTCCAGTTGTCTGATGAATCAATAACAATCAATAAAGACTTTATAACGTAGATGCAATCTGCAAATTGTATATTGAGACGTTTATGTTGGAGTCAATAGATTGTTTGCCAATGCTGCTTTGAGATCCTTTGAATGTTTGAGTTTTGTGTTTCTCAACTCGTGCTGTGGTACAAGAACATTCATAACTGTTCTATAACACCTCAAATTAATGTCACTTTATTGAAGGTTTCTGTGCACACTCTATAAGGGCATTTGACATGGTTATGATGCCCATCATTCCATTTAATGTAATAATGTGACACAGATGTTGGTAAATTACATAACACCCTGTTTATATCATCTGGTATGTATAGATTGCTAAATAGCATGTAATAACATATGACATTAGTTGTCATTCAGGCTCTGTTATAGCAGCTGTTATTAACAGTTGACATTAAAGCATATGTCAACAGGATCAACAGTCATCTATAACACCCGTTATAACTAGTTTTATAACATCTTATGCCATTACTCATAACAATATAAAACTCCTTATGTCACTTTATGACTAATGTTATGTGTTATAGCTGTTATAAGGGCTTTATGAATGCATACATAAGGACACCTACAATCGTGTTACTACATAGGTTTATGTCCTTATACAATGTCTGATTTTGAATATGAGCTGCTCAATATGGTTAGAACCCCATGTGCAGTTTATTTCCCTTTATGCAGGGTTTTATTTATTTGTTGTCTGACGGTACACATTCCACATCCTTTTTAGAGATAGTTTTAACAAAGTGACTCAGTGAAAGCATCTGTAAACTGCATTGAACAACCGCTCAGTATCCCCTTCTTATCCACCCACACAACTGCAGCTGGCGGTCCAAAGACCAGATTGAGATCTACTCCATCTCTCTGCTAAATCAGCTTCAGTGAAATCAAAAGGTCCTCATCATGCCAGTGTCACACCAGCCCCCCCTCTAACCAGACCCAGAGTAAGATCAGGAACCCCGACAACAAAGGAGGATAAATCCTCTGACCCAAACCAACAGCCTTCCCAATTCCCAACCTCCCCTGTTTCCTCCCCAAGATGCATTCTTGCAACGCTCCCAACTTTCGTCCTGTTTTGGACAGGACCAATAATGGGATTGGGAAGGAGGGAGAGCAGGGCTGGGAGCAGGAAGTGCAAGTATAAATCTGAGTGAGGTGAGATGTAAACAGAGAGTGTCTAACAGGGCTATTTCAAAAGTCTGGTGTCAAATATAAAATTTGAAGGGTTATAGATACAGTGCATTGCGAAAGTATGGTACTTTGGTACCTTTTGCCACATTTCAGGCTTCAAACATAAAGATATAGATATACAAACAAAGATATAAAACTGTATTTTTTTGTGAAGAATCAACAACAAGTGGGACACAATCATGAAGTGGAACGACATTTATTGGATATTTCAAACTTTTTTAACAAATCAAAAACTAAAAAATTGGGCGTGCAAAATTATTCAGCCCCTTTACTTTCAGTGCAGCAAACTCTCTCCAGAAGTTCAGTGAGGATCTCTGAATGATCCAATGTTGACCTAAATGACTAATGATGATAAATACAATCCACCTGTGTGTAATCAAGTCTCCGTATAAATCCACCTGCACTGTGATAGTCTCAGAGATCCGTTAAAAGCGCAGAGAGCATAATGAAGAACAAGGAACACACCAGGCAGGTCCGAGATACTGTTGTGAAGAAGTTTAAAGCCGGATTTGGATACAAAAAGATTTCCCAAGCTTTAAACATCCCAAGGAGCACTGTGCAAGCGATAATATTGAAATGGAAGGAGTATCAGACCACTGCAAATCTACCAAGACCTGGCCGTCCCTCTACACTTTCAGCTCATACAAGGAGAAGACTGATTAGAGATGCCGCCAAGAGGCCCATGATCACTCTGGATGAACTGCAGAGATCTACAGCTGAGGTGGGAGACTCTGTCCATAGGACAACAATCAGTCGTATATTGCACAAATCTGGCCTTCATGGAAGAGTGGCAAGAAGAAAGCCATTTCTTAAAGATATCCATAAAAAGTGTAGTTTAAAGTTTGCCACAAGCCACCTGGGAGACACACCAAACATGTGGAAGAAGGTGCTCTGGTCAGATGAAACCAAAATTGAACTTTTTGGCAACAATGCAAAACGTTATGTTTGACGTAAAAGCAACACAGCTCATCACCCTGAACACACCATCCCCACTGTCAAACATGGTGGTGGCAGCATCATGGTTTGGGCCTGCTTTTCTTCAGCAGGGACAGGGAAGATGGTTAAAATTGATGGGAAGATGAATGGAGCCAAATACAGGACCATTCTGGAAGTAAACCTGATGTAGTCTGCAAAAGACCTGAGACTGGGACGGAGATTTGTCTTCCAACAAGACAATGATCCAAAACATAAAGCAAAATCTACAATGGAATGGTTCAAAAATAAACATATCCAAGTGTTAGAATGGCCAAGTCAAAGTCCAGACCTGAATCCAATCGAGAATCTGTGGAAAGAACTGAAAACTGCTGTTCACAAATGCTCTCCATCCAACCTCACTGAGCTCGAGCTGTTTTGCAAGGAGGAATGGGAAAATTTCAGTCTCTCGATGTGCAAAACTGATAGAGACATACCCCAAGCGACTTACAGCTGTAATCGCAGCAAAAGGTGGCGCTACAAAGTATTAACTTAAGGGGGCTGAATAATTTTGCACGCCCAATTTTTCAGTGTTTGATTTGTTAAAAAAGTTTGAAATATCCTATAAATGTCGTTCCACTTCATGATTGTGTCCTACTTGTTGTTGATTCTTCACAAAAAAATACAGTTTTATATCTTTTATGTTTGAAGCCTGAAATGTGGCAAAAGGTCGCAAAGTTCAAAGGGGCCGAATACTTTCACAATGCACTGTATGTGCTGTGTATATGGGGCGATGCCCGCAGGCATCCTAGGAGGCAGGCAGGCACACACGCACGTAAACACAGTAGTCTAGACACTAAAGTTGTTGATATTCTGAGATTCCAGGAAGGGTGGGGGAACTGATATCAATCATATGTGCTAAAAGCAGGATTTCTCTCCTAACAGGCTCAGTTTGTTAACACTATTGTGGCCACTACTTGAAGCACACTAACCCATCCTCCTCCAATCGATCAAATTGATTTAATCTACTGCATCTAATTTAATGCCCTCAGATGATGGAGTTGGAATACATAACTACTGTAAATCACATGTGCTTACTAAAGCTACAGAGTTTGGAGACAGAGTAGAAGGAAGTATTATGGTATGAAGCATATTTCACCCAACATACAATTTCATATTAATCTACATTTCTCTTTGTGGAATGTTACACAGGTTAGAGTTAAAAAATAATTTCATTGGTATCCAGATGAAGACCTTATTTTAGCTCTACCCTACAACGTCTTAGGCTTTCCCTCCTAATATTTCTCACCTTAGTGACCCTTGTTCTAGCCTGTTCTTCCTGCTGATGCAAAACATTTCATTTCCTGAAAGGGGCTGAAATATTAGATTTTGTTTTTGGGACCTACTGAGTGTGTTGACACAGTCTTTACTCATTCGCATAGCGCACACCCTCCCTGCCCAACAAGAGAAGCAGCACGTTTCAAAAACATCACTTCACGTCGTTTTGCGTCGATTCCTGTTTTATCAGATCACACCCTGTTGAGTTTTTTAAATATCTATTTTTATTTTTAATTAATTTGTTAGGCCCGAGGGGGTGTAGTATATGGCTAACATACCACAGCTAAGGGCTGTTCTTAAGCACGACACAATGCGGAGTGCCTGCATACAGCCCTTAGCCGTGGTATATTGACCATATATCACCAACCCCATAAGTGCCTTATTGCTATTATAGACTGTTTACCAATGTAATTACAGCAGTAAAAATAACTTTTGTCATACCCGTGGCACACGGTCTGAAATACAACGGCTGTCAGCCAATCAGCATTCAGGGCTCGAACCACCCAGTTTATATATAGATATACACTTTTAGTCGGAAGTTTACATACACTTAGGTTGGAGTCATTAAAATTTGTTTTTTTTCAACCACTCCACAAATTTCTTGTTAAGAAACTAGTTTTGGCAAGTCGGTTAGGACATCTACTTTGTGCATGACACAAGTCATTTTTCCAACAATTGTTGTACAGACAGATTATTTCACTTATAATTCACTGTATCACAATTCCAGTTGTTCAGAAGTTTATATACACTAAGTTTACTGTGCCTTTAAACAGCTTGTGGAATTCCAGAAAAAGATGTCATGGCTTTAGAAGCTTCTGATAGGCTAATTGACATGATTTGAGTCAATTGGAGATGTACCTTTGGGATGTATTTCAAGGCGACATCATGGGAACATCAAAAGAAATCAGCAAAGACCTCAGAAAAAAATGTAGACCTCCACAAGTCTGCTTCATCCTTGGGAGCAATTTCCAAATGCCTGAAGGTACCACGTTCATCTGTACAAAAAATAGTACGCAAGTATAAACATCATAGGACCACGCAGCCGTCATACCGCTCAGGAAGGAAACACGTTCTGTCTCCTAGAGATTAACGTACTTTGGTGTGAAATGTGCAAATCAATCCCAGAACAATAGCAAAGGAAGAAGATGCAGGAGGAAACAGGTAGAAAAGTATTTTATATTTAGAGTAAAACGAGTCCTATATCGACATAACCTGAAAGGCCGCTCAGCGAGGAAGAAGCCACTGCTCCAAAACCACAAATCAAAAACCACAAAAAAACCACAAAACAAAAACCACAAAAAGCCAGACTACGGTTTGCAACTGCAAATGGGGTCAAAGATCGTACTTTTTGGAAAAATGTCTGTTTGGTCATAATGACCATTGTTACGTTTGGAGGAAAAAGGGGGAGGCTTGCAAGCTGAAGAACACCATCCCATCCGTGAAGCACGGGGGTGGCCACATCATGTTGTGAGGGTGCTTTGCTGCAGGAGGGACTAGTGCACTTCAAAAAATAGATGGTATCATGAGGTAGGAAAATTATGTGGATATATTTAAGCAACATCTCAAGACATCAGTTAAAGCTTGGTCGCAAATGGTTCTTCCAAATGGACAATGACCCGAAGCAGACTTCCAAGGTTGTGGCAAAATGGCTTAAGGACAACAAAGTCAAAGTATTGGAGTGGCCATGACAAAGCCCTGACCTCAGTCCTAAAGAGAAATTGTGGGCAGAACTGAAAAAGCATGTGCGAGCAAGGAGGCCTACAAACCTCACTCAGTTACACCAGCTCTGTCAGGAGGAATGGGCCAAATTCACCCAATTTGTTGTGGGAAGCTTGTGGAAGCCTACATATTTGACCCAAGTTAAACTATTTAAAGGCAATGCTACCATATACTAATTGAGTGTATGTAAACTTCTGACCCACTGGGAATGTGATGAAAGAAATAAAAGCTGAAATAAATCATTCTCTCAACTATTATTCTGACATTTCACATTCTTAAAATAAAGTGGTGATCTTAACTGACTAAGACGGAGAATTTTACTAGGATTAAATGTCAAGAATTGTGAAAAACTGAGTTTAGATGTAGTTGGCTAAGGTGTATGTAAACTTCCGACTTCAACTGTATATAGATTTTATTTTTTTATTTAACCTTTTATTTGTTGTCTGGTAGGCTTTTGAGAACAATTTCTCATTCACAATTGCGACCTGGCCAAGATAAAGCAAAGCAGTGTGACACAAACTGTCATGCCCTGACCTTAGAGAGCCGTTTTATTTCTCTATTTGATTAGGTCAGGGTGTGATGTGGGGTGGGCAGCTGTCTATCTTTGTCTCTGATTGGGAACCATACTTAGGTAGCCCTTTTCCCTCCTTTCTTTGTGGGAAGTTAACTTTGTTTGTGGCACATAGCCCTTAAGCTTCACGGTTGTTTTGTATTGTTTTTGTCGGCGTCATTTCTAAATAAAAGGAATATGTACGCTTACCACGCTGTGCTTTGGTCCTCTTCATTCGATGGCCGTGACACAAACAACAACACAGAGTTACACATGGAATAAACAAACACAGTCAATAACACAATAGGAAAAAGTCTATACATTGTGTGCAAATGAGGTAAGATAAGGGAGGTAATAAATAGGCCATAGTGATTAAATAATTACAATTTAGCAATTAAACACTGGAGTGATAAATGTGCAGAAGATGAATGTGCAGGTAGAGATACTGGGGTGCAAAGGAGCAAAGAAAAATAATAACAGTATGGGGATGAGGTAGTTGGATGGGCTATTTACAGATGGGCTATGGACAGGTGCAGTGATCTTTGAGCTGCTCTGACAGCTGGTGCTTAAAGTTAGTGAGGGTGATATGAGTCTCCAGCTTCAGTGATTTTTGCAATTAGTTCCAGTCATTGACAGCAGAGAACTGGAAGGAAAGGCGGCCAAAAGAGGAATTGGCTTTGGGGGTGACCAGTGAAATATACCTGCTGGAGCGCGTGCTACGGGTGGGTGCTTCTATGGTGACCAGTAAGCTGAGATAAGGCGGGGCTTTACCTAGCAAAGACTTTTATAGATGACCTGGAGCCAGTGGGTTTGGCGACAAATATGAAGCGAGGGCCAGCCAACGAGAGCATACAGGTCGCAGTGGTGGTAGTATATGGGGATTTGGTGACAAAACAGATGGCACTGTGATAGACTGCATCACATTTGCTGAGTAGAGTGTTGGAGGCTATTTTGTAAATGAAGTCGAGGATCGGTAGGATAGTCAGTTTTACGAGGGTATGTTTGGCAGCTGGATGCTTTGTTACGAAATAGGAAGCCGATTTCTAGATTTAATTTAGGATTGGAGATGCTTAATGTGAGTCTGGAAGGAGAGTTTACAGTATAACCAGGCAATAACCCTCCGATTTGACACACTGAACTCAGTGTGGGCAGTCATTTGAGAAACCAAGGCTGTTGAGTCTGCCAATAAGAATGTGGTGATTGACAGAGTCAAAAGCCTTGGCCAGGTCTATGAATACAGCTGCACAGTATTTTATCTTATTGATGGGGGTTATGATATCTTTTAGGACCTTGAGTGTGGCTGAGGTGCACCCATGACCAGCTTGGAAACAGGATTGCATGGCGGAGAAGGTACGTTGGGATTTGAAATGGTCGGTGATCTGTTTGTTAACTTGGCTTTCGAAGACCTTAGAAAGGCAGGGTAGGATAGATATGGGTCTAGAGTGTCAACCCCTTTGAAGAGGGGGATGACCGCGGCAGCTTTCCAATCTTTTTGGATCTCAGACGATACGAACGAGAGGTCCAGATTGTCTAGTCCTGCTGATTTGTAGGGGTCCAGATTTTGGAGCTCTTTCAGAACATCAGCTATCTGGATTTGGGTGAAGGAGAAATAGGGGAGGATTGGGCAGGTTGCTGTGGGGGGTGCAGTTATGTTGACCAGGGTAGGGGTTGCCAGGTGGAAAGCCTGGCCAGCCGTAGAAAAATGCTTTTTGAAATTCTCAATTATCGTGGATTTATCGGTGTTGACAGTGTTTCTTATTTACCATGGACTTTACAGTGTCCCAGAACGTTTTTGAGTTTGTGGTGCAGGATGCAAATTTCTGTTTGAAAAAGCTAGCCTTTGCTTTCCTTACTGCCTGTGTATATTGGTTCCTAACTTCCCTGAAAAGTTGCATATCGCGGGGGCTATTCGGTGCTAATGCAGTACGCCACAGGATGTTTTTGTGCTGGTCAAGGGCAATCAGGTCTGAAGTGAACCATGGGCTATATCTGTTCCTGGTTCTACATTTTTTTAATGGGGCATGCTTATTTAAGATTGTGAGGATAGCACGTTTAAAGAATAACCAGGCATCTTCTACTGACGGAATGAGGTCAGTATCCTTCCAGGATACCTGGGCCAGGTTGATTAGAAAGGCCTGCTCACTGAAGTGTTTTAGGGAGCGTTTGACAGTGATGAGGGGTGGTCGTTTGACCACAGACCTATAACGGACGCTAGGAATGAGGCAGTGATCGCTGAGATCCTGGTTGAAGACAGCAAAGGTGAATTTGGAGTGCAAGTTGGTTAGAATGATATATATGAGGGTGCCTGTGTTTACGAATTTGGGGTTGTACCTGGTAGGTTCATTGATAATTTGTGTGAGATTAAAGGCATCAAGCTTAGATTGTAGGATGGCCGGGGTGTTAAGCATGTCCCAGTTTAGGTCACCTAACAGCACGAGCTCTGAAGATAGATGGGGGCAATCAATTCACATATGGTGTCCAGGGCACAGCTGGGGTCAGAAAGTGGTCTATAGCAAGCGGCAACGGTGAGAGACTTGTTTCTGGAAAGGTGGATTTTTAAAAGTAGAAGCTCAATTTGTTCGGGCACAGACCTGGATAGTAAGACAGAACTCTGCAGGCTATCTCTGCAGTAGATTGAAACTCTGCCCCCTTTGGCAGTTCTATCTTGTCGGAAAATGTTATAGTTAGGGATGGAAATTTCAGGGTGGCCTTCCTAAGCCAGGATTCAGACATGACTTGGACATCTGGGTTGGCACAGTGTGCTAAAGCAGTGAATAAAACAAACTCAGAGAGGAGGCTTCTAATGTTAACATGCATGAAACCAAGGCTTTTACGGTTACAGAAGTCAACAAATGAGAGCGCCTGGGGAATGGGAGTAGAGCTAGGCACTGCAGGGCCTGGATTAACCTCTACATCACCAGAGGAGCAGAGAAGGAGTAGGGTAAGGGTATGGCTAACGGCTGTAAGACTGGTCATCTAGTACGTACGGAACAGAGAGTAAAAGGAGCAGGATTCTGGGTGCGGTAGAATAGATTCAATGCATAATGTACAGACAAAGGTATGGTAGGATGGGAGTACAGTGGAGGTAAACCTAGGCATTGAGTGACGATGAGAGAGGTATTGTCTCTAGAGACATCAATTAAACCAGGTGAGGTCACCGCATGGGTGGGAGGTGGGACAAGAGGGTTAGCTGAGGCGTATTGAGCAGGGCCGGAGGCTCTACAGTGAAATACGACAACAATCACTAACCAAAACAGCAATGGACAAGGCATATTCACATTAGAGAGAGGCATGCATAGCCGAGTGATCATAGGGTCCAGTGAGTAGCTGGGCGGGCTGGAGACACGGCGATTCAGGCAACTAACGGGCGTAGAAGATATATATAGATCTATATATACAGTGCCTTGCAAAAGTATTCATCCCCTTGGTGTTTTCCCTATTTTTTTTGCATTACAACCTGTAATTTTAAATGGATTTTTATTTGGATTTCATGTAATGGACATACACAAAATAGTCCAAAAGGTGAAGTGAAATGAAAAAAATAACCTGTTTCATTTTTTTTAAATATAAAATAAAAACGGAAAAGTGGTGTGTGCATATGTATTCACCCCCTTTGCTATGAAGCCCCTAAATAACATGTATTGCAACCAATTACCTTCGGAAGTCACATAATTAGTTAAATAAAGTCAACCTGTGTGCAATCTAAGTGTCACATGATCTCAGTATATATACATCTGTTCTGAAAGGTCCCAGAGTCTGCAATACCACTAAGCAAGGGGCAACACCAAGCAAGCGGCACCATGAAGACCAAGGAGCTCTCCAAACAGGTCAGGAATGAAGTGGAGAAGTAAAGATCAGGGATGGGTTATAAAAAGTATCCCAATCTGAACATCACAAGGAGCGCCATTTAAATCCATTATTAAAAAATGTAAAGAATAGGGACCACAACAAATCTGCCAAGAGAGGGCCACCCACCAAAACTCACAGACCAGGCAAGGAGGACATTAATCAGAGAGGCAACAAAGAGACCAAAGATAACCCTGAAGGAGTTGCAAAGCTCCACAGCAGAGATTTGAGGAGTATCTGTCCATAGGGACCACTTTAAGGGTACACTCCACAGAGCTGGGCTTTATGGAAGAAAAAAAAATCTAACGTGTTTGGTGTTCGCCAAAAGGCAAGTGGGACACTCCTCAAACATATTGAAGAAGGTACTCTGATCAGATGAGACTAAAATTGATATTTTTGGCCATCAAGAAAAACGCTATGTCTGGCGTAAACCAAACACCTCTCATCACCCCGAGATAACCATCCCCACAGTGAAGCATGGGGGTGGCAGAATGGAAGGAATGATGGATGGTGCTAAATACAGGGAAATTCTTGAAGGAAACCTGTTTGTCTCCCAGAGATTTGAGACTGGGACAGAGGTTCACCTTCCAGCAGAACAATGACCCTAAGCATACTGCTAAAGCAACACTCAAGCGGTTTAAGGGGAAACGTTTAAATGTCTTGGAATGGCCTAGTCAAAGCCCAGACCTCAATCCAATTGAGGTATGTGGTATGACTTAAAGATTGATGTACACCAGCGGAACACATCCAACTTGAAGGAGCTGGAGCAGTTTTCCCTTGAAGAATGGGCAAAAATCCTAGTGGCTATATGTGCCAAGCTTATAGAGACATACCCCAAGAGACTTGCAGCTGTAATTGCTGCAAAAGGTGGCTCTACAAAATATTGACCTTGGGGGGGTGAATAGGTATGCATGCTCAAGTTTTCTACTTTTTGGTTTCACAAGAAAAAATATTTTGCATCTTCAAAGTGGTAGGCATGTTGTGTAAATCAAATGATACAAACCCTGCAAAAATCTATTTTAATTACAGGTTGTAAGGCAACAAAATAGGAAAAATGCCAAGGGGGGTGAATACTTTCACAAGCCACTGTATATATTCACCAGGAAATGACATCATGAACTTGTTTCTATTTTCTTTTTTACAATATGGTGTCCAAACATTTTAAGAGATGGGATTAATCTTCCTCTGTCTTCCACCATCCTTTTTACAATTCCCGACAGGTTATTAAAATGCCTTGAGTGATCTGCACTCAAATTTTAACTAATATTAACTTTCCAATGCTTCTGCGCCCAACCTCGCGGTGAGAAAATAACTGTGTGAATAATGAAAAAGCAATGGAAACCACAAAAGGAACCACACTGGTTCAACTTCACTCATTGGCAGGTTTAGTATTTTGAATGCTATTGAAGCTGAACTCATCCGGTTGATTTATTAGTGTTTTGATGTTTCTGCTAGAATGTGAATATAATCCTAATTTACGGAAATGTTCATCTTTAGTCTGGCAGCTGTCATCAGGTCCTCTCTTTTATACTGGCAGCTTAATCCAAGCAGTATCAATCACTTCTTATCTAATCTTCTTTATTGGACTGGAATCATGCTACACTATTTTCCATTGTCTGAGATAGAGCTCTCTTTACAATGTTCCAGACACTGAGTTTACCACAGGTTGAATAATCTATTAATTTAGACGCATTTGGCTTCATCTAGTTTAACATTTTGTTTGGTATACATTTCTCTTATGTGG
Source organism: Oncorhynchus mykiss (assembly GCF_013265735.2). Lineage (NCBI taxonomy): Eukaryota > Metazoa > Chordata > Actinopteri > Salmoniformes > Salmonidae > Oncorhynchus > Oncorhynchus mykiss. The sequence continues at coordinate 73,764,868 of NC_048565.1, forward strand.
GACAGGAACTCCACTATTTCATTTATTTTTCACTAAATACTGTAATTGATTTCATCTAAGAGAGAAACAGTATATTGACAATGTTATTGCATTTTCTTTGTATCCTCTGTTTTAGTATCCATATACTTGAATTGTCTGTTAGCAGTTAAACTACACGTCTGTTTACTCAGGCAAGCCTTGAAGCAGCTTGGAGTTTAGGCCAAAGGATATCCTGGTTTTTCATCCAGATAACGTAGTATGTGCTGTATACTGTCTTGTTACTCTATGTGATCTGTGAATCACTTCTCTCCTCTTTTTATGACACTTTATTTATTTTATGGAACTCTGTGAATAGTCTGAGCTGTCAGTAATGTGTGAACTCCATCTCAGCAGTCTCTGATTCTAGGGTACAGCGGACATGTTAGTTCTGCTCCTAAACGGGGTTCTCTGCAGCTGGAGATGTTTTGGAGTGTTTTTAAGATTCAGTGTACGGTGGTATGTGGGTCAATTTGTTAGGAAGATTTTATTTCCTGTTTTGAAGTCATGCAACAGGTGCTTCGTTTTTGAAAATGAGAATTATCTCCAATGATCTTTCCTTTTGAAGTTTAGGTTATTATATTTTTTACAATACCTGTCTGTGCATATTAAGTGTGCTTTAGTCTTTGGTACAATCCTCTGGTTCAAACTTGCTTTATGGTATGATATTTATAAAATAAACACCAATGCCATGCAATGCAACAGGGACTGCACAGTTTGTGTAAAAGCCAGATATATGAAATAAACCCCTGCAAAACTGCCATCACAGTGTAAGAGCAACCTCATCTATAATAGTGACACATTCTTGGATGTTTGAAGTGATAAATTTATGGTCTTGTTGAACAACATTGTCAAAATGAAGTCATTTCTGGTGCTTAGATGGTTAACCCAGAGAGGGCAGGAAAGAAGCTTTCCATTGGCTATGCTGAATGAAAGTCCTGTGTTCTAGTGTTTCATAGCAGCTGAGGCCTGGCCTCCTGAGCTCAACTCCAGCCCACTCATCTGGTTCTATTTAAGGCCTCTGGTGTCGACTCTTATGATTGGCGTACACAACCCCCCTACTCTTCCTCCAGCCCCAACGAGGAGGAGAAGGAGGCTTTTTAGCAGTGTTTATTTTCCAGGGGAAACCGTTCCTCTATCCCACTACACTGTCCCATCTATAAACTGCTGCTGCTCCTGCTCTGTCTCGCTATTGCTCTCCTCTCTTTCTCCTCTCTCTTTCTCTAACTAAACCCATCTATTCCTATTTTTTTATCTCAAGTTTGGACAATGGATGAGGCCCCCCAACATCATAGAATGGATTCTCTTCAGCTAACTGCTTGATGTTTTTGGGGGGACTTTTAGTTTTCTTTTTAGACTCTCCACTGCCCCTGGTTTTGGGCTGGTGGGGGATCCAGCTATATGGCCAGACTCTTGGGAAGATGCACTGAGCCCAGCGTGTGTTCCCATTGGCTAAGGTCTACTGACAAATTGGCCTATGGCACAGCGGGTGCCCGGCAGTCGCTCTCGCGGACCCATGCCCGGGAGTTGGCTGACAGCTTGTTTTTTCCCATCAACCCCAGGCTTGGATGGTGCGGATCCTATGCTACTGGAGCAGTACATGGTGGTGGCCAACTATGAGAAGCAGGAGCCAGCGGAAATCAGCCTGCAGGCCGGCGAACTGGTGGACGTCATCGATAAGAGCGAGAGCGGTGAGTTACCAACTTACACATGCATATGCATACACATGCACGCACTCACACACAGAGATGCACATGCATGCACACTTTCCGGCCAGCATCAACATGAGCACTTCCATTTTCACCTCTCAGTCTGGGTTTCCTGTCTTTCCCTCATCCTGATAGTTTCCCTCATGTTACCTCCTCTCCCTATCTTTCCCTCTCTCTCCCCTCCCTCTTTGTCCACAGCCTTCCAACTGTGCCTTAGCCCCATCTGGAGGCTTGCTTTGGCCTGCAGAGAGGCCTGTTTTTTTTCTCTCTTTGTTGGTTTAGGCTGGGGGCCAGAATGTTGCCTTTTGTAGGGGGAACGTCTCTCAGACTTCTTTATTAATTATCCAGCTCACTTTAATGGAAAGACATATGCCAGCTGCACAGAGTCCTGAGTCAGCTGTTTAACCTCTAAAAATTGAGTGCTAGGAGTGCTAAACCCTGCACGCACAGCCCTTAAGATCTTCAAAAAGAACTGAAAACGATTTTCATCTAGCCCTTGTTATGAGATTCATTCAATTTGGCTTTTTTCTGTAAGTGTATTTCACAATGAGGTGTGGTGGAAGTTCGCAGAGCTGCCTCTTGACTATTATGCATATTAGGCCCTCCAGAAGAAACAAAGACATGATGTACTCTTTATAAAGTGGCCTTACTTGATGATGGCCTTGCCTTACTTGAGGATGGCCTTGCCTTACTTGAGGATGGCCTTGCCTTACTTGAGGATGGCCTTGCCTTACTTGAGGATGGCCTTGCCTTACTTGAGGATGGCCTTGCCTTACTTGAGGATGGCCTTGCCTTACTTGATGATGGCCTTGCCTTACTTGAGGATGGCCTTGCCTTACTTGAGGATGGCCTTGCCTTACTTGAGGATGGCCTTGCCTTACTTGAGGATGGCCTTGCCTTACTTGAGGATGGCCTTGCCTTACTTGAGGATGGCCTTGCCTTACTTGAGGATGGCCTTGCCTTACTTGAGGATGGCTTTGCCTTACTTGAGGATGGCCTTGTCTTTCTTGAGGATGGCCTCACTTGATGATGGTCTTACTTGATATGATGTCAATGTTTACTTTTGCCGCTACACTTTGACGCAGTTAAGGCTTCTCACAAACCCTTGCACTATAACATCAAAGCACATCTCACCAATTAACTGAACCAGTTTTAGCTGATGCAGCATAAGGAAACCTGTAGTTTTACTGTCCCTTCAGCAGAATGAAATGAGAGGTTTTGTCATGTCCATCTCATGAGCCTCTAGAGAGAGAGAGACAGGCTCAGTAACAGAGGTTGACATCCTGGCTTTAATGGTGTGCCCAGACAGTAAAGCACTAATGGGACTCATGTGTTCTTCAGAGGGGAGGAGAAACGGGGATCAGAAAGCAATTGGTTTCACATTGGGTGTGAGTGAAACCCCATGCCATAGAGGCCTAAAGGAATAGAGTCAATTGGCTGCTTTGAAGTGTCTGTACCCACCCTTTGAGTTCCTCCATTTATTTTCCTGCCTTGGTCCAGTTGGATTTGAGCCCACTAGGGAGTCACTTTGAGGCAGATTTCCAAACACCTTGAAGTCCTTTTGCTCAAGGCCTTGACCTGAGTCCTTTCCTCCATAATTAGCATGGACCTTGATGGATGGTGCTGGAGACTGGCTGCAGTACATTTTGATGACTACAGGGTAAATGTGTCACTGGTTAGGGAGTTCATCCACCTGCAGGTCTAACTGAATCACTGTTTGATTCATAGGAACACAACCAATAGTGTATAGACAGTATTTGACATAAAGGACTCAAAGCACTGTAGGCTAGGGACTCCCAAGTATTAGAGGTAGCTAAAGCCAATCCACTCAGCGCACTGTGTTCAACAAAATGGTTAGCATTAGCTGAAGCCTATTTTGTTATACAGAATGTTTAGCGTTAGCTAAAGCCTGTAGTGTTCATCAAAACCGTTAGCATTTGCTGAAGCCTGTTGTGTTCAACAGAATGGTTTGCATTAGCTAAAGCCTTGACACCTCCTGGACAGCATAGGCTAAGCTGCAATGTGGGTGACATCATTCCTCAGCCCTGTGCCAATGCTAACAGTTCCAGGTGTGCGTAAAAGAGTCCATTTAGTTTATTATCCATTTCTCACAGAATAAGTTAATCTAAAGTCTCAGACTTTCAGTGGTGAACAAGTTAGTTATATGCTCTTTATGAACCCAAAGCTGCTAAAAGGTCTCCATACGTCTCTGTGGAATGATGTCAAAAAGGTTCTGCAGGTCTTTAGAGGCTTGTACATTTCTTAAAGGGTGTTTACCATTCCTCTTCTACAGAGCGCTATCATGAATAAGATGGCTTGGAATGTAATTTGTCCTTATGTCTGTGTAGTGTATGCATGGCGTAAGTGCAATTATATTGTGCTTTACTTATTACCATGTTGGTTCTCAAATTTGAACATAGAAAGCACTTTGGTAAGTAACTCTATGTACCTTCATTGTACAAGGTAAATTTAACTGTGAATTTCACTGCTACCGTATCCAAGGTTAATGCCATTGTAATGCAAAGGATTGCCCACTACACTAAAGGGAAGGCATGTTTTCTTACATTGGATTATATAATATATTTCTGACAGGGGCTTTGAATCTAGGTCAGTTCATATATGCAAGCTCCGGTTTATCAGTGTTCCATGTCCCTTTACCAGGACAAGTCAGTATTTTCCATTGCAATGGTTTGTTGATACTGTACTGCTTTTGGCCTCCGGTCGCTGTCATGGTTAATAATGATTCATGTTTTCATGAGAGGGTGTTCCTTGTTATTAGATCAGGTACCAGAGGGGTATACTACAAAGCAAGATCAATGACTTAACTAGCTAACTTATTCTGAAATATTCTGAAATAACTTTACATTTTTTAGAAAGATATGCTTGAAATTGACTCAACAACCAAAACAACATATCTAGCTGGCTAAATCATTGATCCTGGTTTGTACTATACTCCTCTGGTTAATCAACATAGCTCAGAATGGCAATGTGTGTTGTGGACGCACTCAGCTCTGATTTTATTTTTCTTCTTTTTTTTTTCAATTTTTTTATGTATATCATAGAATTCTTGTAAAATAATATTTAAGACAAGGAATGCTGCACTGCCAGGACACATCAAAGACAGAGAAATGGGACAAATCTATGCTTTTGATTATGTAATTTTCTCAGCGTTGCATAAAAATCAACTGCCACTTTTTAGGATACTCAAAAGAAGTGTTCCATCAGTGTTTTTATCCCTGATGCCCTTGCAGTTGCTTGCATTTGTTTGATTGCAATTCCTCTAATGGTCTATTTTCACAACTGAATTAAGTCAGAGCTTGTCAGAGAGAGACCCTAGCTTTGAAGAGTAGAGGTGTGTGGGGTGGGGAGAGAGTCAGCAGGAATATGGAAAAAGCCATTTCCTGCCAAAGTTAGTGGTTCAGAGGTTGGTTCATTATAATGGATCCTCCAGGATGCTCCTCAACATATACACTGTGTTAGAGAGATGTTAACCAGGGATAGGCTAAACTAGCACCCCACTTTTTAACCTTCACTTAACCAGGTGGGTCAATTAAGAACAATGTCGTCTTTATGGCAATTATGACCTGGCACAACAGACCCAGTGCATTTCTCTGAGGTTCAAGTGCACTTCAGTCTACTGTTGAACTTTTCTTTTTATCGAAATGTGTAGGAAAGGTAAAGAATTTCCCTCTCGAGGTATGCTGCCTGTTGTCTAGTCTACTATATACCTCAAGGGCAGCCTAGCCTTGCCCAGTCCAACCCAGATAATATCCCTCTAAATCTTTTCTGACCACTGTGCGTTTACATTGGCCTTGCTCCAAGTCTAGATCAGCTTTTTGAATTGTAATTTGCCAAATTAACTCCAGGAATGTCTGTGTCGGAGAGGGCAGCAATTCGGGTTTGTCAGCCCCTCAGGCTCTCATAGCCTCTCTGTACCACCCTGCGTGTGTTTCCGTCAATGAACCAATAACTGCGTCAGTCAGTGGTGAATTCTGGGAACACGTTGTGGGGTATTTTAGTCTGCTTAAGGGCTCTCAAATGTTAAAGCTGTGTCCCAATTCTCTTCCCCATCTCTCTTCGTTATTGATGGACCATGGATACGTTGAGGAGGAACTAGATGGCTTTCCTACGTACTGTATTACTCTCTGCTCTTAAATCCTCTCTGATACTGTAGATCAGTGTTCATGAGGGACAGGAGATGTGGATAGGAAGCTGTTGAACACCATTTGGCTACGGCCAGACGATGGACATGAACCAATGGATTCGTGAGGCGCCTCACACTTAGGAACAACCATTAAAGTTAAATAGCATTTTAGAGGGTTGGGATATCAGGCACATCTCACATGCCATCTGTGCTGTCTAGAGCCTGGGACTGCAGAAGACTTTTCTAAAGCTACGTACAGCACACCATGAGGGAATCCTTTCATATTCTAAGGTGCTGCGTGGGTTGTTCCTTAGGTCAACATTAGTTCTTATGCCGTTTTTCGCCTAGCACTCTTAACAGAACCATCGCTGGTAATTGGACCCAGTGTTTTATAAAAAAACTGAAAGTGAATGTATTGCACTTGATATATTTCCCCTCTTTGATACAGTGTTAATAACTACAGAAGCTTGAACTGAATTAGGTTTTCTCCTGCAGTGCTTTGAATTTACCAGAGGACTCCAATGAAGTTGTAGAAACATCTCAAGGATGATTAATGGAAACAGTATGGACAAATTTCAAGTCTAATAGTTATGTAAATAAGGTATTTTTATTCTTAATATATTTGCAAACATTTCTAAAAACCTGTTTTCGCTTTGTCATTATGGGTTATTGTTAGTGATGCACCAATATGACATTTTTGGCCGATACCGATATCCAATATTTTCCTTTGCGCCCCCAAAAAAAACAGATACCGATAACCGATATTTATCATTTTAGCGGCCTTTTTAAGCATTCTAGTACACTTAAATAGTTAACACACACATGGACGCAGCAGTCTAAGGCACTGCATCTAAGTGCAAGAGGCCCTGGTTCGAATCCAGGCTGTATCACATCCGGCCCTGATTGGGAGTCCCATAGGGCGGTGCACAATTGGCCCAGCGTTGTCCGGGTTTGGCCGGAGTAGGCTGTCATTGTAAATAAGAATTTTGTTCTTAATTGACTTGCCTATGTAAATAAAGGTTACACACTCACACCACACTGAACAAAAAGTTATTTTGTTGGCATTTACATATGTCCCCATTTACCAGTAAAACATAATCAAAACCTATTTATTTCACTTACCTGCTGTGCTGTTTCGTTGTTCATTTGTTAGGTCATTTCATTCTCAACCATTTTCTATGGAACGCCATTTGGTCTTTGCTATGGAACGGCGTTTGGGTCTTTGCGTGTCAAAAAATATACTATTTAACACGATCTGACGTGTCAAATAACACTTTGACGTGTCAATTAAGCTTGATGACCAATCAGGACCTGACATGACTGCACGTCACATAATAATTTAACACGTTCATAATTTTTTTTACATAGTGTAATCAATGTGTAATAACTATCACTCGTATTTCATGTCACAACGATTCGTCGATAGGTATGCTATTATGCTAGTGAAGTTGTCTCGCGCACGTACAGTGCTGGTCATAAAAAAAAGCTAGCTAGCTCATGGATGCAAACAATGTTCTTCCCCAAAAACAAAGCAAAACGACATATGTTTAAGTAACTATAGTTAGCTAGCTAACCTATAGCTAGGCGTCATCATCTAAAATAACCCTAATTTATAAGACAGTTCTTATTTGAGTAATGGTGGTCGGACCCATCTATGTGAAGCTAGCCACAATAAGGATTAGCCACAACAGTGGACATTTCGGTTTGCCTTCAAAATAAAGGTATGGCATAATTCTACTATTTTTATTAATTTGCATCACTGTCAATGACATACTTTTATTTTGAAGGCAAACCCCCAAATCCACTAGTGTGATTAATCCTTATTGTGGCTAGCTTCACAACACATATCCCGGTCCAGTCGAGCCTCACTAGCCAGATGAAGCTAACTAGCAGCTTGTAACATTCGCTTTACAACAGGGTTAAGTAGCTGACTAACTATTTATTTTAATGAACTGAAGTTCAATTTCAATAGGCGAACAAGTGGCAACCTAGCTAATAGTTTCTCACAAGGATTCCTAAATCACTGCTAAGAATAATGAAAATGACTGCAGTTTCTACTGGTCATTGTTTTCAGGCCGGTTGAATTGGTGCTAGCTAGGTACCAATCTAAAGCTAGCTACCCCAGAAGTTGCAGTCAAACAAATTATGCTTTTATTACCAACCCGGTATTGAAAACACATTGACAGTGCTACTGTATATTTTTTTACACGCAAATACCTCAACAGCGTTCCATAGTATGTATGTTGTGAAGCTAATAGCAGTGACGCTGTTACTGTGTAACTCCAATAGAGTACTTGGTAGTGTGTACCGGTGCTTGACCAGTCGGCGAAAGCCATCATCACCCACGACAGAACGGTTTCTGCAGGTGCTTCTACACGAAGGGCTATATAAATAAATGTGATTTGATTTGATTTGGTTGATTGTCAAGGGCAATGAATTCCATTATCTTTGCTTTTTTTCAGGCAGCCTAGTCATTGTGTGTAGATTGATGCGGGGGATAAAAAATATATTTAATTCGTTAGAGCCTTATTCTAATATGTAACAAAATGTGTAAAAAGTCAAGACAGAAGGCATCTCAATACTGTGTTAATTACACTGCATATCATTATAGTTTAGATGAGTGCATAATGGTATATATTCACAGTAGGAAAATCTGGAGTTGCTGGTCGTGTCCCATCTTTGTCTTGAGCACTAAATATGTTGATTACAGTAAAAAGGAGACTGGAGTGTTTAACCTAATAGTGTTTCCGGACACCAGGTACTGTAGGGGAGACCAATAGGGCTGGCCCTCCTCGACAGATCTTTTGTCCTCCCTCGGAGAAAGAGAGAGGAGCAGAGTAGTGCTTACAAATAAAGCTTTATCACTTTGAAGTCTGAACCAAACATCTGTTTACTTCCTCCACTTTCTCCTTTCAAGGAAATCCATACTGTAGCAGTACCATTTTTCTTCTCACCCCCTAGAGCCACATTACGACACACATGGCTTACATAATCAGCATAGTTTTTAATGATTCATTTTCTTTGTAAACAAAACAAAGAACCCACTGGGCACACACTGGTTGAATCAGTTGTTTCAACATAATTTGGCAATGTAATGTGATGTGGAATCAATGTGGAAAATACATTTGATTTGAAAAAGTAATCAACCAGTACTGTTTTCATAACATTTGAACCAATGTTGTAAACATTGAAATTAGAGTAAAACTTAAACTTAAATACAGTGGACCAAACCTAGCACTGTTGCAGTTCTTGACACAAACCGGTGTGCCTTCTACCATACACCGTTCAAAGGCACTTAAATATTTTGTCTTGCACATCCACCCTCTGAATGGCACACATACACAAGCCATGTCTCCATTTTCTCAAGGAGTGAGGTTGGGTTTATGTAGGTTTATTGGATCTTTGGAAGTTTAGAAGTAGTTACCATTAGCCCTTATACATGTTTTTTCATAATGTACAGAATATATACTATCCACGCAAATGTTGATATTTGGTTGTGTTCACAATTCAATATCTGGTTTGTCTACAAATTAATGATTGATTTGTTGGATTCACGTTCCAAAGTAAAAAAAAATAGAACTAAATCAAACTTTAAATGCACTTCAAATAAAGTTTGATTTGATTTAGTGCTATTCTTCCACTTAGATTTTTGGTTGAGATGGAGACGTGAATCCAACATACAGTTGAAGTCGGAATTTTACATACACTTAGGTTGGAGTCATTAAAACTTGTTTTTCAACCACTCCACAATTATTTTTTCTTCTTGTTAACAAACTATAGTTTTGGCAAGTCAGTTAGGACATCTCCTTTGTGCATGACGCAAGTCATTATTCCAACAATTGTTTACAGACATTATTTCACTTATAATTCACTGTATCACAATTCCAGTGGGTCAGAAGTTTACATACACTAAGTTGATTGTGCCTTTAAACAGCTTGGAAAATTCCAGAAAATGATCCCATGGCTTTAGAAGCTTCTGATAGGCTAATTGACATAATTTGAGTCAATTGGAGGTGTACCTGTGGATGTATTTCAAGACCTACCTTCAAACTCAGTGCCTCTTTGCTTGACATCATGGGAAAATCAAAAGAAATCAGCCAAGACTTCAGAAACAGCTTGTAGACCTCCACAAGTCTGGTTCATCATTGGGAGCAATTTCCAAATGCCTGAAGTTACCACATTCATCTGTACAAACAATAGTACGCAGATATAAACACCATGGGACCACGCAGTCGTTATACCGCTCAGGAAAGAGAAGCGTTCTGTCTCCTAGAGATTAACGTACTTTGGTGCGAAAAGTGCATAACAATTTCCAGAACAACAGCAAAGGACCTTGTTAAGACTCTGGATGAAACAGGTAGAAAAGTATCTATATCCACAGTAAAACAAGTCCTATATCGACATAACCTGAAAGGCCGCTCAGCAAGGAAGAAACCTACTGCTCCTAAACTGCCATAAAAAAGCCAGACTACGGATTGCAACTGCGCATGGGGACAAAGATCGTACTTTTTGGAGAAATGTCCTCTGGTCTGATGAAACAAAAAATATAAATGTTTGGCTATAATGACCATCGTTATGTTTGGAGGAAAAAGGGGCAGGCTTGCAAGCTGAAGAACACAATCCCAACCGTGAAGCACGGGGGTGGCAGCATCATGTTGTGGGGATGATTTGCTGCAGGGGGGACTGGTGCACTTCACAAAATAGATTGCATCATGAGGAGAAATGATGTGGATTTATTGAAGCAACATCTCAAGACATCAGTCAGGAAGTTAAAGCTTGGTTGCAAATGTGTCTTCCAAATGGACAATGACCCCAAGCACACTTCCAAAGTTGTGGCAAAATGGCTTAAGGACAACAAAGTCAAGGTATTGGAGTGGCCATCACAAAGCCCTGACCTCAATCCTATAGAACATTTGTGGGCAGAACTGAAAAAGCATGTGCGAGCAAGGAGGAATACAAACCTGACTCAGTTACAGTTGTGGCCAAAAGTTTTGAGAATGACACAAATATTAATTTCCACAAAGTTTGCTGCTTCAGTGTCTTTAGGTATTTTCTCAGATTTTAGTATAGTATAATTACAAGCATTTCATAAGTGTCGAGGCTTTTATTGACAATTACATGAAGTTGATGCAAAGAGCCAGTATTTGCAGTGTTGACCCTTCTTTTTCAAGACCTCTCCAATCTGCTTCGGCATGCTGTCAATTAACTTCCGGGCCACATCCTGACTGATGGCAGCCCATTCTTGCATAATCAATGCTAGGAGTTTATCAGAATTTATGGGGTTTGTTTGTCCACCTGCATCTTGAGGATTGACCACAAGTTCTCAATAGGATTAAGGTCTTAAGGTGCGCCATCATGCTGGAAAAGGCATTGTTCGTCACCAAACTGTTCCTGGATGGTTGGGAGAAGTTGCTCCCGGAGGATGTGTTGGTACCATTCTTTATTCATGGCTGAGTTCTTAGGAAAAAATGTGAGTGAGCCCACTCCCTTGACTGAGAAGCAACCCCACACATGAATGGTCTCAGGATGCTTTACTGTTGGCATGACACAGGACTGATGGTAGCGCTCACCTTGTGAGGTGTATGTAAACTTCCTACTTCAACGGTATATTAATACTTTTGAAATCAACCAACCATCCTTTTTATACAAGACAATATCCAAATGTAAAAGTGTATAATGAATTTCCCATCCTATTTATAATGGTAAGTACTTCTAAACAAATTAATGATAGTAGCTACACGTTGAAACTATGGCGTCCTTTGTTGGGCAAATCAGATTTTTATTTATTTAACTAGGTTAAAGAACAAATTCTTATTTACAATAAGGCCTAGGAACAGTGGGTTCAGGGGCAGAACGACAGATTTGTACCTTGTCAGCTTGGGGATTTGAACTTGCAACCTTTCGGTTACTAGTCCAACACTCTAACCACTAGGCTACACTGCCGCCCCTGTCAATGTAGCCTACATAGACCCAACCTTACTCCAAATTTACTTTCACATACAGCTTGTGTAAAACTATTCAACACAAATGAGTATGAAAGCTGATCATGTCTAAATGTGCTGACATTATAGCTCAGCTGAAACGAACACCGCCTGTTTCCAACGTGCCCAGTGTTGTCTGGGTTTGGCCAGAGTAGGCCGTCATTGTAAATAAGAATTTGTTCCTAACGGACTTGCCTAGTTGAATAAAGGTGTAATATATATATATACAAAAATGTAATTGATTGGACACCATTTGTAAAGGCACACACCTGTCTATATAAGGTCCCACAGTTGACACTGCATGTCAGAGCAAAAACCAAGCCATGAGGTCGAAGGAATTGTCTATAGACCTCTGAGACAGGATTGTGTCGAGGCACAGATCTGGGGAAAGGTACCAAAACATTAATGGGGCATTGAAGGTTCCCAAGAGCACAGTGGCCTCCATCATTAGTAAATGGAAGAAGTTTGGAACCACCAAGACTCTTCCTAGAGCTAGCTGCCCGGCCAAACTGAGCAATTGGGGGAAAAGGGCTTTAGTCAGGGAGGTGACCAAGAACCCTGATGGTCACTAACAGATCTCTAGAGTTCCTCTGTGGAGATGGGAGAACCTTCCTGAAGGACAACCATCTCTGCAGCACTCCACCAATCAGGCCTTTATGGTAGAGTGGACAGATGGAAGCCACTCCTCAGTAAAAGGCACATGAGAGCCCGCTTGGAGTTTGCTAAAAGGCACCTAAACAACTCTCACACCATGACAAATAAGATTCTCTGGTCTGATTAAACCAAGATGAATACCAAGTGTCACTTCTGGAGGTAACCTGGCACCATCCCTACGGTGAAGCATGGTGGTGGCAGCATCATGCTGTGGGGATGTTTTTCAGCTGCAGGGACTGGAGACTAGTCAGGTAGATGAGTGTAGGTAGATGAGGGGAAACAAATATTTAATACATTTTAGAATAAGGCTGTAACGTAACAATATGTGTAAAATTCAAGGAGTCTGAATACTTCCCGAAGGCACTGTTCCTCTTTATTTAGGTTGATAGCCCGACGTTGAAACAATGTTGATTCAAACTATTTTACTATCAACATTGAAACAAGGTCAAATAAAATGTCTAATCAAATCTAAAATTCTACGTCATTTCAACCACCCAGTAAACTGTTGTATTGAATCTAGGTATTAATATTATAGCTTTTTTTAATGTGGAATTTTCAGCACTTTTTCAACATATACATAGTTCTGATGATTACGTTGAAATTAGATTGATGCATCAACCTGTTTGTCAGCTTAAATCAATTAATTTAAGTTGAAGTTTTACCCTAATTTCAATGTTCTTTTTCAAATCCAATGTATTTTCCACATTGATTCCACATCACCAGTGTGTGCTCAACCAGTAGGTGCTCAGTGGGAAGTTTTTTTTTCTCCAGATGTGTTTTGTTAGTGTTTTTGTAGCTGTGCATCTCAAGCTGTGTAAATCAGGCTGACATAGGCATTTTGTCTAGGTGTTAAAATCCTAATTAGATAGTTGGCAACCGTATCCTTTAATTCAGTACATCCTGTATAAACTCTGTGTGCTATGGCAAACATAAACTTTGCAACATAATTTATTTGACTTTTTTCATGGTTTCCTTGCAGTACAACCACTAAAGTTGTCATGACAAACCATTTGTATTGTTTGCAGTAAAGTTGTGACATTTAAATCAGGAATCCTCAATGGGGAAAAAAACATGGCCGTTTGCGATATTACTAACAAAGTGTAAAACTAATAAGACAAAACCAACAGACAAACGAAAAAGGGATCGGTAGTGGCTAGTAGGACGGTGACGACGACCGCTGAGCACCGCCCGAACAGGCAGGGGAGCCAACTTCGGCGGAAGTCGTGACAGTAACCCCCCTGACGCGCGGATCCCGCAGCACGCCGCCACCGGCCTCGAGGACGACCCGGAGGACGAGGTGCCGGGCGATCCGGGTGGAGGCGGTGGAAATCTCTCAGGAGAGAAGGGTCCAAAATGTCCCCCTCCGGACCGTACCCCTCCCAGTCCACGAGGTACTGTATGCCCCCCACCCGGCGTCTCAAATCCAGAATGCCCCGAACTGTGTACGCCGGGGACCCCTCGATGTCCAGAGGGGGCGGAGGGACCTCAGGCACCTCACCTTCTTGCAGGGGACCAGCCACCACCGGCCGGAAGAGAGACACATGAAACGAGGGGTTAATACGGTAATACCTAGGAAGTTGTAACCTGTAACACACCTCGTTTATTCTCCTCAGGACTTTGAACGGCCCCACACACTGCGGCCCCAGCTTCCGACAGGACAGGTAAAGGGGCAGGTTTCGGGTCGAGAGCCAGACCCTGTCCCCCGGTGCAAACACGGGGGCCTCACTGCGGTGCTGGTCAGCGCTCCTCTTCTGCCGTTCTCCCGCTAACCGTAGTGAGTCCTGAACGGCTTTCCAGGTGTCCTTGGAGCGCTGTACCCATTCCTCCACCGCAGGAGCCTCGGTCTGGCTCTGATGCCATGGGGCCAGGACCGGCTGGTAACCTAACACACACTCAAGTTAGTTGAGGAGTGGCGTAGGGAGTTCTGAGCTAGTTCAGCCCAAGGAACATACCTTGCCCATTCACCAGGCCGGTCCCGGCAATAGGACCGCAGAAACCTGCCCACATCCTGGTTTACGCGCTCCACCTGCCCATTACTCTCGGGTGTAAACCTGAGGTTAAGCTGACCGAGACCCCCAGTCTCTCCATAAACGCCCTCCACACTCTGGACGTGAATTGGGGGCTCCGATCAGAAACGATGTCCTCAGGCACCCCATAGTGCCGGAAGACATGGGTAAACAAGGTCTCCGCAGTCTCCAGGGCCGTAGGGAGACCGGGCAACGGGATGAGACGACAGGACTTAGAAAACCGATCCACAACGACCAGGATCGTAGTACTTCCCTGGGACGGGGGAAGGTCGGTAAGAAAGTCCACCGATAAGTGTGTCCACGGCCGCTTGGTCCTGTTGTGGTGGGTGATTCTGTAACGGTTCTCTTGTTGTGAAGTAGAGGCGGACCAAAAAGTAGCGTGGTTGTTATTCATTGTACTTTAATAACGAAACTGTACATGAAAAACTAACAAAACAACAAACGTGCGTAAACCTAAAACAGTCCTATCTGGTGCAAACACAGAGACAGGAACACAAAAACAATCCCGCACAAAACAAGGGCGGGACAACCTACTAAATATAAGGAAGCTAATTAAACTAAAATACACACAGGTGAAACTAATAAGACAAAACCAACAGACAAACGAAAAAGGGATCGGTAGTGGCTAGAAGGACGGTGACGACGACCGCCGAGCACCGCCCGAACAGGCAGGGGAGCCAACTTCGGCGGAAGTCGTGACACAAAGAAGTTACTGCAAACAACCAACACAGTTTTTGCCCCTCGGACATCATTGCACGCGCGACGCTGATCATCTCATCGACAAAAGCAATAACAATGGTGGTGGGGTGGCCAGTGGCGCTCTTTCCTCCTACTGCGGATTCCATCTTTAAGTTTAACAGACCTAAAGGTTCAGTGAATTAATAGAAGACCTCCACCAGAGAGTTGTGGGTTTGACCCTGTTGTCTCACTATTGTCTCACTGAACCACCAACCTAAAGGATAGGGCACAGATCTAAGCACAACTCAGTGGGGAGCTGAGGAGATAAGCACTGCATGGACCTGGACATAAACTTTATGAAATTACTCCTAATTTAAGTGAATGTAGTTTCTTTGGTTTATTTGTCGTGTTTGCAATGGATCCTCGCAATTGCCCCTAGAAGCTAGTTGATGGGCACTACAGTATAAAATGAAAATAGTATTTGCTTTATCCATTGCTTCCTCAGCACAACTAGTGATGCAGACAGACACAGATGCGGTGTCACAGAGGATAAAGATTCATACAGCTGCAGGAGGCACAGATGATGATGTTAATAGAGATGACAGACATACGGTAGACAGACAGACAGATGAGGATGTTAATAGAGATGACAGACATACAGTAGATATACAGACAGATGAGGATATTGATAGAGATGACAGACATACAGTAGATATACAGACATATGAGGATGTTAATAGAGATGAAAATGCAACAGAAACAGTTGTAGCACTTTAATATTAATAGTATTTATTACTGAAAGACAAGAGACAGGCTCTGAAAAAAAACATGTTTTTTGGGTTCCTGTCATTTGCACCTACGTGTTATAAACCTGCGTTGGCAAGGAAATCAGCACTTGTGTAGTGGGCATGTGTTTCCAAGTACTTTTATTGCCTCTTGAGGATCATTGAACTCAGCCTAAGCACCTGCCATATGGGAACAAGGTTGAAAAATACAGTCGAGGCAGTCCTAGCCATCAATAACAGCTTTTATTTACTCAAACCTTTTAAAGTGACAGAGTTTTTTTTCCCATAATGTATATTCAGACATCTAGCTAAGCACTTTCAAATTAAGGTACCACATTTCTACACCTTATTCCCATATTTGCTTTGATTTCAACAGCTGCCAATTTATAAAAGTGCAAAGGAAAATGTTCCCTATACTGGCAAGCCAATATGAAATTGGCAATTTGATCTGTAAATTCTTAACAATTTCATTCTTGACTTCCCAACAAACCAAAATGTAATGTTTGTATAAAGCTTTTGGCTGATGTTACAAGAATGTTCCTGGAACATATTTAATCTGTTCTTTAAAGTTTACTAGAATGTTTCATTAGGTTGTGGGAACATTGTGGGGACATCACAGAAGATATGTTCCCTCCCCCCTAAGAAATCCAGTTTTACGGATGATTCTTAATGTTTCTTTTAGGGTGCAAAAAACATTCACCTGATGTTTCAAGAACATTCCCAGAACACATATTGTCTGTTCTTTAAAGGTTTCCAGTATCTTTCTTTAGGTTGTAGAAACATTGTGTTGATATGACGGACTAGGTTCCCGAAACACTAAAACTGTCCAGTTATGCTGACATTCAGCAGATGTTTGTATCAGGGTGCACAAAACTTTATTTTGATGTTGTTATAATGTTTACAGAACAGACTTTCTGATTTCTTTAAAGGTTCCCAGAAGATTTAATTAGGTTTTGGGAACAGTGTGGGTACATTACAAGAGAGAGGTTCCCAAAACACAAAATATGCTCAGTTGTGATGGCATTCATACAATGTTTAAGTTAAGTTGCACAGGACATTCCTATAATGTTGGCAGAACACCTGGTCCAAGTTTCCCAGTATATTGAATTAAGCTATGAGAGTTGTCTGGGCTGTTGCAAGAATATTTTTGTGATATTCACATAGGTTTTTATTTTTATTTTACCCTTATTTTACCAGGTAAAATGTTGCACAGAACATTTCCACAATGTTCCACAATTTCCAAATAAGTCAGTTTTTATGATGCTCATAGCACATTTGTTTTAGGTTTAGCATAATAGTCCATTGATATTCAAGCAATATACATTTGCCCTGGTCTTGGAGGTTCTCAGAACATTTAGAAACTTTTATTGTATTTTTATCTACTATTACCACAACATTCTCAGCATGCACATTTGTAGCCACTTAAGGCACAAGAAAGCAGATTGGATGACATCCCCACAATTTTGTTCTCCAGATTTAATGGCAATTCATATTTGAAGTTGATATAGAGATACATGGCATTTTCTTCATAGGACATTTGAACAGCATTTAATCATACAAAACCCAACCATATTCTTTACACTGCATGCAGTACATTGACATTCTGCACATGTAGGGTTTGAACTTGCAATGTTTGATTTCCAAGGCCAGTCTTTTATCCTCTGCACCTTCAGCACCTTTGCTACTTTTCCTAGGAGTGGCCATCTTGCAAAGATGACTGCAAGAGCGCAGCACATAATGCTCAATGAAGTTAAGAATAATCCTAGAGGGTCAGCTAAAGACTTACAGACATCTCTGGAACATGCTAACATCTCTGTTGATGAGTCTACGATGCGGTAAACACTAAACAAGAATGGTGTTCATGGGAGGACACCACAGAAGAAGCCACTGCTGTCCAAAAAAAACATTGCTGCAAGTTTGAAGTTTGCAAAAGTGCACCTGGATGTTCCACAGCGCTACTGGCAAAATATTCTGTGGACAGATGAAACCACAGTTGAGATGTTTGGAAGGAACACAACACTATGTATGGAGAAAAAAAGGCACAGCGTACCAACATCAAAACCTCATCCCAACTGTAAAGTATGGTGGAGGGAGCATCATGGTTTGGGGCTGCTTTCAGGGCCGGGACAGCTTGATATCATCAACGGAAAAATGAATTCCCAAGTTTTTCAAGACATTTTGCAGGTGAATGTTAGGCTATCTGTCCGCCAATTGAAGCTCAACAGAAGTTGGGTGGCGCAACAGGACAATGACCCAAAACAGAAGTAAATCAACAACAGAAGAAAATACTCCTTCTGGAGTGGCCCAGTCAGAGTCCTGACCTCAACCTGATTGAGATGCTGTGGCATGACCTCAAGAGCAGTTCACACCAGACATCCTAAAAATATTGCTGAACTGAAACAGTTTTGTAAAGATGAATGGTCCAAAATTCCCCTTGACCGTTGTGCAGGTCTGATCCACAACTACAGAAAACGTTTGGTTGAGGTTATTGCTGCCAAAGGAGGGTCAACCAGTTATTCAATCCAAGGCTTCACATACTTTTCCCACCCTGCATTGTGAATGTTTAGATGGTGTGTTCAATTAAGACATAAACGTATAACTGTTTCTGTGTTATTAGTTCAAGCAGACTATCTATTTGTCTATTGTTGTGACCTAGATGAAAATCAGATCAAATTTTATGACCAATTTATGCAGAAATCCAGGTATTTCCGTAGGGTTCACATACTTTTTCTTGCCACTGTTCATCTTCTTTTTCAGTATAGCCATGGCAGGGTGGTCAATCAGGAATTCCATGCTTCCTTTTTTTTTTTGCAATTTTTATTTTACCAGGTAAGTTGACTGAGAACACATTCTCATTTACAGCAAAGACCTGAGGAAAATATGAATGAGCCAATAGGAAGCTGGGGATTAAGTGAACATGATGGTATGAGGACCAGGTTGGGACTTTAGCCGTAAAACCAGGGTTAACACCCTTATTTTTACAATAAGTGCCGTGGGATCTTTAGTGACCACAGTCAGGACACCGTTTAACATCCCACCTTAAAACTGCACCCTACACAGGGTAATGCCCCAATTACTGGCTGAGGGCTTTGGGATATTATTATAGCGTTGGGTTATTATTTTTTTTCCAGAGGAAACAGTGGTTCCTTCTGGCCTTCCAACACCACTTCCATCAGCATCTGGTCTCCCATCCAGGGACCAACCCTGCTTAGCTTCAGAGGTAAAACAGCAGTGGGATGCAGGATGCTATGCTGCTGATGTAATTCATCCAGGGAAATAATGTTAATTGTGTTATTCACCATCACTTCACCCATCCTCTTTTTATGCTGCATACTTCTGGGCCAACATTTACAAGGTATCCAGGACTGACTGCTGATCTAGGCTCACTTTTGCTTTTCAGATTATGTAAAATAAGTCTGGGGGGGGGGAACATATCAAGCATCTCAAAAGTAGGAATTATATCGGGTGTGTTTAAAAAAAAAAAGTTGAACAGTACAATTTTACACAATGTTTAATTTTGTACAGTTTGTCTAAATTCTGCATTTATGACTGGATTAGAAAACATCTGGATGGAATAAAGACATCCTATCTTTTCGTAGATTATATCTGAGCCTCAATTTTTTGTTAAATGTCTAAAGAAAACATGGTAAAAGAAGATGGAATTAAACCTGCAGTCTTCAGCTCTGCATTCACATCATTAACTCGCTGCACCAACAAGAGATAGCTGTAGCGTTTTTTTTTAGTTGTCTAATATGGTCAATCAGGACACAACACAATTTCTGAGTTATTCAAATGTTCCCATCCTCTTCATATGAGGTGTACTTGTAACACTGTATTTTATGACAAAATGTGTTCTGGGAACGTTCTTGCAACACCAGGCAAATGTTTTATATAAATATTGTATAATCATTGTATAATCATCAGCACGACTGGACAGTTTTTGAGAACATTTGCCCGAAGCCTAACTAATGTTCTGGGAACTTTTACAGGACCAGTTTTGGTTTGCTTGGACAATAGTACTGCTATTGTCTAGTATTAGTATTGTACTAGTATTGTCTTATTATCTAGAAACCTAGTGATAACTTTTGGGGAATGTACTTTGGTGGTTGTTACAGATGTTGTGCATGACATTTTAGTAAATGTTAGGGGAATATTTCAAGGATATTTCGTTTTAAACATTTAAAAAAAAACATTATTTGAATGTTTTTGGGATGTTATCTTAATGTTAGATAAAACCCTAACTAGAACTTAATGGGAATCTTAGCTAATGTTCTGGGAATGTTACCGGTTTGCTGGATTGAGACACTTGACCACTGCCAACATGAGATACCCATGTGATAGTTATTGACGCTGGATATTTGGCTCCTTGTTGCAGATATAGCAGAAAAGAAAAAAATTATTTCTAGGACAATATACTGGACAAGCTTCCAACCGTGCCTTGTACAAGTGGAAGCAAAATGGCTGTATTTTAAAGGCTCCGGTCCTAAGTACTGTAGACTTTAGCTCTCAGTTCTCCGTTTAATTTATTGGCACAGGATTTATATGAAGCCACAGCTTTGGTGTAAAGACATTACATGGCTTGTTAGGGCCTTGAGCCTTTGCCAATGTGGGGGCGCAGGGCCAGATCTAAACAGCCTTCTAGTCTCTGGACCCACACAAAGTCAATGTAAAGTACATTTAACAGCTGCTGCAGCATGTGTGATTGAATTGGTCAATTCAAATTAAACAACTCACCCATGTATATAGATTGAATAGGTGATATTCTAGGTTGGCAAATAACATCTTTGTTGTTAATCTATCTTAATACCACTCTGTTCAATTGTTTGTAAGTTCTGCACGTTATCCGGCAATTCACTGTTTTAAACTTTAACTGTTTTTTTCTATATTCAACCTAGCCCCAGCCTCTGTCAGGGTTTCCCAACTGGCCGATTTTGGCCCGCTCATGGTTTTATTTGGCCCTCAAAGTTTTCAAAGTTTTCTGGGGACATAATAGACTAAAAACACCAGGAAATCAGCTCCAAGTGATTTTAATTTAAGAAATCTGTTCTCATGTATTCCCACACAAAATAGAGAGACACGTGATCATATACAAATGAAAGCAAGGTTTGAAAGTATTATGTTTTAGACAAACATATTTTTTGGGGCTTCTTGCTGTCAATTTGCCGTCTAGAAATTATTTGTAATTATTCATAATTATCCCTGCTCTATGTCCTTGAAGCACTGCAACTGTTGCCTGTCAACTTGTTTAATTGAATGTGGCAAAGACATTAAACCGCTTGTAGTGTAGCAAAGCGTTATAGTGCAGTCCTCTCCCTCTAAATGACCTTGGCTCTCATCATCATCATCAACTCATGGTTAACCCTGATACCTATAATTGCTATCTGTCTGTCTGTTATCGAATACTCCTGATTGGACGATATAAAATAGCTTGAAAACATTATGTTCCATGATTGGTTTGGGTGAGGACTGTCCCATAGGCTTTCATGAGGTTACAGACTTGCGTATCTGACATGACCAACATCATAGTGTACTGTACCTCAGCGCTCTGTGTTCTGTTTACATGTTTGTAAAGTACAGTGTTTTTGTGATATATCACATAGGTTAGTAGCTAACGCAGCAGGCAGTAAAGAAACACCTGAGCGGAGTCCCCACATCCGGTTTTCAGGGGAAACGGAACTAGTCTGACGAGACTGTGTCTTCCAGTTTCTTCCAACTCCGCATAGGCTACATAGCTATTGACATAGCTTTAGCTTACATAGCTCTAATAAATCATTTTAGGCAAGTAAGTATTTACATTTCACAGCATTGCTCCACAAGACAGTCAGTGAACGTCTAGAGGTTGGAGAAGCAGTGAATGTTCCATGGAACCCTCCAGTCTTCTTTATGAGGGTTGTGAAGAGCTGTCAGCCATCTTGGATTCCGGTTACCACAACAAATAGAGCATTCGTGGAGCGCCACATCACAGGGGAGGTTTAACGAGGGTGTTTTGTCACTTCACTCTCCTGCAGAGAACAGACATGACCTCTCCAGAGCAAAGCGACAGAGAAATGGTATTGATTAGCCTACGTGGCAGCAGCCCTGGGGTTCGTGCAAAAAAGTTAATAGAGATCAAGGTTACTGGCTGAAGCCAGTCAGGCTATGTATTGTTTCACATCCACTCTGTGAATGACCGTATGACTCAGAAATGGACCCAAACATGCGTGACTCACAAGGCCTGGAACTTAAATCTCACTGTTTTAGTACATCATTTATTTCCATGCACTAAGAACATCAATATTGTCTTACATTATTTGTTCGATGAAGCTGTCCTGTGTATGCTCAATACTGTACCTTTCACTCAGACCTTTGTCTGGTATCCAACTGACTGAGTAACTCAGTCATATCCCAAGGAAATAAATAAAATCAAGCAAGACGTTGAGTGTTTTGCCAGTAACGTCCCACCCATTTAAATTATGATTGATGTTGATGAAAGTCAGTTCAAACAAGGCCAAATCAGGATTTATGTCGTCACAAAGACATCCCAAACCAGATGTGATGTTGTTGGGCTTGGGGATAGAGACTATAAAGTACACAGTGAGCCAACATTAATAATTTGCATGTCAATCTCTCCTGTAGAGGAGAGATTAACTTGAACCCTACTTGTATTTGTGAGAAGTATTGACATGCACCAAGCTGTCTGTTAAACTACTAGTACACAGCTCAGACACCCATGCATACCTCAAAAGACATGACACCAGAGATCCCTTCACAGTCCCCTAGACCAGAAAAGACTATGGGAGGCGCACAGTACTAAATAGAGCCATGGCTACATTGAACTCTATTCCACATCAAGCAACTGATGCAAGCCGTGAAATCAGATAAATAGATGTTATGGAACAGCGGGGGCTGTGAAGAGACACACACACAGGCACAGACACACAAATACACACCTACACATGATAACACACTGTAGGCACTATACACACACGTACACATGGATTTTGTGTTGATCGGGAGTCCCATAGGGCGGCGCACAATTGGCCCAGGGTCGTCCGGGTTAGTAGAGGGTTTGGCCGGGTGGGTAGGCCGTCATTGTTGTCACGTCTTGACCATAGAGAGCCTTTATTTTCTATGGTGGAGTAGGTCAGGGCGTGACTGGGGGGTTAGTCTAGTTTATATTTTCTATGTGGGGTTCTAGGTTGTTTTTTCTATGTTGGGGTTTTGGTATGATTCCCAATTAGAGGCAGCTGGCTATCGTTGTCTCTAATTGGGGATCATACTTAAGTAGCATTTTTTCCACCTGTGGGTTATGGGATATTGTGTATGTTTAGTTGCATGTTAGCACTGCATTGTCATCACGGTTCGTTTATTGTTTTGTCTTTGCTAAAGTTTCTCTTCTTTTAATAAATGATGTGGAACTCAAAGTACACTGCGCCTTGGTCCGACATTCTTTCCAACGATCGTGACAATTGTAAACAAGAATTTGTTCTTAACCGTCTTGCCTAGTTAAATTAAGGTAAAAATAAATGTATTCAGGTTCTATAAACTAGAACAGACATTTTTCTTGAAATGGAGGAGGAACACTCCTCTAAAGTCCTTTATCAGATTATTTTATAAACCATACTGAAAGATGCTGTGCTAGTCATGTTGAACGAACATCCTACAAAATCTGTCTCGTTTAAGGCAAGTTCCAACGGAAATTGATTTAATCCAAAATAATTGTTCTATAATTGGAATTGTCAGGGTAGGTGTCTATTCCAATAGGCAATGAATAACCAGTCATTTACCAGGTACTGTATGATAACTTTTTACCTTACAGTACCTCCATTGACCTCCCTCTCTCTGTGCCCCCAGGCTGGTGGTTTGTCAGTACAGCGGAAGAGCAGGGCTGGGTCCCTGCCACCTACCTGAACACCCACAGCAACACACGAGATGACCTGGAGCTGGGAGCCTCCAAGTCCGGGGAAGGTAAGAGCTCCACACCACTTTGAATACAGGAAGAAAGCTTGTACAATACATCTAGTATTCAAGCTGCACCACAATACCGACCATGTTAGCCTTCGTCACTTCCAGCAACATGGTGACATTTAGGGACCTACAACCTCCCCCCACCCATCTCTAAAAGGGTACAGTAGTCTGACTCCCACCCCCGACCCACCGCCGACTGACGCTCACGTCCCTCGTCCAGTGAGAACACCCTTCTCTGTGCTGTTATCCACTATAAGCACCCATGAACAAGCTCCAGATTCAGCCCTGAGTAAATAGGCTGGAGAAGGACTGCCAGGGCCTAAGCCACAACTCTGGGCTGAGGTGCACTGAGTGATGCACTGTACTCTACAGTAGCAGTGTAGAAATTCTATACTAAAAGGAGGTTACCTCCTTGGAGTTTTGGACGGTGAACGAATGAAAGAGGTGCATGTTTGGTTCACTGTAGGGATTGAGCTGTGAGGAAGATGTTTATGCGAGTCTGTTGCTAGTAAAGTCATGTCTGATGTTAATTATTCCGGGCCCTGAGATAAATTCATACAGACTGATCAGTGCCTTAGCATTTTCACTCTCCACTCTCTCACAGACAAGTGCAAATATCTTGGAAAAGGCCACAACTGTTTTAGTCATTATTTTACAGTAGGCATCTTTAAAGATGGAAATCATTTACTTGCATCTTACTGTTCCAAGCAAACATTCAGATTTTCCAGCAGTCTGGCAAAACAAGCATTTACTGTAACGAGTGTCGACTCAAACACTGTGACCCACATTCCTAGGACCGGAGTTATGGGCGGGCCTTAGGGGGCCTGGCTCGCCCTACCGTACCTTCTTGCCCTTCCCAATAAAAATTATAAATATTGATCATTTATTTGACCAAGATGCTCGCCGACAGAAAGATACATTTTCTGATAAAGCATCCGAGCGAGCGAAATAGCGCCCTTCTGTCTCAGTATTTGTAGCCCATGTATTTTATGATGTCTGTCTAAAAGGACTGTGGCATGTCATACTGTTTTTCGCCAGACGTCATCAGAAACATGGGCTGCGTATTGTAAAGCAGTGGGGTGCTGTTTCACTCACTTAAGATGCTTTCTCCAGGGACATAGTTTCAACCACTTTTAAGGAAAGTTGGCAAGTGCACTGTTTTGATTGTGCAATTATTTTGGACGAATGTACGATGGTAACCTACTTTTTGAAGTCATTTGTTTGACAATCAAATGAAAACATTGTGACTGGTTGTGTTCATGCCACATTGAAAGGTAATACATTTTTACAGTTAAATTACATATCTTTAGTATAACACCCATACCAAAATAGAAACTTGCCTCCCTATTGAAATCAAATGCCCTTCCAACTGATTAGTTCTGGCCGCCGGCCCTGTACATCCCCCCCTGGCCCTGTAGATATTTTGATTGGAGGAGAGAGGAGATGTCATACAGCACATAATGTACTGAGTTAGCCTCTTTAGTCCAATAGTTACAAAGTATTCTCAATGGGCTTCTTTCTCCCAAGGCACGCATCCAAAATGCATATCCATTCCATATAAAGTTTTTTTTTATTTTTAAAGAAGGAATTAATCTCTCTGTTAGTGAGACAGCTTTCTGGATTTTCACATTCATGCAAACCCCACAACTGTGACCCCATACACGCAGGCATACGCACACACGCACGCGCACTCACAAGCACACACACACATAGCAGATGCTGCCAGAGCGGTCAGGGGACAATCTGTCAGTGTAATTAGCGTTTATGTGTCTAATCAGTCATGGGAATAACTCAGGATCCATAAACTCTCTCTGTCAGCCCTGTGGATTGTGCTCCATAGCACTCTGTAAGACACTTTCATTGAGATGGGGCTCTTGTGGCGAACAGGACTTGGAACACGTTATATGGCTTCAGCTGAAGATGTTGACGTTTGGACTGGAGGATATGACGGTGTAAATGGGGAATTTCTTCCTCATTGGAGAAAGACGATCACATGAATGAGAAACACTTGGATATGTTCCTACTTGGGGTGGTCATATTTCATCATTTGTTTTTATTCTGTAATACCTATGATAGGCCTTCTCAGATTGACTCATCCAATATAATGGTTATCAATCTGTCTTCTGACATTAGTGTTCTGGAGGAGTATGTGGGTCAGTTTTAGTATAGTTTTGAGCAGGTACTTCGAAAAATGTCTCATTTCAGTTTTTCAGCTCCCAGTGTACGTACCACTCAGTTTTTGCCTGAAATCTCAACTTCATGCTAAACGTTGAGAGTAGTGCTCTGGTTTAGTGATGGAAACCTTTTCCTTGAACTAGATAATTATATAAGCCTTGCCGTTTTATAGTGTTGGAATGTGACAAAAGATCCCTCCGAAGCGCCTAATCATTCCCGTCTCCTGCATTTAACTAACAAAAACCCCCAACAATTATAGACCTGTTGTGGCTGCTGCCAAAGGAATTCAGCTGGTCTATTAGTTGCATACTATTCCCAAGCAGCAATGTGTTCCCCAGATGCTCGAGCAGGACAGGATGGGAAGACCATGCTAACAATCCACGCTAATTACCAGCCACAGAGAAGATGTCCATGGCTTACATTTCCTGTGTAACATTCATTCAACCCCATCACTGTCCAGTCCTTCCATTGCAATGTGGCATTTTGTTTCCATGTTTGCCATGTGACTAACTAATAACAGAGTTGAATCTATGTCGTTTGTGATATATGTGCCTGCCTTTTATGTTTCTGTCCCCATTTGTGTGTGTTTGTGTCTGGTCACCATGTGCGTGGTTCAGTCACTAAACGACGTAAGGCCCATCTGAAGAGGCTGGACCGGAGATGGACCCTGGGGGGAATGGTCAGCAGGCAGCAGAGCCGAGGTGATCTGAGACAGGGTGCCCACCTCCTCATCTTCCTTCACCTCTCATCCCTCTATCCTCTGACCCCTCACCTGTCCTCACTCCTGTCCCCATTGTACCTTGTCCTGTCTTCTCTCATACCTGATTAGGGTTGCAAAGCTACCTGTAATTCACCAAAGTTTACAGAATCTTCAAGTAATCTATGGCAATTTATGGTCATTTATACTTGAGTTTCTAGTGGATATACCATATGGATAAAGAGAAAATAGCCTAATTAATTTTAAAAAGCAGCTAATCAATAATGGCATTATTTTCAATTAATTCTTCCAAATATTTACTTTTTTTCACAACTGCCACCAGTTTGGTGCCATAACATTTACAACAAAGACATATTTACATGGTAAAATCCATAAGTGTGTCATATTTCATGATGAAACCCTCATATTAAACACCAATGGTATTCGTTAAGTAGGTTTATATTTAGGATCATGTTTTACGGCTTTGTCATTCTATTATTATTTTTTTTAATTTTTTTTAATCATTTTACAGACACCTGTGATGATCTGACGTACCCAAAAGGGCCACTAGATGTCTTGTGATAAATTACATAAAATCCTTGAAAGTTACCTGGAAGTTTACTGATAAACTTCTAAAGCTTCTAGTAAAATACCCTCGCTTTGCCACCCTACAACTGATGCCTAATGTATTGTCTTGTCATATGCTGTCTGTTACACCGTAATGACCCACACCCAATAATCACTAACATCGTTATTATCCAGTTAATTAACAGTCCAGCCATGTCATTACCATGCTAAACAGGGTTTCACATCCACAGTGGTGGCTTGCAACAGTTACAGATTTGACCTTATGCAAGAAGATAAACTTACAAAAAAATGTACCATCTTGTTGTTTCAAGACTACTACATTCAAGTGCAGAAACTGAGTCTTTTCTGCACTTGAATGTAGTAGTCTTGAAATCAATGATTAAGTCAGCAACTTATATTTCAGTGTTGGAAATTGAGTGAAATTATATTACAGTATATAATAAGATTGCCTCATGTAAGCAGTTCATTTTAATTCACCGCTATGTGCAACTCCAATCTTTTCTGAATTACACCTATAGCTATAGCTACAGAACCATCTAAAAGTTGTAGCATCATTTACTTTGGTAGGCCGCATAAAATATTTTGCCACTTTGTTGGGTTTTTACGAGCAAATTAAACATGAATACAGTGCATTCGGAAAGTATTCAGACCCCTTGCCTTTTTAAACATTTTGTTATGTTACAACCTTATTCTTAAATGGATAAAATAGTTTTTTCCCTCTCATCAATCTACACACAATACACACATTTTTTTTGCAAAAAAATGAAAACATTTATAAAGTAAATATCACATTTACATAAGTATTCAGACCCTTTACTGAGTACTTTGTTGGAGCACCTGGCAGCGATTACAGTCTTCCTGGGTATGACGCTACAAGCTTGGCACACTTGTATTTGGGGAGTTTCTCCCATTCTTCTCTGCAGAGTCTTTCAAGCTCTGTCAGGTTGGATGGGGAGCGTCGCTACACAGCTACTTTCCGGTCTCTCCAGAGATGTTTGATCGGGTTCAAGTCCAGGCTCTGGCTAGGCCACCCGAAGACATTCATTGACTTGTCCCGAAGCCACCCCTGTATTGTCTTGGCTGTGTGTTTAGGGTCATTGTACTGTTGAAAGATGAACCTTCGCCCCAGTCTGAGGTCCTGAGTGCTCAAGGATCTCTCTGTGCTTTGCTCCATCTTTCTCTCGATCCTGACTAGTCTTCCAGTCCCTGCTGCTGAAAAACATCCCCACAGAATGTATATTTTATTTTTAATTTAACCTTTAACTTTAACCTTATGCTGCCACCTCCATGCTTCACCGTAGGGATGGTGCCAGGTTTTCTCCAGATGTGGCGCTTGGCATTCAGGCCAAAGAGTTCAATATTGGTTTCATCAGACCAGAGAATCTTATTTCTCATGGTCTGAGAGTCCTTTAGGTGCCTTTTGGCAAACTCCAAGTGGGCTGTCATGTGCCTTTTACTGAGGAGTGGCCTCCGTCTGGCCACTCTACCATAAAGTCTCGGGGACCAATGCTGCAGAAATGTTTTGGTACCCTTCCCCAGATTGGTGCCTCGACACAGTCCTGTCTCGGAGCTCTACGGACAATTCTTTCGACCTCATGACATGGTTTTTGCTCTGACATGCACTGTCAACTGTGGGACCTTATGTAGACAGGTGTGTGCCTTTCCAAATAATGTCCAATCAATTGAATTTGCCACAGGTGGACTCCAATCAAGTTGTAGAAACATCTCAAGGATGATCAATGGAAACAGGATGCACCTGAGCTCAATTTCAAGTCTCATAGCAAAGGGTCTGAATACTTACGTAAATAAAGTATTTCTGTTTTTTATTTTTAATAAATTTGCAACGATTTCTAAAAACCTGTTTTTGCTTTGTCATTATGGGGTATTGTGTGTATATTTGATCCATTTTAGAATAAGAGTGTAACGTAACAAAATGTGAAAAAGTCAAGAGGTCTGAATTCTTTCAAAATACACTGTGTGTACTTTTCAAAAGGAGTTAAAAAGACAGACGTTTATCGACTGGAGGTGTTAAGAGCGAGCAGGTCTGCCGATGGACCAGGCCAGTAAAGAGTTTTATTCATCTTTCGGAGAAAGTGTGAAACGTGTTTGTGCTTGCACATATTAGCCTTGCCTCGAGCCAGGTTTTTTTTGACAGGGGATGCAGTTGGATTGCTGACAGCGGAGTGAGGATAAGCTATTTGAGTCCAGCCCAGGGTTTGTGCTTGGCAACAGTGTCCACAGTGCACACAAAAAATGTACGGCCTCTGGAGTAAAAAGAGATTTTTCCACTGCAAGAACTAAATCTCGCATGTAAAAACAAATAAAAAATAAGCAGAAATAGCGCTGACTGCAGGGAAATAATGTATAAAAGTTATGCAAGCGATGCATGTTGTGGTTAACATAATATCTGATTCAGAGATTCCCCCCTGCTGGTGAGTGTGAGCTCAGGAAGGTTGAACAGGGTTGCCCCTGTACAGAGAGCCCTACCAGGCCTTAAAAAGAGCGACCGGAGGTCCCATAGGTCAGTGCAGAGGAAAACAAAGCATACAGGAAGTGGCATTTTCGGTTCTATTTACACGGCTGTACATGAGCCTATTTCTTTGAAAGTATTAGGAATTTGAACTATATCCTTAATCAGTTCTTTCAAATCCCTGAGTGAGACTCAACATGGGCAGAGGAAAGGAAACAGATATCAGATAGGCATCCAGTGATTCCAGAGGTATTCAAAGATAGGATATCCCCTCTTCTCTCTTTACTCTGCTGGGCAACATTCCTTCCTGTGTTTTACGGTGTGATGAGATGAGACCTCTGGTCTGTAATGACAGGAAGCACTGTCACTGAGCGTGCCCTCTGGCCTTTTGGGAAGTTACAAATCAAGATAGCGTCTCTGTTCTCTATCATCAGTCGAGTTTACAGAGGCTGACCGCCACCATGCCATTAGTCCACTCTGCCGTTACCCACTGGACACAGTTATCAATTCAACGTCTATTCCACTTTGGTTTAACGTAATTTAATTGAAATGACGTGGAAACAACTTTGATTCAACCAGTGTGTGCCCAGTGGGTTGGAACTGTTTTCCTCATTTCAAAAGACTAGTGTTTGAGTCTATTTTGCCCCATATTTACACCGAGTAATCAACTATCATGACATCAAGTCAAGGTAATTGTCAGTTGCTGCAGGAAGGCATTTTCAGTATGAAGTGATTGACAATTTATTCATTTTATTATTTTGAAACTTTATTTAACTAGGCATTTAATTGGTGTCCCTGATTCTTCTTAGAATCCTTTGAAAGTAAAATGCTGGATATCTTTGTGGATCTGACAGAATCAATCACATCAGAACTACACACAGAGACATAATATTAAGTCAAAAGACTTCTATATTATGTGGCCTAGATAAAGTACCTTCAGAAAGAATTCACACCCCTTGAGTTTTCCTAGATAATTCTCGATTTAATTTCACTTCCTCTGAGATGTTTCTACCATTGTTGCAGTAGGGAGACTGGGGTTGGTTGTCTCACAGGTTGGTTGTCACAGTGCCTATTACTCAAAGTCCTTTGGGTGCTGTGTTATAATTTCAATATAAAAATGTGCGTCCTCTATAGGAGAGGTCATCCATGTGGTCAATTCAGGTCAGGATCACAAAACAGTGAGGTGAGAGGAACACTTCATTGGTGGAAGTAAATATTAAAATGCTTGTTATTTCTTTAATGAATAGTTAATTAAGCAATATTATCCATACTTTTCAACTTTTATTGAAAAGAGGAAAGGGAGAGCTTTATTCCAAGCCTATTTGTGAGTTCCAAGGTCATTCAGATTCAGAACACTTTTAATGTCCTCAGAGAGTTACATTCATCCTGCAGCAGTCGTAAAACATATCACATCGGGTAAATAACATCTTAATTAGCATTGGGGGGGTTAGGGATGGTTGTCACAATCTGACAACCGTCTCCATTGTAACAATGTACCTAAAAGCTAAATGACATTGAAAAACGCCTTGAAGACTTATTTTCCGGATGTTGAAAAGACGTAAATGTTTCACAAGTTTGGACAGCACAGTACAGAACAGCACAGTACAGTCTAGTAGAGTTTAATTCAGCAGAGTGCAGTGCAGTACAGTACAATTTAATTCAGTAGAGTACAGTATATTAGAGTGTGGTGCAGTTTAATTCAGTAGAGTACAGTAGAGCAAGTACTGTACAGTTGAGTGTATTTCAGTAGAGTAGCGTACAGTATATAAGATTACAGTGCAGTACAGTAGGACAAAGTAGAGTACAGTACAGTTGAGTTTATTTCAGTAGAGTACTGTAGGATATAATACAGTACATTACTGTACTCTACCTTACTGTGCTGTAGACTACATGTCTGTTCTGTACTGAACTATAGTCTACTTTACCTTTCTTTACCCTACTGTATCCTACTGTACTGTTCCCTACTGTATACTCTTCTGTCCAAACTTGTGAAACTCTATGATTGGTTCAGATTTGGTCCAATCTGGAACTACTTGTCAAAACTGTGAATCATGTTATTCCGACTGAGAGTCAGCAACATTCACACACACACATTCACACACACAAACACACACTTTTTTCAAACTGTTCCTGTTTGAAAAAGCATTCCTTGCTTTCAACAAAAAATGTAGTAAACACAAATGTTTACAGCTTTACTTTTTTCATCTGCATTAAAATATTTCATTTTCATCCAAATATCAGATGGTTACTGTTTTATTAAGCATTGATATTACAATTTGAGTGGAGTAAGAACTACAATGTCAAAGCAAATACTCAATTATGTTGAATTTATTTGAATGTATTTATTTTTATTATTTTAGAAATGCTGTTCAATAAATAAAGCCTTTACTTTTTTTCTCAAATAAAGGCTTCACTTTTTCTAAAACTTTGTAAATTGGCTCAATTGTTGCTGAAAAACAAATGGCAAACACTGTAACAACCAACCCTATAGTGTGTGACAACCAACCCCGGGATGGAGCCGGGTGTCACAAGTGGACAGCGTGTGTTTAATGGCTTATAATTCCATGTTAGAATACGTTATGAGGATTAAAATGGTCCCCATTTCAACTCAAGACCTTAGTCTCTCCTAATATTGAAAATTGTCTTGTAAGATATACTGGTCCTGAGAAATACACTTATTGATAAAAAGTGTGACAATCAACCCCGGTCTCCCCTACCTCCTATAAAATGTTGACATATTTTACATTCGTTTGAGTAATGTTTTGTTATTGAAGCAGCGTAGTAAGAATGAAACTGACGTGAGTCTCTTGTGTTCCCACGCCCTCTCTGTGGCCCGACAGAGGAGAAGTATATGACGGTGCAGCCATACACCAGCGAGGGGAAGGATGAGATCGCCTTTGAGAAAGGAGTCATCGTGGAGGTCATCCAGAAGAACCTGGAGGGCTGGTGGTTCATCAGGTAAGGCCATGATTTGTGCTCCAACCACAATATAAACTGTTGCCTGTTTATGCTGTCTCTTATTCTCACTCATGATCACCTCCTCTCCTCCCTCTCTCCTCAGGTACCAGGATAAGGAGGGATGGGCCCCGGCCTCCTACCTGAAGAAGGTGAAGGAGGATTTTTCTCCCCGTAGTAGTAATAAGAAGAGCCCCTTAACTAGCCCTGTGGAGATAATCGGAAACATCATGGAGATCAGCAACCTGCTCAACAAAAAGGCCCTGAGTGAGAAGGACGTGCAGACGGACGGCCAGTCAGAGGACACCCCCCTGACCACCCTCTCCCTGGCCAAGAGGCAGATCAGCCTGCCCATACCCTGCTCTAGCTCGGACTTCAGCCCTGGTGCCACCCTGGTGGACGGAAAGGGCAAAGCAGAACCGGCCTCTCCAGCCATAGCCCGCGTCACTCCTCACAGAATAGAGATTGGTGAGTTGTCATTCAGAGACGGAATTGGAAGGCATAGCGGTTTGTTAAACTAATACACTCTCAGAATTCAAATCACAATCTCATTTTCTTCTATCTAGGCTCCCCGATCCTCAGACAAAAGCCACCTCCTCGAAGAGATGCAACTCTGGTCAGTATGAAAAAAAGAATTACAGTTGAAGTTTACATACACCTTAGCCAACTACATTTAAACATAGTTTTTCACAATTCCTGACATTTAATCCTAGTAAAAATTCCCTGTCTTAGGTCAGTTAGGATCACCACCAATACCTTGACTTTGTTGTCCTTAAGCCATTTTGCCACAACTTTGGAAGTATGCTTGGGGTCATTGTCCACTTGGAAGACCCATTTGAGACCAAGCTTTAACTTCCTGACTGATGTCTTGAGATGTTGCTTCAATATATACACATCATTTTAATTCCTCATGATGCCATCTATTTTGTGATGTGCACCAGTCCCTCCTCCAGCAAAGCACCTCCACAACATGATGCTGCCACCCCCGTGCTTCACGGTTGGGATGGTGTTCTTCGGCTTGCAAGCCTGCCCCTTTTTCCTCCAAACATAACGATGTTCATCATAGCCAAACAGTTCTATTTTTGTTTCGTCAGACCAGAGGACATTTCTCCAAAAAGTACGATCTTTGTCCCCATGTGCAGTTGCAAACCGTAGTCTGGCTTTCTTATGGTGGTTTCGGAGCAGTGGCTTCTTCCTTGCTGAGCGGCCATTCAGGTTATGTCGATATTGGACTTGTTTTACTGTGGATATAGATACTTTTGTAACTATTTCCTCCAGCATCTTCACAAGGTCCTTTGCTATTCTGGGATTGATTTGCACATTTCTCACCAAAGTACGTTCATCTCTCGGAGACAGAACGCTTCTCCTTCCTGAGCGGTATGATGGGTGCGTGATCCCATGGTGTTTATACTTGCGTACTATTGTTTGTACAGATGAACGTGGTACCTTCAGGTGTTTGGAAATTCTTCCCAAGGATGAAGCAGACTTGTGGAGGTCTATAATTTTTTTTTAGGTCTTGGCTGATTTCTTTTGATTTTCCCATGATGTCAAGGAAAGAGTTTGAAGGTAGGCTTTGAAATACATTCACAGGTACACCTCCAATTGACTCAAATTATGTCAATTAGCCTATCAGTAGCTTCCAAAGCCATGACATAATTTTCTGGAATTTTCCAAGCTGCACAGTCAACTTAGTGTATGTAAACTTCTGACCCACTGGAAGTGTGATATAGTTAGTTATAAGTTAAATATTCTGTCTGTAAATAATTGTTGGGAAAATTTATTCTGTCATGAACAATGTACAGTGGGGCAAAAAAGTTTTTAGTCAGCCACCAATTGTGCAAGTTCTCCCACTTAAAAAGATGAGAGAGGCCTGTAATTTTCATCATAGGTACACTTCAACTATGACAGACAAAATGAGAAAAAAATCCAGAAAATCACATAGTAGGATTTTTAATGAATTTATTTGCAGATTATGGTGGAAAATAAGTATTTGGTCAATAACAAAAGTTTATCTCAATACTTTGTTATATACCCTTTGTTGGCAATGACAGAGGTCAAACGTTTTCTCTAAGTCTTCACAAGTTTTTCACACACTGTTGCTGGCATTTTGGCCCATTCCTCCATGCAGATCTCCTCTAGAGCAGTGATGTTTTGGGGCTGTTGCTGGGCAACACAGACTTTCAACTCCCTCCAAATATTTTCTTTTGGTGTTGAGATCTGGAGACTGGCTAGGCCACTCCAGGACCTTGAAATGCTTCTTACGAAGCCACTCCTTCTTTGCCTGGGCGATGTGTTTGGGATCATTGTCATGCGAAAAGACCCAGCCACGTTTCATCTTCAATGCCCTTGCTGATGGAAGCAGGTTTTCACTCAATCTAACGACACATGGCCCCATTCATTCTTTCCTTTACACGGATCAGTCGTCCTGGTCCCTTTGCAGAAAAACAGCCCCAAAGCATGATGTTTCCACCCCCATGCTTCACAGTAGGTATGGTGTTCTTTGGATGCAACTCAGCATTCTTTGTCCTCCAAACACGACGAGTTGAGTTTTTACCAAAAAGTTATATTTTGGTTTCATCTGACTATATGACATTCTCCCAATCTTCTTCTGGATCATCCAAATGCTCTCTAGCAAACTCAGACGGGCCTGGACATGTACTGGCTTAAGCAGGGGGACACGTCTGGCACCGCAGGATTTGAGTCCCTGGCGGTGTAGTGTGTTACTGATGGTAGGCTTTGTTACTTTGGTCCCAGCTCTCTGCAGGTCATTCACTAGGTCCCCCCGTGTGGTTCTGGGATTTTTGCTCACCGTTCTTGTGATCATTTTGACCCCACGGGGTGAGATCTTGCGTGGAGCCCCAGATCGAGGGAGAATATCATTGGTCTTGTATGTCTTCCATTTCCTAATAATTGCTCCCACAGTTGATTTCTTCAAACCAAGCTGCTTACCTATTGCAGATTCAGTCTTCCCAGCCTGGTGCAGGTCTACAATTTTGTTTCTGGTGTCCTTTGACATAGTGGAGTTTGTAGTGTGACTGTTTGAGGTTGTGTACAGGTGTCTTTTATACTGATAACAAGTTCAAACAGGTGCCATTAATACAGGTAACGAGTGGAGGACAGAGGAGCCTCTTAAAGATGAAATTACAGGTCTGTGAGAGCCAGAAATCTTGCTTGTTTGTAGGTGACCAAATACTTATTTTCCACCATAATTTGCAAATAAATTCATTAAAAATCCTACAATGTGATTTTCTAGATTATCTTTCTCATTTTGTCTATCATAGTTGAAGTGTACCTATGATGAAAATTACAGGCCTCTCTCATCTTTTTAAGTGGGAGAACTTGCACAATTGGTGGCTGACTAAATACACATCTAAAGCTTTTTCTTTTGGGGTGTTGCTATCGGCCACCAAGTGATAACAGTCAGTATCTAAATAATATGTGTGTAATGCTTTATAATCTATGTGATATAAACAGATAGGTCTACTTTCTTGGGGACCTGAATATTGACTGGTTTTCATCAAGCTGCCCGCTCAAGAGGAAGCTTCATACTGTTACCAGTGCTTGTAATCTCGTTCAGGTTATTAATCAACCTACCAGGGTGTTTACAAACACTACAGGAACAAGATCATCCACATGTATCGATCACATTTTTACTAATACTGTAGAACTTTGTTCTAAAGCTGTATCCGTACCCATTGGATGCAGTGATCACAATATAGTGGCTATATCCAGGAAAGCCAAAGATCCAACAGCTGGGCCTAAAATAGTGTTTAAGAGATAATACAGGCCTCCCGGGTGGTTAAGGGCGCTGTAATGCAGCGCCAGCTGTGCCATCAGAGTCCCTGGGTTCGCGCCCAGGCTCTGTCGTAACCGGCCGCGACCGGGAGGTCCGTGGGGCGACGCACAATTGGCCTAGCGTCGCCCGGGTTAGGGAGGGCTTGGTCCCTGTCCTTGTCTCATCGCGCACCAGCGACTCCTGTGGCGGGCTGGGCAGTGTGCGCTAACCAAGGTGGCCAGGTGCACGGTGTTTCCTCCGGCGCATTGGTGCGGCTGGCTTCCGGGTTGGATGCGTGCTGTGTTAAGAAGCAGTGCGGCTTGGTTGGGTTGTGTATCGGAGGACGCATGACTTTCAACCTTTGTCTCTCCCGAGCCCGTACGGGTGTTGTAGCGATGAGACAAGATAGTAGCTACTACAACAATTGGATACCACGAAATTGGGGAGAAAAAGGGGTAAACATTTTTTTTAAAAACAAGAGATAATACAAAAGATTTTGCTGTGACTCTTATGTGGATGATGTTAAAAATATTTGTTGGTCTGATGTGATTAGTGAGGAGCATCTAGACGCTGCTGCACTTAATGAATTTATGAAATTGCTTCTTCCAATTATTGATAAACATGCACCTGTTAAGAAACTGACTGTTGGAACTGTTAAGGCTCCATGGATTTTTGAGGAATTGAAAAACTATGGTTTAAAGAGATGGGGCAGAAGGAGTGGCTAATATGTCTGGCTGCACATCTGACTGGCTTACTTACTGCAAATTAAGAAATTATGTGACTAAATTCAACAAAAATAAGAAGAAACTGTATTATGAAGCCAATGATATGAAAACTTTGGAATATTAAATTATGGGCAGAAAGACAAATTCAACTCCGTCTTTCATAGAATCAGATTCATCACGAAATCATTTGATGTTGGCAATTATTTTAATGACTATTTCATTGGCAAAGTGGGCAAACTTAGGCAGGAAATGCCAACAACGAACAGTGTGAAATTGTATTCATTCATAAAATAACAAATAATGAAACAAAAACATTGCAAGTTTGAATTTTGTAAAGTTAGTGTGGGAGGTGGAAAAATTATTGTTATCGATCAATAATGACAAACATCCTGGCATTGACTACTTAGATGGAAAGCTACTGAGGATGGTAGCTGACTCTATAGCCACTCCTATCTGTCATATTTTTAATCTGAGCCTAGAGGAAAGTCTTTGTCCTCAGGCCTGGAGGGAAGCCAAAGTAATTCCGCTACCCAAGAGTGGTAAAGCGGCCTTTACTGGTTCTAACAGCAGACATATAAACTTGCTGCCAGCTCTTAGCAAACTGTTGGGAAAACATGTGTTTGGCCAAATACAATAATATTTCTCTGTAAACAAATTAACAGACTTTCAGCATGCTTATAGAGAAGGGCACTCAGCATGTACAGCACTGACACAAATGACTGATTATTGGTTGAAAGAAATTGATAATAAGAAGA
Source organism: Oncorhynchus mykiss (assembly GCF_013265735.2). NCBI lineage: Eukaryota > Metazoa > Chordata > Actinopteri > Salmoniformes > Salmonidae > Oncorhynchus > Oncorhynchus mykiss. Next base: position 73,802,948 of record NC_048565.1, read on the forward strand.
TTGTGGGAGCTGTACTATTACATTTCAGTGCAGCTTTTGATATTATTGACCATAACCTGTTGTTGAATAAACTCCCTTCACAGAACAGAGCAAACGGGCGCTAACCAGAATAGAAAGAGGAGTGGGAGGCCCCAGTGCACAACTGAGAAAGAGGACAAGTACATTCGAGTGTCTAGTTTTAGAAACAGACGCCTCACAAATCCTCAATTGGCAGCTTAATTAAATAGTACCCGCAAAACACCAGTCTCAACGTCAACAGTGAATAGGCGACTCCGGGATGCTGGCCTTCTAGAGTTCCTCTGTCCAGTGTCTGTGTTATTTTGCACATCTTAATCTGTTCATTTTATTGGCCAGTCTGAGATATGGCTTTTTCTTTGCAAGTCTGCCTAGAAGGCCAGCATCCCGAAGTCGCCTCTTCACTGTTGACATTGAGACTTGTGTTTTGCGGGTACTATTTAATGTATGAGATCTTCAGTTTCTTGGCAATTTCTCGCAAGGAATAGCCTTCATTTCTCAGAACAAGAATAGACTGATGAGTTTCAGAAGAAAGGTCTTTGTTTCTGAACATTTTGAGTCTGTAATCAAATCCACAAATGCTGATGTTCCAGATACTCAACTAGTCTTAAGAAGGCCAGTTTTATTGCATCTTTAATCAGCACAACAGTTGTCAGCTGTGCTAACATGATTGCAACATTATTTTCTATTGATAAATTATCCTTTAAAAATTATAAACTTCAATTAGCTAATACAATGTGCCATTGGAACACAGGATTGATGGTTGCTGATAATGGGCCTCTGTACGCCTATGTATATATTCCATAAAAATCTGCTGTTTCCAGCTACAATAGTCATTTACAACATTAACAATGTCTACACTGTATTTCTGATCAATATGATGTTATTTTAATGTTAAAAAAAAAAAAAAATCTTTAAAAAACAAGGACATTACTAAGTGACCCCAAACTTTTGAACAGTAGTGAATGTGTTATGGCTTTTCAACCTCAGCTCTGAATTCACGACATGGCAATCTATATAATAGAACTCAGAGTTTTCTTTAATGGAAGCTTCTCTAATATCAAACATGTAAAGTGTGGTGTACCGCAGGGCAGCTCTCTAGGCCCTCTATTATTTTATATTTTTACCAATGGCCTGCCACTTGCATTAAACAAAACATGTGTGTCCATGTATGCTGATGATTCAACCATATATGCATGAGCAACTGCAGCTAATGAAGTCACTGAAACCCTTAACAAAGAGTTGCAGTATGTTTTGGAATGGGTTGCCAGTAATAAACTGGTACTGAACATCTCTAAAACTAAGAGCATTGTATTTGGTACAAATCATTCCTTAAGCTCTAGACCTCAGCTGATCTGGTAATGAATGGTGTGGCTGTTGAACAAGTTGAGGAGACTAAATTACTTGGTGTTACTTTAGATTGTAAACTGTCATGGTCAACATATAGATGCAATGGTTGTAAAGATGGGGATGGGATCCGTAATAAAGAGATGCTCTGCTTTTTTGACACCACACTCCAAGAAGCAAGTTCTGCAGGCTCTAGTTTAGTCTAATCTTGATTATTGTCCAGTGCTGGAAGGAAAGACCTAGTTAAGCTGCAGCTGGCCAAAAACAGAGCGGCACATTTTGCTCTTAATTGTAATCAGAGGGCTGATATAAATATGATGCATGCCAGTCTCTCTTGGCTAAGAGTTGAGGAGAGACTGACTGCATCACTTCTTATTTTTATAAGAAATATTAATGTGTTGAAAATCCCAAATTGTTTGCATAGTCAACTTACACACAGCTCTGACACACACGCTTATGCCACCAAACATGCCACCAGGGGTCTTTTCACATTCCCAAAATCCAGAACAAATTCAAGAAAGCATACAGTATCATATAGAGCCCTAATTGCATGGAACTTCCTCCAATCTCAAAACAGATAAAGCAACACCTCACGGCAAAATGCCTCTACCCTATTTGACCTAAATAGTTTGTGTGTATGCATTGATATATTGGCTACGTGTGCCTTTAAAAAAATATATGGTATTTCTGTTTTTGAGCTGTTCTTATCTGTTGATGTTCTCTATTATGTCATTGTGTTTTGTGTGGACCCCAGGAAGAGTAGCTGCTGCTTTTGCAACAGCTAATGGGGATCCTAATAAAATACCAAACAATGACAAAGCGAAAACAGATTGTTAGAAATGTTTGCAAATGTATAAAAAAATACAAAACAGAAATACCTTATTTACATAGATATTCAGACCCTTTGCTATGAGAATCGAAGTTGAGCTCAGGTGCATCCTGTTTTCATTGATCATTCTTGAGATGTTTCTACAACTTGACTAGTGTCCACCTGTGGTATATTCAATTGATTGGACATGATTTGGAAAGGCACACACCTGTCTATATAAGGTCCCACAGTTGACAGTGCATGTCAGAGCAAAAAACAAGCCATGAGGTCGACAGAATTGGGGAATGGGTAGCAAGCATTCAAGGTCCCCCAGCAAGGGCCTTGGTCAGGGAGATGACCAAGAACCCGATGGTCACTCTGACAGAGCTCTAGAGTTCATAAACTCTACTGAAAGTAACAAACTCATGAAAATGCTATTATGTTCTTTGAAATAATAGTTTTTTAGTATTCTAATGTTTGTTACCTAAGACCTTTATAAACACAACCAAATTATTATTCCTCTGATTGCATATATGAAATGCATTTATTAGACTGTTCGAGTGTTGTTGATGCATCATTGGCTCGAAGTGTTCCAAATGGACTTTTGGCCTATGTTGTTAACTAGGACTTTGTAGAATTATACAAAACAGAGTAAAGGATATTCTATCTAAATAAATAACTGTTTTTATATATTTACATGGATATATTTCCACAAATATGTATTCATGCAATTCATGATTTACAGTTGTTTAAGAACTATTTATCAAGCAAGGGTGCTTATATTTGCGCACCTTGTGCGTTGATATGCATCTGATGCGTATGCTAAAGGTGACGCCCGGCAACATTCTCAGGGTTCCGTAGTGGGTACTTATAGGCTCAACTGCCTGTCGGTTCTATTATTAAAAGTATCAGCTGTGCAATATTCATAATGCCTGACATTTTTTTCCACTCAGGGATCCAATTTACCCTCACCACCAGAGCCCCCTACTGTTGAAGCAGAGTACTACACCATTGCAGAGTTCCAGTCTGTCATTTCTGATGGCATTAGTTTTAATGGAGGGCAGAAAGCAGAGGTAAGCTTTTTTCATGTTATTTTTTTATTTTTATTGTTCAGGTAAATTATTGAAATTAACAGATACTGCATGTAGTTCATTTCTCCCCATCTATTCCCTCTGTTCTGTCCTGTAGGTGATCGAAAAGAACTCTGGTGGCTGGTGGTATGTCCAAATCGGGGAGAAAGAGGGGTGGGCTCCCTGCTCCTACATCGACAAACGAAAGAAACCCAACCTAAACCGCAGAACCAGCACTCTGAGCCGCCCCAAAGTCCCACCCCCAGCCCCGCCCGTCAAGAAGCAGGACTCTGAGGAGACCGCCCCTCCCAGCAGCCCTGGGTCCGAGGCTCCAGAGTCCCCTGTATCTCCCGGGAGGCCTGTGTACGAGGAGCCAGAATATGACATTCCTGCCATTGGGTTTGATCTGGAGTCAGAGTTTGAGTTCCTCAGGACAGATGGGTCCTCGGGGGATGGGAAGAATGAGGATGACTCCTCAGGTAAGGGCTCTCATCTGTCCTCCAAGCTGTCTCCGGCCTCTTCTCTCCACAGCGCCTCCTTCAAGATGGGCGAGTCATCAGAGGACGTGGGACAGGAAGAGGAGGAGCCTGAGGGAGAGGAGTGTATCTATGAGAATGACGGCTTCAGGCCTTTCAGAGAGAAGCCTGATGCACAATCCAGTGGCGACTCGGATTCCCCGAAGACGAGCGCCCCATTGGAGACTTGCAAGGCTGAAAACTCTCACTCCACGTTGGGGGCAAGGAGAAAAGGGAAAAATATCCAGCTGGAGCTGAACGGAAGCCAGTCCCATTCTCGAACAAAAGCAGAGGCTGGGGAGTCCAGCCCCAAACCTGCTTCCACAGAGTCCATCCAAGATCTATCCAAGCAGTCCAGGTCCAAGAAGGACAAAGAGGAACACAAAATGGGTTCCACCAAGTCATCCACCAAACCTAAGCCAGTGGTCAGGCCTAAGCCCCAGGTGGCCAAGGCCTCCAGTGCAGAGAAGATGGACATCAGCAGCCTCCGGAGACAGCTGAGGCCTACAAGCCAGCTGAAGAAGGGCTCCAGAGGAGAAGACTTTGAAACAGCCTCTGTCATCTCCTCTGAGGACTCTGTGTCTTCCCACAGCACCTCTGACCTCTCCTCCATCTACTCTAAAGGCAGCCGTGGAGACTCAGACGAGGGCTGCAGCTTCTACCGCACCACAGACACCTATGAGAAGGTCCAGGACTCAGAGATGAGCTTCCCTGCCGGGGTGGAAGTGGAGGTGCTGGAGAAGCAGGAAAGTGGCTGGTGGTACGTCCGCTGGGGCGACACTGAGGGCTGGGCTCCAACCTACTACCTGGAGCCTGTCAGGCAGCTGGACGACACAGCTGGGTCCGAGTCCGATGGCACCCCCACCAAGCCAGGCAGCCTGAGCAAGTCCAACAGCCTGGAGAAGAATGAGCAGAGGGTCCAGGCTCTGAACAACATCAACCAGAGCCTGAAGAGGAGCACACCTCCCATTCCCTCCAAACCCCCCGGGGGGCTCTCCAAGCCCTTTGACCTGTTCAACAGCTTGCATAAGCAGAGGAATGGTACGAAACAACAGCAGGTGGTCAGGCCTCAGTCTGTCTTCATCTCCGGGCCGATCATCGACGGCCCAAACCCAGTCGGCTCCCTTAGGAGAGGTGAGTCACTCAACTCCACCGACCACCCACGCTCTAGTCCCACCGTGCGTCGCAATGCTTCCTTTGGTACAACCCCGCGGAACCCAGCGCCAAACGGTAACATGGCGAACCGGAACAGACCCGGCACGGGCAGCTCCGAATCACTGGGCCTTGGGTCTCCAAGGAACGGTCTACCTGTTTCCACTGTAAAACCCAAACCCCACCTCATCCACAACAACCTCCGTGAGGTGTATGTCTCCATAGCGGATTACCATGGTGATGAGGAGACCATGGGTTTCCCTGAAGGAACAATTCTGGAGGTTCTGGAGAGGAACCCTAATGGGTGGTGGTACTGCCAGATCCTGGATGGAGGTCGACCTCGGAAAGGCTGGGTACCCTCGAACTACCTGGAAAGGAAGAACTAGTATCACGCTTCTGTTCAGTGCATGTGCAATCAGGTCGTCAAGGTCAGAGACCATGGAAGACAGTGGAAATGGAAATGGAAAGAAGACACTGCTTTTTTACATTTTATAGATGGATTACATTTTATAGATGGAAATCAGAAGAGACCATGCATAATCTAAGTGGCATCCTTTGTATTTTCTAAACTGAGGGTGGCCAACCCATCCTGGCATGTCATTTCTTGCCATTTTATTACTCTCATCTAGTGACAGATAAAGCACTTCATCGTGCAATTTTTAGACAGGATTTTTTTATATTCACAGACAGCCGGGTGGACAGAACAAATACCTTTGGCATTAAAATCAGCAGAAGGTCAACCATATTAAACGGAAGAATTAAACAACAAAAGTGGTTGATTTGATGAAACATGCTTTTTAATCCAAAATGGAAGAATAATGGGACTTGGACACGAGAAGAGGAGCTTTGGACATCTTTGGCTGATGATGATCCTTTATAACAACGAGAGAGGGTTTGTAATATGATAACATTACTTACTTAATGATTTCCAATGGGCAAAACATGACTCACTTCTGATGACATTTGATCATAAAACATTTACTTTTTAAAGCTTTTTGCATGGTTAAAAGGTTTCTATACTGACCAAGCCTTGGGCACATTTTAAGTAAACATTTCTCTTAAAATGTTTTGTATGTTGTGTTTAAAAGATCTGTTGCTACACCTTCTCATATGTTAAATGCAATCTGCAGAATGTCTTGTGCATGTTTTTACGTCAAAAAAATTGTGAAGGTTAATGTGTATTTTATGTAATACTTTTATATAGCTTTGTGTGTATGTCATCTTGTTGTAAAGTGTATATTCTGTCCATTTATTACAGTATGTAAGTAATTTTAAATCTCTTAAAGCTACAGTCTGCAATTTTTTTATGGGGTCCCTGCCACCTGTTTTGGTATACAGCTAAAGGATACGGCTAGGGAGATTTTGAGACATGCTATGCTGTAGCTCATGAGGCATTTCTAAGTATATTCTTCAATAATCAATGGGTAAATATGAAGAATTTTTAATAACAATTAAACAGCTTCCCAAGTTGCAGACTGTAGCTGTAAATCTTTATGAATGTTTCATGATTTTCTTGATGACACTCTAGCTAATGTCTTATACGTACAGTATGTATCCTTCACCTGCTTAGAAGTGTATTTCTGCTCTGGTCTTGTGACACAATATAGGTCAGCCTATTTGAAGGAGTGGTAAATCAGCTATTTTTTGCGCTCTCTAGAATCGTCGTCTTCTAGTAAATTTTGATGTTTTCTATCAACAGATTTCTCCCATGGCTCCATTTGACCTATCATATTTAGAATAAAATAAAAGACCGATACCATATGGTTATGATTTGTTTAGTCCTTTTGAATCAAATTTGAAGTTTTGTTTTCACATTGAACTTGACCTTTGAAGGTGTTCGCTAGGTTGTAAACAAAAAAGTGGTGAGCTGCTTATGCATTTCCATTATTCCATTTAAGCTACCAGAGGAAGGAATATTTGACTTGAGGAATATTGGAATTGAGGCTTTTCATTTGCTTTCAAAACCAAACCCCAGGGATGTGTAGAATAGCAATTGAACTTAAATTGTGATTTTATCTGAGAGAGAGAACTCATTGCAAATGAATTCAATACCTATTTTAATCCCACAAGGGGCTTGCAGACAGCAGTGCAAATACATAAACAATGACCCATCTGGTGCTACTCATATCTGGAAAGACTTGATACTCATGCCCCTTTGAAAAAGGAGGAACATACAGCAAATAAAAATGTATACTCTTAATATTGCTGTGCAGTATTAATTTTAATCTTTGAACATGTCATCTATTCTAGCTACATAACTTTTGTTTTAAGTATTTCAAATTCCCTAATTAATTCCTTCTAATTAAGTAATATCTAGTTACATTGAGTTAATCTTACCCAGTGGTATACAAAACTTTGACTTATCAATTTATAGGTCACATTACATACTTTTTTGCCCAAGCATTAAATTCTCAAATTCTGTTAATGAATCTGGACCTGCTATGGCTGATGTTCAAGACTGTTGAAATATGGTTCTAGTGAAGGATCCTCTTTTGCCAGCTTGATATCCCATTAATATTTCCTTTGTCATTGTCTGCTGGACAGTATTGTATCTAACATTAGTTTTATAGCCTGCTACATTGCAGAAATTGTATTTATATTACTCAGCAGAGAAAACGTTCATTTTATGATTACATGTCAAAAAAAATAATGATGAATTAAGTGTGTTTTTGTGAATAAATGCACTTTCTGCATTACCAGATTCCACATTGTTTTACAGAATTATTGATGATTCCTTCCATTTCTGCAACTTGTATAATTCAAGGTATGAGACAGCTCAGGTATAAAGCAAACTAAAGTGCCTTAAACCTTAACGCATAATTCAAAGCAGTGAAGCAGATGCAACAGATTGGGTAATGACACTGTTATGATTCACAGCAGTAAAGTGGATTTTCCTGCAAGAATCTGACCAAGAGCACCCTCTTGTGCTTTACAGTCTATACTACAATACATATACATCTTACATTAAGGACAAGATAAATATTGTCAATAAAAATGTTTTATTTGTATAAAAACAAAGAATTTATATGGATACATTTTTATTTAAAAAATTATAATGTTTCTAAAACATTCTAAAATGGAGAGAATGCAAGTGTGTTAGCAATCAGTGAAGCCTCATGTATTCAGTTATTGTGTTGGTTTTGCCATTTGTAAACATATGTTTACAGTGTGTATTTGTAACACATGTTAACCATTTTGTTACGTATTGAGAAAATTTGCAGATTGACTTTGCATTTATAAAATTGCAGTTACTTCAGGCAAAGTTTTGTACAATATAATATAAATCCTTCCTTTGCTATCTAAGAACTGATTGAGATTATGCGTAATTATTACGATGTGGGTACATTACTTTTGTAACAATGATAGTTAATATAAAGCCTGTGCTGACTCAGCACATTTAGATTTGGCTTTACCGTAATGGCTATTTACCCAATGGCCCAATATGGATTAAGTGCACGTTTGTCTGGTTACTGTTCAGCTCCTAGTGTATAAATAGCCATTGAAGTTCACGATGTCAGACAGTGTGTTATGCTGTATTAGCAAGTTTACATCCGATAGGCTTTTCCTGTGAAATATGTTCTCCCCATTGGGCCATTCCTTCCACTGGGAACCTCAGGCTATACTCCTCAGCTTAGCAGTGAGTTATGGCTGTCTGATCTGGTTGGTGTATGTGCAGTGCTGTAACTAGGGCCGGGAATTGCAAAGGGCCCCACAATACGATATCACAATACTTACGTGCCAATAAGATTTCGATGTTCCAAACACATGTCTTCTGCAGAGAGACGAAAGACCCATGATAACTCTTGGAAATAGAAGTGCTGAAAACATGTTGGTTCACTATTTAAAAAGAAGGAGAACAAGCTATATTGCCTAATATAATACCTAATACCGCCACAGGCAAAGTAAACCTTGTGGAGTGTTATGATCCCATATCCTCAAGGGGGCAGTATGAGCACTCCAGAACAGCTCAGCCCAAACATAAAGGTCCAATGTAGCCATTTTTATCAAATCATTTCTGGGTAACAATTAAGTACCTTACAGTGATTATTTTAAATTAAAATGGTTAAAAGAAACATAAATAGCTTGTTAGCAAAGAACAAATTCTCAAGCAAAAAACATTCTAGGACTGTCTGGGAGTGGGGAGGGGAAAACTGAAAACTAGCTGTTATTGGCAGAGAGGTTTAGAACTGTTATTGGTCTATTAACCAATTTACTGTCTGTGATGTCATCAGACATGCCAAAACTCCATCCCACCAAAACAGGCTGAAATTTCAGGTGGTCTTTTCAAACAGCTCTTAAACTAAAAGGGCATTATCATAATTTCACAGTATTATTCCAACCTCATAGTGTTGAAATATATATAAAACACAGGAAAATCACATTTTTGACTGAACAGGGCCTTCAACGATCAAGTCCTTACGTCAACACTATGCCATTAGAGTAAGATACATAATTGAAATTAGTATTATTTTATGAATAAAGCATGGTCTAGAAGGGAAGGAAACACCTATTTAGGCGAGGTGCTGGCTAGCATAGTGGAACAGTTGAAAATAAAGAAGAGCCGCACACTCTAGAAACGTCCAACGTTTCAACAGACATCAGGGTGATGAAGATGAAGACAGCTTGTCTGTCGAAATGTTGAACATTACATTTTTGCATCTGAGCTCCCAGAGTGTGCGGCTCTCCTTTATTTTCAAGAATAAAGCATGGATCTGAAATAGACAACAGCTTTACTTACCAGACAAGTACATGCCAATTGAAATACACCTTCGGTGACTACCACTAGACTTTTGAAGCTCAAGTGTCCAACAATTACATTGAACCAACAGTGCACAACTTTGATAAGTGTTTGATAGTGAGTCATTATCAAATCAGTTTACTTTTACATTCATTCCCCAACAACCGTACCCAACAGGGTGGGAGGAATCAGTATACGTTTAAAATGTCTGCTGCCAAAAGTCTTAACTTACCGGCAGTTTGAATGAGGCCCAGGTTCACTCAGAGGTCTACATGGAAAGTCTGTGTACACACCAGTGAGATATATACTGTGTTCCATGTCATTTTTACACACGGTGGCTGTGCGTCTCCCTTCACTTCTGAGAAAATTGTCCATTAGCAATGGCTGCCTCTGCCTGTTTCATGTCCAGCCGTCACAGACTGTATTTGTGCGTATTAGACTGCAGTATAAAACACTGGTGCAGCCAGCCCAGCTAAGGCAGGATAGTAAATAACAGATGATGTTCACTCTGGCCAGGCCGACATGCCTCCGCTCTAAACAGACTATGTGAGTTATGCCTGTAGCCCTGTGCTTTGTTTTTCACATGCACAGACTGAAGACCAGAATACTACGTGCAGCATGGTTGTGTTAAATAGTAAGTAGGCCTATGGTTGGGCACAAACGTCAATTCAACATCTATTTCATGTTGGTTCAACGTGATTTAATTGAAATTACGTGGGAAACAATGTTGATTCAACCAGTGTGTGCCCAGTGGGTTGTTTGTATTTTTGAGGAATTGCTCTAATATTGCTGATTGAGGTGTACATATTGAACACTAATAACACACCTCTCCATCGTAGAGTGCACTCAACACATACACTGCCTTCACAAAGTTTTCATACCCCTTAACTTATTCCACATTTTGTTGTGTTACAGCCTGAATTCAAAGTTAAATTGATTTTTTTTCTCACCCATATACAGACAATACCCCATAATGACTTAGTGAAAACATGATTTTAGAAGTGTTTGCAAATTTATTGAAAATTAAGTACAGAAGTATCTTATTTACATAAGTATTCACACTCCTCCATTTGTGAGTCTTTTTTATTTATATATTTTTAGGGGTGGATCAGCTTTAATATTGCAAATAGATTGTTGCTTCCACCAATGTAATTGTCTGCATCATTTCCAATCCCACACATTATATATATTTAAAAATATATATATTTTCCCTTATTTTCCTCTAACCCTACCACCACTCCCTTAATTGGAGTAAACTAATAGAGAACACTTAGGCTTCTACTTCCAGCTTATACATCCTATATACATTTTACGACCAAGGTACATTTTCCATTAGTTATGTTTTGTTTGTTTTAGTCCCATCCATCAGCTACCATCAACCCCTCCCATCTATCTCTGAAGACCATGCAGTTTTGATGCATATTTGCATTATATTTTTCAACTGTGCTGTGATGTTTCACAAAAGTTCTGAACCTTTCTATTCTCATAGTTTCTACAGATTGTAAATTGAACAAAACAAATTCTAAGTGTATTATTATATTATGTTATATATTGATTCTCTATGACTTTTCAGATCACCCAGCAGTGCTGTTTGCAAAGTTATTTGCAGGTAAATGTTGCAATTCTTCAGCCATTCAGAATCTGCGACCAAAAAGCAGCTACATATGGACAGTACCAAAACAAATGATCTAATGATTCTTCGTTAATCTGCAGAGCTGGGATGGTTGTATCCCCTATATACGATGCTGGATTAAAAACCTAGTTTTTCCATTTGAATTATTGTACAAAATCTTGCAACCAATAGAATGTTATATATATATATATATATATAATATATATATATATATATATATATAACATTCTATTGGTTGCAAGATTTTGTACAATAATTCAAATGGAAAAACTAGGTTTTTAATCCAGCATCGTTTTTTATATCAGTTCATAAACAATGTGCCATGGAATCATTACATGGAAAATCTGTCCCCAACTATTTTTGCAATCTGTATGGCACATCTGTCAATTTAATGGGCCTTAAATGAAACTGGTATACTTTATCACAATGCTCAATTTTGGTCATTTTTTGCAACAAAATGATACACATCCATCATTTGAATTAATCTTTCAAAGCAGCAACACACGGATGTACTTCATACAAAACACTGCTGTCTTTAGTACTTTGCATACCTTTTTAACTTTCTCATACTGACTTCTGAAAGATTATTCCAGTACAGTACATCTACTCACATTTCAATGAACATAAAAATATAAAGGCTTCAGAAAAAAATATATAGCTTATTTGTTTGCCATTGCTGGTTTTTAACAACAACAAAAAACTAAGAAAAATAGAATTACAGTACTTTAATCAATACAATATGGTACTGTAAACTCAAGGAAACAAAAATAATAATAGTAAAATTACAGTGCAATGGCAAACAAACAAATAGTATTGTAAGGGATGGGGTGGATGTTTTATGGATCCCTCCTTCTGTAGGGTCTGGCCACATCACCTCATCCACATCACAAGCAATGTCATCCCTGGCGAGGCAACGGGGAAAATATTGCCTTGTGTGCTGTATCTAACCCTGGACTGACCCCACCTCATTGTCGCTGCGTGCCTCTTCCGATGCTTGAAGAGGCTGGCGCGCATATGGTTGGCGGTCATACACTTTCCAACGCCAAGCCGAAAAGTATTCCTCAATCGGATTGAGAAATGGGGAGTAAGGGGGCAACATTCAGTCAAAACTACAAGCTACAGGCAAGGCAGGTGTCCCCACAGATGACACCACCCCCCACTCCAGAATGGGGGCACCTTAGGTCACATACTGCTTTGTCTTAATCTATGCAGTGCCAATAGGACACAATCTACTGCCATCACTGTATAGTACAGTGGCACTTACTTGCACATAGTCATAGCGAAGGTCTTTGACTCTAACGCTGTTCCTCTCAAATGGAACCCTGTACAGCTGCTTCATTGTAAGTTGGTGTTGACATACTGATATGGTTGATATTGTGGAATGTTGTGTGATCTGTGAGGATTTTCTCTCGTAGATGTAGACGGGTGGTGCTGTTATCATGACACTAGGCGAGACCCAAATGCAGACACAGGAGGCAGATCGTTGGAGTTTAAGATGTTTAATAAATCCAAAAGGAATAGGCAAGAGAATGGTCGTGGAGAGGAAAAAGGTCATAACCAGATCAGGAGTCCAGGAGGTACAGAGTGGCAGGCAGGCTCGAGGTCAAGGCAGGCAGAATGGTCAGGCAGGCGGGTAACAGAGTCCAGAATAGGCAAGGGTCTAAACCGGGAGGACTAGAAAAAGGAGAAAAGGCAAAGCAGGAAAACGGGAAAACCCGCTGGTAGGCTTGGACATACAAGACGAACTAGCACAGAGAGACAGGAAACACAGGGATAAATACACTGGGGAAAACAATCGACACCTGGAGGGGTGGAGACAATAACGAGGACAGGTGTTGTTTGCCAACACTAGATTGACAATGGCCAGTTCCTGTTCATGGGTGAACAGACGTTGCGTTCCTCCCTCAGGAGGTCATCTGGCAGTTCTGTATAAAATGCAACAAAATTATGTCATTGGTGAGGTTATTTTTTACATACTGTACTTACAAATCTGCCGTTTCCAGGTACAATAGTCATTTACAACATTAACAATGTCTACACTGTATTTCTGATCAATTTGATGTTATTTTAATGGACAAAAAAAATGTGCTTTCCTTTCAAAAACAGGGACATTTCTAAATGACCCCAATCTTTTGAACGATAGCGTAAGTATAGATTTTGTATGATTGAAGCCTTTAGTGAGAGATCTAATGCTTTAGTATTCAGTCATGTCTGCTGTCCAAATTCATATTCATTATATAAATAGGCCCGTTTAATTTTGTCTGGCTGGCCATAAGCAAATAGATTAACTGGGATATGACTAAAGTTCATCAGGGAGATTTTTTTCCCCCACAAATACAGGTATTTTCTTTCCATGGTAGCAAGATATTATCTGTTTTTGCTAACTTTCTATTAAAATGTATTCTAGTGAGATCATCGCTTCCTCCGGGATATGAATACCGAGTATGTCCACTTCACAGTCAAGCCATTTTATCAACTACACGGTAATGTAAAAGTTGTATTTTTTTGTGATCCAATACGTAATATAGTACACATCAGAATTTGGTTGTAATCCAGAGGTTACAAAAATTATCTAGATCCTCTATGAGGCTATGGAGGGATACAAATTGTGAATTAATAAAATGGATGAATCATCAGCGTACATTGACACCTTTGTTTTTAATCCCTGGATCTCTATCCCATTGATATTATTGTTGGGTCTGATTTCAATAGCTAACATTTCGATGGCCATAATAAATAGATATGCCAATATTGGACAACCTTGTTTTACTCTTCTTGACAGTTTAATACTTGTTGAGAAGTAGCCATTATTTACTATTTTACACCTATTGTTACTATACATAACTTTAACCCATTCTATAAGAGATTCTCCCAAATAAAAATATTCCAGGCATTAAGATGTATATATAAATTCCAGTCGTGCCTTATCAAAGGCCTTTTCAAAGTCAGCCATGAATACCAGGCCTGGTTTCACAGATTTTTCATAGTGTTCTATTGTTTCCAGTACTTGTCTTATATTATCTCCAATGCATCGTCCATGTAAAAAAATCTGTCTTACTAGGATGAATAATATCTGACACTGAAGTATAAGGGGCCGGCAGTTTTTTTTTATGGACGATAACTTTATATTTACCACCTAGGTCCTGTTTCAGTAATAGTAAAATAACACCTTCTTGTTGAGTATCTGATAATCTACCCTTTTTATAGGAGTGGTTAAAACATTCAAATAACGGTATTTGAGTACATCGGAAAAGGTCTGAAATACCTCAACTGGTATGCCATACAGCCCTGGAGTTTTCCTGGACATAACGGCTTTAATTGCATCAATAAGTTCCTCCTCTGTAATTTTACCTTCACATGAGTCTTTCTGTACAGCTGTTAATTTTACAATGAATAAAAAATCCTTACAATTCACTTGGTTAAAAAAATATTTTTTTTAAAAATAATATATGAATTACATGTAGTCTTTTTTGAATATGTTCCTCCAGTTCTTTTTGTTTTTCCTCTAACTTATTTGGTGCCTCTATGGTACAGTTTGTATTGCTATCTACCTGTACTGTTAGTCCTTCTAATATGAACTCTTTTGACCTAAATTGCTTTTGTTTCAATTATTGAATTGCATTGCCTTTAAAGGCACATTTAAAAGTGCCCTGTACATTAAGGGGATCTGCTGTACCTATTTTATGTCGGGAAAAAATCAGTCATAAATTCTTCTGTCCTGGTTAAAAACAAGTTGTCATCCAATAGGCTTTGATTCAATTTCCAATATCCTTGCCCACATGGAAAATCTGTAAGCGTAACGTGTAAGCCAATTATTTGATGGTTCGACCGCATTCTGTCCCCAACAACACTTTTAAACTTTTGGTGCCAACGAGAATGAAATATTGTGCAACATTTTCCCATTATTACTTTCAAAATTCTTCAAGCTCTCTCAGTGGTTGTTGATCATTGCTTGACAACCATTTTCAGATATTGCCATAGATTTTCAAGCAGATCTAAGTCAAAACTGTAACTCGGCCATTCAGGAAAATTCATTGTCTTCTTGGTAAGCAACTCCAGTGTAGATTTGGCCTTTTGTTTAAGATTATTGTCCTGCTGAAAGGTGAATTCATTTCCCAGTGTTTGGTGGAAAGCAAACTGAAACAGGTTTTCCTCTAAGAATTTGCCTGTACTTAACTTCATCCTGAAACACCACTATGCTTGAAAATATGGAGAATGGTACTCAGTAATGTGTTGAATTGGATTTGCCCCAAACGTAAAACTTTCTATTCAGGACAAAAAGTGAATTGCTTTGCCACATTTTTTACAGTATTACGTTACTGCCTTGTTGCAAACAAGAAGGAAGCCTCTGTACAGGCTTCCTTCTTTTCCATCAATTAGTCAATTAGGTTAAAATTGTGGAGTAACTACAATGTTGTTGATCCATCCTCAGTTCTCTCCAATCACAGCCATTAAACTCTGTAACTGTTTTAAAGTCACCATTATTGGCCTCTTGGTGAAATCCCTGAGCGGTGTCTTTCCTCTCCGGCAACTGAGTTAGGAAGGACACCTGCATCTTTGTTTTGTACTGGGTGTATTGATACACCATCCAAAGTGTAATTAATAACTTCACCATTCTCAAAGGGATATTTTTATTTTTTACCCATCTACCAACAGATGCCTTTCTTTGAGACACATTGGAAAACCTCCCTGGTCATTGTGGTTGAATCTGTGTCTGAAATTCACTGCTCAACTAAGGGACCTTAAAGATAATTGTATGTGTGGGGTACAGAGATGAGGTACTCATTCAAAAATCTTGTTAAACACTATTGTTGAACACAGAGTGAGTCCATGCAACTTATTATGTGACTAGTTTCTGAAGGGACTGTAAAATTAGAGATATTACCAGCAGTCATGAACTCAGCTTTGGTATAGTCATATCTACACTGAACAAAAATATAAATGCAACATGTAAAGTGTTGATCCCATGTTTCATCAGCTGAAATAAAAGAAAATTGTACGCCCAAAAAGCATATTCCTCTCAAATTTGTTTACATCCCTGTTAGTGAGCATTTCTCCTTTGCTAAGATAATCCATACACCTGACAGGTGGGACATATCAAGAAGCTGATTAAACAGCATAATCATTACAAAATAATCAAACAGATGACTGAGCAAATCAGTAGGCCTGTCTGGATCAAACAAAAGTATATGACACCTGACGGATAACTCTCAGCAGACCAACTCGTGCTGGGGACAATAAAAGGTCACTCTAAAATGTGCCAGATGTCTCAAGTTTTGAGGGAGCGTGCAATTGACAGGCTGACTGCAAGCATGTCTACCAGAGCTGTTTCCAGCTCATTTTAATTAAATTTCTCTACCATAAGCCGCATCCAATGTACTTTTAGAGAATTTTGCAGTATGCCCATCCGGCATCACAACTGAAGACCACAGGTAACCACGCCAGCCCAGGACCTCCATATCAGGCATTGCTCGGGATCGTCTGAGACCGGACAACCGATGAAACTGTGGGTTTGCACAAGCAAAGAATTTCTGCACAAACTGTCAGTAATCGTCTGGGGAAGCTCATCTGCATGCTCTTCGTTCTCACCAGGGTCTTGACCTGACTGCAGTTTGGCGTCGTAACCGACTTTAGTTGGCAAATGCTCACCTTCGATGGCCACTGGCACGCCGGAGAAGTGTGCTCTTCAGCGATGAATCCCAGGTTCAACTGTACCGGGCACATGGTAGATAGCGTGTATGGCGACACATGGGCAAGTCGTTTCCTGATGTCAACATTGTGAACAGAGTGCCCCATGATGGCGGTTGGGTTATGGTATGGGCAGGCATAAGCTATGGACAAACGAGCACACTTGCAATTTATTGATGCACAAAATGACCGTGATGAGATCCTGAGGCCCGTTGTCTTGCCATTCATCCACCGCCGTCACCTAATTTTAACATGATAATGCATGTTGAAAGGATCTGTACACAATTCCTGGAAGCTGAAAATGTCCCAGTTCTTCCATGGCCTGTATACTCACCAGACATGAGCAGTTTGAGATGCTCTAGATTGATGTGTACGAAAGCGTGTTCCAGTTCCTGACAATATCCAGCAACTTAACACATACATTGAAGAGGAGTGGGACAACATTCCACAGGCCACAATCAACAGCCTGATCAGCTCTATGCAAAGGAGATGTGTCACGCTGCATGAGTCAAATGGTGGTCACACCCGATACGGACTGTTTTTTCTGATCCACGCCCCTACCTTTTTTTAAGGTATGTGACTAACAGATTCATATCTCAAATCAAATCAAATGTTATTTGTCACATACACATGGTTAGCAGATGTTAATGCGAGTGTAGCGAAATGCTTGTGCTTCTAGTTATGACAATGCAGAAATAACCAACGAGTAATCTAACCGAACAATTCCACAACAACTACCTTATACACACAAGTGTAAAGGGATAAAGAATATGTACATAAAGATATATGAATGAGTGAGGGTACAGAACGGCATAGGCAAGATGCAGTAGTTGGTATAGAGTACAGTATATACATATGAGATGAGTAATGTAGGGTATGTAAAAATTATATTAAGTGCCATTGTTTAAAGTGGCTAGTGATACATTTTTTACATCAATTTCCATTATTAATGTGACTGGAGTTGAGTCAGTATGTTGGCAGCAGCCACTCAATGTTAGAGGTGGAAGTTTAACAGTCTGATGGCCTTTTCAGTCTCTCAGTCCCTGCTTTGATGCACCTGTACTGACCTCGCCTTCTGGATGATAGCGGGGTGAACAGGCAGTGGCTCGGGTGGTTGTTATCCTTGATGATCTTTATGGCCTTCCTGTGACATCGGGTGGTGTAGGTGTCCTGGAGGGCAGGTAGTTTGCCCCCGGTGATGCATTGTACAGACCTCACTACCCTCTGGAGAGCCTTACGGTTGTGGGCGGAGCAGTTGCCGTACCAGGCGGTGATACAGCCCGACGGGACGCTCTCGATTGTGTATCTGTAAAAGTTTGCGAGTGCTTTTGGTGACAAGCTGAATTTCTTCAGCCTACTCAGGTTGAAGAGGCACTGCTGCGCCTTCTTCACAACGCTGTCTGTGTGGGTGGACCAACTCAGTTTGTCCGTGATGTGTACGCCTTGGAACTTATAACTTACTAACCTCTCCACTACTGTCCCGTGTATGTGGATAGGGGGGTGCTCCCTCTGCTGTTTCCTGAAGTCCACAATCATCTCCTTAGTTTTGTTGACGTTGAGTGTGAGGCTATTTTCCTGACACCACACTCCGAGGGCCCTCTTGAAGGAGAGTCCGCAGGTTTTGGTAGCGGACCGTGTCAGTGGCACTGTATTGTCCTCAAAGCGAGCAAAGAAGTTATTTAGTCTGTCTGGGAGCAAGACATCCTGGTCCGCGACGGGGCTGGTTTTCTTTTTGTAATCCGTGATTGACTGTAGACCCTGCCTCCTGTGTCTGAGCCGTTGAATTGCGACTCTATACTGACGCTTAGCTTGTTTGATTGCCTTGCGGAGGGAATAGCTACACTTTTTGTATTCGGTCATGTTTCCGGTCACCTTGCCCTGGTTAAAAGCAGTGGTTCGCGCTTTCAGTTCCGCGCTAATGCTGCCATCAATCCACGGTTTCTGGTTTGGGAATGTTTATTTATTTATTTTTTAAAATTTTACGCACACTGCGCCCGGCCCGCCACAGGAGTCGCTGGTGCGCGATGAGACAAGGACTGCTTCAAAGCAGCCTTGAAGCAGTCTTGAAGCGTGGAATCAGATTGGTCGGACCAGCGTTGAACAGACCTGAGCGCGGGAGCTTCCTGTTTTAGTCTCTGTCTATAGGCTGGGAGGAACAAAATGGAGTCATGGTCATCTTTTCTGAAAGGAGGGCGGGGGAGGGCCTTATATGTGTCGTGGAAGTTAGAATAACAATGATCCAGGGTTTTACCAGCCCTGGTTGCACAATCGATATGCTGATAGAATTTAGGGAGTCTTTCAGATTAGCCCTGTTAAAATCCCCAGCTACAATGAATGCAGCCTCAGGATATGTAGTTTCCAGTTTACATAGAGTCAAATAAAGTTATTTCAGGGCCATATATGTGTCTGCTTGGGGGGGAATATACGGCTGTGATTATAATCGAAGAGAATTCTCTTGGTAAATAATGCGGTCGACATTTGATTGTGAGGAATTCTAAGTAAGGTGAACAGAAGGACTTGAGTTCCTGTATGTTGTTATGATCACACCACGTCTCGTTAATCATAAGGCATATCCCCCCGCCCATCTTCTTACCAGAAAGATGCTTGTTTCTGTCGGCGCGATGCGTGAAGAAACCAGCTGGCTGTACCGACTCCAATAGCGTGTCTCGAGTGAGCCATGTTTCCGTGAAGCAAAGAACGTTACAGTCTCTGATGTCTCTCTGGAATGCTACCTTTGTTCAGGTTTCTTCAACCATGTTGTCAAGAGACTAGACATTGGCGAGTAGTATGCTAGGGAGTGGTGCGCGATGTGCCCGTCTCCGAAGCCTGACCAGAAGACCACTTTGTTTGCCCCTTTTATGGCGACGTTGTTTAGGTTCGCCGGCTGGGATCCAATCCATTGTCCTGGGTGGAAGGCAAAACACAGGATCCGCTTCGGGAAAGTCGTATTCCTGGTCGTAATGATGGTGAGTTGACATTACTCTTATATTCAGTAGTTCCTCCCGACTGTATGTAATGTAACCTAAGATTACCTGGGGTACCAATGTAAGAAATAACATGTAAAAAAAACAAAATACTGCATAGTTTCCTAGGAACGCGAAGCGAGGCGGCCATCTCTGTCGGCGCACAGACTGTATTCCCAGTCATGTGAAATACATAGATTAGGGCCTAGTTAATTTATTTCAATTGAGTAATTTCTTTACATGAACTGTAACTCAGTAAAATCTTTGAAATTGTTGCATGTTGCATTTATATTTTTGTTCAGTGCAACTTGTCCACTAATGGACTTGCCAACCTCAGCAGGTAATAACCCTGACCAGTAAGTTGACAAACTGACATCGCTAGTTATAACAGGTTATGATGCATATTATTCCATGCATATCTGTGTACAGTGTAGGCAAATTAGAGTTCAGTAAGTTAAGTAGTTCCAGGCATTTAGCTTTTTAACACCATTTAAACTTTATTGAAAGTCATGTCCATCTGACTCACACAGTGAACATGATGTTGCAAGATCATTTGCAAGAAAATGATCTTGATCATTATTGTACACACAGAGGGATGTTTTGACAAAATGATCAATTGAAAGTAGAAAGAACAAACAATGACTTGATTTCTGCTTCAAAAATCAATACTTCTACCCTACGTCTCATATGGCTGTGCCTGGACTGTAAATATTTGGTCCCATTTTACGGTTATAGATATTGAATATAAAATAAAGGGACGAAGAGATTGTGTGAGAGAGTGCATTTTGTCCATGTTTCAGCACAACACATGTTGCAATATAAGATTGAACATTTGGAATATTGGAGAGGACTAAAACTAAACTTTTTTGGCTAAAAAGTCATATTTTGCTAAGGAAAATCATATTTCAACCCACACTGTACAGTAGGTTAACTTTTTTATTTTTTTATTTTTACCTCAGTAGAAATTAAACAATTGACAAGACCTCTACATTTATTTGTTATTTTGACATCCTGTACAATATATAAAACAAACATAATAATTAATGATATGATTGACAAAATAAATAATGATCGTACTGTACAACACAATATCATTATCATACTTTTTCTCTGTTAAAATGTCTCCATGGTTGATCTCTGTATGTACTAACGTGTTCAGAAAACCTGAACCACTAGAAAAATCAAAGCGGACCACTTCTCGAGCCAATATAATTCCAGTATTATGCAATACAATGACAGTGGGGGTCTTGTGTTATTTAGACAGTGTCTATTAACAGCACTGAATAACTTCATACACACATTACTCACACTCAAATGTTGGCTTTTAAACACCAAATTTTGACATAAATAGATGGGATGTGTAATTTACGTAAGTCTTCATTCCCACAAGAATATACTCTTCTATCATATTCAATCTTGATCAGTTTCCGTAACAGAGGGATGAGATGGAACATGTTGACACCATGAACCAACACATTCTTTAAGAAAATGTACATATAATTCAATCTTTTTTTTATGAACCTGAAAAATGGCTTGTTTTTCCTCTATACATGACCATTGTTGTCTTTTAAACATTTTTGATTAAAAACACTGTATTATGAAAACTTAAAGATTAGTTTGTTAAAAGGATTTGCCTAAAATACAGAAAGAACTTCAAGTCTAAAGCTCACACACTGTGCAACAATAATCAGCTAGCTAGATCCATGACTTCCACACATGTGATGACACAGATGTTTACAGTTTCCTGTGTAAACAACAAAAACACAAAGCATGAAAGCATTATATATATCACACAGGGAATTTCTCACTGAAAGAGTGAAAGGGGGATACCTAGTCAGTTGTACAACTGAATGCATTTAACTGAATTATGTCTTCCGCATTTAACCCAACCCCTCTGAATCAGAGGTGTGGGGGGGCTGCCTTAATCGACATCTTTGTCTTCGGTTTCCCGGGGAACAGTGGAGAAATATCCTTTTTCCTTTACTATAATATTGTCCACCAGCCGGCTCTTTTGCAATTATTCTGGGGACGAGGTTACCTTTACCATAACAATATTGATGGACGCATGCAACCTTACAGTAACAGAGAAAGAAGCTCAAGCATGGTTTTGTATTTAAAACAATCATTAGAACAGTAAAGTACAGTACCTTGGATAACAGGGGTGCCAAGGAGTAACTTTGGATAACATAAAACTATTGACAAAGATCAACGGGAAAAAGTTGTGATGGAGTACTTTCCGGAGAACAATCATGCCATGTTGATCAGACAATGAGGAAATCCTTGATTTCGGTAAAAATATGATGACAGTGATGGGGAAAAAAATGGAGCTCAACAGTGTTGTTGTCACGGAAGTTGACCGAGTTTTGAAATCAGTGGAATGCCCGGTGGAAGCAGAGTATGATTGCAAATGCGGAGGGAGTTGAAAAGAGAACACAGAAGGCTGTTGTATA
Organism: Oncorhynchus mykiss; assembly: GCF_013265735.2. Classification (NCBI taxonomy): domain Eukaryota; kingdom Metazoa; phylum Chordata; class Actinopteri; order Salmoniformes; family Salmonidae; genus Oncorhynchus; species Oncorhynchus mykiss. The sequence goes on from NC_048565.1 coordinate 73,825,327, forward strand.
AAACCCCTGTCTCTGGATTACATCTTCAAACTAAGGGAAACCATGAAATCCATGACAGTGAGGGAGAAGCGTTCATCCATGTATAAGGGTAAGAGTCTAGCTACATTTTCAGATATTATACGTTTCTAATTTAGTTAGAAAGTCATTTTAATATTCCTATCTTTGCTCCCGAGTGGCACAGCGGTCTAAGGCACTGCATCTCAGTGCAAGAGGCGTCACTACAGTCCCTGGTTTGTTTCCAAGCTGTATCACATCAGGCCGTGATTGGGAGTCCCATAGGGTGGCGCACAATTGGCCCAGCATCATCCAGGTTTGGCTGGTGTAAGCCTTAATTGTAAATAAGAATTTGTTCTCAACTGACTTTCCTAGTTAAATAAAGGTGGGGAGTATCTCAGAAAGACATTTGCATTGCTAGTTATATTTATTAACTTAGTTGTTTAGCCTTTTAAGATTATAAACTTGGATTAGCTATCACAACGTGCCATTGGAACACAGGAGTGATGGTTGCTGATAATAGGCCTCTGTACGCCTATGTAGATATTCCATTTTTTAAAAAATCAGCTGCTTCCAGCTACAATAGTCATTTACAACATTAACAAAGTGTTCACTGTATTTCTGATCAATTTGATGTTATATTAACGGACAAAAAAATGTGATTTTCTTTTAAATACGAGGACATTTCTAAGTAACCACAAACTTTTGAACGGTTGTGTATATATTCAGAATTCATTACTTTACTTAGATTTGTGTGAATTGAGTATATGTTGTGAAATTGTTAGATATTACTTGTTAGATATTACTGCACTGTCGGAGCTAGAAGCACAGGCATTTCGCTACACCCGCAATAACATCTGCTAAACACGTGTATGTGACCAATAACATTTTATTTGATTACTACTTTCTATACTTTTAGTCTTAATCTTTGGTTGTTTACTACACAACCTTACTCACTCTGTTTAGGACAGCCTCACACGTGAATCTTTAAAGAGATGGGTGGGGCTAAGGATTAGGAGTGTGTGAACGATGCTGAATGGGTGTAGACATAGAAGAGCTCTCCAGTAGGTGTACCAAAACATTCTAAGGCTATTTTCTCAAAAGTGGGGTTACAAGTTCATCGACTTTCAAAGCACAATTACTTTCCCATTGTTCCTCAACTGCAGTGTATGATATAAAACATTTTTAGCTCTGAGTCTCTACCAATGTAAAAAAAAAACACAATTTTAAATTTTGCTAGATAGGACCAAATCATTGTGTTCATGAATTTTTACAGTATAGCCCATTTTGACTTTGGAGTTTTCCCATCTAGTGGAAATCGCTCAGTTCTGCCTGAAGAACAAGACTCATCCCAATAAACTTCAACCTGCGATTACTTCCAATACACCCAGGAAATGGCACAATAATTAACCAGAGTTAGTTAGAAGATAGTCAGGAAGATGGCTGTATACAATAGAGTCAGCATTTTACGACCCTTCAGACAGTTAGAGCTTTGATATATGTTGCGTATATATGTTGCGTCTTTGCTAAGGGTTTCTGTGCACTGAACATTGTGCAGACACACACACAGGACCAACGTGCCCCTACACTGTGTAACGAAGTCTATGGTCACGTCTCCCTCACTATACACAGAACATCCTCTATCCCAGGGATGTCAAACATACAGCCCATGGGGGATCCAATCCAGCCCGCAGGTGGTTTAAGTAACAAAACATGTTGGGGGGGGGGACAGACGGACAGGACAAACTCAATTTAACAAATCAAAACTGTGTATAAATGATAATGAATCTACATTCATACAGTTTTTTGTTTTACTGTGTCCAGTTCGCTAATAATCATCTAAATTAAAGCTAGACAGTCAAGAAGCATTGAAAATTCCAAAAGACAATTTGTCCATTTTGATGGTAAGGAAATAACACATTTTCAGTGGAGCCATCTGGACCTTGTTGAAAACCGAATGCGGCCCGCGGGGCAAAATGAGTTTGACACCCCTGCTCTATCCACATAGATTTATATCCATCTTGAATCTATAACATTCTATGGTGACCAGCTGACTGTATTCTCACGTTTTTGCCTGCATGTGATCTTCCCTACAGTGTCTTTGAGATTGGGTAGAGAATGCATGTAAGGGATTATTCATGCAACATAGGCACACAGCTAATTACTATATTCCTTACTTTTCACGGGTAAAATACTTCCTCTGATTACACCATCCCTTTTTCATGGCAATATCTTTCACTTTCTTCTCCAATCAAACAAACTAAAAACTGCATGTCCTCTTCATTCATGAGTCACTTGTCCAAAGGGTAACGTTATTATTCAACCAGGCGGAACATTCAGAGCGTCACAGATGGAAATGAATTGTACAGACACTAGGGCTGCCACAATTACTGTATGACTGACAGTTATGTATGAAGACCGTTATGAAAATAAAATAACTGTCATAACGAACTGCAGACTGAAAATGGGACGGAAGGGCATTCATGCGGTTGAGTCCGTTTCGGATGTAACGTGGACTCTTAACAACTTGCTGAAACAAGCAAATTAGTCTTTGGTTGCCTAGGCAACACCCCCCACAATGCAGCAGCAGGACACATAGACATAGAAGGAATATTATGGGCTTGTAACCTTAAACCCTGGCAATTTGACTGGTGAACTCATGGGTACACTACTCGCAATGACTGCCTGGTATTGGGATGCAATAATTTTCATGGTAATGCAGAATGTTCATTTAAATTATGTTAACTGGTGTGGCTCATGTAATGTCAGTTCAGTTGAATCAACAAATCACAGCACATATTTTACTTCCTGCTTTGCTCCTATTGGTACACTCACAGTGGCTGCCCGTCCACCTATTATGTCATCACTGACATGAATGGCGAAGCCCGTTCAATTCATTCAATTATGTGAGAGCACATGCAATCATGGGCGGTGGATAAAATGTCAGTCTAAATTTGTCATTATGGTGACCGCGGTCATTTGGCTGGCCAAATACCGTTATCCAAAATTCAATGACTGTCACAGCCCTAACAGACACAATTCTCCATCTTTCATGATATTGAATGTCTGTGCTGTACAATACATTTATAACTGCAACCTTCTGAATGATAGGTCCAGGGTGCTGATAAAACCATAGATAGATAATTCCCCTTGCTGCCTTCAAGGCTCTGGAGAAATTAATGTCTCTGAAACATCCTAGTAGCAATGATATCATCAGTGGAATGAATGATGATTGTTCTGCAGAGAGTGAGCCAGATCCCTCCTGGTTAAGTCCAGCTCCATGGTGGCTGAACCCAATCCAGTATCTGGGCCACAGTGACACACTGGAGGCCAGCATTACCTCTTCCTGTTAATCTTTACAATGTATTCATATCCCAACATGTTTTTATAATATCTTTGATGGTCCAACTGCATGATGCTGAATCTCATAATGTTGCTGAGCAATATTGAGACAGTCAGGCCAAACGTACATGCTCCAATACGTCTCCATGGTTTCTTTGATGAATGAGCCTTGATGTTACACAGCCAGGCAGATCCTACGTGCTCCGGTAGGTCTTTATAATGTCTTTGATTGTCCTCCTGCAGATTGGGCAGCTGGCATTGGCCATCTTCTTCAGTTTGAGGCCACAGGCGTAGCAGAGACACATGTGACCACAGGCGTACAGCACCGTGTCCACCACGTTCTCATAGCAGATGGTGCACTCGTCACTCCACGAGCCAGAGCATGATGGGAAGGTGGGGGATTCCGAGTGGCTGGAGAATGGCGAGCTGGGGCTCGTACCTGGGAGACAATGGAACAGGTTTTAGAGGTTGGTGGATCATTTGCATACAGTATAACTTGGAAACTGTACTTAGGAATAGTTTTTCAATTTCTGACTATCTATACTGTATCTGCTCTGGAATGTTCTCTTCTATGTTTACACATTACAGGATATTGCGTCAAATAACTTGTTTTCATCCTTTTGAGAGGGGCTTAACCATCATAACAGGTGTGATATTGTGCAATATAAACATCACATTTCATCACATCACATTCCCTATTAAAGTCAAAAGAAACTCTCAACAAATGCCGGTTACGTTTACTGCAACTGACGTTGCCTTTCTTGGTCATGGTATGTTGACTGTTTTGTCACATTCCTGCCATAAACAGAGGTGGAAAATCAGGGAGAGAGAAAGAGAAAGAGAGGGGGGGTGGGGAAGGGGTATGAGAGAGAGAGAGAGAGAGAGAGAGAGAGAGAGAGAGAGAGAGAGAGAGAGAGAGAGAGAGAGAGAGAGAGAGAGAGAGAGAGAGAGAGAGAGAGAGAGAGAGAGAGAGAGAGAGAGAGAGAGAGAGAGAGAGAGAGAGAGAGAGAGAGAGAGAGAGAGAGAGAGAGAGAGTGTGAGAGAGAGAGAGAGAGAGAGAGAGAGAGAGAGAGAGAGAGAGAGAGAGAGAGAGAGAGAGAGAGAGAGAGAGAGAGAGAGAGAGAGAGAGAGAGAGAGAGAGAGAGAGAGAGAGAGAGAGAGAGAGAGAGAGAGAGAGAGAGAGAGAGAGAGAGAGAGACACAGACAGACAGACAGACAGACAGACAGACAGACAGACAGACAGACAGACAGACAGACAGACAGACAGACAGACAGACAGACAGACAGACAGACAGACAGACAGACAGACAGACAGACAGACAGACACACAGATGTAGGATCTTAATTTGAGCCAGTTTGCTACAGCAGGAAAATGATCCTGCATCAACAGGAAATGTAAATTATTATGTTGATTATAATACATTTTTGTAGGAGTTTTCTTTTTAAACCTCAAATACACTACACATTTTACATTTACTGCATTAAAGGAAAGTTCTCCAGCAACACAGTGATCAAATTAAGATCCTACATCCTACAGAGAAAAGAGAGAGAAAAGAGAGTGAAAGACAACACAGGGATAACCTGGTGAGCGAGACAAGGTAGTAATGGAAAGGCGGTTTACCTGTGGAGCTGCTGAAGGCTGGTGGGTTGCTGGCGTTGAGGCTGGTGTTGAGGTTGATGTTCAGGTTGGAGTTGAAGTTGGGCTCGGAGCTGACGCTGCAACGCAGAGTGGGGGTGTTGGGGGAGCTGGGAATTGACAGTCCCCGAGGGTCTGCATTCAGAGACGAGCCTGAGGGCACAGAGAAGCACTGTGTCACATGCAAACTACTCGGAACTCATGTATGTACAAATTCCTCAGAAAGGAAAACGCTGGGTCTAGTTATTTGCAGATCTCCATAGATATGGTGTAATAACACTGTATGTCAGAATAAGACGAAGTTCAACTTTGAGAGTCTGGCTAAAGCTGACTAAAGCACACACAAACACCCATTTGCGTGTGTCTATGAGCGAGTCAGGAGCCCTTGAGGTATTGTAGTCTCGCCCCCCTCCCCATCCCCCACATATACAATCCCTCTGGCCATGGAAGAGAGAGTCTACTGTGTCTGTCCTGTGCCATCTCCATCTATTCTGAACAGCAGCACCGGCAGCCCTATTTGACATCAGCCCTCACATTGACATCTCTCTCCGCAGAGGAGAAACCTCTGACAGTTCCAAATCCACAGACCTAGTAGGCTATGTCGGAATGGCATAAAACATTTTTGTTTACACAACTTGATGTCTGCCATAAAACTGCTCTTGCACTGGTATAGGCATGGCATAATATATATCTTATGTGCCAAATGAAACAACACAGTCAGTTTGCAAGCAACAGCAAGCATACGCAACTAACCTACACATCACCCAATTTTTTTCAGGATCCCGTACCCCAAGTCTCCCTGAAATGGCAGAGATCTGTGACTTTACTCCCTAAGATTAAAAACAACTGCAAACAGCTGTGCTTTAGTCGATGTGACCTGAAAAAAACTGAGCAGGGTCTAATGCTATAGAGCCTTGACAATGGGGTGCCCCTATCCGTTCCCCTGAGTTCCCATCTCTCTTGGACCACCCTTACTGCTGTGGTTTCAGTTTCAATCTAAATAAATAAGCCTTGTTAGCTTCTGCAAACAGTGGTTCATATGGTGGCCAGGTTGCTTTTCAAAATGTTGAAACATTAACAGACACACTGTACTGTGGGCTGAGGGAAATGGCAAAAGAGAAGAGAGAGTAAATTCAAAGGCTTGGAGCCTTTAAAAGCCACCCTAGCTTTGTCTTACTAGTGTTTATTGTTGTATTGAACAAGGTTACACTCAACCATGTTTGGTTTCTTGCATGGTTATTACCAGGGGCGCAACATTCACTGGGGACATGTCCCCCCCACATTCTGAAATCGCATTTTTGTCCCGCCCAGTTTTATCATTGGAATGTGATACAAAACAAGACAATGGTGTGCTTTAGGACCATGCAGGTGCCTCCGAGCCGTAGGGAGGCTGTTTGGAGTGTAAAGAAATATCTTCTAAAACCTAAAGTTGGTTATTACACTAGTGACAAATGGATCAATGTACCACTTGCAGATACACAGTATCATCTTTAAAACGTGTCAACCAAATACATCCCCAGCATTACTAGCAACAAGGACAGGGACATCGTGGTAGACTACTATAGTTACATAGGTTTGCTTGCAAACTTTCTCATGATCGTTAACCTGACCTGTTTGACTGACCGGCTGCACAGCTGTCTGGTAACATCCTGGTCACATCTAATAGGAGACCAGACAGAAAGACAGACAGATACCCTTCATGTCTATTCATAAACCCTTCCATCCAGGATTAGGTTCAGATCCTGCCATCGTATGAATGCACTCCTGGCCCCTCTATCTGGAATGGACGACATCTGAGGGCATTTGAGTATGTAGGGAAGCCTGGGAGGTCTGCATGGTTCCCCAGATAAATCCACTGTGGTTATTTAGTGCATTATATCACCTTCTTATCGTTGGCAGTGATCTTTGCCACACCGCCATGGTTGCTTTTTTTTTATGTGACAGATTTACTGCATCAAAACACATAAACTTTCTCATTAAGACATACTTTTAAATGCCTGACCTTACAATAAATACTAGGATTACATTTGAGGTCTCATTTGCTGTCCTCTATAGCTCAGTTGGAAGAGCATGGGTCTTGCAACACCAGGCTAGTGGATTAGATTCCCGGGACCACTCATACAGTGAATATAAAATGTATAAGTCCTTTTGGATAATAGCGTGTACTAAATGGCATATATTATCATATACGGCCTTGTTCAGTTTGCTACTCCATTGGTGCTGTAGGGACATCAGCCACTGTACTTACATAATATGAACATATGTTTCAAACCATGTTTATATTATCACGCTTAAGCCCCATCTAGAATGTATGTGTGGAGTTGCAATGGGAATTCAGACAAACAAGTACGTTTATGAAGCTTATACAACCAAACTAAGATATTCACACAGACTCCATGACCATGTAAAAGTGATGAACTCCCATCTGCTTCATTTCACAGCTCTAACGACACCCGACCACAGACAAGTGCCACTTTCAGAGGTGGCGGTACGTTTCCATGGCAATGCGTGGCATGTGGCGCCAGTGTGTGGGCGGAGAGAAACGTCAGAGCTGCCCTCCCCACAGCTGGAGGGGGTAATGGGAAGCGCTGTCAGAGTCATAAGAGGGGAGAGAGACAGAGAGGGGGGTGGAGGTAGAGTGAGAGAGAGGAGGTATAGAAAGAGAGAGAGAGAGGAGGCCACTGCTAGGATAGTAAGGTATGAGGGAAAACGCTGGCGCCTGAATGCGAGACGCAATTACATTTTAATAATGCATATGGAAGGCATCATAAACAGTTAGTACAGCAGCTAGCAGAGCCCCTCCCCTAATGGACAGGGGGCTCTGCTAGCTGTCTGATGCTGCTGGGCCCACATAGGACAGAAATAACCTCCTCAACCCAGGAGAGGAGAGGAGAAGAGGAGAGGGGGTATGACAGTGGAAAAGATAGGACACACAAACTACCTTGTAATATCAAAGTAGCTCATGATCAGTTCCATCACATTTTTTTAAAAGTCGTCTTTAAAGACATTGCAATATTGCTCTCAAACTAGCAGTCAGTTTGGAGAATAATCAAACGAATTGAGACACGATCACTCTTATTAACAAGTTGGCCAGAAAACAAAGCCTAGCAGGGGGAACGGGGTGTTCAGGGCCTGATGACAAATATCCTTGTCTCAGCGGAGCTTGTTAACAACCTAGAGAGCACACACATCTGTGCTTACAAGCTGCATTCTGCCTCACAGCCAGAATCAAAGTTATGAACATCTAGTAATGAACTTGCTTGCAAACCAGAAAAATATATGATCCTGTATTATTATAATGTATGCCTACATCTTCAGTGAGTTATGATTTGTTTCAACCTGTAAACACAGTCTTTCTTCAAATCAGTATTTCCTCATCTCTCTGTGTACCACATTGTAGGTCTGCTAAAGGGACACTGCGAGATTTTGTCAATTCAGTTTTTCTACTTACCCAGAGTCAAATTAACTTGTGGATAGTTTTTTTGTTGTTGATGTCTCTGCGTACAGTATGAAGGAAGTTAGAGATAGTTTCCCGAGCCAATGCTGGCTAGCGTTAATGCAATGACTGTAAGTCTAAAGGTACGCTAGCATTATGCTAGGGGCTTAATTGCCAAAATCTTGCAGGATCCCTTTAAATTCCAGCCCTAGAATCCACTTACAAACAGGAGAATCACTGCAAATTAAATACGACCACAAACCTCCACATGCATTTCGCCATTAATTCCCCATTTCCAACAGCACCCTTTCCTGTCAGCCATTATTTATAACATGTTATTCTACTGTTCATTTATCATGGGCTGGTCCTAAAACCAGCCTTTTACTGAATTCAATCAAGACAGGGTTTCCCCCCTTAGGCCTCCTCATCCGGACAAGCTTGTCATGGTATGTACTGATTGGGCATGATGTGTTAGTCTGCACCTGAGATGACTTACAGCTAGGGAATTAGAGTGTTCTTATGGTCATACAGTAAGTGTGTGTGTGTGTCTGTGAGCGTGCGTGTGGAGAGTAACAGCTTTTTAATGTGACCAACTACTATGCAAATACATTATTGCACCATGTTCTAATTGGCCTTTACAGTTGCCTAGAGTCAAAACTGAATGGATTCAGTCGACTAGGCTAGGCTAGGATTAATTTCCCAATCAGCAAGTGAGCTGCGGTAAACTTCCATCTGTTGGAGCCACTTCCGATAACAAGTGAGTTCATAGAAATGGAGTAGAACTGAAGATGAAACGCTCGCCTAAATTTACAAACTGTGGGAGGAGAAGCTAAATGCCAAGTGAGATATACGAGTTGATAAAAAGTCAGAGTGCAACAAGGAACAGAGGAAGAGGAAAACTAGTTCATGACTTGGCTATGTAAGAATCCATCCTCCACAGGTCATTCAAGGATCAGACACTGAAATAGTTTCTTAATGGGAAAAAAAGACTGAAAAGTCTCACGATTTTCAGATAAACTTGAACAAAGATGAATATGATGTCTTTGAGTCAATGAGAATGACTATATAGCAACATATTAGCATGTATTAACCCAGTTTATACTGTAATCTCACTTTAAGCACGTAATGACAATGACATGAATGTCAAACAGAATTATGTATCGTATTATTACATTATAACTGTTTTACAAAACTGTTCAGTGAACTCACCTAGGATCTTGAGTTGTGTGACAGCTCCATGCAGACCGAAGAACATCCACAGAGGTCTGGAGTTGTCCACACACACCTGCATCCCTGCGTTGATTCCATTGTGGCTCAGAAACACCTCCCCCTCCACGTTCACCACGAAACCCAGGATGTCACCACTCTGCAGGGGTGCCCCCACCCGACACACCGCCCAGAATTCCTTGCGGTCGACCAGGGACTCCGGGCTGTATGGTAGGTCGCTTGGACGAAGCCAAGCCGGGTCGCACGACGTCACGCCATAGGAGAGTGAACCGAGACGTGTGGCACCCGTCTTAGTCACTTTCACGAACACGCTCTCTCCGCAACGCAGGGGCCGGCTGGTGAACACCAAGGTCCTCTCATCACCGCTGCGATGCTCCACGCCCCGGGACACCGTGTGCTCATCGAGGGCCTTGATGTGGGCACCTCGGAGCGGGTGGAAGTGGAGATCGCTGTCGAGGAGCGAGGGGAGCAGGGAGCACTGCTGGGAGTTGAGGGAGTTCTGGGGGATAGAACAAGAGGTGGTGGGGTGAAGGCGCTCCTCTTCCTCCTGCTCCTGCTGCTGGAGGCTGAGGTCACACAGGCTAATAGAAAGGTCGCCTGGGTCCCGCCGTAGCGATGCTCGGTGGGCGGTGGTGAAGGAGCGAGGACGTAGGCATTCTAGAGGCACCATCTCACTGTCTGTAGGAGAGAAACAAACACAGAGTGATCAATCATCACTTTTCTTATAATGTGCCGCAAAGGGTCAAAGCTTTGTAAAGAACTTGCTATGTTAGTACAATCCTCCCATTTGTACACTGAAGTGCAGTTTTTTGGAATACTGGTATTATGAGCTGTTTACTAAACGCTTTTCGGTTTTCTTTCTTTCACATTCAAGATCCACTCAATGTTATGAAACATACTATCACATAAATGCACAAATAAAACAATTTTGTATTTTTTTTTTATGTCACACACAGCGGAAAGGTGCAGTGAAAAGTGCTGTTTTGCAAGGTCAGATATAGTAGTACGTCACCCCTGGAGCAAATTAGGGTTAAGTGCCTTGCTCAAGGGCGCAGACAGATTTTTCACCTTGTCGGCTCGGGTATTTGAACCAACTACCTTTTAGTTACTGGCCCAACACTCTAACTGCTAGGCTACTTGCCTCCTGCAAATACCTAAATGTGCGTTTTTCTGTGTTTAGAAATAAAAGTGTTAAAGTATATATCCTTTCATCAGCCTCAAACAATCCTCATGGAATGTGAGTGTACACACAATGTATTGGAACTTAATGCTTTAATGTGAAAGTATTCGGGTTGGTGAAGTATCTTCTACGAGTAAAACACATGTATGCATAAACATGTTTCAAAAAGCTATATGACAACTTTACATAACACACAATCACAGTGACTCTATGTACAGTATGTCCACTGTAGTCATTGAACTATGTGTTTGGGTGTTAAAGAGATGGCCAATACTGCAACTGAGAGGGACAGACATTGAAGAGCCAACAGTATCACCTTTCCTTTGGCTGTGCTCAACACTAATAAATAGCCTCCCTTGAACTAAATTGGCAAACCGTTGAGTGAGAGTCACATGGCCGTTCATAGACCGCCTTAGCAGAGAAAATAAACCTCTGGTTGGTACAAACGGATCTGCATCATAGCACGCTTAGGGACAGGGGACAGACAGCAGCCAAAATTAACCTGCCCCTCTAAACCTGGGCTAAAATTAGCCAGATTGGACATGTGAGAAGAGTGGAAAGGGGTTGACTGACCTAAGAGGCAGGGTCCACTCACTGTACAAAAGAGAGAGCGCAAAGGATAGCGTGCGAAGGGAAGTGTGAGAGAGACAGTGAGAGGGTGTGTGTGACGGAGAGAAATATAGAGAAAGGAAGACAGGGAGTAAAAAAACGAGGGAGAAATAGAGAAGAAGAGCCAGAGGAGACTTGCTACCTCACACTCCCTCTTTCTCACACGGAGGCAGCAAATCTCCGGTAGGTTGGACCCAGATGATAAACTCCTTTGTCGTAATTACTTCCTGTGTGAACGGTGTCCACTAACAACAGCCACAGTCTTAAACTTAGCACCACTATTTCTGTCCATGTCGTGATGGGGCCCCAAAATAATTGTGCCACTGTACTACAGTTCACATACACATTCAGTCTCCCCAACAGTGAATACGGTTCAAATACACTACATATTAGTATCATTTACACCTATAAATCATCTGAATCCTCTCAATTTAGATTACAAAGGAGATTGGGTTAGAATGACATGAGTAGGGGTGCAAAATTCCGGTAACTTTTAAAATTCCCAGGTTTTCCAGAAATCCCGGTTGGAACATTCCTGGAATAAGGCAAAAATAAGCAGAAAATCCAGGAATCCTAGAACTAGAATTTCTGGAAAACCTGGGGATTTTGTGAAAGTTAGCGTATTTTTGCAACTATAGACATGAGACACGAGGGGAAGACCAAGGCCTAAAGTCACACAATGAGATCTTCACCAAACTAACTTAATGGTCAATTTGGGCTCACACCAGGTATAGGACATGATTGTACACAAGAGAGAAACATATACAGTATTTTCACAACAAAGTTCCCTAGCAACAGCACCCAGACCCAGGGTACAGCCTCTCTCATCTCCCTCTTCGATTTTGCAACTCTTCACGAAAAGCATTCATACTATTTGATGTATGACTTTACATTATTTCAATGGCACATACACCATATCACTGGCCAATGTTTTTCTTTTAATAGAGCTGCTCCTAAGCCAAGTGTGATTACCCTCATAGTTGGGGGTTTAGAGCTTGGTTCCTCTCAGACTGAGTGCCTTGGTGTTTCACAACCTCACTCATTAAAACATCAATCACACACAGACAGGTGCAGACTTGCATCTTTTGTCCTCTGGATCCCGTTTGAAGCCATTGTGCCAGAAAATTAGGCAAAGGCATTCAGACATTCACTGTCGCCTAACGAGTGCCACTTTGGCGTTCCCATTTTTACTGGTTCATTTGGATACGCTCCGATGGTTTTATAATAGGGCGTATGAGGTCTAATGGTGATTATCCATCCACTATTTAAAAACGTTTCACAAAAAAACAGCAAAGTTCAAGTCTTTGAAGTTTCTGAATAGCAAAAGAAAATTGTGATCACATTTTGAGTAAATTAGAAAATAGACGTGATTAAGTGACTACAACTCCACTCAAATCAGGTGAACAACACATTATACACTAATGTTATTAACAGTGGTCGGTGCAGTGGTTGACCTCATGAATGTGGCCATTTAAAACCATAGATTTTAATCCTTGGGGCAAACTTCAAAAAGTAAACGTTTGTAGTTCTCATATTTGTGGCTATTGAAAACCACAGCCTGTCAATCATCGAACCGCAAACATGAAACAAAAAGGTAAAGGAGTCATTTCTTGTTTTATTGTGTTACTTTTTTACTTTAGTTTATTTTGTAAATATGATTTTAACTCTATGTTCTTAAAACAGCATTGTTGGTTTAGGGCTTGTAAAGAAAGCATTTCTGTTGGATTTGGCGCATGTGTCAAATACAATTTGATTTGCTTTGAGAGGTGACTTTGGAAAGCAGCTTAGTTATAATCCACGTAAGACCCTTCCCAAAACTGACTCCAAATATAAAAAGAGGAACAAACAGAAACTGAGGGACTAACTGACTGAGCGCAACCTAGTAAAACCAGTTGGTAAGGATTAGAATGTGACATTTTGGGGAGGTAGAAACTCCAGGATACGGCAGGGAAAAAAATTAAATCAGCCAATAAACACATTACCATTATATTGTACCCAATAAGGGTTATTTAACCTCATGGAAGAAGATACATAAACGGCCCATCAAGCATTGGTCTCTGGTGCTGTTAGTCCAGTCTGGTCTGGGCTGTGTGCTGGGCTGGAGGGTGAAAGGGAGGAGGATGATAGTTTAGCCTATACTAATGCAGGAATGTAGGTCTGGACCACTGATTACTATTTCCCACTCATTAAACACAGAGAGCACCTGCTAACATAGAAACGCATGATTAGTCTGATGCTGCCCAGATTCTAAATGTTCTCCTATATTCCCCAGCCAATTTAAACAACCTTTCCAACTTGGAAAGCGGAAAACGTCCTATAACTAAATTACATTTCATTCACACTGGCATATTTTCAGAAGGACCCAAATGCAATAGCAGGAAAGATAGAGCACAGTCCAGTCTAAAGGCAATTAAAGCTAAATCATTCACAGTAATTCAGGAATCCTATACCTTTTATAGACTTTTAAAACATCAGTTGAGACAGTGGTGTGCAGCTGTGAGTTGCCTGAGAGCGTTTGATTCATTCCTTGGCGTAGTGGAACTGGATTAGGGGGCTCACTGGGCTTTACTGAGAGCACGGCTGTAACCTCTACAAGGTCAGTGCTCCCAAGTGGCCTGTGTGTGTGTCTTTGTGTGTGTGTGTGGTGGGGGGATTTGCAGTAAGTATGCATGACTCAAGGGCCTATGATCTGTCCAGATTGAGTAAGTGAGGTCATATATCATGAAACAGAGGGGCTGCCTGGGGGAGAGAGAGAGGGGGAGAGGGGCAGCTTTGTCTGTCCCAAAAAGGAGAGAGAGGGGCTTTCGTTTATCAGGGGAAGAAAGGGTGAGGGCTCTGGGGAGAATACACATCAATGAGCTTTTAAGGAGTGTTATCCCAGCTGAGATAGTGGCGCATAGGTGTATGTGTGTACAGTATGTGTATAGTGGGATGGGGGGTTGGGCACTGTATTGGTGTGTAGCAGAGGAGGTTGGTGGGAGGAGCTATCGGAGGACGGTTTCATTGTATTGGCTGTAATGGAATAAATGGAACAGAGTCAAACATGTGGTTTCCATTTGTTTGATACCGTTCCATTTATTCCATTCCAGCCATTATAACGAGCCCGTCGTCCCATAGCTCCTCTGGTGTGTAGTGGGAGGCTATATGTTTCAATGAACTCTCAGCCTCGGAGATGGCAAATGTAAGATGAGCTGTGCACGTAGCATTTTGGAACACCAAGTTGGATTCTCTGGCCCAAAGCCAGATGATTCTGATTCTTGGACCTCCTTCCATTGTGGAAAGAAGATGGAACTCCCTGAGGTGACAAATATCTACAAAGGCAGGCAGGGTCAGCACTTTGTGCCACTGTACTACAGTTCACATACACAGTTCACATACACATTGTGCCCTTAGAAGCACTTTGTGCTGCTAAGGGCACAATGTACCCTGGGTCAGCGGAGAAGCTTGCCTGCCTACCCAAACTGCTTGCTCCAGCCAAACGCTACGCCACGCCCACGGACATTTGAACAACTTTAATGATAGCAGTCTCAGACTGAAGTATGTAGCGAACATCGAGCAGCGGAAGAATTCAGTCTGTCGTCAGGCATTTGAGAACCCCTTCTGTAGACATTATGCTTCAGGTGACTGCTAAACTATTGACACACACCTTCTGCGAATCATGTCATTTACCAAGGAGGACAAAAAACAACAACTATGTTTTAGACACTTGAAATATCTTAAGGTTCTTTGATGACTCCAACATTAATCATACCTCAAAGTTGTATTGTGTCAGCAAAAAGTTAAGTATTTATGTCACTGCACTTCTACGGCTGAAATGTAAACATTTTCATCTGTGTGATGGTTCTGGTGAATCAACAATATTTTGCTTTGGGGCTATGGGGGGGCTATAGAGTCAATGGTGATTCTCTCTAATCACAAACAGATTTCCTCAATTAGTCTCATCTCCTTGTTTTGGTCAAGAAAACCCAGGGTAACCCCCAGTGAAACATCCACACACAATGAGCTCATTATTGATAATGGACTCTCTGGCCATCTGAAAGTGATTAGCTTCTCCCCCTGTACTGTATAGCTGAGTTCCCCAGATTCTGAGCTGACATGTTCTATTACCATTTCCATTATGATTTCCCTGCAAATTTCTTCGATTCCATCCGGACTGATTAAGTCATGGTTAAGACAACTGGCCCTGTCTAGAGACATTTATATTTCTTAACAAATCATATCAATATAAAGAGCTGAGGTCATCTGAAATAAAGCTAGATTTAAATATGCTAAAACCTTGCATGTGTATAGCATGATGTTGATGAAAGAGGGTCATCCCACATTCTAGTTTCTACTTATCCTCATTGTCCAGTGGGCATCCAGTGTGAAATGTTGGATGTTTGGAGTTGTATCTTGGGCAACATACCTGAGAATAGGGTTGCCATGGGGACTAGATATTTTCTAAGGGAGGGCACTTATACTGTACTCTATGGTTGATCCATAGAGTGTTATTTGAATAATGGTTTATTTGGCCTTGGCCTGGATTCTGGGGTCTAAGAACATATGTATATAATTCACTGTAGTGCACACATACACTCCATTTGATCAAAAACCTCAGGACAAAGGTGATGATACACATCTTAACCTCATGAGGTCTAAGAATAAATGGCAATTTTCCAAAATGTGGAAACCTGGAGCAGGATCCATACTCTTGCAAAGTTCAAATGTAACTTTAACCACCTTTAAAACACACAACCAACAAAACAGCAGGGAATTTGCAGATTATGTATTAGTGTGATCAGCAGTCCCAGACATAGAAAGGTACGAAATAGAGAAAAAGAAAGAAAGAAAAGAAAGAAAGAAAAGAGAAAGAAAGAAAGAAAGAAAATAGAAAGAAAGAAAGAAAGAAAAGAGAAAGAAAGAAAGAAAGAAAGAGAGAAAGAAAGAAAGAAAGAAAAGAAAGAAAGAAAGAAAGAAAGAAAGAAAAGAGAAAGAAAGAAAGAAAGAAAGAAAGAAAGAAAGAAAGAAAGAAAGAAAGAAAGAAAGAAAGAAAAGAGAAAGAAAGAAAGAAAGAAAGAAAAGAAAGAAAGAAAGAAAGAAAAGAGAAAGAAAGAAAGAAAGAAAGAAGAGAGAAAGAAAGAAAAGAAAAGAAAGGAGGGATAGAGAGGAAGGGCTGTACAATGTTTCACGATTTTAACATGCCAAGCATTTCAGCTCAGTGAATTAACTAAATGTTAATAATGTGGAGGCACTTAGCATCCCCCCGCCTTTCCCTCCATTCTCCTTTGGGTCAGAGCAGACCTTTAACAGATGAATCTGCACATTATTATTACCACTGTGAACTCCAAGCTTCACTGTTTTTGGATGATCCATTCGTAAGCAGCAGACCCATAAATAGAGGTATTAGTACAGCCTTTGCTTACTTGGGTATAGACCCTGCCTCCAGGCCTATCAAATGCATCCACCAATCACAACTAAGAAAGGAGCTTAGTTCTGCCCTCCTTTACTAAGGTGAACATCCAAAATAAATGAAACGCTTGAGTAAATGGGGCAAACACAGTAAGCAGGTGCTTCCACATAGGTGTGGTTCCTGAGTTAATTAAGCAATTAACATGCCATTATGCTTGGGGTCATGTATGCAAATGCCTAGTTGCCCATTATTTTGGCAACCATGGCTAGAAGAAGAGATCTCAGTGACTTTGAAAGAGGGGTGATTGTTGGGGCACGCTTGGCATGATCTTTAGTGACGAAGACTGCTCAACTTTCTGATGTTTCACAAAGAACAGTGGGATTAATTGAAAACATATGTAGGATTCTGGCACAGCGCCCGAGAGAGCCTTTTCCAGCACCATGAACAAAACACCAAATTATGGAATTTCTCGTTGAAAAATGGTGTCGCATCCCTCCAATAGTGTTTCAGACACTTATAGAATCAATGCCGAGGGGCATTGAAGCAGTTCTGGTGGCTCGTTGTGGCCCAACGCCCTATTAAGACACTATGTTGGTGTTTCCTTTATTTTGGCAGTTATCTGTATCTCGCCTCATGGAGATGGTAAACATAACCTATTGTTCTATCTATGAAAATGTAAGATTTAATGGGTCCACAAACTCAACAATTCTTAACACATGCATCTGGATATACTGTACAGACCCCCTTACACTTTTCTTAAATAATTCTCTATTTCTTCGTCTAAAAACTGCTGAAATTCACACCCTGTTATGGATTTTCAACATTGCAGAACCAATTCAATTATTGTAAACGTAAGTTTGACACATACAAAATTATAGACACTCCGGAGCTAGTACAGCCTTTGGCCAAGTTAAACTGCCAAGAAATGTTTCTTGTAGCCATCAGTGAGCTTGCTGCACCTTTCTACCGGTCCACTCTTCAGTAGCAAACTGCTCTAATTCTTCAATGTTTGCGGGGTGCCCTCAATCAACTGCTGTTTTCAGATCTTGCCATAGGTTTAGGATGTGATTCAGACCTGGACACTTCACTGGCCACTCCAGAACAGTCCAGCATCACTTTTGAACCATTCCTGGGTGGGTTTTTTAATGTGCGTTTGGGGTTGTTGTCCTGCTGGAAGACCCACAACCTTCAACAGAGACACATGTTTTGGACACCGGGTTGAATTAGAGCAATTTCCAGCCCGGAAAGTGGGCCAAATTGCCAGTAGAAAGGTGCAGCAAGCTGGTGGCTACATGTAGCGTTTGTCTTCAATTGTCTCGGCCAAAGGCTGTACAACCAAGTACTAGCTCCGGGGGTGTGTACAACTTTGTTCTCCTCATTAATATTTATTCTCTGAATTAAAATGGTAAAATTAAATTTTACAAAATAAAAATAGGTTCTGCAACGTTGAAACTCCAATAACAAGGTGTGGTCACAAAGTTGCTTTATTTTATTTTAGAAGAAATCTGGAATTACTTAAGAAAAGGGTTTCTATATATTTGGCCGCAACTGTAGTATGTAACACACAAGTGGAATTCAGTGAATATACATAAGCTGTAAGCAGTGCCACTCAAAGACATACAAATAGACATTACTATTTTGTTTAGTGTAAATGTTGTTTCAATGCTGTCGCCAGTGCTGCTTTAGAATGACCAGATGTTAAACAAACCTACATTCACCTGCGTCGCCCTTGAATAAACCCTGGCCTGTTTGGCTGGCTGCTTCAATGGCCAGATTGTACAAATCTGATCTAGCCTGATTGAAAACTATTCCTATCCACAGATGGAGACCATGTGCAGCCCCAGATAACATCTACGGTGACAAGTAAAACAAAAAAAGTAAGCTCTATGTGCGTGTGATTGTTGACAAATACAAACAGGTTAGGAAAGCCGTGTACAATAGGGTCAAGACAGCCCTAGAAGAATCAAATTGCTAAAAAAAAATATTCAAAGAGTTTCAGTTCACATTGACCAGTATAACATGGCATGCATGAGTGATTTAAGAGTAAAAAGGTGTCTTTTCCACAATTCATGTTATGTTTTAATCAAATGTTACAATGAGTTTTTTCATCCAGTACATGTTGATCAATTGTCCATTTTTACTAGAGAGCAATATTCTATTCTCATGCGAGTTTGTATGAGACGACCAGTATTCTATTTCTCACACCATGACATATAATGTAAGGCAACACACACCATGACATTAAGCTAGTCCTTAGCTTCCACAAGATTATATTTTACCCTGAATCTGGACATCATTTTATATCTTCCTTAATATGACTTCAGGGACACTACCTCTAGCTTCACGGACCACTAGCACTTTGTCAGTGATAAAGTGATTAATCTAACTCCAGTAAACTAACTTCTAGCTCCAAATACCATAACCATCCAAAATCCATAAAAGGCTTACTTATATTCACTGATGAACAAACTGCTTATTTACCCTGTAAGACAACCTGGTCTCAGAGAATTTTGTATTCGTCTGTACTTAAATCAGAACCACTACATTTTGTATGGTGTGTATTAATTTGTGGATGTCCATCATCCATATGATATTTTATACAAATTACAATTCATATTATATGTTACAAATTTGCAAAACCTACAATATTTTACAAATTTGCTAAACTTGTATGTTACAAATTCTGGCTAGGTGGCTAATGTTAGCTAACGTTAGCTAGGCTAGGGGTTAGGGTAAATGTTAAGTTTAGGAGTTAGGTTAAGGGTTACGGTAAGGGGAATGGTTAGCTAAAAGGGTTAAGGTTAGGGTTAGGTGAATGGTTAAGGTTAGGGGAAGGGTTAGCTTACATGTTAAGTAATTTAAAAGTTGCTAATTAGCTAAAATGATAAAGTTGCCCATGATGATATTCAAACTCACAACCTTTGGGTTGCTAGACATTCATGTTATATACCCTCCATCCCTCCCTCCTATCCACCCACACTAACCACTCTACTTTCGTTTTTGCCTTAAGTAACCATCAGTCTTATGTAACACTACCAAACGTGACATACAGTGTATTCGGAAAGTAGTCAGATCCCTTCCCATGTTTTCCCATTTTGTTACTTTACAGCCTTGTTCTAAATTGGATGAAATAAAACATGTTCCTCACAAATCTACACACAATACCCCATAATGACAAAGCGAAAACAGGATTGGAAATTTTAGTAAATGTATTAAAAAAATATGAAACCGAAATACCTTATTTACATTATTGAAGTCAGAAGTTTACATACACCTTAGCCAAATACATTTAAAGTCAGTTTATCACAATTCCTGACATTTAATCAGAGTAAAAATTCCCTGTTTTAGGTCAGTTAGGATCACCACTTTATTTTAAGAATGTGAAATGTCAGAATAATAGTAGAGAGAATGATTTATTTCAGCTTTTATTTCTTTCATCACATTCCCAGTGGGTCAGAAGTTTACATACACTCAATTAGTATTTGGTAACATTGCCTTTAAATTGTTTAACTTGGCTCAAACGTTTCAGGTAGCCTTCCACAAACTTCCCACAATATGTAGGGTGAATTTTGGCCCATTCCTCCTGACAGAGCTGGTGTAACTGTGTCAGGTTTGTAGGCCTCCTTGCTCGCACACACCTTTTCAGTTCTGCCCACACATTTTCTATAGGATTGAGGTCAGAGCTTTGTGATGGCCACTCCAATACCTTGAATTTGTTGTCCTTAAGCCATTTTGCCACAACTTTGGAAGCATGCTTGGGGTCATTGTCCATTTGGAAGACCCATTTGTGACCAAGCTTTAACTTCCTGACTGATGTCTTGAGATGTTGCTTCAATATATCCACATAAATTTCTTACCTCATGATGCCATCTATTTTGTGAAGTGCACCAGTCCCTCCTGCAGCAAAGCACCCCCACAACATAATGCTGCCACCCCCGTGCTTCACGGTTGGGATGGTGTAGTTCGGCTTGCAAGCCTCCCCCCTTTTCTTCCAAACATAACAACGGTCATTATGGCCAAACAGTTTTAGTTTTGTTTCGTCAGACCAGAGGACATTTCTCTAAAAAGTATGATCTTTGTCCCCATGTGCAGTTACAAACCGTAGTCTGGCTTTTTTATGACGGTTTTGTAGCAGTGGCTACCTTCTTGCTGAGCGGCCTTTCAGGTTATGTCAATATAGGACATGTTTTACTGTGGATATATATACATTTGTACCGGTTTCCTCCAGAATTTTCACAAGGTCCTTTGCTGTTGTTCTGCGATTGATTTTCACTTTTCGCACCAAATTACGTTCATCTCTAGGAGACAGAATGCATCTCCTTCTTGAGCGGTATGACAGCTGCGTGGTCCCATGGTGTTTATACTTGCGTACAATTGTTTGTACAGATGAATGTGGAAATTGCTCCCAATGATTAACCAGACTTCTGGAGGTCTACAATGTTTTTTCTGAGTTCTTGGCTGATTTATTTTGATTTTCCCATGATATCAAGCAAAGAGGCACTGAGTTTGAAGGAAGGTCCTGAAATACATCCACAGGTACACCTCCAATTGACTCAAATTATGTAAATTAGCCTATCAGAAGCTTCTAAAGCCATGACATACTTTTCTGGAATTTCCCAAGCTGTTTAAAGGCACAGTCAACTTAGTGTATGTAACCTTCTGACCCACTGTAATTTTAATACAGTGAATTATAAGTGAAATAATCTGTCTGTAAACAATTGTTGAAAAAATTACTTCTGTCATGCACAATGTAGATGTCCTAACCAACTTGCCAAAACTATAGTTCGTTGACAAGGAATTTGTGGAGTGGTTGAAAAACGAACTTGAATGACTCCATCCTAAGTGTATGTAAACTTCCCGACTTCAACTGTAAGTATTCAGACCCTTTGCTATGACTCTCAAAATTGAGCTCCGGTGCATCCTGTTTCCATTGATCATCCTTGAGATGTTTCTACAACTTGATTGGAGTCCACCTGTTGTGAATTCAATTCTTTGGACATGATTTGGAAAGGCACACAACCATCTATATAAGGTCCCACAGGTGACAGTGCATGTCAGAGCAAAAACCAAGCCATGAGGTTGAAGGAATTGTCCGTATAGCTCCGAGACAGGATTGTGTCGAGGCACAGATCTGGTGAAGGGTAGCAACAAATGTATGCAGCATTGAAGTTATAAGACGTTTGGAACCACAAACACCCGATTTGTGGTCTTGGTCAGGGAGGTGACCAAGAACTCGATGGTCACTCTGACAGAGCTCAAGAGTTCCTCTGTGGAGATGGGAGAACCTTCCAGAAGGACAACCATATCTGCAGCACTCCACCAAATCAGGCCTTTATGGTAGAGTGGCCAGACGGAAGCCACTTCTCAGTAAAAGGCAGATGACAGCCTGCTTGGAGTTTGCCAAAAGGCACGTAAAGGACTCTCAGAACATTTTTTTATTTTTTTTTATTTTACCTTTATTTAACTAGGCAAGTCAGTTAAGAACACATTCTTATTTTCAATGACGGCCTAGGAACAGTGGGTTAACTGCCTGTTCAGGGGCAGAACGACAGATTTGTACCTTGTCAGCTCAGGGGTTTGAACTTGCAACCTTCCGGTTACTAGTCCAACACTCTAACCACTAGGCTACCCTGAGAAATAAGGTTGTCTGGTGAGAGGAAACGAAGATTGAACTCTTTGGACTGAATGCCAAGCGTCACATCTAGAGAAACCTGTCACCATCCCAACGGTGAAGCATGGTGAAGCATGCACAGCTCCCAGCAGTGCCCTGGACACCATATTTTAATTGATTGCCCCCCATCTATCTTCAGAGTTCGTTCTGTTAGGTGACCTAAACTTGGATATGCTTAACACCCCGGCTGTCCTACAATCTAAGCTCGATAATCTCAATCTCACACAAATCATCAAGGAACCCACCAGGTACTACCCTAAATCAGTAAACATGGGCACCCTCATAGATATTATCCTGACCAACTTGCCCTCTAAATACACCTCTGTTGTTTTCAATCAGGATCTCAGCGATCACTGCCTCATTGCCTGCATCCGTTATGGGTCCGCAGTCAAACGACCGCCCTTCATCACTGTCAAACGCTCCCTAAGACACTTCTGCGAGCAGGCCTTTCTACTGACAACCCGTCATCCCTCACCATCTTAAGTAAGCATGCTCCTTTCAAAAAATGTATAACTAAGAACATATACAGTGCCTTGCGAAAGTATTCGGTCCCCTTGAACTTTGCGACCTTTTGCCACATTTCAGGCTTCAAACATAAAGATTTAAAACTGTATTTTTTTGTGAAGAATCAACAACAAGTGGGACACAATCATGAAGTGGAACGACATTTATTGGATATTTCAAACTTTTTTAACAAATCAAAAACTGAAAAATTGGGCGTGCAAAATTATTCAGCCCCCTTAAGTTAATACTTTGTAGCGCCACCTTTTGCTGCGATTACAGCTGTAAGTCGCTTGGGGTATGTCTCTATCAGTTTTGCACATCGAGAGACTGAAATTTTTTCCCATTCCTCCTTGCAAAACAGCTCGAGCTCAGTGAGGTTGGATGGAGAACATTTGTGAACAGCAGTTTTCAGTTCTTTCCACAGATTCTCGATTGGATTCAGGTCTGGACTTTGACTTGGCCATTCTAACACCTGGATATGTTTATTTTTGAACCATTCCATTGTAGATTTTGCTTTATGTTTTGGATCATTGTCTTGTTGGAAGACAAATCTCCGTCCCAGTCTCAGGTCTTTTGCAGACTCCATCAGGTTTTCTTCCAGAATGGTCCTGTATTTGGCTCCATCCACCTTCCCATCAATTTTAACCATCTTCCCTGTCCCTGCTGAAGAAAAGCAGGCCCAAACCATGATGCTGCCACCACCATGTTTGACAGTGGGGATGGTGTGTTCAGGGTGATGAGCTGTGTTGCTTTTACGCCAAACATAACGTTTTGCATTGTTGCCAAAAAGTTCAATTTTGGTTTCATCTGACCAGAGCACCTTCTTCCACATGTTTGGTGTGTCTCCCAGGTGGCTTGTGGCAAACTTTAAACAACACTTTTTATGGATATCTTTAAGAAATGGCTTTCTTCTTGCCACTCTTCCATAAAGGCCAGATTTGTGCAATATACAACTGATTGTTGTCCTATGGACAGAGTCTCCCACCTCAGCTGTAGATCTCTGCAGTTCATCCAGAGTGATCATGGGCCTCTTGGCTGCATCTCTGATCAGTCTTCTCCTTGTATGAGCTGAAAGTTTAGAGGGACGGCCAGGTCTTGGTAGATTTGCAGTGGTCTGATATTGATTTCCATTTCAATATTATCGCTTGCACAGTGCTCCTTGGGATGTTTAAAGCTTGGGAAATCTTTTTGTATCCAAATCCGGCTTTAAACTTCTTCACAACAGTATCTCGGACCTGCCTGGTGTGTTCCTTGTTCTTCATGATGCTCTCTGCGCTTTTAACGGACCTCACAGACTATCACAGTGCAGGTGCATTTATACGGAGACTTGATTACACACAGGTGGATTGTATTTATCATCATTAGTCATTTAGGTCAACATTGGATCATTCAGAGATCATCACTGAACTTCTGGAGAGAGTTTGCTGCACTGAAAGTAAAGGGGCTGAATAATTTTGCACGCCCAATTTTTCAGTTTTTGATTTGTTTAAAAAGTTTGAAATATCCAATAAATGTCGTTCCACTTCATGATTGTGTCCCACTTGTTGTTGATTCTTCACAAAAAAATACAGTTTTATATCTTTATGTTTGAAGCAGGAAATGTGGCAAAAGGTCGCAAAGTTCAAGGGGGCCGAATACTTTCGCAAGGCACTGTATAGCCCTTGGTTCTCTCCAGACCTGACTGCCCTCAACCAGCACAAAAACATCTTATACTGCACTAGCATCGAATAGTCCCCGCAATATGCAACTTTCAGGGAAGTCAGGAACCAATACACACAGTCAATTAGGAAAGCAAAGGCTAGCTTTTTCAAACAGAAATTTGCATCCTGTAGCTCTAACTCCAAAAAGTTCTGGGACACTGTAAAGTCCATGAGAATAAGAGCACCTCCTCCCAGCTGCCCACTGCTCTGAGGCTAGGAAACACTGTCACAACCGATAAATCCACAATAATCGAGAATTTCAATAAGCATTTCTCTACGGCTGGCCATGCTTTCCTCCTGGCCAACCCAACCCCGGCAAACAGCTCCGCAGTTACTTGCCTAAGCCTCCCAGCTTCTCCTTCACCCAAATCCAGATAGCTGATGTTCTGAAAGAGCTGCAAAACTTGGACCCGTTGAAATCAGCTGGGATAGACAATCTGGACGCTCTCCTTCTAAAATTATCCGCCGCCATTGTTGTAACCCCTAATACTAGTCTCGTCAACCTCTCTTTCATGTCGTCTGAGATTCCCAAAGATTGGAATTCTGCCGCTGTCATCCCCCTCTTCAAAGGGGGTGACACTCTAGACCCAAACTGTTACAGATTTATATCCATCCTGCCCTGCCTTTCTAAAGTCTTCAAGAGCCAAGTTAACAAACATAATACTGACCATTCTGAATCCCACCGTACCTTCTCCGCAGTGCAATCCGGTTTCCGAGGTGGTCACGGGTGCACCTCAGCCACGCTCAAGGTACTAAACGATATCATAACCGCCATCGATAAAAGACAATACGGTGCAGCCGCCTTCATCGACCTTGCAAACAGCCTTGGTTTCTCAAATCACTGCCTCACCTGATTCACCAACTACTTCTCAGATAGAGTTCAGTGTGTTAAATCGGAGGGCCTGTTGTCCGGACCTCTGGCAGTCTCTATGGGGGTACCACAGGGTTCAATTCTTGGGCCGACTATTTTCTCTGTATACATCAAGTGATGTTGCTCTTGCTGCTGGTCATTCTCTGGTACACCTCTACGCAGAAGACACCATTCTGTATACTTCTGGCCCCTCTTTGGACACTGTGTTAACTAACCTCCAGACAAGCTCCAATTGCTCTTAAAAAAAACTAAATGTACACTCTTCAACCGATCACTGCCCGCACCCGCCAGGCCGACTAGCATCACTACTCTGAAGGGTTCTGACTTAGAATATGTGGACAACTACAAATACCTAGGTGTCTGGCTAGATTGTAAACTCTCCTTCCAGACTCATATTAAGCATCTACAATCCAAAATTAAATCTAGAATGGGCTTCCTATTTCGCAACAAAGCCTCCTTCACTCATGGTGCCAAACATACCCTCGTAAAACTGACTATCCTACCGATCCTCAACTTTGGCGATGTCATTTACAAAATAGCCTCCAACACTCTACTCAGCAAACTGGATGCAGTCTATCACAGTGCCATCCGTTTTATCACCAAAGCCCCATATACCACCCACCACTGCGACCTATATGCTCGCGTCGGCCGGCCCTCGCTACATATTCGTCGCCAGACCCACTGGCTCCAGGTCATCTATAAGTCTTTGCTAGGTAAAGCTCCACCTTATCTCAGCTCACTGGTCACCATAGCAACACCCACCCATAGCACACACTCCAGCAGGTATATCTCACTGGTCATCCCCAAAGCCAACACCTCCTTTGGGCGCCTTCCAGTTCTCTGCTGCCAATGACTGGAACGAATTGCAAAAATAGCTAAAGTTGGAGACGGATAAATAAGTGTTTTAGGGAGTGTTTGACAGTGATGAGGGGTGGTCGTTTGGTCGCAGACCCATTACGGATGCTGGCAATGAGGCAGTGATCGCTGAGATCTTGATTGAAAACAGCAGAGGTGTATTTGGAGGGCGGGTTAGTTAGGATGACATCTATGAGGGTGCCCGTGTTTACGGATTTGGAGTTGTACCTGGTAGGTTCATTGATCATTTGTGTGAGATTGAAGGCATCAAGCTTGGACTGTAGGATGGCCGGGGTGTTAACCTGTTAGATCTCTAGGGGCGCTATTTCATTTTTGGATAAAAAACGTTCCCGTTTTAAGCGCGATATTTTGTCACGAAAAGATGCTCGACTATGCATATTCTTGACAGTTTTGGAAAGAAAACACTCTGAAGTTTCAGAATCTGCAAAGATTTTGTCTGTAAGTGCCCCAGAACTCATTCTACAGGCGAAACCAAGATGATGCATCAACCAGGAATTAGCAGAATTTCTGAAGCTCTGTTTTCCATTGTCTCCTTATATGGCTGTGATTGCGCAAGGAATGAGCCTACACTTTCTGTCGTTCGCCCAAGGTCTTAGCAGCATTGTGACGTATTTGTAGGCATATCATTGGAAGATTGACCATAAGAGACTACATTTTCCAAGTGTCCGCCTGGTGTCCTGCGTGGAATTCGGTGCGCAATTGCCAGCTGCTCGTACCTATCCATTTGATATAGGGGAGAAACCATGTGTCCAAGAACGATGTATCAATGAAGAGATATGTGAAAAACACCTTGATGATTGATTCTAAACAACGTTTGCCATGTTTTCAGTCGATATTATGGAGTTAATTTGGAAAAAAGTTCGCGTTTTGAGGACTGAATTTTCGGATTTTTTTTGGTAGCCAAATGTGATGTATAAAACGGAGCTATTTCTAATACACAAGGAATCTTTTTGGAAAAACTGAGCATCTGCTATCTAACTGAGAGTATCCTCATTGAAAACATCAGAAGTTCTTCAAAGGTAAATGATTTTATTTGAAGGCTTTTATGTTTTTGTTAATGTTGCGTGCTGGATGCTAACGCTAATGCTAACGCTAAATGCTAACGCTAGCTAGCTACTTTTACACAAATGATTGTTTTCCTATGGTTGAGA
Source organism: Oncorhynchus mykiss (assembly GCF_013265735.2). Classification (NCBI taxonomy): domain Eukaryota; kingdom Metazoa; phylum Chordata; class Actinopteri; order Salmoniformes; family Salmonidae; genus Oncorhynchus; species Oncorhynchus mykiss. The sequence goes on from NC_048565.1 coordinate 73,852,913, forward strand.
AGCATATTTTGAAAATCTGAGATGACAGTGTTGTTTACAAAAGGCTAAGCTTGAGAGATGGCATATTTATTTCATTTCATTTGCGATTTTCATGAATAGTTAACGTTGTGTTATGCTAATGAGCTTGCTGATAGATTTACACAATCCTGGATACAGGGGTTTTTTCATAGCTAAACGTGACGCAGAAAACGGAGCGATTTGTCCTAAACAAATAATCTTTCAGGAAAAACTGAACATTTGCTATCTGAGAGTCTCCTCATTGAAAACATCTGAAGTTCTTCAAAGGTAAATGATTTTATTTGAATGCTTTTCTGTTTTTTTGTGTAAATGTTGCCAGCTGAATGCTAATGCTAAATGCTACGTTAGCCATCAATACTGTTACACAAATGCTTGTTTTGCAATGGTTGAGAAGCATATTTTGAAAATCTGAGATGACAGTGTTGTTAACAAAAGGCTTGAGAGCTAGCATATTTATTTCATTTCATTTGCGATTTTCATGAATAGTTAACGTTGCGTTATGGTAATGAGCTTGAGGCTGTAGTCACGATACCGGATCCGGGTTTGGGAGATCAGAGAGGTTAAGCATGTCCCAGTTTAGGACACCTAGTAGCACGAGCTCAGAAGATAGATGGGGGGGCAATAAATTCACATATGGTATCGAGGGCATAGCTGGGGGCAGAAGGAGGTCTATAGCAAGCGGCAACAGTGAGAGACTTGTTTCTGGAAAGGTGAATTTAGTAGAAGTAGAAGCTCGAATTCTTTGGATACAGACTTGGATAGTAATACAGAACTCTGCAGGCTATCTTTGCAGTAGATTGCAACACCGCCCCCTTTGGCAGTTCTATCTTGGCGGAAAATGTTATAGTTAGCAATGGAGATTTCAGGAGTTTTGGTGGTTTTCCTAAGCCAGGATTCAGACACGGCTAAGACATCCGGGTTGGCAGAGTGTGCTAAAGCAGTGAGTAAAACAAACTTAGGGAGCAGGTTTCTAATGTTAACATGCATGAACCCAAAGCTTTTACGGTTACAGAAGTCAACAAATGAGAGCACCTGGGGAGTGGGAGTGGAGCTAGGCACTGCAGGACCTGGATTACCAGAGGACCTCTACATCACCAGAGGAACAGAGGAGAATTAGGATAAGGGTACGGCTAAATGCTATGCGAACTGGCCCGTTCGGAACACAGAGTAAAAGGATCAGGTTTCCGGGCACATAGCATAAATTCAAGGTATAGTGTACACACAACGGTATGGTAGGATGTGAGTACATTGGAGGTAAAACTAGGCATTGAGTAATGATGAAAGAGATATAGTCTCTAGAGACGTTTAAACCAGGTGATGTGATTGCATATGTAGGAGGTGGGACAACATGGTTGGTTAAGGCATATTGAGCAGGGCTAGAGGCTCTACAGTGAAATAAGACACTAATCACTAACCAGGACAGTAATAGACGAGGCATATTGACATTAGAGAGAGACATGCGTAGCCAAGTGAACATATGGGTCCAGTGAGTGATTCAGACAGTTAGTAGGCCGATGCTAACACGCTAACAGTTAGTAGGCCGGGGCTAAAAAAGCTAGCAGTTAGTAGGGGTTAGCAGTTAGCAAACCAGGGCAGGCAAGCTAACAGTTAGCAGACCGGGGATAGCAAGTTAGCCTATGGGGGACGTCGCGATGGGGGTAAGTCTGTTTTTGCCTCTTCGTGCGATGACGTCGATAGACCAGTCGTGGAATTAATAGGGTTCCAAGTAACTCTAGGTAGCTAGCAGGCCTAGCAGGTTAGCAGAATGGGCCTTCAGTGGACGTCGTGCCTGAGGGGCCTGTTGGAATCCTCAGGCAGATTACGTTGGTATTCCAGTCGTAGAGGACCGGCGGGGTTCCGTGCCCCGTACCGGAAGTAGAAGGGGTCCGGATATTGTAGCCCAGGAGTAAGCCGGGAGATGGGGTTAGCATGGGCTAGCTTCAGGCTAGTTGGTGCTAGCTCTGGGACAGAAACGTTAGCCAGGAGTTGTCAACCCGGGTTGCGGTTAGCTAGCTGTGATGATCCAGGTGAAAAGGTTCAGAGTTTGTGGTAGGAATTTGGGGATATGGAGAGAAAAATAGGTCCGGTATGCTCTGGTTTGAAACGCGTTGTACGAACTGGCGAGAGCTTTCCGAGCTAAAGGTTAGCTGATGACCTCTAGCAGTGGTTAGCTGACTGATAGCTGGTAGCTAGTTAGCTAGCTACCTTCAGTTGAGGTATTCCAGTTCGGCGGTAAATAGAAATACTTTAGGAAAAAACAAACAGATCCCCACCACATTGGGTGAGGCGAGTTGCAGGAGAGTATTTTGAAGTTGATGTTTAGGAAAAATATTAAAAAGAATGCGAAGAAAAAGATATATACACATGGGACGAGACAAGACAAAGACGTCTGACTGCTACAACATCTTGGGTAGATGGCACGATCGAACATCTCTGGAGACACCTGAAAATAGCTGTGCTGTGACGCTCCCTATCCAACCTGACAGAGCTTGAGAGGATCTGCAGAGAAGAATGGGAGAAATTCCCCAAGTACAGGTGTGCCAAGCTTGTAGCGTTATACCCAAGAAGACTCGAGAGTGTAATCGATGCCAAAGGTGCTTCAACAAATTACTGAGGAAAGGGTCTGAATATTGATATTTCAGTTCTTTATTATACTTTTGCAAAAATTCATAAAAAACTGTTTTTACTTTATAATTATGGGGTAGTGTGTAGATTGATGAGAGAAAATCTATTTAAATTATTTTAAAATAGGGCTGTAACGTAACAAAATGTGGAAAAAGTCAAGGGGTCTGAATACTTTCCGAATGCACTGTATCATACTAAATGGAGTGTCTTGGATTTACTTACAGAATAATACGAAATGCTCTGAGACCAGGTTGTGTAAGAACACAGCAACACCTGTGAGCAGTGTTGTCATGTTCACAGTTTTCTCGCTAAATTGGGCTAATTTGAAAAAGATGTTGCGGCCACCATTGCATTTGTCTTAAAATATATATACAGTGGCGATTTTGGTGAGGAAACAAAAAAATGTAGATGCATACCAGCAAAGACACTACACAACACAACACTAAACAATACATTAATTGGACTATAACGGTGACAAACGGTGCCCACAAACTGTTAGGGCCTACATAAAGCTGTCACAACAACAGAGTCCCAACAGCAGTCCCATCACCTTACAACTGTTACACATGGCTATCAGCAGAGCCTTGTCTGGCAGCGAAACAGTTAATTCAGCCCTGTTTTCTGCCTTTAAAAAAAACATAGCTGATATGGCTGACTTGCTAAAACAAATGTGGTCTCTACTGACAATTGAGATGTACAAACTACGGCATAAGGGGACGACGAGCGGATAAGAGGCAATCCGTAATTTTGATTAAAACAGCCCCACACACCTCTCTGATTCAGTGGGGTTGGGTTAAAAGCAGAAGATACATTTCAGTTGAATGCAGTTAGTTGTACAACTGACTAGATACCCCCACCCTCCCATTTCTGTATTCTCTGTAAATGTTTTATAGGTATTGTCTAAATGAGGGTCAGAGATAGTCAGAATATTGTTATCTGTTATTAATTTAATGAACATTGTTTCTTAAGCTACAGTCGTGGCCAAAAGTTGAGAATGACACAAATATTAATTTTCACAGTCTGCTGCTTCAGTTTGTATGATACTCCAGAATGTTATGAAGAGTGATCAGATTAATTGCAATTATTTGCAAAGTAATGAACTGAATCGCCCCAAAAAATTCCACTGCATTTCAGCCCTGCCACAAAAGGACCAGCTGACTTCATGTCAGCGATTCTCTCGTTAACACAGGTGTGAGTGTTGACGAGGACAAGGCTGGAGATCACTCTGTCATGCTGATTGAGTTCGAATAACAGACTGAAAGCTTCAAAAGGAGGGTGGTGCTTGGAATCATTGTTCTTCTTCTGTCAACCATGGTTACCTGCAAGAAAACACGTGCCGTCATCCTTGCTTTGCACAAAAAGGGCTTCACAGGCAAGGATATTGCTGCCAGTCAGATTGCACCTAAATCAACCATTTATCGGATCATCAAGAACTTCAAGGAGAGCGGTTCAATTGTTGTGAAGAAAGCTTCAGGTCGCCTAAGAAAGTCCAGCGAGCGCCAGGACCGTCTCCTAAAGTTGATTCAGCTGCGGGATCGGGGCACCACCAGTACAGTGCTTGTTCAGGAATGCCAGCAGGCAGAGGTGAGTGCATCTACACACACATTGAGGCGAAGACTTTTGGAGGATGGCCTGGTGTCAAGAAGGGCAGCAAAGAAGCCACTTCTCTCCAGGAAAAACATCAGGGACAGACTGATATTCTGCAACAGGTACAGGGATTGGACTGCTGAGGACTGGGGTAAAGTCATTTTCTCTGATGAATCCCCTTTCTGATTTTTTGGGGCATCCAGAAAAAAGCTTGTCTGGAGAAGACAAGGTGAGCGCTACCATCAGTCCTGTATGATGCCATCAGTAAAGCATCCTGAGACCATTCATGTGTGGGGTTGCTTCTCAGCCAAGGAAGTGGGTTCACTCACAATTTTGCCTAAGAACACAGCCATGAATAAAGAATGGTACCAACACATCCTCCGAGAGCAACTTCTCCCAACCATCCAGGAAGATGTGTATATATATAACTGTGACCTACTGCTTATGACTATCAGGCATGAGCATGTTGTTCATTATTGAGTGAGTGAGTGAGTGAATGGTGGAGAGGGGGAGGGCCTGGAGGGGTGTGTGTGCATTGGGAGCACTGGTTGAGAGGTTCTGCAGCAGAAGCAGCTGAGTCACGGAGACAGAGCCATCACACGTGCCAGTCGTGACACATTTTTTACCAGTTGTAGGTAGGCTATTTAGATTTATGGAGACACACTTTTTCCATAAAACATTAACTCACTAGAAATTATAGAATGGCGACAAAGCATTGGAAAACAACTTTAGGTGCACTAGAGCTCTTTATATAAATTTGCTCAGAGGTGGTTTAAAGTAAACTGCATTCTAATGTTGACTTTTCTTATACATAACAGTATCAAGGGAAGGGTTTTGCTCAGTTCTAGGGTCTGGAGCGCTGAGCGAGTGGAAATTTGAAATGGAAGTTATGGAACTCCTTCTCGTGCTTGTGTTACGGGGGAAAAGTCCACAATGAAAATTACATTAAATGTGGAGAGTGATAGGCTACAACTGCATCTGTTGACCATCAAGTTGGCTATTCATTTCTATGCCATTGCAGGCTACTGTAGCCTACTATTTTATACAATAAATATATATTGAAATGACAATATCACTGGAGTCAATGCAAATCCATTTGTGCCACTTGTGTAGCCTACCTGGAGCTGGCAAACAGATGTAATAATTGGGACGTCCTGACCTTAGAGATCCTTATTATTCTCTATGTTTGGTTAGGTCAGGGTGTGTCTCGGGTGGGAAATTCTATGTTTTCTGTTTCTTTGTTTTTGGCCGAGTGTGGTTCCCAATCAGAGGCAGCCTAGCTGTCTATCGTTGTCTCTGATTGGGGATCATACTTAGGCAGCCCTTTCCCACCAATAGGTTGTGGGATCTTGTTTTCTGTTTAGTTATTGTGGCCTGACAGAACTGTGCGTTTTCTATTTTGTTTGAGTGTTTTTTGAATTACTACAGAAGGTCCCACCAAAAACGGACCAAGCAGCGTGGCCAGGAGGAGTAGACATGGGAGAACATCCTGGATGGAGAAGGTCCCTGGGCGCAGGCCGGAGAGTATCGCTGTCCAAGGGAGCAGATGGAGGCAGCGAGAGAGGAATGGCGACGATACGAGGAGTTACGTCAATGACGGAAGCCTGAAAGGCAGCTCCAAAAAATATTTTGGGGAGGCACACGGGGAGATAGGAGTCAGGGTTTAGACCTGAGCCAACTCCCCATGCTTACCGTGGGGAGCGTGTGACCGACCGGTCAGGGACCGTGTTATGCGGTGATGCACACTGTGTCTCCAGTGCGCATTCACAGCCCGGTGCGCTCTGTGCCAGCTACCCGCATTTGCCGTGCTAGAGTGGCATTCAGCCAGGACGGATTGTGCCGGCTCAGTGCTCATGGTCTCCGGTGCGTCTCTTTGGCCCAGGATATCCTGCACCGGCTCTGCGCACTGTGTCTCCGGTGCGCCTTCACAGCCCAGTACGTCCTGTGCCAGCACCCCACAGTTGCCTGGCTAGGGTGAGCATCCAGCCAGGACGCATTGTGCCAGCTCTACGCTCTAGACCTCCAGTCCGCCTCCACGGCCCAGTATATCCTGCACCGGCTTTACGCACTATGCCTCCAGTGCGCCTGCACAGCCCAGTGCGTCCTGTGTCAGTGCCCCGCACTTGCCGGGCTAAAGTGAGCATTCAGCCTAGTATGTCCTGTGCCTGCTCCACGCACGAAGCCTCCAGTGATGATCCATGGCACGGAGCCTCCAGTGATGATCCATGGCACGGAGCCTCCAGTGATGATCCATGGCACGGAGCCTCCAGTGATGACCAATGGCACAGAGCCTCCAGTGACAGTCTGCAGTCCGGAGTCTCCAGCGACGGTCCCCAGTCCGGAGTCTCCAGCGACGGTCCCCAGTCCGGAGACTCCAGAGACGGTCCGTAGTCCAGAGCCTCCAGCGACGGTCCGTAGACCAGAGCCTCCAGCGACAGTCCGTAGTCCAGAGCCTCCAGCGACGGTCCGTAGTCCAGAGCCTCCAGCGACGGTCCGTAGTCCAGAGCCTCCAGCGACGGTCCGTAGTCCAGAGCCTCCAGCGACGGTCCCCAGTCCGGAGCTTACAGGGTGGGTTCCTAGCCTGGAGTCCCCAACAACGATCTACGGACCGGAGGCCCAGGCGACGATCCCTGCACTAGATGCGCAACCGAAGTGGGGGGAGCATCAAGCAGAGCGGGGTCTGCATCCCGCACCGGAGCCCCACCGAGAGTAGATGCCCACCCGGACCCTCCCCTATAGGTTCAGGTTTGAGTCCGGAGTCCGTTGTTGTAGCCTTGTAGTATTATGCCATTTTTAAATGGCCATGTTTAGTTAATTAAATCGGAAGTGATTCATTATTATTGTTGTCACAGCTCAATCGCAAATGGATCATTCTCCACATTTAATGTCAGTTTGTGGACTTTCCCTTGAAATTAGATGTTGGCCTATCAGGGGCTATAGGCTACCCGCATCTAGCTCAGCAAACCATGGCAAAGTTGAGTTACAATTATAAAACGCAGATTTTTTGTATCCTATGCCTGTTGAAATTACAATTCAATCTCGCAAATACGCCATTTATAACAGTTTGTAATCTTAACATCTGGCACATAATAATGCCACAATTGCCAGAAAATAGCCTAACATTTGTTTTTTGAAGTTTGTCCAAAAGTTTCTTGCACAGAGATTGAGATCCTTTGTCCAACTTTCATCATTCAAACTCTGTCGGGTTTATCTATAGTTATGCACATGCACAAATGGGATTCATTTACAATTACAACCTGGGTGGTTTGAGCCCTGAATGCTGATTGGTTGAAAGTCATGGTATGTCAGACATGTACAAGGGGAATGATAAAAACATACTTTTTTACTGCTCTAATTATGTTGGTTACCAGTTTATAATAGCAATAAGACACCTCAGAGGTTTGTGATATATGGCTAGTATATCATGGCAGCTGAGGGCTGTTCTTTGTGGTATATGGCCAATATACCACGGCCAAGGGCTATGTCCTAAGAACAGCCCTTAGCAGTGGTATACTGGCCATAAACCACACCTTCTTGGGCCATGTTGCTTAATCATAGCAGTCAAAACATGTTAAATCGACATACATTCATTAAAATGATCTGGAGAGTTAATAAGGGCGATTTATCTTCTCTCGCAACATTCTTAAACTTGCAATAATTAATTTGATGGAAATCCACATTTTGCTTCTTTGCCTATGTTGTTAAAAATGACGTTGATATTCCTTCTTAATTCGCTCAATAAAAAGAGTTTATTGGATAAATGTGGAAACTCTTTGGGATAGTTTTCAGGCTTTGTGGCAGGTTTTCAGAGGTCAATGTTAACTAAACCTGGCAACCCTGCCTGTGAGACACTGTCTGAATGCCACAGTCTCATGAGCATTATTCCCATAGATATGGTAAAGAGGTCAATTGAAATCGACCAAAACAATGGAATTGCCATGGAAACACATGGGGGAAAGGACCGTGGGGGAAAGATTCAGAGTCTCCTCATTGTCCCCCAGCAAAATGTGCCTACATTTAGGCTATTGTTTATACAGTATGTGTATTTCACACTATGGTGAGGTAAAAATCTGACATTAACGCTTGTATGGATGTCAACGCCATCACAGGTTCATGTCATAATTTCCAACTGTATTACAGTTAAAAACGACTGACTACCACCACCGATTTCTGTATGCTAGCTATGCTAACCAGCTCATACGAACGGGAGTTAGCATTTAGCAGTCACTTCTTCTAAACCTGAAAAGGGATTACTTCTACATGCAGAGAAAACAGACAAATATATCCAAATCGGACTTAAGTAACCACATTGTGGGCCTGTTACAATACAGAAATAATGACAATAAATAATGACAGATTTGATGAATATCCACTTTGTTAGATCAGATTTGTTGAATGTGTGCCAATCTGGTCAATGGAACATCTGTGCTCCTTCAACAAACAGTTGTGTCATAGAACAGAACTTTGGTATCAGTCAGATTAGCACATAATCCGTTCATGTTGTTAAAAAGCTGTGTGATTTCTCACCATTTTCAGCCACGAAAGGGAGGTACACTACATGACCAAAAGTATATGGACACCTCATTCCAAAATCATGGGCATTAATATGGAGTTGGTCCTGCCTTTGCTGTAATAACAGCCTCCACTCTTCTGGGAAGGCTTTCCACTAGATGTGGAACATTGCTGCGGGGACTTGCTTCCACTCAGCAACAAGAGCATAAGGGAGGTCGGGCACTGATGTTGGGCTATTAAGCGTGGCTCGCAGTCTGCGTTACAATTCATCCCAAAGGTGCTTGATGGGGTTGAGGTCAGGGCTCTGTGCAGGCTAGTCAAGTTCTTCCACACCGATCTCGACAAACCATTTCTGTATGTACCTCGTTTTGTGCACAGGGGCATTGTTTGTCTGTGGAGATTGCATGGCATAGTGCTTGATTTTATACACCTGTTAGCAACGGGTGTGACTGAAATAGCCGAATCCTCTAATTTGAAGGGGTGTCCACATACTTTTGTATATATAGTGTATTATGACCTGAATCATTATATTTAGGGGTGCCGTTACCTTTTTCTGACATGAACTCTCTGATTCATCTAATCAGGGTGAGACTTAGGGTTTTGTTCCCGTAACAGACTTTTCATACAGGAACTTCAGATAAAAAGGTTAGCTTGACCTTGTGAAATAAAAGAAGTGGACCTTTTTAAACATGCTTTGATCATTACTCTAGAAAACTGAACTATTTTAAAGTCAAAACAAACTTGAAATACAGCTAAATTAATTTCTCTCCAAAAGGCGAAAGTTATTCACTGCAACGGGACTCATTGCAACATACAGTAGCTGATAACTAGTAAAAACAACTCCTATTACCCTCTACTTCTGCTCTAAAAGCACTGTGGTTATGTATACGATTGCATGAAGGAGCATACTGAATAGAGATGGCACTCAACCATGATAATATTCTGTATATACTGAACAATTCAAAAACGCCCATGCTGGTGTGCTCTACTGTATTAGAGAAAACCTTTTCTCAGGGCTTTGGATGAGCCTTAGCTAAGTGAGTCATTAACATCAGCAGTTCATGACTACAATAACCAAGCCTTTCTGTATTGATATCTGTGTAGGAAGAGAGCCTAGTGATGTAACAAATCTTACTTAAATGGCAGGGGCAGCAATGTTGGTCTAGAAGAGCCCTCAGGCTCAGTTTGATTCCGGCAGATTAATTTAGCTTCACTGGTTATGCAACACCATCTCGGCTTTCAAGTAGTCTCACCAGTCTCTGGATCACCTTTGAATTCTCACATGGGTGGCTAGCTACTGAGCTACACTGCCCTGTTACTGTAGCAGCCTTAGAGGAAACAGAACTAGAGATCCTTAGATCCTGTGTCGTAACACCCCATGAAGGCAGACAACATGAACACCACTACTGGTACTAAAAACCAAGATAACAGCCCGACATCACTGAACTGTTCTGTATATTCAGGCTGATACAGAGAGACTCATCCATGCTTATTTTACAAGCAGGTTTGACTACTGTAATGCTCTCCTGTCTGGTCTACCCACAAAAGTCCTTGGTCAATTGCAAAAACATACAGAATGCTGTAGAGTGAGTACTGACCAAGACCAGACGGAGATCACACATTACACCGGTCTCTGTGAGTTTTAGAATTTTTTATGATTCTTCTATTGGTTTTTAAATCAATTTACGATTGTGCACCCCAATACATGTCAGACATGCTTTTGGAGTTATGTACCCAGTAGGTCCCTCAGGTCCTCTGGCACTGGCCTTTTAACTAACCCAAAGCCTAGTGGAGATGCAGCCTGTAGTTACTATGCCCCCAGACTCTGTTATAGCCTAACAGAGAACCTGAGGGCGGCCGAAACTGTGGCCACATTTTAAAGAGATCTTAAAACACACACATTTTTAGCTTTGCTTTTCCTTAGCATTTCAGTTTTTATTGTTATTCTTTATTTTTTTTCATCCTCTTATGTTTGTTGAGTAGTAAATATGTTTAAATATGTTTTTATTTTCCTGTGAAGCACATTCTTCATAAAGCACATTTCAGACATGGAATGCAACGCGCATTCCATGTCTGAAATGTGCTTTATGAAAAAAGCTTGATTTGATTTAATGCAGAAATTTGTTTACTTTATCTCTTTGTGACATGTTAAAACAAAGTCCCAGATCACTACATGACCCTAGGGGCAATGGTGTCTGCATATGATGTGGAATTGAACTGGATTGAACAGGCAGTGACTTATTAAACTCTAGTACGTTCCACTCCTTCTCTACTGTACTGCTTTTATTTACACACACGATCTACGGTATCTTAGACTATAGCGTTGTGCCACTACCCACATCACTCAAGTCTCGCCTCACAACAAATATGATGGGAAATGCATTTATAGCACAGAGCAGTCTCCTTGGGGCTGGTACTGAGGAACTGCTACAGTTACACTGATCTGGCCAGACATGTGATCAGGGACACTTTTAAAATCAATCCATCAAACGTGAAAGGCAAGGCACCAGAGAGGAAATGGGTAGCTACATTTATGCATTGAGACTGAGTATGCATCTCTGACTGGAACACAGAGTGAAAATTGGTTTGAAGTTCATTTGAAGACAAGATATTGTCACGCAGATGGAAGAGAGTCATGGCTCGGTGGTGGAGCTGCTCAAGATTTAGGAGATGGAATTGGTCACATTAGATCAAATTTTAAGCTACTCATATTTTATACATTTCCTGATATATATATATATATATATCACGTAATGTAGGTCACCAGAGACTATAAAGTGTGGAATCAATGTTAAAATGGTCCTCATTCATTTCCCACATTTTCCATTTGTTTAACGTGTTTACTTGAACAACCAAAATCACTTATTCCAAAGCATTGTTTGTTAGCTAAACTCGCCCCATTTCGTCCCTGCAGAAAACAGCTGGAGCTAGTCTATAGGACCAACCTCCCGACAGATTGTATGATAAATAGCTTCACGCACAACAGGTGAAATGTGTCTGCCTTTATCAGCTGGCTTAGCGTTAATGTCAGCTCCTAGTGTAAGCATCATTAAGAATCAAAATGTCCCCCGTTAGGAAACTGAGCACATGTGCCAGTTCACCGGGGCAGTCTTTGATGTGGCCGCCCCATATTTCAGGCACTAAGTGCTGCTTGAACTGCGGCCAACGGGGCAATACTAGGGCTTTGAGATATACCATGCTCTTGACTGGTGACGTTCTTAGGCTATAGAAGAAGCCTGATAGTGAAGTACCCTTCAGCTGACTGAGTGCTAAGGCTGCTCTGCTGTTTCTGTAGGTCAGTGTAGGCACGTATAGTCAGTGTAGACATGTAGGGGGCAACAAGGCTTGAGTCTCTCGTAGGTAACAGTAATATGGAGAGCTGCTGTTCTGACAACCTACAATAAAGGCAGAATCTACTTGGACATTCAATTTTTTTTAAATCTAGGATATATTTGAAATGGAATGTTTGTAGATCACTGTTAAAATGGGGATTGCATATGATTATGTTTAGGTAAAGACACAAAGCCGACTGGAGATCCAATGCTGAAGATGTGATTTCCACAGTGCTAACACAACATTCTCTTTCTTAGCTGAGTGAGAACACTGTATTTGTTCTCCTGTCTGGGAAAATGGCTTCAGTCACGCCATTTTCCTGACATCATCTTTCCTTAATGTCTGTCGAGGAACAAGAGCTATGCACAGTGTGTCATCACAGCTCGTCGCTAGCCCACTGAACTCCAGATAGTCTCACTCTAGCGCTGGATACCAAACAGCCCAACAGCAGATAGCACACTGCTTGCTGTCAACTAGCACTGCCAGAAATGAGTTTAAATGGTATTATCTATAATATATGGGAGCCTTTTCTATTTATATTAATGGTGATGACAGCCTCCATTCCTTATAGAGAGGGAGGATCATTATTGGAAATGAGTCCATGTTGATTGAATTATTGGGATGTTTGCAAGTTAATTCCATGAGGGGTGATGATTATGTTTAGTAAACAAAATTGTACTCTGACAAAAGCAATTTAGGATTAAGCAAAATCTAGGAAGAGATACTACCACTATTTTACAGTAATATACAGTGCTGTGAAAAAGTATTTCCCCCTTTATGATTTTCTCCTTTTTGCATATTTTCGATACTGACTGTTATCAAATCTTCAACAAAACCCTAATATTGGATAAATGGAAGCTGAGCTTACAAATAACAAAAAAATATATACTTATTTTATTTAAATTAACAAAGATCTGCAACACCCAATTACCCTGTTTGAAAAAGTAATTAGCCCCTCACACTCAATAACTGGTTGTGCCACCTTTAGGTGCAATGACTGCGACCCTTACTGCAACTCTTACTGTAGTTGTTGATCAGTCTCTCACATCGCTGTGAAGGAATTTTGGCCCACTCCTGCATGCAGAACTTTTTTAACTTGGCGACATTTGTGGGTTTTCAAGCATGAACTGCTCGTTTCAAGTCCTACCACAACATTTCAATTGGGATTAAGTCTGGACTTGGACTAGGCCATTCCAAAACTTCAAATTTGTTGCTTTTTAACAATTTTCATGTACACTTGATTGGGTGCTTTGGATCATTGTATTGCTGCATTACCCAGCTGTGCTTCAGCTTCAGCTCAAAGATGGATGGCATGAAATTATCCTGTAGAATTCTCTTTCACCTAAAATGACATAACCAAATCTAACTGCCTGTAGCTCAGGACCTGAAGCAAGGATATGTAGATTCTTGATACCATTTGAAAATAAACACTGAAGTTTGTGGAAATGTTAAATTAATGTAGGAGAATATAACAATTAGATCTGGTAAAAGAACAGAGTATTTTTTGTACCATCATCTTTGAAATGCAAGAGAAAGGCCATAATGTATTATGCCAGCCCAGGCGCAATTTAGATTTTGGCCACTATATGTTTTAGAGTGATTCAATGAACCATTGCATTTCTGTTCAAAATGTTGTATCAAGACTACCCAAATGTGCCTAATTGGTTTATTAATACATTTTCAAGGTCATGACTGTGCACTCTCCTCAAACAATAGCATGGTATTCTTTCACTGTAATAGCTGCTGTACATTGGACAGTGCAGTTAGATTAACAATAATTTAAGCTTTCTGTATCAGATATGTCTATGTCCTGGGAAATGTTATTGTTACTTACAACCTCATGCTAATCACATTAGCCTACGTTAGCTCAACCGTCCCACTAGGGACCCACCAATCCTGTAGAGGTTTTAAGGCAAGTCATCCAGGTCCTGAAGCAGCAAAGCATCCCAAACCATCACACTACCACCACCATGCTTGACTGTTGGTATGAGGTTCTTTCTGTGGAATGCAGTGTTTGGTTTTCGCCAGGCATAATGTCGTCCAAAATGTTGACTGAAGTTTGCCAAAAAGCATCGGGAAGCACCAATACTCTTGGAAGAACGTTCTATGGACAGATGAGTCAAAATTATAACTTTTTGGGCGAAAGTATAACTTTTCATGCTTGAAAACCCACAAAGCAGTTCTGCATGCAAGAGTGGGCCAAATTTCCTCCACAGTGATGTTAGCGACTGATCAACAACTACAGGAAGTATTTTGTTGCAGTCATTGCAGCTAAAGGTGGCACAACCAGTTAGAGTGTAAGGGGCCAATTACCTTTTCACAAAGGGGAATTGGGTGTTTCATAAATTTGTTAACTAAATAAATAAAATAATTGTATTTGTTATTTGTAAACTCAGGTTCCCTTTATCTAATATTAGGTTTTGGTTGATGATCTGATAACATTCAGTATAAAAAAAATATTAAAAAACAGAAAATCAGAAAGGGGGCAAATACACTACATGATCAAATGTATGTGGACACCTGCTCGTCGAACATCTCATTCCAACATCATGGGCTTGACCTTTTTTTTTTACATCAGCAGATGTCACAAAGTGCTATACAGAAACCTAGCCTAAAACTCCAAACAGCAAGTAATGCAGATGTAGAAGCACGGTGGCTAGGAGAAACTCCCTAGAAAGGCAGAAACCTAGGAAGGAACCTAGTGAGGAACCAGGCTCTGAGAGGTGGCCAGTCCTTTTCTGGCTGTACCGGTGGAGATAAGAGTACATGGACATTTAAGGCCAGAATGTTGTTCAAGATCTTGAATCTTGAATCGGAATGGCCGATTAATTAGGGCCGATTTCAAGTTTTCACAACAATCGGAAATCGATATTTTTGGACACCGATTTGGCCAATCGTCTTCTTTTTTTTCACCTTTATTTAATCTTTATTTAACTAGGCAAGTCAGTTAAGAACACATTTTTATTTTCAAAGACGGCCTAGGAACGGTTGGTTAACTGCCTTGTTCAGGGGCAGAACGACAGATTTGTACCTTGTCAGCTCGGGGATTCAATCTTGCAACCTTACAGTTAACTAGTCCAGCGCTCTAACCACCTGCCTCACGAGGAGCCTGCCTGTTAAGCGAATGCAGTAAGCCAAGGTAAGTTGCTAGCTAGCATTAAACTTATCTTATAAAAAACAATCAATCAATCATAATCACTAGTTAACTACACATGGTTGATGATATTACTAGTTTATCTAGCATGTCCTGCGTTGCATTTAATCGATGCGGTACGTATTCGCGAAAAAGGACTGTCGTTGCTCCAATGTGTACCTAACTATAAACATCAATGCTTTTCTTAAAATCAATACACAGAAGTATACATTTTTAAACCTGCATATTTAGCTAAAAGAAATCCAGGTTCGCAGGCAATATTAACCCGGTGAAATTGTCTCACTTCTCTTGCGTTCATTGCACGCAAAGTGGTGTATGCAACAGTTTGGGCCGCCTGGTTCGTTGAAAACTAATTTGCCTGAATTTTACGTAATTATGACATAACATTGAAGGTTGTGCAATGTAACAGGAATATTTGACTTATGGATGCCACCCGTTAGATAAAATACGTAACTGATTGAAAGACAAACTGTTTTGCCGGTGGTTGTGGTAATACAATGAAAGTTTGGATGGATCACCATATAATTTCAAAGATGAAAACGCCTGGAAGGAGGAGAGATGACTAGAAACGAGTCGGTTGGCCATTTTATGTGTGGATTAATTGTCGGAGTAGAGGACCTTGTGCTTTTCAGGTAAAATAACAACTCAATGTCTATATCCCAAGACAAATTAGCTAGCAACAGCAAGCTAGCTAAATAGGACAAATTAGCTAGCAAGTGCAAGCTAACTAGCTAAATTGCCATACATGTTTAATGCTCTTCGACCTGTCCCCAAATTAATGTCATTGGTTCAGAGTTTGTTTTGATATTTTAACCTGCGTGTCATGATCTCTTTTGGTGTAGGGGGACAAAATAAATGTATGCACGATGGCGCACGCGCGCAGCCGGTTTGGGTTCCGTGTTAGGGTTTTAGTTCCCTTAACAGGCTTTTCATTCAGGAACTTCAGATAAAAAGGTTAGCTTGACCTTGTGAAATAAAAGGAGTGAACCTTTTTAAACATGCTTTGATCATTACTCTAGAAAATGTAATTTGAAAATTTAAAACATACTTGAAATACAGCTAAATTAATTTATTTCCAAAAGGGGAAAGTTAGACAGCATATTCACTACAACGGGACTCATTGCAACATAACTGATTACTTGTAAAAACAACTCCACCAACCAACTTATTTGCCAGAATATACTCCTAATACCCTCTATTTCTGCTCTAAAAGCACTGTGATTATGTATACGATTGCATGAAGGAGCATACTGAATAGAGATGGCACTCAACCGTGATAATATTCTGTATATACTGAACAATTCAAAAACACCCATGCTGGTGTGCTCTACTGTATTAGAGAAAACCTTTTCTCAGGGCTTTGGATGAGCCTTAGCTAAGTGAGTCATTAACATCAGCAGTTCATGACTACAATAACCAAGCCTTCCTGTATTGATATCTGTGTAAGGAAGAGATTCTAGTGATGTAACAGATTTTAATTAAATGGCAGGGGCAGCAATGTTGGTCTAGAAGACCCCTCAGGCTCATCTCATTTTACTGCCAATGTTTGGCTATGGAGATTGCATGTCAGCAACGGGTGTGGCTGAAATAGCCTAATCCACTATTTTGTGTAGTGTACTTTCTCACAGCACTGTAGTTATTTTCAGTTTAAAAAATATATCAATTTTAATCAGTTGACCAGCTCTCAAACTGGGTAAATCTTTAGATACTGGTAAAAAAAAAACTTTACCTATACATTACAAAAATGTTCTTAAACTTTTCAAAATCTGTTGGATGGGAAACTTTTCCTGAATTAGTTTCAAGTGTTTGGGGTAAACCCATCAAACAGGGCATTTCAGAATAGAAGTTTTGTTTTCCAGTGGTTCTCAAATTCCATTGTGGTGGCATTTCCTTTATGCTAACAGTGTAACTACGCAACCTTTCTAATCTCTCTCCATCTTTTTTCCATTGGAGTATTTTGGAATGATGGTGTGTGGGAAAGGTAGAGCAGTAGTACAAAAGTAACATCACCAAACAACCAACCTCACGCAAACACACCCACCAGCACATACAATTTTAAACATTTAACCACCACTTGCTGTCATTAGTCAATTTGGGAAATTCATCAAAATGAATTGGAATAATATTTGGCAAGGAACGTCATTAACGCCCATAACACTTTCCCTTCTCCCTGTGAAACTTACCCAGTAGCTGGACCCCTCGTGTCAGGCCGTAGACATCTATGAGAGCCCAGAGTGTCTCAGAGGCATGGACCCCGCTGAAGAACAGCATGGGGCTGGAGCCATTGATGCGGTAAAATACACGACCCTTCTTGTCCACCCAGAAGGAGATGACATTACCCTCATTGGACAGCTCCTCGGGCAGGGCCTTGGCCCAGAAGCCATTCTGGGAGACCAGATCTGGGCAGGCATACTTGGGCAGGTTGTCTGGGTTGATGCGGGACGGGTCCTTGGAGGTGAAGCCCAGACGCAGGGCTCCGCTCCAGCAGCACTGCTTCTTAGTGATCTGGAGGGGAACAGGTAATGGGTTTGTACCATTTTTTATTTCTCCTTTATTTAACTAGGCAAGTCAGTTAAGAACAAATTATTATTTACAACGGCAGCCTAGGAACAGTGGGTTAACTGCCTTGTTCAGGGGCAGAACAACAGATTTTTACCTTGTCAGCTCGGGGATTTGATCTAGTAACCTTTCAGTTACTGGCCCAACACACTAACCACTAGGCTACCTGCCACCCCAATTTCATTTTGATGAAGGGAGTTAAGCTGGTGAATAACCTAAAGTCCATTCCATTAGTTGTGTTAACCTAAGATTTACCAAAATACATTATGGTTGGCCATATGTTAAAACTTTTACAAACCAAATGGTAAACAACAACACAAATAAACACATATTGTATGTCTGTTTATCATCAGACTGGATATTCTTGTCTTGTCTCATTTAAAACCTCTATTTACACTTCTTTCACCATGCAAGATAACAGTGGCTCACATGGCAATGCTTCCCCTGCTCTTTCACTTGAGACATAGATGGACTGATAGGTGAAGTGGAAACTTTGGCTAAGCTGTTTTGGCCCACACAGAATCAGGGGAATAATGAAGGCAAAACACACAGTGAGTGAGAGAGACAGACAAACAAATAAATGGAAAACAGTTAGGCTAAAAGAAAGGAAGGAAAAGACAGTGTGCTGATAACCATGGTCCACTGCCCAGTCTGTCCATACCTTGAGGCGGACCTGCTCGTACAGGGCAATGGACCGGTTGCTGAAGGTGATGGCATTGCAGAAGCTGGCCTGCCTCTTAACGGTCCTCTGGGCCACGTCCATGATGATCTGGGAGCCCTTGGCACTGGGGTGGAAGAGCAGGGGAAAAGAGGACAGGCTGCTCCCACACTGCAGGACGGGCAGACTTTGCTTGGTGGGCTTATGGTGATAGCGGTGGGATGTGGTGGGGAAGGGGCCACCCAGAGAATCTGAAAAGGAGGAAGCATAGGGGGAGTTACTGTAGATATACGGATCTACAAAGAACATTACTATGGCATCCACTGTTTAAATATGCACAAAGCCAATATAACAATGCATTAGAATCATTCACACAATCAATAAAAACTGCCTTTCCTCAATGTCGTGGCGATGACTGGGTGTACAGGTAACTGCCAAAATAAAGGAAACACCAACATAAAGTGTCTTAACATGGTGTTGGGCCACCACGAGCCAGAACAGCTTCAATGCACCTTGGCATAGATTCTACAAGTGTCTGGAACTCTATTGGAGGGATGCGACACCATTCGCACATGAGAAATTCCATAATTTGGTGTTTTGTTGATGATGGTTGAAAAACGGCCATAGCATATGGTTTACATCATTTTCATGCTCATTCTACCATTCAGTGACAACTCATGCCCTGTGGATGGGGGCATCATCATCCTATGGGGGCATAGCAATAGTAGCCAAAATGCCCTGTCCGGCATTTTTATACATTACCCTAAGCATGATGAGACGTTAATTGCTTAATTAACTCAGAAACCACACCTGTGTGGAAGCACCTGCTTTAAATATACAGTTTAAGTCAGAAGTTTACATACACTTAGGTTGGAGTCATTATAACTCGCTTTTCAAGCACCTCACAAATTTCTTGTTAACAAACTATAGTTTCGGCAAGTCGGTTAGGACATCTACTTTGTGCACGACACAAGTATTTGTTCTGACAATTGTTAACAGACAGATTATTTCACTTATAATTCACTGTATCACAATTCCAGTTGGTCAGAAGTTTACATACACTAAGTTGACTGTGCCTTTAAACAGCTTGGAAAAGGTGTACCTGAGGTGTACCTGTGGATGTATTTCAAGGCCTACCTTCAAACTCAGTGCCTCTTTGCTTGACATCATGGGAAAATCAAAAGAAATCAGCAAAAACCTCAGAAAAAAAAGTGTAGACCTTCACAAGTCTGGTTCATCCTTGGGAGCAATTTCCAAACGCCTGAAGGTACCACGTACAAACAATTGTACGCAAGTACAAACACCATGGGACCACGCAGCCATCATACCGCTCAGGAAGGAGACGCGTTCTGTCTCCTAGAGATGAACGTACTTTGGTGAGAAAAGTGCAAATCAATCCCAGAACAACAGCAAAGGACCTTGTGAAGATGCTGGAGGAAACAGGTACAAATGTATCTATATCCACAATAAAACGAGTCCAATATTGACATAACCTGAAAGGCTGCTCAGCAAGGAAGAAGCCACTGCTCCAAAACAGCCATTAAAAAGCCAGACTACGGATTGCAACTGCACATGGGGATAAAGATCATACTTTTTGGAGAAATGTCCTCTGGTCTGAAGAAACAAAAATAAAACTTTTTTGTTTTATTTTAATTTCTCTTTTATTTAACCAGGTAGGTAAGTTGAGAACAAGTTCTCATTTACAATTGTGACCATTCCAAAATAAAGCAAAGCAGTTCGACACATACAACAACACAAAAATAGAACTCTTTGGCCATAATGACTATTGTTATGTTTAAAGGAAATAGGGAGAGACTTGCAAGCCGATTAACACCATCCCAACCGTGAAGCACAGGGGTGGCAGCATCATGTTGTGGGGGTGCTTTGCTGCAGGAGGGACTGGTGCACTTCACAAAATAGATGGCATCATGAGGAAAGAAAATTATGTGGATATATTGAAGCAACATTCAGGAAGTTAAAGCTTGGTCACAAATGGGTCTTCCAAATGGAGAATGACCACAAGCATACTTCCAAAGTTGTGGCAAAATTGCTTAAGGACAACAAAGACAAGGTATTGGAGTGGCCATCACAAAGCCCTGACCTCAATCCTATAGAACATTTGGGGGCAGATCTGAAAAAGTGTGTGTGAGCAAGGAGGCCTACAAAAAGGAGGCCTAGAAACCTGACTCAGTTATACCAGCTCTGTCAGGAATGGGCCAAAATTGTGGAAGGCTACCCGAAACGTTGGACCCAAGTTAAACAACTTAAAGGCAATGCTACCAGATACTAATTGAATGTATGTACACTTCTGACCCACTGGGAATGTGATGAAATAAAATCTCTACTACTATTCTGACATTTAATATTCTTAAAATAAAGGGGTGATCCTAACTGACCTAAGACAGGGAATTTTTACTAGGATTAAATGTCAGGAATTGTGAAAAACTGAGTTTAAATGTATTTGGCTAAGGTGTATGTAAACTTCCGACTTGAACTGTACTTCATATCCCTCATTTCCATTATTACCTGTATGTTTCTTTAAGAACCATTTAACTCACTCTATTTTCAGAAATCCAACAACGAGTGCAAACAAAAAGATAGGTCTGTTAGTCATCTTGATTTTCTCCTTGGATGAAAATACATATTTTTTTTAACTAGGCAAGTCAGTTAAGAACAAATTCTTATTTACAGCGATGTCCTAGCAACAGTGGTTGCTATACATCAGAACAACAGATTTTTACCTTGTCAGCTCTGGGATTTGATCTAGCAACCATTTTGGTTACTGGCCCAATGCTCTAACCACTAGGCTACCTGCCAACCTGAGATAAGAGCTGCTTGGTAACCAGAGAGAAATTGTACAGCTGTGAAAAACTCACAAAATGAGGTAATATCAGTAATTGGTAAACTCCTGTCACACCATTCATTTTTTTGTTGTTCTACATTTTGCCAATTTGGCACTGGTTTATTCAGATCCCCATTAGCTTTTGCCGAAGCAGCACCTATTCTTCCTGGGGACCACACAAAAACAAAAAGGACAAGTAACAAAGCAAAACACTGATAGACAAGAACAGTTACACAAATTTAGCAAAAATACAATGATATTCAAACAATACAACTAAAGAATAAGGTGTATCATTTCAGTCTCTATTGTGCCACGAGATGTTTTATTGATTGTTTTAAGGTAATTTTGCTGTTTGCTTCAGTCATTGGAGATGGAAGGGAGTTCCGTGCAATTATGGCACTGTATAATACTGTGCGTTGCCGTGAATTCCTTTTGGATTTGGGACTGTGAAAAGACCCCTGGTGACATGTCTTATTGGGTAAGTATGGGTGTCTGAGCTGTATGTTATATGATTATGCAGACAATCTGGAATTTAACACAGTAATATTTCTAATGAAAACTAGAAGAGAAGCAGTTAATCTCTCATCAACACTCAACTAGGAAAGACTGGCATGTTGTTGATGTTACTTTTGTATGTGCAGTTAAGGGCAAGGCGTGCTGCTCTGTTTTGAGACAGCTGCAGCTTTGCTAGGTCTTTCTTTGCTGCTCTTGACATTATTACCAGACAGTAATCAAGATGGGACAAGACCAGAGCCTTAACAACTAGTACAGTTGATTTGTGTCAAAAATGCAGAATATATTTTTAGAACAGATATACCTCTCCCCAGCAACTTTATCAATAGGACTTGACCGTGATAATTGACCATACAATGTTATATCTAGGAGTTTAGCTTCCTCAGTTGGCTCAATGGTCACACCCTTTATGTACAACTGAAATAAACCTGTATTAGTCACATGCTTCATAAACAACAATGAATTGTTTACACACAGGCCCTTCCCAACAATGCAGATAAAAATAAATAATAGAAAAGTAAAACACGTAATAAAATAAATAATAAATACACAATGAGTAATGATAACTTAGTTATACACAGCGTACAAGTACCGAGTCGATGTTCAAGGTAAGAGGTAGTGTTAGTGTTTAAATACTGGAGAGTTGAGACCAAATCACGGACGCTGGACAGAGTGGATTTCAGTTGTAACAAAAGACAGTTTTAATGAGTCAAAGATATCTTGTCCCGCAGTTTTACGTGCACGGATCTAGTTCATATAACTCGGCAAGGAGTCAGGTGAAAAAGAGACCTTATACAACGGTTACATTCATTTTTATACATAGAATAAAGTAGGTGGAGTCTTGTCGTTTTGGTCTTCTGATTGGTCACAAAGGGTTGGAGGCGGGCCTTGCTCTAGCCAGAGCGGGCCCCATTGGTGCACAGCAAAAGTCCTTTGCTCTTGGGACCCGACCAGTAGAGGGGGATGAGATGTGTGTCAAGGAGATATTTGTGTGTCTGGAAATCTGATACAGGAGAGCAGAGGGGGTCGTGAAAGAAGAGAACAGAGGGGGTCAGTCTTATGGCTGGGTGTATGTGTTCTTGCGATGGAATGTCTTTGTTTATATGAGCTATGTGTATGAATATTTATATAACAGTAGATATGATACATATAAGTAGGAATAAAGTGGATAAAAAACAGTAGCAGCGGTGCATGTGATGAGTCAAAAAAGTTAGTTAAATAGTTAACCAAATAGCTACCTGGACTAACTATTTCTAAACAAATTATAAATACTCTCCTGACTCACCCAATGTGGCATGGATCTGTTTTTTTCTAAAATATTTCTATTTACTTCGGATCTGGAATCCCTCAACTGAAGCTAGCCAGCTAACTACCTAACAGCTATCAGTTAGCAAAACATTGCTAGCGGTCATCAGCTAACCTTTAGCTCGGAAAGCTCTCGTCAGTTCGAACAATGTGACTCAAACAAAAGCATAACAAACCTATTTCTCTCCATATCCCCAGATTCATACCACAAACTCCGAACATTTTCATCTGGATCTTCAAAACTAGCTAACCGCAATCCCGGGTGACCACTCCTGGCTAGCATTTCCATCCCAGAGCAAGCACCAATTAGCCTGAAGCTAGCCCGGACAGGACTCCTGTGCTACCACCGAAGCCCACTCCTGGGCTACAACATCCGGACCCCTTCTACTGCCGGTACGGGGCACGGAACGCCGCCAATTCTCTACGACTGGAATACCGACATAATGTGCCCGAGGATTCCAACAGGCCCCTCAGGCGCAATGTCCGCTGAAGGCCCATTCTGCTAACCTGCTAGGCCTTCTAGCTACCTAGAGCTACTTGGAACCCTACTAACTCCACTGCTGGTCTATCAACGTCACCGCACGAAGAGGCAAAAACAGACTTACCCCCATCACGACGTCCCCCAAAGGCTAACTTGCTTAGCCCGGTCTACTAACTGCTAGCTTGCCTGCCCCGGTCTGCTAACTGCTAGCCCCTGCTAACTGCTTGCTTGCTAACCCGGTCTGCTAACTGCTAGCTTGTTTAGCCCCGGTCTGCTAACTGCTAGCTTGTTTAGCCCCGGTCTACTAACTGTTAGCATCAGCCTGCTAACTATCTGAATCGCCATGTTCCCAGTCAGCCCAACCACTCACTGGACCCATATGTTCACTTGGCTACGCATGCCTCTCTCTAATATCAATAAGCCTCGTCCATTCCTATCCTGGTTAGTGATTAGTGTCTTATTTCACTGTAGAGCCTCTAGCCCTGCTCAATATGCCTTAACCAACCATGTTGTTCCGCCTCCTACATAAGCGATGGCAACACCTGGTTTAAACGTCTCTAGAGACTATATCTCTCTCATCATTACTCAATGCCTAGGTTTACCTCCAATGTACTCAAATCCTACCTTACCTTTGTCTGTACACTATGCCTTGAATCTATGCTATCGTGCCCAGAAACCTGATCCTTTTACTCTCTGTTCCGAACATGCTAGACGGCCAGTTTGTATAGCATTTAGCCGTACCCATATCCTACTTCTCCTCTGTTCCTCTGGACATGTAGAGGTTAATCCTGGTCCTGCAGTGCCTAGCTCCACTCCCACTCCGCAGGTGCTCTCATTTGTTGACTTCTGTAACCGTAAAAGCCTTGGTTTCATGCATGTTAACATTAGAAGCCTACTCCCTAAGTTTGTTTTACTCACTGCTTTAGCACACTCTGCCAACCCGGATGTCTTAGCCGTGTCTGAATCCTGGCTTAGGAAAACCACCAAAAACCCTGAAATCTCCATCGCTAACTATAACATTTTCCGTCAAGATAGAACTGCCAAAGAGGGCAGTGTTGCAATCTACTGCAAAGATAGCCTGCAGAGTTCTGTATTACTATCCAAGTGTGTACCCAAACAATTAGAGCTTCTACTTCTAAAAATTCACAAATTCCAGAAACAAGTCTCTCACTGTTGCTGCTTGCTATAGACCTCCCTCTGCCCCCAGCTGAGCCCTCGATACCATATGTGAATTTATTGACCCCCATCTATCTTCTGAGCTCGTGCTACTAGGTGTCCTAAACTGGGACATGCTTCACACCCTGGCCATCCTACAATCCAAGCTTGATGCCCTCAATCTCACACAAATGATCAATGAACCTACCAGGTACAACTCCAAATCTGTAAACACGGGCACCCTCATAGATGTCATCCGAACTAACTCGCCCTCCAAATACACCTCTGCTGTTTTCAGTCAAGATCTCAACGATCACTGCCTCATTGCCTGCATCCGTAATGGGTCTGCGACCAAACGACCAACCCTCATCACTGTCAAACTAAAACACTTCTGCGAGCAAGCCTTTCTAATTGACCTGGCCGGGGTACCCTGGAATGACATTGATCTCGTCCCGTCAGTAGATGCCTGGCTATTCTTTAAAAGTGCCTTCCTCACCATCTTAAATAAGCATGCCCCGTTCAAAAAATGTAGAACTAGGAATAGATATAGTCCTTGGTTCACTCCAGACCTGTCTGACATTGACCAGCACAAAAACATCCTGTGGCGTTCTGTATTAGTATCGAATAGCCCCCGTGATATGCAACTTTTCAGGGAAGTTAGGAACAAATATACACAGGCAGTTAGGAAAGCTAAGGCTAGCTTTTTCAAACAGAAATTTGCATCCTTTAGTACTAACTCAAAAAAGTTCTGGGACACTGTAAAGTCCATGGAGAATAAGAGCACCTCCTCACAGCTGACCACTGCTCTGAGGCTAGGAAACACTGTCACCACCGATAAATCCACTATAATTGAGAATTTCAATAAGCATTTCTCTGCGGCTGGCCATACTTTCCTCCTGGCTACCCCTACCCCGGTCAACTGACCGGCACCCTCCACAGCAACCCGCCAAAGCCCGCACAATTTCTCCTTTACCCAAATCCAGATAGCTGGTGTTCTGAAAGAGCTGCAAAATCTGGACCCCTACAAATCAGCCGGGCTAGACAATCTGGACCCTCTCTTTCTAAAATTATCTGCCGAAATTGTTGCAAACCCTATTACTAGCCTGTTCAACCTCTCTTTCATATCGTCTGAGATTCCCAAAGATTGGAAAGCTGCCGCGGTCATCACCCTCTTCAATGGGGGTGACAAACAGCTTCAGGCCTATATCTATCCTACCTTGTCTTTCTAAGGTCTTCGAAAGCCAAGTTAACAAACAGATTACCAACCATTTCGAACCCCCCGTACCTTCTCCACTATGCAATCTGGTTTCAGAGCTGGTCATGGGTGCACCTGAGCCACGCTCAAGGTCCTAAACGACATCATAACCGCCATCGATAAGAGACATTACTGTGCAGCCGTATTCATCGTCCTGGCCAAGGTTTTCGACTCTGTCAATTACCACATTCTAATTGGCAAATTCAACAGCCTTTGTTTCTCAAATGATTTCCTTGCCTGGTTTACCACCTACTTCTCTGATAGAGTTCAGTGTGTCAAATTGTTGTCCGGACCTCTGGCAGTCTCTATGGGGGTGCCACAGTGTTCAATTCTTGGGCCGACTCTCTTCTCTGTATACATCAATGATGTTGCTCTTGCTGCTGGTGATTCTCTGGTACACCTCTACGCAGACGACACCATTCTGTATACTTCTGGCCCCTCTTTGGACACTGTGTTAACTAACCTCCAGACGAGCTTCAATGCCATACAACTCTCCTTCCGTGGCCTCCAACTGCTCTTAAATGCATGTAAAACTAACTACAAATATCTAGGTGTCTGGTTAGACTGTAAACTATCTTTCCAGACTCACATTAAGCATCTCCAATCCAAAATTAAATCTAGAATTGGCTTCCTATATCGCAACAAAGCATCCTTCACTCATGCTGCCAAACATACCCTCGTAAAACTGACCATCCTAAAGATCCTCGACTTCGGTGATGTCATCTATAAAATAGCCTCCAACACTCTACTCAACAAACTGGATGCAGTCTATCACAGTGCCATCCATTTGTCACCAAAGCCCCATACACTACCCACCATTGCGACCTGTACGCTCTCATTGGTTGGCCCTCGCTTCATACTCATCGCTAAACCCACTGGCTACAGGTTATCTACAAGTCTCTGCTAGGTAAAGCCCCACCTTATCTCAGCTCAACGGTCACCATAGCAGCACCCACTCGTAGCATGCGCTCCAGCAGGTATATCTCACTGGTCACCCACAAAGCCAATTCCTCCTTTGGTCGTCTTTCCTTCCAGTTCTCTGCTGCCAATGACTGGAAAGAACTGCAAAAATCTCTGAAGCTGGAGACTCATATCTCCCGCACTAGCTTTAAGCACCAGCTGTCAGAGCAGGTCACAGATCATTGCACCTGTACACAGCCCATCTATAAACAGCCCATCTATCTACCTACCTCATCTCCATACAGTATTTATTTATTTATCTTGCTCCTTTGCACCCCAGTATCTCTACTTGCACATTCATCTTCTGCACATCTACCATTCCAGTGTGTAATTGCTATATTGTAATAACTTCGCCACCATGGCCTATTTATTGCCTTAACTCCCTTAACTTACCTCATTTGCACTCACTGTATATATACTTTTTGTTTTATTTTGTTCTACTGTATTATTGACTATGTTTTATTTATTCCATGTGTAACTCTGTGTTGCTGTATGTGTCGAATTGCTATGCTTTATCTTGGCCAGGTCACAGTTGCAAATGAGAACTTGTTCTCAACTAGCCTTCCTGGTTAAATAAAGGCGAAATAAAAAATATAATATTTTTTAACGGTCTTATTGTTTGGGGGTAGAAGCTGTTCAGGGTCCTGTTGGTTATAGCCTTGGTGCCTCGGTACCGTTTGCAGTGTAGTAGCAGAGAGACCAGTGCTGCATGGAGATTGACGCTGCAATGGATAGCTGTTTTACGGGCTCCTGACCAATTTTGCTATTTTGTTAATTTATTTTTTGTACACAATGTTTCTGCCATTGTTTCCTATGACCAAAAATAGCTTATGGACGATAACCATTGAGGTTCAGATTTTAGCTACATTTTGAACCAAATACAATGCTTTTAGTATTACATTTTAGTCATTGAGCAAATGCTCTTATCCAGAGCAACTTACAGCAGTGAGTGCATACATTTTCATACAGGTCCCCTGTGGGAAGTGAACCAACAACCCTGGCATTGCAAACACCATGCTCTACCAACTGAGCTCCATGGGACCAGTGACAAAATATCTCAATTTAATCCATTTTTTATCCAGGCTGAAACACAACAAAATGTGGAAAAAGTCGAGGGGTGTGAATACTTTATGAAGGCACCCTATTTAAGTCCAGTTTATTATTAATCACAGATTCTGATACTGATAACTCCTTATTTAGAATTTCAGTGAGCTCATTGGCTTTTGGTGCTGACATGTAGAGTGTGGAATCATCCACATACAGTGATTCTTGCTTTGTGTAAGACAAGTGGCAAATCATTTGTCATAATTGAGAAGAGGAACAGCCCAAGCCAACTGCCTTGAGTGACACCGCACTGTACATATCTGATGTTAGAGAAGCTTCCATTGAATAACCCTCTCTGGGATCTATTGGATAAATAACTCTCCAACCATGTGATGGCAGGTTATTTAAATCCAAAGCAAGTGAGTTTTTTCAATAACAGTTTATGATCAATAATATCAAAAGCTGCACTGAAATCTAACAGTACAGCTAAAACGATCACCTTATTATGCATTTATTTTAAGCAATCATCAGTCATCTAAGTCAGTGACCTTCTCTGTATGCATGCTGAAAGTCAGTAGTTAACTTGTTCTGTGAAAATAGCATTGTATTTGGCCCAACACAATTCTCTCCATCAGTTTACTAAGAACAGGCAGCAAATTGATTGGATGACTGTTGGTGACAGTAAAGGGTGCTTTACTATTTTTCGGGAGTGGAATTACTTTAGCTTCCTTCCTTCCACAAACACACACACACACACACACACACACACACACACACACACACACACACACACACACACACACACACACACACACACACACACACACACACACACACACACACACACACACACACACACACACACACACACACACCTTTAGGCTTTGGTTAAAGATATAGCACTGGTTTGATCATGAGTCTTGAATATATGTATATGCATTTATATTGAATATAGCAACAATATATAAAGTGGGGTCCACAATTATTGACACCCTTGATAAAGATGAGCAATAATCGACTGTCTGAAATAAATAATTCAAATACTGAGCTATATTGTATGCTACATTTTTTGGGGGAAATTATATTTTATACTAATACAATTGCTCAGAGAAAGAGATTTTGTTTATCAAGTAACCATTTTTTTCTCAAAAAGGTAGGTGTCAAAGGTATTGACACCCTAAAGATTCTTATAAATCAAGTAGTCAAAAGTTCAGTATTTGATCCCATATTCCTAGCATGCAATGATTACAGCAGTGTCTCCCGACCCCTCCTGTCTCAGCCTCCACTAATAGTTTATGTGTCGGGGGCTAGGGTCAGTCTGCTATATCTGGAGTATTTCTCTTGTTTTATCCGGTGTCCTGTGTGAATTTAAGTATGCTCCTGCTAATTCTCTCTCTTTCTCTTTCTCTTGGAGGACCTGAGCTCTAGGACCATGCCTCAGGACTACCTGGCCTGATGACTCCTTGCTGTCCCCAGTCCACCTGGTCGTGCTGCTGCTCCAGTTTCAACTGTTCTGCCTGCAGCTATGGAACCCTGACCTGTTCACCGGACGTGCTACCTTGTCCCGGACCTGCTGTTTTCGACTCTCTCTTTCTACCGCACCTGCTGTCTCTAACTCTGAATGATCGGCTATGAAAAGCCAACTGACATTTACTGCTAAGCTGCTGACCTGTTGCACCCTCTACAACCACTGTGATTATTATTATTTGACCCTGCTAGTCATCTATGAACGTTTGAACATCTTGGCCATGTTTTGTTATCATCGCCACCCGGCAGAAGAGGTCAGAAGAGGAGTGGCCACCCCTCAGAGCCTGGTTCCTCTTGGTTTCTTCCTAGGTTCCTGACATTCTAGGGAGTTTTTCCTAGCCACCGTGCTTCTACATCTGCATTGCTTGCTGTTTGGGGTTTTAGGCTGGGTTTGTGACATCGGCTGATGTAAAAAGGGCTTTATAAATACATTTGATTGATTGACTCTACAAACTTGTTGGATGCATTTGCAGTTAGTTTTGGTTGTGTGTTTTGGTTAGTTTAGTTTTGGTTGTGTGCCCAATAGAAATTAATGGTAAATAATGTATTGTGTCATTTTGGAGTCACTTTTATTGCAAATAAGAATATAATATGTTTCTAAACACTTCTACATGTGGATGTGGATGTGAATGCTACCATGATTACGGAAAATGCTGAATGAATGGTGAATAATAATGAGTGAGAAAGTTAAAGAGAGTCAAAGAATAGCATAACACGAAAAAAAACAACTACAAAGCTACTTTGGGATGTATCTGACTTGTAGTAAATACCAAAGAATGAATCATGGGTAATAGCCAGCTCCTACACATACATTCTTCAATGCAGCTCTAATTGACTCCAAATCTACTGTTCTCACATCTGCCTTTTTGTAGACTGAGAAGGCGTGGGTTGTGCCACTGTATGCGCAAAAAATCAACAGTTAGGCTATTCCCCTAATCTCCTTTTCCCCATTCACATTTTCACATCTCCCTTCAAAGCAATACAACAACGCCAAGGACATTGAGTTGTCAGGAAGATATTTCTGGTGAGATCATCTCAAATAATGACTTATTCAACAGACAATTGTGTGGGAATGAGGCATATGTACCAAATGTTGTTTTATGACTTGCACTTAGCCGATTGTCAAATTAACAGTCACAAATAATATTTTATAATATATAATAATATGAAGATAATATCACAAATACCTGTTCTTTACAAACCTACAGTATAAACCAGCAGAGGTTTGGGAGCAGGTCAACACTGGCCTGTCACCAGGTCACTGCACTAAAAATCAAAAGGTCTAAGGATCAACAACTAGAGGAGCACATTCGCCTAATTAAGAGGGGTGTGTGTGTGTGTGTGTGCGTGTGTGTGTGTGTGAGAGGGAGAGTATCCCTAGTCTAATTTCTTAGGGATAGAAAGTTATTATTGCTCCTGACCTATAGGGGTCAAGAGCTTTTCAGTGTACCCAGGAGACATTTCAATTAGGCAGCTTATATTGGCAACAGAGAATCATGGGCCTTCTGCGAGTGCAGTCACTTCAATTTCAAGACAGAAATATTCTGCAAGGTAAACAGTCTCATATCCATCCATGGATGTACATATAGCATCATTTGAATAACACATTTTGACCAGGAAATTAACCAAAGATAAAGCAGCACAGAATTTGAGTTATTTTCTCCATTGTTGAAACTCTTTTAGATTGTGGCTGCCAAGAGAACTCCAACGAATTGTTCAGGCTGAACTGGCATAGGAAAAGTACAGCCTATTTGTCAGAGTATACACTACTGACTTGAGGTATTCACGTCTGTCCCTGGGCTACATAAAAATGATGAATGGTTCTCTATGTACAACAATGGTCCTAAATTAAGTCATAATAAATCAAGTAACCATATTTTATTCATCATGTCAGATTGTTTGATGGCAACATAAAAGGGTGTATTGTATTCAACCACTGGCCAAGCAAATGATAATGCATGACATGCCAGAACATACAAAACAAACACTTTTGGTTGACTCAAGGTCCAAAATTAGTTTACAAAAGACCTATCAAATGCCAAATGCATTTTGCTTGTTGCTACTACTGCTGCCACATTGATAGAGTTGAATTCTTTATGCTTATTTACCTTCAGCATTACATTGGATTGTCTGAGAAGGTCAGTGCCTACCTCCTCAACTGCACAGAGGTTCTCTGGGCATGTCTTGAGAGCAATGCAACCAGACAGAGACGTCAAGCATAACATTGAGCAGAGACTGGGCATGATAAAGAGAAGTGCCACGACAAGCATCATGCACTCAGGTTAAGGAAGGGGAATATTGCTCAGAGCTCAATCGTCATTGATTGGTCAGGGCAACCAAACAGTGAAGACTGGATAGACAGAGCCAGAGACTGCCATAGGCAGTCACACCTGGCCCGCTGCCCCGCTCTGGAGTCTTTTTTCCAGACTTGACATTACGTAAACATCAGGGCTCAGTGACCTGCTAATGTGGGACAACAGCTCAGAGGCAGCAGCCCTGGAGAGCACAGGGCAAGTGTGTTACAGCAGCTTGGTTGTCACACTGTGTCATCTCTGAAAGGGACAGGTGGAGGTTGGCCCTAACCACTGATCTAATGTCAGTTTTACATTGGACCTGCTGATGGTCAAGGTTTAGCTGGGTTTAAGTAAGATGTTCCTAGATCTGACTCTAAGGGCATCTGGCTGCCTGACTGGGAAGCCTAGGGTGTGTACTACCCTGGTTGTCACAACTATAATTTCACATTTCTAATAGACCTCTCCTACCTGTGAGGTATAATGTAAACTATAAACTTAGTGGTTTGAGCCCTGAATGCTGATTGGCTGACAGTTGTGGTATACCACAGGTATGACAACACATTTATTTGTACTGCTCTAATTACGTTGGTAACCAGTTTATGATAGCAATAAGGCACCTTGGGGGTTTGTGATATGGCCAATATACCATGGCTTAGCGCTGTGTCCAGGCACTCCGCGTTGCGCCTAAGAACAGCCCTGAGCCGTGGTATATTGGCCATATACACCACACCCTCTCGGGCCTTATTGCTTAAGTATATCATATACTGTACATTGCACACAATCTCTGTATCATTGCATAGCCAGGAAAAATGGATTGCATAGCTAGGAAAGCGGTTTGTGACGTTCACCAAGATGGTGCCAATAGACACCTTGTTTCAGGCTCTTTTACAAGCATTTGGCTACACCCGCAATAACATCTGATAAATATGTGTATGTGACCAATACAATATGAATGTTTATACAAGTTTAGAACCTCTTATTATAGCCTCATCATAGAGATCTATCTGACAAGGGACAAAAAGGGACAAAAAAACAAATACAATGTATTACACTATGAGGCTGTCATTGTAAATAAGAATTTGTTCTTGACTGACTTGCCTAGTTAAAATAAAAAAATGTAATAATCAGAGTAGAAGTGCAGACTATATGCATTAATTTAGAGTAATTTAACATTACTAATTAGATTAGTTATGTCATTGCATATGGTCTTGTGGAGTGTCAGACAACTGATTGGACACTTGGGCAGTCAATGAGGCA
Organism: Oncorhynchus mykiss; assembly: GCF_013265735.2. Classification (NCBI taxonomy): domain Eukaryota; kingdom Metazoa; phylum Chordata; class Actinopteri; order Salmoniformes; family Salmonidae; genus Oncorhynchus; species Oncorhynchus mykiss. The sequence goes on from NC_048565.1 coordinate 73,885,992, forward strand.
CACTGTTTACAAATACTAGGCAAGGTAAACGATTTAAATAATAATAATTAAGGAACACCATTTCTCCACATTGATAACTTCAAAATCCAGTTATATTCAAAGTCCAGTTATTTGGCTCAATCATCCCAGATATACTTAAAACTTAATTGTAATCTGAAGAAAATATGTAGCAAATAAAAAAAATAAGAGATATAAATACCATCAGCCAATTTGCAACTATGCAAGTACGAAGTTAATTCTTGAACATTCACGTTGCTGCACATAACAGAATATTGCATTGCTATAATTGTGTTTGAACGTTAGCATGCATCTAACATAAAAAAAGCACACAAGTCATAGCTAGAGCATTCATAATACTTTAACTAATTTTCTTGCTGACTCATTTCTTTCTGTGAGGGATAAACTGACACTTAATCAATTTAGAATCATCCTCAAATGATGCAATTTTTGACTCTAGGTTTACATTGTACATTTACATTGTACATCAGCAACGTTTTTATTATTGCTAAATATACGCAATCAATAATCGAATATAGGCTACCCCCCCCCCCCCCCCCCCCCCCCCAAAAAAAAAGTAAAATATCCTTACCGTACAAGGTATGTCTTGTTATCTGACCTCCCATGTTTAAATACAAGGTGAGTTCCTCTTCTCTGGTTTTGTTAGATAAAATATTCACAGACATGCGCTCCTTGGCTGTCAACATAACATAATCAGATAATCACGATTTCGTTCTCTCCAAACACCGTTTACCCTCAGTGTAGTTAGTGGCTGTCCAAGGCTATTTACATTGGACCGCGGCAGATAGGCTACAAAGCAGTCCCACACGCAGCGCAGAATAACGTTGAAATTAACATAAAATGTGGAGGTGGAGCTTCAAGAATAACAATTAACACTGTCGATACTACCGAGGAAGGTGCCTTCCAACTTTTCTCCTTTTGAAGTCGACAATAGCCTACGTGACCGCATTTTTCGGTAAACAAGCCTAGCGCGCCCAAAACCAGTATGCACTGAGAGGAAACCAGCTATAGGAAATCTGAACGGTGTACATAGTTTTGCCAATGCAGGGAAATTCCACCAATTTACTTGTAGCTACTTTAGGATGCATTTACACAGGCAGCCAAATTATGCATTTATTTTTTCACTAATTGGACTTTGAAAAAATCTGATATGATTGGTCAAAAGACAAATTAGTGGAAACAATATCAGAATTGGGCTGCCTGTGTAAACACAGCTTAAGTTTAATAGCTAAAATCATCTGCAATCTACACTATATATACAAAATATGTGGACACCCCTTCAATTTAGTGGATTTGGCTTTTTTAGCCGCACCCATTGATGACAGGTGTATAAATTGAGCACACAGGTATACAATCTCCACGGAGAAACATTGGCAGTAGAATGGCCTTACTGAAGAGCTCAGTGACTTTCAGCGTGGCACCGTTATAGGATGCTACCTTTCCAACAAGTCAGTTCGTCAAATTTATGCCCTGCTACAGTAGATCTCCCCCAGTCAAATGTAAGTGCTGTTATTGTGAAGTGGAGATGTCTAGGAGCAACAACGGCTCAGTCTTGAAGTGGAAGGCCACACAAGCTCATAGAACAAGACCACTGAGTGCTGAAGCGCGTACCGCATAAAAATTGTCTGTCCTTGGTTGCAACACTCACTACCGAGTTTCAAACTGCCTCTGGAAGCAACGTCAGCACAATAACTGTTAGTTGGGAGTTTCATGAAATGGGTTTCCGCGGCCGAGTAGCCGCATACAAGCCTAAAATCACCATGTGCAATGCCAAGCGTCGACTGGAGTGGTGTAAAGCTGGCCTCCATTGGACTCTGGAGCATTGGAAACACGTTCTCTGGAGTGATGAATCACGCTTCACCGTCTGGCAGTCCAACGGACAAATCTGGGTTTGGCCGATGTCAGGAGAACACTACCTGCCCGAATGCATAATGCCAACTGTAAAGTTAGGTGGAGGAGGAATAATTGTCTGGGGCTGGTTTTCATGGTTTGGGCAATGCCCCTTAGATCCAGTGAAGGGAAACCTTAATGCTACAACATACAATGCCATTCTAGACAATTCTGAGCTTCCAACCTTGTGGCAACAGTTTGGGGAAGGCCCTTTCCTGTTCCAGCATGACAATGCCCCTGTGCACAAAGCAAAGTCCATATAGAAATGGTTTGTCAAGATCAGTGTGGAAGAAATTGACTGGCCTGCAAGGAGCCCTGACCTCCACCCCATCGAACACCTTTGGGTTGATTTGTAACGCCGACTGCGAGCCAGGCCTATCGCCCAACATCAGTGCCCGACCTCACCCTATGCTCTCATGGCTGAATGGAAGCAAGTCCCCGCAGCAGTGTTCCAACATGTAGTGGAAAGCATTCCCGGAAGAGTGGCTGTTATAGCAGCAAAGGGTGGACCAACTTCTAACTCCCCTATTAATGCCCATGATTTTAGAATGAGATGTTCAATGAGCAGGTGTCCACATACTTTTGGTTATGTAGTGTATGTCAATTGGTTTGAATGTTTATGGTCAATTGTCAATAGAGAGTTATATTAATGATCTATTTTTGTAGGCACTAATTTCGCCATGGTTCGTTGGACAAAGCCTATTGGGAAATTAATTGTATTTTTGTAGGGTTTTTTGATAAAAGCCGAAAATAAGGTCTGTAGTAAACAGACTCAGGAGATCTTATACATTTTGTTCTATGAGATAATCATCAACTAACTTAACTTTTTGTGAATTTTGAAGCATTCAAGTAATAACAAAACACATAATGCACATAAAGGCTTCATAATCCATAAAGGTCATGTTAACTGACTGATATCTCATAGAACAAAATTTATAAGATCTCCTAAACCTGTGTTAACCTCAGACCTTATTTTCAGCGTTTATCCCAAAACCTTATTCTCTCCCCATTAATTTTCCCCATAGGAAAGGCTGAACGAACCAGAGATTACTCATTTTAATTTTTTAGGACTACAAGATGGCGAGTTCTACTGTAGGCCTTGTGCAGCCCAAAGTTTAGGTAGATATTTATTAACAAGATATTAATTAATGATATCAGTGTAAATATAAACCTGCACCAGTAGCTAATTTTAGTTTACAGTAGGCCTACAGTACGCATAACTTCTGATTTTGGTTGCACTTTCACTGTCAGGCAGTGGTGGAAAAGTACCCAACTGTCATACTTGAGTAAAAGTAAAAATAGAAAATGACTCAAGTAAAAGTAGAAGTCACCCAGTAAAATTCTTCTTGAGTAGAAGTCTAAAGTATTTGGTTTAAAATATACTTAAGTATTAATACTTTCAAATTCTTTATATTAAGCAAACCAGATGGCACCATTTTCTTGTTTTTTTAATTTAATGAAAGCCAGGGGCACACTCCAACACTCAGACATAATTTATAAACAAAGCATATCGGTTTAGTGAGTCCGCCACATCAGAGACAGTAGAGATGACCAGGGATGTTCTGTTGATAAGTGTGTGAATTGAACTATTCTACTGTTCTGCTAACCATTCAAAATGTAACAATTACTTTTGGGTGTCAAGGAAAATGTATGGCGTAACCAGTACAATATTTTCTTAAGGAATGTAAAGTAAATGTAAATGGAGTCAAATAGTAAAGTAAATTACAGGTACCCAAAATAACTACTTAAGTAGTACTTTAAAGTATTTTTACTTACCTATTTTACAGCACTGGTGTCAGGTAGGCCTAGTCTATATATAGCATGGTACAAATTATCCGTTGGTAGACTGAACAAACGCTGTCATTCAAAATTGTGCACATATGTGCAGAATTTTGAATGACAGCATTTGTTCAAAATTGGCTCTCATGAGCATAGCAAAAACCAATTGGGTCTTGCTATGCTCATAAGAGCCAATTTTGAACACTGATGCATTTTGAAAGGTTTTTGACTGTGGAGCAGCTAAGATGCCCATAGGCAGCTAGCTGTGGGCCGGAGCTGAATAAATTAATTCAGGATGCCAAGACAGCAGGGAGGTGCCCATTGGGAGCTTATTGAAGGATAAAAGTCTACGAAAGCATCATTCAATGTTACATTGCATCATCATAGCCTCGGCTCCCAATGGGCAACCTCTCAGAATTGCACTGGCTTCCATTTTCCCAAAGAAAATGGTAGTTCTTTGTTGGTTTTATTAGACATGGCAAACAAGCCACTTGTTACAGTGTAGGTCTGCTCAGCAGTGTCTGGGTCCAGCCATGCCAAGATGGCATCATCATAGCCTCGGCTCCCAATGGGCAACCTCTCAGAATTTTCCTTATCACCTTCCTTGTTACATAATGCATGTCGCAAGCCAGCCTTCAGATACGTAGCTTGGCTAAGAGCATTGGTGTTAATAATACACGTTTTGAAGCCATACTGGTTAACTAGACACGCGTTTGACTGACAGGCGAGTTTGTTTAAAACTGCCATTCTTTAGCCGTCTCTGCTTGTCCAGTTGTTGCAAGCTGTTTCTGTCACTATTGATCCCAACCACAATGACAGAATGGAAATCAGAGAAAAATGACAGCAGCCTTTACTTGACAAAATGTACAATTTATTAGATCTTTTAAACATAAAAACTACATTTCTGATGATGGATTGTACCGTTTATTGATAGGAAAATGGACAAAAACACATTTGGCTCAGGAAATAGGAATACAAAGAGAATAACAGCGCACTTGGAGGATGTTTTCATCTACGATGGAGACCCCCGGTGGCTATTACATTTATTATTAACATTGCTACAGGCCACCTGATCACTTGGCTTGGAAAATATGATTGGGCCTTTTCTGATAACAGGAGTAGTGTTGTAAACATGTAGAACAGCATGGCCTGGAGTGAAATAACTCTCTCTGTACAGCATGTGGTTTAGGCACGCTTTTGAAAGGGACTGCATCACTCAACAACAAGTATAAATTCAAAAAGGGGAGGGGTAAGAGGTTGGAGGGGGGGGGGGGTGACTAGTGGTGGCTATTCAGCAGTCTGATGGTCTGGGGGTAGAACCTATTGACCGGTCTGTTAGTTTAAGCCATGATGCTCCTGTACTACCAGCGTCTAAGTGAGTGATGGAAGCGGGGATGTCCCTGGTGATCTTGACCTTCCTGCGACCCTTCATGTTGTAGGTGTTCTGGAGGGCAGGCAGTGTGCACCTAATTGTGCGTTCGGCTGAGCGTACCACCCTCTGTAGTGCCTTGCGGTCAGAGGCGGTGAAGTTGCCATACCAGGCTGTGATGCAGCCCGACTGTATGCTCTCAGTGGTGCTCCTGTAGAACACTGTGAGGGCCCTCTGGGACAGGCCGCAAATTTCTTCAGCCTCCTGAGGTTGAAGAGTCGCTGTCGTGCCTTCACCACAGTGTCCGCACAGTGTCCGTGTGGTTCGACCATTTCAGCTCCTCAGAATAGATACCCTTAAAACTAGCATAGAATAATACTTTATAATGTATGACATTACACAGATGTTATCCACAAGGAGACATGTATTGAATTATACATGATCTGTAAAAACAACGATTTTGCCTCGAGAGGAGAAACATTAGTGCCACTATGCCTCAGCCACAATCCAGTCCAAAGATGTCCCTAGATTTTAGGGTGCATCTCTTCCTTTTTCTTACGTGTAGGGCTGAAAATACAGCACTGACAGCACTGACTGACACCTACCTCTCCAGTAGATTATTTGTTGAATAGAGACTGGCAACAGCTGCCAAGTGGGGTGTGCTGGTGAGGGGCCTCCCGAGGACATCTTGACAGCATTGTCTGTGAGAGCCATGCGCCTGTTTTGCAGGGACCAGGGTGAACAAACACACCATTCAGCCAAGCGTTTGGACACTGGTCCTGTGGCCATGTGCAAAACATTACAAAGAAACAGAAGAGCATCATATGATCCTCAACAGGAGATAGTCAAATATCACTCCATCCCTCCAGCCAAATTATGGTGAGAAATAGGAGTTAATAACAGTCCCTGTTGAATGATATTGAGGCCCCACAGAACTTTAGTCCCCAAAACAGCCATACACTCACAAGGTTACAGGAAAACTGTTAGATATTTGTGGAATCATCCTAAGGCACATTCAAGTGAAACAGGGCTGTGTCAATGCTTTCCAAAGATTCTATTTTGCTCGTCATTGTTGCAGTAACTGACTTGTGAAATACAGTGGGACAAAACAAGTATTTAATCAGCCACCAATTGTGCAAGTTCTCCCACTTAAAAAGATGAGAGAGGCCTGTAATTTTCATCATAGGTACACTTCAACTATGACAGACAAAATTAGAAAAAAAATCCATAAAATCACATTGTAGGATTTTTAATGAATTTATTTGCAAATTATGGTGGAAAATAAGTATATGGTCAACAACAAAAGTTTATCTCAATACTTTGTTATATACCCTTTGTTGGCAATGACAGAGGTCAAACGTTTTCTGTAAGTCTTCACAAGGTTTTCACACACTGTTGCTGGTATTTTGGCCCATTCCTCCATGCAGATCTCCTCTAGAGCAGTGATGTTTTGGGGCTGTTGCTGGGCAACACGGACTTTCAACTCCCTCCAAAGATTTTCTATGGGGTTAAGATCTGGAGACTGGCTAGGCCACTCCAGGACCTTGAAATGCTTCTTACGAAGCCACTCCTTCATTGCCCGGGCAGTGTGTTTGGGATCATTGTCATGCTGAAAGACCCAGCCACGTTTCATCTTCAATGCCCTTGCTGATGGAAGGAGGTTTTCACTCAAAAATCTCACAATACATGGCCCCATTCATTCTTTCCTTTACACGGATCAGTCGTCCTGCTCCCTTTGCAGAAAAACAGCCCCAAAGCATGATGTTTCCACCCCCATGCTTCACAGTAGGTATGGTGTTCTTTGGATGCAACTCAGCATTCTTGGTCCTCCAAACACGACGAGTTTAGTTTTTACCAAAAAGTTATATTTTGGTTTCATCTGACCATATGGCATTCTCCCAATCTTCTTCTGGATCATCCAAATGCTCTCTAGCAAACTTCAGACGGGCCTGGACATGTACTGGCTTAAGCAGGGGGACACGTCTGGCACTGCAGGATTTGAGTCCCTGGCGGCGTAGTGTGTTACTGATGGTAGGCTTTGTTTCTTTGGTCCCAGCTCTCTGCAGGTCATTCACTATGTCCCCCTGTGTGGTTCTTGGATTTTTGCTCACCGTTCTTGTGATCATTTTGACCCCACGGGGTGAGATCTTGCGTGGACCCCCAGATCGAGGGAGATTATCAGTGGTCTTGTATGTCTTCCATTTCCTAATAATTGCTCCCACATTTCATTTCTTCAAACCAAGCTGCTTACCTATTGCAGATTCAGTCTTCCCAGCCTGGTGCAGGTCTACAATTTTGTTTCTGGTGTCCTTTCTGGTGTCCTAGCTCTTTGGTCTTGGCCATAGTGGAGTTTGGAATGTGACTGTTTGAGGTTGTGGACAGGTGTCTTTTATACTGATAACAAGTTCAAACAGGTGCCATTAATACAGGTAACGAGTGGAGGACAGAGGAGCCTCTTAAAGAAGAAGTTACAGGTCTGTGAGAGCCAAAAATCTTGCTTGTTTGTAGGTGACCAAATACTTATTTTCCACCGTAATTTGCAAATAAATTCATTAAAAATCCTACAATGTGATTTTCAGGATTTTTTTGTGTGATTTTGTCTGTCATAGTTGAAGTGTACATATGATGAAAATTACAGGCCTCTCTCATCTTTTTAAGTGGGAGAACTTGCACAATTGGTTGCTGACTAAATACTTTTTTGCCCCACTGTACGACTTACAGTATGTTCATATACTAATGTTGACTTTTTCACAAGTCAAGTGTTGATCTTTGTTATGTTGTGGCAAACACCACTTTACATCTGAACTCCCTCACATTGAACTCTCGCTCACTAAGCGCTCACCCATCTTGTTTTTTCTTCTTCACTTTAGTTCACAATTGTCATGCTTTGAATATTTTGGCACTATGGGCCGCCTCTCTAACTCAAGACTTTAATCGCTTTATTAATCCAGTTTAGTCTTCATCTAGTCTGGCCTTTGATGCTGTGCAGTGGGCTAGAGAATGTAGGAACGATGGATCATCAATGGAATGGAGATGTGGGTAATGAACTGAGGGACTGTGGCATGACTCATGCACTAGCGGAGGCCCATCTCTTTCCAGATATAAAAATATTAGAAGGCAGGCAAGACTGAATGTAAATACTTCCTAAATATATCCTAAGTGTCTTGCATTGTCTGAAAGACAAACTGGAAATGTAGGGCTGGAAAAGGATCTACAGTTAGGTTACATTCAAGAACAGTGGTGTGATTGGTGAGAAGGTTTGCTTTAATGTGCCTAATCAATAACATCACTGACAGATTTAACACCTCCTAGAGTCTCTCCTGTAGCCACTGTAAACAGCCCTGAGAATTATTACAGTCTATTTTTTTGCAATTCACATGTGACAAAGGTCAATAAATGTGGCTTATATGCGCTCACTTGCCCAGGATCGAGGCATTCCTTGTAAGGTAACTGGAACCCAGGACCAGAGAGTAGATCTAGGTTGCAACGTCACAATATTTAGACAGAAGACAAGCAACAGAGTATTTGATAGTCAACACTTCTCTCCATGTCAGCCACTAGGTTAAATACAACAGGCCAAATACACCACTTTTTGGAATTGAATGGAATGCAAGGCCCTAGACTACCTTTTTTAAATACATTTGACAGTTTGTCATTCAGCAACTACTTGTTACCAGGTCATTGTTGTCAGTATTGTGGCGAAAGGAGAAGGCTTTTCATTTGAAACTTATTTTTTCCCCCAATGTTATCCATCACACAAATTGTTAGAGCGTGTTGGATTGTCATATCAAAGTGTCCCATCCCTGAAGCTGGAGTATGATACTTATTAGACACACAACCCCTGGTGACTTTGCTGCTTGAAATTACAATATTTCATTTCTTACTTTGAGGCCTTTGCAGACTACCCTCCTGTTCTGCCATGTCTTCATGTTCATGTCCAGAAGACGTCCAGCATGGCTCTCATTATAAACTAGGAGGTACTGTACAGTACTCTCCACACAAGCAACACATGGTTTAGGTTTCACTGTGGCTCTGTTTTGCAGTGCAAGTAATAGGACTTTGAGGAGAGATTCTTAAGTGAGGACTTTGGTGTTCATTTGTTATGGCAGCTAAGTTCAGCTATGTGAAATGTTTTCAGTGGTTTCAAAAGTGGTTGTCAGCACCTAAAGGGCTATGCACTTGGAATGATTTCGGTACTCTTTTAACTTATTATTAAGCCAGCATCACATGCCATCTCGTCATGAGACAAACACAAGTTTGTATCTCGCTTAGATGGATGAGAATCACCTCAAATGAATATTCAGAAAGTCTTGAAATACTTGTAAAATGCCTGTCGTTTTGAAACGGATTCATTTTAGAATCTGCACAAATCCAGTCTTCTATAGTTTTCATTCTTGCTTGAACAGCATGACTGGAACAAGGACTAAAGTCTAGATGTAGCATCTTTGGGATAACACATTGTCAAAGTGATTACTAGGAAGCAGATGGTTAACGATATGTCCTGTGCAATGCAGGACTGGGCCTGTGATCTTATTTGTGTTCAGTTCATTAGTGTCAAAGCAGTTTTGCAATGGCTGCATATTCTTTCCCAACATTTATTTGCCTGCACTTAAATAGCTGTCTGTGTACCATATGTCTCCCCTGAAACACAGTCCTTGAACTTTTGTCCATGATTTAAATGGAACAAGGTGTCCTATTAAAAGCCACATCAATTAATAAGTCTCTCTAAAAGGAACCTGTAATACTTCTGCATTGAAAATGAATGTTTTGATTAATTATGCTTTAAAAGAGTCACTACAGTAGTGTTAGTCCAACATCCAAAGTCAAGTATAGTTCATTTCAGATCTGAGCGCTATTTGTATCTACAGGTAACTGCCACAATAAATGAAACACCAACAAAGAGTGTCTTAACACGGTGTTGGGGCACCACGAGCCAGAACAGCTTCAATGCACCTTGGCATAGATTCTACAAGTGTCTGGAACTCTATTAGAGCGATGAGACACCATTTTTTCATGACAAATTCCTTAATTCTGTGTTTTGTTGATGGTGGTGGAAAATGCTGTGTCAAGCGCCATTCCTGAATCTCCCATAAGTCTGCAATTAGGTTGAGATCTGGTGACTGAGCCATGGCATATGGTTAGCATTGCTGTCATGCTCATAAACGACTCAATTGACCACTTGTGCCCTGTGAATGGGGGCATTGTCATCCTATGGGGGCATAGCCCTGGTAGACAAAACAATGACCAAAATAATGGCCTGCCCAGCATGTTTATACATGAGCCTAAGCATGATGGGATGTGTGAAAGCACCTGCTTTCAAAATACATTGTATCCTTCATTTACTCAAGTGTTTCCATTATTTTGACAGCATACTTTAAGGCAATTAAACATGATGTTTTCCACCCTATCAGTTAGTACATATTCATTGCTGTGATCACTTTTGAAATGGTAAAGTTTTCAACCAGTTCTGAATGACAAAAAGTAATGCACGATAGGGGACTGACTCCTGTATAGGTATGTCAAACATTTGTCAAATACTTTCATTATTAATATGCATTCCTATAAAGTGGTCCAAACTACAATGAAAAAAATCTTTAGAAGAACAAAATACTCTCATACATTATTTTATTTAGGTCTCTTCTCTTTTGAGAATGTGTCTAAGTGTTGGGCTGTCATAGAGTGAACTCCTGAGCGATAGCATGGTTCAGTGCAGTTCAGCTAGAGTGCCGTTCCCTCTGCAGATGTTTCCATCCACTCAACGTACATGTAGTCCATGATGCAAGAAAACAAGCCAGATGGTACCAGCACAACCTCCGCCGCCCCATACAGTAGCTAGATCAATTCAGCCAATGAGGAAGTGAATGAGATGGAATAGGAATTGAAGTATACCGAGGAAGGTCTCCAGCCAACGAAAAGCACATGCCAGTTTCCCCTAAACCTGATAGTAATCTCCCAATGCTGGTTCTGAAGGATCACTGTGTAAAACTGTATTCATATCAGATGGCCTCACAATGAATCATTTAGTTTAGTCTCTATAATCCTTCTTATTCCCCAGTATGGGCGGCTTTGTCTTTGGCCTGACCAAAAAAATCTCTTGAGGATGATTAACACATATAAGCACACTGAACTTATTAACTATGTTGTTTGATTGACAGAGGTGAAACTAGGAGACAGTGGTCTACATAATCCTCTGAGGTTTTTCCCTTCCTTAACCTCCAATCCCACAAACATGTTAGTGCCACTTGGGGAATGCATGGAAGTGTAGCATTGTATTAACAACCCATCTACCCTTGCTGATCAAGATTATAAACTGTTTAATAATATGCCAACAGTGAGTATAGAGCATGCAAAACATGTCCAAACATTTGTCTTCAAACGCGTCTGAAGGCTAACAGTACAAGGGCAATAAATCAGGCAAATTAAATATGACATTTACAATCAATAAATACTTTACATGGTCCCATCTAGCTTGGTTTAATGCAGAATTAAAGTACTCTAGGTAAACTCATAATGCACATGTAAAAGCTACAAGGGTTAGTAATGATGGGTTCAACCAGCACTGTTGAGGCTCGAGGTAATTAATTACTAATGAGTCCACATGGTAACTGCTTGATTGATGTTGACACATCATTACTTATTACATAGTAACTATTGTGGGACTTTCTTTAACTCAAAAAAAATGTGTGGTAGTGGAAGAAGTTTAAAGCATTTTCTTAAGCCAAGCAGTTAAATATAGTCAAAGTTTAATGTAGTAAAATAATTGGTCTGAATACTTTGATAGACTACTATATCAACCTTATTACTATGGATTGTTGGACATTTAGATCACACATTTCATTAGAAATAACTACACACTGACTACTACACTTTTATACACTCTCCTACTAGAATACTAGTATATTCAAATTGTAATAATAGAGTACAGAATACAAGGCATTGTTGAATATGTAAATGCATATATGTATTTAGATGACAGCGGGATGTTAATGAAGTCCTCTCTGGGCTAGAGAGGGGGATTAGTGGGAAGAGGGACTACAGGCCGGAAAGGGGGAACCCCTTCCCTTAGAGCACCTCTTCCTCCAGAGGGGACACACAAGTTAACTGAACATATATTTTGATTAGTTTAACACTTTTTTGGTTACTACATGATTCCATATGTGTTATTTCATACTTTTGATGTCTTCACTATTATTCTACAATGTAGAAAATAGTAAAAAAAATAAAGAAAACCCTTGAATGAGTAGGTGTGTCCAAACTTTTGACTGATACTGTAAGTGCGGACCACACTTACACACAACAGGAGCATTCCTGTCCTGTTTCAGAAAAATGCCTTGAAGTCTGAAGTTTTCACATGCAAGAAAACAACAACTAAGATACGGTTTTCCCTTTTAGCCTACTTATCAGATGAATCTAGTCTGTTGTTATTAGGGGTGTGACAACCTGACAATACTCATTTTCATAATTGTATCCGTAAATTGACAGGCAAATGTAAGTGTTTCTTATGCCTAAGTAGATGTTGGCAAAATACCTATCTCCCTGCAACAAAAAGTTAAAGATTAGGAGCAGCAGGCAGAGGTGGGTGTGTGTGACTGTGTCTGTGTATCCTGTTCTCAACTTGCAGCAGGCAGACACATTTTCTGTCACTCAGTCAGAAAGCGCATCAGCGTTTCTTCTTCTTTCCCTACACTCGCTTCCCTTGTTTGATATTTTTCACATTGATAGATTGCTAGCAAATGTTCTCACCTATTGATTTATCATACCATAGTAGCAGACTATCAGGAGGAAGAGCAATCTAAATGACCAGACCGAAACATGCGATGAGAAGTGATCTGGTGAAATATGAAATGCTCTATCCAATCCAAGCAGCAAGATCAATGTACAGCCCGCCCTTCTCTTTACAGACAGGCAAACTAGCCAGTTAAGTTATTTACCATACTGTGCACAATGCTGAGAAGGAGGACGCTGTGCTGTTGCCTTGGCTGCCTCCTTGGCAGCCTCCTTGGCAGCAGTATCTGCTTTCTTGGTGTTCACAATTCTTCATCATCATTACAATATTGTTCTAAATTCCATCACCCTCTTCACCATCCCCAGAAATGTTGCCTGCGCTGCCCCATGCGCTCCTTTGGGTGTGTGAGTATCCATAGCAACTGCTCTATTTGGGCTGCTCAATTACAAGACATGAAACAGCTGTTAGCTGACGTTAGCTAGCTACTTTTTGTCACTCTAAACTCAGCCAAACAGCTGTAAATTTTGATTTGTAGCAGATAATTCTGTTCCAGATTTGAATAATAGATAAGTAGACCAAGATGTCATACCCTCTAAGATTTTGTCTAAAGTGCTGCAAAAGTTGTAAAAATGTCAGTTGTTTGGAAAAAGTTAGGAATGTTTTGACAGCTGTATCGTTAGATTGAGGAGCAGGTATATTTAAACTGATTTCAGATGTGAATAGCAGAGAACTAGAGGAAGATTTGTAACTTTTTGTCTTGCTTGTTGGGAAAGTGGTCAAAGTAGCTGATTTGTGTCAAAGTAGAATTTTACTAGAATGGCGCTGCAATGGTTATCTGCCTTTTTACAGGCTACTTACCAATTATGCTATTTTGTGTGTTTCATTGCACTGATCTTAGTTTGTACATACTGTCCTGAGGCATGGTCCTAGGGCTCAGGTTCGCCGAGAGAAGAATTAGATGGAGCATACTAAATTCACACAGGACACCAGATGAGACAGGAGAAATACTCCAGGTATAACAGACTGACCCTAGCCCCCCGACACAAAAACTATTGCAGCACAATACTGGAGACTGAGACAGGAGCGGTCGGAAGGCACTGTGGCCCCGTCCGACTATACTGTCCGGGGGGACAGGGCCAAACAGGCAGGATATAACCCCACACACTTTGCCAAAGCACAGCCCCAACGCACAGCCCCCACGCAATTCAAAGGCTCATACACGAGAGGTATGTGGCTGGGTCTACAGTCAATCACGGACTACAAAAGAAAAACCAGCCCTGTCGCGGACCACGATGTCTTGCTCCCAGACAGACTAAAGAACTTCTTTGCTCGCTTTGAGGACAATACAATGCCACTCACACGGCCCGCTACCAGAACCTGCGGGCTCTCTTTCACTGCAGCCAACGTGAGTAAAACATTTAAACGTGTTAACCCTCGCAAGGCTGCAGGCCCAGACGGTATCCCCGGCCGCGTTCTCAGAGAATGCGCAGACCAGCTGGCTGGTGTGTTTACGGACATATTCAATCAATCCTTATCCCAGTCTGCTGTTCCCACAGGCTTCAAGAGGGCCACCATTGTTCCTGTTCCCAAGAAAGCTAAGGTAACTGAGCTAAATGTCTACCGCGCCGTAGCACTCACTTACATCATCATGAAGTGCTTTGAGAGACTAGTCAAGGACCATATCACCTCCACCCTACCTGACACCCTAGACCCACTCCAATTTGCTTACTGCCCCAATAGGAATAGGTCCACAGACGACACAGTCGCAATCACACTCCACATTGCCCTAACCCATCTGGAGAAGAGGAATACCTATGTAAGAATGCTGTTCATCAATTACAGTTCAGCATGTAACACCATAGTACCCTCCAAACTCGTCATGAAGCTCGAGACCCTTGGTTCTCAGCCCTCTCCTGTACTCCCTGTTCACCCACGACTGCGTGGTCATGCACGCCTCCAACTCAATCATCAAGTTTGCAGACGACACTACAGTGGTAGGCTTGATTACCAAAAACGACGAGACGGCCTACAAGGAGGAGGTGAGGGCCGTCGGAGTGTGGTGTCAGGAAAATAACCTCACACTCAATGTCAACAAAACAAAGGAGATGATCGTGGACTTCAGGAAACAGCAGAGGGAGCAGCCCCATATCCACATTGACGGGACAGTAGTGGAGAGGGTGGAAAGTTTTAAGTTCCTCGGCGTACACATCACGGACAAACTGAAATGGTCCACCCACACAGACAGGGTGGTGAAAAAGGCGCAGCAGCGCCTCTTCAACCTCAGGAGGCTGAAGAAATGTGTCTTGTCACCAAAAACACGCACAAACCTATACAGATGCACAATCGAGAGCATCCTGTCGGGCTGTATCACCGCCCGGTATGGCAACTGCTCCCCCTATAACCGTAAGGCTCTCCAGAGGGTAGTGAGGTCTGCACAATGCATCACCGGGGGCAAACTACCTGCCCTCCAGGACACCTACACCACCCGATGTCACGGGAAGGCCATAAAGATCATCAAGGATCTGCCTGTTCACCCCGCTATCATCCAGAAGGTCAGTACAGGTGCATCAAAGTGAAGACCGAGAGACTGAAAAACAACTTCTATCTCAAGGCCATCAGACTGTTAAACAGCCATCACTAACATTGAGTGGCTGCTGCCAACATACTGACTCAACTCTAGCCACTTTAATAATGGAAAAATGTATGTAATAAATGTATCACAAGCCACTTTAAATCATGTTTACATACCCTACCCTTACTCATCTCATATTGTAACGGTCGTCGTTGTCTGATGAGGAAGAATCGGACCAAAGCGCAGCGTGGTAAGTGTTCATGACTTGTATTAAACTGAACACTGAAACAAAAATAACAAAGTGCAAAACGAAACCGAAACAGTCCTGTCAGGTGCAGAACACTAAACAGAAAACATCTACTCACAAAACATAGGTGGGAAAAAGCTACCTAAGTATGGTTCCCAATCAGAGACCACGATAGACAGCTGTCCCTGATTGAGAACCATACCCGGCCAAAACAAAGAAATACAAAACATAGAAAAATGAACATAGAATGCCCACCCAAATCACACCCTGACCAAACCAAAATAGAGACATAAAAAACTCTCTAAGGTCAGGGCGTAACACATATGTATACATACTGTACTGTATAGTATCTACTGCATCTTGATGTAATAAATGTATCACTAGCCACTTTAAACTATGCCACTTTATATCATGTTTACATACCCTACATTACTCATCTCATATGTATATACTGTACTCTATACCATCTACTGCATCTTGCCTATGCCGTTCGGCCATCACTCATTCATATGTTATTATATACATATTATTTTTCATTCCTTTACACTTGTGTGTATAAGGTTAGATTACTTGTTAGATATTAATGCATGGTCGGAACTAGAAGCACAAGCATTTCGCTACACTCACATTAACATCTGCTAACCATGTGTATGTGACAAATAAATTTGATTTAGAGGGATATATATCTTCAACCAGCAACCTAATACCATGAGAGAAGGCCGAGTATAGCCCACGAAGATCTCCAACAAGTCACGAAACTGAGGGGGGCGCCAACCCAGATGGAAAGATCACGTCAGTGACTCAGTCCATTCAAGTGACGCACCCCTCCTAGGGACGGCATGGAAGAGCACCAGTTAGCCAGTGACTCAATAATATGGTAATATGGTTAGAGGCAGAGAATCCCAGTGGAGAGAGGGGAAACGGCCAGGCAGAGAGCAAGGGCGGTTCCCGCTCCAGTGCCTTTCCCCTGGGCTAGACTACACTCAATCATAGGACCTACTGAAGAGATGAGTCTTTAATAAAGACTTGAAGGTTGAGACCGAGTCTACGTCTTTCACATGGATAGGCAGACCATTCCATAAAAATGGAGCTCTATAGGTGAAAGCCGTGCCTACAGCTGTTTGCTTAGAAATTCTAGGGGCAGTAAGGAGGCCTGCATCTTGTGACCGTAGCGTACATGTAGGTATGTATGGCAGGACCAAAAATCGGAAAGATAGGTAGGAGCAAGCCCATGTAATGTTTTGTAGGTTAGCAGTAAAACCTTGAAATAAGCCCTAGCCTTAACAGGAAGCCAGTGTATAGAGGCTAGCACTGGAGTAATATGATCAAATGTTTTGGTTCTAGTCAAGATTCTAGCAGCCGTGTTTAGCACTAACTGAAGTTTATTTAGTGCTTTATACGGCTAGCCAGAAAGCAGAGCACTGCAGTAGTTTAATCTAGAAGTGACAAAAGCATAATACATTTTTTTGCATCATTTTTGGACAGAAAGTTTCAGATTTTTGCAATGTTACGAAGATGGAAAAAAGCTGTCCTTTAAATATTCAAAAGAGAGATCAGGGTCCAGAGTTACGCAGAGGTCCTTCACAGTTTTGTTTGAGATGACTGTACAACCATCAATATTAATTGTCAGATCCAACAGAATATCTCTTTGTTTCTTGGGACCTGGAACTAGCATCTCTGTTTTGTCCGAGTTTAAAAGTAAAACATTTTCCGCCATCCACTTCCTTATGTCTGAAACACAAGTTTCCAGGGAGGGCAATTTTGGGGCTTCACCATGTTTCATCGAAATGTACAGCTACAGTGGGGCAAAAAAGTATTTAGTCAGCCACCAATTCTGCAAGTTCTCACACTTAAAAAGATGAAAAAGGCCTGTAATTTTCATCATAGGTACACTTCAACTATGACAGACAAAATGAGAAAAAAAAATCCAGAAACTCACATTGTAGTATTTTTAATGAATTTATTTGCAAATTATGGTGGAAAATAAGTATTTGGTCAATAACAAAAGTTTCTCAATACTTTGTTATATACCCTTTATTGGCAATGACAGAGGTCAAACGTTTCCTGTAAGTCTTCACAAGGTTTTCACACACTGTTGCTAGTATTTTGGCCCATTCCTCCATGCAGATCTCCTCTAGAGCAGTGATGTTTTGGGGCTGTTGCTGGGCAACACAGACTTTCAACTCCCTCCAAAGATTTTCTATGGGGTTGAGATCTGGAGACGGCTAGGCCACTCCAGGACCTTGAAATGCCTCTTACGAAGCCACTCCTTCGACTATACTATCAACGGGACCTGAACAACTGTATTAAACTATGTTCTCTAAGTCGTGGCTGAACAAAAACATGGATAACATACAGTACATCTAGCTGGTCTTTCTATGCATCGGCAGGATCGAACGGTACCCTCAGGTTATCTCAAGGGGGAGATGTGTTTTTCTTTGTTAACAACAGCTGGTCAGCGATCTCTAATGTTAAAGACGGAGTTAGAATACCTCATGATAAGCTATAGACCATATTATTTACCAAGACAGTTTTCATCTATATTGTAGCTGTCTTATTTACAACCACAAGCCGATGCTGGTACTAAGACCACACTCAACAAGCTGTATAGGGCCATAAGCAAACAAGAAAATGCTCAGTTTGAGCTATGATCAAACAGGAAGAACCAGTGATGCACTCAATACGGAAGTGGTCCGATGAAATGGATGCTAAGCTACAAGACTGTTTCAGTAGCACAGACTGGAATATGTTCCGGGATTCATCCGATGGCATAGAGGAGATTATCACATCAGCCATCGGCTTCATTAATAATTGCATAGACGAAGTTGTTCTCTCAGTGACCATATGTACATTTCCCAACCAGAAGCCATGGATTAAAGGCAACGTCCACAGTAAGCTAAAGGCTAGAGCTGCAACGTCAAAAGAGCATTACACTAATCTGGACGCTTATAAGAAATCCCACTACGACCTCTGTGCCATCAAACAGGCAAAGCATCAATACAGGATTAAAATCAAATCCTTTAAATTGATGCTTGTCGGATGTGGAGGGCTTGCAAACTATCACGGATTACAAAGGTAAACCCAGCCATGAGCTTCGCAGTGACACGAGCCTACTGGAAGAGCTATATGCATTCTATTCTCACTTCGAGGCAAGCAACACTGAACCATGCATGAGAGCACCAGCCGTTCTGGACGACTGTGTGATCACTCTCTCTGTAGCCGATATGAGTAAGACCTTTAAACAGGTTAACATTCACAAGGCCGCAGGGCCAGATGGATTACCAGGATATGCATTCAAAGCATGCGCTGACCAGCTGGCAAGAGTCTTCACTGACATTTTCAACCTCTCCCTGACCAAGTCTGTAATACCTATATATTTCAAGCAGACCATAGTCCTTGTGCCCAAAAACACCAACACCTATTGCCCTGTAGCACTCACATGTGTAGCCATGAAATGCTTTGAATGGCTGGTCATGGCTCACATCAACACCATCATCCCAGATACCCTAAACTCACCCCAATCACATACCATCCCAACAGATCCACAGATGACACAACCTCTATTGCACTCCACACTGCTCTCTCCGACCTGGACAAGAGGAACACCTATGTGAAATGCTGTTCAGAGACTACAGCTCAGCATTCAACACTATAGTGCTCTCCAAGCTCATCACTAAGCTAAGGGCCCTGAGACTGAACACCTCCCTCTGGAACTGGATCCTGGACCACCCCAGGTGGTGAGGGTAGGATCAACACATCTGCCTCACTGACTCTCAACACAGGACCCCTCAGGGGTGTGTGCTTAGTCCCCTCCCATACTCCCTGTTCACCCACGACTGTGTGGCTGGGCACGACTCCTACACGATCATTAAGTTTGCAAACAACATGACGGTGGTAGGCCTGATCGCTGACAACGATGATGCAGCCTATAGGGAGGAGGCCTGTTATTGTGGTGCCAGGGAAACAACCTCTCTCTCAACGTCAGCAAAACAAAGGAGCTGATTGTGAACTACAGGTAAAGCAGGGCCGAGCACGTCCCCATTCACATCGACGGGGCTGTAGTAGAGCGGGTCGAAAGCCCCACACACCAACATAGTCATGAAAAGGGCACGATAACGCGTCTTCCCCCTCAGGAAGCTGAAAAGATTTGTCATGGGCCCTCAGATCCTCAAAAAGTTATACAGCTGTACCATTGAGAGAATCTTCACTGGCAACTGCTTGGCATCCAACCGCAAGGCTCTACAGAGGGTAGTGCATATGGTTCAGTACATCAATGGAGCTGAACTACCTGCCATCCAGGACCTCTATACCAGGCGGTGTCAGAGGAAGGCCCTAAAATTGTCAGACTCCAGCCACCCAAGTCATATACTGTTCTCTGTGCTACCACACGGCAAGCGGTACCTATGCAACAAGTCTGTAACCAACAGGACCCTGAACAGCTTCTACCTCCAAGTCGTAAGACTGCAAAATAGTTAGTTAAATAGTTGACCAAACAGCTACCTGGACTATCTGTAATGACCCTTTTTGCACACACTTTTTTGACTCATCACATATGCTGCTGCTCTGTTTATTATCTATCCTGTTGCCTTGTCACTTTATTCCTAGTTATATGTACATGTCTACTTCGTACCCCTGCACATCGACTCGGTATTGGTATATAGCCAAGATGTAATTTCTTATTGTGTATTTGTTATTACTTCTCTTATTTTTCTCTGGATTGTTGCAAAGGGCTCATAGGTAAGCATTTCACTGTTAGTCTACACCTGTTGTTTACCAAGCATGTGACAAATAAAATTGAATTTTATTAGAATGGAATGTTGGAAGTCTGGGAGTTGATGATGTCACAATTGGACGTTTAGACTGTTGAAGAAATCATATGAGAATGAATGAAGATGGACAAAAAGTTTAATCATTTAAAAAGTATAATATATAATAAATAACAAGTTGTATGCAAGCCCACTGTTCCTGACCGCTCTGCTCGTCTTAAAGTTTGAATGATGTTTCTAGCAAGCCGCACTAATGAACTCAATGTATTAAATAGTAAGTACTGTCACTGACTGCCTGGGGGCCATTGAGGAACAGGACGGGAGTAACTAGTCCTGAATGTGTTACTTAATGCTTCACAGAGCTTGGTTTATACGTCACTAGCAGTGACAGTTGAGGTAATGTGATATTTTGACATTCTCTCCAATTCAGTACCCAAATACTTAACTGAGGAATCCTAACAAAATATAGGCTTGTATTTGTGTGTGGTGTCTGTTGTGATAACAATATCTGCCTGTCGTCCAGTCAGGTGCAATACCTTACATATTCCACATACCACTCCTACATGGGTACACATAGACTTCAGTGTAATTGTGTGTAAAGTCAGGAGGCAGACAGCCTATAGTACTTATCATACAGTACAGGCTAATATTAAACACATACTTAATTGTATAATCGGGGCACAGAAACAAAGCTTGAAAACATTTAATCTAGAAAAACAACCAGATACTGTGTATATATAATGTCAAATAATATCTGTGTGTCTTCTGTAGTTTATAATATACATCTGGGTGAACCAGTAGTGTATTTTCAAAGTCAGTGTATAACAAGATAAGGGACAATTTACTCCAAACTATTGATTTTCCCGACAGTAACGGATGTTCTGTCATTGGCTCTGACCCACAGTCAAATAAAGCAGACGACGACGTGAAGGCCATGTTAAATCTGGTTGGCAGCTGTGCACTGCTAAATACAAACACGTTTACACACACACACACACACACACACACACACACACACACACACACACACACACACACACACACACACACACACACACGCACACGCACACGCACACGCACACACACACACACACACACTCAGCAGTGAGGCTGGTGGTGTTACATTAGATAAGGCAACATGTCACCAAGTCACCATGGTGATGAGGTGTCCTCCTACTGTAGACTGCTATTTGTTCCATGTGTCAGAGCTAGAAGTCTTTCGTGGTAGAATGGATACTTCAGAGTACCATTCAGAAATGTTCTTATAGTATAGATGTTTCGGGGGTTGTCGGTCTTCGCATCCCAGGTTCACATAATTTATAGCTGCACACTGGTAATTAGTATTGAAAATGTGCTCTTATTCTGTCTCGATCGATAGTTTCAGAGTTTAACCATTTCCACCGTGTAGCCAATGCTCCATGTGGTATGGTTAGGAGTTCATCAACCATTACAACCTTAGCTTAAACTGAGATTTTTGTGGTCTCTACTCAAACCTTTGCCACCTCAGCTGACTGAGGTATGCATGGTCTGAAGAGGATTTCTTCAGGTGGGGGTTTTATTCGGAACAGTAGAAAAGGGCTGTCCCATGACGCCAGATCAATAAACTTTAAAGGAAATACATTTCTCTCATATTAACATCATTACATAATTTCACAAATAGTTTAATCTTTACTCGTTCATTTTATGCAATAATTAGGAGTAGCACTGGGGTCAGGGTGTGGGGTTTGGTTCGGAAGTGGAACTCTAGATGTAAGGTTTACGGTGTCTCTGACTGGGTTTCAGCCCTGATACCAGCACTGGCCCGTATATTTTTTGCTGAGTGAAAGCAGTATATTTTAAGACCGCACATGAGGTCATTGTTAGCAAGAGACATACATTGGTTGATTGATTGATACTAGTGGCAATGCTAGTATTGTCCCAATGAGCAAAGACGTCAGCTCAATGTCTCGTTGGTTGATTTGTCAACTAATCTGAATTCAACGGGAAAATCAACAAAAAATATTTTAGGTTAAAAGTTGGGTGAACAAAAATAAGAAATAATCTTATGTTGAGTTTTCAGTTTTCCATGTTGATTCAACGTCATCACATATCTTTTTTTTTTTTTTTGAAATTACGTTGAAACAACGTTGATTGATCCAGTTTTTGCCATAAGGTGACCAGATTTTGGAAATTAAAATCTAGGTGTAGCTAAGCGAAAATATTTTTTAAATGACATCGAACTATATTCTTCTATAGTCCTTTCGCTATAGTCCTTTCAAATACTTGTATTAATTATAACACAGAGATGCATTACCTCCCGGCCGCGACTGGCAGGTCCATGGGGCGACGCACAATTGGTCTAGCGTCGTCCGGGTTAGGGAGGGTTTGGCCGGTAGGGATATCCTTGTCTCATCGCGCACTATCGACTCCTATGGCGGGCCGGGCGCAGTGCACACTAACTAGGTCGCCAGGTGCACGGTGTTTCCTTGACGCATTGGTGCGGCTGGCTTCCGGGTTGGATGCGCGCTGTGTTAAGAAGCAGTGCGGCTTGGATGGGTTGTGTTTCGGAGGACGCATGACTTTCGACCTTCGTCTCTCCCGAGCCCGTACGGGAATTGTAGCGATGAGACAAGATAGTAACTACAATTGGATACCACGTAATTGGGAAGAAAAAGGGGGTAAAATAAATGTAATTAAAAAAAAAATGCATTACCCCTCCACAGTTTCCCTAATCTTAGCCAATCTAATCATTTTAGAATCGCCTATGTACTTTCTGGCCATGGGAATGGTTGTTCATACAATGTTTACAATGCATACTGATCAAACGTTCTCATTTAAGGTCTGCAAACAAGTTTTTGTACAGGAATAGCCATCAAATCTGATTGCATACAGTGTTTGATTATTAATATCAGCCTCAATTTAACTTCAGAAACAGAGTTGCTTTTTTCTTTCGGAAGGCTAAGCTAATTGGAGACATTTTCGGGGGCAGCTCTAGCTGGGGACAGGACATCAAAATCAGGGACTGTCCCTGGAAATTCTGGGATGTCTGGTAAATCCTAGCATTGTGACCTCATTATGTAGCTATTATAAATAATTGGATTGTTGAATGGATTAATAAATTGAATGGACTAATAAATTGAATGGACTAATAAAGTTAATTGTATGTGTGTGTAAACAGACGCACCAACTCCCTATGGGTCTACACAACAATAAAACCACACAACATGATGGGTATCCTGCAAAGCATGCTAGATCTACACAGGGTTTTCTAAAGCTTGCCAGCTTCAGTTAGTTTACATTCCAGCTCACGCTTCATACGTAATATGACGGTGGATATTGCTGATGCTAACGCTAGTGGGCTTATAACTGCGCGTGCATGTTGCAAATGGCTAGACGAACACCGAACTCTTCATTGAGACAATACTAAAACGAAAAGCAAGCAGCTTGGTGAGAAGGCAACAACTGTTGGCGCAATTATTAGAAAATGGAAGAAGTTCAAGATGACGGTCAATCACCCTCGGTCTGGGGCTCCATGCAAGATCTCACTTCGTGGGGCATCAATGATCATGAGGAAGGTGAGGGATCAGCCCAGAACTACATGGCAGGACCTGGTCAATGACCTGAAGAGAACTGAGACCACAGTCTCAAAGAAAACCATTAGTAACCCACTACGCCGTCATGGATTAAAATCCTGCAGCGCACGCAAGGTCCCCCTGCTCAAGCCAGCGCATGTCCAGGCCCTTCTGAAGTTTGCCAATGACCATCTGGATGATCCAGAGGAGGAATGGGAGAAGGTCATGTGGTCTGATGAGACAAAAATATAGCTTTTTGGTCTTAACTTCACTCGCCGTGTTTGGAGGAAGAAGAAGGATGAGTACAACCCCAAGAACACCATCCCAACCGTGAAGTATGGAGGTGGAAACATCATTCTTTGGGGATGCTTTTCTGCAAAGGGGACAGAACGACTGCACTGTATTGAGGGGAGGATGGATGGGGCCATGTATCGCAAGATCTTGGCCAACAACCTCCTTCCCTCAGTAAGAGCATTGAAGATGGGTCGTGGTTGGGTCTTCCAGCATGACAACGACCCGAAACACACAGCCAGGGCAACTAAGGAGTGGCTCCGTAAGAAGCATCTCAAGGTCCTGGAGTGGCCTAGCCAGTCTCCCGACCTGAACCCAATAGAAAATCTTTGGGGGGAGCTGAAATTCCGTATTGCTCAGCGACAGCCCCGAAACCTGAAGGATCTGGAGAAGGTCTGTATGGAGGAGTGGGCCAAAATCCCTGCTGCAGTGTGTGCAAACCTGGTCAAGAACTATAGGAAACGTATGATCTCTGTAATTGCAAACAAAGGTTTCTGTACCAAATATTAGGTTCTGCTTTTCTGATGTATCAAATACTTATGTCATGCAATAAAATGCAAATGAATTACTTAAAAATCATACAATGTGATTTTCTGGATTTTTGCGTCTCTCACAGTTGAAGTGTACCTATGATAAAAATTACAGACCTCTACATGCTTTGTAAGTAGGAAAACCTGCACAATCGGCAGAGTATCAAATACTTGTTCTCCCCACTGTATTTAATGTCGTTGCAAAGTTGCTAAAATGCAGAAGTTGTCCCTGATGAGATTCTAACACGCAGCCTTTGGGTTGATAGACGTTTGCGGTATATGCCTAATTATCCACCCCAACCAACCACTTTCGTTTTTGCCTTAATTAGCCTTCTGTCTTATGCAACCATACCAAATGTAGCATATCATACTAATTTGAGTGTCTCTGATTTACATTTACTATGTTAAGTTTACGCTGAACAACATCATAACACAATTACGGTAATATAACACACCACCCTACAACACCCTCAGACATCATGCTCTTTGTATATACATACACTTTGAGATGTGAAAGCGACCGTGTGTGAGCGGACTGAGGAGGCTTTCAGTGCTGCAGTACAGTACAGTCTTTTTCTCTGACCGTGTCCACGTTCATGACAGACTCTGTCTTCAACACATCTGTCTCTACTCACACTGTAACTGTGACATCATCCTCACAGCAGAGCTATGGACCCTCCAGGCTGCACTTTTGCAGGGGGACTTGAATAAATAAATAAAAATCAACAACGGGCAACTGTTTGAAAAGCCTGACAGAAGCCAGGAAGCTGTCCTAAAGTGCTCATTCAAGGAAGGTCAAGATAGAAAATGGAAAATGTATATTTTGCTTTTTGGATACGAGCATATAACTCAAATTGTCATTGTTGTGCTTTGGACATTTCCATGTAAAAGGACCCATGAGCACCAACATGTGAAGTTCATAGGAGCATGTATGTCAAACAGTGTGTCAAATATAAACTAAGAGTCTATATATATATATATATATATATATATAAACTAAGAGTATATATATATATGGAATCATGCATCATTTTGTTTCCGGATGTACGTAAATCCACTTCACTTACTGTAGTTCAATAACCAAACTTAATTTTTTTCAAAGTCAAGGTGTCATTGTCATAGCTGACACCTGATTCTTTCTGTAGAGATTTTTGAATATTTTTGGAAAGCATGGTCACATAAAAAACTGAAAATTCTGTTACCAAGCTTTGCATATGCACAGTTCCTCCAGTAAATGTGTTTTTGTAAAATGTTCAGTTAAATTGTTAAAATTAGTCCTTGTGCAAAAATCTATGGTTTTTGTTTGGCAACATTTTGTGAACAATACAAATCTCAGCATAATTCCAACTCCATGCAATTGCCCCTTTCCGTTATTATGCTTAAATGTAGGCCACTAATAGCAGAGAGCGGTAATCACCAGGGAGACAGGAACGGTTGAGGAGACCATTGACGTGTCATCCTTGGTTGTCAAGGAAACTTAGCTGAATGGGGTCTGGTGGCCTTGGATATAATGTGCACTGTGTACCTCTGGCCATCTGTTGCATTCAATTATATTTTTTTCCCAAACATCTGCTGCCTGCAAATTAAAATGCTGCAAATTAAAATGTCGCTAATTTCAATGGTGCATGGAGCATATGGTATATTTGTAAATGCAGCAAAATATTTAGAGTTGCTATAATACAGTATTCAGTTCGGAATGTGTGGGTATTGGTTTACATTGGTTGGCCTCTTGAATTGTGTCCTTGATGAGTTCTGTGTGTGACCTCTGTACCAGGAGCTGTCCTTCAGCACCACCAACCACAACAGAACCCAATGGTGGCTCACACTCACTGCTTATTATTGTTGGACCATAGCTGAAAACTGAGTCCTGCTTAAAACTGTTTGTTTGTTTAATTTACTGCAGTGGGCTAAATCATGGTCACACCGACTGGTTCTTGGTAGTCTTAAACAAATTTACTTTGAAACAAAAGTATATACTTCACACACATGGTTATGGGCTTAAGAAAAATAAGACACCTGTACCATGTCACATATAGAGTTGAAATGTATTCAATTTTGAGTTTGCATCCCAATATTACACTTTATATACATCACAAAAGACTGAACTATAACAAAACCATTGAACATAGAAACACAGGACCCACCCCCAAAAAAATGATTATGACATTTTGAAAAATATGAATAACATTCCACCTATGAGGCCACTAGAGGGCAGTTTGGTCATTTGACTGCAGGAAAGGGCTACTGGAATTAGATGCATACAGTGCATTTGGAAAATATTCAGACCTTGAATACTTATGTAAATATGATATTTCAACTTTTTATTTTTAATAACTTTGACATTTCTAAAAACCTGTTTTTGCTATGTCATTATGAAGTATTGTGTGTAGATTGATGAGGGAAAAAACAATTTCACTCATTTTAGAATAAGGCTGTAACGTAACAAAATGTGGAAAAAGTCAATGCGTCTGAATACTTTCCGAGTACACTGTATAATGGTTTGTGTAACGTTTTCCCCTATCAACACAGGTCAATGCGTCTGAATACTTTCCGAGTACACTGTATAATGGTTTGTGTAACGTTTTCCCCTATCAACATAGGTCAATGCATATGAATACTTTCCGAGTACACTGTATAATGGTTTGTGTAACGTTTTCCCCTATCAACACAGGTCAATGCATATGAACACTTTCCGAGTACACTGTATAATGGTTTGTGTAACGTTTTCCCCTATCAACACAGGTCAATGCATATGAACACTTTCCGAGTACACTGTATAATGGTTTGTGTAACGTTTTCCCCTATCAACACAGTCATCTAACGGCAAATATGTTCTGCCTTTTGAGAAATTCATGCAAATGAAATTGTCGGAGAATGAACTTGCAGCCAAGCTAATCCTCATCCCTGCCTGCTGAAGTTGTTCTCTTTCTGTTTCAACGTCCACCATATGTCTGTCAGCTTTGCAGGGAAAACCATGGATAAAATAATCTCCAATCATTTCATTTTATTTATTTATTTCACCTTTATTTAACCAGGTAGGCAAGTTGAGAACAAGTTCTCATGTCTTAGCTATTTTTCTGTCACGTTCACATTCCAGATATTTAGAAAGGGCAGGTCTGCATCTGCCAAATGTTTACCTCATAATGCACTACATAAACCTAGGTATCAATTAGGTCATTTGATATAACCACAGTAAAACATAAACAATCTTCTAATTTCTTTATTTTATCCATAACATGTTTTACCAATGTCACATCCAATGTCATGCCAATAACTGAAACTGTGGAACCCTTGATTATTCACAACCCATTTACATGCAATATATTAGTCTTATAGTCTCAAGTTATTTATTCTTTAATTTATTAAAATAACTATTACTGCTACACCCATTCTGCTCATGGCTTAGTGATGAAGTAAACAACATCTCAACAAGGCACAGCTGGTTGCCAATGATCTAACCCCACCTTGTGTTTCATATACATATCACAGCCTTGTAGTCTAAAACCCCACGAGACTAACTGGGATTGCCAGGGTCTGAGTTTTAGTGAGGTCCACTAAAACAGCAAATTTGGAGGAAAGCAAAAACAAGCAAAAATTATCCCACTATTATCACATTGGTTGCTGTATCTTCATTCACCTCAGTTGATCTTCAAAAATATAGCCTATTAGCTTTACAATTAGCCTCCATACATTAACTACCATTAACTCAGCAACAGAATTAAAAACTTGAATGTAATATGCACAGAGTTAGCTAACAGAGTCTGTTAGCATTGTTAGTATTGGAAAATGACTTATCTTTGGATCCTTCTAAAAACCAGTTATTTGACAGGATTATATGGTGGGGACACTATATTGATGATGTTTGCCTGCTCTGGACTGGCCCAGAAGATTAATGTATTTCCTTCCGCCAATAACTTAACAGCATTAACCCTAATATCAAACAAACTATGGAGTACAACAAGGATAACATACATTTTTTGGACCTTGACATCAGTAAAATTAACAAAAGTTGTTTGCACACATCGATCTTTAGAAAGCTTACAAATGGGAATACCATTCTGAGGGACAGACAGCTTCCAGGCCACAAGACTAAAAGAGAACATTCCATATGGCCAAATCCAAAGAGTCCGCAGAATTTGTTATCAGGAAACAGATTACAGTGTGAAATTTGCTGAATTGGAGAATCGCTTCTAGAATCGGGGATACAGCGCTCAGGTCCTGAAAGATCAAGGTAAAAGGGCCGGACGACTTGACCAATGGTTTTGAGCCCCACATTTGAGTCCCACATGGGCTTACTTGTTTTTCATGTTATTTCGGCATTAACATGTGTCACATATCAGTTTGCAAACAATGTAAAAAATAAAAAATAAATAATTGAGTTAATAAAGCTGCATACAAACATGGTCTCTTTTTTGCTTTCTTGAGTATGGCAGCTCTAAAATGCAGGTGTTTCAGCCTAGCTCAGTGCTTTCTGTGGCGGTGGGGCATCCAGTGGAAAATACAGAGCGTAGGTGTTGGTAATCTTCTCTAGTTGTGCCATGATTAGCTCAGTGTTCTGTCACTCATGGGAACAGTACGTCACCTCCAAGTCTAAGGGTAGACCTCGAAAATTCAAGCCCCTTGGCTTGAGTTATTCAATTCAAGCCCCTTAGAGTTACAGCAGAAGTGCCCATCCGAGAAGTCCAAGGTCAAATCAATGGCGTCAAGTCACATTATGTAGCTTTGAATGGACTGATCATATCAACATAATACTTTTCAAATCTTAGCTAGCAGTCATTATAATGAATCAAGTCGACAATCTACTGGCAAATCATTTTTAGTCCTTGTCATATGAAGATAAATAATGAAGAGAAATTATGGATAAAACGTATTGGTGCCATTGGACATAAACATTATGCAACTTGGAAATCGCAAATTCAACAATGAGTGGTTTGGAATGAATCAGTGGCTAACTGCAAGCATTGCAAAACAATGCTTTAACAAATGAACATTATACCAGGGGCATTGGTAGACACAATGTAAGTAACCTATTTTATGTCCCTCTAACTTCCCTTAATGCCTCTGCTGATCCTACAGATATTGTATGCACAATCATCTGCCTATGAACCAGATTTATGCTGTTAGCACTGAGGCGGTGTGCCCTAGTAAGCTTCAGCAATGAAACAAGCAATCATGCCAGAAAAGTACTCAAAATTGTCCAATTTATATCTGTAGCTTAAGAAACAAGGTTAATGAAATTAATAACAGATGACATTAATATTCTGACTATCTCGGACACTCACTCAGACAATACCTATATAACATTTACAGAGAATACAGAAATGGGAGGGAGGGGATACCTAGTCAGTTGTACAAATAAATGCATTCAACTGAAATGTGTCTTCTGCATTTAACCCAACCCCTCCGAATCAGAGAGGTGTGGGGGGCTGTCTTAATCTAAATTACGGATTGCCTCTTATCTGCTCGCTGCCAGACAATGAGTGGGTTTGGAAGAAATCAGTGACTGTGGCTAACTGCAAGCATTGCAAAGCAATCACTTGCCTGCTATACAGTGGAGTGGCTGTGTGGTCCGGAATCTGGGAATACGTGTCTCTTTTCCAAGTTTAAAATGATAAACATTCAACATTGGCCATGCTGTCAATGAAGCATGATTTGTGCCGCACGAAAAACAACTGTTAACTTGGAATTGTGTTGGGGAATAATCAGAATTAGTTGGTAACATAGGTAAGATGTTTTATATTCATCATATGTTTGTAAGTTACTTCTCATCAGAATGTGTTTGTATAATACTGTGGCGGGGTTGCAGTATCTGTTCACTGTCAAGACTAAGTTACTTGGGCCGGAGAGAGGGGAGAGGTCAAGCGTGGATCTCTTGGCTCCACAATGTCTGTGTGCCAGTCAATGTGTCTCTGTGATCTTGTCAAGATAGGATGGATTTGATATATGCCTGTTGATATGGAGGATTGGTTTATGGTTCTGAGTTTGAGAAAAGAACATAGTTTAGGAGACAAAGCTGAACGATAAATTATGCCTGTTGCTGTCTGGCTATGTGTGTCTTTGCTATAAAGGATCTCAGTTGCAATGTGTAAGGGACTCTCAGAGAATTCATTTATAGACACTGAATTGATCTGAGAGTCACAGGGTTGTGATAGAGCTCATATAATTAAAGATGGACTTTGTGATAACTAACTCTGACTTGTGTGTGGTTTGCTCTCATGATTTGGTAAATACAGAAAATTTCCACGACAATTGCGAAAACTTGACTTCAGTGAGTTCAAGACAACAGGGGATAGTGGAAAAAACATACTACGATTGGGAAATACGTTTTGAACGGTCATCCTACTCTGAAATGTAAGTCAGGAACTCTTTCTACCGGAAGATCAATGACGTCATCATGATTCAGTTCTCAGTTCTCAGTTGCCTTGAAAGCACCATAAATCCAGAAAATGCCGGACTTTGATGACACGATTTGCCCACGAAGGACCGCCGTGCCACCTTCTTGTTCAAGTGAGCACAACACAACAAGGTGTCCAAAAATATATTGTATGCTGCTGAATAAATTCTTTAATATGCCAGGGAAATATGTATACTGTAGTTAATAAAGTTGTACTAAGTGTATGTTGTGTAGTAAGCTGATAGTTGCCCATATGCCTCACCCTAATCATTTGGTCTATTTTCCCCTCTTAATTTTGCCTACTGTTCTGACTTGGTGGTGCACATGTAGCCTATAACTTGTTTTAGAAATGTAATCATATAATTTTGTAAGGGCTTTCACTGTCTGCTTTTATGCCCCCCTTTATTTATCCTACGGTTCTGACTTGGTGTACAGGGAAAACACTGTAAGAACAGCCTGTGTTCTGAATTCTGTCGCTGTATATTTCAAAAGTGCTAAACAAATAGTTCTATTGACTACCTCCATCCTAGCTCGCCCATTAATGTCTTAATCGAAATTACGGATTGCCTCTTATCCACTTGTCGTCCCCCTATACCATAGTTTGTACATCTCAATTGTCATTAGAAACCATGTTCGTTTAAGCAAGTCAGCCATATCAGCTAGATTTTTTAAAAGGCAGTAAATGAGGCTGAATTGACTGTTTTGCTGCCAGACAAGGCTCCGCCGATAGCCAGATGTAACAGTGGCAAGGTGTTGGGACTGCTGTTGGTAAAGCTTTATGTAGACCCTAACAGTTTGTGGGCACCGTTTGCTACCGTTATAGTGCAATTCATGTATTGTTTAGTGTTGTGTTGTGTAGTGGCTTTACTGTCATGCATCCCACTTTTATTTAAAAAAAAATCCCCACCAAGAAGTACAAGCTGAAATCGCCACTGCACTTGACAGAGAGGACTTATTGAAAAGGGGAGCACTTCGTGATGCACCAGAGAGAGTGTACTTTGTTACAAAATAAAGCACTGAAGCAGAGAGCATTAAAATAATCCTTAAAAATAATTGAGGAATCATCCAAAGTGATACGCTACTACACTAAGTCTATCCTGAGCCATAAGCTTTACCCTAAATGACAAACTAGTCCACAGTTATCTTCCGGGTGACTCTCAAAAAACTTGGCTAGACCACAAACCCAGTGCAACCACTGCAGAAATAAACATATTTTGTAGACAGCTTCTAAAATGTAGTTTCAAGTCAAGCATTTCAGTAACTGCAAATCCACTCATGTCATCTACACATTGGAATGTCCACAGTGCAAGGTGTTCTATATTGGATGAACAAAGAGACGCCTCCAAGACTGCTTAGCGGAACACAAGTATACCATATGGGTAGGCAATGAAGACAACACTATGGCAAAGCAGTCCTTAAACGATGGCATCCCAGCCTCCCTACAAGCTATGGGTTTTGATCATGTTTAGGCCTCAATTAGATCAGGGGACCATCTTAAACAGCTAAACCAAAGGGAACGTTTTGGGACTTACAAACTACAGAACACTAAGTATCCTGTATCCTGGTTTAAATGAAGATCAAATCAAATGTATTTATATAGCCCTTCTTAGATCAGCTGATATCTCAAAGTGCTGTACAGAAACCCAGCCTAAAACCTCAAACAGCATGCAATGCAGGTGAAGAAGCACGGTGGCTAGGAAAAACTCCCTAGAAAGACCAAAACCTAGGAAGAAACCTAGAGAGGAACCAGGCTATGAGGGGTGGCCAGTCCTCTTCTGGCTGTGCCGGGTGGAGATTATAACAGAACATGGACAAGATGTTAAAATGTTCATAAATGACCAGCATGGTCAAATAATAATAATCACAGTAGTTGTCGAGGGTGCAGCAAGTCAGCACCTCAAGAGTAAATGTCAGTTGGCTTTTCATAGCCGATCATTAAGAGTATCTCTACCACTCCTGCTGTCTCTAGAGAGTTGAAAACAGCAGGTCTGGGACAGGTAGCACATCCGGTGAACAGGTCAGGATTCCATAGCCGCAGGCAGAACAGTTGATAAGATATGGATTTCTCACCTTTCCTGTAGGGTCGTGAGAAGTCCCTTTGCTGTCATCTAGTGGACATATTGCTCTATTGCCCTCAGCCTTGTTTAGACTCTTGTGGTCCATGTAAAAACATTTTTTTATTTAATTTGACCTTTATTTAACTAGGAAAATTAAGAACAAATTCTTATTTACAATGACGGCCTACACAGGCCAAACCTGGACATCTCTGGGCCATTTATGTGTCCCCAAAAAATGTAATTACAAATCAACCCTTGTTACAGTTCCCGAGTCAATCAAGGCCCTGATTGGAGAACCATTGATCAATTCAGAACTCTTTGTTTGTCGGCAAGGTTAGGGATACTCACACAGTGCTTCTAAAATGTAATATTTGACAAACTTGAGTGTTCATTTACAGTGCATTCTGAAAGTTTTTAGACCCCTTCTCTTTTCCACATAAAAACAATCTACATACCATACCCCATAATGACAAAGCAAAAACAGGTTATTAGAAATGTTTGCAAATGTATTAAATATAGAAACAGAAATACCTTATTTACATAAGTATTCAGACCCTTTGCTATGAGACTCGGAATTGAGCTCAGGTGCATCCTGTTTCCATTGATCATCCTTGAGATGTTTCTACAACTAGATTGGAGTCCACCTGTGGTCAATTGATTTAGAAAGGAATGATTTAGAAAGGAACACACCTGTCTATATAAGGTTCCACAGTTGACAGTGCATGTCAGGGCAAAACACAAGCTATGAGGTCAAAGGAATTGTCCTTAGAGATCTGAGACAGAATTGTGTCGTTGCACAGATCTGGGGAAGGGTACCAAAACATTTTTGCAGCATTGTAGGTCCCCAAGAACACAGTGGCCTCCATCAGTCTTAAATAGAAAAAGTTTGGAACCAACAACACTCTTCCTAGAGCTGGCTGCCTGGCCAAACTGAGCAATTGGGGGGGAAGGAGCTTGGTCAGGGAGGTGACAAAGAACCCGATGGTCACTCTGACAGAGCTCCAGAGGTCCTCTGTGGCGATGGGAGAACCATCCAGAAGGACAACCATCTCTGCAGCACTCCACCAATCAGGCATTTATGGTAGAGTGGCCAGACGGAAGCCACTCCTCAGTAGAAGGCACATGGCAGCCCACTTGGAGTTTGCCAAAAGTCACATAAAGGACTCTCAGACCATGGGAGACAAGATTCTCTGGTCTGATGAAACCAAGACTGAGATCTTTGGCCTGAATGACAAGCGTCACGTCTGGTGGAAACCTGGCGCAAGCCCTATGGTGAAGCATGTGGTGGCTGCATCATGCTGTGGGGATGTTTTTCAGCAGTAGGGACTGTGAGACAAGTCAGAATCAAGGGAAAAATTAATGGAGCAAAGTAGAGAGAGATCTTTGATGAAAACCTGCTCCAGAGCACTCAGGATCTCAGACTGGGGCAAAGGTTCACCTTCCAACAGGTCAACAACCCTAAGATTTAGGTATCGTTAGAACAATAAAGAAGTAATAAAACTGGCCTTCTTTAGACTAATTGAGTGTCTGGAGCATCAGCATTTGTGGGTGCGATTACAGGCTCAAAATGGCTAGAAACAAAGTATTTTCTTCTGAAACTCATCATTTTATACTTGTTCTGCGAAATGAAGGCTATTCCATGCGAGAAATTGCCAAGAAACTGAAGATCTCGTACAATGCTGTCTACTACTCTCTTCACAGAACAGCGCAAACTGTCTCTAACTAGAATAGAAAGAGGAGTGGGAGGCCTCGTGTACAACTGAGCAAGAGGACAAGTACATTAGAGAGTCTAGTATGAGATACAGACGCCTCACAAGTCCTCAACTGGAAGCTTCATTAAATAGTACCCGCAAAACACCAGTCTCAATGTCAACAGTGAACAGGTTACTCCGGGATGCTGGCCTTCTAGGCAGAGTTCCTCTGTCCAGTGTCTGTGTTCTTTTGCTCATCTTAATCTTTTATTTTTATTGGCCAGTCCGAGACATAGCTTTTTCTTTGCAACTCTTTTTCTTTGCAACTACGCCACTTAGTAGGACTATCATTTGTTTTTCAACAGGACAATGACCTAACACACCTCCAGGCTGTGTAAGGACTATTTGACCAAGAATGAGAGTGATTAAGTGCTGCACCAGATGACCTGGCCTCCACAATCACCCAACCTCAACCCAACTGAGATGGTTTTAGTTGAGTTGGACCGCAGAGTAAAGGAAAAGCAGCCAACAAGTGCTCAGTCTATGTGGGAACTGGTTGAATGCCAAGAGTGTGCAAGCTGTCATCAAGGCAAATGGTGGCTACTTTGAAGAATCTCAAATATTAAATATATTTTGATTTGTTTAACATTTGTTTGGTTACTATTTGATTCCATATGTGTTATTTCGTAGTGTTGATGTCTTCACTATTATTCTACAATGTAGAAAATAGTAAAAAATAAAGAAAAACCATTGAATGAGTAGGTGTGTCCAAACATTTGACTGGTACTGTATATTTAAGCAAAAAGGCATGAGTGGGTGTGGTATATGGCCAGTATACCACAGCTAAGGGCTGTTCTTACGCACGACACATCGTGGAGTGCCTGGACACTGCCCTTAGCTGTAGTATATT
The DNA here is from genome assembly GCF_013265735.2 of Oncorhynchus mykiss. NCBI lineage: Eukaryota > Metazoa > Chordata > Actinopteri > Salmoniformes > Salmonidae > Oncorhynchus > Oncorhynchus mykiss. The sequence goes on from NC_048565.1 coordinate 73,921,783, forward strand.
GGCCATATACCACAAACCCCCGAGGTGCCTTATTGCTATTAAAAACTGGTTACCAACGTAATTAGAGTAGTAAAAATACATATTTTGTCATACCAGTGCTATACGGTCTGATATACCACGGCTGTCAGCCAATCAGCTTTCAGGACTCGAACCACCCAGTTTATAAATATATATGACATGCTGGTAGAGATATGCTTCTGAAATTAATATAAAGGATTACTTGAAAAAGTAACTTTAATAATATTACAGTATTTGAAGACAGTAACTCTTTATATTACTCTGTTACTGTAAGTAATATATTACCCTCAACACTGGTCCCAAGTCATTCTGTTGCAATTTGTCTAATTTTCACATTAAAACTTGGAGATTGAACTCTGTGTTGTGTGTTGTTTTGGTATCGCTGGTATCATTATTGCTTAAATGGTAAATGTGAGAAAGGACATACGGGCTATTGTAAATATACACATTTCAGATATTCTGAGAATATGGCAACCATGTTCTTGGTATGTTTCTATCAGAGGCAACACTACCACCTGGGCCATTTTACACATAGAAATGCAATGATGAGAGCTAATGTGATTCCTTATCTGAGACACATTTGTTTTACATGCTATTCTGTGGTGTGGATTTCAAAAAGACGAGAGATGCTCACCTATCTAGAATTCTACTGATTCCCATCTTTCAAAGATAAACTCATTTTAATTAGATAAGATAGGTGTTCTGTAACTGTTGCCAAGTAATTACATTAACATACAGTTGAAGACGGAAGTTTACATACACCTTAGCCAAATACATTTAAACTCAGTTTATCACAATTCCTGACATTTAATCAGAGTAAAAATACCCTGTCTTAGGTCAGTTAGGATCACCACTTTATTTTAAGAATGTGAAATGTCAGAATAATAGTAGAGAGAATGATTTATTTCAGCTTTTATTTCTTTCATCACATTCCCAATGGGTCAGAAGTATACATACACTAAATTCGTATTTGGTAGCATTGCCTATAAATTGTTTAACTTGGGTCAAACATTTCGGGTAGCCTTCCACAAGCTTCCCACAATAAGTTGGGTGAATTTTGGCCCATTCCTCCTGACAAAGCTTGTGTAACTGAGTCAGGTTTGTAGGCCTCCTTGCTCGCACACGCTTTTTCAGTTCTGCCCACACATTTTCTATAGGATTGAGGTCAGGGCTTTGTGATGGCCACTCCAATACCTTGACTTTGTTGTCCTTAAGCAATTTTGCCACAACTTGGAAGTATGCTTGGGGTCATTGTCGATATGGAAGACCCGTTTGCGACCAAGCTTTAACTTCCTGAATGATGTCCTGAGATGTTGCTTCAAGGTTGGGATGGTGTTCTTCGGCTTGCAAGCATCCCCCTTTTCCCTCCAAACATAATGATGGTCATTATGGCCAAACGGTTCTATTTTTGTTTTGTCAGACCAGTGGACATTTCTCCAAAAAGTACAATCTTTGTCCCCATGTGCAGTTGCAAACCTTAGTCTGGCTTTTTTTATGGCGGTTTTGGAGCAGTGAGTGGCCTTCGTTGCTGAGCGGCCTTTCAGGTTGTGTCGATATAGGACTCGTTTTACTGTGGATGTAGATACTTTTGTACCTGTTCCCTCCAGCATCTTCACAAGGTCCTTTGCTGTTGTTCTGGGATTGATTTGCACTTTTCGCACCAAAGTATGTTCATCTCTAGGAGACATATCGCGTCTCCTTCCTGAGCGGTAGACGGCTGCGTGGTCCCATGATGTTTATACTTGCAAACTATTGTTTGTACAGATGAATGTGGTACCTTCAGGCATTTAGAAATTGCTCCCAAGGATGAACTAGACTTGTGAAGGTCTACATTTTCTTTCTGAGGTCTTGGCTGATTTCTTTAGTTTGTCCCATGATGTCAAGCAAAGAGACACTGAGTTTGAAGGTAGGCCTTGAAATACATACACAGGTACACCTACAATTTACTCAAATTATGTCAATTTAACTATCAGAATTTTCTAAAACCATGACATCATTTTCTGGAATTTTCCAAGCTGTTTAAAGGCACAGTCAACTTAGTGTAAGTAAACTTCTGACCCACTGGAATTGTGATACAGTGAATTATAAGTGAAATATTCTGTCTGTGAACAATTGTTGGAAAAATTACTTGTGTCATGAACAAACTATAGCTTGATAACACAAAATTGGTGGTGTTGTTGAAAAATGAGTTTTAATGACTCAAACATAAGTGTATGTAAACTTCCGACTTCAACTGGATATTGCTAAGAATATGAGAGTAGAGAGAGTCCTCTAGCGGCTCTCGGATTCTGGCCACCAGCAGCAATAACAAACACCCTAACCACTGTCCCAATAGGGAATATTTCTAGGGCATGTGCTTATTGGGCCAGTATAGTTAAGTGTGAGCAATAGGGTGAATGTCAGCTCTGTTAAATCAAATCAAATTTTCTTCATCAGATGAATCAAATTCAATCAAATGTATTTATAAAGCCCTTCTTTATTCAGCTGATGTCACAAAGTGCTGTACAGAAACCCAGCCTAAAACCCCAAACAGCAAGCAATGCAGGTGTAGAAACAACAGTTGTAGCCTTCCCGTGAAATGCTTGTTTACGTGCCCTTCCCAACGATGCGTATGAGCCCTTCCCAACGACGCAGATTAAAATACAATTTTTTTTAATAATGTACACTCAAGAAAAACTTCATGTGCCCCACAAACATTAGACAACTATACAGAAAGCCCTTAAATTGTTGAAATATGTGAGAGAGTAGTAAAATGAACTGATAATGGACACAGACATGGTGACGTAGCAGGAATATCTAAATGACGTGAACCAAGAGGTTGTGAAGATAAATCCCAGCTGAAGATATGTTGAATAATAATTACTGTATAAATGAACATGCATGACATTTTTTGGGTTGGTGAAAACGTTTCTTTGGGACCATCAGGCGACATCTTGACAATTCTTGCAATGTTCCCATGAAACATGTCTAGTTCATTAATATATTTCTTACATTCTGCGAACATGGTAACCAGTCCCTGAATTTCTACCCTCAAGTTTTCAGAGCAAGAGAAAACAATCTGACAATTAAGACTTGAAGAAGTCACAGTAATACCATCAGGGGGCACTGTAAAGCCACAGAGTTGCAGGTATTAGGCATTGTAGGTCTATGTAATTTTAACAGCTGTCATTTTCACAACAATCTTTGTATCTGATATCCATCTTCTTCTTTTCAGAAAATAAAAAGAATCCAAATGAAATTAATGATAAAAAGGTCTGGTTGATAGGTTGGAATCAAAGGTTATGGTGTCTGGAATATGCAAATCTGTCATGCACTGGCAACTCCCTGGGTGTGGATCACTTATTAAAAGAATAGTTGGGAGGGTTTATGCAAATGAAGCCAAATCAAAGCAAGCATTCCCTTGGCTGGTTCCATTGCACAAGAGAGGAATTTGTGACTGAAACTGTGCCTGATATTGCTGTGTGGTGTAGCTACTACACTACTACTGTAGATAATCAGAGATCACCTGTGCTAGTATTAAATTAGGAATTCATGTTTTTTTGTGCCAGGGTGTTCCAGACAAAAGCTTCTCGGCAAGTTTCATTTCCCGTTGGGTGGATTGACAGATTTGTTGGAGAGAAAGATGGATAATATCCGTTGTGGCCAAAGGCTGCTGTGAAGTAGTCTAACACAGACCCTGATTAAGCCTCTTGAGATCTAAAGAGATTGTGGGTCTTAGCAGAGAGAAAAAAACAAAGAGAATTGAACAGGCAGCAAGAATGGGGCTAGGCTACAAATTGGATTGCATGAGATGCCTGTGGCTTCTGGGTGTACTATATTGTATGCCGAGGTTCCAAAGTGCTGATCTGGAGTCTGTTTTGCTTTCCTAACCTTCTATCATTTACAATTAGTATTTGGGAAGGGGATAGTGATCTTAAATCAGTTTTAGGATCAACCTCTGCCTTGAGTTATTGTCCGCTGTGTATTATAATTCTAGGTGATTTATCCTAAATAGGGAGTGTCCATGAGTTACAGTATGGCTTTGTGTATAAAGTATGACATTGAGGTCTATATTGGACCTCTTGACTTGGGTTTGTGTTTACTCAAGAGTCTTGATGCTAATGTGAACACGACTGACATATGAAATCAACCCTGCCATCCACATCACATATTCCAATGCCAATTTGGAGAGCAAAGGTGAGGCCTTGGTGTTCAATATTTATATTTTGACAGCAAATGAAGTGAAAAGAGCAGAGGTCAATGTATTTCTCACAGACAAATATGCTAAATATGCAGTTTTGTAGGCTAAATGTCACTAGCCAGTCAAGGCCCCCACCATACATGTCCTCAGTTTGGAAACTTTTAGGTTTTTGAACAGCAGTGAAAATAGTAACAACATTTTACCAGTATCAGTTGTTGCTGATTAAATATTGTTGGTATTTAAATAGGAAATGTAGGGTCTTATTCTAGAGAGTGTGTCTGTGACGTGGGCAGTTTACATTAAGTGCAATTGCCGTCATTAACAGATCATGCAATAAATGAAATGAGCATAGATTGTATTTCCGTCATTGCCTCTCAAAGCATTTTCAATCAAGAAATATGTAGACATTGTAGAAACGCAATCTCCATGCCTCTTTCTGTCTGTATTATGGCAGCAAGGTTCAAGCTTTAACGAAATCACTCAAACTCATTTCAGCATTTAACCCAATCAGAAACCACATTAGAACAATAGATCCAAATGGACACTTAGACTGTCATGAAGACAGACTAACTTCACTTCCTACTTCAATACTTTCTAATGTGAAAGCAGAGGCACTAATACTGCCTAATGTGAATCTAAGGGGCTTCCAAATTACAAAGTCTGATTGAATTGTTAATCAATTACAGGAATGACAAGTCCATTTTTATGAATGCACAAAATAAAATGTCTAGGGGCTGCAAGTTTCCTGATTCAATAGTATGCAGTTAGCAAGTTCATTGTTTAGCTATTACGTAACAATATAATGCCTATTCCCTGACATCCCTTGTTACTCTGCGAAGTAGGCTACTTTATGCATTATTGTTTATTGAGGTAGCATATTGTATAAATCTACAAAACAGTTGATTTAAGATTCATTACGTAAGTATAACGTCCTTTTTAAAAAGAGAAGATTCCAAATTGGAGAAAAAAAACAATGTCCTGGTACGCTCAAATGGGCAAAAACTGTAAGACCATAGAGACTTGGTATAAGGTTCTCCTTTTCTTCAAGAATTCCCTGAGTTCCCTGATTCTTCAAGAGTTCCCTGATTTTTCATTTAGTAAGTGGTGGCCATTATCCCCTTAGTTTTTCTGCCAGATTATTAAATCATTTAGAATAATGTATGTTTTGATGTCTTTTGCGATAGTAAATTGCATTTATAAACGTTGGCTTTTAGATAGTTCTCAGACCATGCATGGCCCATAATACCATCATCAATGAAGTTTAAGTTATTGAGTACAGATCAATAATGGACTGGTCTTGATGAAAGCAGGACCTCATAAAAACCTTCAGAGGAGGGCAATCAATGTGCTTTCATCCCAAGGCCGGATATTGCACTCACACTGCTCAGACGATATGAAGGTACCCCCCTAGAAAGCCAAATCATTAACATCAAACTTGTACAAAGAAATCTAAATGTCAGTCTGCCATGGACAGACTAGTACTGGAGCCTTGCACCTTGTAATTCTATAAACATCTACTCAATGTACTGTAGGCCTATTTTCAATACCTGATTGAACTGCATTGACATTTTACCATAAATCGAAACAGGATCATTGAACGTTTTGGATTATGGCATTTGAAGTGTATTTAAATGGCATTTGGATCATTCTTAAATTGTGGAGGCACGTGCATCCCTTTGCTTTGCAACCATTAAAAAACACTTTATAATGACAGTTACACATCATACACACAGCAAATTCTCCAGTGTTAAAAATACAAATGTATATATAACACTGAGAGTGTTGAATCAACCCTTCTACACACTGGAACAGTATTAAATTAACACACTGCTTAGTGTAAAGCCTTATTCAAATGTTTCCCAGAGAGCCTTGCCTTTCGAGTAGATTGTAGAGTTACTATCCATGACTGTATTCATAAGTGACAGAGACATGGATGTTGCATTCATCCACTTTTGGTCCAATGGACTTCAGCAAGTCAGATCCTAAGCGAATATGTTTAATATATCTATTTAACATAATACCATACATATTTCATAAGGCCTTATTTTGAGGGCCTAGTTTTACCTTAATACATGAGCCTCAAACTCTTACACATCACTTTGAACCAAAACCACCCATCATTGTCATATTTCCCAGCATACTCTATTGCATGTAGATTTTTTTCTATTGTCTGTTTCAATATCTATGTTTGTGCATGTACATTGATTAATTAATCTTATTTTAAACAAAGGTATATAACATATTATAACATATATTTTAACAAGGCTTTACACTAAGCAGTGTGTTAATTTAGCACTGATTCCATGAGTATATGGGTCCACAAACTCCACACTTTCAGTGTTGATTGAACACTCTCAGTGTTATTTTTATGTTATTTTTTAACACTGGAGAATTTGCTGTACATATTGTGGTTTATATTGAACTGTTTATGATTAATAAAATATAATGCAAGTCCTTCATATGGCAAAACCTATAAAGTACTAATGACAAGCCATTTGTCTTGTTGCAGTAGTGCTGAGTAGAGTTGTAGTGACGTGTTGTGGGGATTTAGAGATAGAAAGTAAACCAAATCAGTAAATATATTGTATAGATCCACAAAAACAAAGAATGCTATTAAAATCCTTTTTTTTGGTTATTTAATACTGTATGTGTCCCTTATTATTATGTCATTGGTGGTACCGCCATGAGAATCACTAATTACAAAGATATACACAGACCTTGAACATTCCCTCCAGTGGCAAACTGTAATCAGGGAGGGTCTATATTAAAGAAATGTATTAGCTAATCACACCCTTTTAGTGTGTTATAAATTTGAGGATTCCATGATAATTTGGTGTCTAAATTCAAAACTGTCCTTGGTGTTACTCAGGAAAATTACACTGTGAGCAAAACGATGAGCCATATCACACCAGCCCAGGACGTCCACATCTGGCTTCTTCACATGCGGGATCGTCTGAGACCAGTCACCTGGACAGCTGATGAAACTGAGGAGTATTTCTCTGTAATAAATCCCTTTTGTGGGGATTTTTTTTAAATTATTGGCTGGGCCTGGCTCCCCAGTGGATAGGCCTGGCTGCCCACTCATGTGAAATCCATAGATTAGGGCCTGATGAATTTATTTCAATTGATTGATTTACTGTAACTCAGTAAAATCTTTGAAATTGTTGCATGTTGTGTTTATATTTTTGTTCAGTATACATTAATTCAGAATGAGATGATGTACCCAAACTACAGCCACGGTAGTTAATAATAAACCAAGTCACATTTTTTTATCCAATCTGAAATACATATTCCATTAAGCATAATCTACATTTAAATCATATTGACGAGATGTTGATCAATGAATTAGTCTATTCTCCTTGATATTGTACCTTTGAAATAGGATTTAAAACAAAAAAGGCCAAGACATGTTTCTGATTGTTTAATTTTCATGTTTGAAGAGAGATCTACATTGATCTAATCATCTGACTGTGATATTTTATATTACACTTTCAAACACTCAGTTGTCTACTTACAATAAGCTTACAATAAGCTTCATTCAACCAGCTTGCTGTGGCATCAAATCCTTAGATTTGCAGCATTGACTGCCACCTATTGAATTTTCTCAGTGAGTTTGTTCCCATTCTATTGATGTGACAGAGGTGAACGTTTTGTTATTTTCAGAGTACAGTTCCCGGAAAAGTATGAATCTCTATTTAACAACTGTGTCATGCACATTGTCAAAGGTTTACATAGATGTGATGTTATTTGTGAAGAGCAAGTCACTCGGTTTCTTTGAGATGATCCAAAAAGTGTTAAAATAAGATGACAGATGTGGACTCACTGTACTGAAGATGGAAGTCTAAAGGCAGAATGCTCTGGTTGTGAACTGCATTAAAGCTTGCTTGAAGTTGATGAAAGCTGTAATGAGGGAAGTGCTAGCCCCACTACTACTAAATAGTGTAAACAAATTCAGCAAAAAAATAAAATGCTGGAGGGTCATGTCAGGATGAGCCTGCAGGAAGGGTACCACATGAGGGAGAAGGATGTCTTCCCTGATATGCACAGCGTTGAGATTGCCTGCAATGACACCAAGCTCAGTCCTATGGTGCTGTGACACACCGCTCCAGACCATGACGGACCCTCCACCTCCAAATCAATCTCCAGAGAACAGGCCTCGGTGTAACGCGTATTTCTTTGACGATAAATGCGAATCCGACCATCACGCCTGGCGAGACAAAACCATGACTCGTCAGTGAAGAGCACTTTTTGCCAGTCCTGTCTGGTCCAGAGACGGTGGGTTTGTGCCCATAGGCGACGTTGTTGCCGGTGATGTCTGATGAGGACCTGCCTTACAACAGGCCTACAAGCCCTCATTCCAGCCTCTCGCAGCCTGAGCACTGATGGAGGGATTGTGCGTTCCTGGTGTAACTCGGGCAGTTGTTGTTTCCATCCTGTACCTGTCCCTCAGGTGTGATGTTCAGATGTACCGATCCTGTGCAGGTGTTGTTACACATGGTCTGCCACTGCGAGGATGATCAGCTGTCCGTCCTGTCTCCCTGTAGCACTGTCTTAGGCGTCTCATAGTAATTTATTGCCCTGGCCACATCTGCAGTCCTCATGCCTCCTTGCAGCATGCCTTAGGCACGTTCACGCAGATTAGCAGGGAGCCTGGGCATCTTTCTTTTGGTGTTTTTCAGAGTCAGTAGAAAGTCCTCTTTCATGTCCTAGGTTTTCATAACTGTGACCTTAATTGCCTACCATCTGTAAGCTGTTAGTGTCTTAACGACCGTTCCACAGGTGCATGTTCATTAATTGGTTATGGTTCAATAAACAAGCATGGGAACCAGTGTTCAAACCCTTTACAATGAAGATCTGTGAAGTTATTTGGATTTTTACAAATTATCTTTGAAAGACAGTGTCCTGAAAAAGGGATGTTTCTTTTTTTGCTGAGTTTAGTATTTTTTGTTGTAAAAGGTAAAGACCGAGCCAGTTTCACAACTGAATGCCTTCAACTGAAATGTGTCTTCTGCAATAAACCCAACCTCTGAATCAGAGAGGTGCGGGGGGCTGCCTTAATCAACATCCACGACTTTTCTGCCCGGTGAACAGTGGGTTAACTACCTTGCTCAGGAGCAGAACAACATAATTTTACCTTGTCAGCTCAGGGATTCAACCTTTCGGTTACTGGCCCAACGCTCTAACCACTATGCTACTTGTCGCCCCTAAAAACTATTTTTGTTGTCTCTTGGTGTCTTTCCAATATACATATGTATACACTACCGGTCAAAAGTTTTAGAACGCATATTCATTCAACGGTTTTTCTTTATTTTAACTAGTTTCTACATTGTAGAATAATAGTGAAGATGTCAAAACTATGAAATAACACATATGGAATCATGTAGTAACCAAAAAATGTTAAAGAAATCAAAATATATTTTATATTTGAGATTCATCAAATAGCCACCTTTGACCTTGATGACAGCTTTGAACACTCTTGGCATTCTCTCAACCAGCTTCACCTGGAATGCTCCAGAGTCCAATGGCGGTGAACTTTACACCCCTCCAGCAGGCACTTGGCACTGCGCATGGTGATCTTAGTCTGCTCGGCCATGGACGTTGCTGACGTTGCTTCCACAGGCAATTTGGAACCAAGGACTGATGTTTTTTATGCACATCAGTACACGGCAGTCGTGCTTTGTGAGCTTGTGTGGCCTACCACATCGCGGCTGAGCCGTTGTTGCTCCTAGAGGTTTCCACTTCACAATAACAGGGGCAACCGGGGCAGCTCTAGCAGGTCAGAAATTTGACAAACTGACTTGTTGGAAAAGTGGCATCCTATGACGTTGCCACGTTGAAAGTCACTGAGCTCTTCAGTAAAGCCATTCTACTGTTTTCTATGGAGGTTGCATGGCTGTGTTGTAATGACGTTCGTCTGTACGAGAGGCAGACCAAAGCGCAGCGTGGTTGTTTTGATTCATGTTTTTAATAAATAACTTCACATGAACAAACTAACAAAAACAAGAAATGTGAAGACGCAAAACAGTCCTATCCTGTGACAACAAACACAGTGACAGGAACAATCACCCACAAACACACAGTGACACCCAGGCTACCTAAGTATGATTCTCAATCAGAGACAACTAATGACACCTGCCTTTGATTGAGAACCATACTAGGCCGAAACATAGAAATACCCAAATCATAGAAAAACAAACATAGACTGCCCACCCAACTCACGCCCTGACCATACTAACTACATACAAAACAAAGGAAATAGAGGTCAGAACGTGACAGTACCCCCCCCCCAAAGGTGCGGACTCCGGCCGCAAAACCTTGACCTATAGGGGAGGGTCTGGGTGGGCGTCTGTCCGCGGTGGCGGCTCTGGCGCGGGACACGGACCCCACTTCACCATTGTCTTAGTCCGCCTTATTGTCCGCCTCCGTGGCTTTCTCACCATGGCCACCCCTCTCAATGACCCCACTGGACAGAGGGGCTGCTTGGGACAGAGGGGCAGCTCAGGACAGAGGTGAAGCAGCTGCTCGGGACAGAGGGACAACTGCTCGGGACAGAGGGGCAGCTGCTCGGGACAGAGGGGCGGCAGCAGCTTGGGACAGAGGGGCGATAGCAGCTCGGGACAGAGGGGCGGCAGCTGCTCTGGACAGAGGGGCAGCTGCTCGGGCGGCCCCTGGCTGACTGGCGGCACTGGCGGCCCCTGGCTGACTGGCGGCCCCTGGCTGACTGGCGGCACTGGCGGCCCCTGGCAGACGGGCGGCACCTGGCAGACGGGCGGCACTGGCGGCTCCTGGCAGACGGGCGGCACTGGCGGCGCTGGGCAGACGGGCGGCACTGGCGGCGCTGGGCAGACGGGCGGCACTGGCGGCGCTGGGCAGACGGGCGGCACTGGGCAGACGGGCGGCACTGGGCAGACGGGCGGCACTGGCGGCGCTGGGCAGACGGGCGGCACTGGCGGCGCTGGAGAGGAGGAAGGCTCTGGTAGCGCCGGAGAGGCGGGAGACTCCGGCAGCGCTGGAGAGGAGGGAGCCCCTGTAAGGATGGGCCGGAGAGACAGCCTGGTACGGGGGGCTGCCACCGGAGGGCTGGTGCGTGGAGGTGGTGACGGATAGACCGGGCCGTGCAGGCGCACTGGAGCTCTTGAGCACCGAGCCTGCCCAACCTTACCCGGTTGAATGGTCCCGGTCGCCCTGCCAGTGCGGCGAGGTGGAATAGCCCGCACTGGGCTATGCAGGCGAACCGGGGACACCGTGCGCAAGGCTGGTGCCATGTAAGCCGGCCCAAGGAGACGCACTGGAGACCAGATGCGTAGAGCCGGCTTCATGGCACTTGGCTCGATGCCCACTCTAGCCCGGCCGATACGCGGAGCTGGAATGTACCGCACCGGGCTGTGCACCCGCACTGGGGACACCGTGCGCTCCACAGCATAACACGGTGCCTGCCCGGTCTCTCTAGCCCCCCGGTAACCACAGGAAGTTGGCTCAGGTCTCCTACCTGGCGTAGCCATACTCCCTGTTAGCCCCCCCCCCAAGAAATTTTTGGGGCTGACTCTCAGGCTTCCATCCACGACGCCGCGCTGCCTCCTCATACCGGCGCCTCTCCGCTTTCGCCGCCTCCCGTTCTTCCTTGGGGCAGCGATATTCTCCTGGCTGAGCCCAGGGTCCTTTACCATCCAAATCTTCCTCCCATGTCCATTTCTCCAAATAGTGCAGCCTCTCCCACTGCTGCTGCTGCTGCTCCTGTTGCTGCTGCCTCTGTTGCTTCTCCTGCTGCTCCTCTTGCCGTTGCCCGTTACCACGCCGCTTGGTCCCGTTGGGGTGGGTGATTCTGTAATGACGTTCGTCTGTACGAGAGGCGGACCAAAGCGCAGCGTGGTTGTTTTGATTCATGTTTTTAATAAATAACTTCACATGAACAAACTAACAAAAACAAGAAATGTGAAAACGCAAAACAGTCCTATCCTGTGACAACAAACACAGTGACAGGAACAATCACCCACAAACACACAGTGACACCCAGGCTACCTAAGTATGATTCTCAATCAGAGACAACTAATGACACCTGCCTCTGATTGAGAACCATACTAGGCCGAAACATAGAAATACCCAAATCATAGAAAAACAAACATAGACTGCCCACCCAACTCACGCCCTGACCATACTAACTACATACAAAACAAAGGAAATAGAGGTCAGAACGTGACATGTGTGCTCAGTTTTATTCACATGTGAGCAACTGGTGTGGCTGAAATAGCCAAATCCACTAATTTGAAGGAGTGTCCACATACTTTTCAATATATAGTGTAAGTTCAGGTGTAAAAATGTGCTGAACAAGTCACATAATATGTTAAATGGACCGCAATAATAGTGTTCAACATGATTTTTGAATGACTTCCTCATCTCTGTACCCCACACATACAATTTTCTGTAAGGTCCATCAGTCGAGTAGAGAATTTCAAACACAGTTTCAACCACAAAGACCAGGGAGGTTTTCCAATGCCTCGCAAAAAAGAGCACTTACTGGCAGACATTGAATATCCCTTTGAGCATAGTCAAGTTATTAATGACACTTTAATTGGTGTATCAATGCACCCAGTCACTACAAAGACACAGGCATCGTTTCTAACTCAATTGCCAGAGAGGAAGGAAACCGCTCAGGGATTCACCATGAAGCCAACGGTGACTTTAAAACAGTTACAGAGTTTAGTGGCTGTCATATGACAAAACTGAAGATGGATCAACAACACTGTAGTTACTCCACAGTACTCCACAATACTAACCTAATTGACAGAGTGAAAAGAAGGAAGCCTGTACAGAATAAACATATTCTAAAACAAGTTACAGTTCTGATTTAAATCTACATGACAATCTATGGCAAGACCTGAAAAAGGCTGTCTAGCAATGATCAACAACCGATTTGACAGAGCTTGAATAAATCTTAAAAAATAATGGGCAAATGTTGCACAATCTAGGTGTGGAAAGCTCTTAGACACTTACCGAGATAGACTCACAGCTGTAATCGCTGCAAAAGGTGCTTCTTCAAAGTATTGACTCATGGATGTGAATTAGATATTTCTGTATTTCATTTTCAATACATTTGCAAACATGTCTAAAAACATGTTTTCACTTTGTTGTTATGGGATATTGTGTGTAGATGGGTGAGATTTGTTATTTATTTAATCCATTTTGAATTCAGGCTGTAACAAAACGACATGTGTAATATGTCAACGGGTACGAATACTTTCGGCACTGTATCTCTTATATTATTTTTTGTTTTCAATTTAATGTAATAACTTATGTTGTTCTTGTCTATAACTGTTCTGTACTTTGTCATGTATTTTTGTATGTTTTATGTGGACCCCAGGAAGAGTAGCTTCTGCATGTGCAGTGGCTAATTGGCATCCTAATAAAAATAAACTGAACTACTGATAGCTCTCAATGCACTGGATCTATCAGCTCCTAATGTTTGATGTTTAGAGAGACAATTAGCTCCAGGTTCTCTGTGTTTATTGACTCTGGTGGCAGAGAGTCTGTGATTCAATACACCAGAGGTGCTGAACTGGAGAGGAGTGCAAGAGTGCCCTGTCACCAATCAAGCTGGGCTCTATTCACTTACAGCCATTTTGCAATCCATCCACTACACTGCTATACAGGGAGCTAGCTCTAGGTACCAAAGTGAATTAATGTTGTCATTGTCTTACTTCCCATGCATTTGCTTCAACCATCTCAGGAATGGAAGCGAATGGAAATAGTAAATGAGCTCTAAGGCCAGACTGATGCTAGCCTGAATCAGTTGACTGAGTCAATAGAACTGAGCTGCCTGAGACAGGAGAGTAACAGGAGAGAAACAGAGAGGAGCTGGAAGGGGGGGCAGACATCTCCAGATCAAACGGCTTGATGTGTAAAAGGACCTGACATCAGATACAGATTGACTCAGGTACAGAGATGAGGGCGCCAGTCAGATAACTCACAGCTCATAGTGGGTGAGAGGGACAGATATTGGGCCGATGCCAAGGCCATTAAATCCAGGTACTTTTGTATTCTGCAGGCAGTCTGGTAGAGATTATGGGCGCCATACTGATAACATAGGAGGACTCACCTTTGCCCTGTTGAACTCCTATCTTGTGGATGGGGAGAATGATGCTATTATGGACCCCAAGATAGTTGTCCGTTCTCATTATCGTCCCGGCCAATGATTAAATACCTCACACTATCTATTTCAGAATGTGCCACTGCTAAATCTACTGTTCATGCAGTGGATTATTTGCTTTCCATTTAGAAGGCTGTACTTTACATTAAATGACTGTAAAAAGCAGTGTGGGAACTGTCTCATGAACAATTCTTCTCCCCTTTGAAAACTGGGAGAGGTTTCACGCCTGATTAAATTCCCAACGCAACAATTTCATAATCAGTGATCTTTATTGAGGGGTTGAACACCTATGACGTGAAATATTTGAAAATGTGTTACCGAAGATTAGAATCAATTTGTTTACACGTGTAGCTCCAAATTGGCAATCTCGTCGTTTGAAATGAAAAGTGAACCTAGCCACAGCCCAGAATCTTAAACACACATCAAAGTAAGATAGATCTGTGCTCTGGCCACAAAGTGAATCTAATGCTGTGATAGATGCTGAATAAAGGCCCTAATGTGTTGTGGTACACACTGTCTGAATAGGACTCGTCAAAGGGAACATAATTTCCTTTCCCCATGACAGCCAATATATGGTAATGTCTTGGCTTGTTTGTGTTGTGTTTGGGGAGACTGCTTTGAAAGGGAAATGATAGGGATGTTTCCCTGTCAGGCGTGGTGACTTCCCATTAAGCCATCTCCAAAGTATATAATAGAGAGCCCCTGTGCATGTAGATTAGCATCCGAGCCGGACAAAACATACCCATTAATTTAACTGAACTTCAAAAGCAGAAGGACTTAGAAATTACGCCTGGCCAGCTTTATGTACATTTTTTTGTTTAAGCTTGTATCAATGTTTATACTGTAAAATATTAACACACATGCTTCAAACTTATGAGCCCACACAGACTGTGATTTCAATTTAAAAAAATACTGAACCAAAATTCAACCATAGATTTCACTAACCACCTGTTACAAGTAGCTTTGGAAGAAGTTTAACATGAACTAAGAGATGCCAATTATGACACACAGCCTTTTGTCATTTCCTATATCCCATTGTGTAAACTTGTTTCTTTTGATCATTTCCTGAACACAAAAGATACATTCCACGGATACATTTCACTACTTACTTTCTATAACATTGTAACAAGTCAACAATTTGTCTCCCACAATGTTGAGACAATGAATTAAGTCTTTGTTCTCTCCATTACTTGTTTTTACTGTGAGTGGGACATCAGTGAAAAATCACTAAGCACCTCACTGTTACACTAAGCACCTCACATCTTTGGATTCATGAAACATATACATTTCTCCTTGTTTGCATAGCCACATTGTACTGTAGATGGGAATGCGATGATAGCGTGTAATCAATTGACTTTGGGTTAAAGCAATGAAATAATTGCAGGTTGACGTTTATTGAGATGGGTCTTGTCCTGGAGGCAGAATTGAGTGATTTCTACTAGAAGGGCCAGCTGCAAAGTCAAAATTTGCTATATTGTTAAAATTCATGAAAAACTACAAATATATTTTTGATCTTAATTTAAGGTTAGGGTTAGGCATTATGGTTAGCAGTGTGGTTAAGGTCAGGGTTCGGTTTAAAATCCGATTGTATGACTTTGTGGCTGTGCCAGCTGGTGACCACTCTGCAGTGCTGCCTCCAGAACAAGATTCATGATGAAAAATGCTAACCTGCAAAATAATTGTGAAAAGCCATTATAAAATGGATATGTAGTTCAACTGACAAAGTGATGAACATCTACTATTCGTCTGACTACTAGTTTCAGCTGTGACATTTTTGCCTAATTTTTGAATCTCCTCTCTTATTCTAAAAAAAACAAAAGTACTGGCAGCAAAGAGGGTTTCCCACACACACACACACACACACACACACACACACTCTCTCTCTCTCTCTCTCTCTCTCTCTCTCTCTCTCTCTCTCTCTCTCTCTCTCTCTCTCTCTCTCTCTCTCACACACACACTGTGCAGAGTAATTGAAATTGAATAGTCTGACAGAGCTGGCCTTGTGTAGTGACTCAGTGACAAAGTTAAATCAACTTTTAAGGCAGAGATATAACACCATTTCACCAATGACTCTGTGCTTCTGTTTCATCTTTGCTAGTGAATTGAAATACTTTGCTGCGTGACAGGATAGAAGGACTATAGGAAAGGAATGATAATGAAATATGCACACATGATAACTTGCCTTGACTTCATATTTATTTGTTTAAAACTTTAGAGAGTTGACAATTTGAGTGATATTTTTCATGAGATCAAAAAGTAGTGCAGTGGTTGTAACTTTCCACTCAGCCAGAAAATGGAAGATGACAATTTGAACCTGAGTTACAAAAATAAAGCACATAGACACTGTTGAATGTGTGCTGACCAAACAGAATACTAAGCAAAGCATTGTGAGTGGTTCAGCAAAAGCAACAAAAGTACCAATTTGCCTGTTCTTTGTCTGTGGGCTTTATACTCACTCTAAGGTTTGTACTTCGATGACTTTGCCATCCGAGAGGCCCTGTGCCTTACAAGACGCCATAATGCACTATAAAACAGCTTGGTTTGTCTGGTATGTCTCTCTGTGGCATATAGATACAGCGATTACCCCACACGTAAGAGTCCCATATACAATGTGGATTGCCATGCTGGTCAGACACAGCAGTGTAGTGAATCTCTGATTGCTGTTGTTTTTAAAGGTCTTTTGGATCATTGCATTCAAACCCCATTAGGTAAATAAAGTCTGCTGCTGACTTGCATTCAAAGATGTTCATATCAATAATGTATAGAGACTATAGTTGAGATGTACCTGGACAATTGTGAAATTGCAACCTAACATGCTGATATATTCATAGCTTTATTTCCACATAGGTTACAGAGATACCACTTTCATTTTCACCATGATATTTCTGTTTAGTGACATGCAATTTTCTCCATAGGACTTGAATTTCCTTTCGATCATGTCATACTCAGGTCATTCAGCAGTATGAACATTGAGCCAAGTGGGAAGGATCTACTGTCACTTACATCTTAATTCTACAGAGTTCTGAAAGACATAGAGTGGCAAGAAAAGGTATGTGAACCGTTTGGAATTAACTGGATTTCTGCATAAATTGGTCATCAAATTTGATCTGATCTTCATCTAAGTCACAACAATAGACAAATGCAGTCTGCTTAAACTAATAACACACAAACAATTATACGTTTTCTTGTCTTTATTGAACACACTGTGTAAACATTCACAGTGCAGGGTAGAAAAAGTATATAAACCCTTGGATTTATTAACTGGTTGACCCTCCTTTGGCAGCAATAACCTCAACCAAACATTTTCTGTAGTTGCAGATCAGACCTGCACAACGGTCAGGAGGAATTTTAGACCGTTCCTCTTTACAAAACTGTTTCAGATCAGCAATATTTTTAGGATGTCCAGTGTGAACTGCTATCTTGAGTTCATGCCACAGCATCTCAATTGGGGTGAGGTCAGGACTCTGACTGGGCCACTCCAGAAGGCGTATTTTCTTCCGTTGAAGCCATTCTGTGTTTTGGGTCATTGTCCTGTTGCATCACCCAACTTCTGTTGAGCTTCAACTGGCGGACAGATAGTCTAACATTCACCTGCAAAATGTTAGCTTGCTATCCGTCGATGATAGCAGGCTGTCCAGGCCCTGAGGAAGCAAAGCAGCCCCAAACCATGATTCTCCCTCCACCATATTTTACAGATTAAGTTTTGATGTTGGTGTGCTGTGCCTTTTTTTCACCTCACATAGTGTTGTGTTCCTCCTAAACAACTCAACTGTAGTTTCATCTGTCCACAGAATATTTTGCCAGTAGCGCTGTGGAACATCCAGGTGCACTTTATCAAACATCAGATGTACAGCAGTGGTTTCTTCCATGGTGTCCTCCCATGAACACCATTCGTGTTTTACGTGTTTCGTGTTTTACATATCGTAGACTTGGCAACAGAGATGTTAGCATGTTATTTATTCTGCGCTGTGCTCTTGCAGTCATCTTTGCAGGACGGCCACTCCTAGGGAGAGTAGCGACAGTGCTGAACTTTCTCCATTTGTAGACTATTTTTTCTTACCGTGGACTGATGAACATCAAGGCTTTTAGAGATACTTTTGTAACCCTTTCCAGCTTTATGCAAGTCAACAATTCTTAATCTTAGGTCTTCTGAGATCTCTTTTGTTCGAGGCATTGTTCATATCAAGAAATGCTTCTTGTGAATAGCAAACTCAAATTTTATGAGTGTTTTTTATAGGGCAAGGCAGTTATAACCAACATCTCCAATTTCGTCTCATTGATTGGACTCCAGGTTATCTAACTCCTGACTCCAATGAGCTTTTGGAAAAGTCATTAGCCTAGGGGTTCACATACTTTTTTCCAACCTACAATGTGAATGTTTAAATGATGTGTTCAATATAGACAAGAAAAATACAATAATTTGTGCGTTATTAGTTTAAGCAGACTATGTTTGTCTATTGTTGTGACTTAGATGAAGATCAGATCAAATTTGATGACCAATGTATACAGATATCCAGGTAATTCCAAAAGGTTCACATACTTTAACTTGCCACTCTATGATCAAACCTCCATTAAGCAGATGAAATGGGCTTCCCAGGGTTTATTTCAGTCTTTGATAGTATAAGTCACATGTTCACTCAATTTGGAGGCAATTTCAAGTACACTCTTAGAAAAAAAGGTGCTATCTAGAATCTAAAAGGGTTATTTGTCTCCATAACCCTTTGAAGAACCCTTTTTGGTTCCAGGTAAAAACCCTTTTGGGTTGCATTTAGAACCTTTTGGACCCAAAGGGAACCCAAAATGGTTCTACCTGGAACTAAAAAGGGTTCTCCTATGGGGACAGCCAAAGATCCCTTTTTGGAACCCTTTTTTCTAAAAGGGTTCTTCGGCTGTCCCCATGAAGAAACCTTTTTAGTTCCAGGTATAACCCTTTTGGTTCCAGGTAGAACCCTTTTGTGTCCCAAGTAAAACCTTGTCCACAAAATGATTTTCCTATGGAGACAGCCAAAGAACACTTTTGGAACCCTTTTGTTCCTGTATACACTGTATACTGCAACAGGATAAGTCCAGATACATAGAATGTAAAATTATAAGACAAATTAATAATGTATTTTCTCTTGTACAAATTTTCAACCTACTCTTTTTCTCAACCTACTCTGCATTTTAGTTAGTCACAGAAACTATGAGCGTACTAACGATGCGTATTTAATGTTCTTCTTTGTCTCATTTGGGAGTTTTTGAAGGTAAACCTGGTCTAGCTATCCCTGGGGTATGCACATGACAAGCAGTGAATAAGCTTGAACTAGCATGAACACTAGAAGTCAGTTTGTTTGTGGCCTTCATGTAGAGTTTGATGCTGATTGCAAGCGGGACAAGTGTTATTATTTCATGCATGATGCATCTAACTTTTCATCTAATAGCAACAACATATAAAACCAGTACGCCCGAAATAACGCAAAGTAATCACAACTTATTGATCCGCCAAACCTTATATTAATAGTACATGTGAAAATGCCATATGCTACACTAATAGGTTATAGATAGCACTTTGTATGACAATTACCACCCTCAATGCCCCGTGGGTTTCTGTAGGCTATGTATGACAATTACCACCCTCAATGCCCCGTGGATTTCTGTAGGTTATGTATGACAATTACCACCCTCAATGCCCAGTGGGTTTCTGTAGGCTATGTATGACAATTACCACCCTCAATGCCCTGTGGATTTCTGTAGGCTATGTATGACAATTACCACCCTCAATGCCCTGTGGATTTCTGTAGGCTATGTATGACAATTACCACCCTCAATGCCCCATGGATTTCTGTAGGCTATGTATGACAATTACCACCCTCAATGTCCCGTGCATTTCTGTAGGCTATGTATGACAATTACCACCCTCAATGCCCCGTGCATTTCTGTAGGCTATGTATGACAATTACCACCCTCAATGCCCCGTGGGTTTCTGTAGGCTTTGTATGACAATTACCACACTGAATGCCTTGTGGGTTTCTGACATCAATAAAACCAGATTTAAATAGTTAGAAAACATTTAATAAAAAAGTTAACAGTTTGCCCCTTTGTAACCTTGGTGTAATTATTCATACAAGAATAAAACTGCAGTCCATAACAACTCTGCATGCACAGTTAGTTTAATTTAGTGTTGCGAAGGGAGGTTCTCCTCAGCATGCCTCTGTTTGATTAAGGCGCTATCACCCTGAATGAGAGGAATGATTATCACAACAACACATTCATAAGCCTTCTATTAGATTAAGGCCCATTTTAATAGACTCCCAGCAAGTGGGGGAGTGGTAGCTTTATGTAATTGGTTACAGGGCAACACGTAGGGAGGCGTCAAGAAAAATGAACCAAATTTATAGTGCTTTGTTTTGCTTGCTTTATTTTCCAATGCAGCAAGAAGCTTTATTTGACCATTTTAATCTCTCTGTCTTGTGATCCTGTAGTGTTTCATATAAATGGTTTGTGCATTTCGTTTATTTTTCCCATCCATAATACATGGGGTATCTAAATCCTGCTGGTGCGTGCAGGGGAGAGAGAGGCTGGCTCGCTAGTGCTGTGAGGCATGGAGGCACAAAACAAAGTGGTGGAAATATAGACGCGACTAAAGGCAGAGAAAAAGCCACTCAGGACTGACTGTTATTTTGATAGTTGACTGTTTTGTTTTTTAGTTTCTCATTCATCTGCACTCATATATATATGCAACAGCATATGAATATTTCAACTGTGTTACCCAGAGCTAGACAGTATCAGCGCAACATGAAAGTCGTCTGTTTCAAAGAGATAAAAAAAAAAAAAAACTATGCCGCTTGTCTTTAATATGTCTAACAGGAAACACAGAGGGGATCCTTTGCAATTGTTTTTCAATTTGTGGGAACAAAAAAAAAACTCTGTTTCTAGCCGAATTTGTTAAATGCTGTTATATGAAGATTGTCTCTGAATATAGCCCACCTTGGGGGCTGGAGAACAGCTGTCCATTTAAAGAATGAGTTAACCATGACACTCCGAGTGGAAATTACCCTGATTCTTCCAGAGTTCAGGTAAAGTACTAAAGCTATTCCTCCCCCTTGCCTTTTAAATTAACTAGAGTACTCCGACTAAAGAAAATAGGAAATCACAAGGCAATTACACTGTCTGCTGCAGTCCTTTCGCTTTAATATATATCTGATCCCAGCTGTGTCCAAAGGCACTACCTTGAATAGAAAGTGCTGTCAAAGTTACATGAAAAGACGGATAGGGATTATGACAGATCAAAGAGCATTTCTCACATATCTAGGCGAAGCTAGTAAGAACATTCAGGGGCCATGCTTCCTGATACTAGTTCTTGGAAAATATCAATTATTTTTGGCATATGCTGTTAAAAAAAAAAAATGCTCAATCCTTCACAGCATCACAAATGTGATCTAGACTGCCAACTGACAACCGAGTGAAAAGCTTTAAAAAAAGAAGAAGAAGAATGTTGACATAAAATGAGATGGAAGTTGCTGTGGTAGGAAGATTCCTCGCCCTCTCTGTGGAGAGCTGTCACGACAGTCCTCATCATCTGCTCTGGGAACAGCTAGGAGTCGCTGTGAAATGTGTCACACCTCCTTCACTCTGTTTAGGGCACAGTCAGGAGTCTGTGCAAGTCTGTTACACTGCCGTGGCGCTGTTGTAAGCCACCCTGCATCGAGGAAGAGGAGCCGAGTATATCCGGGCGCAGAGAGGAGCAGCCTTTAATTTAGTCTCCCAGGAATTGTCTCAGCCTCCATCTTAGCAGGGAAGAATAGCATCATGAACCACCCCGTTGCCTGAAAGTGTTTACTCAAATCACATCCATGTTATCCTATGATGGGGACTGACTGTTCATGAGTGTGAATAAATCATTTTTTGCTGTTGATGTTGTTACACTAGCTGTATTGTGCCACGGGTTTGTTTCCCCCCTATCGGACACAGAGGAGTATCCTCACTGCATGAGAGTAATGGTGAGTAGTTCAGGGATTCAGGGAGTATACTGCAACTCATGTCATTCTGGATTAGACTCAGCCTCACATTCTACATGAGTCAGTTTAAGTTTTAGTAATTATAAATGGCCAGACTCTTAAGGCCATGTTTGATTCCACTTCAAAAAAGCACTTCGCTATATATTATTCCATGATCTGATATCTACTACAGTTGCTTGTACTTTGTACTTTGGGGGTACTGTTTGTTGTTGAATACAGACATAAAATTGTTTGTTCCTAATTTATTTATAGCATTTGCTGGCAAAGGTTGTTGAGATGCTATGTGGTGATGATACTATGTGGTGATGGTATAGACGTGGCTTTTCAATCAGCTGCCTTTTCAGTCACTGTTGTTACCATCCATAACTTTACCACACCAGGTGTTAATGTGAAATTACAAATAGGCTGAGCTGTTGAAAACACTATCTGCCATAGAATGAAACATTATAAACACCTGGTCTTTCCATGACATAGACTGACCAGCTGAATCCAGGCGAAAGCTATGATCCCTTATTGATGTCACCTGTTCAATCCACTTTGGTCAGTGTAGATGAAGGGGAGGAGACAGGTTAAAGAAGGATGTTTAAGCCTTGAGACAATTGAGACATGGATTTTGTATGTGTGCCATTCAACGGGTGAATAGGCATGACAAAATATTTAAGAGCCTTTGAAAGGGTTATGTAGTAGGTGCCAGACGCACCAGTTTGAGTGTGTCAAGAACTGCAATGCTGCTGGGTTTTTCACGCTCAACAGTTTCCCGTGTGTATCAAGACTGGTCCACCAGTCACCATGGGCCAGCATCCCTGTGGAACACTTTCGACACCTTGTAGTCTATGCCCTGATGAATTGAGGCTGTTCTGAGGGCAAAAGGAAGGTGTTATTAATGTTTTGTACACTCAGAGTAGTAGGCGTACATACATCTGCCACACAATTATCCTTTGTTTCCATTTTAATAATCAATTACCCTCACCAACCGGGAATATATGACTCTGAAACCACATTTACATTTCTAATCTAAGTATGGAAACCCAACATAAAAGGGAACCTTCCAGCCTCGTGCTGGTACTCGGCGTGTTTTTGCATATCCAATTTTGATATGTCTATCTCCTTCACTCTATCTCAAATGTATTCATCCAGTCTCTCATACCCTCCTCCACCTTCTCTTGCCACTACCAGGCCCTGCGTTGACCCCAGTTACAGAGCTAGCTGTCTGGAGCAAGGTCCATTGGTGGGAAATGCTGTGTCCGTTTCGGGAGACCTGCATTCCAGTCATCATGGTACCACAGGGCACTATAGGATGGATGATGAGAGACATGGCCAGCCCCTATTTCTGAGACTGTCTGTAGCAAGGCATTAAACTTCCACGCATGCTTTTCCCCTCAGAGAATTACAGGACAGTGCCCTTTCTTACCCTGAACAAGGTGCGAACAAGACCTTTGAACAATCTTTATCTCAAAGGAATTGGGTCCGTTGCTACAAATAAATTATTCTTCCCATCTGCCCATACAAGTGTCTCTGATTCCGTGATCAAGGAGTTCTGAATCTATGCCCAACAGTTGATTCGTATAAACAGACAATTTTGCCTAAATGCATCAGTCCTGCTACTGTTTTAGGTAACATAATTTACAGTAATATGACTAGATATTTTCCCAGAAGAAGTCATCCATTTCTATTGTGGCTTCGGTTTTAGGTCAACTAATGCAAATCTAGTGTTTCCATGAGCTGGAGTTACATTATGGTTTGTTATTCATTCTGCATGTCCTTTGGTGTTTGTTTCCAAATGCCCTACTACATATTATTCATAGAGAAATGTGGACCGTATATCTTCATATAGAAGCGTGCATAAATCAGCCAGCAGTGACAGATTTAATGCAAAGTCATTTTTTTACAACATGTCACTCTACGTAGCTTTAGCACAATATATATGATTAACAACTACAATTGAAATTTGGGCCATTTTACACTTTGGGCATCCATGGTTGATCAAAAGATATGATTGTGTTTTCATGTTTTGTACAACTGCAGAGAGAAAGGGAGAGAGAGAGAAAAGGCAAAGCATCTGTTAGACCAGAAAACCAAGAGAGTAGAGATAACACATCACCTTTTGACCAGTACTAAAGTACCCATTAAAAAAATCTGAAATAGTTGCCAGAGGTTTAAAAAGTATCGATTTTTCCTTTCAGCTTGTGTTGAAAGGAAAAACACAGGAAAAGGCACTGTAGAACTGAGCTGTTGTACAGTCAAATGGGAAGGTATTCTGAACCGTTAAAGGAAATTTCTTTTGTCTGTTTTTGGTAATTCCAATATCCATTTTATAGCTGTTTTGCTTTGCACAGTTAACATGGATTTATTATGTTTTTAGTCTCACCTTGGAAACTCCCATCCACAACCTTTTGGTTGAATAGGGCCTAGTAGTGTTTGGTTTGGTTTTTGAATTAATAGGTAGACCTATATACATACTTTATCTAACACATTAAAGAAGGATAAAGCTGAAGTCCTGTCTTGAAGTTTATTTTTCTAAGTGGGTCAAAGAGATTTCCTTTGATAACAGATGGTGTTCGCTTTCCAGTGGCAATAAACAAATGTGTTATGTAGAGACAAATATTCCTGCCCTACAGTAGTGGTATTATGCATGGGTGGTCCCCTGCTAATCACGATAATCCTCCCTGATTAAAAATGATAAAGCTAATAGAGAAATATCTAGACTTTATTTAAAGGAAATACATACTGTAGCCTCACTCTGGAAGACAGATTATAATGAAGGAGGAATCGTATACTTTGATCTACGTCTCATGTACAGGTATTTTGATCAATCACATTAAGGTTTTTGTTTAATGCTGGAACACATGGTCCTCCTCTTCTAAAATGGTATTGATGTATGCTGGAAAGAAAAACGACAAACGTTTTCTCGGGAACAAGAAGAACCTTCTTGAATACTCAACATGGATAAGAGGAGTTACAATATAGTGCCCGCCCATATAAACTGAGAGTATGACAGTTAGGATATAGAAAGATAGACTTCAATGATATTACAGAGGAATTTATTATCAATACAGCCAGGTACAAGTAAACAAAAACAAAGGTTTACATTGCTGTTCATGCAGACATACAAAGAATGATGCAGAAACATGATACTATACAAATCGGAGATATAGTGGTAGAGTGCGCAGTCAACAAGGAAACCCTCTAAAACCAGGTCATGACTCATTTGGAAGATCTCTTCAATTGTTTCTCCCACCATGTTTTTTTTCTCCATCCGCAGTAGGTAGTTTTTTTTGTCTTTAATCGATTGACTCACGTCCGTCCATCTAATTAACCAAATTACAAAATACGCATCCAAATCCATCTGTTTAAGTTTGTTTTTGTATGAGCTCTTTTGTATGGGCTCAATCAACGGCCTATGTCCACCTTCCACATCAACGTTGGAAAGTGGCAGAGCTACAGCGCTGGTTGTCAGATCAGGAGACATCCCGAAAATCGGTCTTCTTACAAAAATGTATGTGGTGTCATAACGGTTTGGCCTTTAGACTAATATGAACACAAACATGGTGTTCTCTGTTTTGCTCTACATCCCCCCCTAGTGTCACGGGACTCGTCTGAAGGTAACCCAGTACCGGGGTTAAATATACAGTATGTCCAAGAAATGTAATATACAGCGCCTTCAGAAAATATTCAGACCCCTTCACTTTTTCACATTTTGTTACATTACAGCCTTATTATAAAATGGATTCATAGTTTTTTCCCCTCATCATTCAACACACAATACCCCCTAATGATAAAGGAAAAACAGGTTTTTAGAAATGTTTGCTAATGTTGCTGAAAAACAGAAATATCACATTTACATGAGTATTCAGACCCTTTACTCAGTACTTTGTTGAAGCACCTTCGGCAGCAATTACAGCCTTGAGTCTTCTTGGGTATGACGCTACAAGCTTGGCACACCTTTATTTTCAAGCGGGCTGTCATGTGCCTTTTACTGAGGAGTGGCTTCCACCATAAACGCCTGATTGGTGGTGTCCTTCTGGAAGGTTCTCCCATCTCCACAGAGGAACTCCAGAGCTCTGGGTGTCCAGAGCTTGGTGGTTCCAAACTTCTTCCATTTAAGAATGATGGAGGCCACTGTGTTCTTGAGGATCTTCAAACCAGCTGAAATATATTTCTACCCTTCCCCAGATCTGTGCCTTGACACAATCCTGTCTCGGAGCTCTACAGACAATTCCTTCCACCTCACAATTACATGGTTTTTGCTCTTATATGCAGTCTAAACTGTGGGACCTTATATAGACAGATGTGTGCCTATCCAAATCATGTCCAATCAATTGAATTTACCACAGATGGACTCCAATCAAGTTGTAGAAACATCTCAAGGATGATTAATGGAAATAGGATGCACCTGAGTTCAATTCCGAGTCTCATAGCAAAGGGTCTGAATACCTATTTTTTTAATTTTATACATTTACTAACATTTCGATAAACCTTTATTCACTTTGTCATTATGAGGTATTGTGTGTAGATTGCTGAAGATTTAAAAAAATGTTTAATCCAAATTTACCATTTTTTTTAGAAAAGGAGGAGGACAATGTTTCATAAAATTTTTTTTATGTGTTATTCAATGTATTTCTATGGACTATAGTAGTAAAGGACAAGTTCAATATTTTGTCAAATCATTTTTATATATACTTTTTTGATACTTACAGGGGTCCTAAAATTCCAAATCAATTAGCTAAAGGATACATGGTATGACCATCGTTAAACATTTCCATGTCAGCACCAGCCGAACCGAAGCATAAGGAAGACTTTAGATTTTTAAGGGTTAATGGCATGGAGAGAGTGCACCTTGTTGTTCATCTCCAGTGCCGGACTGTGAGTTGTCTGTGTGACGGCCATTACTGTTACTGTTACTTCCAGTGTGTCTGCTCTGTCAGGATCAAGGAAGTGTTGAAGCTAGCAAGCTTGGAATGCAGACAGTGGATGCACAAATGTGATTTTATCCTGAGAGCTTCTGGGCTGCTCCTCCTTGTCTAGGCTCGGTTGGCTGGAGGCTGAGAGGAGCTGCTGTTTTCAGGGCTCGACTCGGCAAACCTACTTAAATGAGAGGATTTGATCTGATAATCGAATTAATCATCTAATCAGGGGAGGGGAGTGAAAAGCGTAGATACACACATGCAGAGTTGGAGTCTGGGAGACTCTCTTTTTCTCCATCTCTCTCTTTGTCTCGCACGCAGACACATGCACACGCGCACACACACACGCGCTCGCACACACTTCTGCTCCCCCTTATTCTTTCCTTCTGTCTGTCTGTCTGTCTGTCTGTCTCTCTCTCTCTCTCTCTCTCTCAGTCCCCCCCTCCTACACACACACACACACACACACACACACACACACACACACACACACACACACACACACACACACACACACACACACACACACACACACACACACACACACACACACACACACAACAACACATGCTTGGAATGGCTCAAGGTTAGAATAGATTAAAAGATATGTCATTGTTGGAGGTGGTTTCCCTTACTGGTCTGCCATGGTCAGTTTGGGAACTGGCCACTTCATTTCAGGTGAATAATCGGTAAACAGAGTCTCATCAGTCCAATTAGACTTCCATGTCAGAGGGGTTGTGGTGGCAGGATTGGCCCACATAGTGTGTGTGTGGTTCTGTGTGTGAGTGTGCGTGTGCGTGTGTGTGTGTGGCGTGCGTGCTTGCGCGTGTATGCCGTTTGCATGGGGCTGAGTTTGAGAGCCACAACAGTAGCACCTGCTGCCCAAGCTTCCAGTTCCATGAATCTCAATTTGTTTGTACAGCCGTGCAGAAAGGAGTGGCCAAATGCAAAACTCCTGAGACACGGAGTCACTGGATTCTCTTTTGCTTTTTTGTACATTACACTCTATAGGGATCTACTGTGGCACTGTCATAGGTTGTATCAGCCACACATTGATTTGCTGTCACTTTCAGCCATTATGTCAACAACTCATGTGTGTTGTGATTTTAAATTAAACTTTCAAGGACACTGAGTGAGTGTTACATGTGATTTAAAACATGCCTTGAGCTGCTTATACAGAGTGTATTTCATCGCAAGTTGGTCATATACAGTAACTACAGAACAATCATGATATATGTAACCGATGTGAAATGGCTAGCTAGTTAGCGGTGGTGCGCGGTAATAGCGTTTCAATCGGTTTGAGACCTTGAAGTAGTGGTTCCCCTCTGCAAGGGCCGCGGCTTTTGTGGAGCGATGGGTAACGATGCTTTGAGGGTGACTGTTGATGTGTGCAGAGGGACCCTGGTTCTAGCCCAGGTTGGGGCGAGGAGAGGGACGGAAGCTATACTGTTACATATACACTGAGTGTACAAAAGATTAGGAACACCTTCCTGATATTGTTTGCCAGGGCATGGACTCTACATGGTGTCGAAGGCGTTCCCCAGGGATGCCGGCCAATGTTGATTCCAATCCTTCCCTGTTGTGACATGTTGGCTGGATGTCCTTTGGATAGTGGACCATTCTTGATACACATGGGAAACTGTTGAGAGTGAAAAGCCCATCAGCATTGCAGATCTTGACACAAAACGGTGTGCCTGGCACCTACTACATATCACGTTCAAAGTCACTTAAATCTTTTGTATTGCCCATTCACTCTCTGAATTGCACACATGCACAATCCATATCTCAATTGTCTCAAGGCTTAAAAATCCTTATTTAACCGGTCTCCTCCCCTTCATCTTTGCTGATTGAAGTGGATTTAACAAGTGACATCAATAAGGGATCATAGCTTTCACCTGGATTCACCTGGTCAGTCAATGTCATGGAAAGAGCAGGTTCTTAATGTTTTGGACACTCAGTGTACATATAAGTGGCAAGAATAGTTTCTTACGTGAGTTTCACAACTAGCATATTACAGTTTATATTGCAGGTTTTGCTACATTATTGTCATTCATTAGCAGGAATAGGATAGAAGGATAATTGTAAAAAGAAGTCATAAGAGATCCAAGTTGGATAAAGTGGGAGTAATTGCATAGCCTAATTATTCTATGTAACGGTTGCCCTCTCGTTTGATGCAGCAAAATGCTTTGTCTCCTTCCTTTGATGCAAAGACACTTTGGCCTTGAAAGAAATGGAAATCTTTGTTCTAATTTTTTCTATCAGAGCGCGATTGACAGGTGATGTAAATATCACATACATTTCAGTCACTATCTCCTGCATAATTATGTTCTTCATAGACCTCCTCCCCACTTTGCTCTCCTGTTTCTCAAATCAACTCTGCCATATCCTCAAAGATTGAGATACAATTATAGGGAGCGCTGACTGACACTGACAAAAGGAAATTACTCTTGATTTGCTGTGCACCTCTAATTGAACATAATAATTTTCAATTAGCATATCATTATAAAGAATGCTACTTCTCCTCAAATGTATGTAAGTAGGTATTAATACATTGTTTACTTGATAAGGAAAGTGTATGCACATGACCATACTTTTCAAAAACAGGCTAAATGGCTGGACTTACAAACAGAACGTTTAGAACACCAGAATAGGATATAGTATTGCTAGAGGGCATAGAAATTCTTGCAACCATACAGACTGAATATAATTTCATAGCACACTGTTTGTTTGGCCTATTAAAAAAAAATACATTCAAATATGCACAGATAAGTTGGATAAAGATCAACTGCTGTTTTTTGTGTGTTTTTTTTCAGTTTTCAGTTTTCTTTAGCACAGTGATACACAGCAATGAGAGTTTTCCATGACACCACCTCTGAAAAACAGCTAGACTGCCATGTTCTGAGCTGGTTTGAGCCGATGACAATACTGTCATTCTTGAATACTTCTTAACACAAGGCGTTCCTATTGTTTTCCTGGCATAGTTCACCCAAAATAAACATTTACATGATTTTCTACTCAATTGATGTTGCAGAGGTTTGGAAGGAACTTCCATGCTAGGATATACCTTGTTGAGAGCCATTTATTAGAGGTCCGAGGAAGCTAATGCAAGCCAGAGGCTGCTGAAATGAATGAAATAACCTAAATATGCACAACATATAAACTGTCTAAGTCAAGGTTAGAAGAAAATCATGTACATTTGTATTTTCGGTGAACTCTTCCAAATGTAGGCCTAAATACACATACATGTCAGAAAATTGGCAACATACTCTAGATGTTTCTTCCTTCAAATCTACAAAATATATCCAAAATGTGCCTATTATGTGCATATCCACATGGCTTATTGGTTGTCTATTAAAGCTGTACACTCACCTGTTCTGCAGAAGGAAATTCAATGGTAAAGATTGCCTATACTGAGATTAATGTTTTTGTCGGATGAACCAATGACGCACTGGAGGATGCTATCCAGTTGGCTGGATACCTATTCCATATGGATTTGGCAAATAATGATACTTCCACTAATTCATGTTGATTAAAAATAAATAAACAAGTTTAGATATTTAATGCGTTTTTAACGTAATTCTTGTCCTACACACCCCTCCAATTGCCACAATCACTTTCTGTCGGGCGCATTTTGTCTGCTGTGCAGCGCCTCCCCAACTGGTTGTTGGTCACTTTGACAAATTCCTGGACGTGAGCAGATCAGTTTAAGCGACTCTTGATTGTAACGGTAACGCAGTGAATATTTCACAAGTTGATCAATCTACTACCACCGTCAAACTTATTTTTATTTTTTAACATATTTGGCAACAGTGAGTTGAAAACCATGGTCGTCTCGGGGTCAGTTTGGTGTTGGGCTCTTTTGACTTGCATTTTAATCTCTTTTTACAATATGTTGACGGCATACGCTGAAATAAGTTGGCCAGCGAGTTCTACGACGACGAACGTTTGGTTTAACCGTATGGATAAATTGCCTCTGGAGCTGCGCGCAAACCTAAAATCCGCATGGGTCAAAGTCCCAAAGTATATCGACAAGGAATCCACATTTTCCAGAGATTTTAGAATGGAAACAATTGATGGAAAAGCCGTAGTTCCAAAAGGTGAGGAGAAATTGCCAAAGGACTTGGACGGAGTTAATGGGAAAGTGCCACCAGACGCTGTATCTACTGTCAGAGATAAAAAGGCGCCAAACCGTTCCAAGCATTTTACTGCTGACAGCAAAAAGTCAGACAGTTCCTTTGAAGTTAAAGACGGTACATTTGCTTCAAGTAACCGTACGAGGACAAAGCGAAGCACATCATTTGGCGAATATTCGGACAGGAGTCAAATCGGAGGTCCTGGTGACGCATTTTCAGCCGAGAAGCTTGTGGAGCCTTTACAAGGCGTTTACAGTTCGAGGACAGAATACCGACGAACTGGGGAGGACGCAAGAACTAGCCCGAGGCAAAGTGAGCCGCTTCTGGTTACCTCCACTTTCCCTCTGTCCGGAGACTCTGCGCACAACCAGGCAATGGGGCACTGGGTTGGAGAAAACAGCAGCGTGAGTTAAGATTAAAGTTAATAATGTACAAATGGTGTGCATCTCTAAAGACGATTTTTAACTCAACATTTTAGTATTTTACTCAATGTATCACCTGCAGTATATTTCAAAAGCCTAGCGTTCAAGTTGCGCATCATTACGCACAGCTTTCTCACCCCGCGCGAAATAATGCATGGTTTTATTGTCAATTAAACTCAGAGGGAGCATTTCTCTGAATCATTTAAAGACATGAGATTATTCATGTATAACATGTCTGTCTCGTGATTGAGGTTACTTTGCTTTATGGCTAATTAATTATTAGTGCACAGGGGCAGACAGTGACCTGTGAAACATTGTCCTCCTCCTTTTCTCTTTTCAGCAGCTCATGTCTAAGACAAATACAACATGTAAAAACTCTGCTGGTGATAGAACTCACCACTATAATTGGGCCTCTGTTGCCTCCCTGTTGTGCCTTATGTCTCTGCATCTTCTCTGCTGTCTGTCTGTCTGTCTGTCTGTGCTTCTCCTTGTTCTCCTCTGTTGTCACTCTGTCTGTCTTTGCTTCACCTTGTACTCTGTCTGTCACTCCTAAGTGTTAATGGCTATTACATATAGAGCCAACATATTAAGAAACTGGCAGTACATCTGTGTCTCTCTGTTTTCTTCCTACCTCCACTGCACTCACCTCTGAGCTGTCTCTGCTAAGCCTAGCATCCTTTCTCACATCACTGGTACCAGGGGACCACACTGCCTGTACTGGGCCCAGCAACATCCTGGTTGTGAAAGCACCCCCCCCCCCCCCCCCCCCCCCATGCTAAGGGTTAATTACTATTACATATATAATACAGAGCCAAACTATCAATAAACTGGCAGGACATCTGTGTCAGTGTGTGTGTTTCTCTCTCTGTTCTCCCTACCTCCACTACACATGACTGCAGCAGCAGCTGAGATGTCTGTGCTGTAAGCCTAGCATCACTGGGACCAGAAGACCAGGGGACAACACTGCCTGTGCGGTGCCCAGGAACATCCTAGGGTAACACTTTATTTTAAGGTCCATATTAAACCATTTATAAGGCATTATAAGGCATTTACAAACCGTTTGCTCATCACTCATTGACCATTACTCCCACATTTGTAAGTGTTAGTAAGCTAGTTATTCACACATGTATATATATTTCCTTAAACATCCTGTGTTTTGTGCTTATTCTTTTACCAAGTACTGCAGGAATGTCTACCAATGGCATGCGCAGCTCTTTTGGGGAGAAATTACACTTGTCACTCAAAACAGTGTAAATAGCACTCACTTTAGATTAGGGGCTGCATAAATATTTGACTAATTATTAGTAAATTGTATACTCATGTGGTAGTAATAATTAATCAATGATGAACACACAATTTATAAATCCTCATAAATGGTTTATTCTGGACCCTTAAAATAAAGTGTTACCCATCCTAGTTGTGAATGAATAAACACAAATATTAGCCAAAGAACAAAATCACAGAATGAATACCTTATAGATCACCATTGGCTTATTTAGTACCTTATAACAGTATAAATTCCTATTTCAAATTAGTGCCTGACGCGTTCCCCCCTGCCTACTTTACTAAGTGTTTAAATATTAGGCTACATATCATTCAATAGAAGAAAACAGAGCGAGAGCGAGGAGAGAGAGAGAGAGAGACAGATCCTTAATGCTTTGGCTGCAGCCAATGGCTACATTAAGGACCTGGCTGTCTCTCTCCCTCCCTCTTTATCTATTTTATTATATTGAATTCAATACCAAACCTTCTGTGTTTGTCATAGAGTGAGGCCGGAACTAGTTTATGTGGATGCGGATAGATTCCCCGTGTATGCGTATCTTTCTGCAAAGAGGTGACAGGCCTTTCAGCGAATGAAATAGGCGGGAAATATGCAGGACTTTCCAGCCTCCAGTGGCGGTGGCTATGCTCTGTGATTCAACCACAGAGTCACTTGTTACTACAGCTCCTAAACTACGACCCACTCGCTGGCTGAAGAGACTGAGATTTAGAAACAAATCAACTTTAATAGAACAATTAACATGCACAGATTGTCCCCGAATTGACCTTTAACAGAGGATTATTGAGCAATTATTGTGCATTAATTCAGTGTTTCATTGTAATACATAATGACTGATATTTAATTAAAAAAAGCAGTAGCACTGTATGTAATGTCTTATACAGTAGATGGCTATTGGGTTATGTGTTATAAAAGCAAGTCTAATGATTTTTTAGGTTATTGCAAGTTAGTGCCTGTCATATTTGTTCCCCGAATCCTCCATTCTCTAATTAGGCCTAAGTGTTAATTAGCCTACTATTTCATACAATATTCAGCCAAAATGTTAACTGATAGCACGAGGCTTAATCTGTGTCAGTGTCTGTGTGTCCTTCTCTGTTTTCTCCCTACCTTGACTGCACTGTAGTAGCAGCTGATCGGTTGGCGCTAAGCATAGCATCATTTCTCATCACAGACAAGAGTCACAGCACTTGGACCAGCAGAACCAGAACCTTTAGAAAATAAGTTGGTTAATTTCACACATTTAGCAGCGTCCGCCTCAAGATACTTTTTTTGGTCTCTCTTTTTTTCGGCAACCCCTTTCGGTTTTATACGATCCATGATCTGGGATGCCTGATGACAGAAAGTCAGATCGGGTCTCTTTGCTAATGTACATTTTTGCATGGCCTCAGCTCAGCCAATCAGAAAACCAGAAGGGCCCATCTTGTTTTGAACAACCCACCCAACACACAGATGGTTCGGCGCTTCTGGAATTTGCCAGTATTTCCAAATGGCCAATCTGACCATGTTAGTGCGTAATTATAGGAGAGGGGTTAGAATCAGCAAATGTGAGCGTACCTGTTGGAGTGGGTAGGCTTTTTGTAGGTGTTGTCTGTGAAGTATTGCTATTTCCATGTAAAAGGAATGAAGAAAATGTGTTGCAAGCATACAGTGAAGTATTACTCCATACAACTAAAGCTCAGAATGAGCACTGTGCCTCCAAACCAGAGACAAATTAACTATACTATTCTATCTCATTCCATTATAGAGAAAAACATATTCATAATAGATTAAATACTCTTATGCACAACAATCTGCACAGACAACAAACAATCATTTTGTGCAAAAAAAATCCAAGTTACACAGGCCCACTGGGCTAAAAATGAAGCAGCCCGTCAGGCATTTGCCCAAAATGCCAAATGACCAGTTTGCCCCTGGGCTGTTGGCTACCCAGGGTATACTCTGCAGAGTATTTCAGCTTTATACAATTTATTTAATGCCTCCTTTGTCCATGGCATTTGGCCCACTGTTGTAATTTCAAAATTAGTCCAAGTGTCAACATCAGTAAGGTATGGCAATAGTAGGAGAAATAGGTGTGGTCTAATCTACACTGAGTGTATAAAACACGAATAACACCTGCTCTTTCCATGACAGACTGACCAGGTGAATCCAGGTGAAAGCTAAGATCTGTTATTGATGTCACTTGTTAAATCCACTTCAATCAGTGCAGATGAAGGGGAGGAGAGGAGGATTTTTAAGCCATGAGACAATTGAGACATGAATTGTGTACTGTATGTGTGCCATTCAGAGACTGAATGGGCAAGACAAAATATTTAAGTGCCTTTGAATGGGATATGGTAGTAGGTGCCTGGCGCACCTGTTTGTGTCAAGAACTGCAACGCTGCTGGGTTTTTCATGCTCAATAGTTTCCCATGTGTATCAAGAATGGTCTACCACCCAAAGGATACCCTGCCAACTTGACACAACTGTGGGAAGTTGGAGTCAACATGGGCCAGCATCCCTGTGGAACATTTTTGACACCTTGTAAAGTCCATGCCCCGACGAATTGAGGCTGTTCTGAGGGCAAAAGGGGGTGCAACTCAAAATTAGGAAGGTGTTCTTAAAACCAGTTAAATGTAACTAAATGTAAACAAAATGTAATCTGCATAGTCCCCCAAAGTAATTATTTATCTTGAGAGGGCCATAAACAATAATTAGTAATGCTGCATACTCCAAGAAAGGTTAACATTTCACCTTTCTGGTACATTTTTTGGGGGTGTAGTCACTTTGGAGGACACACGCTCAAATACACAGTAAAAATATGAGACAAATATGAAATATTTTATATGATGTATTTCCTATTCAATACAACTGTATGATTAAGGCCTGAAATTACTTATATGGTTTCTAAATATATCACCTTCCTTATAACTGTAAAATACATATTTGTATGTTTAGTGTTAGAGAAAATGTGCATATTTGCTAAAGCTCTCTCTTGATGAAAACGTCTGCCCCTATAGCAGTGAACGTCTCACATAGAAGTAGCTTGGCTACCTGAACCCGTTAGGAACTCGCCTTTCACCACATATTAATATTCTCCCTCTATGACAAACAAAAAGTGTTTTATGTTTAAAATATATGAATTATCTTAGATTACTGGCTATAAATTGATCTATGAATGTGCTACTGCGACGAAACCACTCTCTCCTGCTGCAATACTTTGCTAGTGGGCTCCCAAGTGGTGCAGCAGTCTAAGGCACTGCATCTCAGTGCTAGAGGCGTCACTACAGACCCTGGTTCGATTCCAGGCTGTATCACAACCGGCCGTGAATGGGAGTCCCAAAGGGCGGCTCACAATTGGCACAGCGTTGTCCGGGTTAGGGTTTGACTGGAGTAGGCCATCATTGTAAATAAGAATTTGTTCTTAACTGACTTGCCTAGTTAAATGAAGGTTAAATAGAGCATGTGAGTAGTGTTCAGCCAGGAGTTGATGGACAGTCGGAAGAGCTAATGAAATGGTAGAAGAGACATCCCAGGTTCAAGTGGTGTCAGATTTCACATCCCGCTTCACACAGGCCAAATATACATACGCTTGTGTCTGTGAGAATCAGGGCTATCGCTCAATGCAATCCATTTCGATATATGTCGATTTATAAGCAAAGATGCTGGTCAGAACCGGTACCAGAACCATGCAGGTTCCCAAAACGGGACATCACATCTAAGATGTTTTGATGTTTTTTTATTAACTGTGTGGTTTGAGCCCTTAATGCTGATTGGCTGACAGCCATGGTATATCAGTATACCACGGGTATGACAAAGCATTTATTTTCACTGCTCTAATTACATTGGTAAGCAGTTTATAATAGCATTTAGGCACCTTGGGGGTTTGTGGTATATGGCCAATATACCACAGTCGATGGCGTTGCGTCTTGCCTAAGAACAGCTCTTAGCGATGGTATATTGGACATATTCTACACCACCTCGTGCCTTATTTCTTAAGTCTACTCAGTGTATAATAGGTTACTGCAGTATGTAAGTGTGGCAGTCATTGACACTGAAGTCCAAACTGTTTAGGGGTCTATTGGAACGTTTCACTTTCTGTAGTCTCATGAGATCCGCAAATTCACTGTTGCTGATGGGGACTATGTGTAGCAGATGTAGTTCAGTGAACTACACCTTGCCTGGGTAACTTTGCCAGAGAGCTGAAGACTCATGTTAGAGCTCAGGGATATTGCCATAGCTCAGTGGGCTACCGTGGTATTGAGGCGCACATACAACCGGGGGTTGGATACCTGATTGATTACAATATACACCACCATGGAAGGCTATAATGAAGACCATGTTACTCTGTGAATGTTCCCCCACAATGTCTTAATGACATAGTATTATACGTTTGTGGGGTTGATGACAGACTGCTTTGCGGTTATTGAATAGTGTTAGTGTAATTATTCCTGTCAGTACAGTGTAGTCATTGTTACACTGCACTTGCCATGTGTTTAGGGTTAGAGTTAAGATTAGAGTTAGGGTAAGGGTAAGGTCAAGGGTAAGGATTGCAGTTGTAAGTGCAGTGTAACAATTTGTAATTACAATACTTTTTACACTGTACTTACAGGAATACTTATACAGTAATAAGGGCACTTAGCGTGTTAGCGTTCCACTCCTATAACTATATTTGTACTCCTCCAAATGACACTTCTATTTGCTTTTATCATGAATGATTTGTGTGAAGGGACCATAATGCAGAACATCAATGTGGGGCCTCAGCACTTCCACAGCACTCAGATTCATTTGGCTTCACAAAGTGCATTTAAAGTCAATGCTGCACTTCTGTTGCACGCAGACACACACACACACACACACACACACACACACACACACACACACACACACACACACACACACAAATATAGGCACACACACACTCATTATGTTATGGACTTAATCAGAGATGAAGCAGGCGGTGAATCAAATTTGACAAGCTTGCATGTAAGGAATTATGAATAACTGTCACAGCATAGTAATATTGAGGAGAATAGCCTAATTTGTTGTTATTGTTTATCTATTTATTTTCATTGGCGGGAGATATTATGATGTTCCGCATCTTTTTTTCACTCAAATCTCACCTTCAGTTAAATCATGATCCTTTCAACATAAAATTGCAGAGGTTTTGACATTATATAATCTCAAAATGCAACTGTTTGAATGTACAGGTACTGTATATACCAAATTATTGTACTGACACCTTATGGATGCCAGAATCTACAGAACCTTGTTAACTAAAATATAATGTTGTCATGTGGCATCCCTTACAATGGTGCATGAGCCACACACAGGCACCTGCCTGAAGCAAAACAGATAATGCTATCATGTTCTAAGCTGAGCGAGGTCGTGAAACACTACTCAGCCGATGTCTCGTAGTGCCATTCATACATCCATTATTTCTCAGGTGCTTGGGATGCAAGGGACTTATTATGGAGTAAGGAATCCTCATACACTTTGACGTTTTGGCTGTGTGGCTGTGTGGATTGGAGATAATGGAGTGTTGGCCTACAGCAAGCATTTAAAGACTAATGTTGTTCGCCAAGCTCAATCAATGCATAAGGGCTTTCACCAGAGTTATGCTTGGATGAAATTGGTACTTCACAGAATAACTTGTCATCACTCACAAAGACAAACAATCAATTCAATCCATATTTGTGATTAGGAAAGACCAAGGTCTTTCTATAGCTAAACAATATATTTGTTTTTTGTCATTTGCTACTGTGTTTTTTTGTAGATGTCCTTTTGTAGATGTCCTTTTGATTACAATCAAGATGGTGGGCTTTTAGCTAACTAAATGTAACCAATCAATATTTCACTGCAGGTGTTTGATGAAAATTATTTCTTGTGAATATATGAATACATTAATCCTTATTCATGAGAGCAAAACTTGTCACATATTGTTTTGTCATAGGTGTTTATCTTAGTGATTGCACAACTTGCTTTCACAGTCTGTTATTAATGTGTGCCTGATTATTAGGTTACCACAAAATTCAAATCTCTGAAAAGTTTGAGGGGTGCCTCAAAACAGCAACAGTAATCAGAGTGAGCATCACCAAATGTGTTCAGCTAATGAAAATACAGCTTTTCTAAATTACTTATTTTCTGCATCTCTTTTTATGCTATTCCAATCCGAGAAGGCAATGTACCAGTTTTAACAATGAATCAACTTGAGATGTATTTCAGTGGCCTCTGAATTGCCTGTGCTTGCCAGTGCAGTGAAATGGGTTGCAATCTGGAGAGAACAACAGAGGCACAGTCACAGTCTTTCTTCTCCTGCTACCTGCCAGCTTTGTGCTGTTTGACAAGTCTTTCTCAGTGGCACTGCAGATCCAACTAGTGTGTTGTGCATCAGGGGCCCAATTAAATGAATGTGTTTGCCACGATGTCTAGACCAGGGCTCTCCTATCCTGTTCCCGCAGAACTATCATCCGGTAGGTTTTCATTGCAACCCTAATCTAGCACACCAGATTCTAATAATTAGCTGGTTGATAAGTTGGACCAGGTTAGTTACAACTGCGGCTGGAGTGAAAACCTACAGGAGGGTAGCTCTCCCGTAGTGGAGGCTGCTAAGGGGAGGATGGTTCAAAATAATGGTCTAGACCTATGAGCCATATTTTTTTTTCAATCTTTTGATGCATTCAGACTCCTCCCTAACTCATCTTTTAAGGAATCAGGTCACGACTGGCCTCTCTCACGATCAAGCCTGTTGTCTTTAGTGGAGATGTTGATGGCTATAGAGTAAAACGTAGTTTGGGGAAAATGCGGTGGTGTTTAAAACCTCGCCATTAGCTGGTGTACGTTAATGGATTGATTTAATTGTTAATGAATTAACCTATTACAGGGAAACAAGGCTATGCCTGCTGGGAAAGCTAATATATGTGAAATCAGGACATTTAGGCACCATACACCAGATAGTCTTTCAGACCTTTTCAACATTTACCAACTTGGATATTTAAAGGTAATAAAGAAACAAATCAACAATTATTACCAGGAATGAATATACAAGTAAAGGTGAGTAAACACACCACGGTGGCCCAGTGGACTCTTTTTACTAGTGGAGTGTGCTAGTGGAGGTGAGTATACACACACCACGGTGGCCCAGTGGACTCTTTTTACTAGTGGAGTGTGCTAGTGGAGGTGAGTATACACACACCACGGTGGCCCAGTAGACTCTTTTTACTAGTGGAGTGTGCTAGTGGAGGTGAGTATACACACACCACGGTGGCCCAGTGGACTCTTTTTACTAGTGGAGTGTGCTAGTGGAGGTGAGTATACACACACCACGGTGGCCCAGTGGACTCTTTTTACTAGTGGAGTGTGCTAGTGGAGGTGAGTATACACACACCACGGTGGCCCAGTGGACTCTTTTTACTAGTGGAGTGTGCTAGTGGAGGTGAGTATACACACACCACGGTGGCCCAGTGGACTCTTTTTACTAGTGGAGTGTGCTAGTGGAGGTGAGTATACACACACCACGGTGGCCCAGTGGACTCTTTTTACTAGTGGAGTGTGCTAGTGGAGGTGAGTATACACACACCACGGTGGCCCAGTGGACTCTTTTTACTAGTGGAGTGTGCTAGTGGAGGTGAGTATACACACACCACGGTGGCCCAGTGGACTCTTTTTACTAGTGGAGTATGCTAGTGGAGGTGAGTATACACACACCACGGTGGCCCAGTGGACTCTTTTTACTAGTGGAGTGTGCTAGTGGAGGTGAGTAAACACACACCACGGTGGCCCAGTGGACTCTTTTTACTAGTGGAGTGTGCTAGTGGAGGTGAGTAAACACACACCACGGTGGCCCAGTGGACTCTTTTTCTCCCAAGATATGGCTTATGTATTTGTTATGATGTGCGAAATCCTGTACATATTCATGAGTATGCAGAGTAGCAGTACACTAGCTCCTATTACGTTGAACTTTTCAGGGAACTTGAAAGGTAACTTACATGTGGTATTGCTTCTGAAGTGGATTTTTTGTGAAGTATATTACAAAGAACCTGATAGTTGACTGATATTAACTGGGTGTCCCTGGAAGTTAATTTAAATTGTATGTTTGGCCCCTCGGGATACTCTTGAGTCCAACAGAAAAGTGTCTTCTATCACAGTGTTCCACATTTCTCATACAAAATGCCCTTTTTAAGATGAATGATCATATCGCTCCCCTACCTATCCCATTAGAATGAAGTGATATTTGAGGGATGCAATCTTCTTACAGTACGATCCAGTGGGACAGAGAAGGATAAACTAAGTATGATTGGAGGCATGTAGTTGGAAAGCATGACAAGTCCTATATGATCCTTAGGGAGGGAGAATGTCTAGGAACCTGGATCTATCACTCATATTGTTTCTAGTTTTAATGAAATAGCAGGAAACAAGCTGTCCTCTCTACCTCTGTTACAGAAGTAGGATCGTAATTTGAACCAGTTTACTACAGCAGGATTGTTTTTATTATTTTGTGGATTATAATTAATGGTCATTTTTGTGACGGTTGATAAATTCTTAGTAAGACTAAATCAAGTCTGAAATTGCAAAGTGGAAATTACAGACTTCTGAAACCTTTTTAAATCTCAAATACACACCAATGTTTAGTTATCCTGCAACAGGATGCTCAAATTATGATCCTGTATCTGTAAATGAAATACCCTGGTATTTACTGGTGCAGTCCATGCTTGAGTGCTGCTTGGCCAACTCTAGCTACATGAGTTACTCTTGACTTAACCTCATCCCCAGGATAATTGCTCTTGCACATACCAGTTCAACAGATAGAGAGCCAGCTGGTGGGCGAGAATACTATTGACCAGCATTTCTTCAATCAATCATTATGCCCCTGATTAGGTGTGTTAGCGCTGGGCTGGAACAAATACCTGGGCATCCTTTAGATCTCCAGGACCAGGATGTTTCTCCATTAGCACTGAATGTAGTGATTCAAATCGTTTTAAAGGAAAGCGTCTGTCATAAAAACGCAAATACAAGTTAAGAGCCGACTGTAATCGGCCAATATGGAAATGTTCTGTTCTGTTTTTGATGATGTGAAGTGTTGTAAAATGTAAGAAATCAGTGTATAGGCTGGGGTATTCGGTGAGACCAAGTAATAATCTCAGTTTGCCCTCTGCAGCTTTGTGTTGCCTCATCCAAGCAAAGAGAACACTTTGAATTTCAGAGTTTCCGTCCTTGGCTGGAAACCAATAGTGATCTAGTAGCACAGAGAATTGATTTTGTCAGAAGTGTGCATGTATGTGTGTGTGTGATGGAGAGGGAGAGAGAGAGAAAGAGAGAGATGTGTCCAGCTGGTATCACAATGTATATCAAAATTAAATTATGGCTAGAACACCTCTGTTGCCATGGAGTCTGTCCATTCAAGCATCTCCAAAGAATCTAAATCTCTGCAAACAGCTCTTTTCTTTGGTGTACCTTTTATGTCTCTGTCTGCTTTCACGTTCCACAAAAGATACAGGATTGGGATTCATGGTTCCATAACAAAACCAGGCACTTGGATAAGCCAATTAAAACAAAACAAAAAAACAAGAATAGAATGTTAAGATAAAGGAATGACTGATCTCCACAGAGAGTGGGAGCCAATCTGAAAATGATTGGTTGACTTTCCTGGGGCAAAGTTCTCCCCACATCAATAAAACATAAACATGAATAAATGCACTGCTTTCGGCCTTTCCTGGGTCCTTACTTAATTTCATGTATGCAAGTGAGTGATGATATGCATTGAAATGTGTATTTACCTAGAAGGCTCAAAATAATTTTAGTTGCCATTATTGTTAGTTTTGTTTTGGATATTTACATAAATGCAATAATGCATCATAAAAACTCTTGAATTTGGCATGTGCCTTTTGCGACATCAATAGTCAAGCATTGCAGATACAGTATGTTAGAGGTTCATTGCTGCTCGGTCCCTGGTGGCTGCAGTATTTGCATGTATAGTAGTTGTTCTCGATTGACATGAACTGCAGTTGCGCTGCCTACCAATAATGAGAGAGACGTAGGAACATTTTGTCTCCAATGATGTACCCGTGATGAATCCACTTAGGGACAATTTCTCCTTCTAGTTATCTGCCTGGGCAGCATGCTGCCCTGCGGTGGATTGCTGTTGACCCAATTCTTTGGGTCAGTATAGTTAACAGTCATGAAGCCATTGGGGAGAAACAACAGATATGTGGAAAATTCTCTCACAATTTAGACAGCATTGACTAAATGGATGCTTAGCCTGAACCCAAATCTTGGCCTGACACTTGTGTGAGGGTCAATTACACCCAAATCAACACTTCATCTCACATGGATTTGTATGATTTGTTCTTCATTAGGCTAATGGTGGGTGAAATCATGAAACTTATGACAATGATGT
Source organism: Oncorhynchus mykiss (assembly GCF_013265735.2). Taxonomy (NCBI): domain Eukaryota; kingdom Metazoa; phylum Chordata; class Actinopteri; order Salmoniformes; family Salmonidae; genus Oncorhynchus; species Oncorhynchus mykiss. The sequence goes on from NC_048565.1 coordinate 73,965,232, forward strand.
CACAATGTAATTGTCACCACACATGCCTCTGGCATCACTTAAGCTGTTAAAATGAAGGACAACCAATGCCTTTTGGTATGATATGATATGGCGTCTTTATATTCCCTCCAGAAAGAGGTTTAGTTGGCAGTTGAAATCTTATTACAGACAGATGTAATTTACCATGTGAAGTGTCAGGCTCTGTTGCCACTGACCCATCATAACCAGCAAAACATGAAGAAACGAATACTACACCTAGAATTTTTGGGATGAGGGATGTTCGGTTGTCCCCATAGGAGAACCCTTTGAATAAGTCTTGATGGTTCTCGGTAGAACCCTTTTGGTTCCAGGTAGAACCCTTTTGGGTTCATGTACTATCCATTCTAGAACCAAAAAGGGTTATCCTATAGGGACAGCCGAAGAACCCTTTTGGAGCCTTTTTTTCAAAGAGTGTAGGCTAGACTGTTTGGTGGACATTTTTTCCTCCTCGTGTTTTTCAGAGGCAATTAGTTCGAACATCAGAGCCATTTAACTAAATCTATATTCCAAATTGATTCTGACTCTGGTGTTGGTCCTTGCAGACATGGCGCATTTAGTTATGCAAATGGTTATCTTTCTCCTTGATTGGTTAATTAACCTGGAATGGAGTTGGTCCATGCCTAGCAGAGCCGTCGTTTGATGGGTAAATTGTGGGTCAATTGGGTTTTTAGCATTTTGGTGTCGGGCTGGAGGCATGGCATTGTTCTTTAACTCTTGTGTGGCTTCTTTGGTTTAATGACTCGTTCTATGGGTCCCATAAGGTTAATGTGTTTAAACTCACTGTAATTGAGCTTTCGACCTCTCTTTCAGTCCCCATTTTTTATTCATGATGCTACGGCACATTGTTGCTCCTCTCTTGATATTTATCTTCTACTCTCTCTATCGCCTATCGCTCTCCCTCTCTCTCGATCTCCCCCTTCACTCTCTCTCTTTCTCTATCCCCCCTTTTACCCTCTCTTCCTCTCTTCCTCTCTCTATCCCCCCTTCACTCTCTATCCCCCCTTCACTCTCTATCCCCCCTTCACTCTCTATCCCCCACTTCTCTCTCTCTCTCACTCACTCACTCACTCACTCACTCACTCACTCACTCACTCACTCACTCACTCACTCACTCACTCACTAATCTATTTAGGGCTCCCGAGTGGCGCAGCGATCTAAGGTACTGCATCTCAGTGCTAGAGGCGTCATTACAGACCCTGGTTTGATCCCTCTCTCTCTGTAAGATCCACTTCCGGGCAAGTTTCAGACTCCCGGTTTTTGACTCAAATGTCTTGGTACTTGGTCAATTTCATGATGCCGTGGGCAGTGTTGGAAAAAGTAACTAATTGTCATACTTGAGTAAAAGTAAAGACACCTTATTAGAAAATGACTCAAGTTAAAGTGAAAGTCACCCAGTAAAATACTACTTAAGTAAAAGTCTAAATGTATTTGGTTTTAAATATACTTAAGTATCAAAAGTACATGTAAATCATTGTAAATAAGAATTTGTTCGGAACTGACTTGCCTGGTTAAATTAAGGTTAAATAAAAAATAATTGCTCAAATATACTTAAGTATCAAAAGTAAAAGTGTTCCTTATATTAAGAAAACCAGACGACACCATTTGTTTGTGTTTTCAATTTACTCATCACCAGAGGCACACTCCAACACTCAGACATAACTTACAAACAAAGCATTTGTGTTTGTGGGTCCGCCAGATCAGAGGCAGTAGGGCTGATAAGTGAGTGAATTGAACCATTTTACTGTCCTGCTAAGCATTCAAAATGTAACATGTAATTTTGGGTGTCAGAGAAAATGTACGGGGTAAAAAATAAACAATTTCTTTAGGAATGTAGTAAAGTAAAAATAAAAGTAATCAAAAATATAAATAGTAAAGTACAGATACCCCCCAAAACGACTTAGTAGTACTTAAAGTATTTTTACTTAAGTACTATATTTTTTATTTTTTTATTTTTAAGGGGTGGATCAGCTTTAATATTGCGGATAGATTGTTGCTTCTATCTTCAGTTTATACACATTTTACAGACACAATCTATTTTGCAATAGTTATATTTTGTTTGTTTTTAGTCCTACCTCTATTTCTGATGTCCATCCAGTTTGATTTCTATTTGCTGCTGTGCTATTTCACAAAATATCTGAACCTATATACATTTTACATTGGTTATGTTGTTGTTATTAGTCCCACCCTTCAGCTCCATTCAACCCCTCCCATCTACTGTATCTCTTAACACCATCCATTTTGGATTTCTATTTGCCATACATTTTTCAACTGTGCTGTGATGCTTCACAAAAGTACTGAACCTTTCTATTCTCATAGCTTCTACAGATTGTAAATTAAAGATAAACATTTTTGCTAAAATAATTATTATATTATTGATTGATTGACTATGACTTTTCAAATCACCCAGGATTGCTATCTGCAATGTTAGTTCAAGGTAAATGTTGCAATTCTTCAGCCATTCCTGGACCTGTGACCAAAAACGAGCTACATATGGACAGTACCAAAATAAATGATCTAATGGCTCTGCCTCCTCGCAGCAAAATCTGCAGAGCTGAGAAGGTTGTATCCCCCATATATACTACCTTTCAAAAGTTTGGGGTCACTTCGAAATGTCCTTGTTTTTGAAAGAAAAGCACATTTTTGGTCCATTAAAATAACATCAAATTGATCAGCAATACAGTGAATTTTGTAAATGACAATTTTTTATGGAATATCTTCATAGGCGTACAGAGGACCACTATCAGCAACCATCACTCCTGTGTTCCAATGGCACGTTGTGTTAGTTAATCCACGTTTATAATTTTAATAGTCTAATTGATCAGAAAACCCTTTCGCAATTATGTTAGCACAGCTGAAAACTGTTGTTCTGGTTAAAGAAGCAATAAAATTGGCCTTCATTAGTCTAGTTGAGTATCATGAGCATCAGCATTTATGAGTTAAATTACAGGCTCAAACTGGACAGAAACAAAGACCTTTCTTCTGAAACTCGTCAGTCTACTCTTGTTCTGAGAAATGAAGGCTATTCCGTGCGAGAAATTGACAAGAAACTGAAGATCTTGTATAACGCTGTGTACTACTCCCTTCACAGAACAGCGCAAACTGGCTCTGTCACACCCTGATCTGTTTCACCTGTCCTCGTTATTGTCTCCACCCCATCCAGGTGTCTCTGTGCCAGTTTGTCTTGTATGTTCCAAGTCAACCAGGGTTTTTCCCGTTCTCCTCCTTTTTGCTATTCTCCTTTTTCTAGTCCTCCCGGTTTTGACCCGTGCCTGTTTCTGGACTCTGTACCCGCCTACCTGATCATTCCGCCTGCCCTGTCCTCGAGCCTGTCTGCCACTCTGTACCTCCTGGACTCTGATCTGGTTTGGACCTTTTGCCAAGTCCATGACCGTTCTATTGCCTACTCCTTTTGGATTAATAAACATTGTAAGACTCCAACCATCTGTCTCCTGTGTCTGCATCTGGGTCTCGCCTTGATACTAACCAGAATAGAAAGAGGAGTGGGAGGCCCCGGTGCACAATTGAGCAAAAGTACATTAGTATCTAGTTTGAGACAGATGCCTCACAAGTCCTCAACTGGCAGATTCATTAAATAGTACCCGCAAAACACCAGTCTCAATGTCAACAGTGAAGAGGCAACTCATTAGATACACTAATGTACTTGTCCTCTTGCTCAGTTGTGCACCGGGGCCTCCCACTCTTTCTATTCTGGTTCGAGACAGTTTGCGCTGTTTGTAACAAGTTTCAATACATTTTGGTAGCATTTCTATGTTGAAGATTGAAAAAGAATTTGGTGCATTTTTCCCCATATTCCATCCAGTTTGCTTTATTTTTATAATATTACACTGGATCTTGAATAAGTTCCTCCATTTATTTTATTTTTTTCTCTGACTTATTCTGTGCCTCTATGGTACAGTTTTTATTGCTATCTAACTGGACTGTTAATCCTTCAATTTCCTTTGTTAATATGGACTCTTTTGATCTAAATTGCTTTTGTTTTATAGATGAGTACTGAATTGCATGGCCTCTAAAGGCACATTTAAAAGTGTCCCATACAATAAAGGGATCTGCTGTACCTATGTTATGTCGGGAAAAAGTCTGTTCTAAATTATTCTGTCCTAGTTATAAACAAGTTATCATCCAGTAGGCTTTGATTAAATTTCCAATATCCTCTCCCACGTGGAAATTCTGTAAGAGTAATATATATGCCAATTATGTAATGATCCGACCGCATTCTGTCCCCTATCAACACTTTAACTTTTGATGCCAGAGAGAATGACATAAGAAGGTAATCAAGACGACTAGCTTGATTAAGCCTCCGCCATGTAGATCTCACTAGGTCAGGATATGTAAGCCTACATATCCACTAATTCTAATATATCCATGACATTCCTGATTTCCTTAAGTGCCTGAGGGTGATAGTTTGCAGTGTGATTTCCTTTAAGGTCCATAGAGGTATTAACATCCCCACCATAGTGTAGAGTTGATAAATTCTTATATATTTTCAAAGAAGCTTTGATCATCATTATTTGGACCGTATAGGTTAATAAGCCATATCTGTTTATTGTCCAATTACATATTAAAAATAATCCATCTACCTTGATGATCTGTGTAGACAATTTAAACATTTGAATCAAAATTACTGTTAATTAGTATCACCCCCCCCCCCCCCCCCCCCCCAGTCCTTTTTCCACAAAACTTCATCTAAAATTGTTGAATGAGTTTCCTGTAAACAGTAAATATTATATTCCTTCTCTTTTTGCCAGGTAAATACTTATTGTCTTTTCTTATTATCTGCTAAGCATTTACAATTCTAACTGGCTATACTTGTGTCACCACTTACCATAATGAGACACAACTTTCCATTCTATTTATCAAAATATGTTTGTAAACATACCATTAAAAAGTAACATGATGATTGAGTGTCTATATAGCTGTACCATGATATTTACATTGCTACTAAGTAAACCTCCAATTGGTTCCCACTATTCCACCCGCTAAAAGCCCTCCTCATCCCGAGTTGGGTTGTCATCCCAATGCCGGCAGACCACCCCGGATCCCATAGCCCCGGATAGACCAGGACTCTTTGAAAAGAGCACACAGTGCTACCCACAGAACAGAAGCAGATCAACCGCCAAATGCATTTCCCATCGCCCTCACCTTGATTTGTATTACATATAGTCATTAAAAAATATATGTGTGTACTGTATACAGTATATGTATATTTTTTTAATCCTGTTTATCTTATTTTCCATAATTAGCTATTCATATTTGTAGTAATATGGGCAATTTATGCAAAAGATTTTACCTCTCACCAGTCTCGCCATTACCAAATTTACATTATGGCAAGGAACATTATAGTCGTATATTGTCCCTAACATCTTTTACTCCCTCGCAACAGTTGTGGGATACACACACACCCACACACTCATACACACTAAACCCCTTTCCCCCACCACAACCATAGACTCAGATTCTTAACAGTTGCACCATCCCAGAGCCCAACTCAAGAAAGGTCTTGATTTACGAATGCATATACAGTTGCAGCTGTATGAGAAGGCCTGCAAAAACGAGCAAAAAAATGGGCAGAAATGGAGAGATTTGATTAACCTTAGTCACGTCCTACATGATGGAGGTCAGATATACCCCCTTCCCCTGAAACACCCACAACATTTACTTAAGTACTTTACACCATTGGCCGTTGGCCTATTTGACCCTGCACACAGTCTTGAAGGGGTTCCCACATATGCTGAGCACCTGTTGGCTGCTTTTCCTTCCCTCTGCAGTGCATCTCATCCCAAACCATCTCAATTGGGTTGAGGTCAGGTGATTGTGGAGGCCAGGTCATCTGATGCAGCACTCCATCACTCTCCTTCTTGGTCAAATAGTCCTAACACAGCCTGGAGGTGTGTTGGGTCATTATCCTGTTGAAAAACAAATGATAGTACCACTAAGCACAAACCAGATGGGATGACGTATCGCTGCAGAATGCTGTGGTAGCCATGCTGGTTAAGTGTGGCAGCGGCTGGAACCCAAAATCTCAAATTTGGACTCATCAGACCAAAGGACAGATTTCCACCGGTCTAAATCAAGTCAAATCAAAGTGTATTTGTCACACGCGCTGAATACAACAGGTGTAGACCTTACAGTGAAATGCTTACTTACAGGCTCTAACCAATAGTGTGTGTGTGTGTGTGTGTGTGTGTGTGTGTGTGTGTGTGTGTGTGTGTGTGTGTGTGTGTGTGTGTGTGTGTGTGTGTGTGTGTGTGTGTGTGTGTGTAGGTAGGTAGGTAAGTAAAGAAATAAAACAACAGTAAAAAACATTTGAAAATAACAGTAGCAAGGCTATCTATATACAGGCACCGGTTGGTCAGGCTTATTCAGGTAGTATGTACATGTAGGTATGGTTAAAGTGACTATGAATATATGATGAACAGAGAGTAGCAGTAGCGTAGAAAGAGGGGTTGGCGGGTGGTGGGACACAATGCAGATAGCCCGGTTAGCCAATGTGCGGGAGCACTGGTTGGTTGGGGTATTTGCATTGTGTTGATGTGGACACCAAGGAACTTGAGGCTCTCAACCGGCTCCACTACAGCCCCGTCGATGAGAATGGGAGCATGCTCCTTTTCCTGTAGTCCACAATAATCGCCTTAGTCTTGTTACGTTGAGGGATAGGTTGTTATTCTGGCACCACCTGGCCAGGTCTCTGACTTCCTCCCTATAGGCTGTCTCGTCGTTGTCGGTGATCAGGCCTAACACTGTTTTGTCGTCTGCAAAATTAATGATAGTGTTGGAGTCGTGCCTGGCCATGCAGTCGTGGGTGAACAGGGAGTACAGGAGGGGACTGAGCACGCACTGCTGGGGAGCTCCAGTGTTGAGGATCAGCATGGTAGATGTGTTGCTACCTACCCTCACCACCTGGGGGCGGCCCGTCAGGAAGTCCAGGATCCAGTTGCAGAGGAAGGTGTTTAGTCCCAGGTTCCTTAGCTTAGTGATAAGCTTTGAGGGTACTTTGATGTTGAACGCTGAGCTGTAGTCAATGAATAGCATTCTCACATAGGTGTTCCTTTTGTCCAGGTGGTTAAGGGCAGTGTGGAGTGCAATAGAGATTGCATAATCTGTGGATCTGTTTGGGCGGTATGCAAATTGGAGTGGGTCTAGGGTTTCTGGGATAATGGTGTTGATGTGAGCCATTACCAGCCTTTCAAAGCACTTCATGGCTATGGACGTGAGTGCTATGGGTCTGTAGTTATTTAGGCAGGTTGCCTTTGTGTCCTTGGGCACAGGGACTATGGTGGTGTGCTTGAAACATGTTGGTATTACAGACTCAATCAGAGACATGTTGAAAATGTCAGTGAAGACATCTGCCAGTTGGTCAGCACATGTCCGGAGAACACATCCTGGAAATCCGTCTGGCCCCGCAGCCTTGTGTATGTTGACCTGATTAAAGGTCTTACTCATGTTGGCTACGGGGAGCGTGAACACACAGTTGTCCGGAACAGCTGATGCTCTCATGCATGCCTCAGTGTTGCTTGCCTCGAAGCGAGCATAGAAGTGATTTAGCTCGTCTGGTAGGCTCGTGTCACTGGGCTGCTCGTAGCTGTGCTTCCCTTTGTTGTCTGTAATAGTTTGCAAGCCCTGCCACATCCGTCGAGCGTCAGAGCCGGTGTAGTATGATTCAATCTTAGCCCTGTATTGACGCTTTGCCTGTTTGATGATTCATCGCAGGCCATAGCGGGATTTCTTGTAAGCTTCCAGGTTAGAGTCCCGCACCTTGAAAGCGGCAGCTCTACCCTCTACCCTTTAACTCAGTGTTGCCTGTAATCCATGGCTTCTGGTTGGGGTATGTACGTACAGTCACTGGGTGGACGACGTCCTCGATGCACTTATTGATAAAGCCACTGACTGATGTGGTGTACTCCTCAATGTCATCGGAAGAATCCCGGAACATGTTCCAGTCTGTGATAGCAAAACAGTCCTGTAGTTTAGCATCTGTTTCATCTGGCCACTTTTTTATAGACTGAGTCACTGGTGAGGAAGCAGCTTTAATTTTGCTTGTAAGCAGGAATCAGGAGGATGGAGTTGTGGTCGGATTTACCAAATGGAGGGCGAGGGAGAGCTTTGTACGCGTCTCTGTGTGTGGAGTACAGGTGATCTAGAATTGTTTTCCCCCTGGTTGCACATTTTACATGTTGATAGAGATTTGGTAGAACTGATTTAAGTTTCCCTGCATTAAAGTCCACTAGGAGCGCCGCCTCTGGGTGAGTGGTTTCCTGTTTGCTTTTTACCTTATACAGCTGACTGAGTGCGGTCTTAGTGCCAGCATCTGTTTCTGGTGGTAAATCAACAGCCACGACAAATATAGCTGAGAACTCTCTAGGCAAGTAGTGTGGCCTGCAATATATCATAATATACTCTACTTCAGGCAAGCAAAATCTAGAGATTTCCTAAGATTTCGTGCACCAGCTGTTGTTTACAAATATGCACAGACCCCGTCCCCTGTCTTACCGGAGTGTGCCTTTCTATCCTGCCGGTGCAGCATATTTCCCGCTAGCTGAATATTCATGTCATCATTCAGCCACTATTCCGTGAAGCATAGGATATTACAGTTTTTGATGTCCTGTTGGTAGGATATTCGTGATCGTACCTCGTCTAACTTATTGTCCAATGATAGCACGTTGGTGAGTAATATTGACGGTAACGGCAGCTTTCCTACTCGCCTTCTGCGGGTCCTGACGAGGCATCCGGCACTTCGTCCTCTGTATCTGCGTCGCTTCCTCTTGCGAATAACTGGGATGTTGGCCCTGCCGGGTGTTTGGAAAATATCATGTGAGTCTTGCTTGTTGTTGAAAAAATCTTTGTCTAATCCGAGGTGAGTGATCGCTGTCCTGATATCCAGAAGCTCTTTTCTGCTGTAAGATACGGTTGCAGAAACATTATTTACAAAACAAGTTACAAATAACGAGAAAAAAACCCACATAATAGCTCAACAAGGTTGGGCGCCCGTAAAACTGCTGCCATTTCTTCCAAAGTCATCTTACGTCTAATGTCAATTGCTTCTGTTTCTTGGCCCAAGCAAGTTTCTTCTTCTTATTGGTGTCTTTTAGTAGTGGTTTCTTTGCAGCAATTCGACCATGAAGGCCTGATTCACACAGTCTCCTCTGAACAGTTGATGTTGAGATGTATCTGTTACTTGAACACTGTGAAGCATTTATTTGGGCTGCAATCTGAGGTGCAGTTAACTCTAATGAAGTTATCCTCTGCAGCAGAGGTAACTCTGGGTCTTCCTTTCCTGTGGCGGTCCTCATGAGAGCCAGTTTCATCATAGTGCTTGATTGGTTTTGCGACTGTACTTGAAGAAACTTTCAAAGTTCTTGAAATTTTCTGCATTGACTCATCTTCATGTCTTAAAATAATTATGGACTTTCGTTTCTCTTTGCTTATTTGAGCTGTTCTTGCCATAATATGGACTTTGTCTTTTGTCAGATAGGGCTATCTTCTGTATACCACCACTAATTTGTCACAACACAACTGATTGGCTCAAATGCATTAAGAAGGAATGAAATTCCACAAATGAACTTTTAACAAGGCACACCTGTTAATTGAAATAAATTCCGGGTGACTACCTCATGAAGCTGGTTGAGAGAATGCCAAGAGTGTGCAAAGCTGTAAACAAGGCAAAGGGTGGCTCATTTGAAGAATCTCCAATACAGAATATATTTAGATTTGTTTACCACATTTTTGGTTACTTAATGTTTTATTTATTTAACTAGGCAAGTCAGTTAAGAACAAAATCTTATTTTCAATGACGGCCTACGAACAGTGGGTTAACTGCAGTACATCATTCCATGTGTGTTATTAGTACAAATAAAGAAAAACGCTGGAATGAGTAGGTGTGTCCAAACTTTTTACTGGTACTACAATATAAATATTTATTTTGAGTTATATAATATACCTCTATTAAACATAAATATATATTTATTAAATATAATATACCTTTATATTTAGATATATAGAATATAACTTTATCAGAAAATGTTGAGACATCCATGCTTTTCTAAATGGAAAAATACAAACCACCATGACTTTTTACAGAAGGGGGGTCCTTAGAGGAGCCAATGATGTGCTTTGGTGAAGTCACATCACATGCAACTCCTCTGTGTGGTTCCCTTTCCCTCACATGCAGTAAAGCTAAGAGTTAGCTACTTAAATGCTCAGAAAGTCGTTAAATAATCTGTACATTTCTCCTTCAATAAAAAATGGAAACTCAATCTCTGGTAAATGAAGAGTTTTATTCAACATTAAACCAAATGTTCATGGAATTTGTTTTTAGTTAATTGCTCAACTGTGAAACTACAATTCAAGTGGGAGGGACCGGAAAGTCATAGGCAAGAGACAAGGAAGGCATCATTTTCTGTAATTCTTCAGTCATTTTGGCATGACTACTAATATGATTTATTTAAATATATTTTTGTAAAATGGCCGGAATGAATTCTTCTTTCAAGAAAACATAATTTCAGATACTGTGAAGTACTAAAAACAATATCATTTTGAATTCAAACACCGCATTTCTAGTAGAAAACACGCATTTGTATGATTTTAGTAATTGCCGTTGTATAGTCCTTCTCCTCTCCCCTGTCTGACCCCTCTATCTGTCATGCACCTTAAGCATTCCCAAAATAAATGTATAATGCCATTGGAGTGACAATAATGCATTTGAACACCATTTCACACTGCCCTCTGTGAATGTGTAGACATTTATGGCCCATATTTCCCTTCCCACAAACACTTTGTGTGCCCATACACTGTGAAGACAACACAACATAAGAGCAAAATAATGTACTTGTAGAGTACAACCATAACTGGTACTACAGCAATTGAATGCTTGTAGAACTAGAAAACCTAAATCAACACATTATTGGTTGAATACGGACTGTTCACATTTTTATGTTGCAGTCTGCACTATGAAAAGTTATCTGATTTTATATATTTGAAGGATAGAGAGAGAAGGAGAAAGAGAGGGGAGTTAGAGATTGAGCGAATGAGAGAAAGAAAGGTGGGAGGACTGGCTGTACTTCATTTTGTTGTTCACTGAACAATTTTCTGAATCCGCTGAGGGACTGTCACAAGACTTGACAGCTTGCATGGCTGTTCAGATCATTGCATCCAACAGACTGGCAGATCTAGACAACTTGTGGATCATTTGTCATTGTGCTGTCTTACGAAGATTATATTTTATGGTAATGTAGCAATCATAGTGCATATTCCATGCTGTTAGACACAGGTAATAAATGTTGTAAGTATGAATTTGATTGCAGACGTACAGTAGATGTGCCTGCAATTGCATATAATTAAAGTGCTTTTGTTGTTATTTTTAGGTGATCCTGACCTTGACGAAGCAGTATGACTTTAACTTGGGTGCTTTCACTGAGAGTTCTCTGTGGAGGTAAGACTTCATGAACATGTTGTAATTCATATGTGCTGAACCTACTGTAGGGCTCTGTTCTAAAACAATAGGGTTGCAAAGTTACTGGTAATGTACCAAAGTTACCGGAATCGTCTGTAATTTTGGTAATTAACAGGTAATCTAGGGTAAATTTTGTCATTTATGTATTCACATATAATATTACATTTTTTTAGATCTTTGTCCATATTGTCCATACTTTTTGGTTCAAGATAAAGTAGTGCAATTAATTAAAAAAGCATGTAATTATCAATGGCATTATTTTCAATTAACTGCATCTCTTCCAACTATTTACTTTTTCCAGACCTGCCACCAGTTTGGAGCCGAAACATTTACAAAAAAGACTTACTGACATAGTAAAATAAATTAAAGTGTGTAAAAAATATAAATAAAGGATATTGTTTGCTGAAACCCTCATAATAAACATCAATGTTATTCACTAAGTTGATGGTTTATATTTAGCATAATGTTTTACAGCTTTATCATTATATTTTAAAAAATAATTTCATTTCAATGTATTATTTTATAAATTGTATATATTTTACATGTGATAAGGCTACAAACTTCTTGGAATAACCCTGGATTGTAAACTCTCATGGTCAAAACATATTGATGCAATGGTAGCTAAGATGGGTAGTGGTCTGTCTGTAATAAAGTGTTGCCCTGTTTCTTGATATTGCTATCAACAAAACAAGTCCTACAGGCCCTAGTTTTGTCACACCTGGACTACTGCCCAGTCATATGGTCAAGTGACACAAAGAAGAGCATAGGCACATTACATTTGGCCCATAACAGAGCTGCACAGATAGCCCTTAAATGTACACAGAGAGCTAACATCAATGACATGCATGCCAATCTCTCCTGGCTCAAAGTAGAGGAGAGATTGACTGCATCACTACTTGTCTTTGAGAGAAGTATTGACATGTTGAAAGTACCAAGCTGTCTGTTCAAACGACTAGCACACAGCTCGGTACTCACCGTCTACCCGACCTTCCCGAATTCCCGGAGACAGTGGAACAATGGTTATCCTGTGAGCCCCCGGGTTGCCTGGGAGTCCTACCGGAGAATAGGAAACGAAGACACTGTAAGAGAGGGAGACGGGGGGAGGTGGGGGGCTTAGTGAGATTGAGACACTGGGCGACTCGTCCTTCATTACTGAGCATACTACTCACCAATGTTTCATCATTGGGAAATAAACTTGACGAACTCAGTGCGAGGATCTCCTTCCACGTCAACCTCAGATTCTTCAACATACTCTGTTTTTCAAAGAGCTGTCTTTCCTCCAACATCCAAATTAATTATATAACAACCAGCTGGATTTACAGTTCTTTGAGCGGATAGGAAGAGGACACTCTGGCAAGAACAGAGTCGGAGGGCTCTGCTTTATGACCAATAACAAGTGGTGCGACGGGGAAAACGTGCAGGAACTTGAGAGCTTCTGCTCTCCCGACATGGAATACTTGGTCATCAAATGTGTACATCCCGCCACAAGACTACAACAAAAATGCTCTCAAAGATCTTCATTGGACCCTGAACAAACTGGAGACCGGGTACACGGAGGCAGCGTTCATTATTGTGGGGGACTTTAACAAAAGTCATTTAAGAACCGTGCTGTTACTGTCCAACTAGCAGAGATTCTATGCTGGTCCACTGCTACATGGCTTTTTGACATGGGTATAATCTCCCATCCTCCTTTCAGCAAATCTGACCATGACTCCATTTTTCTTCTTCAAACAAAGACTCAAGAGGGATTTTCCGGTGTTCAGGTCTGTACAATACTGGTCTGACCAATCAGAATCCATGCTCCAAGACTGCATTGATTACGTGGATTGAAATATGTTCCGGGTTGCCTCTGGGGATAACATCAATGAATACACCAACTCAGTCACTGGATTCATAAAAAATGAATAGACGATGTGATACCGATGCTGTCTTTCAAAATGTATTCGAATCAAAAACTGTGGATTGATGGCAGTCGGGAAACTGAAGGAGAGAGATGCTGCTTATGAACATGGCAAGGTGAAAGTGGACATTTGTATGATTAAACAGTACAAATACGACCTACGCAGATCTATCAAGATGGCGAGAAACAAGTATAGGGTCAAAGTGGAGGAGCAATTCAGCTGGTTGGATGCGAGGCGTATGTGGCAGGGGCTTCTAACAATCACTGATTACAAAAAGAAAGCCAGGCACGTCGCAGACACCAACACCGCCCTACCAGACAAGCTAAATACCTTTTTCTCACGCTTTGAACAAGAATATTCTGAGCTGCCGAGGAGAGTCCCTGCGAACAACGAGGACTACGTGCTTATGGTTTCCATGGAAGACATATGTAAGTAATTCAAATGTGTTAACCCTTGCAAGGCTCTCGGCGTGGTCTCACACAGTTCCAACTCCATCACTCTAACGACAGTAGTAGGCCTGATTACTAACAACAATAAGGTGGTCTACAGGGAGGAGGTAGGCACTCTGATGGTGTGGTGCCAGGTAAACAACCTCTCTCTCAAAATCAGCCAAACAAAGGAGCTGTTTATGGACTTCAGGAGTAATCAGGCTGGGCACGTCCCCATCCTCATCCACGAGGCCGCCACGGAGGAGGTCAAAAACTTCAAGTTCCTCAGCATACACATCTTCGAGGAGCTGAAATGTTCAAACCACACGGACACCATGGTGAAGAAGGCACGACAGCGATGCTTTATCCTCTGGAGGCTAAAGAAATGTGTTCTGTACCCGAGAGCCCTCACAGTGATTTACAGGGGCACCATCGAGAGCATACTGTCGGGCTGTATCACAGCACGGTACGGCATCTCCACCGTCGCAGACCATAAGGCACTACAGAGGGTGGTACGCTCAGCCGAACGCACCTTTGGGTGCACACTGCCTGCCCTCCAGGACACCTACAACATCAGGTATTGCAGGAAGGCCAAGAAGATCATCAGGGACCTCCCAAGTCATGGCCTGTTCTCCCTGCTTCCATCACTCCGACGTGGGTGGTACAGAATACATTTCTAAAAACCTGATTTTGCTTTTTCATTATGGGGTACTGTGTGTATGAAGAATGAAGAAAACATTTAATTTAATACATTTTAGAATAAGGCGGTTACCTAACAAAATGTGGAAAAAGTCAAGCGGCCTGAATACTTTCCGAATACATTGTACAAGTTTTGGAGAGGTGCGTGGGGCAGGAGGCTGCCACCCTGGGCGCCAGTGAAGCAGCGGTAATAAAATAGCTGGATAAACTATGATCGTCAGTCCAGGTGAAAAAAGTAACTCTTCCTATTCTTTCAATACATTTTTCCTCAAAAGGTGGGTAAACTATTGGGGGGGAAAGTGGGTGAACTGTGTTCTGTGTTTACCGTCCACTACACCACTGTTGGGCGCCCGGAGAGCTGTTGTGGGGGGTTAAGTGCCTTCTTCAAGGGCACAACGGCATCAAGGATTAGATACCAGCAACCCTCCGGCTGCTAGCTCACTTCCCCTCAGATTTTTCCCATCGGATCCGGGATTCAAATCAACTCTCTAACCACTAGGCTACCTGCCTTATCTTAACTACCTTGCTATTGGTCAATGTTGATTTTCCTCATCCAGGAAATTCCCTGATGTTGGTTTTGATTGAATAATGCCCCTAACCATTTGTTGCAGAGCCAATACACACAGCACACAGTACATGCAATAACTGCAGGCCTACCAATCCATTCACCCTATATCGTATGTTGAGTTACTGTATGCTGTCACATCATAAATAAGAATGGAATTCATTAAGGATTATATGTAGGCTGATACGGTCTCTTGTATTTCTTCCTCTCACCTTTTCCTAAGCCCACAGGAAACTCATTTCATTTTGAAAATACACCTGACAAAAAGACCATCAGTTCACCAAGCAGAGAGACTCAAATTAATTTCTGTTTCACTAGAGGCACCGGTAAGATTTACACCCGACTTGACACGTTTTGAAGGCCCATATTGTGTACAGGTCTTCCATCATCAAGGTGTCTGGTTAACAATAGCACCGCCAGTAAATTAGACTGTACCTCGGGGGATGCGGCAAGGCTCTTAGTATGATATTAAAAAAGGAAAGCATTTGAATGTTATGAAAAGAAACAGAGTAAATGATATCTGTAATAATACGATAAAGGATTTATGGATATAGCCCCTGGGCACTCTGGATGGCAATGGGAAGATCAATTGGGGCCTCGCGAAAGGTATCTTAACAAGCATCTCCTGCAGTACATGTTTTAAAGTAATGACTGCTTCCCTTAGTGAAGGAACTTCCCACTGTAATAGCTTCATATGCAATGCCGTCTTTCCAGCTACAGTTGAGGATATTTGTCAACCGCAATGAAGAGCTCTAAGACACAAATACAAAAGAGTTGAGGAGGAAACCTTTGCAAATGATCTCAACAGCCAATGGAATGATCCAGCTTAATGCAAAAGCAGCGATAGCAGACCCTTGGTTTCTATCCAATTATGCAATGAAATTACATTTGGAGGCGCTCAGGTAGAACTGAGAGAGACGAGTGGGTTGTGTGTTTGGTGAGTGGTAATAGAGCTATGTAGAATAGAGAGGGAGGGAGGGAGACATATTTACCCTTGTTATAGAACAACACTGGGAGTTGTAGATAAGGGACAGAGAACGTTCAGAGAAGCAAATGTCTTTTAATGTCTTTCATTTGTTTGTTTCTGGGGGGCAATTCAGCATAGCCTACTGTGTGGACATAGACGCTTAAATATGTTATCTCATAAAGCGCTTCAGGGATTTAGGTCAATCGTACACTCATTCAATTAAATAAATTACCAGACAAAATACACTTCATTCACCAAGTTGAAGCACAACCGAGTTTAACTGAATTCTGAAAGGTACTTCATTATATGAAAGAATGTAATGTAATCAAATGTAAAGAGACTGTCCTTACAGCTTTTTTTTTGGCACACAAGGCGCAATTTAGAAATGTGGTTGTGCATCAGCAGTTGCTCTCTTGTTATTTCAGTCACTAGCTAGTCACATCCAATTGGCAACAGATTTTCATGCGAATATTCGAAAATGTGCATGAAGAAAATATGCAAATTTCCCCACCAGTGGTGTGTTTCCACCAAACTGACTTGTTGCAGATAAAAATGACTACGTGATGACTAATGCACACAAAATGTACTTTTACATGTACGTTTTCATGTACCGAATACAAATGTAAAGTTCAATGTGTTTCCATCGCATTTTCAACATTTACCAATAGCTTTGTCACAAAAACTGTTTTAACTGCGTTAAATAGCAAATGTGCCTTCTCTGGTCTGGGAATGTGCGCTCAACAGCTGGCAGATATAGTAAAGAGAGGCTAGGCTACTCTACATTATGGGATTATTATGGATAATAATATACAGTATATGGAATATATATTTTTGTCAGCAGCAGTCAAGCATCGATAATCCTGTCACCAGAATAACACCTTTAATATGTATTGGAAAGGAGCATCAAGATCACTGTGCACTTTCACCACCCTGTGAAGTTCACCATAATAAAAATGTTCTTCAGCCTAATAAACCACATTGTTTCCCAAGTCGTAGTGGGAGGACCACACACCATATCCTCGCATGACTCCAAGTTTACTTTGATATGATGGTTATTATCAATATTTGCGCATAAAGGCGTATTGTCCCATCACTGCAACTCCCATATGGACCTTCCTCTAACCCGGAAGACGCTTGGCCAATTGTGCGCCGCCTCATGGGTCCCCCGGTCGCTGCCGGCTGTGACAAGCCTGGGATCAAACCAGAATCTGTAGTGACCGCTGCGATACTCCTGAGGCCTATCAGACGGCTTTTATAAAATTGTACCGAAACTTCACGTTTTCATCACAGTTGTTGTGATTTTTTTTCGTATGCTATTACTTTTATTCGCATAAAACTGTGGATAGAAACCATGGCAAAATGAGTAGAATTGCATGAAATGTGTTATAAAATTGCAAAATCGTCTCTCCTCCCCATGGCAAAATGTGTAAAATTGCAGGAAATCAAATCTAAAATGTTTTTCTCTCTGCTGTCAAGAAGACGGCCGTTAAAATGTCTACATGTGTGGATATGGATGTGGGTATGCTGACCTGCTTTTTTTGTGGCCCCCATCAAAGTTGCCCATCCCTGATTTAGACAGCAATGTAACAGAGGGGGAGAGGTATGTTGGAGAGAGAGTCAGAAGGGAAAACGCAGGGATTGAACTCTGTCTTCGATGGGGTTAAGTACAGTAGATTCGGAAAGTATTCAGATCCTTGACTTTTTCCACATTTTTTTACATTACAGCCTAATTCTAAAATAGATTACATTTTTAAAAATCCTCATAAATATACACACAATACCTCATAATAACAAAGAAAAAATAGGTTTGTAGAAATATTTGCAAATGTATAAAAACAAAAACAGAAATACCTTATTTACATAAGTATTCAGACCCTTTGCTATGAGACTTGAAATTGAGCTCAAAGTGCATCCTGTTTCTATTGATCATCCTTGAGATGTTTCTACAACTTGATTAGAGTCCACCTGTGGTAAGTGTAATTAATTGGACATGATTCAGAATGGCACACACCTGTCTATATAAGGCCCTTCAGTTGACAGTGCATGTCAGAGCAAAAACCAAGCCATGAGGTCGAAGGAATTGTCCGTAGAGCTCCGAGACAGGATTGTGTCGAGGCAGAGATCTGGGGAAGGGTACCAAAAAACATCTGCAACATTGAAGGTCCTCTAGAAAACAATGGCCTTCATCATTCTTACAAGGAAGAAGTTTGGAACCACCAAGGCTCTTCCTAGAGCTGACTACCCGGCCAAACTGAGCATTTGGGGGAGAAGGGCCTTGGTCAGAGAGGTGACCAAGAACCCGATGGTCACTCTGACTGAGGTCCAGAGTTCCTCTGTGAAGATGGGAGAACCTTCCAGAAGTACAACCATCTCTGCAGCATTCTACCAATCAGGCCTATATGGTAGAGTGGCCAGACAGAAGCCACTCCTCAGTAAAAGGCACATGACTGCCCACTTGGTGTTTGCCAAAAGGCAACTAAAGACTCTCAGACGATGATAAACTTCTCTGGTCTGATGGAAGCAAAATTTTACTCTTTGGCCTGAATGTCAAGCATCACGTCTGGAGGAAACCTGGCACCATTCCTACAGTGAAGCATGGTGGTGGCAGCGTCATGCTGTGGGGATGTTTTTCAGCGGCAGGGACTGTGAGACTAGTCAGGATCGAGGGGAAATGAAAGCAGAAAAGTAGAGAGAGATCCTTGATGAAAACCTGCTCAGGACCTCAGACTGGGGTGAAGGTTCACCTTCCAACAGGACAACGACCCTAAGCACACAGCCAAGACAACACAGGAGTGGCTTCGGGACAAGTCTCTGAATGTCCTTGAGTGGCCCAGCCAGAGCCCGGACTTGAACCCGATCTAACGTCTCTGGAGAGACCTGAAAATAGCTGTGCAACGATGCTCCCCATCCAACATGACAGAGCTTGAGAGAATCTGCAGAGAAGAATGGGAGAAACTCCCCAAATACAGGTCCGCCAAGCTTGTAGCATCGTCCCCACAAGACTCGAGGCTGTAATCGCTGATGAAGGTGCCTCTACAAAGTACTGAGAAAGAGTCTGAATACTTATGTAAATGTACTATTTCAGTTTTTGTAAAAATAAAACGATTGGTCATTGTGTGTAGCTTGGTCATTGTATGTAGATTGATGAGGGAAAAAATAATTTAATACATTTTAGAATAAGACTGTAACGTAACATAATGTGGAAAAAGTCAAGGGGTGTGAATACTTTCTGAATGCACTGTATGTGGTAAGAGCAGGAGCCGGGCACGTTTCTGTTAAACCACAGGCTCTGCACTTAAAAAGAAATCTAAGTATTAGACTTACTCCAGCCATATCAATGGAGAACAACTCATACTGCATTCCTTACATGGTCTTCTTTACTGTTCACAGATCAGTGGACTATGGGAGCACTTATATAAAACTGAATAAAAAGGTTGGGTCAACCTTGGCTTGCCTATACGTCTGCCCAACCAACAAGAGAAAGGTTTGTATCACACTCCAGTGGAAACCAAAAAGCTACATGTTTATTCAGCTGTTCCTTCGCCTGGGTCTCTCTCGCTGCTTTAATAAACTCCTTTGTTGTCTCAGTAGCGTTGGCTAAACCAGAAATACTCAACTGATGGTGGCTTGTAGGACCATGTTAAAGTAAAGTTTATGGACTATTGTTGAGTAAAGACTGACGTTTATGGACAAGGACAAGGACTCCAAAGAACATTTCAACATTTAGTATCAGCATCATTCTTGGTATATTTCAACATTGTCATTCTTGGTATATTCACATTGAAGAACACAGAACACCCAGGTTAGTTCCTAGTGCCAATCGATAATCCTACCCAGACACCAGTTTATACAGATTTCTGCTACCTCACCTTACTAACTACCCCACACTCACACTATTCTACTATACCCCCACACTACCCTACTATAACTACCCCACTATAACTACCCCACACTCACTACAACCCCACAATGACTAACTACCTCACTAAAACTACCATACTAAAAACCACTAAGATAGTTTACAACAAGCTGTGATGTTCTGTTGATCAGTTTATTATTGAAAAGGATGTTGGTACATCGTGTCGTTTTTACTTTAATCAAAACTGCTTTAATGCTGCTGTTTATTCCTAATGCTGCACAATGACATCATGCAATCATATCCTCCGTTGAGCACTATAATCTATACTCTGTTTCTCTTCCTTTTGTACTTTAGATAATGATGCTTAGCGACCCAGAGCTGGAGCAAAGTGTACTCATCAGCTCAGATGAAGGTGCCAGCTTCGAGAAGTATCCCATTAACTTCTACATGGACGGTCTGCTGTTTCATCCAACTCAGGAAAACTGGCTGCTGGCTAGCAGTCCTGACAACAAGGTAGGCTAAGCAGCAGGACTTTTATTTCCATGTTGAATGGAAAACAAAGTCTTTCAAGTTGAAAGAAGTCCAAAGTTGAAAGATAGTAATTCTGTTTTGTATTTTGCGCTTTCATCACTTGTTCTGCATAACAAAATTGTAAAGGTTGAATATACAGACTTGATGTAACAATGTTTGATCAAATTCATGTTTTGTCAGGTGTACAGCACAATGGATTTTGGAAGAAAATGGCAGTTGGTTAGTGAGAATGTAACTCCTGGCCGGTTCTTCTGGTATGATTTCATTCCTGCCCATGTTTGTCAATATTCATTTAGAAACACTCCTTTTGGAAACACTCCTTTAGCATTTGTATCTTATATAGAATCTCATATGCAAATTAGAAATGCTATCTTGCAGCTATCTTGAAAAATATTATGTAAAGCACATTGCCTTTTAGCCCCGAATTGGTGAAGATAAAAACAGAAACTAAATGATAATGTAAATTGAATGACCAACTGCAGTGTGTGGTCAAAGTAATTTTCCTAATTAGTAAATGGAGGTTATGTATGGATCCATACCGAACTCTGTCAGATGGATTTACTAGTGTCTGTCAAAACAGGTCTTGACAGATTATGACAACCAACCTACAGTACTTGAACCCATATCACGTAGCCGGGAATAATGGACTCCTCCTCTAAAGCCCAAGAATAACATGTTGTTTTTGCTAGTTGTCATTCTGTAATTTCAAGTGCACATACACACGGCATATTGATGTGATGCAGTTTACCACAGTCAGTCACGTTATGTGTCAAACCCAAGTGCCTCTCAAGCTGAAAAAGAAAGGACATTGTTTGGAGGACACCCTCCTCACATGAACAGCAAAACAATTGATGAATAAGGACAGCATGAATGGACTAATAGCACCCCACACAAGACTATAATGTGCTTGGAAAATGTATGTTTTCATGGATGAATTGTTTAACTGTTTGTATTTACTGAATGCATTACATGTTTTTGCCTCTATATAATGTTTTTAGAATAGTAACATATAATAGAGTTTACATTTCCTTTATGCCATGTTAAAAATGAGAGAGAGCGAGAGAGAGAGAGAGAGAGAGAGAGAGAGAGAGAGAGAGAGAGAGAGAACACCACAAACCTAAGTAATTGTGTAGTGTGGAGGCTTTCCCGCTTCTGTCTCCCTTTGTTTACGCTATCACAAATTAAGATGAATTGCTGAGGCTGGCGCAAATTGGAAGTTGGCGTACAGGAAATGGAGATGTGTTGTCTGTGCTGTAAAGCGAAACACAGAATAAGGCTGTCCATCACAGGCTACCACTGTCCTCTTAAGGCCATCCCCCTACTTCTAAATTGCTCGTCTGCCCCCTCCTCTTCCTCATCCTCCTCCCCCTCCTCTTCCTCATCCTCTCCGCCCCCTCTTCTTCCTAATCCTCCTCCCCTCCTCTTCCTCATCATCCTCCTCCTCTTCCCCTCCTCTTCGTCCTCCCCTTCCCCATTCCCTTTTTCCTCCATCACCTCCACCCCCTCTTCCCATCTTTTTCTTCTTCTTAGTCCTCCTCTAAATTGCTGTCCTCCTCTTCCCCCTTTTCATTCTCCTCCTCTACCTCCTCTTCCTCCACCTTTCACCTTCCTCCCCCACTCTTGTCCTCTTTCATCTCTGTTTTCCATCAACTCTCTCTCCTATGTTGCAGGGCACAAACTGGGCTAGACAGAGAGGCAGATGTGGTCCACATGGAGACCCACATCGCCAAAGGACGTGAGTGCTGCTCTGTAGCTTGCCTCCCTCCCCCACAGTAGCAGGACCCCAAGGACCCCTTGCCTCCCATTTAGAGCGAGGTCACTGGAATATAAGGCTCATTCTGGGCTGCAGGATAGGCCCCAGAAGCACTGTAAAGCAGAGTAGGAGTCTCTTGACAAATGTAGAGCTTTATATAATAGATTGATAGAGATTTTTTCCCTTTAATCGGACCCTTGTGCCCCATATCAGAACCTTGATTCTCCAAAAACACTAACACTATAGACTTTATTCAATCAAACCAGTTACTGAGATTCCGGGGCGGGACCAAATAGTATTACTTGTGTGATGTGAGAGACAATGATTGAATTATCAACACTTTTTTTGTTTTTATCACAGTGCAAGAGGGATGCTATTTTTATCCTGTCCTCAGAAAGTGTAGAATTGGTTTGGAAAGAGTAGTGCCCACTAAAGATAGACGGAAGTCCATTCATTTGTGATTTCTCTTCATTGGTTGTTTTTTTCTAGGATTGTTACTGACAACTAATCTAGTTCTCTTCTGTGTTAGGTGCTCAGTATGTTAAGTGCAGAGCTCAACGATGCACAGAATCAAACAGACAATACCTGTTCCCGGGATACATAGACAAAAATTCTCTGGTTGTTCAGGACAACTATGTGTTTGTTCAGGTGTGTACTGTATCTGTCTATATCTTCGGTACATTTTATACGTTCACAAAAGGCTTGTGTTTTTCTGTGAACTCTGTTCTTCTGCTGCAGCCAATCAGTGTTGTACCGTTGAAGTCTACAAAATGGCTTTCTTTCCAAACACCTGCTACACTTAGATCTTGATTATCTATTGTCCAAGCTGCCTATGATGTTGAAGGATTCCGTGACTGCTGAAAAAAATAAGTGTTTTTTTCATCACATCTGCTGAAAGGCTTTTCTTATAATTGGGCAAGGAATTTGTATGGAGTTTGGGGTTGTTATTGCCAACTAGGTTGACATGACATTGGCTCGAATTAGGCAATGACATTGTGTGTCATTATGACTGATTTGATTTCTACTGCCTCCTGTTGCCATTGATTTCCATTTACAGCTGAAGATGTCTGTCTTTCTCTGTCAGCTTTGCTCTTCCTCCATTTACACAGTTTTGCAGCACTAATGAGGGTTTAGGTTCACCTATTGTGTAACAGTATTTAATAATATGATGTAGAAATGGTTTGCTAAGACTTACACGACATACAGTAAGTGCTCTTCAAGTGTTCTCTTTTGGTTTAGAATGAGACAGACATGTAATGTGGGGTTTATGGTTATGTGGGGCTGCGTCTTGCCTATAAAAATCACCTTTGTGAGTATGTAGATAAATGGTAGGATTGTACAGTGGTAAGTTGATTTGTTTCAACTATGTCAATTCAGGGATTTAATTGAAAATGCGATTAATGAACAAAATAATTCTCATTCTAAATAATTAGTAACTGTCTGGGTCATAAATAATGATCCAATACAATGTCGGAATCGAATTGGAGTTGAGATGGAATTGACCCCATCATCATAGATTTTGGTGAAAATAGCCCAGTTGGACACAGCTGGCTTGTTGCAGGCAGCCTGGTCTCATAGACTAGGTGTAACCTAGTAAATGCAATTCCGGACACTCAAATTTGTATGATATGTTATGCTGGGTATGGTTACATAAGACAGATGGTTACTAAAAAGCAAAAACTAAAGTAGGTTGGTTGGTCGGGGTGGATGGTGGGTGTATAACGTGAATCACATCACGGGCAATTTTAACATTTTAGCTAATTAGCACATTTTCAACGGCTTACTACATTTGAGATACTTTGCAACTACTTAGCATGTTAGCTAACCCTTCCCCTAACCCTAACCTCAACCTTTTAACCTAACTCCTAAACTTAACCATAACCCTTAACCCAACAATTCGTAACTATCATACATTTAGCAAATTCATAACATATAATTCAAATTGTAATTCTTAACATATCATACAAAATGGGTGCTGGACATCCACAAATTGCTACATACCATTCGAAACGTAACATATTATACTAAATGGAGTGTCTTGGATTTCTGTACAGAATAATATGAAATGCTCTGAGACCAGGTTGTGCAGGGAGCTGTGGCGGTACAGATGACTTTCTTGTGACTTTCATTGCTTCGGGCAGTTGGATTTAACTTGACAAAGAGTAATGAGGTTATCGATTGGGCTACATCGAAATAAGCAGTCTTCAACACCTCTCGAATGTCTCTTGGGGGAGAAGGAACAGCCAAGTGCAACATCCTCAGAAATCTGGCCTGTGAAAATGTAGCCCATTGATTTTCGATAGATTATTCCATTAGAGCTCTAATGTAGTCTGTTTGGAGACAATCGCCATCCCTCTAGTTGATTAGAAAATAAGAAATCAAGTGGTGTGGGCCATAGAGTGGAGGGGTGGTAGTGGTACATCTAAGACATGTAGAGAAGGACAAAACCATTTGTTCAGCAACTGTAAATACAGTAGTATTTAATTGGGATGTTGGTGTATAAACTTGTATTGCCTACCGTGTTGTAGCATCAAGTCCCTAAATTACACAAAAACAATTCTGATTTTAAATGTATTTCTTCATTATAATTTTTGTAAATTCTTGTATTGAAATGGCTAAACTCGATTTTCCAAAACTGGATTGAAGTTGTACCTACATTTTCACTTCTAGAATATTTGAAAAATAACAGAGTTCTTCTGTGGGCTAAGTCAGTCCTTCCAGGACCTCAAGTCAAGGTGCAGTAAAAAATGAGTGTGTTAAAATCATTGACATTTCAAATTGATTCATTCTAATGAAGCCCAGCATGCCTGAAACATCGATGAGTTTAACATACTCAATAAAATATGAACTTGACAAGCTAGCGTTACGCTTATTAGCCCCCAAGAGCTCTTGAAGCAAGATGTTTTTTTTCTTCCACAGGTTACCAAGTCAGGGCAAGCGAGTTACTTTGTGTCCTATATGAGGGAATCATTTAAGCGAATTCAGCTACCCAAATACTGTCTTCCTAAGGTAAGCATCAAACTACCCAAATACACCTTGCAACAGATACAGCTACAGTTTGAGGAACGTGAGACAGTTTTCATTTCTGAAGCCTCACTTTACTCAGACTGCTGTCATGTTGTGGAGGCCGTAAGCTGCTCATCTTGAAGCACACTTGTTATTTTGCTCTCTCTACAGTATATTTCTCTCCATCTGTCTGTGTGTCTATCTATTTGTCTCTACCTACCTGCCCATATGTTCATCCTTTCACCATCTCTCACTCCTCTAACAGGACATGCACATCATCAGTACAAATGAGAAGCAGGTGTTTTCTGCTGTACAGGAGTGGAACCAGAATGACACCTACAGCCTGTATATCTCAGACTCTCCAGGGGTATACTTCACTCTGTCTCTAGAGAACCTCCGGACCAGAAGAGAGCCAGGTGGAAATTTACTGGTCGACCTGTATAAGGTACATCTATTGTATATGTATGTAAGACACTCAGTCTGTGGAACAACTTCCATAAGGTGTTCTTAGGTGTACCATATTACTATGTTAAGTACCGTTTGTTTAGTACCTCTGAAAGGCACACTTCCTGTGTATGATTTCATCTCCACTGTAGTTTCGCACAGAGCAAAGATTTTTCATAACCATGAAGTTATTGTTTAAAATAATGACATACACACTCTCTCTCTCAATGTGATACCTCTTTTGTTTTATCCATTTGGCTTATTGTCATTCTAGGTAGAAGGAATAAATGGCATATTTCTAGCCAACAAATTGGTGGGCCATGAAGTGAAGACATTCATCACCTATAACAAGGGTCAGACCTGGGCCCTGCTGCAAGCCCCCAACACTGATGTGGCTGGAAACAGTCTGCACTGCATCCTGGTGAGTTGAAGTTATGGGTGGCGTGGTGGATGATGACCAAATTAATTCGGCTTCTGAACAAATTCATTCATCAAATGTTCCAATCCAACCAAAGCTTATTGATTTAAGAGTTGGAGTTGTTCATGGCAGTTGCTAGTCCACAAAGTGTGTCAAAATCTCCATTAACCTCAACTATTTCAATTTGCCTCCAGTAATCACTGTTCAGATACATCACCCTAATGAAAGTTACATTACAGTTAATGGCAGTTAGTGGTGTTCTGGGTTAGATATGTTTGATATTAATTTAAGTGATACAATCATTTTGAATGTTAAAAGCGAGTTAACATAATATGCACATATTATGCATTAAGAAAATAATGAGAGGAATTATTGATATAACACTGTTTTTGCCTGTGTCGTTCAAATGCCTGTTGTACTCTGGCCTCCCTTCTGGGTTTGTAAAAGCTTCTATTAATGTTTCACAAAGTGGCTGAATCAGAGAGATGAGTGATTCAGATTTATCAGTAAATGAAACAAGTTTGTCAGATTTATCTTTACATCTTGAGGATTTTTTAATTACATGGCTTTAAAATGGAAATGCCAGCTCCAATGTCCTCTGCAGCCAGTTTCAATCTGTTGGTGGAAAAGATTAAAAAAGTGTATTTGTTCCATAAATGGTCTTTGTAAACGTCCTTTTTAAATAGAGATTAGTTTGCGCAGTTTGAATACAGAGTCAAATATAAATGAGTCAGATATGGATCCGAATAAGATGTTTGATTTTGTGTCTTGGTTTAGGTCTATATCTAAATTGAATCCATTGTGTTTGTTTTGGCAGCCATTTTGTTCTCTGCATCTGCACCTGGATACGCCAGTGAACCCTTACCTGCCTGGACGCATCTTTAGCATGGACTCAGCACCTGGGATCATTGTAGCTACAGGTAGGACAGAAGTAGAAATAGGTTGTTAATGCATGTGTAACGGATGTGAAATGCTAGCTTAGTTAAAGGGCTGCGGCTTTTGTGGAGCGATGGGTAACGATGCTTCGTGGGTGACTGTTGTTGATGTGTGCAGAGGGTCCCTGGTTCAAGCCCGGGTATGGGCGAGGGGATGGTCTAAAGTTATACTGTTACATTGATGCTGTTGACCCAGATCACTGGTTGCTGTGGAAAAGGAGGAGGTCAAAAGGGGGGTGAGTGTAACGGATGTGAAACGCTAGCTCAGTTAGCAGTGGTGCGCGCAAAATAGTGTTTAAATCGGTGACGTCACTTGCTCTGAGACCTTGAAGTAGTAGTTCCCCTTGCTCTGCAAGGCCCGCGGCTTTTGTGGAGCGATGGGTAACGATGCTTCGCGGGTGACTGTTGTTGATGTGTGCAGAGGACCCCGGGTATGGGCGAGAGGACGGTTTAAAGTTATACTGTTACACCTGTTTCTGTGTTCAACCAACAAATTAGTAAAGGTAGGCACAGCTGTTAAAAGAAAACGTTGTGCAAACTGTTATATGTGGTAGAAATGTAAAGAATCTGTTAACGGAATACAGATCAATAAACGTGTTTATAATGAGATCAGGTCCTTCAATTTATAAAAAAAATTGTGCAGGTTTGTTATGCAGGTTTGTTTTCTTTGAAAATATGAGTCTTTACTATGCAAATATATCAGTATATGAATTCATATATTTATTTTTGTTTTCAGGCAACATTGGTACAGAGCTGTCCTCCGCTAACCTTGGAATGTTTATAACATCTGATGCAGGAAATACCTGGAGACAGGTGAGACCAATCTGTGCCTCAAAATGGGCTCCAACTTCAGTTAGTTTTGTCTAAAATTTGCATTTTGAATGTGAACAACTTCTGATGTAAATCATGTTTATTATCTTCTACCTTCTTTAGATTTTTGAAGAAGAACTCGGTGTTTGGTTTCTTGACAATGGAGGTGCTTTAGTTGCAGTTTCTTTAGTTGCAACAGTACCCATCCGGCACGTATGGTAGGTTCACTGTAATTCTACTACAGCGTATGGGAGTATAATAATGATATTCACTGTATGTAAAGATGCATTATACTGTAACTTACCAGTTGATTTCAGAAACTGGTGTGCAAAACGTTGAGACTAATGCTGAAGTTCCTATTTCAGGACACAATTCATTTCATTCTGATTTCAGTTTTGGTGTTGTTGTTGCATACGATTATATTTAGCCTTTGAAATGCTGATTGGCAAGGTACGTTTGCATGGGATGTCTATCTCCAGCAACTGTTTCTCTCACCACATCAAAACTGTCAGAATCCATTCAACAAAAAAATGGCTGTTACAGCTTTGTACTGTTCGTGGGTATTTTCGAGAGCTTTTATGCAAATGTAGCCAAGTAGAGGTTTGAAGTATCGAGGGACTTTGTTGGCCTGGGTCCTTGTGTTGTTGGAACTCTGTCACACCAGATACTTTGATGTCCCCCGCACTGAAATAGTGTCACAATCAATTAAGATCTGTGAAAGGTGATTTAAGTCCCTCAATTGTTAGAGCATGAGTCATATCCATTTTTTTTATGTTTTGTTGCCTTCGACATTTACCTAGACCCGTGAAACATTGGTTCCATTGTTGAGTGCGTAGTTGGGATAATTTCCCACATAGAGAACAAGCTGATAAGGGTACTTCATTTTTCATCTACGTCATGGTGAGAATGTATCTTACTGTCTGAAGAACAGTAACACTAGGAATTTGGACACATTTTGTTGACCTCTGTTTGTAGAAATGGTTAGAAATATTTTCTGTTAAACTCTTTTCATTGTCACACCTTACAAAGATTACAAAGATGCCATAGAGTTACGTCTTTTGGAATTGTGGTGTACTTAAGCAATAAGGCCAGAAGAGGTGTGGTATACGGACAATATACCACGGCTAAGGGCTGTTCTTATGCACGACGCAACACGGAGTGCCTAGACACAGCCTTTAGCCATATATCACAAACCCTCAAGGAGCTTTATTGCTATTATAAACTGGTTACCAATGTAATTAGAGCAGTGAAACTAAATGTTTTGTCAAACCCGTGGTATAAGGTCTGATATACCATGGCTGTCAGCCAATCAGAATTCAGGGCTCAAACCACCCAGTTTATAATTGTAATTATACCATTACTAACATAGTCATTGTTTTGAGTTTGCAAGAAAGGCATTTCACTGTACTTGTGCATGTGACATTAAAACTTGAAACTTGGAACTAATAAACCTCATGATATATTCAATCAGATGTTAATAGTTGTTGTCCTGTGTTGTGAAACAGGGTAAGTCTGGACGAGGGTAAGAAATGGGATCGCCACAGTTTCTCTCTGGCTCCTTTGTTTCTGGATGGAGTTCTCATGCAGCCAGAGAATCACATCATCACGTAAGTGGAGTCAGGATTTGGCCAACATTAAGTAAACACAGACCTCATATTCTAGATTCCAGCTCATCTGGTGATGAGAGTTAAATAGTGTTGTTGTTATGCATGAATGGGTAAATAGCGTTTACACTTAATTTCTCAATTTACAATGTTTTGTTTGCCCAGAGGTGCGATACACGTAATTGTGTTGGCATATATATTATTTTTGTTTGTGTTTAGTTTGTGCAACCTCAGCCACAGCAAAATACTGGTGTGAGCAGACCCAGCATCTTAATTTTACAAGCGACAAAGACAATAAGGCTAACAACTTACCTAATGTTTTGTTTTGTTGAATTAAGTTTCACTGGACACTTAAGCCGTGTTTCAGAATGGCAGCTGATAAAGATTGACTACAAAGCCATCTTTAGCAGGAGATGCATGGATGGAGATTATCAGACTTGGCACCTACATAACAAGGTAAAACACGTTGAAAGGTATTGTTTTGATGCCAACATCAAGATGGGCATGTTGGTTTAATGTAACTGTAAACGCAGCACATAAATGCATGCACACGCACGCTCGCACACGCACACGCACACACACACACACACACACACACACACACACACACACACACACACACACACACACACACACATACTGTATATTCATACAGTATAATTTCAGACTGTTGAGCACTAAAAAACATTGAATCAATGTAATGAAATTCCCCACAGGGAATGACATGTCATGTTGTTTGATAGGGAGAGCCATGTGTGATGGGAGAGAAGCAGACCTTTATGAAACGGAGGCCGGGTAACCGCTGTATGCTGGCCCAGGACTACTCCCGAGTCATATCCTCAGAACCATGCATCTGCAGGACATATGATTTTGAATGGCAAGTTATGGTAGACTTCCTAATTTTTTACGTCAGTGAATAGGCAAGGGCATTGTAAGTGTAACCCATCCCCCAACACTCAGCCCTCCTAATCACACATCTAACCACAAATATTAGTTTGCTCAACTTTATACCTCTTCAATTCCCAACATGTTCTCTAGTTTATTGCATATAGCCACTGTTCATGCATACACACAATCCAATTATAGTTTGAAAATTGTGAATGTGACTAACAGGCTGGTCAAATTTACATAATGTCAAATGATTTATCATCATCCAATTAATACGTAATTAATTGCTAAATCAATTCTAAATGTATTTTCTTTCTGTCTGAAATTCTCTTTGATCCTACATGTCTGACAATAGTCATGTCTCTAGTTATGATTTTAAACCATGTAGTCATACTAGCACTAAGTCTTACCTATCGTTCAACTAAAAATACTTTTTCGTGACAGATAGGGGAAAGGAGACTGAAATGTCTCATGTTTTACAGTGATTATGGGTATGAACGTCAAGCCGATGGAAAGTGTACCCCTGCTTTTTGGTTCAACCCAAGCACTGTGACAAGAAGCTGTAGCACTAGCCATAACTACCTCAACAGCACAGGGTAGGTAACTTGTAGTACTGTCCCTAATTCCTTCCTTCCTTGGGCAAAATAACACTCTGTGCTGTGATTTGATAGGGCCCTTTGTTCAGCAAATTACTCTCTCTGCATTGTGAGATTACGTTAAAGCTAGTCTCACTCTCCATTCTAAAATTACATCTATGCTGTGAATGTTCAGGTACAGAAAGGTTTTGTCCAATAATTGCAAAGAGGGAGGGAAGGATGTGTACTCCCCCAGGAAACAGCATTGTTCCCCCAGGCCTCCCAGAGGCCTCAGACTGACTACCAGCCAGGGAGAGCTCACCGCCACCGTGGGCAGTAATGTCACCTTCCTGGTGTATCTGGACGATGTGAGTTTCCTCTCCCAACACCAACTGAAGCTGTGCCATTACTAGACATATTATTATTATTTCATCAGTAAACTGTGGATGTTTGTCCTGGATTATCTTGTGTTGGTTGATGTGACGTCCCCAAAGCCTGAACTTTTCTCTTCTGGTTTTGGGATGAAAGCACTATGACTCACTACATTGGTCTGTGTCTGTTTGGCTTTCTATCTTTATCTCTCACTTTCTCGTCTCCAGCGCCCAATTTTTCTAAAGTTATCTGATCATATTTCGGCAATCAAACAGGACTAAATGTTAGAATTGGGTTTTTACAAAACTGAAAAAGGTGATTCTGATAGGGATACAGTTTTGGTAATCCAATCTCACCTTTAATCAGGGTTGAATGTTTGTGTTTTTCAATACTCAAAAATAGTGATTAGGATAGTTTTGATGCCCAAAATCGGGATTATCTTGACACCACATGAAGGGTGGATTCAGGGTGGATTTAGAAAGGTGAAAGCTCTACAACCAAGAAATGTCAATGTAACGAAGGTGACAAGGTTTTTAAAAACGTTCTGATATCTGATAACCAAAGTTGAATTTTGTTTAATTTGATCGCAGTATAGATATGTTGTTATATTGAGAAGTTTCAAATAAATGTACTTACTTATAAGTGATATGCAGGCTCTATTATTTGTAGTCTAGGTACATTTGTTCATGTAGTTTACTCATCTCTGTTTCCCTATGACAGATTCTGTGATCTTGATATTGTGGTATCTGGATCAGAATGATCCTATCCGATTATTTTCTGGAAAAAATGGCGTAGAAATGACCAGATTGATCTGATCCTGGATAGCAAAAAAAGAGGATTAGATACTCCGGCTCATTCTGATTCTGGTTTAAAAGTTTAGAAAAACTGGGCCCTGTACTTCTCCAATGTCTAATCTCAAATCTCATCCCAAGTATTTCCATAGACAGCTCTTCCCTGTGAAAGATAATGCAGTGTCATAACATAATCTGTTTTGACTAATGATGCCTGTCTTACTTCTTGTCTCTAGGGAAACTCGTTGTGGACTTATATCCAGCTAGACTTTGGGGACGGCATCACTTTCATGTACAACCTGAGCCGGAGAGGCGATGGAATCAAACACAGCTATAGAGAAGATGGGATCTTCAGAGTGACAGCACATGCAGAGAACAGCCAGGGCTATGACATTAGCTCCCTGTTCCTACACATCACCAGTATGTCAATGAGAAACACTGGTTCTCTTATGTCTAATGTGGTTTAATGACTTTTCCTGCCCAAGCATGTTACCACAGTAAACTACTGACACCAGCATAGGTTACGGATGATCATATGTCACCAACTATAGATTGACCTACAACAACCTTTAATGGATTGAATGTTAAGTGCTTATGAAGCTGTTTGATTTGGTTGTATTGGTCAACTAACCAATTGACTGTTCCCAAAAAGGCTGCTTTCAGTTTATATTGGCCAATATGGTTCTCTTGTGTGCTTTGGTGTGTCTCAGGCCCAGTGGAGCGTGTGTATCTCTCAGCTCCTATTGTTGCCATCAGGAAGAAAGAAGCTAACCTAACGGCTGTGGTCTGGCCTGTCCACCACAGAACACTCACCTTCTTCTGGTGGTTTGAAAACAGCTCCGAGGTGAGGTTCCTTCACCCAATTACTCTGACCTTGAGTTTATTAGCGGAAAGTTATTTTTGTCCTTTGTGTTTTCCATGTGTGCTGGAAAAGGCAAGGTTGTGCGGTTTTCTATGCCATTCTCTTTATCTTGCGAAACCCAGCCCTTAATAACCTTGGATGGAAGCATCTCGTACACGTTTTGGAAGGAAGGCATGAACAGGATCATGGTCCAAGTGTCTTCTGGGTGCAACATACTGCAGGATACCAAGGTCATCATTGTCAAAGGTGAGTGGGAAGGAGTCCTTCGAATGTCTTTATTGGTAATATGAATGTAACGCATGTATGCAACTTTTTAATCACACATCTATGTTCATGTAAACACTGCCTCCTTGTTAGTGACAATGTGGATGTCACCTCTACTCCCAGCTAGTCACCTCTACTCCCAGCTAGTCACCTCTACTCCCAGCTAGTCACCTCTACTCCCAGCTAGTCACCTCTACTCCCAGCTAGTCACCTCTACTCCCAGCTAGTCACCTCTACTCCCAGCTATACTCCCAGCTAGTCACCTCTACTCCCAGCTAGTCACCTCTACTCCCAGCTAGTAACCTCTACTCCCAGCTAGTCACCTCTACTCCCAGCTAGTCACCTCTACTCCCAGCTAGTCACCTCTACTCTCAGCTAGTCACCTCTACTCCCAGCTAGTCACCTCTACTCCCAGCTAGTCACCTCTACTCCCAGCTAGTCACCTCTACTCCCAGCTAGTCACCTCTACTCCCAGCTAGTAACCTCTACTCCCAGCTAGTAACCTCTACTCCCAGCTAGTCACCTCTACTCCCAGCTAGTAACCTCTACTCCCAGCTAGTCACCTCTACTCCTAGCTAGTCACCTCTACTCCCAGCTAGTAACCTCTACTCCCAGCTAGTCACCTCTACTCCCAGCTAGTAACCTCTACTCCCAGCTAGTAACCTCTACTCCCAGCTAGTCACCTCTACTCCCAGCTAGTAACCTCTACTCCCAGCTAGTCACCTCTACTCCCAGCTAGTCATCTCTACTCCCAGCTAGTAACCTCTACTCCCAGCTAGTCACCTCTACTCCCAGCTAGTCACCTCTACTCCCAGCTAGTCACCTCTACTCCCAGCTAGTAACCTCTACTCGCAGCTAGTAACCTCTACTCCCAGCTAGTCACCTCTACTCCCAGCTAGTCACCTCTACTCCCAGCTAGTCACCTCTACTCCCAGCTAGTAACCTCTACTCGCAGCTAGTAACCTCTACTCCCAGCTAGTAACCTCTACTCCCAGCTAGTCACCTCTACTCCCAGCTAGTCACCTCTACTCCCAGCTAGTAACCTCTACTCCCAGCTAGTCATCTCTACTCCCAGCTAGTAACCTCTACTCCCAGCTAGTAACCTCTACTCCCAGCTAGTCACCTCTACTCCCAGCTAGTAACCTCTACTCCTAGCTAGTCACCTCTACTCCCAGCTAGTCACCTCTACTCCCAGCTAGTAACCTCTACTCCCAGCTAGTAACCTCTACTCCCAGCTAGTCATCTCTACTCCCAGCTAGTAACCTCTACTCCCAGCTAGTAACCTCTACTCCCAGCTAGTCATCTCTACTCCCAGCTAGTAACCTCTACTCCCAGCTAGTAACCTCTACTCCCAGCTAGTCACCTCTACTCCCAGCTAGTCACCTCTACTCCCAGCTAGTCACCTCTACTCCCAGCTAGTAACCTCTACTCGCAGCTAGTAACCTCTACTCCCAGCTAGTCACCTCTACTCCCAGCTAGTAACCTCTACTCCCAACTAGTCACCTCTACTCCCAGCTAGTCACCTCTACTCCCAGCTAGTCACCTCTACTCCCAGCTAGTCACCTCTACTCCCAGCTAGTAACCTCTACTCCCAGCTAGTCATCTCTACTCCCAGCTAGTCACCTCTACTCGCAGCTAGTCACCTCTACTCCCAGCTAGTCACCTCTACTCCCAGCTAGTCACCTCTACTCCCAGCTAGTCACCTCTACTCCCAGCTAGTCACCTCTACTCCCAGCTAGTCGCCTCTACTCCCAGCTAGTAACCTCTACTCCCAGCTAGTCACCTCCATGCCATGAGGAACAAGAATAAATTGTAAATTCATGTCAGATGAAAAGCAATTCTGAGCAAACTAAAAAATTCTAAATGGTACAGTGCCACACGGAAACACTTTGTGGTAGAGGGTTCATGGCAGCATCCTCCATGTATCACAGATTTCTTCAAATCCCTGCTGTTATCGTTCTCTCCGGCTTTGGACGAGCACAACCCTGACATCCCGGAGTGGAGAGAGGACGTGGGCCGCGTGGTGAGGACAGCTGTATCACAGGTACAGGAAGAAATTCCCTCTGGGACGACAGTCAACATGAGGTTGTCACGCAATGTCTTTTATGGTCTTAACCATTTCAAAACAGGAGACATGATGAGGATTACTTCATTCAATGTGACATATTAAGGAAGTAAAGTGAACATAGATGTTTAGTATCATGTGTTTTCCCACAATAGCAGTGTGTATGTTTGACTGTTTGACTGTTATTACAGGTTTCTGGATTTCCAGAGGAACGGCTGTTAGTATCTTTGTTTCCAGGTGTTCCAACAACAGCAGAACTATTTATCCTGCCTGAGACACAGTTGCCTGAACATGGGAAGCGGAACAAAGAGGACTTAGTGAGTGTAAGCATATTTTGCTTGACTTCTTACAAGAGTTTGTCTTTTTGGAAATCTTCTAGAACAGATCTAATCGTCTAATTCATCTGCTCAAAATCCACATTTGTATAAACAATGGGGTTTAACGGACTTAATTGGTTTTCCAAGATAATGTTATCATAAACCTTTATTCAAATTTGAAAAGAATAATCTTTGCAAATGCACATTTTGGGGTGCCAAGTCATTTGTCTATTATGTCAAACAGATATCAAACCTTGTTATAAATGCCCTGAACCACGGATTGGTCCAGTTTGAGTTGAAAGCTGACACTCAAATATTTGTTTTCATCACACAGCTAACTTTGGGTAAGTTGCAGTTTTTCTTTGTCTCTTTCACAGTATAAAGTAACTAAACATAAACAATTCAAAATACTATAATAAGTACTGTACTGACACTCAATTCACCAGACAATGTCAACTAATGTCAACAGCAGATATTGATGGACATTTTCCATTGAATCCCTTTTACAACTATCTTATTACAGTAGAGTGTCTTGTAGTCATTGCGATCAATAATACGATTAACATCGGGTATCTTTAGTATGCACCTTGGAAATCAGTGGGGTCATTTGGATATTAGCATATCACCAAAACGTGTCGATCAAGCCCACATTACTTTACCCTTTTCATCCAGCGATTGATCTGTCTTCACTTGTGTCTGCATGGAAAGGTCTGAGAAGCCTTTAAAATGCTATGGAAAGGTCATCAACTTCACTGGTCACATCTTGGAAGAGAGAAATATGGTTTGGGAGGGGTGGGCTAATACATACTCAGAATAATACGCCTCAGCACTTAAAGCCATGACTAAGCACAAACCTTTCAGATGCATGGGGAGATAGAGTGCGACCTCATGTATGGAGGCCCTTTGTATGCCTTCTTAAAATGGAACATGACAGATACCGCTCCTTCTGAACCGCTCAGACCTAATGGGCTCATACTACGTGAAAAAATGAATATTTGCTGGTTTCTCCCCTTGTTTTTCTCCAAGTCTTTTTTCGTGTGTTTGGCATGATTATTTTAGTTTATTAGGATCCCTTATGGAGCAGCTACTCTTCCTGGGGTCCACACAAAACGTACATGACACAGTACAGAACAGTTATAGACAAGAGTAATACAAAGACAATACTACATTAAATAAATGACATCAACAAAGGAATTGGCTAAAGCAGAAACTGGTCTGTCTCTGTCTTTCCCCAGCACCTCTGGTTTACTCCAACCCTATTCACAGTAGCTCAGTCATGCTGATGTTGCTGTCTGTGGTGTTTGTTGGTTTAGCTGCGTTTTTCATCTTCAAGTTGAAAAGGTATGTTCTCATTATAATATTCATTGGTTGGTTATAGTCAACCTATTTTGTCTTATTTTGTCTTAGTGGCATTCGGAATGCCACATTATACTCTCAACTATTAACACATAAGTGAAGTTCTTACAGTACTGCAGGTTAAGTTTGCATGACGTCAGTCGAGTGGTGTCTGGCTTGTTAGGAAAATCCCTTGGATCCATGTCCAGGCTGAGGAGAACCAGGAAAAGGAGCCGGAGATGATTGGCACGGTCGGGCAGAACAATACCATGTCCAAGATGAAGCTCAGTGAGTTCCCCACAGAGAAGGAACTCATGGAGAAAGAACTGAAGACCAGGAGCAGAGGTAAGTTTGACGTAGCGTCCAGAACAGTAACAGACCTGCCTATTGGACCTAGGCCTTCAGAGCCAGGCTCCCAAGAAAATGATCACATGTCGTAGCCTACAGTACCAGTCAACGTTTGGACACACCTACTCATTCCAGGGTTTTTATTTATTTTTACTCTTTTCTACATTGTAGAATAATAGTGGAGAGATCAACACTATGAAATAACACACATGGAATCATGAAGTAACCAAAAAGTGTTAAGCAAAAAAGTGTTCTTTGAAGTAGGCACCCTTTGCACACTCTTGGCATTCTCTCAACCAGCTTCATGAGGCAGTCACCTGGAATGCTTTTTCAACAGTCTTGAAGGAGTTCCCACATATGCTGAGCACTTGTTGGCTGCTTTTCCTTCACTCTGTGGTCCAACTCATCCCAAGGTCGGGTGATTGTGGAGGCCAGGTCATCTGATGCATTGCTCCATCACTCTCCTTCTTGGTGAAATAGCCCTTACACAGTCTGGAGGTGTTTTGGGTCATTGTCCTGTTGAAAATTAAATGATAGTCCCACTAAGAACAAACCAGATGGGATGGCGTATCGCTACAGAATGCTGTGGTAGCCATGCTGGTTAAGTATGCCTTGAAATCTAAATAAATCGCAGACAGTGTCACCAGCAAAGTGTCACCAGCAGAGTTGCAAAGAAAATGCCATATCTCAGACTGGCCAATAAAATGAAAACACAGACACTGGACAGAGGAACTCTGCATAGAATGCCAGCATCTCGAAGTTGCCTCTTCACTGTTGACGTTGAAAGTGGTGTTTTGCGGGTACTATTTAATGAAGCTGTCAGTTGAGGACTTGTGAGGCGTCTGTTTCTCAAACTAGATACTCTAATGTGCTTGACCTCTTCCTCAGTTGTGCACTGGGGCCTCCCACTCCTCTTTCTATTCTGGTTAGAGTCAGTTTGCGCTGTTCTGTGAAGGGAGTAGTACACAGCGTTGTACGAGATATTCCGTTTCTTGGCAATTTCTCGCATGGAATAGCCTTCATTTCTCAGAACAGGAATAGGCTGACGAGTTTCAGAACCAGGTCTTTGTCTCTGGCCATTTTGAGCCTGTAATCAAACCCACAAATGCTGATGCTCCAGATACTCAACTAGTCTAAAGAAGGCCAGTTTTATTGCTTATTTAAACAGAACAATAGTTTTCAGCTGTGCTAACATAATTGCAAAAGGGTTTTCTAATGATCAATTAGCCGTTTAAAATGATAAACTTTGATTAGCTAACACGACGTGCCATTGGAACAGAGGTGTGATGGTTGCAGATAATTGGCCTCTGTGCGCCTATGTAGATATTGTAAGGCGTGCGTACTGGTGGTAGAGAAGTCAGGCACAGGAGAGAAAAGACAGTGTTTTAACGGCGCAGTTTTTAATGATAAAAATTACAGTGAACAAAACAATATATATACAATGGGACAAAACCCCAGACATAACGTGCACAAGCACTTAAAATAAACTGTCACGGTTTTCTAGGTGTGAAGGAGAGTCGGACCAAAATGCAGCGTGGCTATTGCGATCCATGTTTATTTAACAACGTAAACACGAATCAATACAAAAACAATAAACGTAATGTGAAAACCGAAACAGCCTAAACTGGTGCAAACTGACACAGAGGACACAAAGGACACTAAGGACAATCACCCACAAAACCCAACACCAAACAGGCTACCTAAATATGGTTCCCAATCAGAGACAATGACAAACACCTGCCTCTGATTGAGAACCATATCAGGCCAAACATAGAACTAGACAAACTAGACATGAAACATAGAATGCCCACTCAGCTCACACCCTGACCAACCAAAACATAGAAATATACAAAGTAAACTATGGACAGGGTGTGACAGTACGCCCCCCCCCCCCTCACCCCCCCCCCCACCCCCCACCCCCCCCCACCCCCCCCCCCACCTTAGTCTTCCCCCACCTTATCCTCTTCCGTGGCCTCCTCACCATGGCAACTCTTCTCAATGGACAGAGGGACGGCAGCTCGGGACAGAGGGGCGGCAGCTCCTGGCTGACTGGCGACCCCTGGCTGACTGGCAGATCTGGAAGAGTCTGGTCGACTGGCAGATCTGGAAGAGTCTGGTCGACTGGCAGATCTGGAAGAGTCTGGTCGACTGGCAGATCTGGAAGAGTCTGGTCGACTGGCAGATCTGGAAGAGTCTGGTCGACTGGCAGATCTGGAAGAGTCTGGTCGACTGGCAGATCTGGAAGAGTCTGGTTGACTGGCAGATCTGGGTCCTTTACCGTCCAAATCGTCCTCCCAAGTCCATTTCTCCAAGTAATGCAGCCTCTCCCACTGCTGCTGCTGCTCCTGCCTCTGTTCCTTCTCCTGCTGCTGCTGCCTGTTGACACGCCGCTTGGTCCAGTTGTGGTGGGTGATTCTGTCACGGTTTTCTAGGTGTGAAGGAGAGTCGGACCAAAATGCAGCGGACCACACACCACCGGCCTGAGGAGAGACACATGGAAAGAGGGGTTAATACGGTAATCGGGGGGAAGCTGTAACCTATAACAAACCTTGTTCACTCTCCTCAGGACTTTAAATGGCCCCACAAACCGCGGACCCAGCTTTCGGAAGGGCAGATTTCGGGTCGAGAGCCAGACCCGGTCGCCCGTTGCGAACACCGGGGCCTCACTGCGGTGGCGGTCTGCGTTCTCCATTTGACGCAGCATGGCCCGCTGAAGGTGAACACGGACAGCTTCCCATGTCTTCTCCGCGCGCCTAAACCAGTCGTCCACCGCAGGAGCCTCGGTCCGACTCTGATGCCAAGGTTCCAGAACCGGCTGGTACCCCAGTACGCACTGGAAGGGAGAGAGGTTAGTGGAGGAATGGCGAAGCGAGTTCTGTGCGGTGTGTGGGAAGACAAGACAAAACAAATGGAAAATTAAAGGTGGATCGGCGATGGCTATAAGACCGGTGACGTCGACTGCCGAACTTTGCCCGAACAAGGAGAGGGACTGACTTCGGAGGAGGTCATGACAGATATTCCATTAAAAATCCCCCGTTTCCAGCTACAATAGTAATTTACAACATATTTTTATAAGAAACAATGTGTTGAAAATCCCAAATTGTTTGCATAGTCAACTTACACACAGCTCTGACACACACACTTATCCCACCAGACATGCCACCTGGGGACTTATCATAGTCCCCAAAACCAGACCAAATTCAAGAAAACGTTCAGTATTATATAGAGCCCTTATTGCATGGAACTTCATTCCATCTCATATCGCTCAAATAAACTCAAACCTGGTTTCAAAAAACAGATAAAGCAGCACCTCGTGGCACAACGCCTCTCCCCTTTTTGACCTAGATTGTTTGTGTGTATGCATTGATATGTAGGCTACGTGTGCCTTTTAAAAATGTATGTAGTTCTGTCCTTGAGGTGTTCATGTTTTATGATGTTCTGTGTTATGTCATTATGTATTATGTTTCATATTTTGTGTTGGACCCCAGGATGAGTAGCTGCTGCATTTGCAACAGCTAATGGGGATCCTAATAAAATACCAAGTCTACACTGTATTTCTGATCAATTTGATGTTATTTTAATGGACAACAATTTTGCTTTACTTTCAAAAACAAAGACATTTCTCAGTGACCCAAACTTTTGAACGGTAGTGTATGTTGATTTGTTTGGCACTTTTTTGGTTACTACATGATTCCATATGTGTTATTTCATACGTTTGATGTCTTCACTATTATTTTACAATGTGGAAAATAGTACAAATAAAGAAAAACCCCAGAATGAGTAGATGTGTCCAAACTTTTGACTGGTACTGTATGTAAATCAGCTGTCCACACAACGTACAGAGCAGAAGACACATTTCCATCATGCTATGTAACATATGGACAATAAAGTTGTATTGTAAAATGCCGTAATATACATCAAGCTCGTTCGGACCCAGTCAAGCACGCATTTTTATCAATTAATCACGCTAAATGCATTGGGTAAAACAAAAAGTATAATTGAAACATTGTAATATGTTTTCATCTTTGCTTGGACAGCAAGTTAAAAAGCCCTAATTAGCTAGTTAGCTAACTCACACATTTTCAAAGAAATGGCTAATGCATCAAGCAAGCTGCAATAAAAACCACAGTGAAGCACTCTCTAGAAATCCGTTTTACCTTATATTCTATCAGAATTCGCATTGTTTTGTGTGAAAAAATGCACATTTTAAAGTGGCCTTTTATTGTCCCCCAGCGCAAGGTACACCTATGTAACAATCATGCTGTTTAATCAGCTTCTTGATATGCCACACCTGTCAGGTGGATGGATTATCTAGGCAAAGGAGAAATGCTCACTAACAGGGATGTAAACAAATTTGTGCACAGAATGTGAGAGAAATAAGCTTTTTGCAATAAGAATTTCTGGAATTTGTGTCAGATATTATGAGTTCTGTGAGAATTATGGATTGCAATGGCAAGCATTGTGTCAATCTCAAGTGTCATGAAGGCATTATCATAAGCCACTACAAGATACAGAAAGATTTACGGTATAGGCCTACTTTCCAGTTCAATCTGCACCATAAGCTCCTGTAAGCATGAAGCAGAAAGGTTGACATAAGGAAACCATTTTGGGTTGTTAAAGCAGGGGACTGCTAACTGTTTTTGACAATTGCGGCACTGCAGTGGTCCTGATAGACATTTGGGCTGGAGGCTTTTTGGGAGGTCAGCACTTTGGCCAATCTTCATCTCACAGCAGGTCTCTCCTCCAGCAGACCTTAGTGATCTGAGACAGATTGATTTCTCTTCTGTTGCCTTCCAACTTTTTATTTTCAATTGGCAGAGCAATACAGGAAATGTTATTTGTACCATTAGATTCAATGAATTGACCACCTATTGTCTGTCTGCTAAGATTCCATGATTACTCTGATGCCTGGAGTGGTTCCTATCTATGCTAGTTTAGTTGGTAGTTGACACAAAGATCCACAAAATGCTGCCAACATCAAAACATTGGTGACAATAGGGTCTTTGGGGGCACTATTCATAATAATTATACTTTGATTTCTGTATTCTATCACCAGGAGAATATGGAAGAAATGGGGAGAGAGTGATCACAAGAGAATTTCCTACTTGTACTAATGTCTAAGAAATTTGATTATGAGTACTGTAAGTACAGATTGTGGTGTTTCAATGTGCCATTTTAAAAAAATCTTTGTTTTCACCATTTACTTTGGTCGCTGAGAACTGCTACTAAATATGTATTTCACAAGACTTTAGAAATCTACTATATAGCAGGAGAATATATTATTTTGTGTATATACATTATTTCAGTATTGAAGAATTGTAATTTGACATCTATGGATGTTGTATTAGGCATTAGAAAAATGCCATTGTTGAAAAGAATATATTGTGTTCTTAAGTGCCAGATTGCATTGCTAATGAATTATTTAGCTCAACATGATTATCTCACGGATGTTCTCTTGATAATGACAACTGCATCTATTGTTCTATTGCACAGGGGAGGTGGAATGTAGGTAATAAGACAAAAGGCATACTATACTGAACAAAAATGTAAATGCAACACGCAACAGTTTCAAACCAAATGTTATTTGTCACATGCGCCAAATACAACAGGTGACATGCTTACTTACAAGCCCTTAACCAATAATGCAGTTCAATAAATTACGGTACTTATAAGGAATTACAGTTCACATAAGGAGTTACAGTTCATGTAAGGAAATCAGTCAATTGAACATAATTAATTAGGCCCTAATATGTGGATTTCACATGACTGCAGCCATGGGTGGGCCTGGGAGGGCACAGGCCGACCCACTTGGCAGCCAGGCCCACCCACTGGGGAGCCAGGCCCAGCCCATCAGAATTAGTTTTCCCCCACAAAAGGGCTTTATTCCAGACACTTCTCACCACAGATTAAGATGCCGGATGTGGAGGTCCTGTGCTGGCGTGGTTACAGGTGGTCTGCAGATGTGAGGCCGGTTGGACAGACTGCCAAATTCTCTAAACAATGTTGGCGGCAGCTTATGGTAGAGAAATGAACATTAAATTCTCTGGCAACAGCTCTGGTAGACATCCCTGCAGTCCGCGTGCCAATTGCACGCTTCCTTTAAAACTTGAGCCTGTGGCATTGTTTTGTGTGAAATACTGCACATTTTAAAGTGGCCTTTTATTGTCCCCAGCACAAGGTGCACCTACGTAACAATCATGCTGTTTAATCGGCTTCTTGATATGCCACACCTGTCAGGTGGATTGATTACCTCGGCAAAGGAGAAATGCTCACTAACAGGAATATAAACAAATTTGTGCACAGAATGTGAGAGAAAAAAAGCTTTTTGTGCATATGGAACATTTCTGGGATCTTTTATTTCAGCCCATGAAACATGGGACCAAAACTTTATATGTTGTGTTTATATTTTTGTTCAGTGTACAAATCAGTGTGGCTGCTTGCTAAACAATCTCCGGACTACAGTTGAGGCTGTTAGGAAGTGTACAGGTCGATACAAAACATGTGGGCCTACATTTTTTCTTAAACTGACCATTCAAAAAGCTTGGTACATTGAACAGAGTTTGTATTATTTATTAGCCTACTGCTCATTTCACAATAAGTACAATAATATTGTTCACCTTTTCTAGCATGTCATCATTCACTTTTTAGCCGTAACATGTAAGATAATACGAAGAAGTAAGCAAGTGTTGATCATGGTGATTTTAAGATTAGTCAAACTATTAAACTGTTTCTAAAACATTTGTCTGATGGTCTTGTTGAACATGTAGCAAACGTTGCTGTAGAGCATGAGCTGTACTGTATTGTTCATTTTGTTAGCTGAGCTAATATATTAGTTTTTACTTCACATTTCTTACTGTAAACAAAATACAATTTTCAAATTGTTCAAAATAAATGTATTTTTCTATGAAAGTATGTTGTTGTTTTTTGTGTGTGTTTTTTTTTTTTTACATATATTGATGGAGATGAAAACAAATATTTAAAGGAAACTAACCTTAAGTTCCAAGCTTTACGTTCTCCATAAGCACGGATTCTGAGAATCAAGTGTCTGGGTTCGCAAGACTTTTAACGAAACCAGCATAATTATCATGACCAATGCTTCATGTTATTCACCATGGTTCGGGGATAGTCTACCTTGTAATAACTATTTGCCATTAAATAATGTATGCATGTTGTCTGTCTGTACTGTCATGGGGACAGCCTCTAACACAAACACCCCCCAGCTTCCTGAATCTTTGTTTCACTATCACCCCCAAAGGTATTGCAGAGTGAATCCTGGCTGGAACACATATTCCTTATATCTGCCAACTAAGGCTAGACATGCACACACGCACATGGACATGGACACACACACACAAACACTTCCTTGTTATTCATCATAGGCCCTGAAGTTATCGCTTTTTTCCAGAAGTATGATAAGTTTGTGTGAGATTTCATTCCCCTGACATTGAAGTAATATTTGGCTCTGAACCAGTGCATTTTTTTCTCTCCACCCACCCCGTCTCTA
The DNA here is from genome assembly GCF_013265735.2 of Oncorhynchus mykiss. Taxonomy (NCBI): domain Eukaryota; kingdom Metazoa; phylum Chordata; class Actinopteri; order Salmoniformes; family Salmonidae; genus Oncorhynchus; species Oncorhynchus mykiss. The sequence continues at coordinate 74,009,958 of NC_048565.1, forward strand.
TTTCTCTCTCTTTACTTTTTTTGTGTCAATATTTCAACACCATGATGTCAGTCACCAACCTGCATCCTTGCCAAACAGCTCCATGACCCTGGGTGTCTCACTCTACCTCAGTTTCTCATTCCAAATTATTGGCACTGCATTCCTGTAGCAGGGACAGATACTATAATGCAGTACTCAATGAAAGGAAACACGCTCGTCAATTTTACACTGGGTCTAACAATATTGCTGCAAGCTATTGTTGTGGGATATTTTCATTCAAGGCGCTATTCCACTTATGGAAATCCTGCTTGACTATGTGTTGATATCCTGGAGAGGGGATAATTAATTTGTTGAGCAGCGAGGAAAATGTGAAACTAGTCCATTAGATACACTCCAGGCTTCATTGTCCTCCCAGTCGGCCCCCAAGTATATGCAAATGAAACCTTAGAACACATTGTATGCTAAATAACACTTGTTACAGTTAAAAACCAAACTGTGGATGGTTATCTTAAAGATCCTTATCATGAGCTAATCCCAGTCCGTTTTCTCCAAGATCAGTTCTCCTCCTACTCATCTTAATAAGATCTCAGATCTACTGTAACTAACTCAGGTTTATCAGCATCTAAATCAAACTGTTATACAATCAACTGTTAGGGGCAGTTGGAATAATTACTTTCATGAACTAATCAAACAGAATGTCTATAGAAATAGGTCCGCCTCTCGCTAAATAGTAGAAAGCAGATTATTCAGTCAAAGTTCCTATTGGTCCTAGACTATAGCCACATCTTTATGAATGCAGCTGACACTTCATTAAAGCCGTTAGATGCGCACTGCTCTTTATTACAGTTTTAGTTCTCATCACTGCATTCTCTACCAGAGAGTTGGTTGGCCCTCTTTGACGTCACGTAAATTGATGCATTGCTATGTTTTAATTTATAAAACCCTTTTGTACCACTATACAAAATGTACCTCTATACAGAACATCATTACTAAACTTTACACATATGAGTTACCACACCCGGTCTCAGGGATGCCTAACTCTGGAAAATCCTTTGGTCTCTACTGAGTTAGGTAAATCAGCTTTAAGTTTTCTTGCACGTTATTTGTGTGACAGTCTTCAAAATGTTCTTAAATGTGATGATCTGGTCTCTTTAGGGCAAGTTTAGAAAGCTGATTGGATCTTATTACTGATGAACGTGTTTGTTTTTTGTGACCGTGTTTTTCTTCCAGCTTACATTTAGTATTTATATTGATGTGTGCATTTTCTGTAAAAGGGACCTCGGTCTCACTATGACTCCCTGATAAAATTAGGTTTAAACAAAAACAAATAAAAATATAGTTGCAGATAATCTTGAACCAAAAAAGATCATGTTCATTATGTTTGACCCTCTAGATCTTAATATTGCCAGTATTTTTGACATGTATTCTTTCAACTCACATTGTCTGGTATGGAAGGATATCACCCAAAAAGACATCTGAATTGATGAACCGTAAGTTCCGTTTATACTTGATTCTAACATGTGTCCTTTGTCCTGATATTGTCCACATTCTGATTGTGCCCACATTTTTAAATAGGTGTAGTTGATTAAAAGAAGCATTGTGATCTGATTGTGATCAGATCTTCCTGACCACCTCCGGAGGTAGTCTAAAATGCATTGTGTCTGAATATCTTTCAAGTGTAGACGGATATTGACTGTGAAATCATCACTATCCCATCCCCTAAAGTCCTTGACAGGTGACACCATTGACTTATGGAATATATATGTGTCCTACAATAAGTAAATATAATTTTGAAAGAATATCTGTTAAATAATTTGCATACAGGGACAGACCAGGATATCTGGTCGCAATAGGTACACAGTGAATGTCTACAAGACACATTTTACTACCATGTGTAAATGCAATGGCGCAGCGGTCTAAGGCACTGCATCTCAGTGCTTGAGGTGTCACTACAGACACCTTGGTTCGATTCCAGGCTGTATCACAACCGCCTGTGATTAGGAGTCCCATAGGGCGGCACACAATTGGTCCAATGTTGTCCGGGTTTGGCCAGCGCAGGCCGTCATTGTAAATAAGATTTTGTTCTTAACTGACTTGCCTAGTTAAATAAAGGTTACAAAATGGCTACAATAAGGGCACAATCAGAATGTGGATAAGATCAGGAAAAGGGACATATGTTAGCACCAGGTATAAACGGACCTACTGTAGCTATAGCCTGTTTGCAAATGGAAAGTACTTTTACATTTCTCCAAATACAGATTAGCTGTAACTCTATGTGAAGTGAAAAACAAATACCATGAAAACAAATATGTACAGTTTTCTTGCACAGTATGCGTAACAAAGTGTTGTTTTAGAAATACCAAGCTATGAATAAAAACGGAATTGCTGATGTATGGTTTGAGTTGTTGAGTTCATTTATGTGTTAGTCTGTATTGAAGGAGTGTGGCGGCAAGTGGATAGCTTCTAGTTAATTTGTCTAACTGACATGTTATGCTGACAATACATTAAAAGAGAGTTTGATTCAGAACTTCTGTGCCTCTCTCAAAGAGACAGCCAACCAACCGAAAACTGTCAGTCATCTCAGGCTAGCAGACTGTCGACAAGAAGGAATATTCTTCCATTTCTCAGTCCCAATTTGGAAAACGAGGAGATTGGAAGTGAATCTTTTCCCTACGCTTTGCCCAAGTAAAGAAGTTCCGATGGCAACGTGTGCAACAATACTGTAAGTTGAGTGGTAGCATCCAGAGTTAATACCATGACACATATCTAGTGTGAGAATAAACGTAAAGAAAAAAGCATGCAGATACTGTATGTCCCTTTCTTATGTGCAAAACCTCTTCAGAGGTTCATGTCTTGACAGACATGAAGTCTGCATGGTAAGTCGTGAACTATAACCTTCTCATGCAAGCCCCTGGGGTCTACCAGTTTCTTTCTGCAAGGACTGCACTCCAATTTCAGTGTGCCCTCAACTTCTGATTCAGGCAGAATCCAGCAGAGCCAAGCCACTGAGCACAGACTTTCAGTTCAACGTCTAGTTTGGATTTACATTTGGTTGAGTTGTCAACTAACATGCATTCAACGAGAAATCAACAACAAATGACACCATATCATTGGATTTAGGTTCAAAGTTGGGTGAAATGCCCTTACGTTGGTGACCATTTGCAAATCCAATCAGTTTTCCATGTTGATTCAATGTCATCACAATTTGAGTTGAAATTACGTGGAAACAGCGTTGATTCAATCCGTTTTTGCCCAGTGGGAAAGATCTCGTCTGATATTGATATGTACTAAGTGAAAAGTTCCATCCTCTTACAACCAGCAGATAAAACATAGGTTCTGTCATAACGTTGTCATAAGAATAGCATAACACAGTCAATATGACAGGTCTCAGGTCACTGATTGAACTAGCGCATGCCTTATGGGCTGAAACCAAATTTGAGAAACAAGTGCAGAGTTTTGTGCATGAATCTCAAGTTAGAACTCAGGCCAATGTGATAAAACCAAACATTCAGACATTTCTTTCACATCTCATTCAAATACAGCATTTCCATGTAGTTAGTCACTAAGTACACTTCACTTACATATCCTCCACACACCTACCACTAGAGTTGAACTATAAATGGAACACTCAAATTAAATAGATTACTGTACATTACTGTTTTATGTCTTGAGATCATATACACAACTGTAACCATCTGAGTCAAATCATCTTTAGTTCAGCAATTCTGTATTTACACAATTCCCATAAACAACTTCAATGTTCTTGCAAAAATACAAGTAATTCGATCAAAAATTTCCTTTTTCAAGACGCATGTAAAAATCTGTACAGTCCCCCTCCCCCCCAGAGTACAGGCAAAATAGTGTAAGCTGGTCTGTCCATGCATGGGTAGAAAACACCCGAGACCATCCATTGGTTCCATGACTTCAGAGTTTGCTGGAAGTAACTGCCAAAAAGATGTATTACAAGTCGTCTGTAGACTCGGAGAATTAAAACACATGGGGAGTTTCATCAGAGAGTTTGATGTCTGTGAGAGATGGCAGGTATCCTGCCAGAGAGATAGTGACACAAGAGACAGAGCAGAAATGATATATCAGCATTAGCACACTAGCATATCTATTTTAGCATGCAAGCATATCCATCTTCGATGCCAACAAATCTTGCTTGACAATGGAAAGGAGTATATCAACCACTAGAGCTCTACAGAGTCGCTTATCACAGCACTGCTACATTATTCAGGACACTAATTTATTCATAAACACAAAAATAACTGCTGTACACAATTCAATTTAATGAGGTGTATTGGCATGGTAAGGCGGTCTTACAGTACCAATGCAAACCTATGGGAACGTATCAACTTAAATTATGAACATTTTCATTTCAATGAATTGATTTGATCTACCTGTGAACTTATATTTTTTTAAATCAGCCAAGCATTAAAAGGATAGTGCAACATGTTGGCAATTAAGGCCTTGTTTCTACTTCCCCAGAGTCAGATGAACTCATGGATACCATTGGTATGTCTCTGCGTGCAGTTTGAAAGAAGTTGAAGGTCATTTCTGGTATCATGTTAGCTGTTAGCAATGGCTCCAGAAACTACCTTCAACTGACTTCAAACTCTAAGCAGAGATATAACAATGGTATCTATGAGTTCAGCTGACTCTGTGTAAGTAGAAAAAAGGGCTTGATTGCCAAAATGTCGCACTATTCCTTTAATAGAGCAGTACACCACTATAGAAAAGGTCAAATATGTGAATTTATAGCAATATCTCATCAATAAGGCATGAGTTATTCTTGATGACTTATCAGTAATTGCCCTTTTATGAAGGATACCTTACCTATGCCACGTGCATCTGGCCCTGTGTCCAAGTGCTCCAAAGAGGTCACCATGTCTCCCTCAGGATTTGGGACAGCTATGGACGCCACCGTAGGGATCACTTCCTGTTGTTTCTCTGACCTCTCCTCTGTGTATATGTTGATGCCAGGGATCTTCCTATAGGAAATATACATAGTACAAAAGAGTTAAGAGGAACAGCAAAGGAATAGTAAATACATCGTTTTCTGCTTATTCCCTTCTGTAATATATCTCATAAAATAGACTGTATTTACCACCAATGAGGGAAAATGGAGTAACACTGTTTAATTTTCCTGTTTAATTTTCTAATAATTCTGGGTTTCATGGGGCAGTTACAGTACCTTTTCATTGTGGTGATAAATGTTAAACTATGAACTACTCTCATTATGTCTTGAAAAGTGACAGATTCACACACTTAACACTTTTAGTAGTAATCATTTTAAAGCTGCAATATTGAACTTTTTGGGCTACCCGACCAAATTCTCATAGTTACATAATGAGTTATAGATCTGTCATTGTCAATGAAAGCAAGTCTAAGAAGCTGGAGATCTGTTCTATGTGCGCTATTTCTATGCCTCCCGTTCTTAAGTTTTGTTTTTGTGTCTTTTACTTGTGGTTTTGTACACCAGCTTCAAACCATTTTTGTTATGGAAAATATATATTCACAGCGGTTTAGATGGCACCATGACTTGTTTTGTCACATAAATTGAAATTAGGCAAGCTATTCGAATTTTAGGAAATGGCGGTGCGATTTCTGCATAATGCACCTTTACCTTGTGGGAGAGTGTGGTCTTTTGCAATGTAATGGAAGCAGAGGATACTATCCATTTCATATGGCATTGTATGTTGTCTCAGGTCTTAACTTTTCAACCATTGCTGCCATTCTGTTGAATGCCTCACTGGCTCTCTTTAGCATTTCAGAAAGGTCAACTTTCACATTGTCAGATAGATTAATATTGATAAACTGCAGAATACTGACACCCATTCAGAACTTAGAGAATTGATTAAACTGTAATTCCCAGGAATATTCAAGAGGATAGGAAAGAGAAGAGGGGCTTCGAAGAAGTTCAATTGTTAGGATTACCCTAAAGATAGTTAATTATATTTTGGCTCATTTTAGCTATTGGATTTGAGTAGTAAGATGTACAGATTAATTTTCTTAATGATTGGTGTGTGAGAATGGCCTGAATGAACAATATCACTCTCATTTGAATCAGCTTCATTAAAATGAAGTCCGGGATACTTTACCTTTTGAACTTGAAGATAACGAAAACTGCCAAACCCACAAATACTACAGACACTAGCATAATGACTGCAGCACCATTGTGCCCACTCTCACTGGTGTCCACGAGAGGAGCTTGGAAAAGAATAAAGGAGAAAAAAGGATATAGACATCAGACAAAGAGAGACATACATCTTTTAGTCTTTTACTTCTGGCATCAAACTCCCAGGTGCTGTGAGGCTTTTTACCAGGGGTGATATCTGGTCCAAGTTTTTGACATTTTCACCACCATAGTGTAACTGAATTTGACCTTAATGATCAAAACAACATGAGTTATGTCTTTCTTATATCGTTCTCATGAAGATGTTGTGGCACTAGACTTCTCTGGGATGCTGGTTCAAATCCCAGGTGCAATATCCTGCTGTTTTGGCCTTAAAGATGCAAGCACTTAAAGATGCAGGATGTTAAGTTCTCATGATTTCGTAACATATCGTACGAATTAGAATTCGTAACATATCATATGAATTAGAATTCGTAACATATCTTACAAATTGCAAAAAATAAATAAATGTAATTTTTTTGTGTGAAAATTTGTAACATATCATACAGATGACGTAATACACAATTGTGTACAATTTTCAGGGACCCATTTTGGCTCGTGAGCACTACTTTCAAAACTACTGGCTGAAATTATACAAAACCTTTGGAGCATCACATGAAAGGGATACTTCAGGATTTTGGCAATGAGGTCTTTTATCTACTTCCCCAGAGTCAGATGAACTCTTGGATACCATTTGTATATCTACTAGCATGCTAGCACAGAGGGTTCATTTGACTCTGGTGAAGTAGATAATGGGCCTCATTGCCAAAATCCTGAAGTATCCCTTTAACTTAAAGATTTGCTCAGGTGTATTGCTCTTTGGCTGACCCTGTGCTAACAACCTCTCAAGTATGTGTGTGTGTGTGCGTGTGTTGTCCTGGGGGTGTTGAGACTGTTTCAACAAATATGAATACCTACTGAATATTCTACTATTTTATTCTACTACATTGCATCATTCCAAAATGGCCAACATCCATAACTCTTCATTCTAATTACATAGTAGTACTGTAGGTAGGACCTTATATCTGTAACTGTCCTATAACCAGACATCAGACTATACTGTGGACACAGCAGCAGACTGGCTGACCTGGAGACAGTCGTGTGGGGTAAACGTTAACCTGAACCCCGGGCCGCAGAGTAAACTGGATGAGGTCTTGGTTCAGGGCACTTAGCAGGACCTGAGAAAGCTGTGGAGGAATAAAACACAGCTCTGGTTACCAGCACCATTTCACACTCATCAATATGTAAACTTCAGTCATGAATTGTAAATACTGCTTCGTTTTAAAGAAGGGCATGTGCTGATATGACATGGAAAGGCCTACTGTAATTCAATTCCTGTCGAAAGGCTGACCAACCAATAATAGCAATTGAAATCTTATCAGGACAAATTACCTTATGAGGCAAGAGTGAGTGACATTTGAAAAGTGTATACTGTACAGTATGTCGCTTTTCCAATTCTTTTTTTGTTTTGGATGTTTTTTCTGATTAATAATATGGTAGGCCACTATAAAATAAGTAACCTTCTCCTCCTTTTCTTTCCAATACTCTATGATTTCCCCTGCTTTTCACACCTAGATGAAGCAGTCATTTAACAAGAGACCAGAAAGCCTTCCCAAAGCCCATTTGAGTCCTTAGCCATGGCTCACTTATTCCATCTCGTTCTTTCTAAACTCTTCCCATTGGTTAAAATTAGACTGCTCTACTCTGTATGAATAATTACTTTTTATTCTAGTGGCATATCAGGGTCAGTAAATCTATTACACATTTTAATAAGCTGCACCAGACATCCCGCAAGCACTCATGCACACACGCATGGGCACACAAACATGCGCACACACCCCATGCCACTCACGACACAGGAAGACGTGCAACAGTGAACTAAGATGTATTACCCCATTGTCTGTAAGGTCTTGCCAGGTAATCAGACAGGCTGTAGATAAATACATCCCCCTAATTCCCAACTCAGGGTGCCCCACCACTAGTATCCTCTCTACGTGTGTCCTACTACATGATGCATCATTGTTAAATACCTATTATCTCAGTTTAAGGCTAACTGATCCACTGGAATTGTGTTTACTTGTTGCAACATATGCAAATATGTCTTATGCAAATACGTGCATCTGGGATTGTAACAGATGATGCAGAATAAAAGTGTCTGATGACGGACGGAAATGGATATCCATTTTACTATAAGCTTGAGCTGCTGAAATGCGGATGAAAACGTGGTGTGTTTTATCAGTTCTATAGAATGCCAAGGATTAAAGAGCTGTTAAACAATTAGAGCGCAGTGCCAACATCTTAGTCATTCTATTCAATGTGGTTCTTTTCGAAACAAACCCTTCGATATTGGAGTGAATGGTGAAGTATAGTATGTATTAGAACTATCCACTTCTCATGGTTAGAATTGAGTTATGTGAAATAAATTGTGATGACGATCACAATGCAGTATTGAGATGAATGCAGGTTTTCAAGGCTGAGGTTCTACTATTTTGATGTGAAGACATTGCCCTCTAGTGGTGGGAATGTGTTCTGACATGTCATTTTGTTGCGCTTATATTTGAATAAAATAACAGTAGGCTCCACATGCACGTGTGATTAAAGCAGCAAAGAGAGAAAAACTCATTATGAGCAAATCATGAAGCCACCATGATATGAATAATATAATCAAGAGGAAATGTGATTCTACATTGTGCTGCTAGTGATGCTGTTATTATTTGCTTGTATTGAATGTTGAGGTTGGCCTAACTTTGGCATGATTCAAGTAATGGAACTATGTAAATGAGAATAACAATAATAATAAAAAATAACTAATTCAAAAAAATGTGGATGTGTTTGACTATGAAGCCTGGTGACACATTACCTGCTCTAAATGTGTCCCTTTTCTATTCATTGTCCCCTCTGTTGGCCTTTTCTCTGGGATGATAAACAACTCTGCTGCCGTTGGCAACCCTGGGAGCACTGACACCAGAAGCTGCTCTCCATTGATCCCTGTGACCTTCAATTAAAAAGTAATTAAAAATAAATACAATTCTGGGGTCTCAGTTTCTTCTTTATTTACATAAGGTTGTGTTCTACTGTAACGCATTGCACTGCAATTAAGCATGGAAAAGGCTAAATCCACCCAGTTTTCTGCTTTAGATCTCATTTGACTAAGTACCAGTCACTGTCAAGAAATAATGCACAAATCAGCCCAAACATGCAAGTTCCATTTGACAGTCTTTGGTAAAGGGCAGGTCTTTTAAGTGCATTTGCGCTGTAACCAGAGGTCCCCTGTCACTTTCCTGGTATAAAACGTGGTAATATCTGACAAGACAAAAGGTCAAAGTGAATGTTTCCCACTGTGAGGGGTATATATAGCTCAGTGTCCGTTATGTAACCCAATGCGCTTCTTGACATCCTGCGAGAGACGAAGGGGACTGACTGGAAGCACTTTTCCTTATATGGTGTACTCTACCTGTTATTTACAATAGGCCAAATGGTTCTACATGGAACCCAATAGGTTCTACCTGGAAGCAAAAGTGTTCTACCTGCAACCAAAAAGGGTTCTTCAAAGGGTTCTCCTATGGGGACAGCCAAAAAACCCTTTAAGGTTCTAGATTTTTCAAAGAGTGTACCATTTGCTACAAAATTGTTCGCAATGCTGTTAAAATTACTTGTGAATTAATCATCAGAGATCACCAATTAGTCACTGTAATCCCAGTAATTCACTGGTAAAAAGTGCAGTAGTAGCACTGTAGAATATTTAAAGAAGGACTCACTTGGACCATGGAGTCCTTGACCACTCTACTGATGTCCTGTCTCCATTCAGCCACAGCAGGATTGAAGGCGTCCAGATTAGAGGAGAATGCTAAAACGTGTGACCGGAAATATTCTACAGGAAAATACAAGACATGTTAATTGCTAATGGATACCAGATAATAAGAAATAAACTGTTAATAGATCATAAGAGATATAAATTATTATAAACTGGGAGGTTTGAGCTCTGAATGCTGATTGGCTGACAGCTGTGGTATATCAGACCGTATACCAAGGGTAAGACAAAACATACATTTTTACTGCTCTAATTACATTGGTAACCAGTTTATAATAGCAATAAGGCACCTCGGGGGTTTGTGGTATATGGCCAATATACCACAGCTAAGGGCTGTATCCAGGCATTCTGTGTTGCGTAAGAACAGCCCTTAACTCCCTCGTGCCTTATTGCTTAATTAAACATTAAACATCTAAATTATTATAATGATCAAGTGGATGAACATCACAATCAATATTTTATATCACAGACCATTTACCACCTGGTTGTTAGAAACCTAGCTATAACACCTCAGTAATACAGAGATGAGTCATTTCAAAGACCTCACCATAGACTGCAACAGTTATTTTGTCTTGAAGGACAGTGTTGCCTGCTGACACTTGCACGGTGACAGTATGAGTTCCCTCCTTGTAGAAGGTGAAGGACATTCCTCCCACTAAAGTCACGACAGGCTTACAGACATAGAAAATGAATGCATACATTTTTAATACATTTCCATTTTAGTCATGTGTCACTATAGGTAGGTTTGTCCATACAACACACAATATTACAATTCATTCTGTAAATGAGGCGAGTAAGGTTCCGTAAATCTAAACAGTTTGAAGATATAGTGGAAATCTTGATTGACTGACCTCAGTGTGGTTGTTGAACCACCAGTAGTAGGTGACTGTTCCAACATAACGTGGCTTCAGGACTGTTGATAGATCCACTGCTTTATTCCTAACAACCACAGAGGGAGCTGAAAGCTGCACTTGCTCAAGTGTACCTACAACACCAAACAACAGCAAAAAAATGTGTTTTCTTTCATGGAATTGTAGTCGTTTCCTACTGCAGACACGTCATTTACAGAAAGATATTTTCAGGAAGAAATGCTGCAAAGAGCACCTGTACTGTAACTCTACAGCAAAGTCATTCTATCCGTCTTTCATTTTTAGTTTCACTTACAAGTAACATGCAGGTATAGTAAGACTCTCTCAGAGCCCAGGCTGTTGAGTGCCATAGCAGCCACTTGGTAAATGCCGACTTTACTGTAGGTATGTTTGACCCCATCCTCTATGGAGCTGATGTTAGCGTAGGATATGGCCGTCCCGTCTCCAAAGTCCACTGTTATACTTGTTGTGGAGCCATCACCCTACCAATGGAAATGCATGTTTATGGCGAGATACAGTGTGCATGTTTAACATAATAATTTAAATGCACTATTACAGTATATTGATTTCTATACCCTACACATATTCTACCTGTAGCAATACATTGTTATACAGACGTAGGATCTTAATTTCAGCCAGTTTGCTACAGCGGGAAAATATTCATGCAGCAACAGGAAATGTGAATTATTAGGTGGATCATAATTAATGGCCATTTTTGGGAAAATTTAGTTTGAAATTTCAAGGTGGAAATTACAATCTTCAGAAGCCTTTTTAAACCTCAAATACATTACAACTTTAAATGTCCTGCATTGCAGGAAGTTATCCTGCAACAGGCAGATCATATTAAGATCCTACATCTACAGTATGTAATAACTGTATGACAATGGCTACAAGTGTTACACAACAAACATCAAGGCTCTTAGATAAGGCCTATGAACCAACAAAATGTACAACATGATGCACTGCTGCTCATATCATTCCATTGGTAGACAAATGAGTGTAGATCAATGTGTACCTAAATGTATTTTGTGCAAATGCAAATTTGTTTACAACCCTGTTCGTGAGCATTTGTCCTTTGCCAAGATAATCCATCCACCTGACAGGTATGGCATATCAAGAAGCTGATTAAACAGCATGATCATTACACAGGTGCACCTTGTGCTGGGAACATTAAAAGGCCACTCTAAAATGTGCAGTTTTGTCACACAACACAATGACACAGATGTTTCAAGTTTTGAAGGAGCGTGCAATTGGCATGCTGACAGCAGGAATGTCCACCAGAGCTGTTGCCAGAGAATTTAATGTGCATTGCTCTACCATATGCCGCCTCCAACGTCGTTGTAGAGAATTTGGCAGTACGTTCCACCGGCCTCACTACCGCAGACCATGTGTATGGTGTCATGTGGGCGTGCAGTTTGCTGTTGTCAAAGTTGTGAACACAGTGCCCCATGGTGGATGTGGGGTTATGGTACGGGCAGGCATAAACTACGGACAACGAACACAATCACATTTTATCGATGGCAATTTGAATGCACAGAGATACCGTCACGAGATCCTGAGGCCCGTTGTCGTGCCATTCATCCGCCGCCATCACCTCATGTTTCAGCATGATAATGTACAGCCCCGTGTCGCAAACATCTGTACACAATTCCTGGAAGCAGAAAATGTCCCAGTTCTTCCATGGCCTGCATACTCGCCAGACATGTCACCCATTGAGCATGTTTGGGATGCTCTGGATCGACATGTACGACAGTGTTTACAGTTCCCGTCCAATATCCAGCAACCTCGCACAGCCATTGAAGAGGAGTGGGACAACATTCAACAGGCCACAAACAACAACCTGATCAACTCTATGCGAAGGAGACGTTTTTCGCGCTGCATGAAGCAAATGGTGGTCACACCAGACACTGACTGTTTTTCTGATCCACACCCCTACCTTTTTTGTTACGGTATCTGTGACCAACAGATGCATATCTGTATTCCCAGTCATGTGATATCCATAGGTTAGGGCCTAATTTATTTATTTCAATTGACTGACTACCATACAGTGGGGCAAAAAAAGTATTTAGTCAGCCACCAATTGTGCAAGTTCTCCCACTTAAAAATATGAGAGAGGCCTGTAATTTTCATCATAGGTACACTTCAACTATGACAGACAAAATGAGAAATATAAATACTTATTTTCCACCATAATTTGCAAATACATTTATTAAAAATCCTACAATGTGATTTTCTGGATTTTTTTAGTTGAAGTGTACCGATGATGAAAATTACAGGCCTCTCTCTTCTTTTTAAGTGGGAGAACTTGCACAATTGGTGTCTGACTAAATACTTTTTTGCCCCACTGCATATGAACTCTAACTCAGTAAAATGTTTGACATTGTTGCATGTTGCGTTTATATTTTTGTTCAGAATAGAACCTAAAAGGGTTCTTCGGCTGTCCCCATAGGAGAACCTTTGAATAACCATTTTTGGTTCCAGGTAGAAACCTTTTGGGTTCCATGTAAAAACCTGTTCTACACGGAAACCAAAAGTGTTCTCCTATGGGGAGAGCTGAAGAAGCCTCTTGGAACCTTTCTTCTATGAGTGTAGCTTTTAATAGTTTGATAAGATCTCTAAGAAATATGCCAGACCATTACCTCCTCCAGAAACACCAGGAGGGTCACGTTGTCCCCCAGGGTGGCTGTGAGTGTTCCCTCACTGGTGACCAGCTGCAGACCCCTGGGGGCCTGGTGGAGACACCTCTGCCTCCTAATGCGGTACTTCCCAAGGGTTCCCGCAGTGCAGTTATTGGACAGAGCCTTACGGTATCTACAACATACACACATACAGACATAAATAACTAGACAACTTGTACTCCCCCTTAAATACATACGAAGAAATAAAACAAGGAAATACTCTGTCTACTTTACTGAATTATGTTAAATGGAGAAGGATTTACCATACCCTGTAGTGTTTAGGAAGCTGTCTCCGGTGGTGCAGTCTCTGGACACGGAGGATGGAACAAACCAGAAGGCAGCAGTGCATCCTCCATCACTCTGCCTCTCAAAGCCAAAATCACTGTTTGGGGTGGGTGAGAAAAATCAATAAGCTACAGGTCGTGGTCAGTAATATGGATGTATAGAAAGTGAATGTCTGTTTTCAAAATTCATTTGTTTTATTTCCTTGATTTTTAACACCAATCATTACTTAGCTTGATATACTATTCTGTTTGATGTGTTCGTCATCAATATCACCATAAGAAATTAAAATGTCTATATACACTACATGAAAAAGTAAGTGGACACCTGCTCGTTAAACATCTCATTGCAAAACCATGGGCATTAACATGGAGGTCCCTCCTTTGCTGCTATAACAGCCTCCACTCTTCTGGGAAGACTCTCCACTATATGTTGGAATGTTGCCGCGGGGATATGCTTCAATTCAGCCACAAGAGCATTAGTGAGGTCGTGCACTGATGTTGGACGATTAGGCCTGGCTCGCAGTCGGCGTTCCAATTCATCCCAAGTGTGTTCGATGGGGTTGATGTCAGGGCTCTGTGCAGACCAGTCAAATTCTTCCACACTGATCTCAACAAACCATTTCTGTATGGACCTCGCTTTGTGCACGGGGGAATTGTAGTGTTCTATTGGCAACTCCAAACCCAGATTCAGATGGTGAAGCGTGACTCATCACTCCAGGGAACGTGTTTCCACTGCTCCAGAGTCCAATGGCGGCGAGCTTTACACCACTCCAGCCAACGCTTGGCATTGTGCATGGTGAACTTAGGCTTATGTGTGGCTGCTCTGCCATGGAAGCCCATTTCATGAAGCTCCCGACGAACACTTGTTGCGCTGACTTTGCTTCCAGAGGCAGTTTGGAAGTCGGTAGTGAGTGTTACAACTGAAGACAGATGATTTTTACACGCTACAGCACTCGGCGGTCCTGTTCTGTGAGCTTGTGTGGCCTACTACTTCGTGGCTGAGCCGTTGTTGCTCCACTTCACAATAACACCACTTGCAGTTGTCAGCTCTAGCAGGGCAGTACTTGATGAATTGACCTGTTGGAATGGTGGCATCCTATGACAGTGCACAAGTTGAAAGTCACTGAGTCACAGTAAGGCCATTCCACTGCCATTGTTTGTCTATGGAGATTGCATGGCTGTGTGCTCGATTTTATACACCTGTCAGCAACAGGGGTGGCTGAAATAGCCGAATCCACCAACTGTTAAACAGTATATATAGTGTATGTTTACTGGCTTTGGAACACTGTAAGAAAATGTTACATAAACAAATATCGTATACAATTGATTGATGGGCAGATGTCAGATGTCAGTGTTAGCTGGAATTAAAAGGTTTGCTCCAGTAAACAAATGACAGCATATTGATGAGTGGAGTGCAGACCCTTCATCAAGACACACAAACACACACACACATACACCACTTCAAATACTGACATTCAAGCACACTCAACATCCTGAGACCTTTCTACATGCATAAGCCTCCCCTATTTTGTGGGTGGAATGGATTCTACTTTACTGAGTATGGGCTCACTGAGACCATCATCAGGTAATGACACAGGAGGTGCATTGTTTGTATCTGAAAACCTGTTTATACCTGGAGCTAAATGCGTCCTTCGTCCTGATCTTGTCCTTATCTTGTCTGTTTACACTTACACTGAGTGAAAAAAACATTAAGAACACCTGCTCTTTCCATGACAGACTGACCAGGTGAATCCAGGGGAAATTGCAATTTTTTTGTTTGTTGAAATAATGGAAATATTGCATTTCCGTATTCATTTACATAAGTATTCAGACCCTTTACTCAGTACTTTGTTGAAGCACCTTAGGCGGCAATTACAGCATTGATTCTTCTTGGGTATGACACTACAAGCTTGGCACACCTGTATTTGGGGAGTTTATCCCATTATTCTCAGCAGATCCTCTCAAGCTCTGTCAGGTTCGATGGGGAGCATTGCAGCACAGCTAATTTCAGGTCTCTCCAGAGATGTTTGATCAGGTTCAAAACTTTAAAGTTCTGTGAGAATGACCATCAGGTTCTTGGTAAACTCCCCGACCAAGGCCCTCCCCCGGGCTCTGACTGGGCCACTCAAAGACATTAAGAGACTTGTCTCGAAGCCACTCCTGTGTTGTCTAGGCTGTGTGCTTAGGGTCGTTGTCCTGTTGGAAGGTGAACCTTCACCCCAGTCTGAGGACCTGAGTGCTCTGGAGCAGGTTTTCATCAAGGATCTCTCTGTACTTTGCTCTGTTCATCTTTCCCTCGATCCTGACTAGTCTCCCAGTCCCTGCCACTGAAAAACATCCCCACAGCATGATGCTCCCATCAACATGCTTCACCTTAGGGATGGTCCCAGGTTTTCTCCAGATGTGACACTTGGCATTCAGGCCAGGCCAAAGAGTTCAATCTTCGTTTCATCAGACCAGAGAATCTTGTTTCCTATGGTCTGAGAGTCCTTTAGGTGTCTTTTGGCAAACTCCAAGTGGGCTGTCATGTGACTTTTACTGAGGAGTGGCTTCCGTCTGGCCACTCTACCATATAGGCCTGATTGGTGGAGTGCTACAGAGATGGTTGTATTTCTGGAAGGTTCTCCCATCTCCACGGACAAACTTTAGAGTTCTGTGAGCATGACCATCAGGTTCTTGGTAAACTCCCTGACCAAGGCCCTTCTCCCCTGATTGCTCAGTTTGTCCAGGAGTCCAGCTCTAGGAAGAGTCTTGGTGGTTCCAAACTTCTTCCATTTAAGAATGATGGAGGCCACTATGTTCTTGGGGACCTTCAATGCTGCTGAAATGTTTTGGTACCCTGCCCCAGATCTGTGCCTCGACACAATGCTGTCTCGGAACTCTACAGACAATTCCTACAACCTCATGGCTTGGTTTTTGCTCTGACATTCACTGTCAACTGTGGGACCTTA
This sequence comes from Oncorhynchus mykiss, assembly GCF_013265735.2. Taxonomy (NCBI): domain Eukaryota; kingdom Metazoa; phylum Chordata; class Actinopteri; order Salmoniformes; family Salmonidae; genus Oncorhynchus; species Oncorhynchus mykiss. Next base: position 74,026,705 of record NC_048565.1, read on the forward strand.
CACAGGTGTGTGCCTTTCCAAATCATGTCCAATTGACTTTACCACAGGTGGACTCCAATCAAGTTGAAGAAACATCTCAAGGATGATCAATGGAAACAGGATGCACCTGAGCTCAATTTTGAATCTCATAGCAAAGGGTCTGAATACTTATGTAAATAAGGTATTTATGTTTTTTATGTTTAATAAATTTGCTAACATTTCTAAAAACCTGTTTTTTGCTTTGTCATTATGGGGTATTTTGTGTAGATTGCTTAGGATTTTTTTTATTTAATCCATTTTAGAATAAGGCTATAACTTTAAAAAATGTGGAAAAAGTCAAGGGGTCTGAATACTTTCCGAAGGCACTGTAATGAAGGAAGTCACAAACTTCCAGTGTTTACTGTTCAGCTCGATACCTGCTGCTGTGGACAGAAATCTGTCTCTGGTGAGAACAGCATTTGTTCCTTGTTAAAGATTACTGATTAAGTTGTTATTCATTTGGTCTGTTTTTCGTCATTATACAGCATTTATGCAGCTCATTTTTATGCCATCTCTGTTACTATTGTTAGATTTTACTGTCATTATTAGCTGATTAGTGTCAGTGGCGTTATTTTGGCTAAACCTAGGGTATGGCATTCTTTGGAAATTGAAGCTAATTTACTGCATTTCTACACATTTAAAAAACCTAAAATGCTATTTGGAGAACAGCGAAAATAAAACTGACCCCAGCCATTACTTATATCATGGCAATATTAGGTTTAAAGGTCTGTGGAATGGCATATACAATGTCAACCACAGCTCAACCTCATCATAAATTCACAAATTTACTTGTGGAAAGCTGCATACAGCCCAACATGAAATAGATGCATAATACACGCTATCAAGTCACAAAAAGGCTGACTTCTGATGCTGACATCCATAGGCGGCAAGTGAGTTTCAAGTTTGGGGAAGCTATTTTGACACCATAAAACTGCACCTTTATAATAAAGGATTACATGCATCTATCATCGCATTTGCAGACTAATGTAAGGTAGGCTACTATTCCTAATGTGATGAGTAGATTGCTTAGTCAGAATTTAGGCTAATAATGTGACTCAATCACTGTTAGCAAAACAGACCGTTTTGAACAACGAATGTGTTAGCGCATTGTGACAGAGTAGGCCTAATCAGGGTTTATAGCAGGGTTCCCCAACCCTCTCCTCGCTCAATTGGGTGTTGAGAATTCTAGAGACAAATTCTTCTTTTTTTAGCAATAGCCATTTACTTTCTAAACAAATGTTTTCCTACGATTGTATTTGGAAATATTGCGATAGGCCAATTTAACTACTTTTCACTGACAGCTGCTACTCATAAGATATTTAACAGGCTATTTGCCGCACGTTCTGCCCAAATTTCTAATGATCCTCTGGAGCCAAATCATTCTCTTTGGTGTAGTATTTTAAATTATAACGTATGAGTAACGTAAACTAACCCCATTCCGTAGAAAAGGGCGGAACCGCAACATTCAAACGAGGCTACAAAGAAAACTAATGAGACTGTAGCGACTGTGTTGACGTCAAAATCGGGGGTGTGAACTAGGTTTCTATTCAAGCGTTGATCGACATGGTAATGGCTCTATAGTATTGGAGAAAAGTTGATTAAACGGACCCTCCGTTACATCGTGGCTTGTCATGTTGTAACGTACAGCACGCATAAAGCTACTATTTCTGTCTTACAATCTCTCTCCACCAGGTGTAGCACTTCTCTTATCCTTTAAAAACAAGAAATGGACAGTGACGGGGGTAAGAGGGGGGATACCTAGTCATTTTTTGCGTCATCATTGCATGCGATCATCATTCTCAAAGCCGGTGTTTACTTCTAAGATCACTTTAGCACCGCCCTAAAAACCCAAACCTTCAAATAGGTATGTAATGACACATTATATAAACTCTTTATAGTGTTTTATTTACATGTTGGACAGATCAAGTGAAAAAAAGCAATTTTCCCACACGACATCTCTCCTTCTCACTATCACATATTAGTTTCACTTCCCCACCCGCCATTTTTTTTAAGATCCGACAGGGCTCATTGCCTGCTTGAATCATGCAGAAACGGGCAGCATTTAGGTCATGTAATTTATTCTGTTGGAAAGGGGAGAAATTGTGCTTTACATTACATTACAAATTGTGACATTACAGTTGATCTGGAAGTATTACGTTTTTGGGGCGCTAAAATAAGGGTAATTGTACGGACCAAGGCAATGTACGAGTATACATGAGTTTACGTTAATTATATAGCAATTTTTGTCAAATATAATTACATTTACTTTACGGGAAGCTTATCTTCTCCTAGCCTATTGGACATGCTGCCTATGTTGACATCGATGTGAAAGTAACTAGTGTATAAAACAGCTGGCTATGAAGCTTAAAGGAAAAATCCACTCAAAACCACTTGGTTCTTTAATTTACAGTGTTAAATAACACTAATATTTCCAAATAATATGTTTTTGTGAACAAATGTTTCATTTTGGCATTATGATAACGTTGGTTGCAACATGGAAAATCTTTGCGGAAACCTGTTAAGTAGCTAGCTATTTAGCCAACCAGCCAATCCATAGAGAGAGCATTGAATTGCTAGCTAGGTAGCTAGCTAGCAAACATAGCTACATACAATAATACCAAATACAATATCAGCATGTAAAGTAGCTAGTTAGCTGTAAATTCACCTTAACAAACTGCACAATCAATTTAGGAGTCTACAATCTCACCATGTTCAACCTGCAGATTGATGTGCCTCACAGAGTGGAGTCTGACATTCACAATGGCTGATATACTTTTGAGGAGATGGGAAACGCTGTCCATGCTATGTCAATGGGCCGTGCGGTTCATTCTGGGTGATTCTGGGACAAGGAGTGCACTCCTTCAAATAGCGAATACAAGTCTTTTGTGCACTAGTTCAAAAACCCAACATTATCAAGAATTTCGTCAATAAGAAGTACAACATAATAAGAGATAAGAGATAACTGTAATATAACTGTAATATCGTTATATTATATCGTAATATTGAGATAACTGTAATATCGTATAGCTTTGGGAATTGTGACATTACGTACTTTTGAGGAATATAGGCACGTTTCTCGATATGTACACTGACTTTGAGAAGGGATTACGTGATGATTAGCTTAGCAACCGCATGACAACATGAAAGTGATTGGTCGACAGTCTGCTGAGTGGGGCGTTATGCGTTCCTAAATTCATTGGATTCCTATCTCCTTTCTATAATATCTCAGGCAATGGCACCATGCAATGCACCCTGGACTAAAAAGGCAGACAAATAGGAAAGATGTGCTATACCCTCTGTTAAATTGCACTATTCTCAAGGTAGGAATATAACAAAAATATGATCAATCGCTCATTCGAGAGAAGACAACCTCCCTTATGTTATGACATCGGCCAGTATTGAAATCTGACATGTATGATAGAAGTTTTCGCGACCTAAAACTCGTATTCCTATTAACCGCCAGAGCAACTTTAAAGAAGCTCGTCAAAGGTAAGGCATTAATTATATTTTTATTTCTGTGTTTTGTGTCGCGCCTGCAGGGTTGAAATATGCTTTCTCTCTTTGTTTATGGAGGTCCTATCCTCAGATAATAACATCGTTTGCTTTCGCCGAAAAACCTTTTTGAAATCTGACATGTTGGCTGGATTCACAACAAGTGTAACTCTAATTTGCATGTGTGATTTAATGAAAGTTTGATTTTTATAGTAATTTATTTGAATTTGGCGCTCTGCATTTTCCCTGGCTTTTGGCCAGGTGGGACGCTAGCGTCTCACATATCCCAGAGAAGTTAACTGAGGAACTGCTAACGCTCTCTAACACAATCTACATATCTACAGATGTAGGATCTTAATTTGATGCAAACTTTTAGTGTATTTGATTTTTAAAAAGACTTCTAAAGTTTGTAATTTTCACGTTGACATTTCAGACTTAGATTTACCCTAACAAAAAACTGTTCATTAAGTATAATCTACATAATAATTCACATGTCCTGTTACCGCAGGATTATTTTCCTGCTGAATTAATATTTAAATCATTATTCTACATCTGTACACATAGTCACACCAGTCACGATTTCAAGAGGCACCATCCTCTACTTCATGCTCCTTTAGAGCTGGATTGAGTAATCACGCAAAGATATGGAAAGCAGCACGTATGGACACACCTGGCCCATCTGCGCGGCCCTGTATTCTGAGAAAGAGACATTCCCCAGTACACCTGACTGACTACGCAGTTGAATACCTCGCTCACCAAGATCAATGCCTAGCCTCAATACAGGCACTGCTCTGACAAGGACGATGGAGTAGTCGAGCAGATATACTAACAAAGAGCAGTGTGCCCAGCTTCAGATCTAGTGCCCACTCGGTGAGCCAATTCCCAGGCCTTTCTAACCTCCAAGCAGCTATGTTGGAGGAGAAAATAAAGCTTGTGGAGCGTCAGCTGGATGAAAATCACAGTGCCGACATGGATTGTGAAGGATTAGACTCCCAGGCCAGAAAAGCTCAGCAGTAAAGGGAACAAAATCTGTGGCTACAGGAGAAAGCATAAATAAAATAGAGAATGAACTAGAGCTATTCAAGCTCTCCACATCTTTCCTTAACGATGAAGAGGAAGATGATGATACCTCCAGGAGCACCTCTCCAGCACTATCTGACAGGTCCCTCCACACACCTTGTGACAACTTTGTGCCTTTCCCACAGGCACCACAGGCAGCACAGGAACCTCAGGCAGAACAGGCACCACAGGTAGCACAGTAAGACACCAACCTAGAGGAAAGTTGAGCCTACGGTGACTCACCTCCACTTCTCCCTGCCTATCCATGGTAACCTGGACCAGCAACTGGTTATTCACCCCGCTCCAGCATGGTTCCGCAACCTGCCCCACGACCTGGTATGAAACAGCTAATTGCCTCATTATACAGCATCTCAAAGTCATCGTTGCCCCATTTTGAGAGCGGAAGAGAGAGTGACTCAGAACAGCTACGAGCTCAGATTTGTTTCCCATGTCAACCCGCTCTTGAGCAAGATGCCACAGGACTACAGAGATTCATTTGTGGAGTACAGTTTTGACCACGGTATCGGACAGGCCAAATGTACGCCTTACCTGACTTGACAGCCAGGATCCAGAAGAAGTCCAAGGCTAAGCATATATCAAGCAGAGATGTGGCCCTCTACCAATGTGACAGTTAAGAATGACCAACGTGCCTCCACTAGACCAAAGGAGAGAGCCGCTTCAATCCTTAACATCAGTGAATATCCAAGCTCCTAGGAGCCTGCTCAAGCCAAGACCCCTTCCAAACCCTAGCCATTCTCTCGTCACTATGACAACACATAACAAAATCTCATCTCATGTCCAGAGTCCAAGAAGTTGAACACAGGACAGATCGTTAAATGGATAAAGCATAAACAATGGTGCTGGAAATGTGGACAACCCCATAAACCTGATGCTTGTACCCTCGAACGACAAAGCCATGCAACTAGCAGCACCAAACGATCTTTCACGATTCCTTCCATCAAAACCAGAAGAGCGTTCTTATGGGGAGTGTCCCTACTACAAATATGTACCTGGACAGACCCAACAGATCACAGAAATGTATGATGAACGTTGTGAAACTTCTCCTTCACAATGGGGATAAATGGTTACAAACAGTCTGCAATTGTGTTATTGTGCTCCAATGGTGCCTTTTTTTTGCAGCTAAAAGGATTAATAAAGACTGTATGGAATTGAATTGAATGTTAAATAAGCGACAGTAGCAGGCAGTAGGCTCCTCACCACTCAAAGTCAGCCTCAGTGCATGGACAGGAGTCTGACATCTGGGAGATGTACTGATCTTTGGTTTTGACACATCTGGCGTCGGGCTTCAGATTCTGGAAGATTCTCTTCACTCCCATGATGCAGACTTTACCCTGTGAGAAATAATGCATTATTTGAATAATTAACTATAACATTTCAGAATTGACTTCCTTTTTTATTTAACGGCTTCAAAGGAAAGACACTGATTGATGGAGTTAAAAAATTCATTATAGTAGTATACACATGAAAATGTGTATAACTTATACTTTGTTATCTGGAAGTTAATACACAGAAAATAGCCATAATATTCAGACAAATTTGAGATAGACAATTGGGTGAGATAGGACATGTTCATCTTCATTGTGTCCATGTAGAAGAATAAGCTTGAGCAGATGTATTCCATCAAACCAAGGTCCCCATGCCATTATAAATGTATCAAAATGGTTGCTCTTACGTCATTGTGTAACTGCCAGGTCTGATAGTCGTCTGTGGTGCACCTTCTGTTGAAGATGGGCCTGAAGTCAATCTTGACAAGCTGCCATTCAGAACGATGGCTGAAATGGCCAAATATTCTGCAAACACAAAAAGTCAAGCATGAGAAAAAAGGGAGGGAAAAAGGATTATTAGCAAAAAATATTTTTTTAGCATACAGTCATGGCCAAAAGTTTGGAGAATGACACAAATATTAATTTCCACAAAGTTTGCTGCTTCAGTGTCTTTAGATATTTTTGTCAGGTGTTACTATGGAATACTGAAGTATAATTACAAGCGTTTCATAAGTGTCAAAGGCTTTTATTGACAATTACATGAAGTTGATGCAAAGAGTCAATATTAGCAGTGTTGACCCTTCCTTTTCAAGACCTCTGCAATCCGCCCTGGCATGCTGTCATTTAACTTCTGGGCCACATCCTGACTGATGGCAGCCCATTCTTGCATAATCAATGCTTGGAGTTTATCAGAATTTATGGGGTTTTGTTTGTCCACACGCCTCTTGAGGATTGACCACAAGTTCTCAATGGGATTAAGGTCTTAAGGTGCTCCATCATGCTGGAAAAGGCATTGTTCGTCACCAAACTGTTCCTGGATGGTTGGGAGAAGTTGCTCTCGGAGGATGTGTTGGAACCATTCTTTATTCATGGCTGTGTTCTTAGGCAAAATTGTGAGTGAGCCCACTCCTTGGCTGTGAAGCAACCCCACACATGAATGGTCTCAGGATGCTTTACTGTTGGCATGACACAGGACTGATGGTAGCGCTCACCTTGTCTTCTCCGAAAAAGCTTTTTTCCAGATGAACCAAACAATCGGAAAGGGGATTCATCAGAGAAAATTACTTTACCCCAGTCCTCAGCAGTCCAATCCCTGTACCTTTTGCAGAATATCAGTCTGTCCCTGATGTTTTTCCTGGAGAGAAGTGGCTTCTTTGCTGCCCTTCTTGACACTACTTGCCTCACTGTGCATACAGATGCACTCACACCTGCCTACTGACATTCCTGAGCAAGCTCTGTACTGGTGGTGCCCCGATCCTGCAGCTGAATCAACTTTAGGAGACGGTCCTGGCGCTTGCTGGACTTTCTTGGGCACCCTGAAGCCTTCTTCAAAACAATTGAACCACTCTCCTTAAAGTTCTTGATGATCCGATAAATGGTTGATTTAGGTGCAATCTTACTGGCAGCAATATCCTTGCCTGTGAAGCCCTTTTTGTGCAAAGCAATGATGACGGCACGTGTTTCCTTGCATGTAACCGTGTTTGACGGAGGAAGAACAATGATTCCATGCACCACCCTTCTTTTGAAGCTTCCAGTCTTATTCAAACTCAATCAGCATGACAGAGTGATCTCCAGCCTTGTCCTCGTCAACACTCACACCTGTGTTAACGAGAGAATCACTGACATGATGTCAGCTGGTCCTTTTGTGGCAGGGCTGAAATGCAGTGGAGATGTTTTTGGAGGATTCGGTTCATTTGCATGGCAAAGAGGGACTTTACAATTAATTGCAATTCATCTGATCACTCTTGATAACATTCTGGAGTATATGCAAATTGCCATCATACAAACTGAGGCAGCAGCCTTTGTGAAATTTTATATTTGCGTTATTCTCAAAACTTTTTGCCACAACTGTAGAAGTGCAAGGAAAAAAACATGGCTGGGCACAAGGGATGTTTGCGATTACAAAGAGAAAATAATTTTCTCCAAACATCCAATAAACTTTCAGTGCATTGCATAATACATACTATATCCATATGTCATTTGTTTTGATTCTTACGTCATGATGAGGGTGTCCTCCCCTGGCTCTCCTAAGACTCCGTCTACATAGAGAGGAGAGGAGGTAAAGCTGAATTTGTTCCAGTGTCTTCCCTCATCAAAACTCAACCTGGATGGAGAAACAACATGTTGTCTCTCATACATGTGGACCCCTCACTGTGCATAGAAAGGATTGTACTGTAATTCATTTGATCACCCTGTTGAAGGAGAACATTTCTGCAATGCAGTGTATTTGAGGTTTTAAAATGCTTCTGAAGTTTGTAATTTCCATTTAGTCATTTCTGACTTGATTTTCCCTTATGGAAAAATAATCAATCCCTACAAAAAATGTAAGTTCAGTACAATCCACATAATAATTCACATTTCATGTTGCTGCAGGATTATTTTCCTGCTATAGTAAACTGGCTCAAATTAAGATCCAACATCTGTACATAATACAGTCCATAAAACATTTAAATAGACAAACGTAAATCAATGTTGATAATTTAACAGTGTGCACAAAGTTGAATGTTAAAGGAAACAATACCAAATGTGTCTGATGGGGAGCGGTGTGTGTCGAATGGCCACTAGGGCACCGCCCTGGTTAAGAAAGAGGATGCTATACTCCTCCTCAAATACCTACAAACAGGGACAGGATTTCATCACATTTTCACAGAGGTCAGAGATGTACATAACGTTCATGTATACTTTTGATGAGTAATAGACCATAATATTTCATGACTATACTACTATTCTACTATATCATGCAACACAACTACATATCACATGAAACACAGCAACATAGCACATGCAACATATTATATATTTTAAAAAATTAAGAGGGCTCATCAAATGAAAAACGCTCCTAAGAAGCTGTATGGGAAAATAATAATGACTGCCCATGGCGAGTGATCAAAGGTAATGTCAATCTATATCATGCATCATTCATTTAGAGTTTGCTCCCTCCTCCAAATGATTGAGTCATAAGCCGATTGATCTTTTCTTCTATGTGTCTGTTGTCTTGATTTTGTGTCACACTTCAGTGGCGCCTGTCTCTTTCAATCACAGTACCTCTCTCCAAGTGTTGCCAGCATCTGAGGTGATGAAAATGCTGACATTATTGGCAGTCAGCTCAGGCCCAATGGTACCTTGATGTAGAAGGTATAGCATAGTTACAGTGTAAACACATTGAACAATTATGAACTTTCATTTTATGCCTTCTCAACCCACATTACAATATATTTAATGAACAATTAAATAAAAATTAAGATGCATACACACTGCAACAGGCTACAGCTCTCCTAAAAAGTGAGTATTTACTGAGACATTCAGACATTCCAATCTCCAACAGATGTGCAGGCATACTCTGATCAATTTCACAGTACAACCAGATCTGACCAAAGGGTTTTAAAGCAGAATGCCAGCAAGATAACAGGGGTCTTTAACGGTGGAAAAAGAGCAAAGTGCAAGGGTTGTGTAAAAACTGCTAATTGGGAACCATAGGGGTATACTACAAAGCAGGATCAAGGAGTTATCCAGTTAATTTGCCTAATTATTTGGAAATAACCTTTTATTTTTTGGAAAGATAAGCTTGAAATTGGCATGGTCAAATTGACTCAAGAATCTAAAATACATATCTAAGTTGATCTTTCTTAATGAACCAAAAAATCTATAGTTATTTCTGGTTGTTTATCAAAGTTAGCTGGCTGAGCAATTGATCCTGCTTTGTTCTATACCCCTCTGAGGGAGAGCAGAGGTCCTTGTGGGCATTGCTAAAAAAAAACGAGTTATCAAATAGTGCTTACCTGATGCTACTATAATTCCTGGAGCTGATTCTTTGCTGACTATGTTTCCAGATGTGTACGGGTTGTCAGACACATGGAGATGCAGGTGCAATGAACAATAAGGCTAAAAAAATACCAAAACAAAAAGACATAAGGTGGTTTATAAACCAAAACTGTTACACGTTTTCAGATATTGCTCACTTTCAAATGCAGACTCACCTGTACACAGTAGAGTCTGGTACCGCTCAGATCAGTGGTAGGAGCATGTAGTAGACGCCAGTCTCGCCCCTTATTGTAAGTGATAAATGTTTTCACTTCGTTCTCGACAACTTTATTTGACAAGAACACCCCTTTTATCCCTGCTACCTAGGAACACGTGAGAAACAGAGACACAAAAAAATATTGAGGGTCAAAAGCTACAACTGTAAATGATTCAAACATAAGTAAAGCTGAAGCCGCAGTTTTGAGGTGGAACGCGATAGCATTTCTGACAGGAAGCACTACTTTGGACCATCTGTGGGTCTCTGCAGAGTGAAAACAACATATGGCGGAGCCCAAAGACATTTCTATTTCTTTGTATTTACAAACGGAGATGCATGCACTGCACTCACACAGCACTCACTCCAGTACATTCTGCTCCTCAATCCAGAGTGCACACATTTTGTTTCAAGAAATGTCAATGACCTTTTTGTAGTATTACTGGATAAGCCATCTCCTGTACATATTCAGAGTGCCTTTACAAAAAGGGTTCACATGCAGTGGGTTTGGTCCTGTGAGCTTCAACACGTATTCTGGTTTTAATGGAGACAATGAGCAATGAGTATAATTGTTGCTGATAGCTATCTAGGCTGTATGGTTGTATTAACATAATTACATGAGTAGCTTTTACTGCTAGTTCAGGATGAAGGTAATCAACGCTGATTACATGTGTGGGTTGGCGTTGCTTTGTAAGGTCGTCAATAGCGCTATACCTAGCGGTCAGTGAAGACAGATATGGGTGCAGGTTCTACAGTAGCTGAAGTTGATATAGCAGAAGTGAATCAAGAATTATTGTGTGTAGACCTGGAAATGTGCTAACGTAACAATGCTACATACTGTACCTTATAAAATGAGATCATCTTGGTTACGCATGGACCTGCTAGTTAATGGCTAACAAAACTCTATATTTCATAGATGTAGATTATAATGATCTGATATTGTATGAGTATGCTAATATATTCTAATAACCCTGCATACTTGGATATGGCAGGTCTTCATGACTGATGTACAGTATGTGTTCGCTTAAGTTACTAACATATGAAATAAGGAGGAACAGCCGGGATTGAGGCTTCAAAAAGATGCATGGCTGTTACAAGGCAAGGGCACTCCGGTACCATCTGTGCCATAAAGGTTGAGACCTCTTGTCAGAAGTGGTAGTGTGCATACAAACAGGGATGGCACTCTAACTAAGCCGTTGCTACATACCTCATAGAGGTCTATCATAACGTTGCCCTCTGGTCCCCCACTGCTCACTACATTCTCCAGGGCCAGAGTGAAGAAGAGACCGTGGGCCTCTGACATGTACAAGTTGTAGGAGTCATTCTGGTGCCAATCCTGCACTGCTGCCACCACCTGGTTATCATCTGTGCTGATTATCTGCAAGTCCTGGAAATGAATTATTAGTTAGGATCCTATACCATACAATTCAAATGTTATTTTCCTTAGGGATTTTGTTTCAGGACTGCAGTGGAACCCAATGACCACAAACGGGTTGAATTACCGTTGTTTCCAGGTTATTTCGTTTAGAAAATGCAATGTGAGGATTTTGAATCAACGTTGAAAACTGATCGGATTTGCAAAAATTCCTCAACTTAAGGGAATTTCTGTGATGTTTGTCTTTTTTTCACCCAACTTTTAACTTAAATCAAACTACATGTTTTTTGTGTGGTTTTTTTTTTACGTTGAATTCCCGTTAGTGTTCAGTGGTGTAATTCTGCACACAACTGTAGGGGAGAGTGGGGTAAGTTAAGCCATTTTTTATATTAAGCATCACTCCTTCAAGGGAATTATGGTATTCTTTCTAACAAACATGCAGTCTCTACATACAGTACCAGTCAACGGTTGACACACCTACTCATTCAAGGTTTTTTTTTTTTTAATTTCTGTTTTCTACATTGTAGAATAATAGTGTAGACATCAAAACTATGAAATAACACATATGGAATCATATAGTAACCAAAAAAGTGTGAAAAATATCCAAATGTACACTGCTCAAATAAATAAAGGGAACACTTAAACAACACAATGTAACTCCAAGTCAATCACACTTCTGTGAAATCAAACTGTCCACTTAGGAAGCAACACTGATTGACAATAGATTTCACATGCTATTGTGCAAATGGAATAGACATTAGGTGGAAATTATAGGCAATTAGCAAGACACCCCCAATAAAGGAGTGGTTCTGCAGGTGGTGACCACAGACCACTTCTCAGTTCCTATGCTTCCTGGCTGATGTTTTGGTCACTTTTGAATGCTGGCGGTGCTTTCACTCTAGTGGTAGCATGAGACGGAGTCTACAACCCACACAAGTGGTTCAGGTAGTGCAGCTCATCCAGGATGGCACATCAATGCGAGCTGTGGCAAGAAGGTTTGCTGTGTCTGTCAGTGTAGTGTCCAGAGCATGGAGGCACTACCAGGAGACAGGCCAGTACATCAGGAGACGTGGAGGAGGCCGTAGGAGGACCGCTACCTCCACCTTTGTGCAAGGAGGAGCAGGAGGAGCACTGCCAGAGCCCTGCAAAATGACCTCCAGCAGGCCACAAATGTGCATGTGTCTGCTCAAACGGTCAGAAACGGCTCTTCACAGATGAAAGCAGGTTCACACTGAGCACATGTGACAGACGTGACAGAGTCTGGAGACGCCGTGGAGAACGTTTTGCTGCCTGCAACATCCTCCAGCATGACTGGTTTGGCGGTGGGTCAGTCATGGTGTGGGGTGGCATTTCTTTAGGGGGCCACACAGCCCTCCATGTGCTTGCCAGAGGTAGCCTGACTGCCATTAGGTACCGAGATGAGATCCTCAGACCCCTTGTGAGACCATATGCTGGTGCGGCTGGCCCTGGGTTCCTCCTAATGCAAGACAATGCTAGACCTCATGTGGCTGGAGTGTGTCAGCAGTTCCTGCAAGAGGAAAGGCATTGATGCTATGGACTGGCCCACCCGTTCCCCAGACCTGAATCCAATTGAGCACATCTGGGACATCATGTCTCGCTCCATCCACCAACGCCACGTTGCACCACAGACTGTCCAGGAGTTGGCGGATGCTTTAGTCCAGGTCTGGGAGGATATCCCTCAGGAGACCATCCGCCGCCTCATCAGGAGCATGCCCAGGCATTGTAGGGAGGTTAACCAGGCACGTGGAGGCCACACACACTACTGAGCCTCATTTTGACTTGTTTTAAGGACATTACATCAAAGTTGGATCAGCCTGTAGTGTGGTTTTCCACTTAAATTTTGAGTGTGACTCCAAATCCAGACCTCCATGGGTTGATACATTTGATTTCCATTGATAATTTTTGTGTGATTTTGTTGTCAGCACATTCAACTATGTAAAGAAAAAAGGATTTAATAAGAATATTTCATTCATTCAGATCTAGGATGTGTTATTTTAGTGGTCCCTTTATTTATTTATTTTGAATTTTACCCCTTTTTCTCCCCAATTTCGTGGTATCCACGTATCCGTACGGGCTCGGGAGAGACGAAGGTTGAAAGTCATGCGTCCTCCGATACACAACCCAACCAAGCCGCACTGCTTCTTAACACAGCGAACATCCAACCGCACCAACATGTCGGAGGAAACACCGTGCACCTGGGAACCTTGGTTAGTGCGCACTGCGCCCGGCCCGCCACAGGAGTCACTGGTGCGCGATGAGACAAGGACATCCCTACCCTCCCTAACCCAGACGACGCTAGGCCAATTGTGCGTCGCCCCACGGACCTTCCGGTCGTGGCCGGTTATGACAGAGCCTGGGCGCGAACCCAGGGACTCTGATGGCACTAACCACTGCACCAGCCGGGAGGCCCCTCCCTTTTATTTTTTTGAGCAGTGTATTTTAGATTTTAGATTCTTCAAAGTAGCCACCCTTTGCCTTGATGACAGCTTTGCAAACTCTTGGCATTCTCTCAACCAGCTTCATGAAGAATGCTTTTCCAATAGTCTTGAAGGAGTTCCCACATATCAAATCAATCAAATCAAATCGATTTTATTTGTCAAATACACAGGTTTAGCAGATGTTATTGCGGGTGTAGTGAAATGCTTGTGCTTCTAGCTCCAACAGTGCAGTAATATCTAACAAGTAATATCTAACAGTTTCACAACATATACCCAAAAGAACATGGATTAAGAGTATACATACATATATGTAAGAATGGCATTGGACTAAGATACAGTGGCATAGTATAGAGTACAGTATATATAAACTCAGCAAAAAAAGAAACGTCCTCTCACTGTCAACTGCATTTATTTTCAGCAAACTTAACATCTGTAAATATTTGTATGAACATAAGATTCAACAACTGAGACATAAGCTGAACAAGTTCCACAGACATGTGACTAACAGAAATGGAATAATGTGTCCCTGAACAAAGGGGGGATCGAAATCAAAAGTAACAGTCAAAATCTGGTGTGGCCACCAGCTGCATTAAGTACTGCAGTGCATCTCCTCCTCATGGACTGCACCAGATTTGCCAGCTCTTGCTGTGAGATGTTACCCCACTCTTCCACCAAGGCAACTGCAAGTTCCCGGACATTTCTTGGGGGAACGGCCCTAGCCCTAACCCTCCGATCCAACAGATCCTAGACGTGCTCAATGGGATTGAGATCCGGGCTCTTTGCTGGCAATGGTAGAACACTGATATTCCTGTCTTACAGGAAATCACGCTCAGAATGAGCAGTATGGCTGGTAGCAATGACAACAAGGTCAGTCCGATGATGCTGTGACATACCGCCCCAGACCATGACAGACCCTCCACCTCCAAATCAATCTCCAGAGAACAGGCCTCGGTGTAACGCGTATTTCTTTGACGATAAATGTGAATCCGACCATCACGCCTGGCGAGACAAAACCATGACTCGTCAGTGAAGAGCACTTTTTGCCAGTCCTGTCTGGTCCAGCGACGGTGGGTTTGTGCCCATAGGCGATGTTGTTGCCGGTGATGTCTGGTGAGGACCTGCCTTACAACAGGCCTACAAGCCCTGAGTCCAGCCTCTCTTAGCCTATTGCGGACAGTCTGAGCACGGACGGAGGGATTGCACGTTCCTGGTGTAACTCGGGCAGTTGTTGTTGCCATCCTGTACCTGTCCCGCAGGTGTGATGTTTGGATGTACCGATCCTGTGCAGGTATTGTTACACGTGATCTGCCACTGCGAGGACGATCAGCTGTACGTCCTGTCTCCCTGTAGCACTGTCTTAGGTGTCTCACAGTACAGACATTGCAATGTATTGCCCTGGCCACATCTGCAGTCCTCATGCCTCCTTTCAGCATGTCTAAGACACGTTCACGCAGATGAGCAGGGTGTTTTTCAGAGTCAGTAGAAAGGCCTCTTTAGTGTCCTAACTCTTTAGTGTTCATAACTGTGACCTTAATTGCCTACAGTCTGTAAGCTGTTAGTGTCTTAGCGACCGTTCCAAAGGTGCATGTTCATTAATTGTTTATGGTTCATTGAACAGGCATGGGAAACAGTGTTAAAACCCTTTACAATGAAGATCTGTGAAGTTATTTGGATTTTTACTAATTATTTTTGAAAGACAGGGTCCTGAAAAAGGGACGTTTCTTTTTTTGCTGAGTTTAAATGAGATGGGTGATTAGCCATGTTCTGTTATAATCTCCACCCGGCACAGCCAGAAAAGGTCTGGCCACCCCTCAGAGCCTGGTTCTTCTCTAGGTTTCTTCCTAGGTTCTGGCCTTTCTAGGAAGTTGTTCCTAGCCACTATGCTTCTATATCTGCATTGCTTGCTGTTTGGGGTTTTAGGCTGGATTTCTGTACAACACTTTGTGACATTGGCTGATGTAAAAAGGGCTTTATAAATACATTTGATCAATTGATTGATTGATTGATTGAGTGATGCAATATTTACAAACAATTAAAGTGACTAAGATACCGTAGAATAGTATAGAGTACAGTTTACACATATGAGATGAGTAATGCAAGATATATCATTAAAGTGGCTAGTGTTTAATTTCCTTAAAGTGGCCAGTGATTCCTAATCTATGTCTATAGGCAGCAGCCTCTGATGTGCTGGAGATGGCTGTTTAACAGTCAATGGTGTAGTATAGAATACAATACAGTATATACATAAGAAGGAGTATATGTATACGAAGGACGTACTATATACGTCTTGAAGGAGTTCCCACATATGTTGAGCACTTGTTGGATGCTTTTCCTTCACTCCGTGGTCCAACTCATCCCAAACCATCTCAATTGGTTGAGATTGGGTGATTGTGGAGGCCATGTCATCTGATGCAGCACTCCATCACTCTCATTCTCGGTCAAATTAGATTGGATGGTGTATCGCTGCAGAATGCTGTGGGAGCCATACCGGTTTAGTATGCCTTGAATTCTAAATAAATCACTGACAGTGTCACCAGCAAAGCACCCCCACACCATCACACCTCCTCCATGCTTCACGATGGGAACCACACATGCAGAGATCATCGATTTACCTGTTCCGTGGAACCAAAAATCTCAAAGCCAGATTTCCACCAGTCTAATGTCAATTGCTCGTGTTTCTTGGCCCAAGCAAGTCTCTTCTTGTTATTGGTGTCCTTTAGTAGTGTTTTTTTTTGCAGCAAATTGACCATGAAGGCCTCATTCACGCAGTCTCCTCTGAACAGTTTATGTTGAGATGTGTCTGTTACTTGAACTCTGTGAAGCATTTATTTGGGCTGCAATCTCATGTGCAGATAACTCTAATGAACGTATCCTCTGCAGCAGAGAGAACTCTGGGTCTTCCTTTCCTGTGGCAGTCCTCAAAAGTCAGTTTCATCACAGCGCCTGATGGTTTTTGCGACTGCACTTAAAGAAACTCTCAAAGTTCTTGAAATATTCCGTACTGACAGACCTTCATGTCTTAAAGTAATGGACTGTCTTTTCTCTTTGCTTATTTGAGCTGTTCTATGGACTTGGTCATTTACCAAATAGGGATGTCTTGTGTATACCACCCTTACCTTGTCACAACACAACTGATTGGATCAAATGCATTAAGAATGAAATAAATTCCACAAATTCACTTTTAACAAGGCACACCTGTTAATTGAAATGCACTCCAGGTGACTAACTCATGAAGCTGGTTGAGAGAATGCCAAGAGTGTTTAAAGCTGTCATCAAGGCAAAAGGTGGCTACTTAGAATAATCTCAAATACAAAATATATTTTGATTTGTTTAACACTTTTTTGGTTAATACATGATACATGTTTGTGTTATGTCATAGTTTTGATGTCTTCAATATTCCAATGTAGGCAAACTTTTGATTGGTAGTGTATAGAAATGTTATGGATGTTATGTATCCCTGGAAATAATCATTACAGTTTTGAAAACATAGCTTCTCCAAGGTAAGTTGAGTTGCGGGACAGGGTAAGTTAAGCCACCTGGATTGTGTTGAGGCACAGATCTGGGGAAGGGTCCCAAAACATTTCTGCAGCATTGAAGGTCCCCAAGAATACGGTGGCCTCCATCGTTCTTAAATGGAAGAAGTTTGGAACCACCAAGGCTCTTCCTAGAGCTGGCCAAACTGAGTAATGACTATTTGACCAAGAAGGAGAGTGATGGAGTGCTGCAGCAGATGACCTGGCTTCCACAATCAGTCAACCTTCAATTGAGATGGTTTGGGATGAGTTGGACTGCAGAGGGAAGGAAAAGCAGCCAACAAGTGCTCAGAATATGTGGGAATTCCTTCAAGACTGGTTGAGGGAATGCCAAGAGTGTGCAAAGCTGTCATCAAGGCAAAAGGTGGCTACTTTTTGAAGAATCTAAAATATATTTGTTTAACACATTTTTGGTTACTACATGACTCCATATGTGTTATTTCTTAGTTTTGATGTCTTCAGTACTATTCTACAATGTAGAAAATAGTACAAATAAAGAAAAACCCTTGAATGAGTAGGTGTGTCCAAACTTTTGACTGATCCTCCTAATATTGAGTTGCAACCCCCCTTTTGCCCTCTGAACAGCCTCAATTCGTCGGAGCATGGAGGTGTCGAAAGTGTTCCACAGGGATACTAGCCCATGTTGACACCAATGCTTCCCACAGTTGCGTCAAATTGACTGGATGTCCTTTGGGTGGTGGACCATTCTTGATACACACAGGAAACTGATGTGCGTGAAAACCCCAGCAGTGTTGCAGTTCTTGACACAAACCGGTGCATCTGGCACCTACTATCATACCCCTTTAAAAGGCACTTCAATATTTGTGTCTTGCGCATTCACCCTTCAAATGGCAGACATTCACAATCCATATCTCAATTGTCTCAAGGTTTAAAAATCCTTATTTAATCTGTCTCCTCCCCTTCATCTACACTGATTGTTAAAACGATCAGCTTCAGTCGGCTGATTATAGCTGACCCTTCAAGTTAGTTCTAGTCGGTCAGCTTAGTCTCCTATTCAGACGACCCCCAGTTTTGTTAATTTCTTATTGGTCAAGGTCACGCTAAAAACGTATCACCACATCTAGTTCAGCCTATCAATAGCCTTGGTTCCCAGGACTTCAGATTCAGTTAGTCTATGACCCCAGCATGCTGTGTGGTCAGAAACGTGCTTTCCCTATCCTGATGAGCTCTTCAACAGTTTCCCTCCTGCTGAACTTTTCCTCCTGTGGACTGTATACCTGATGTTTATTGTGCGTGCATCTGTGTCATATTAAGTGGAGCTACGTTTTTTGGTCTATTGTGCATAATTACTGTGTGTTGAGTTGTTAACTAGTTGTTAGCTAGCTCGTGCTCCCGCTAGTGTCAGCACTACCGTTAGCATTTTGCATTTGAATGCATGAACATTTTGTTATGACTGTTAGCGATTAGCCGTTTATTTATATTACTAATTTATGGTGTTAGGCAATTTTCTATTATACTGTATATAGTGGTTGCTACAGGCCTTAAGTCAGCACCTAAGGTTTTTTATTACATTCATGGTTCAATTCTCCGCAACCCTACCCCTATTTTTCACTGATTGAAATGGATTTAACAAGTGACATCAGTAAGGGATCATTGCTTTCACCTGGTCAGTCTATGTTCTTAATGTTTTGTATACTAAGAAAATAAAACAAAAATATTAATATTTGAATGAGTTACAGTTCATAAAAGGAAATCATTGAATTTTAATGAATTAATTAGGCACTAATCCATGGATTTCACATGACTGGGAATACAGATATGCATCTGGTCACAGATACCTTAAAAGAAAACAGGTAGGGGCGTGGATGAGAAAATCATTCAGTATCTGGTGTGACCACCATTTGCCTCATGCAGCACAACACATCTCCTTCACATAGATCAGGCTGTTGATTGTGGCCTTGTGAAATGTTGTCCCACTCCTCTTCAATGGCTGTCCGAAGTTGCTAGATATTGGTGGGAACTGGAACACCCTGTCTTACACGTCAATCCAGAGCATCCCAAACATGCTCAATGGGTGACATGTCTGCTGAGTATGCAGGCCATGGAAGAACACGGACATTATCATCTTCCAGGAATTGTGTACAGATCCTTGCGACATGGGACTGTGCATTATCATGCTGAAACATGAGGTGATGGCGGTAGATGAATGGCACGACAACAGGCCTCATGTTTCATTGAAATTGCCATCGATAAAATGCAACTGAGTTCACTGTCTATAGTTTATGCCTGCACATTCAATAACCGCACCGCCATCATGGGGCACTCTATTCACAACGTTGACATCAGCAAACCGCTCACCGACACGACGCCATACACATGGTCTGTGGTTGTAAGGCTGGTTGGACATACTGACAATTTTTTTTAAATGATGTTCGAGGGGGCTTATGGTAGAGAAACTAACATTAAATTAAACATTAAATTAAACACTAAACTGGTGGGCATTTCTGCAGTCAGCATGCCAATTGCACGCTCCCTCAACATCTGTAGCGTTGTGTTGTGTGCACATTTTAGAGTGGCTTTTTACTGTCCCCAGCGCAAGGTGCACCTGTGTAATGATCATGCTGTTTAATCAGCTTCTTGATAAGCCACACCTGTCAGGTGGATGGATTATCTGGGCAAAGGAGAAATGCTCACTAACAGGGATGTAACCAAATTTGAGCACCAAATTTTAGAGAAATACGCTTTTTGTGCGAATGGAACATTCCTGGGATCTTTTATTTTAATGATGTAACACTTTACATGTTACATTATATTTTCTTTCTGTGTATGTGTACTTTCTATTCAATTTCTTTCTGATTATTTCATTAAAGTTGGCCTTGGGAAAGCAGGAAAAGCAACAACAAAAAATGATCAGTGTTGTAATATCAAAACTGTTCAAAAGGGTAAGAAACTGTTGCTCACTGGATTCATAACAGGATAGTAGTAATACAAGTATTGTCATGTCAAAGTACTATTTCCAACCCACCTTTGGAAATGTGTACTTAGGCAGCTTCATGGGGAAGAAAGCATTTCTTTTGTATGACACATAATGGACAGGCCGACCACCCATTGGTACCTAGAGAAACACATTTATTACAGTAAATCACTGTAAATTGGGCTGACAGACTACTAATTATGTAACAGTCTTAGTTGTATGTTTTTATACCATTCTCTGTTGGTTTATGGTCATTATTCCTTACAAAGTTACATTAAGATAGTATTTCACACAACAGTTTTAGTGCCTTTTTATGACCTCAGAAACATTCAAAATTCCCACCTGAATGAATACATACTGGTCCTGAACCACCAGGGAATCCGGGCTGATAAACCCAGGGAAAGGCCTGCCTTTGTTGGCCTCTGTGCAGTTCTGCAGCTTGCATGTTATATACTGGGATCCTATAACAGAAGTTAAATAATTGCTACAATGTAACAGGAGAAAAGAAGTGCTCTGTGACTATTCAATCAGAGACTAGCATTTAATTTCATTGATAGTAGAAAGCAGAAGAGCAGGGAGGCCAATTTCTATTTCCACTATTAACAGAGATGGAATGTGTCCCTCTGTGTTAGCTCTAGCCAAATGAGCCATTCTCCTCAGGGACAAGACATTAACACTGGAGCCCTTATGGAACAGACATTCGAAACACTCCGTCCAACTTAAGAGCCCAGTCAGACCAACTGTCCCTTAGTAAATTAATGAACTTAATTGCAAAGTAGCGAGCGTGTCTAGATGCAGCCAATTTGCATGGGTGAGAGTTATGTGTACTTGAAGATCAGTTTCCTCTCTACATGATGACTATTGTATAAAAGAGGACGGCTTAGGGCTTTGCACCCCCTTGTAAGTAAATACTGATGCTACCGCTGTTTATTATCTATGCATAGTCACTTTACCTCTACCTATATGTACAAATGACCTCAACTAACCTGTACCCCCACACATTGACTCAGTACCGGTACCGCCTGTATATATCCTCGTTATTTTATTATGTTACTTCATATTTTATTTTTTACTTTAGTTTATTTGTAAATATTGTCTTACCTCCATTTCTTGAACTGCATTGTTGGTTACGGGCTTGTAAGTAAGCATTTCACGGTAAGGTTTACACCTGTTGTATTCGGTGCTTGTGACAAATACATTTTGATTTAATTTGATAAGTATTAGTGTAAATATAGATAAGCGTATTTTATGCTTTGTTTTTTGGTATTCTATTCCCTTCTGAAAACAATAGTAACAGCTGCAGTATTCCAAACTCATTTTGTGTTAAGTTCCCTCCTGTCTGTTTGAAATACGATGGTTATAGGTAAGGTCTCTGCAATTTTGCACCCTGTAAAGGCTGTTTCGCAGATGCAAGATGTCACTTGTGTGTGTAAATGATCCCTAGATTCCCAATAATAAAATCCCTGAATGTGATGTCCTAGATGTGGTGATGACTCACGTCTGTCAGAAACACTTGTCTCCAGGTGAATCATTCCTGGTTCTTTGTCCAAACCCAGTTTTGACCTGTGGGGAGAGGAGAGACAACTGAGGAACATTGCAAGTCAGAACATCTTTTCAAATATGATATGTGCATTATATGGTAAATACCTTATGTTTGGATTTACAATAGTATCAGTTAATTTATGATAGAATCTCAACATTTTCATCAATGACATGTACATTTAGCTCATGATCTAGATACAGTATGATCGGTTCATTGAAGAGCATAGGTGTGCCTAAATAAATAATCAGTTCAACAAGATGAAGAAAGGCAAGCTGACATCAAACTGTATGGGAAACATGAATAATCATTCTGTTGCTTCTCATCTATTCCAAAAGGATCCTGTGAACAAAAGCAGTACTTCACAGTCATAAAAAAAGTGAGAGACAGAGAAATTTAATCAAAAACAGAACTCAGAACAGAGATATGAATTTACAAACGTCAACCCCTCGGTTCAATCACGCTAGTTCTACCTTTCTATTAAAACGTCAGCTTCCTTGAGAGGACAAAGTCATGTCGGAAGACATTTGAAGGATGACAATATTTGGGATTTCCATTGTGATTAAATTAAATTATAATAGGGAACCTAGCTGCTTGAAATGGCTGAAAAAAATAACAGCTACAACAACAAAAAAATCCCGTAAACATTGCCCCGTCAATCACTTGGCCTGTGGGGTAATTCAAAGGGAAGATGCCTCGGAGCCATTTCATCCTTTTTCAATTGAGCCTCAACTGGGAGGCAGTGGTTAAGTGCGGAGTGACAAGAGTGACCACTTGTTGTATAAATAGCAGCTATTGTGGAAGAAAATGGGTTCCTTCTCATTTTCTATACTGTGTCAGTGTCTGAGCCATAATAAAAGAGGTCCCATCCTGCTTCCCTCAGCACTCTGTAATTGCCTTGCTGCTCCATCTATTTTAATGGACTTTCTGTCAAATACTTCATCCTCTTCTATTGGAGAACAGAAGCCCCATGTTCTTAAACAGGTTCCTTATATGTTCCTCTATCACTATGGACTGTATGGACTACATGCTTGCATTGTGTGATCTATAAGGCTTGTTAACAGGTTGATGGTGTAAATCTGCCAAGGCGAGTCTACTGTTAACAGTAGATAAACTGCAGTTATGTGGAGCAGCAAAACATATGAAAAGTCGAATGAACTGAAGATATGAGCTGTATTTTCTCCTTCCTGAAATATGCATGCCCTACCTGAATGTAATATTCATACCACAAACAAAACAGATATATGTTTGGTAGGAAAGTGTACACCTTTGTTTGCCTCAGAGAGGACAGTTTTATAATTGATGGCAATAATAGCAGGATCATAGAAGTTGTAAACAACAAAGAAATATAGAGTAGATACGTAAACCCAAGCCATCTAAAGTAAACCTCTAAATCAAATATTTAATCAATAATATAAAAAGGAGCGCCTCCTGAGTGGCGCAGCGGTCTAAGGCACTGCATCGCAGTACTAGCTGTGCCACAAGAGATCCTGGTTTGAGTCCAGGCTCTGTCGCAGCCGGCCGCGACCGGGAGACCCATGGGGCGCCGCACAATTGGCCCGCCGTCATCCGGGTTAGGGGAGGGATTGGCCAGCAGGGATGTTCTTGTCCCATCGCGCACTAGCGACTCCTGTGGCAGACTGGGCGCAATGCACGCTGACAAGGTTGCCAGGTGTACAGTGTTTCCTCCGACACATTAGTGCGGCTGGCTTCCGGGTTAAGCGGGCATTGTGTCAAGAAGCAATGCGGCTTGGCTGGGTTGTGTTTCGGAGGACAGACAGCTCTCAACCTTCGCCTCTCCCGAGTCCATACGGGAGTTGCAGCGATGGAACAAGACTATAACTACTATAACTACTATAACTATTTTTATTTTAAAAAATTGTATTTGATGAATGGAATTGAAAGCAACAAATAATCCATACATTACAACCTGTACAAAAACCTCCATGCAAACTGGTATCAATTCATCGTATACCTGTAACTAATTAAAAAGCTAATGTGTTACTCAATATTCAATCCAGCTCTACTCTGGTATCAACTCCATCAGGAAATCTTAGGGCAAATATATGAACTGTTCAAAACAAGAGACCAATAATGGCTTTACTTCGATGATACATTGCTTCCACTGCATCTTTCTTTGGCTCCTGTCTTGGGCTAAAAAGCACCTGATCATCATTTGTTCCCAAGTGAAACAGTTTTTGAAAAAAGTTTTAGTCAAATTTTGGCCCAATATTAGTAAATGTGAAATATTACCTAATTCATGTATTTTAATTGACTCATCCACTTTAAGAGATTACATTGTCCTGATGGCATTATTTATCAAAATGTTAAAAGCTGTCAGATCACCCAATAAGTATTGATCTCCCTTGCCCCCTTGTAAATATAAATGATTTAGTGATTACACATATTCATAGTTTCGTTATCTGGCAACAGGGACTACTGCATTAAGAGACTGTATGTCATGGCAAATCATGTAGATTAGTGAGAAGTACTAAATGCAGTATTTCTTAAGCACAACTGTTGGACCTTAATAAAAAAGTGTAAGAATATCTATTTCAACTATTCATGTGTTCATCAGGACCATATTGTACATACTATATGCCATGTATTGAGTTCAACTCAGGTACCGGCAGAAGACTAAATTCAATATGACAATTCTGATAGGCTATCAGTTCAGAATACTCTCAGTAGAGGAAAGACTGGTACTTTTTATGAAATTGTAGTACTACTACTTGAAGAATGTGTCCAAAGATGGTGGAAAAGACTCATTTATACTCTCACCAGTAAAATCTGTTGGGGACCACACTGTCATGTACGAGCTGCCATCGTCTTCCAAATTCAACCGAGACGTAGAGCTGAAAGAAAAGAACATCCCAGAGTTTGAGAAAATCTGGAGAGAAAAAAAATGTAATAATATTCCAGAGTTCAAACTAAGACTTAAAACGAAGAAAATGTCAGACCTGGAGAATTCTCTTTCCCTCTATTTTAGGGACTGTCATGTAAGTCTAATGGAGGCCCATACAAAATGTTAATTATATTGACATGTTTTTTCCCCCTTTTTGCACTTTAGAGCACTTTGTTTGAATGTTTCTGTTGAGTGCTGTACAGTTGAAGCTTTAAAGAAGATTTGAAAATAGTACTTTATATTTGAAATACACTTTCAAAGAGTTTCTATTATGACAGGCTCGTTTGGATCAGCTTCTCCCAGTGGTACCTCTCTACCTCCGTAGGATTTGTTCCTAATTGACAGCGACACACTTAACCATCAGTATAATCCCTTTGCATTATGCTATTGAGCTCCCTCTTTTAGCAGAGTAGGGCTGTTATCCAAGCTCTCGAAAGACATGTCATCCATCCTGTTATAACAGTCAACTCTTTTCAGAGTTCAGCCTAATTCGTAATGATAAGTCTTTTACATCATCTGAGAGCACATCGCACATAAGGAACTTTTTTACAATACAATCATTTTCCACAGTACTATTGCACTGTACAATACAGCAAACAACTAAACAAATAGAAAGAGGTGCTTTCCCCTCTGGGAGAAAGTGATGCTAATGCAAGAACAAGCATACATGTAGAGCACACAGCTACCATTGAAGTAAACATCTTGTTAAAGTCAATAGACTCACTGACATTAACAAGACCCTTGGCTCAATCAATCAATTTGTGTGTGTGCTTTTTCCCCCCTCCTCACTCCTCAGTTCTAATTGACAGGAGTCTCTTACCTTCTGGTCGTGGCTGTAAGCCAGGATCCAGTCCTCCTGCTCGGGGTGGAAGAGGAGGCTGAGGATGTCGAAGGCTAAGTGGTACCTCTGATAGGATGCGCCCTCGTCAAAGCTAATGAGCAGGCTGCTCTCCACCTCCGGGTCGGTCAGTAACATGATCTGAGATGAGAGAGGACAGGTCAGGAGAGGAGAGGAGGGAGAGTTATCCTCCTGCTTTGACAGCATCCACAAGGCATTAGGTGTGCTGTCTGTTAGGTCTGCTGTATATTCTGAGGGTGCAGACCATTTTATATAAACGGAGATGATATTAGTAGTAATTCAAATACAAATGCTGCCACACAAGAGAGTATGAATAAGATTGATATTATCTCTAAAATCTAACAGGCATGTATGTATGTGTTTTATAAATCACAACATTTAGCAAAGATTATTTTGTATTCTCCATTCATGTTCGTAATGATTCAACTTGATAGTTCTACTATTGTTAAGAGTTTTAAGGACATGACAGATATGGTTACGGTAAGGTACATGTGTGAGGACGTACCTTTCGTTTGTTATTCGGACTCACGTACAAGTAGCTTAGTATGGTTTTTGGCCCGACCTTTTCATCAAGTTTCTCATACCTGGATCCATAGTCTGTTGACCTAGAATTCAATTAGGGGATTAACTAAATGAGTTATTCTACTGTTAAATCGTGAGTCTGAGAGCACAGAGCAATATCAATAATAATACCTATGGTTCAGTACAGTGACGGTATCATTAGGCTTTCGCAGGCAAGCAGAACATTGGAACTGGAACGATGCAATTTGCTAGTTTAATGGAGAATTGTTCAATTATAATAATAAACATGGATATATGTATGACAGACTACGCAAGGGAATTATATGATTTGTAGTTCATCTAAAACATGTGTCCTAAAACATTGACACCACAATATACATTACAAAAGTCTACCCTGCTTCTCGCTAATATTCAAAACCAAGCTTGATAACAACTGTGTTGGAGTTGGAGACAGTTACGTAATAATATTAGAAAAGCTACTCCAGAAGCATGTGTATTTCACATTGCCATCTGGTATATTCTGGATGTCAGAAATATTTCAAGTTTAACCCTCCTGTTGTGTTCGTTTCATGTTCATTTATTCTGTGTTCCCAGTCCAAAATGACTGCCCCATTATAGCTCATTATAAATCCATAATAATACATATATTATCACCTAATCTTGTGTTAGATCTTTTTATCAACTTAAATTATTGTGAACATTACAAGTTCTGAACTTCTATTTGCTATTTATGGCCTGTAGGCCTCACTAAGCTCATACAACTTGTTTTTGAGTTTAAAAAAAAGCATAACGTATGGATTATTTTGACTATAACAAATACTGAGATGAAACATATTGTGTTATTTATCACAGACTACTTTGTGTCAAAGTTTAACAAGGACTCTCTCCTCCTCACCAGTGTCATGATCAAAGATATGATCAAGAGCCTCACATACATACTGCTTTATCTTGGCCAGGTCGCAATTGTAAATGAGAACTTGTTCTCAACTTGCCTACCTGGTTAAAAATAAAGGTGAAATAAAAATAAATAAATACATTATATCGTTTGGTCATTGTGTTGCCACAGAATGAATTGTGATCAAGGCCTCAAAAAAGCTTTATATACCAGAACTGCGAGAAAAGTTATATATATTATTGAAACAATGTTGTTTGTGAGAATGCCAACAGGTGTGGTTCCCGTGGGGGAAAGATTCTATTGGGGAAAGGTTCCCGTGGGGGTTGCCATGGAAGCCAAGAAGGGGAGTGAGGTGTGTGTGTGTGCTCAAACACACATGCGTGTGAGGGTCTGGGAGAGGAAGTGTGTCCATCTGATGAATGGGCATGTGCCTGAACTCAATTTTATACACTAATTGTAGCCTCACCCATTCATTTCTAATGACCGGTCATTTTTGACCGGGAACAACACAGGTGTACAAAAGTTAAATAAAACACTCAAAATTGAATGAAAATCATCAAAATGTTCAGATGCTCTGTGTGGACAAAGTCATGGAACCTCATGACAATCAGATTAAATGAACTACATTTTTCAGAGAGAAAACTTCGGTCCAATTCGACCGGAACACAGCAGAAGGGTTAATATGCTACATTCAGGAACATACAGTACAACACTAGTTTGCAATATTTGAACACAATGTTCCCAGTGTACTGTCTCTGTTTCTTATCTCCCTGCTTCCCAGTCTCTTATACACTTGTATAACCAACATGCAACATTCAAATGGGCCATTCGTTTTTCCTAAGCATGTGATAGGCAATCTCTCGGGCCCATGGTCACATGATCAAGAGCAACTCTTGGTCCTGAACATGAACACCGAAGCCAGACCGAGATTAATTGAACCACTCCTTACCTCCATAGAGAGCTCTCTGTGACACTGCCAAGGCTGAAGTCAAAGTACTTAGTCAGCATTAGAATCACCTACAAAACAGAACAAAGTTCCCATTACTAGAAAACACTAGTAATAGACAACCCTCTGTTAAGGTGCATCATTTCATCTGGCACTATGGTGGCACTTGAAGTAATGAGTGAATGGGCACACACTGTTTAAATCCACGTTGTTTCCACATTATTTCAATGAAATTACATTGCCCCAACATGGAATAAACGTTGAATTGACATCTGTGCCCAGTGGGGAGTTGCCTATTTTGCATTCTTTCCCTATTGAGGTGGTAAATAAGCCTAAAATACAAAATAAGGGAGAAAATAAACTTTTGACAACCTCATCTTCAAACTTACAAATGTTGTTATTTTTATCATTGGAAGCGGTTTGAGCAGGAAGGCCTTAGGAAGTGTGTATCATACATTTTACAACAGCAGCTAGCAACACATCAGCCTTGATATGGACGCTTGTGTCAACAGCCACACACATAAACAAATCCCAAACAATCTTCTGAGGACTTGTCAAGGCATAATTTTGCATGAGGATGGTGCATCTTCTGTACAAAGGTAAATCAGGGAAAATGCACTATGTTGTGCTTTTTTAGGGCTCAGCGTGTTTCTTCCATGGTAAACACTACCAACGGTGGTCTATAAATAAATGAATAAATAAGTAAACAATGCCTCTATTGTTCATCCTAGGCACAGCAAGGCTCTCCTCGTAAATATCATGGACATCATTTTTGAGGAGATCGTAAAGAACCCCATTGTTATATGGCTGTTATACAAGCCTTTACTTAATAGGTATTAAGACACATAAATTGCGAGGCGTCACGTAAATTGTTCCAGATGTTAACGCATGGCTCTCTGTGGACAGGTCTATTTTCCCCATTGTAATTTGAAAGGAGAAACTATTTTCCTATTCAGCGTTTGTTTGAACCTAAATCAAAGTCTGTGTATCACTTCGTTAAAATTATATCAGCCAATGTTAACGGATTGATATTTCTCTTTCCCCTCCGCACTAGATACTTGAAGACAATATGGAAAAATGCCATTTGAAAACATGCTAAATTATGCAACGTTCTCAATGGTTCACTGCATAAGAAACCAGTGTAAAGGTCTTCTACTCCTTGGAGATGACCTATCTTCTGGGACCATTTTTCTTCCCAATTGTACCCATTTATTTTCTTTGTTATTTGGCCTTTTAGTTGATACAATGAACCAAGAAATATGGTTATTTTCATGAAAACGTGTATATATTGTGGTTGGCAAAAGTGCGGTGAGGAATAATCTCAGTGTCTTGTAAACACGGCAGAAATGTAGAAATATAGAAATATAGAAGTAGAGATTAATGGTCTACCAATAACATGGCCTTTATAACTTCCAAAAGTCCCAATCTGTTGGACATTGTCATACACAATAAAATGACCTAGAGCAGTTTGGAAAGTAGAGCCAATTACTTCCTGTCTCCTGGATAGTCATTAATTTAACCATTTACTTGGAGAAGGTCCAGTGGAAGTCTCAAATCATTTGCACCCCCTCAAGTGCCAGCTGTAAAACTTGAGGTGTTAGGCTAGTTGAAAGTACACGCTGAAGCTCTCTAAATGTTGTCAATATTTAATGTACCAGGCATCAATATACATAGATACTTAATTTTGGAGATTGTTCTGTGTTAAACAGGGGGTATGGGCTGGGTGCTTACTTGCTATCTTACTGTAGCCATAAACATTAGTGTTAGAGAGAGTCATGAAGAAACTCTGAACCCCCAAGAGCAATACAAACCTATTAAAATCACCAATGCTCTGAAGCTAAAATGTGTAGATGAGGGATTTGGTTGGGGTAAAGATACATTACAAATTCCTAGATAAAAAAGGGCATGGCAGGAATTATACTTGATCAGTTTTCTAAATAAGAGCACAGATCCATCCCTTCCACATCTTGACAAAGATGAGATGTTAGAAAGCTTTTAACATGTCGAACACTCATCATGCCATGTTAGCGCCAAATGTCTCCCCAAAAAATCATGTGCCATAGGAGAATAAGAAAAATGATTTCCAAGCCCTGTGTAAATCTCAACCCTTGGAGAGTGAATGCATTGGTATGAATCTGATCATTATTGAGGCATGAAAGGGGTTTTATAGTGAATTAAAAGAGCTTAGTATGAGGAGATTACCATGGTGGAATGAAGGCATTGTATTAAGACGGTTGGAGGGATAAGGGATAGAGGGTGGAGGTGGGAACTTTCTATTAGTGAAGGATGAGGAGCACCTGAAAGAGACAAATTAAATGCAAGACAGACTATACATTACGATTCATTCCCAGACTCAGTGACTCCCTGATCCAGCCTTATCAGCTTCAGGAATTAAGTTACATCATCAATAAAACTGTCGACATATTTACCCACTGCAATTAAATAGATGGATGACTCCATAAAAGCAATTGTTACCCAAGTAACTGATCAGAATATTAATAGGGTAGTTTTCTATTTGTACCCTATAAATGGAAAAGCACAACTAACACATTACCCTTTTTGGCTTTTAAGAGTTTATCTCACAAACTATTTCCACTACTACAACACTAATGATGCTGATGAAACAAGCCAGCTCAAGTCTCTCCCCTCATGTTAACCCTTAATGTACAGATGTGAATTGTTACACTGCAGTCACAATACAATGTAGTGCTTAATAGCAATTGAGTAGCCACCCGCATTCTTAGAAATGTACAGTACATTTTGGCAAATTAATATAAGATGTAAATTAGCATTTGCAGTCCAACACAATAAGTCTAAAGAATTGTGACAGATTCCCTGGGAGTGGAGCAGGTGTTAACTTTCAAACAGATGTTTCTGTTGGTTCATAATGATATTAACATTAAAAGCTATGAATTTTGAAAGTATAAAGTTTTGTATCATCAGCTATTCACACATATGTTCAAATCTGACTTATTTCCTGTGTTTTACTGGGTGAACCTCTTTTTGTAAGAATAAAATGAATAAACAATCATTTCTGTTTCCAGCTATGTCTGTTGGTACGAGCAAAAGCATGTGAAGCTCAGTGCTCTCAACCATACAACCTCAACATGTATTATTGGCTTGCTTTTGTCTGCCACATCAATTTATATCTCTTTATCCACACAGACATTGTTTCCTGGTAGACCAGATGTTAGCTAGGGCTGGATTGTTTGACGTCAGAGCTATTTGCTCTCCCATGGATAACAGGTCAACTGGATCATGAATTATAAGGTGACATCACAGTAGTACTGTATATTGCAAAGATAAATGATTTAATGTCCTCGCATGACTCTCATAACCACCAGGATTTCCAAAGCATGCCATACCATGACTGCTAAAGGTAAGATTCCTCGACAGAATAGTCTAGATCACGGTCGTATCTGCCTCCTCCAACCACATTAGTATCTTCTGACATTCACTACTGTCAACTGTGAGCTTTATCATGAACAAAAGGATATTTGAATATCTGTAAATATGAGAGTAGCTACTCAGGATACAGTAAAACTAGCTGGATTTCTGACATTAACATATTTATTCAGCACATACATGTAAAACTCCTTCAAACTGGCCTTAACATAAAAAGAAAACATCTACCCTAAACATGTATTACATGTTACAATAATGTTGCACACCAAAATCCAAATGACCGATCATTACATTTACAACCACTACAGATGTAGGATCTTCATTTGAGCCAATTTGCCACAGCAGGAACATAATCCCGCAGCAACAGGAAATGTGAAGTATTATGTGGATTTTAATGGACTTTTGTTTTCATGGGGGAAAATCAAGGCTGAATTGTCAAAGTGGAAATTACAGAATTCAGGAGCCTTTTTAAACCTCAAATACACAACAAGTTTTCAATTTCCTACATTGCGGGAAAGTTCTGCAACACGGTGATCAAATTAAAATCCTGCATCTGCAATTGAATATCCATTTTGATCTATGTTTCCCTGAATCTCAGTTAACCATATAATGTTAATTGGGTACCAAGAATATATAGTTAGCCACCATGTTAGGGATACGCTGATGCTATCATACCATTAAGAAAAGCCTAAATTAAAGAGGCATTACAAACACCCCTATGGCAGACATTCTTTTGTTGTTGATTCTTGACGTGATAAATCATCAGAAGCCACTCACTTCTTCTTTGAATGTATGCTTTTGCCGTAGTAACTCCTCCTTAAAAAGAATGAAGTGCAGCTGTATTCTCCAGCCAGACTATGGCAGCCTGCTGAGCCTAGACACTTCATCGTGCATGAGGGAACTCTGATCAATGCTGGCAAGATTAGACATCGAGTGAGTTTGTTTTCTACCCAGCCCAAAAGTAGCACCCGCTGAGCAGAGGATGCTTTAAAAAAAAACACTTTTAACTCATATAAATGTCTTCTGAAATGTGGATGCTCAAAGATAAAGATGCAGGGTTGTGTGTGTTCTGTTGACAAACTCTTAAGCTACTGTAGATCACCAGCAATGACATTTGTCTAACTTTGATATAATTCATGCTAATTAGATGCACATTTTGTTAGAGTTGCAACCAAAGCAAATGTCCATGAAATACCTCTGCTATAAATCTACTTCCGTAATTTGTTCTGAGGTTAGGACATGAGCCATGACCATAGACATTAAAACCAGTAGACAGTGATACAGTAGCATCCATGTATTCCTATGGAAAACTCCCGATAGCGCATGAAGCCGGAAGTATTTTAATTTAAAGTAAGCCATAATGCTGAATGGGGCTGAATGGCACCAAAAACATTGTTAAGGATCATGGTGAAAGTGGTAACTAGCAATTGATCATGGTTGATGTAGTCGTTTCCATCCTGCCTGAGAGAGTCAACCTTAAGTCAACCTTAACCTCATAGCTTGCCAGCCTGTGAAAACTCTGTGTCAGCACGTGGTCCTGTGTGACGACAAATGTAGTAGTCAGAATGACTCTTGTATAATGTCCTCAATTTTGCAACCCTACTAGTGACCCTTAGGCGACATGCTGAGGTCTAAAAGCCTGCGTTCCCTCTCTGCAGCACACTCAGTGCAGGACTGAGGTCCAACAGAAGTCTCCAAAATATGAGTCACAGTAAAACATTGAAGATGTCAACTGAACAACTCTGGTGTTGCTAACGTAACGTTGAGACTGGTAGATTGATGTTGCAAGAGAAAAAGCAAGAATGAGTGCTGATGCAGGTTGATCGTGTAATAATGGTGCTGACTTATAATAGCTAGTATAAAGAGGATGATGCATCTATTGCAAAGGCGAAAGTAAAGACATGGGAAAAAAAGGTACAAATGTTGCCCTCGCTTCTGTCAATATAATATCCCATATAACATCCCATTTACACCTTGAAATGTATTTTGGGATCACACCTAATGCCATACCCCTTTTTGAGCGTTGGACCAGTAACTGAAAGGTTGCTGGTTCGAATCCCTGAGCTGACTATGTGAAAAATCTGTCGATGTGCCCTTGAGCAAAGCACCTACTCCTAATTGTTCCTGTAAGTCGCTCTGGATAAGACCGTCTGCTAAATGACTAAAATGTCAAATGTAAGTGACAGCCATCTGTTCGGGATCAGATCTGGTGAACAAGCAAAGCTTGCATAGCCTCCCTTGTATAATGAAGCATTGGTTGTAATATCCCCATGACAATTAAGGAAAGTTGATGGGAGGTAGAGTATGATCTCACTCATTCTGTATGATCCTAATCCAATGCTAAATGAAGATGAAAATCATACACATGTTAGAACAATAATGTACAAAATTATCCAAAATAGAAACCATATAAATGAGATGTGCACTGAATTATATAACACACCCAGGGCCAAAACACTGCTTCAGTTCTAGCATCACCTTAAGAAATAGACTGTTCCACTACAAATGCGGTCTTTGAACAGATATCCACAATGGTCTGCTGCATTTGATGCCAATCTAATGAGGGATTGACTCCCATTTGCCTGATATTTTGAGGATACAGATCCGAGTGGCTGTCATGCATTTCTTTTAACAAATGGATTTGTGAGAAGTGTCATGTAAATAGGCTAACAATGGATTGCTTGAACATGTAGAGCAGGGGTAAAGTAACAAAAATCATTGGACCGTGCCTTAATCCTCACATCTACCCTTAATTCCTGGGTCATGCAAAACCTCCACCCACACAAAGATAGACAGACTAAAAGAAACACACTGACCGTGAGTGAGAGTGTTTGTGTGTGAACGTGTATGTGTGAGTAAGTGTGTGTGTGTGTGCGCGCGCGCGTGTGTGCGCGCGCGCATGTGTGTTTCTTATTTCGACAATCTAGCTCTTCAGCATCCTCTCATTGAACCGCCTGGTGCACTGGTCTGCACTGCCCACTGCTCTCCCAATGCCTCCCAATATTTTCCAAGTGCCAGGATTTACACTAGAGGTCTACACACAACTAATTAATTACATATCAGACCCTTCAGAAGACCAAGTCCACCACCTAAATTGACATTTTAAGAGGCAGAAACATTATAGGCTAACTGTTATACATTCAAAATGATTATGCCATGCGCTATAATGCAAGGATGCATTCATCATAGCCAAGTTTCACTTACGCTGCTATTTTGGCCGGACCAATGCACCATGGCTTGGTTATGAGCTGAATCCCCCGTGAGTGCGAATGTAGAACTACTAAGTTTCAACTCATGTTGCCCGGGGGTTGACGCATCTTCACCGTTCCATCCGAATACGGACCAAGATGTTTTGCTCTCCGCCGTTTGGAAGCTGCGCTTTCGTCGACGGCGAAGGTTCCTCAAACTTGCCCCAGCCTTCTTTTTTGATAACTCATGTCGTTTAAGTCTATTTTCTCTTCCAAAACTATTAATTGTATTATGTCTAGTGTTATTGACGGTTACTTTATTGAGGGTGGCAGGTGGCGGCATAGGCCTATCTGTGAGTTTGGAGGTGATGCCCGAGCCACTTTGATGTTGATAGAGCACTTCAGAACTGTCCACGAGCCGACGTTCTTCTAATCCACGGCTGTATGATTTATTTACAAACGGCTGCTCGGATTCAGGGACTGAACTTCTTGCCTCGCCATCACCGGAGACGCGCGCTAAATATTCCGCAACATTGGCTTTTTTACAGATGCTTTTAAAGGGGTGACAACCTGGTGACTTCTCTGCAACCCCCACAGCTTCATCCTCTGGTCCCTTTCCAAATTGATCAAATCCCACTTTAGAGAGTTCCCGGGGAGCCGGCTTGATAACAGAGAGTTGGCTTGATGGAATGCACCTTATATTTGTTTTTGTCATGTCCAGGGTGGAAGTTAAAGTAAAAAGACACATCCACATAGCAATGAGCCAATGAGGGCAGCAACCGACGGTTGTTTCCATCCCTAGTTTAGGTTAGTCCGATTTGAATTATAACCTGAAGATAATTAGACTACTTTTTAGGGTTTGATTATTATCCGCTGAATCGCTCCGGGAACGGAGGTTGCTACAGTGTGCGAAGAAGCGCTCACAGAAGTAGTGATGCAAACGATGCACCGGAGGAGGAGCTGGCGGTTGGATTCGGTCATGATAGGAGAGAGAATAGCCAGAATCTGACTAGACGTTCATTTGGAGAGAGGCGAAAAGAGAGCTATCCCCTGTACTTTAACATGATAGCAACCCTGATAATAAAGTGGTCTTACTGTTTAGTGGAAGTTCTTCTCTGGATAACATGGAAAATGATACATGGAGTATTATTTCAGTCATATTTTCATTAAGGAGTAGCCTATAAAACATACTGATATATGCATTGTAAATAAAAGATTTCAATGCTTATGAATTGCCTTCTATAAAGTATCAAGGACGCTTATCAAATAATTTAATTTAGATGTTAATTGTATTTTTTTGCTCACAGAAACAATGAGAAAATCTAGAAAAATAAATAACGAATTGTTAATTTTATAAAACAGCCCATACAATCATCTGCCAGAGAGTAGCTTCAATCGGCCCGAGCCCCAAGTAATATATTTGGGCCAGATAACCCACACATGAATCGGCCCGAGCCCCAAGTAATATATACATTTGGGCCAGATAACTCTCATCGGAATCAGCCCGAGCCCCAAGTAATACATTTGGGCGAGATAACTCACACCGGAATCGGGCCGAGCCCCAAGTAATATATACATTTGGGGCAGATAACTCTCACCGGAATTGGCCCGAGCTCAATCCCCCCATCCTAGCAATAAATCCAGACTCGGGCCACATGACGTCGGCCGAGTCTGACTTCT
Source organism: Oncorhynchus mykiss (assembly GCF_013265735.2). Classification (NCBI taxonomy): domain Eukaryota; kingdom Metazoa; phylum Chordata; class Actinopteri; order Salmoniformes; family Salmonidae; genus Oncorhynchus; species Oncorhynchus mykiss. The sequence goes on from NC_048565.1 coordinate 74,063,036, forward strand.
CAGCCGAGTTCACCGACTCAGCTGGAATCAGCTCAGATCCACCATGCTAGCTGGGTAACTTCCTGAAATTCTACACATTTTGCCATGGGGCAAAGAGAACAATTAGCAGTTTTTATATTTAATCTCATGACTTCCCATGAGGCTGAGCAAAACTTTTACTGTTTTAAATTTTATTTCCTGCAATTGTACACATTTTGCCATGGTGCAGAGAGGAAAATGTGCAGTTTTATAGCTAATCTCATTCTATTCTACACATTTAGCCCTGAGGCTGAGAGAACATTTAGCATTTTTAAAGCCAATTAAAGCTGAAGGCACTGGATTATGACCTGTCTTGTTTGCTAAAAGAACAAAGGAAGTAGGCAGTGGCATGGTGCATATAGCCATAGAAGCACAGTGACATATGCCTCAATGCAGTCATATTTGTGGTTTATTGGGGGTGTGGCTTTCAGTTGCTTATTTCTGACTACCCATCCCATGGGAGTGAATGCCATTCCATTGCACTGGATTATGACTACAGTATGAATTATATCTGATGGTGTTTGCATGTTTCGGTAAAAAGAAAAATAATGTCCAATTTGGAACACTGACAAGTTGAGAGCATAAATTATTTATTTCTTTGCTCAATCTGATTGAGCTCAGTAGGTGGGTCCAGGCCCACCTAAGCGCCTGAGTTAACTTAGAGCAAAGAGCATCAGATATTCAGCAGAAACATTCCCTCAGACAGCGATATGTAGATCATGACTCTGGGACATTATCCTGCCCTCACCGTGACATTTTCTCTGAACCTTCACCTTAGTTATTGCCATCAGGAATTACAGGTTTGAAATATTGCTGTGAAATACAGTGGGGAGCTCTGTTGTGTTGCCATTTCAAAATTGGCCCATGACCTGTTGTCATCTTTGGAAAATGTCCCTTTTGCCAATCTAATTGAGTGTCCAGGGACCTACAACAATGCACTGTCAGTGTACCAACACAGCTAAAATAATGAGCAGGTCAGACTCTAAGAACCTTCATGCTGTGAGTTACAATTTTCTAACGGTGTGGGGTGCTAATATTATAATTTTATCTTCTGGCTGGCATTGGTACTCACCTAAATCTCAGTGGGTTGCAATGGAGGTGTGGCCAATCATTTTGCCAGCCTTCTATTCTGGGAAAGTAATACAACATCATAGCAGAATAGTAACGCATGAAGTTGCTGAAAATATGCTAAATTATGGCAATACATTGGCCATAGCATACAGTATATGAAATCCTTCATACTGTGCAATAGGCTTCTTGGATTGAATGCAACATTGGTGCAAACCATTAGAATCCTCACCATTCTAGCTATTTGATTCTATTCCTGGGTAACATTTAGTCAATAGGAGGAGGTTGGTTTTGACTGATGCCTTAGAGAGTCTCTATATTGATCTGTCCTCCCCATCGCTTTGCTTGAGCCGGGACGTGTTCCTGTTACATGGAGGGGTCAGCAGCACAGGGCCGTCTTTCATTCAGAGCCATTAGCAATGCAGTGTGCACTAGCTCTCTCAATCTGTTTCAGTTATCCTGCATCAGACAAGAAGGAAACCTGCCTAATGCAGATGAATGGTTGATTGGGAATTTCAATCACGCTTCGGCCTATGTGTGTATACAAAACACATTTGATCCACTGCTAAAAGTTACCGGAAATATACCACAGAACATGAATCAGTGTATTGAAGGTTTCACATGTGTTTAAGTATTTTTAAATGTATGATAAAAAGTTGTGAAATAGTGTAGACTGGTAGTATTTATAGAAGAATACATAATAGGAGATTAAATGTTATGTTCCAAGGACAGTTGAAGGGAACATGAAAAGAAACATGAATTTAACTGTGATCTCGGTTTATCGTGTCATTATCATATATGGGTGTAAGCTTTAATAACTGCTTACATATTAGGCCTACCTGTGGGTGTGCACACCCCATGGCAAAATGTATGATTGTCTTTCAAGAAAGAGGATCGCTCTAGCTTTGGCTGGCTTTCTGTCACACACACAGACTGAATACAAACTGCATAATTCTCCCTGACATTGGGGTTAGCATTGAGGAGTTTACCACATCAGTCTCCAGCTTCATTAATAAGTGCATCTACGACGTCATCCCCACAGTGACCGTAAGTACATATCCCAACCAGAAGCCATGGATTACAGGCAATATCTGTACTAAAGGCTAGAGCTGCCGATTTCAAGGAACGGGACACTATTTTATTTATTTATTTCACCTTTATTTTACCAGGTAGGCCAGTTGAGAACAAGTTCTCATTTACAACTGTGACCTGGCCAAGATAAAGTAAAGCAGTACGACAAAAACAACACAGAGTTACACATGGGATAAACAAATGTGCAGTCAATAGCACAATAGAAAACCTGTATATTGTGTGTGCAAATGGAGTAAGGAGGTAAGGCAATAAATAGGCCATATTGGCGAAGTAATTACAATTAATCCAGACACCTATAAGAAATCCCGCTTCGACCAAACGACAAGCCATCAAACAGGCAAAGCATCAATACAGAACTAAGATGGAGTCCTATTACATCGGCTCTGATGCTCTTCGGATGTGGCAGGGCTCGCAAACTATCATGAATTACAAAGGGAAACCCAGCCGTGAGCTGCCCAGTGACACAAACCTACCAGACGAGCTAAATGCCTTCTATGCTTGCTTCGAGGCAAGCAACACTGGACAATGCATGAGAGCACCATCTGTTCCAGACAACTGTGTGATCATGCTCTCCGCAGCCAATGTGAGTAAACACTTTAAACAGGTTAACATTCACAAGGACCGATTACAAGGATGTGTGCTCAGAGCATGCGCTGACCAGCTGGCAAGTGTCTTCACTGACATTATTGAACTCTCCCTGAGCCAGTCTGTAATACCTACATGTTTCAAGCAGACCACCATAGTCCCTATGCCCAAGAACATCAAAGTAACCTGTCTAAATGACTATCGCCCTATATTACTCACATCTGTAGCCATGAAATGCACTTCACACTGGAGCCCCTCAGGGGTGTGTGCTTACTCCCCTCATGTACTCCCTGTTCACCCATGACTGCGTGGCCGCACACTACTACAACACCATTATTAAGTTTGCTGATCACCGAAACCGGTGAGACTGCCTACAGGGAGGAGGTCAGAGACCTTGCAGTGTGGTGCCAGGAAAACAACCTCTCCCTCAATGTCAGCAAGACAAAGGAGCTGATTGTGTACTACAGAAAATGGAGGGCCGAGCATACCCCCATTCACATTGACAGGGCTATAATGGAACGGGTCGAGAGCTTCAAGTTCCTCTGTGTCCACATCACTAAGGATATATCATGGTCCACACACACCAACACAGCCGTGAAGAGGGCACAACCACGCCACTTCCTCCTCAGGGGAAAAGATTTGGCCTGAGCCTACATATCCTCAAAAGGTTATTCAGCTGCACCATTGAGAGCATTTTGACTGGCTGCATGACTGCTTGGTATGTCAACTGCATGGCATCCAACCGCAAGGCACTACAGAGGTTAATGCGAACAGCCCAGTACATCACTGGGGTCGAGCTTCCTGACATCTAGTAGCTCTATACCAGGCGGTGTCACAGGAATTATCTATCCTGTTGCCTAGTCAATCTATGCCTCCTAGTTATATGTACTGTATATATCAGTGGAGGCTGCTGAGGAGAGAACGGCTTACTTTTCTATTATTTCTCCATTTTCTTTCTCTCTGCATTGTTGGAAAAGCCCGTAAGTAAGCATTTAACTGTTAGTCTACACCTGTTGTGTGTGAAGCATATGACTTACACTATTTTATTTTATCTTAAATTGTTCATTTGCAGATTTGGAAGCATGCCCTGCAGAATGCACTCTTAGGAGAAAAGATGGATCCTAGCTGTTGATTTCCCCTGTTAGTTAAATTGAACAGACCTTGAAATCCTTTGTAGAATTGTAGCCTATTTTCAAGGTCTCTTCCTCTGTCTAGAAATAGCTTCAATTGTTAGCTTCCCTCTCACACCTTTCTGTAACAAAGGCGATGCAAAAGAGGAGAAAACAAACATAGCATTCGTCCAAACAGAAGATGACAAGACAAAAAGGCAATGAAGGATGAAATGCCAGGGCATTAGTTATGCACAGTGTCCACCCCGCCTCCCCTCTGCTCCAACAAACATCTGCCTTTACTGCAGTAGGAGCTGTGGCAATGGATCAGACTCAGCATCACCTCCACACTCACAGATATCACTCCCACAGGAAGATAATCCTTTTGATCGCAGATTATTACTTATCTAATCCTGATTGAAAACGAAAAGAAAGTCCATCTGCGGTGTGGGTTGATTGATTCTGTTTTGGTCAGCCGTGCACTGTACTCCTATCAGTGTTGAGTTGATGGGTTTTTTCAGCTAGCTCATTTTAGTGATGGACGCTTGAGACTTACACTTCAATTAGTACCCAGCACACCTCTGGGGCAGCTGAAGAGACGATCGCCTTTTCAACTAATAATTTCAAATACATTACTAAGAGATAAATTGCAAGACAATACAGGCAGCGGGTTAAGTGTTTTGACCCTTGTGGAATGCTATAGGCCATATCTATTGATGGCACAAATCCTCTGGTCTATTTAGCTGAAGAAGAAGGATATACAATGCAAGCCTTTCAGGTTCAGTGGCTGCTATGGTGTTGGTATCACAAACCAGAGAGATGATAGTCTATGCACAAAGAGATACATTAATTATAAATGTGTTGATATACAGTTTGTACAGATATAAACATCAATGTCGAACCAGTTTAGGATCAATAGATAACAGACAGGTGGATGAATCTCACAGCACATACAGTCACATTTAAAAGGGAATATGATATGAACTTCTGAGAAGCTTATTTTAGCGATAGTGTAATGCAAGAAAAACTAACAGTCTCATTGTGGCCTTTCGCACATATGCTGTCTTCGAGTGTTTGGTCTGTTGCCTTCACGCAGATTAGACAGAGTCCTCTCATCTCTCTGTCCTCCCTCTATTCCCTTCTTTCCGGGTAGAACACAGTCACTCTCTCCCCTCCCTCTTAGTGTCCCAGTAGTAGCAGCTGTGGGAGTTCTATATGATGATAGTGTGATGTTCACCAGCCTCTCTGCTCTCTCTGGGTCCCATTCTTTAAATCAACAGCCACGGGGCTTGTGTTGCTGTTACTCTGTCTATTCTACTATGGTGGGGGCTTCTTGTGGAGCTGAAGTAATTCGAGCCTGGCCTAGAATCAGGTTTACGGTAGTCTCAGTGTTTTGTGTAGCTCCGGTGTAAGAAGGTTCCTCATGGCTCAGTTGAGGTTTCCAGACTTTTTTCCCTGCCTAATTAGTCATGAGACATATAAACAATGAGAAGGTCACTCTTGTTGTTTTTTCTGTAAAAGTCCTGCAGGTTGCTAGCTCCATATGCTAGACCTCTAATGAGGTAATACCAGTTTATCCCGAGCGGTCAAAAGGCCATGGCAACAGTTAAACCACTGAGGTTTGCACAAGTACAAGGGGAAAACTCCCACACAATGCATCAGTCATTCACAAAGGAAAATATCTTATCTTCCAGAAGACCCCTGAAATTTTCAGGACTGTCGTTTTTTAGCCTTGTGAACAGGGCATGAGAGAAACATCCTCCTATTCATCAATTATTAAACAAAGCATATATCACAACCTTTGAGATCAAAACAGCATTCTTGTAAGATACAGGGGGGCAACTCTGATATTTAGCACTGTGAAGTGCAAAACAAATCTAAAATGGAAAGGTTAGATGTTTGAAATCTGACACAAGCACAGAGCCTTTGTAATTTCCCTGACAGGTACACAATATGGCAGAGGAGCACTGTAGGGTATATGAATCTATCTTTGTACCTCTCCAAGAGGCTGAGGATTTTGCACCAACACACAGAATAGGGTTCCTGTGAAAATGAATATTTGATGATATTGCTAGCAGGCTATGATTGGAAGCATGAGCGGATTAGCATTCATAACCGCCTCTTGAGCAGAACTTTCATCATTATCAACCTTTAAGTTTAACAGCCAGCGTTAATGCCTACTCTGCTCCTAAGGGGCTGTAGAATAGCATGTTACTGTCTTCCTGGGGTTGAAAACGAAAAGGCAGGTAAAAAATATTGACCCTCTTTTACAGTTTCTCAATCGCTTTGGCAATTTTTTTTAAACAGTCTTAACATTCTCTAAACTGTAAGTGCAATTGTCACAACTGTTTTATGGGACATCACGACTACTGCATGTCCACAAAATGTAGTAACTCACCCAAAACATATAATTCACGCTTCAAAACCTAGTTATTGTGTCAGTAAATTGGCCAATGCCACCAAAAGGAAACGTTTTTTTGTCATCGTGTGAGCCGTACTGGTGAAAATGTTAAGCTGTTTTTTTCACCATGGCAGTCAACCCTGGGAATGTTTGTTATATACAAATGTCAGTTTTGTTCTACTTTTTTGTTGACACTGACTGCTTACTGTACTATACCATAATGTCAGTTGTGTCGAGCTGAATGCTATTGTGTATCACACAGAGCTTTTTAGATCCCAATTTCAACAGTAGGTAAAAGTTTACTGGGAAAAGTCAATACTGTACAATACTGTAGTACACAGTTAAAGAATACGCACATTTGTATATATACAGTACATTTATTTTTGTAGCAATGTGTTGCATGTAAACAGAAAATTCACATTTGCATGTTCATTTTTACATATTTCTTACATGCAGAGTCATATATAGTGATGAGAAAATTTGCCACAAAATGACATCCATGCAAAAAAGAAGAAGAAAAAACACAACAGTGAAAAAACCTGCGGTAGTTCTGTAAAAAATAAATAATTGTACCTTCTCACAGTACGTAACACTACAAATTCCCATCTTCTTGGTGGACATCCTGTCACTCTTGTCGGTCTGGCCAGAGATTTTCCTCAACATCACATCTGATGTTTCCCTTGCAATGCACCGGGGGGGGGGGGGGGGGGGGGGGATTTCCTGCAATGCTCGCCTGTGATGTCCTCACAAGCAGCATTCATGGCATCTAACAGAGACATCTGATCTAGTGCCCGATAGTCGTATACTTTCCACCTCCATGCTGAACAAACCTCTTCTATCGGTTTCAGGATTGGGGAGGATGGTGGAAGGAACTCCATTGTTATCCTTTCATGCGCAGCAAACCTTTCCCTAAAAATGCTGGTTTGGTGGAAGCTGACATTATCCCACACAATTACATAATTTGGCAAATCTGGTCTAACTAAACCTCTTTGGTGTATTAATGTATTTAGGAAGGCCAGGAGAAGTTGGGTGTTCTAGGGCCCAATGTCTGGAACATGTGTGCTCACACCATTCTCAGAAATGGCAGCACACATTGTAATTTTGCCCCCACGTTGGCCTGGTGTGGCAATTGTGGCTCGGTGTCCAATGAGATTGCGGCCACGCCTCCTGCCTTTGGCCAGATTGATGGTCTTCCATTGTAAGACCATGGGGACTCTTATTCTTTGTCTTCTACCTCTTCCTCTATTATGTCTTCCCCTAACACCACCACTACCACACATTCTTACACATCTTCTTATTTCTCTTCCACGAGCATGAAGCTGCTGTTCAGGGGTGTGATGTTCCTCCGTGTTCCAAAATGGTAGTGATTGTGCTGTGGGCAAGCTCCATATAAGCTACCGTTCAAAAGTTTGGGGTCACTTAGAAATGTCCTTGTTTTTGAAAGAAAAGGGTCCATTAAAATAACAACAAATTGATCGGAACTACAGTGTAAACATTGTTAATGTTGTGAATGACTATTGTAGCTGGAAACTGCAGATTTTTATGGAATATCTACATAGGCGTACAGAGGCCCATTCTCAGCAACCATCACTCCTGTGTTCCAATGGCATGTTGTGTTAGCTAATCCAAGTTTATCATTTGAAAAGGCTAATTCGTCATTAGAAAACCCTTTTGCAATTATGTTAGCACAACTGAAAACGATTGAACTGATTAAAGAAGCAATAAAACTTGTCCTTCTTTAGACTAGTTGAGTATCTGAGGCATCAGCATTTGTGGGTTCGATTACAGGCTCAAAATGGCCAGAAACAAAGACCTTTCTTCTGAAACTCGTCAGTCTATTCTTGTTAATTTATGCTTAACTGGATTATTAAATAAACATCCAATGTAACTCCCTGTGATTAAGTATTGGCTACCATCCACAGCTAGTGATGCTGTCTTTTTTATTTTTGTCCATGTTGCCATAAGCATGCTTTTTGTTTAGACTCAAAATGTTGTAGCGAAAGGAATAACATAGATTATGTACCTTGCTCTTAGAGGTATGTGAGCTGTTTCAGTATCCTATGTTTAATGTGTTGAGTGACCTTCAGTAGGTCGTGGGGGAACAGGGCTTTTCAAAACAGTGAACCAATTCAAACAATTATATAATTCTCTTGCTCCTTGAAATGTCTCATGGAAATCTGAAAATGAATAGCCTATTCTTCAAAACCATGCATAGATCAAACTGCTCCTTTTGTCTGGCTTCTACCTCACAATGCCTGCTCCACCAAGATCCAAGGAACCTGTCACTTCTCACCCTGTGACACAAACACTGCTGCAGGCGCCCACGGTACTCTATTCTGTTTTGCATTTTATGTCAGGTTCTTTGGTCCGATGCCAGTAAGAGGATAAAAAGCTTTGGCCCCATGATATGATGGGGGTCCTGATTGAAAATCTAGTCAGAGTGGCTACTCTCTTTATAGGAGCTCATTAGTCAGAGAGACCTGTGTGCATTGTTCCAAGTCTGCAGAGTCAGCGAGGGAGCCACTCATCACTCCACCCAATCCAGTCTCCTGCACATCTGGTCTGGCAGCTCCAGGGTGACCTGTGTGCGCGCGCGCACACACACACACACACACACACACGCTAAAGCAAGTGCACATACATCGCCCCTAACACATGCAAAGTTATGCGTACAGGTCCATACCTACTCACACATACACATAATGTAGAATACACAAAGCTGCATACACACCAAGGAAGTGCCTCCCCACATACACGGAGAAACCAATGCACACACACATACATATAATATTTTGTGATTTACAGCCAACACATAAATACACAGACACACGAACAGACAGACACACACACACCCCTGTGATTTACGGCCCACTTTACACACAGCTCAGGTGGCCATCTCCAGCTCTGACCCTGTACTGCAGCTCAGAGACAGAGACTCAGCAGTAGGCTGCAAGGATGCCAGAACACACCACTGCCAATAGCCAGTGAGGGCTAAGTGTCAATCTTCAGTTATGAAGGTTTTAAACGCTTTATTGTTGAAAGATTTGTTTTACACAACAGAGCTACTTTTAGCCTGTGGTCACCCTCCGTTAGTTTGAATGTTACACTGAATATATAAAATAACGTATATAATATGTAGCTATGTGCTTGTTTCTATCAGAATACTTCATTGCCTTAATCAGAATACAGCAGGATCAAGTAAACAAGTTGTCTTTCTTGAGTGAAACAGAGAAAAGAAGATGGGACAGTTTCAATCCCATACTGAGAGAGAAAGGACGTGATAGTATTGAGAACATGTCACCCTACATTCATCTGACGGACATTCAGGCAGTGTTCCATTGGCGTCACTCAGACAGAACGAAAAAAAGAAAAAATAAGTATAAAACCTGGAACAGTGGCAGAAGCTATCAAATTGACTGAGAGTTTCGGCATAGATTGAAAGCATGAGCTGCCGTTTCAAAAGCCGGAATTAATCAATGGAGTCCGTTGGTATAGCCTCAACATAATGGCTCTCATATAGGGAAGTCCTTTCAGATTAAAGCTACTATAAGAAATCAATACTTATTTTTCTACCAACGCCACTGGCTGTGAGGTACAATGAATTACTTTTTATTTAGGGCCCTATTCAATCAAAACGGGTGTCCTGAGGTTTCTGGATAAGTTAAAACTAAATGATTCCTTCACAGTGTGACTCATATTGATTTATGGTAAATCAATAAACTGATGCTGAATATGTGAAACTGAAGGGAACTCATACTGTACAGAATTATGTTTTTTTAATGTACTTGGTAGGCTGATTCATTCTTTCTGCCGAGTGCACATGTTTGAACACCAAAATCCTGGAGGCAGCTGCAGCTTTGGAGAGTACCACTTTCGCTTTACCTCTCCATACCCCCATCCGTTCAGCCCACTGCCAAGCTGGAGAGGTTTTCGCCCAGCCTCCGATGGCCACCTGTGTTTCATGACTGCAACACATCCCTGGCACCATGGCAACCATTTCAGCTGAGTTTCCATTGTGCTGTGGACAGATGCTCTCACTAGATGAGTCCACCTTTGACACGTCAATGTCACCTCAATCATCACTTCTGCTTACCTCAATTTGAGTGGATTATAATTCGGCACACTAATCATTTAGCAGTGACTGAATTGTCAATAAATTAGCAGTGAATTGTAAACTGTATTCTGTCGCTGTCACAAAAGCGCTTCTGAATTTGAAGGTCTTTGCTTGTTTTGAGAAGAGGAGAGAGAGAGAGAGAGAGAGAGAGAGAGAGAGAGAGAGAGAGAGAGAGAGAGAGAGAGAGAGAGAGAGAGAGAGAGAGAGAGAGAGAGGGAGAGGGAGAGGGAGAGGGAGAGGGAGAGGGAGAGATGGGATGGGATGGGATGGGAGAAGAGAGAGGGGGAGTGGTAAACTAAGAGTTGCTTCTCCTTAGATAATTTTTGTTGTGAAAAGTATTGTATATAAAGGAGCTTTTTTGGCCTCTGGAAAAAAAACAGTTTTCAAGGCAAGGAGAATATAGCAGTCTAAAACCTTGCATATGATTTGAATTAGCTCTATGTTTTGTGTCATCCACAGACATTATTGTTACAATATAATTAATATAGCATCTCTATTTGCCCAGGATTTAATCAGGTCACAACAGAAGAGATACAAATAAACATAAAAGCATTGATATAATGTATACTTAAAACATTGTTTCTGAGATATACAGCAGGATCAAGTAAATGATGAGTCATAGCCTCAGCTATTTCCTACGATGGCACACTAAAACAGAGGAAGTATAGAGAGTCTTAATCTATGCTGTACATTTTAGTTGTGACTGCATTGGAATTATTGCTAACATCAAAGGTAACACTTTTGTAAATGTATTTTTGTAAAGATCAAAACCAAAAACTAATACCATTCATTTCAGACTCCAGAAAGTGACAACTTGGAAACTCTGATTGAGAAAAATACTATATGCAAAATATATATGCTTGTCGTGGTACAACAATAATGAGGTATCACTTAAAAAACATGTCCCTGATGCTGTGGGATGAGATTTAAATAAGAAATGTTTTATTTTGATGTATAATTCAAAATTCCTATCAGCTTTATACCTTACTAGTCACCTTTTATACTATTGGATATTCTGATATGAATATTAGGAGAGATTCATTATCATTTCTGAGAGAACGTTATCAGTAGTGCCAAGCCCAAATGTTTCTGCCTACAACACCAGTCCATTTTTGCTCCTGATGTTTAAACACTGACATGTTTTTTTCTAACCAATGTGAAGATAATAGTTCCTGTAAGCAAAGTATCTGAAGCTGCTGGCATATTGAAAGACACAGGGATTCTCTCCCTTTAGCTACCTAGTTAGCTGTCCAAAAATATGTCAGGAAGGAGTCTTGCAGAGGCAAACCAGTCAGACCAGGTTAGAAATGACAAACCGTCTCTTAGCTCATATATTTAATAAATGGAGATACAGGTCAGTGGAGTGCACCATAAAAATCCATTTCTAGGATACAAAGTGCATTTTTCCCAAACTTCCGAGGTGAAATGAAATAATTAAAAATACCATGTCTGAACTCTTCTTTCTGAGAGGAGCTGGTAAATCTTTTATGAGCGCCATCCACCCATTGAGCATACAAGCCTTCTCTGTGGCACACTTTCCAGACTTATGAATAAAATATGGCCCTCACATGGGTCTGCTTAAACAACAAAAAGAGAAGCTGTCAATGATTTCAAATGAAGCTTTAGTTTAGGATATTATTTTATTATAATAAATGCAAACAGCTAAATTCTCATATGATTACATTCCCTAAAGTGGTCAAGACTTCCTCATAAAATTGCTCTGACATCAATCAAAAGTGAAGTTTCCGAGGTGACTGTGTGTTTGGCCAACAGAAGCGCTGTGAATTGGATGCCTAATGACTTGATTGAGCTATAATGCAGTCAGAATTAATTTCTCTGTTTGCTAGATAGGCATGTAATTGATAAAGCCATCCAAAGCTGGTGGGCATGTCATTAATTATTTTCATAAAAATGTCGCAATTATGGCAATAGCCATGCCAATATTGAAATGGATATTCAACCGCTGCTAATGCAATGCAAATTAAATGTGTCATAAACGAAGTACTGAGTTTAGCAAAATAAAAGTTTGCTCTCATCAGAAATCTGCTAACTGCTTTTAAAACTTCCTGAATGATCTTAAAACGGCATGTAATTGCCTGTGTGATATACTTAAGCAATAAGGCCTGAGGAGGTGTGGTATATAGTCAATATACCACAGCTAAGGACTGTTCTTAGGCTACCAGCTAATAAGCATTCAGGGCTCAAACTAGCCAGTTTATAATATACCATAGACTCAGTTCACTTAAATCAAATGCAAGACAAAAAGGGACAAATCAATAATTACCTTGATGAATTGCATGTCTACAGCTCCTGTCGTCAGATCTCAATCACATCTCATCCACCCTCAATGGGAGGCTCTCATTAGGATGATTGAAGGTAGCCATTTTGTCTCAAAGGGCTAAAGTACTATCATTAAATGGCCCAGGGATGAGGGTTGTATGGATAGGTAGCCAAGACACTGAGGTTGCATCCCCTTATTTCTCAAATCGGGTCCTGTGTGGTTCAGCTGGTAGAGCACAGCGCTTGCAATGCTAAGGTTGTGGGTTTGTGTCCACCAAGGGAACCAGTAAGAAAATGTATGCACTACTATAAGTTGTTCTGGATAAGAGTGTCTGCTAAAATTACACTTTGTTGATGTCATTGAGCAATATGCTTTGAATCAGAGTTGTGAAAATCTCTCCGCTGAGTGTCTGGTTTTCACTTTCAATTAAGACCTAGACAACCAGGTGAGGGGAGTTCCTTAGTAATTAGTGGCCTTAATTCGTCAACCAAGTACAAGGGTCGAGGAAAAACCCGCAGACACTCGTCCCTCCGTGGAATGAGTTTGACATGTGCTTTGAATCAAGTGTTAAAATCAAGTGTTACAATGACCCTACTTCCCAATAAAGTTAAACAATCTAAAGTGCATTGTCTAGAGAAGAATGGCGAGAAAGCCATTTTAAACTATTGCGATGCAACCCTTGAGTACGTCACAACCTATCTAGGGCACAGAAAGAGAGAATAGATTTGGCAATAGCATACCCTCAGGTAACTCCAAAACAACATTAGCAGACACACTTGAATAGAAACCCACAAGGCAAGAGAAGGCTTGGCTATGAGACAAATAACTCATTAGAGAAAGACAAAAACAGTCTGGAGAAAGTAAATGAAAATTACTACAAAACTAGATTCAACTTAGAGGCGTTGTTGATGCTCTTTGCTCCATATGTAATGTATTATGTGTTGTCATCAAAGTTTATTTCTGTCTTTGTATGAGATTACTTAGGTCCTGTGTTATAGTAATGATGCAAGGACGTGCTCATCTAGCACACACATTTCCTACAGAAAGTATTCACACCACATTTTGTTGTATTACAGCCTGAATTTAAAACGGATTAAGTTGAGATTTTGTGTCACTGGCCTACACACAACACCCCATTATGTTAAAGTAGAATTATGTTTTTGCTTTATTTTATTACTACGTTTTTCTTTTGCTGAAATGTCTTGAGTCTGTAAGTATTCAACCCCTTTGTTCTGGCAAGATTAAATAAATTCAGAACTATACATTTGCTTAACAAGTCACATAATAAGTTGCAAGTCACATAACAAGTTGTATAGTGTCTCTGTACCCTACACATACAATTATCTATAAAGTCCCTAAGTCGAGAAATGAATTTCAAATACAGATTCAACCACAAAGACCAGGGAGGTTTTCCAATGCCTCGCAAAGAAGGGCACCTATTGGTAGAGGGGTAACAATAAAACAAGCAGATATTGAATATAAATTACACTTTGGATGGTGTGTCAATACACCCAGTCACTACAAAGATACAGGTGTCCTCCCTAACTCAGTTGCTGAAGAGGAAGGAAACGACTCGGGGATTTCACAGAGGCCAATGGTGACTTTAAGAAAACAGCTACAGAGTTTAATGGCTGTGATAGGAGAACAGTGAGGATGGATCAACAACATTGTAGTTACTCCACAATAGTAACCTAATTGACAGAGTGAAAAGAGGGAAACCTGGACAGAATATGAATCCTGTTTGCAACAAGGCACTAAAGTAATACTGTAAAACATGTGGCAAAGCAATTCACTTTTTATCCTGATTACAAAGTGTTATGTTTGAGGCAAATCCAATACATTACTGAGTACCACTCTTCATATTTTAAAAAATAGTGGTTTCTGCATCATGTTATGGGTATGCTTTTAATAGTTAAGGACTGGGGAGTTTTTCAGGATAAAAAATAAATGGAATGGAGCTAAGCACAGGAAAAATCCTAAAGGAATACCTGGTTCAGTCTGCTTTCCATCAGACACTTGTTACGACATCCGTCGAAGTTGGTCCCTCTCCTTGTTCGGGCGACGTTTGGCAGTCGACATCACCGGCCTTCTAGCCATCGCCGATCCACTTTTCATTTTCCATTTGTTTTGTCTTTGTCTTACACACCTGGTTTCAATCCCCCAATTGCCTGTTCATTATTTAACCCTCTGTTCCCCCATGTTTGTTTGTGAGTGATTGTTTCTATGTAGAAAGGTCTGTTATTGTGGGCTCTGTTTTTGTATTGCATTTATTATTATGTTGAGTAAAATACGTTTATTTACTCATATCTGCTGTCATATCTGCGCCTGACTCCTATACACCAGCTACACACAGACTTCCTTACAACACTGGGAGATTAATTCACCTTTCAGCAGGACAATGACCTAAAACACAAGGCAAATTCTACACGAGAGTTGCTTACCAAAACGACATTGAATGTTCCTAAGTGGCCTAGTTACAGTTTTGACTTAAATCAGCTTGAAAATCTTATTGAAATATTCAGTAAAAGTTTTAAGGAAGTTATTCAAAAACCTCCTAATAACCTATAATTTCTGTTCTCAGAGCGTTAATAAAACCTCCCAGGAAAACTTTCAAGGAAGCAGAGTAAAACGTTCTCAGAACATCCCTGCAACCTAAAAATAAATGTTTGCAGAACAAGCAACATTTTCACTTCTGTTCTCAGAACATTTAAAAAACGTTCCCTTTTGCCATTCAGAAACGTATGGCTTCGTTCCAACAAATAATGTGAAGCCAAAAACATGCATTCCCACAACTTCAAAGGAACCAAATGTGCTAGCTGGGATGTTCTGTCCGTGGACAACTTAACTGCAACAACAATTACCTGTTAAATAATGGATGTATCCAGAATCTTCACATTGGATTAACACTTGACTAGACAATCCTTTCATAGCCCAAAAGTCATTAAGTCTATTTTCTAGTTCACCCTGGGTGTGTGTGGAACTATATTGCCAAAAATACCTTGTTTCTGTGCATCTAAATCATCTGCAGCGGCCAAAGTTAAGTCTAGTTCAAACTCAGGAGACTGATGTTTGCCACACAGTTTTTATTGGCTTCATTTTTCAAACCGGAAGGTCATTGACTCCCTCTCAGGTTTGTCAACTTTCATTTGTAATGGTTCATTGCAGGGCCGTAACCAGCATTTGAGTTTTAGTGAGGTCCAAAATGTGTTTTATATTGAAGCACATTTACTGCATTTCTACACAATAAAAAAAACTTTCAAATTCTATTCGGAGATCAGCAAAAACAGGCAAAAATGACCCCAGCCATGATCACCTTGGATGCTGTAGATTCATTCACCTCAGATCTACAAACACATAGCTAATATCTATACAATTGTAATGTTATACCCCTGAACGGGGGGAAATATGAGAAATGATTCACACTGACACGTAGCATCAGTGACTGTTCAGTCAGTTGTAATGATGAATTGCATAAAATCATGAACTCTTTACATAAAAATGTATTTTTTCAAATTACATAGCGTTCATATTTGTATTCTTAGGCATTACTAATCAATTTCTGCACAAAGAGACATCGATGGAGCCCACAGATGATTGTATTATCACATTCACATGAATTATTAGACTTACGACTCTATTCCATATCAAAATCAGTGACGTAGTGGTACAAAAAAGTAGGTAATGGGTCAAATATAAACTCCAGTGGGCAATCGAGATAAAAACAAACAAACTACGATATAAATAAAAACTATTACATTTTTAGAACTGTATTGTTTGCATTTTGATTGCATTTTAATATTGGCCCAGGCCTATAGGGATGGTTGACCATGTGGAGATGTTCATCTTGAAACATATCAGTAGGGTTTAATCTGACAAACTGTTTTTCACACCTCATGATTTATGAGGGGAGCTTGGCAGGGGAGCTTTTCATCCATGTGGTTTCACCCATGGTTGTAAACATCCAGTTTGTGGGGGACTGATGTCGGGGGTTGGTAATTAGGTAGGGATTTGTTCTCCTGTGGCTGTGGGCTTTAATTATGTTCATCAAGACTCTATAAATTAGAGTGAATGAGATGTGTGGGGGGGTTGTCTGTCATTGATGAATTGTATATAAGGTCCCACAGCTGACAGTGCATGTCAGAGTAAAAACCAAGCCATGAGGTCAAAGGAATTGTCCGTAGTGCTCCGGGACAGGATTGTGTTGAGACACAGATCTGGGGAATGGTACCAAAAAATATCTGCAGCATTGAAGATTCCCAAGAACACAGTGGCCTCCATCATTCTTAAATAGAAGCAGTTTGGAACCACCAAGACTTCCTTGAGCTGGCCGCCCTGCCAAACTGAGCAATTGGGGGAGAAGTTGGCAGAGTTTTTCACCGGCAGGGACTGGAAGACTAGTCAGGATAAAGGGAAAGATGAACAGAGCAAAGTACAGAGAGATCCTTGATGAAAACCTGCTTCAGAGCTCTCAGGTCCTCAGACTGGGGCGATGGTTCACCTTCCAAACGGGATAACAATCCTAAGCACACAGCCAAGACAACGCAGGAGTGACTTTGGGACAAGTCTCTGAATGTCCTTGAGTGGCCCAGCCAGAGCCCAGACTTTAACCCAATCGAATATCTCTGGAGAGACCTGAAAATAGCTGTGCAACGACACACCCCATCCAACCAGACAGAGCTTGAGAGGATCTGCAGAGAAAAATGGGAGAAACTCCCCAAATACAGGTGTGCCAAGCTTGTAGCATCATACCCATGAAAACATGAGGCTGTAATCAATGCCAAATGTTCAACAAAGTCTGAACACTTATGTAAATGTTATATTTCATTTGTATTTATAAAATATACACATTTGCAAACATTTCTAAAAAACAGTTTTTGCTTTTTCATTATGGGGTATTGTGTGTAGACTGATAAGGGCAAAACACAATTTAATACATTTTAGAATAAGGTTGTAACATAAAATGTGGAAAAAGTCAAGGGGTGTGAATAGTTTCTGAATGCACTGTGTATATACCAGATTAGGTGTGCGTGTCCTTAATCGTTTGCTACAGAGTTGGTCGCTCAGGTTTAAGCCAGTTGTGGGGAGTTAGATAATTAGCATGTAGTTCACGCATCATGCTTTCAGTCTCAATGAGTAGTAGTTCTAATCATGTTCTATTTGATGTAGCTCTGTCTTTTAAACTGAAGTGTAAAAGGCAAAATATGGTAATTTAAACTAATGAATGCAATTAACTGTTTTCTACACAAATGTGAAAGTGTTCATTTCATACACTTGTCCAGGGTTTATATAGGTCCACTCCCATCAGTGTTAATTTAACACTTTTGGTAGTGTTCATGTTGAAACACTTGGAGTGTTAAAATATGACACTGTTGTTCAAATGACCCATGGGAGTGTTTTTTCAACACCCTCAGTATTAAGCAACACCTTTCAGTGTTGAGGATCAACTCCAGAGAAGTCATCCTGTAGCTGA
This sequence comes from Oncorhynchus mykiss, assembly GCF_013265735.2. Taxonomy (NCBI): domain Eukaryota; kingdom Metazoa; phylum Chordata; class Actinopteri; order Salmoniformes; family Salmonidae; genus Oncorhynchus; species Oncorhynchus mykiss. The sequence continues at coordinate 74,081,174 of NC_048565.1, forward strand.
ATTGACACCAGGAAGTGCTAAATGTTCACACTATGAAATAACTTTGTGTGTGTCTGGTTCTCTCCCACTCAAATCAAGCCTGCAAGTTGTAGGGGATTTAAACATGAGCAATAAAGGATTTGTTACAATATTAATGACTCTGCTTAGTTTAATTTATTTAGGCTACAAAAGAGAGGATGCATCAGAATGAAATCAGTGCATCACAGACACATTAGAATGAAATCAGTGCATCACAGACACATCAGTACATATATTATATGCGAACAAGTATTTGCAGAGTTACTATTTAAACACAAGTGGATGCCCTCCTAAGACTAATTCTGCAATTTTCTTGACAAAGTTGGCAATAATCTGACTATTACTCAATTATGTCAAACAAAGGATTGTCTGCACAATGTAGAAGTTGACGAGAATCATCATTAACTCAAAAAAAGAAACGTCCCCTTTTCAGGACCTGGTCTTTCAAAGATAATTCATAAAAATCCAAATAACTTCACAGATCTTCATTGTAAATGGTTTAAACACTGTTTCCCATGCTTGTTCAATGAACCATAAACAATTAATGAACATGCACCTGCGGAACGGTCGTTAAGACACTAACAGCTTACAGACGGTAGGCAATTAAGATCAGTTATGAAAACGTTGGACACGAAAGAGGCCTTTCTACTAACTCTGAAAAACAGCAAAAGAAAGATGCCCAGGGTCCCTGCTCATATGCGTGAACGTGCCTTAGACATGCTGAAAGGAGGCACGAGGACTGCAGAAGTGGCATGGGCAATAAATTGAAATACCCATACTGTGAGACGCCTAAGACAGCGCTACAGGGAGACAGGACGGACAGCTGGTCATCCTCGCAGTGGCAGACCACGTGTAACAGCACCTGCACAGGATCGGTGCATCTGAACATCACACCTGCGGGACAGGTACAGGATGGCAACAACAACTGCCCGAGTTACACCAGGAACACACAGCCCCTCCATCAGTGCTCAAGACTGTCCTCGTCAGGCTGAGAGAAGCTGGGCTGAGGGCTTGTAGGCCTGTTGTAAGGCAGGTCCTCACCAGACATCACTGGCACAATGTCGCCTATGGGCACAAACCCACCGTCGCTGGACCAGACAGGACTGGCAAAAAGTGCTCGTCACTGACGAGTCGCGGTTTTGTCTCACTAGGAGTGATGGTCGGATTCGTGTTTATCGTCGAAGGAATGAGCGTTACACCGAGGACTGTACTCTGGAGAAGGATCGAGGTGGAGGGTCCGTCATGGTCTGGGGCGGTGTGTCACAGCATCATCGGACTGAGCTTGTTGTCATTGCAGGCAATCTCAACGCTGTGCATTACAGGAAGACATCCTCCTCCCTCATGTGGTACCCTTCCTGCAGGTTCATCCTGACATGACCCTCCAGCATGACAATGCCACCAGTCATACTGCTCGTTCTGTGTGTGATTTCCTGCAAGACAGGAATGTCAGTGTTCTGCCATGGCCAGCAAAGAGCCCGGATCTCAATCCCATTGAGCACGTCTGGGACCTTTTGGATCGGAGGGTGAGGGCCATTCTCCCCAGAAATGTCTGGGAACTTGCAGATGCCTTGGTGGAAGAGTGGGGTAACATCTCACAGCAAGAACTGGCTAATTTGATGCAGTCCATGAGGAGGAGATGCACTGCAGTACTTAATGCAGCTGGTGACCACACCAGATACTGACTGTTACTTTTGAGTTTGACCCTCCCTTTGTTCAGAGACACATTATTCCATTTCTGTTAGTCACGTCTCTGGAACTTGTTCAGTTTATGTCTGTTGTTGAATCTTGTTATGTTCATACAAATATTTACACGTTAAGTTTGATGAAAATAAATGCAGTTGACGTTTCTTTTTTTACTGAGTTTATGTCAGGTTAAAGACAAAGTGGACTTTGAATAGTTCAAACGCACACAGATCACTATTTGCCTGGCAGGGAACTAGCCTCTTGTCCACCACAATGTAGTAGTTGTCAATCTTGCTCTGTCTTCTTCCGACGGCAAGGAGGTATGGCTGTCGACCATGGCTCCCATCAAGATAGTCTTCAATGCTGCAGCATGACTGCAACACACAAAGGGTCTTAAGTCACACTCCACATGTTAAGACAATGAAGAGACAACCCAAAAAGAAATGACACAACAATTACTGTATCATCTTACCTTATGAAAGTGCACTAGTCTGCCGACAGCTTCACTGGCACTGAGTTTGGTCCTCTTCCCTCCTGCTGGTGGAGGGAGGAGATGAAGCAGCAGCAGGGAGGACATATTGTCCCAGTCTGAGGGAAAGAAAAAGCAAACAACCCCAAATCACATAAAACAATATCCTGAATTTGAAATATTGCACTACCCACGAGAATCCAGTAACTGGTTTTGCTGTCATTCTCCAGCAGTTTTTCTGCAGACTTCAGGAGCTGTGGTAGTCAGGGATTTTGCCAGTTTGATGACTTTAGGCTTCAATACAGTGTCCCATTTTTCAAGGAGCTTAGAGGACGTTTCATCGTCGAGCATCAGCAAAAAGTCCTGATTCACCTAAAACAAAGTGGATCAACTCAACTTTATGACCAACACAAAATAATGTTCTCAATCAGACAAATAGTCTGTAGTTCTGATTCCAATACATACTACATCACTCACCAATCGTATGATTCCCAGAAACCTGGGAAAGACTGAGGACATCTGTGCTTCTGTCTGGACTATAAACTAGCTCCTGGCGATACTGGAATACCTCCTACATCTTCTGATAGATGTGTTTTTCATTGGATGTGTGGACAAGGAATGATATGGCCTCCTTGCAGGCATCACCAACAAGCTGGTGGTCCAGGTCAGTTTTCCTCCTATGGGTTGGGCCTCCTGAATTCCAAGAGCATAACGTTCTCTCTGTTGATGAGTGGGAAGCCTCCTGCTCAAAAACAATAAAGCATACACACAGCAAATATATGTTTAACCATAGTTTTGTTGATGACGGTACTGCATCTTTCTACAGTCTCATAATGATGCCAAATAACATTCATGTATAGTTTGATTGTTTTGATCCATTGTTTGTGGCCAATGAGAAGCTTACTCATGCATCTCTTTCATGCGGCTGACTAAGATGGCAATCTCTCTCCTGGTTCTGTGGTCCAATGTTTTAGTTGTCTGGTATTCTTCTAATACGTCTTGCTGTCAGAATCTCCATGAAGAGCAAACACAAAAATGGGATTATCAACCTCCAATATCAGTTGTAATTATACCTATTTTCCTGCTGCAGAGTCAATGGCCTCGTCTCCTAATGTTGAGTGGGCCTTTTTAGAAGAGTCTTTCTGAAGATCTCAGGTCTAAGTCACTTGACAAGAGGGATAATGTGTCTGTGCACACACTCGCGGTGTCGAACAGCCTGTAGGAGAAAAGTCTGAGCACAAACAATGGATCAAAGCAATCAATCTATACATTCGTGTTATTTGATATCATTATTTGAGACTGTAGAAAGATACCTTCATCAAGATCTTTGATTGTGAGGCACAGGTCTTGATTGGCCTCAATCAGGTCCAGCAGGACATCCTCCACCTCCGTTTGGGAATCATCAAATTGTGTATATGTGCTGCAAAGGGCAGTCCAAACCTATTTTGGTCTACAAAAAGAGAGACTAATCAGAATACAGGGAGATAAGTCACCTAGGGGGCTACAGAATGAGTCTGACCCAAATCAAGCCCAAGGGTTCAATTAAGAAAACACATCAGACAGTTCATATATTCAACTTGATTGATGAAATCTCCATAAGAGAACCCAGGCTGCAACTTCATGAACTTCTTGCATTTTTGGCATTGGACATTCTCCAACATGTTACACTGCAATTACACATAATGTCGTATTTAAGTTAAATTTGGTTGCAAACATTTTATGGTATAGCTGTACATATAGAAACAATCACACAAAATGCCCCCTTATACCCTTTGTCTTCCCTGCAGTGGATCAACCCTTTGTTCCGAATGCCACTTTAATGATGTAACAGGTGCCTGCAGGCCCCAGGCTTGGCAAGGCAATATTTCAGTGAAATCAACCAACCAAACTAGCAAGCTAACAAACTTGCTACAAACAGTTACCACCACCCCTATACATGGGAAAGAAACTGGCCAAAACATTTCAAGCCGTATCGTCTTCAACACAATGTCTGATCTGTGATTAAGAACAAGCACACACCATAGACATGTTCATCTAAATGACAGAGGACAACCCTATCACGTCTGGCCACGTACGTTAGCACTAATTTACAAGATGTTGAGGTTGGTGTTGTAGTTAGATATATAGCTAGCTGTCTAACGATTTTTGGCCAGACAAACATCCCTATTTATATGCGTTTTGTGCAGATATTAGCCATGTTGTTTCCTTCACTTTCAGGCTAGCTACATGCTGCACCAAACAAGGCTCAAATATATCACACTAGGTCTCACCCCAATTAACACCATGCTCCTGCTGCACCACTAATGTCAGACAAAGTCCCCGCTAACATTTAGCTAGATAGCTAATTAATCTAGCGCAAATGTTAACTAACCACATTAGCTAGCTATAAACTTTCTAAATCTAAACATCGCAGATGTAGACAAATTTACAAACAAAGATTTTGACCATTCACTTAGCTGATATAACAAGTTTGGCCACCAGCTAACTTATTAAAAAATATATTAAAACATAAACATATTACTTACCTTTCACACGTCACAATTCCAGCTGCCCTTGCATCATCAGCATTTAGATGAAAAGGAAGTTTCAAGTTAAACCCGGAAGCTCAATCAACACTGCTCAGTGCCACTGCCCAACCTCTGTACAGTAACTCTCAATTGGGTGTTATATTAGCACAGGGTGTAAAAACAACTCTTAAATCAACACCTCTTAACACAAAAAATTTGACACCGAGAAAATTAACATTGGTTTACACTGGCCAATTTTACATGGTCTAATTAACAAAGTAAAGTTATTCTAGTGAAATCTAATAAAATGCTCATTCTCGTTGGTCAATTTAATAAGTGTGGGTGGAGTTGAGGCGCAAAGGGATAAATGCTGTCCTCTTCTCTCAGCTTAGGGTTGAACATCATTTTACGATGTGCTCCATAGCAGTTTGTTTGTTGTGTCCTCTCTTTAGTACCAGTAAGGGTAGAGTAGGTTCTGCTTAGAGCTGGAAAAGGGGTAATCCCTAGTTATGCTGTTTAGCATTTAAGTCTAGTCTTAGCTGCAGTATGAACCCTCTTGAGGGGCTGAACTTTAGACTCGCCGTCATCTGTCATTTTTGTGAGTATTGACAACTGTTTTTCGAGACAAGCCATGTATCCTGAGACCCTGGATCTGTAATAAATTCAGGGACTGGTGCACTTCACAAAATTGATCGCATCATGAGGCAGGGAAAGTATGTGGATATATTGAAGCAACATCTCAAAACATCAGTTAAAGCTTGGCCGCAAATGGCTCTTCCAAATGGAGAATGACCCCAAGCATACTTCCAAAGTTGTGGCAAAATGGTTTAAGGACAGCAAAGTCAAGGTATTGGAGTGGCCATCACAAAGCCCTGACCTCAATCCTATAGACAATTTGTGGGCAGAACTGAAAAATTGTGTGCGAGCAAGGAGGCCTACAAACCTGACTCAGTTACACCAGCTCTGTCAGAAGCTTGTGGAAGGATACCTAAAACGTTTGACCCAAGTTAAACAATTTAAAGGCTACCAAAAACGAAATGAGTGTATGTAAACTTCTGACCCACAGGGAATGTGATGAAAGAAATAAAAGCTGAAATAAATCATTATCTCTACTATTATTCTGACATTTCACATTCTTAAAATAAAGTGGTGATCCTAACTGACCTAAGACAGGGAATTTTTACTTGGATTAAATGTCAGGAATTGTGAAAAACTGAGTTTAAATGTACTTGGCTAAGGTGTATGTAAACTTCCGACTTCAACTGTAAATGCAAATGCAACAAGTTCAAAGATTTTACTAAGGGACATTTCATGTAAGGAAATCAGTCAAATGAAATAAATAAATTAGGCCCTAATGTATGAATTTCACATGACTGGGAATACAGATATGCATCTGTTGGTCACAGATACCTAAAAAGGTATTGGCATGAATCAGAAAACCAGGCAGTTTCTGGTTTGAACACCATTTGCCTCATACAGCGCGACATCTCCTTTGCACAGAGTTGATCAGGCTGTTGATTGTGGCCTGTGGAATGTTGCCCCACTCTTCAATGGCTGTGTGAAGTTGTTGGATATTGGCGGGAACACAGATTCAGAGCATTCCAAACATAGTCACTGGTGACATTGAGTATTCAGGCCAAGGACGGACTGGGATATCTTCAGCTTCCAGGAATTGTGTATAGATGCTTGCGACATGGGTCCATGCGTTATCATGCTGAAACATGAGGTGATGGTGGCGGAATAATTGCACAACAATGGGCCTCTGGATCTCGTCAACATATCTCTGTGCTTTCACATTGTCATCGATAAAATGCATTTGGGTTCTTTGTCTGTAGCTTATGCCTGCCCATACCATAACCCCATAACCATAACCCCCCCCCCTCCCCTCCCCCCTCTGTTCACAATGTTGATGTCAGCAAACCGCTTCCTACACGATGTCATACACACTGTCAGCTATCTGCCCGGGACAATTGAAACCGGGATTCATCCATGAAGAGCACACTTCTCCAGCATGCCAGTGGCCATCAAAGGTTAGCATTTACCCATTGCAGTCGGTTACAACATCAAACTGCAGTCAGGTGAAGACCCTGATAAGGATGAGCTTCCATGAGATGGTTTCTTACAGTGTGCAGAAATTCTTCAGTTGTGCAAACCCACCGTTTCATCAGCTTTTGGGGTGGCTGATCTTGGATGATGCAGCAGGTGGAGAAGCCGGATGTGGAGGTCCTGGGCTGTCGTGGTTACACATGGTCTGCGGTTGTGAGGCTGGTTGGACGTACTGCCAAATTCTTTAAACGACGTAGGAGGTGGGTTATGGTAGAGAAATTAACTTTAAATTATCTGGCAACAACTCTTGGGGGCATTCCTGCAGTCAGCATGCCAATTACACACTCCCTCAAAACTTGAGATATCTGTGGCATTGTGTTGTGTGACAAAACTGCACATTTTAGAGTGGCCTTTTATTGTCCCCCATCCCAAGGTGCACCTGTTTCATGATCATGCCGTTTATTCAGCTTCATGATATGGCTCTTCTGTCAGGTGGATGGATTATCTTGGCAAAGGAGAAATTATCACTAACAGGGATGTAAACAAATTTGTGCAGACAGAAAACAACTACCCACAAAACACAGGTGGGGAAAAGGCTACCTAAGTATGGTTCTCAGTCAGAGACAACGATAGACAGCTGCCTCTGATTGAGAACCACACCCGGCCAAACACACAGAAATTGAAAACATAGAACACAAAACATAGAATGCCCACCCCAACTCACACCCTGACCAAACCAAAATTAGAGACATAAAAAGGATCTCTAAGGTCAGGGCGTGACAGAAATAAGCTTTTCTGGGCATGTGGAACATTACTGGGATCTTTCATTTCAGCTCATTAAACAAGGGGACCAATATATTTTTGCTCAGTATATTTTTTGCTATTGGATTAAATCGTAGTTAAAATGACTAAATGGTGAGCCTATTATTATCTGATGTATTGGTGACTAAACAAAATGTTTCCATGGAAACTGAAAAATTCCACTTCGCATGAATGACTCGAAGGTGAAAGATGTGTGAAACCCGAATGAATGCACAATCAAAGGTTGTGAACAGAAGATAGGAGGCATTACAAGTGTTATCAGTTTAGAGTTTGGTACTTAGAGTTTTGAAAATATGACACTTACTGTACATCTGAAAAAAGAGCAAAGGTGATTGAAAAAAACGAACAGAAAAGGAACACAGTTGCACTGCTATTTATAAAACAGATATGATAGACATTGTATCAAACATTTTTACTAATATCGATAGACTTTCCATATTCGTCCCCATCACTAGTAAATTTCAATATTCGCACAAACATAATAAAACTATTTTTTTTGGGGGGGGGGGCATTTACCACTGCTGCATGTCATATTTTCTACTGAACAATCATTGAGAAAAAATACAATTGTTGTAATACATTCTGTATTCAAGTTACATTTGGCATCACTCCGCGGCAAAGGGATACATCCAAGGTGAGGATTTACAGATTTACTCCATTTACTCCAGTGTACACCTGTGTCATGGCTGTGGTCCGCTCCTATATATTGACCCCATTGCCGCAACATATATGTGTGCCTTTCCAAATCATGTCCAATCAATTGAAATTACCACAGCTGGACTCCAATCAAGATGTCGAAACATCTTGAGGATGATCAATGGAAACAGGATGCACCTGAGCTCAATTTCCAGTGATAGGAAAGGGTCTGAATACTTATGTAAATAAGGTATTTCTGGGTTTTTTTAAATACATTTGCAAACATTTCTATAAACCTGTTTTTGTTTCATCATTATGGGGAATTGTGTGCAGATTGCTGATCATTTTGATTTATTTAATACATTTTAGAATAAGGCTGTAACTTAACAATATGTGGAAGAAGTCAAGGGGTCTCAATACTTTGCAAATGCACGACATATATATTTTACAAACACAGTATATTTTACATTAGTTATCTTGCTGTTTCTATTCCATTCAGCTCCACTCAACCCCTCCCATCTATCTTTGAACACCATCCTGATTTTCAACTGTGCTGTGATGTTTCACAAATGTTCAATTCTCATAGTTTCCACAGATTGTAAATGAAAGATTACATTTTTTACTAAGATTATCATTGTATTACTGATCGATTGACAATCACTTTTTAAATCACCCAGCAGAACTATTTGCAGAGTTCCAGATAAATGTTCCAATTCTTCAGCCATTCCTGAACCTGCGACCAAAAACAAGCTACATGTGGACAGTATCAAAACAAGTAGCAAAATCTGCAGAGCTGGGATGGTTGCATCCCCAATATATATATATAACATTCTGTTGGTTGCAAGAATTTTGTATAATAATGTAAATTGAAAAACTCTATGTTTTGAATCATGGGTCATTTTGTGTATCAGTTCATAAACCATGTGCCAATTTTGGTCTTTAATGCATGACCGACAGACAGGTTCCTTACCTTCTCCTTTTTCCACTTGCCTCCTCCATTTTTGCGGTAATGCTGCAATCAGTTGGTTGTAATTTTGGAAAGAGCAGACATACATTCATGTGCTCCTTCTCTGGTTCAGGCTGTTGAAGAGCTCCAGACTTATTTTCAGTCACTACAGGCCTCCCTTTACGGTATCAAACTGGTCTTGAGTGTACAAAAAAAATACATTCTTGACCTTTGCTAGAGCTTGCCCTCAGCCAGAGAAGGTTAGCATTGTCACATCTGGTGGCTTATCGAAAAAATAAGTGTCATTGAAAAAGTGTCATCCTACAAATACCTAGGTATATGGTTGGATGACAAGTTGTCCTTTAAAGTTCATGTGGATAATCTTGTGAGGAAGATTATATTGAAATTGGGTTTTTATTTTCGTAATAAGGCTTGCTTCCCGCTTATGGCTAAAAAGAACATTGTTCAGTCCACTTTTTTCTCTGTAATTGATTATGGTCACTTGTTGTACACGCATTCAGCCTCCTCTGTCTTACAGAGACTGAACTCTGTTTATCATGCATCCTTGCGCTTTATCGCAAATGTGAAGTCGCTGTGTGTTTTAATTCTGTAATGTATTGATTGTTGCTGCCTTCTTGGCCAGGTCTCCCTTGAAAAGGAGACTCTGGGTCTCAATGGGCTTTTGTTGATTAAATAAAGTTTAAATAAAATAAATAAATACAAAAAATAAAAATGTGTTAACTGCATGTGTGACATAACTCCACCAGTCCTATTTATGATATAATTTGCAAAGACTATACCGTTAAAAAAATCTACAACATTATATATTTTTAGATCAATTGCTATATTTTAATTAAACCATAATATTTGTCGTAATGTTTGTTCTGTCTTTTTTGGTGGATTAAACTGAAACCATCTTTCTATGACTTGTTTTAAAAAATAGCAATATTTTTAGATTATTTCTGAATAACCGAAAGTGAAGGGTGGTAATCTGAATGAAGGGAAAAAGGTTATTCTTGATCATGGGGTGAGTCATTCTTACTCATCTTTTAGAGAACCAGTTCGGATTTAAGTATAGTTTTTGTGTGACTGAAGCCTTAAGTGTGAGGTCCAATGCTTTAATATGTAATACTTTCTACCCTCTGAATTCTTATTCATTATATAAATAAACCCATTTAAACATGTCTGGCTTGCTGTTCCAAATAAATTGGAATATTCGTTGTTCATTAAAAAAGCAAGTCGTAAATAAATAGGTAAACTGGGATATGACTAAATAATTAATCCGGGTGATTTTTCCACAAATAGACAGGTGTTGTCCTTTCCATGGCAGCAAGAGCTTATCTAATTTGGCTATCTTTCTATTATTATTTTTTTTAAATAAAACTTGACTCAACAGCGGACAATGAAACCTTTGTTTTTAACCGCTGGATTTCCAGTCCCTTCATATTATTGTTGGATCTGATTTTAATAGCTAACGTTTCGATGGCCATAATAAATATACATGCCGATAGTAGACATCCTTGTCTTACTCCTCTTGACAATTCAATACTTTCTGAAAAGTAGCCATTATTTACTATTTTACAACTGGTGTTACTATGCATAACTTTAACCCATTGTATAAGAGATTCTTGAAAATTAATATATAAATTCCATTCGTACATAGGTATGAAAGGCCTTTTCAAAGTCAGCTATGAAATAAATAATTATGGAAATAATGGCGCGGAGGGGATGGCTGCCATTTTACATGCTCCTAACCAACTGAACTATTTTGTGTGTTTTTTTGCATTGTTTGTAATTTATTTTGAAAATAATGTTGCTGCTAGTCTCTTATGACCGAAAATAGCTTCTGGATATCAGAACAGCGATTAGTCACCATGAACTGGACAAAGATTATTTCTTTAATGAGTCCGACGCAAAGCATATACTGATTCTCCGAGTCCAGGCCCAAAATCCTGTCATTCGCGTGAAGGAAAGACAGAAATACAGGGGGCGGAGATCAGGGTGCCTTGTGAGAATTCGTTGGCGAGTGTGTAACCCGCCTCGACCATCCGTTCTTTTGGTCAACGTGCAATCACTGGAGAATAAACTGGATGATCTCCATTCAAGACTATCCTAACAACGGGACATTAAAAACGGTAATATCTTATGTTTCAACGAGTTGTGGCTGAATGGGGGTGTGTGTCTATTTGTCAATAACAGCTGGTGCACGATGTCTAATATTAAGGAACTCTCAAGGTATTGCTCGCCTGAGGTAGAGTACCTCATGATAAGCTGTAGATCACACAATCTACCAAGAGAGTTTTCATCTATATTTTTGTAGCTGTCTATTTACCAGGCATTTCACTGTAAGGTCGACACATGTTGTATTCGGCGCATGTGACAATAACAATTTGATTTGGATTTCAATACCCGGCCTGGTTTCCAGATTTTTCATAGTGTTCCATCGTTTCCAGTACTTCTTTATATTATCTCCAATGTATCGTCCATGTAAAAAAACGTGTCTGATTAGGATGAATAATATCCGACAATACCTTTTTAATTCTATGCGCTATGCATTTTGTTAGAACTTTGGCATCACAACACTGAAGTGTAAGGGCTCTCCAGTTTTTTAGGTGGACTGGATCTTTATATTTACCAACTGGACCCTGTTTCAGTAATTGTGGAATCAGACCTCCTTGCTGAGTATCTGATAGACTACAATTTTTATAGGAGTGGTTAAAACATGTTAATAATGGACCTTTGAGTACATCGAAAAATATTTGATATACCTCAACTGGCATGCCATTCAGCCCTATATAGCGTACTTTGATTGGACTAAATTGTTTTTGGTATCTTAGTTGTCACTGTATTAGACTAAGCATTGCTGATTTAATGATGTTGAAATATTGAAGTTGAAATGGTCATGGAATAGTGGAGGCATCTCCTGTTTTCTTTGCGACTTGCAGTAACTCTCCGTGGTTCTAAATCAATAGTTGACCATGCTATAGTAGGTCATGTAACTGTTTGTTTGTGGACATCACGAGACATATGTTGCTCTCCGGTTTTGTGATGAAACAAAAGGTGTGGTAGAATTTATTCTGCCACTGCGTCTTCTTATTGTCTCAGCCTTAGGCCTATATACTATAACAGCGGCAAGAGATATAAACTAACAGGTTGTAGAGCAAACGCAATTATCACAACACATAAACTCAGCAAAAAAGGACCTTGTCTTTCAAAGATAATTAGTCAAAATCCAAATAACTTCACAGATCTTCAATATAAGGGTTTAAACACTGTTTCCCATGCTTGTTCAATGAACCATAAACAATTAATGAACATGCACCTGTGGAATGGTCGTTAAGACACCAACAGCTTACAGACGGTAGACAATTAAGGTCACAGTTATGAAAACTTAGGACACTAAAGAGGCCTTTCTACTGACTCTGAAAAACAGCAAAAGAAAGATGCCCAGGGTCCCTGCTCATCTGCATGAACATGCCTTAGACATGCTGCAATGTCCGTACTGTGAGACGCCTAAGACAGCGCTACCCAGGGAGACAGGACGGACAGCTGATCATCCTCGCAGTGGCAGACCACGTGTAACAACACCTGCACAGGATCGGTACATCCGAACATCACACCTGCGGGACAGGTACAGGATGGCAACAACAACTGCCCGAGGTACACCAGGAACGCACCATCCCTCCATCAGTGCTTAGACTGTCCGTAATATGCTGAGAGAGGCTGGACTGAGGGCTTGTAGGCCTGTTGTAAGGCAGGTCCTCACCAGACATCGCCCGCAACAACATCACCTATGTGCACAAACCCACCGTCGCTGGACCAGACAGGACTAGCAAAAAGTGCTCTTCATTGACGAGTCGCAGTTTTGTCTAACCGGATTCGGATTCGTGTTTATTGTCGAAGGAATGAGCATTACACCGAGACCTGTACTCTGGAGTGGGATCAATTTGGAGGTGGTGGTCCGTCACGGTCTGGGGCGGTATGTCACAGCATCATTGGACTGAGCTTGTTGTCCTTGCAGGTGTCGTGTCTTTGGCTATGCCAGATTAAGTGATATGACATGCTATTCTATAAAATAATTTCTCCGTAATTAATATTACCTGATTGAGCTAATCCTGTAAATGTAATTAACTAGAGAGTCGGGGCACCCCAAAATAATATTTATAGAGCTCTAATCTTCCGAATAAACTCTTAAAGACCTAGTAATATTTTACATTAATAGCAGTCCATTTTTTATCGTCATCTTAATTCAGTCTCATCTGAAAGCTGTAATTCTTGGTTATCTGCACGAACCCTGGCTAAAAAGTTGAATCAGCAATACAAATTTGGGTTTAATTATTTATTTACTAAATACCTAACTAATCACATAGAATTACACATACACATAATTAAATCATAACAGATATGACAGTTTGTTACACAAAAGAAAAGGGCTGGGTTTGAGTGAAAGAGCGGGAAGACTGAGGAACAAGGGGCGAAGCTGTGCTATCGTAAATACAGTATCTTATGCATTCTAAATTACCGCCCATTTGGAAAAGGAAAATGCAATAAATATTTACTCTGAGCTGCTGTGTAGGTTGGTGGTAGATGGAAGGCCATGTTGCCCAACCGAGTCCTTTGTCCTTTGAAGAATGTCTCTGGTTGTCAATTGGATACATTGTAGTAACGGGATACTCTGTCTGTTCCTTCCTAACCCTCGTTTTCAGCGGCTGTTGCTAACTCAACGGCTAGGAGGTATCACTTCTGTACTGAATAAGAGTTCAAAGTTCATACCATTCGCAACCAAAGCTCACGCTGATGTTGGCTTCGTTCTGTAGTTATTACCTGAACCATTCTGACATCGGACCGTCGTCCTCACATCCTCGGAACAGGAGGTTATATTGTCGTCAAGGCTTTATATAGGAAGGGAGAAAAGGGGGGTGTTTCATAGTTTACAACCTATGTCTCTTCACGTGGGCGGGCCACTGAGTCAGGCCTTATTCACTCATGAAAACCCAATTCTCACATTTTAGAAGCTAAAATCACATTTCATCCCATCATGAATAATTTCATATTCAAACATTTAAATTGAACAACAATTCCATGTGAATCCGATAACTCTGATGTGTAGACTTTACACTGTAGAGTTTATGTCATCTTATCATTGATGAGAATGTCTCAGATGACAACCGAACTGACATCATATTCATTAAGTACCACCCCATATGTTCAATTGGTCGGATTACCAGAATATAGTTCATTTCCCCCCCCCCCCCTTCTGATGTTCCCGAAATCTCTATTGCAACCAAGGGTTTTGCAAATGTAACATCAGTAGGGTAGAGAGAGGAAAAAGGGGGGAAGAGGTATTTATGACTGTCATAAACCTAACCCCAGGCCAACGTCATGACACAGGCAATCTCAACGCTGTGTGTTACACTCATTTGGTACCCTTCCTGCAGGCTCATCCTGACATGACCCTCCAACATGACAATGCCACCAGCCATACTGCTCATTCTGTGCGTGATTTTCTGCAAGACAGGAATGTCAGTGTTCTGCCATGGCCAGCGAAGAGCCCGGATCTCAGTCCCATTGAGCACGTCTGGGACCTTTTGGATCGGAGGGTGAGGGCTAGGGCCATTCCCCCCCAGAAATGTCCGGGAACTTGCAGGTGCCTTGGTGGAAGAGTGGCGTAACATCTCACAGCAAGAACTGGTAAATATGGTGCAGTCCATGAGGAGGAGATGCACTGCAGTACTTAATGCAGCTGGTGACCACACCAGATGCTGACTGTTCCTTTTGAGTTTGACACCCTCTTTGTTCATAGACACATTATTCCATTTCTGTTAGTCACGTGTCTGTGGAACTTGTTCAGTTTATGTCTCAGTTGTTGAATCTTGTCATGATCATACAAATATTTACAGATGTTAAGTTTGCTGAAAATTAACACAGTTGACAGTGAGAGGACGTTTCTTTTTTTTTGCTGAGTTTAGGTTGTAATATGGCTTTTTTCCCTGGCTTGGGTTCCTCAGTGATTTTACCCATGCAACACTACTGCTGACTGCAGTTTGGGGTCGTAAACGACTTCAGTGGGCCAATGCACACCTTCGATGCATGACCCCATGTTGCAACAATCTGAACACAATTCCTGGAAGCTGAAAATATCCCAGTTCTACCATGGCCTGCATACTCACCAGACATGTCACCCATTGAGCATGTTAGGGATACTCTGGATCTACGTGTATGACAAAGTGTTCCAGTTTCCATTAAATAGGAGTGGACAACATTCCACAGGCCATAATCAACAACCTGCTAATCTCTATGTGAAGGAGATGTGCTGCGCTGCAAGAGGCAAATGTTGGTCATACCAGATACTGACTGGTTTTCTGTTCCATGCCAATAACTTTTTAAAGTATCTGTGACCAACAGATGTATATCTGTATTCCCAGTCATGTGAAATCCATACTTTAGGGCCTCATTAATTTATTTCAATTGACTGATTTCCTTATGTGAACTGTACTGTAACTCAGTAACATCTTTGAAATTGTTGCATGTTGCGTTTACATTTTTGTTCAGTGTACTATGTCTGCATATCATTAGTCTACCATGAATATATCCATACTATCCTACTAAAGCACATTTTGATGGGGAGCCAGGCTGGGAATCCCTCGTACAGTCAGTCCAAAACCTTTGTCCAGGAGTGTCAAATTCAATTCCTGGAGAGCTGTGTGTCTGCTAAGTTATTTCCTTTGAATTTGTGTTGAGTTTTGACCTAGAAGACCAGGTGAGAGGAGGTCCAAACTAAGAAACCAACAGACACTCGCCCCTCCAGGAATTGAGTGTAACGCCTTTGGCTTAGTCCTTACATCAAGAGGTCTAAGCATAACAATACCTTTTAAATTCCAGAATTCAGAATCAATTGGGCTTCCAGAAATAATATGGTCGCCCAGATAGCTTTATTTTGATTGCAGACAAAAAAATAAATGTAAAAAGTTATATGGCCTATGTAAACAGCCGAGCTCTGTGCCCCGATTTTAAGTCCCAATGTGAGGATTCGATTAAACTGGTCGAGGTGCCAGGTTGGGTGGAAATTTCACCGGTTGAAAAGTGATTGCATTCCTTTTGAAACCTGGGCTGCGTCTTGGGCGTGAGCCGGGTGACGTAAGTAACCTGGGCTCAAAACAAAGTGACGTAAGTCATGCACGTGGAGTAATGATTACAACACATGCAAAGTGCTTGCTCTTGATAAAAACACATACAGTACATACTTTATCTGCCTTAAACTAGTTTGAAAATGTTTACATTTATTTATGGAAAATACATGTTGTATGTTCCTGAACAATGCACCATGCTGCCTTGATGACAATATGACCTGGTGGCCCAGATTACGGTTCTATTTGAGCAGGGCACTCCTCCCTCACTGCTTAAGCCTGTTCATGACATGAGCCATAGCCCGGTGCACACCGGTTCAGCTTAATCGAACTCCCTCATTCATATGCTGAAACATTGTCAAACAAGGCATATCCACATGGGCAGTAATATGAAATACACTTCCACAAAGGTTCAGATGCTACTCGATAAGCTAACAAGGAAAGTAAGTGTTAAGTAAATACACTGTGGCATTTTTTTATAAAAAATAAATGTTAAACCCTTTTTCTCCCTAATTTCATGGTATCCAATTGGTAGTTACAGTCTTGTCTCATCGCTGAAACTCCCACACAGACTCAGGAGAGGCGAAGGTCAAGAGCCGTGCGTCCTCCGAAACACAACCCAACTGCTTCTTGACCCAATGCCCACTTAACCCAGAAGCCAGCTGCACCAACGTGTCGGAGGAAACACTGGACACCTGGCGACCGTGTCAGCGTGCACTGCTCCCGGCCCACCACAGGAGTCGCTAGTGCGCGATGGGACAAGGACATCCCTGCCGGCCAAACCCTCCCCTAACCCGGACAACGCTGGGCCAATTGTGCGCCGCCCCATGGGTCTCCCGGTCGAGGCCGGCTGCAACAGAACCTGGACTCTAACCCAGAATCTCTAGTGGTACCTCCTCTGTAAAATCTTATCACATACCATGGGGATATGCAAAAAATAACAGTAGGTTGGATTGTTAAGCACAAACTGAAGTCATTTTAAGTATGTGCCACTACACTATACACTACATTGAATGTATCTTCATGTTGTCTTTTTTCTATCCTGCTGCCAGGACCTACCAGCTGCCTGGCTCAGAACCAGTCCCGCCTGGCCAAGTCCACTCATGCTTCTGGCCCCTCACTGTGCTGGGTAACAGGTCACAAACCATAACAGGCTGGAAAAGTAAGTGAAAAAAATGTATCAGTGAGTTTCAAGATACTCGGTAGCTAGCTATGCGGCCTCAAAGACAAGAATAGGCACACAAAAAGGGCAAGGACATAATTTCAGTATGCTTTCCTACAATCAGGGCACAGGATAGTGGAAGTGGCTTCTAGCTTTATACCTGCCTCCATAAGGCTATTGAGTGCTGCACTCTGTCCTCTCTGTCCTCCTAGGCACCCTGGCGGCCTATTTAGAGATTTATGGATACATTTATTAATAGGCTACACAAGGGGTAGACAACCCTCGTACAAGAGTGCCGCAGGCACTTAATGTATTTGATTTAACCAACCTGGAAGACCAGGTGTGTTGTATTTAGTCAATCATTGAACTGATCAATTAGCTCAGGTGGTCTGGTGTGTTGCCTAGTTGGGACAAAATCCTGCAGTACCTGTGGCACTCCAGGAACAGGGTTGCCTACCCCTGGGCTACACCCTCATGCACAGTATTTTATGTGCAAGTGCACGTACATCCTGTTTATTATGTAATAATGCACTGTTATGTGAGCTTTAAATTGTGCTTGATGTATCTGACACCACACATTTTTCTCTGGGAAAATAAAGTTAGTTATACATGCTGTTTTGCTATGATGTGTTTCCAGTAGCCTTAACTTGAATATTCTATCCATTTGTCACGTGAATGCTGCTACAGGACTGTGCTGTTTATCTCCGCCACAGGCAATTTACTTATGTACAAGACACATTCTTATTGCTCTTCCATGTTGGCATGGAAGATATGTGTAACCCGAGTTTGTTGTGGTAAAAGAGAATGAAATGGAGAGTTAGATGTACACTACCAGTCAAAAGTTTTAGAACACCTACTTGTTCAAGGGTTTTTCTTTATTTTTACTATTTTCTACATTGCAGAATAATAGTGAAGACATCAAAACTATGAAATAACACATATAGAACCATGTAGTAACCAAACAAGAGAATGCCAAGAGTGTGCAAAGCTGTCATCAAGGCAAAGGGTGACTATTTGAAGAATCTCAAATTTCAAATATATTTTGATTCGTGTAACACTTTTTTGGTTACTACATGATTCTATATGTGTTATTTCATAGTTTTGATGTGGAAAATAGTATTAAAAAAAAGAAAACCCCTTGAATGAGCAGGCGTTCTAAAACGTTTGACCGTAGTGTATGATATGGGATATTTTATGTTGATAAATGGTAAATTCATTATCTACCATGATCTATATCCCGAAATGGTTCAAATAAGGTTAGGTTAAGGGGGCGAGAGACGTTTTTATCTCAATATCAAATACTTTCTGACCCTGGTTAACAATTAAGTACCTTACTATGATTGTTTTTAATTAATATGGTCAAAAAGAAAGAAAACACAATTATTCGCAAAGAGCAATTTCTTAAGCAATCATTTTAGACCTGTCTGGGAGTGGTCTGATTGGGGGAGTGGAAATCTAAAAATGTGCTGTTATTGGCAGGCAGGTTTGGAAATCTATTGATGTCACCCTTATTGATAAGGGATCATAGCCTTTACCTGGTCAGTCTATGTTATGGAAAGAGCAGGTGGTCACAATGTTTTGTCTGTTATTCCTGAGTCCTTGGTGATAATCCAATAGTTTATAGACTGCGAAATACGTATATAGTTCTCTGAATAAATGTCTGGGTGGATGCAGTTTGTCACATTCTCTGAGTATGAATTCTCATGGCCCTTTATCTCCAGCATCTATCTGATGATATACACTTTTATTTTTTTTCCCCCCTTCTTTTTCCCCCCCCCCATTCTCTCCCCAATTTCGTGGTATCCAATTGTTAGTAGTTACTATCTTGTCTCGTCGCTACAACTCCCGTACGGGCTCGGGAGAGACGAAGATCGAATGCCATGCGTCCTCCGAAACACAACCCAACCAAGCCGCACTGCTTCTTAACACAGCGTGCATCCAACCCGGAAGCCAGCCGCACCAATGTGTCGGAGGAAACACCATGCACCTGGCGACCTGGTTAGTGTGCACTGCGCCCGGCCCACCACAGGAGTCGCTAGTGCGCAATGAGACAAGGATATCCCTACCGGCCAAACCCTCCCTAACCCGGACGACGCTAGGCCAATTGTGCGTCGCCCCATGGCCGGCTGCGGATATACACTTTTGAGGTGTGCCCATCGTTGATGTCGAATGCCACATAGGCCTAACAGCTGTTTGCCCCGGTGTCATCTGACTGCCGTGTCATCTTTCCACAGTAAAAATGAAGGGGTTGTGTATTCTGACTGCAGACATTTGGCCCATCAAGGTCACTGATGTCGCTTTCGCTGAACTCCTCCACCTCAGCCTCAACCACTTTCACCTCCACCTTTGCCCCATGACTCCTTTTGATAGCGCTCTCTCTTAATTCAATTAAAAAGATACTTCTCAAGAAATCCATTCTGGAAGAACATAACAAATACAGCATATCATTTTACTCCTCTACCTCACCTCCCCCATGTCCTTTACCTTATAAATTGCCTCTACCTCCCCCACAATCATATTTTTCTTTAATGTCCAATTCAGGGTTAGTGGAGCCCACCAACCGCATTTTTTAAACAGGCCCCCAAATCGCAAAGTCCCCTGCAAGTAAGGCCTACTGAGAGCACTCTCTCTGAAGTCATTTGATATTGAAATAAAAACGTCTCTCGCCCCCTTAACCTAACCTTATTTTAACCAATTCGGGATATAGATCATGGTAGATGATTAATTTACCATTTATCAACATAAAATATCCCATTTCATACACTACGGTCAAAAGTTTTAGAACGCCTGTTCATTCATGGGTTTTTCTTTATTTTTACTATTTTCCACATCAAAAAACATCTCCTGCCATGTCACTGATGCATCGTGAAACGGTGTTGTTTGATGAAGGCACTGTCTGTATAGTTTTTGTTTTGCCTTTTCCCCCAGCATTGTCCCAGCCATATCCGGGAAGCAGGAAAAATGAAGTCCTCCACAACAGTATGGGGCTTGCCTGTCCTAGTCGGTAGCTCACCATATAAGACGCTTATAACCCCTTCTTATTAATGGTATCTGTTGCTTTTATACATGTCTTACTACTCGAAAGGCATCTTAATTCTCGCTCAAAGAACTCCTGTGGCTTATTTTTCAAATTGTCATATTTTGTTTCTAAATGTCTGCGCAAGAGTGAAGGCTTCATCGAGTTGTGAGATAGTACTTTTGCACATATAACACACTGTGGCTGAGGAAAGGCACTACTCCCAATATAAGTGAACCCCAAATCAATGTAGTTCTCATCATATTTATGCCTCTTCGATGGTCCAACATCCCTGTCTGTTGTTCGGTGCTTTCCTGGGTAAGGGGGCAGTAGCTCTTCAGCTGCATCAAATTCACAACTGTCTGTGTCCATGCTAGCTGGGCTAACAACAAATGTAGAATTACTGATGCTAGCATTGGATGTGCTCGTGGAAGCAGAACAACTTGTGTTGTCGACAGGTGCAGGTGTAGTACTGCTGGTAGTAGCAGTACTACCAGTAGAGCTGGTATGTGTCTCTATGGACGCGGGCAATACTTTGTTTAACCATTTATCAATTATCGAGCAAATGGAATGAGCACCGGCTACATATGGACCATTAGTGGAATTCCTGTGAGAGAGTAACGGTTAATGTGATTGGATGTTAATTATTTGAATATGCTACCTGTATTTGACATTGTGTTGTTATTTCGCTGAACTCTAGATGGTTTAATTTTATTTTTGGCAGTGAAACGAGGCTACTCAGGCGAGAAAACAACCTCACCCAAATGTATAGCCCCGTTGGAAAATATAAATGGACTGTTTGAAAATGTGAAGAATTACTGTATATTTTTTATAAAAAATAAAATAGGTAGCGAGCTTGCTTCTTTGCTGCTTTGGACACAGAAGGCAGATTGCTTATCCTAGTTATCTAGCTAGCTAACTAATCATTATATGGGTGTCGTTTATTTTACTGTTGTGGCTGGCTAGCTAGGTTCTATAGAATCAGACACTAGCCAGTAGAATCAGACACTAACCAGTTTATGAAAAGACAAGAGAAGAGCTACAGTGCAGTCGGAAAGTATTTGGACACACTTTACTTTTTCCACATTTTGTTACGTTACAGCCTTATTCTAAAATTGATTAAATCGCTTTTTTCCCTCGTCAATCTACAACCGATACCCCATAATCAAAGCAAAAACAGGTTTTTATAAATGTTGCACATTTATAAAATATAGAAAACTGAAATATCACATTTACATAAGTATTCAGACCCGTTACTCAGTACTTTGTTGAAGCACCTTTGGCAGCGATTACAGCCTTGAATCTTCTTGGGTAAGATTTTACAAGCTTGGCACACCTGTATTTGGGGAGTTTCTTCCATTATTTTCTGCAGATCCTCTCAAGCTCTGTCAGGTTGGATGGGGAGCGTCGCTGCACAGTTATTTTCAGGTCTCTCCAAAGATGTTTGATCGGGTTCAAGTCCGGGCTCTGGCTTGGCCACTCAAGGACATTCAGAGACTTATCCTGAAGCCACTCCTGCATTGTCTTGCCTGTGTGTTTAATGTCATTGTCCTGTTGGAAGGTGAACCTTCGCCCCAGTCTGAGGTCCTGAGTGCTTTGGAGCTGGTTTTCATTAAGGATCTCTCTGTACTTTACTCCATTCATCTTTCCCTCGATCCTGACTAGTCTCCCAGTCCATGCCGCTGAAAAACATCCCCAAACATCCCCAACATCCCTTTCACCGTAGGGATGGTGCCAGGTTTCCTCCAGACGTGGTGCGTGATATACAGGCCAAAGAGTGTAATCTTGGTTTCATCAGACCAGATAACCTTGTTTCTCATGGTCTGAGAGTCCTTTAGGTGCCTTTTGGCGAACTCCAAGTGGCCTGTCATGTGCCTTTTACTGAGGGGTGGTTTCTGTCTGGCCACCCTACCATAAAGGCCTGATTGGTGGAGTGCTGCAGAGATGGTTGTTCTTCTGGAGAGGAAATCTGGAACTCTGTCAGAGTGACCATGGGGATCTTGGTCACCTCCCTGACCAAGGCCCTTCTCATCCAATTGCTCAGTTTGGTCGGCCGGCCAGCTCTTGGAAGAGTCTTGGTGGTGCCAAACTTCTTCCATTTTAGAATGATGGAGGCCACTGTGTTTTTGGTACCCTTCCCCAGATCTGTGCCTCGACACAATCCTGTATAGGAGCCTTTCAGACAATTCCTTCGACCTCATGGCTTGGTTTTTGCTTTGACGTGCACTGTCAACTGTGGGACCTTATATAGGCAGGTGTGTGCCTTTCCAAATCATGTCTATTCAATTGAATTTACCACAGGTGAGCTCCAATCAAGTTGAAGAAACATCTCAAGGATGATCAATGTAAACATTATGCACCTGTGCTCAATTTTGAGTCTCATAGCAAAAGTTCTGAATATTTATGTAAATAAGGTATTTCTGTTTAGTTTTTCTTATACATTTGCAAAAATGTGTAAAAACCTGTTTTCACTTTGTCATTATGGGATACTGTGTATAGATTGATGAGGGAAAAATATTATTGTATACATTTTACAATAAGGCTGTATTGTGACCAAATGTGTAAAAAGGGAAGGGGTCTGAATACCGTCCGAATGTACTGTAAATCACGTAGATATCTAACTAACAGCTGCCTTGCCTTGTTTTTACAGACTGTCTACTCGGCTTGTTATGAGAAGTTCATTTCACAGACTCATCTTATAAATCTGAACAGATACTCTAATTACCAACATAAAACCGAAGTTGATACAGTTTTTTACTTTAATATCGTTGTCCTGATCTCATGACAAAGCTGTCAAAGTTGTGAGAACCCTTTATGCCTTGATCACACCAATAGTATATTTGTGCAAAACAGTACACAGCATCATCTGGATATGTATGCAACAAAAGTTTAACATTCACCTTCTGCTACCGTCTACGCATACAGTTTGACGCATATGTTTGATAAATCCAACGTATGCACCACACAGAACGCACTGCAACCGCCTCTGCAATGCAATGCAAACGCAGCGTTTCATTGGAAATGAATGTAATTCTGGTGTACCAAAATGCGATGACTCTGTCGGTGTGATCGAAGCATTAAGGTCCAGTGGAGGCAAGGCACCTCCCAGTGGCAGCATTCACTTTCAGTCCCCTGGCAAAACATTGGCGTCAGTCGTTACTATGGCAATTCAAGTTGGAGCTACCCATACCTCTAATAAACCTTGTTCAATATCAAAATCCCCAAAATCCAGATGTTTCTATATATTAAATGGGCATGTTTAGTATTTGTGGATGGAATACACCTCTTTGGTTAGCTTTACTTCCTAAAGGGTTTCTATTCTCGTTGAATTCAACAGGTGTTGTGCTTCAACATGAAATGCATTATGGGATTCATTCTACATGACACCCTTGAACAGCATACCCTATCAGTGGCACGGTGGCAGAGCTTCCGTCAGTGTCGGCATCGATGTGTGAATGTGCGATTGTCTGTGTGATGAACAATGGCACATTACAGATAACATCAAATGGAGGGTACACAAACCTCTCTTCTCTGTGACCCTGTCACCAAATGCTGTACAGAGCTGAACGCTTCTGTCACACTGAGTTTATGCCTCTTTGTACTGTGCCACGAATAGCCTCATAAACTGGACACTGAAGACTGCATCAAGGTTAACTTCAAGTGTTGGTGTGCATGCGTGTGCATGCATGTTTCCGTGCGTGTGCATATCCTTGGGTTACCATAAACGCAAGATAACATGTATCTTAGCGTTGGATACATGTTTAAACCTCTTGAGCTGACCGCTTTCAATATAGAGAGGGATTAGTAGAAGAATAGCAAAACCTTTGTTACGGTGCGTGAATGAGGACCCAAAAGCGAATTAACTTAAACAGAGCTTCTTTAATTACCAAACATAGGTAGGCTCAGATGGACCGGCAGATTCCGACAGGACAGGACAAGGTTACAGCAAACATGACGACAGTCTGGTTCAGGCATGAAACACAACAAACAAGAATCCGACAAAGACAGGAGCAGAAACAGAGAGAGATATAGGGACCTAATCAGAGGGAAAAAGGGAACAGGTGGGAAAAGGGGTGACGAGGTAGTTAGGAGGAGACAAGGCACAGCTGGGGGAAAGAGGGGGAGAAAAGGTAACCTAACAACGACCAGCAGAGGGAGACAGGGTGAAGGGAAAGGACAGAAACAAGACACAACATGACAACCTTATGTGGAAGGAAAGCTGGAGAGCTGTAGAATAGCTATGGATTTCATTCCTCAATGGCAAATACAGCTTCAGTGAATTGTCCGTTGTGGCTGTGTCCTATAGAAAATCATTCAAGATTGTTTAGTAGGTCTGCTGCTTTATAAGTAATGCATTCCCAAACGGACAGCTGTTTAGCCAAGTGAAAATGCTAACAATTTAAACCATGTACCCCAATGACCAATAAAATGAATACCTTTTCTATTTATTAAAATAAGTAGCTCTTAAATAGCTATTTCATCAAATAAATAGCTCATGTGGTCAAGGCGAGTGCCAGGTGTGTGTGCATCACAATTAGGCTGCCCAACAATGGCATGTGTTTTTTTGGATAGTTTGGCATGTGGTTGTTCTGAAAGTTTTGAATGTCCTGGATACCTTGCATTTCCATTAAAAAAAATGTTTGGGGAGGAGGGGGCACCAGTGGTTGGTCGTTAGCGGGTTGCCATTTCTGAGGTTGACGTTACACCCATCTCAGTTAGGCACTCCCATCACTATTGCTTTTGCTGCTGCTATTGCTGCTGGGTTCAGCATAGTAAACAAAGGCAGCAGCGCATTCTCTTTGTACAAACTCAGTGACTCACTCAGTGGCACTCTTCTTGATGCACCAATCTGAGAGAATGCTATACACATTGGCACTCAATACACACAGGTGCAGGCCTACACTGACTGTAGCTCAAACATGCTTATATGACTCAGAGCAGAGATCCTCTCAGTCCCCCTCAACAGACATACTCATAGCCATATAAAAATGTGAACTTCTCTAGTGAACTCGTTGCTATAATCTGTCGTAAACTCATCCCACTAGGCCTACAC
This sequence comes from Oncorhynchus mykiss, assembly GCF_013265735.2. NCBI lineage: Eukaryota > Metazoa > Chordata > Actinopteri > Salmoniformes > Salmonidae > Oncorhynchus > Oncorhynchus mykiss. The sequence continues at coordinate 74,106,659 of NC_048565.1, forward strand.
TGACAGTAGCTCAAACATGCTTATATGACTCAGAGCAGAGGTCCCCTCAGTCCCCCCAACAGACATACTCATGGCCATATAAAAATGTGAACTTCTCTAGTGAACTCGTTGCTATAATCTGTCGTAAACTCATCCCACTAAGCATGGACTGACACTGACGTCTTTTTTTTTGTCTTTTTTTTTTATTTATCTAGTCCGAACCAAACCTGAACCAATCATAGACATTTTTGTTTTGTTCAGATTTGGTCTAGTCCGGATTGGCCTTGATTTGGCCCAAACATAGACGTCTATATTTAGTTCAGATTTGGTCCTGTCCGGACGGGCCTCAATTTCAACACCCACAGACATCCAGAACGGCCTATATTTGGCCCAAACATGGATGATTGGTTCAGATTTGGTCTTGATTTGGCCGGTCTGGACGTCTGTCAGTTTTAAAGCTTTTGAAAAAGCTAATATAAAAGTGTGACAGCAATACTAAATATTCTACGTTGTGATCTTCAGTTGGCTCCTCTTTCTTATTCAGTGGTTTAAAAAATAATTATTGTAATATAATACTTACTTCATTGAGAATGTACAGCGTGTGCAGTTGAAATTCTCTTAACAATCATCTTGAAAAAACGTATACTAAAAACTTGGAAATCAACCAATACGTAATCATTAACACATTGGAAAAATATAACGATTTATTATTGAAATATTAAAATAGCATGGGTGACCGAGAAAAACAAATTGTTAGAATTTGAGGCCATGTGGCAAACAATAATGAAGGTAATAGGGTTGAGGGTGTGAGCATGTGAGTCTGGACAGAGTAGATGTAGTCATTGTTTGCATGTCTGAAAGTTGTTGTTCGTATGTATTTTAACCTTTATTTAACTAGGCAAGTCAGGTAAGAACAAATTCTTATTTTCAATGACAGCCTAGGAACAGTGGGTTATCTGCCTTGTTCAGGGGCAGAACAACAGATTTTTACCTTATCAGCTCAGGGATTCGATCTTGCAACCATTCAGTTACTAGTCCAACACTCTAACCAATAGGCTACCTGCCACCCCATATACCTTTGTATGTGTAGAAAATATCTCAAATAAAAGGGGAAGAGAAATATCAGAAAAAGTAAATAATAATAAGCGTTTTCAACGTCCATAAAATACATATTTTCAGAGTCCCAAAGAATACGTATTTTCACCATTCATTCAGAACCCAAAATGAACCTAACTTCAACGTTTGTAAAATACATATTCTAGACCTTTGTTTACTGGGTTATGTCTCTGAGGTGCCCATGCAGGTGGCTCTCACATCTGAACTTATTTATTATGAATAGGTTGCTGAATTTTGGCCTGTATCCAGTCTTACTCTAAACTTCACTCTAAACACTTGGCAGAAGTTGCAATTGCCTCATGTGGAAAGTTTGAGGGTTGACTGCCTGTGATATCCACAATGTTCTCATCTGTTCATAGGGTAATTAAGGCATCGGGTCACCTCAGGAGAAATCCGTTTGTCTGAACTAGCTTTGGCAATCTGTGAAACAGGCTCTTCTGTCGACATGAGAGGTTCTAGTAAAGAACTCTTGAGGTGGTGAATGATGAAACGAGAAGCTTTTACAGAGTTCAAAGACTGGCTAGGCTGGAGTGTGTAGAAGTGTCTTATGTCTACATGAGTGAGCATGTGGTGGGCTAATTCATATTGTTTTGAGTGACTTCTTTGTAAGTGTCTGAAAATGTCAGCCTATTTCTGTCTAGGTCCTAGTTTTGTGGAAAAAATTCACCAAAAACTCATTTTACATACATATCTTTAGTATTTATCCACAATCTACTCTGGACAAGTCCAATTCTGGCCAAAAAAAAGTTTTAACACCATCATTGAATGAGTTGTTATCTTCCTTATCCATTCTGCATCACACCATAAACCGATTCTACCAACAACCCTTTGAACGTTCTTCCTAGAACCCTCCAAAAACAGTTCTACCAGCCTTATTTACACATCAGGCCCGCAAGTCACATTATACTGGTTTGTAAAGTGATGTATGATTCTTATGGGAATCCAGACAGAGTGAGGATATCCAACAATTTGAACCACCTGCAACCTGCATTCAGAATGACTAACAGGGTAGGGGAGACAGGGTACTGAGATGACCTACATTTTCTAAACTGGAACAACCATCTCATTAACAGGTGCTATAGTCCAACTGCTAACACATTGATTAGTTTAGAAAAATGTATGTTATTTATCTTCGTGCAGCATGAGGTTAGTCAACCAATCAATGCACATGCAAAAAACAAGATATTGAAGTAAACATTTCTGAAAATCAAGCTGTAGTAGAGCATGCTGGGAAATATGATAATGAGTTTCCAGTGTTTCACTCTACACAGAGTCAAAATGACACACTCACACTCAACTCTGGTTATTAATACGCCAACGCTGGGGGTTTTGTACACCACTGAGTGGTAATTTTCAGGACCTCTTTGAAGACCGAATGCTGCCTCCGAGGCAAAATTAGTTTGACACCCCTGCTAAACCATTACTGTTTTAGCAAAGGTTTAAAAGAGTGTCAAAATTATTAAACCATGAATATGGTTGTTTCTTATCTATTTGTTTCAAAGCCAAGCCAAACATTTGGCAGAAGTTGTAATTGCCTCCTTTGGAAAGTCTGAGTGAATGCAGTGAGTCTGCCTGTGATGTTCACAAAGTTCTCATCTGTTCAAAGGGTAATTAAGGTATCGAGTCACCTCAGGAGAAATCGGTTGGTCTGAACTAGCTTTGGCAATCTGTGAAACAGGGAAGGAACTACATTTCAGGCTCTTCTGTCGACATGAGAGGTTCTAGTAAAGAGCTCTTGAGGTGGTGAATGATGAAATGAGGACCTTTTACAGAGTTCAAAGACTGGCTAGGCTGTAGTGTATAGAAGTGTCTTATGTCTTCTTGAGTGAGCATGTCTGGGCTAATTCATATTGTTTGGAGTGACGTCTTCGTAAGTGTCTGAAAATGCCAGCCTATTTCTGTCTAGGTTGTAGTGCTGTGGAACAAATACACCCAGTGGTTATATGGCTAGGTCATCTCAGGATTCAGTTGAATCTAGTTATTTCAGGTAAGCATATCAACATATCAGTAGGTATTCAGACACAATTTAAATTTAAAGGTTTTATCACCATGATTGAATGAGTTATCAACTTCCTTATCCATATTGAAACACACCATAAACCGACCACCAATATAGAGTATTTGAGGATTTTGAAATCTTATTGCAGCAGGAGTATGAAAAAAAACTTTAACGCACTGTGGGAATCAATTGTGTCTCAAGTTTCAGGAGTTTAAGCTCAGCCTATTAAAGGCAGCAATCAGGTAATATCTGTGTGCAGGTTCCTATAGGGACATGGAGGAAGTCTCCTGGCTGTATCTTGTCCCCTTTACTGAGTGCCTGACCCATAGTCCCATTAGATTAACATGGGGTGCAGTAAAAGCTTTTGCAGAGAGAGAGAAAGAGAGAGAAAGAGATGGATGGAGAGAGGTAGTTAGAGAGAGATTTTTAAGCTCTAAAAATATCTATTTCAATAGCTGTGTTTACCTTAGCTTGCCCTGAATGATATTGACTTTGAATCTTTCATTGTCACACACTCCCTGATTTGAGCATATATTGAATAATCTTATAGGCCTATTGATCTTGAAGTACACAGAGTTCTTTGATTGATTTCATTTGGCTTCTATAGTTCTTTTCCAGACTGAATAGAAATGGTCTTGGCATTAACCAGTCTCACGTAGACAATTTTACTCTGGCCCATCTGCTAATGTGTTCATCCTATGGAACGTTTTCCAAGAGGACAAAACATTTAAATGCTAAATATATGATGGGTTTTATTTACGTTCATTGTATATGTCTTTCTTTTTTGTAATAAATGTAGAACAAAAGTAGAGAGGTAAAACTGAAAAGAGAATATTATTAGGTCTATAGCCCTTTTATTATTGTATTTTTGTTTCACTAGATGGCAGTGTAAGCAAGCACTGGAGATATTTCCAAATATGCTAATAGGCTTACACAAAATCCAAAACGTTGAGACCAAGTGTTGTATTATTTCGTTTTTAGACTCCTCCTTCGAGAAAGTGTTGCTTACATTTTCATGCATGTATTGCAGAGATCTTAGCCATTGACATGGGCTTGTTTACAAATGCTTAACTCCTAGTTTTAAATCAACATGACACCTCCTAACTTTATGACACTGGCCTTTTTGGGATGGGGTGTTATCCTGCGGGTGTGATTTACTGATTGGAGAACGTTCAGGAAATGAACGTTTTTTTCAGCCTATTAAAAACAACAACAACATGGTGGGTGGGAGAAGCTGCAGCCAATCTAAATAAGGGTGGATTTACATTAGTAAAATGTGTCTAGTGAGATCTATCTCTCTTCAACATCCGATTTGCAACTTTTCTGTTTACACTAGCCTTGGGTGTGTTGTGGCCCAAGCCACATTCCTGCTTCTTGTGTGAGTACAGCTATTACTATACTATACAGGAGCTTCTCACCTAACCCATATTGCACATGGTGTTGCACACTTGATTAATGCAATGATTCACAAAAACATTTCATTTTTTGTTTGGCTAACAGAGCAAAAATGCTGTCTACTGTTAAAGTAATGAAGGTAATTATTGCAGGGACGTGATGTGGGAGAAAAAGTGTTTACCCAAATATGCATACTATGTCACATATAATGCCTTCAGAAAATATTCATACCCGTTGACTTATTGCACATTTTGTTGTGTTACAGCCTACATTCAAAATGAATTAAATATTAATTGTGTTCTCCCATCTACACACAATGCCCCATAATGACAAAGTGAAAACATGTTTTTAGAAATGTTTGCAAATTTATTGAACATAAAATACAGAAATAAGTCTCTAAAATCTTTGCACACTTGGATTGTACAACATTTGCACATGATTATTTTAAATAAATGTCAAGCTCTGTGAAGTTCATTTTTGGTTATTGCTAGACAGACATTTTCAAGCCGATTTCATTCAAAACTCTAACTAGGCCACTCAGGAACATTCACTGTCGTCTTGGTAAGCAACTCTAGTATATTTGGCCTTGTGTTTTAGGTTATTGTCTTGCTGAAAGGCAAATTTATCTCCCAGTGTCTGTTGGAAAGAAGAACCAGGTTTTCCGCTAGGATTTTGCCTGTGCTTAGCTCTATTCTATTTATTTTTTCTAAAAAGCTCCCTAGTCCTTGTCGATGGCAAGCATACCCATAACATGATGCAGCCACAAATATGAAGAGTGGTACTCAGTGATGTGTTGTGTTGGATTTGCACCAAATATAGCACTTTGTGTTCAAGACATAAAGTTAATTTGTTTGCCACATTCTTTTTCAGTTTTACTTTATGCATGTTTTTGAATGTATTCTGTATTCTTCTTTTCACTCCATCATTATTGTGGAGTATTGTAGAGTAACTAGAATGCCATTGATCCATCCTCAGTTTTCACCTGTTACAGCCATTCAACTCTGTAACTGTTTTAAAGTCCTCATTGGCCTCATGGTGAAATCCCTGAGCAGTTTTCTTCCTCTCTGGCAACTGAGTTAGGAATGATGCCTGTACTGTATCTTTGTAGTAACTGGGTGTATTGTTAAAGCATTCAAAGTCTAATTAAGGGATGCCCAAAGGGATATTCAATGTCTGCTTTTATTTATTCTTACCCATAGGTGCAATTATTTGCAGTGCATTGGAAAAACTCCCTGGTCTTTGTGGTTGAACCTGTGTTTAAAATTCACTGCTTGATCATTTTATGTGTGGGGTACAGAGATGAGGTAGTCATTTAAACATCATGTTAAACACTATTATTGCACACAGAGTGAGTCCATGCAACGTATTATGTGACTTGTTAAGCAAATGTTTTATCCTTCATTAATTTAGGCTTGCCATAACAAAGGGGTTGAATATTTATTGACTCAAGACATTTCAGCTTTTAATTTTTTATGATTTATTTTTTATCTCTAAATCATGATTCCACTTTGACATTATGGGTTATTGTGTGTAGGCCAGTGAAACAAAATCTCTATTTAATCAGTTTTAAATTCAGGCTGTAACACAACAAAATATGGAAACAGTCAAGGGGTGCGAATGCTTTCTGAAGGCACTGTATGTGCAGATATGTGCACAACATCATTGCTCTCTCTCGTTCTGCTATGTGAGCATCTTACTAGCCTTCACTCAAATGGCAAGGGGCTGAATGAAACTCATTGGCTAAAACTCTAATTGTGCAGATTGACATAAAGTCTCGTCAACTTTGTTTAAATTCAGAAATAATCTGATTGGTTTAGGGCAGAACAAATCTGATTGTTTTCTAAAAGGTCAATGGGCGGAGTTTACGAGATTCACAATAATGAAAACATGGTGGAGGTTTGAACCAATTATTTGTATATGCACTATTTGGTGTTATTTTTTACTCATCTAATTTTTACTTAACACTTATTTTTCTTAGGAGAACTGCATTGTTGGTTAAGGGCTTGTTAGTAAGTATTTCACTGTAAAGTTGTATTCGGCACATGTGACAAATAAAATTGATTTGACTTGATTTACATTCATTCCTATGAATAATATGGCCGACTGGTGGCTTCAAAGCATCTCAATTGCCGATACATAGCATCATCTGCAATCCAGGGTTTTTATACACCATTGGTTTGAACTGAGAATCTTGTAAATAAAACTTTGAGTTAAAAGTTGTAGCTAACATTTTGAAATCATTGTGTTACAGTAGTCAGACAAATGTGAGTCAGTGAAGGGAAAGGGTGTACCTAGTCAGTTGCACAACTGAATGCATTCAACTGAAATGTGTCTTCCGCATTTAAACCAACCCCTCTAATTTAGAGAGGTGCAGGGGCTGCCTTAATCGATGTCCACTTCATCATCGCCTGGGGAGCAGATGTTGTTGGGTGTTAACTGCCTTGCTCAAGGGCAGGATGGCAGATTTTTCCACCTTGCCGGCTCGGGAAGCTCATAACTGCTAGGAAAACTGCTGCAAAGAGCAAGCTAGCAGCAACATGGTAAATTAATCAGAGTTGCTAGCTAGCTAAGCATTTAGCAACCTCTTAGCTACTCATGTTGAGTTAATAAATAGAGCAAACGAGAAGATAGAACAAATATTACAACAAATGTTATGGTTAAATTCAAATATGCTGATTAATAATAAAAACATTATTTATGGAGAAGAAAAAATACAAATGTTTATTATTTATTAATGTATTATGAATATAAACGGTGGAGTTATGTCACATATGCAGCTATCGAAAATAAATGGGAATGTCTGCTCAATCCAAATTTACAACCAACTGATTGCAGCATTACCACAAAAATGGTAGGGAACTTAGGGAGGGAACTTGTTTGCCTGACATATACTAAAGATACAAATTGGCTGAAAGGAATTGGCATGAATAGAAAAATATACCAGTTTCATTTGAAGACAACATTTTTAACAGCTGCGCCATACAGGTTGCAAAATGGGAAGAGATTTACAATGTACCGATTCCATGGCACATGGTTTATGAACTGGTACCAAAAACAACACTTGATTCAACACTTTGAGTTTTCAATTTAAATTATTGCACAAAATTATTGCCTCGAGTAGAATGCTATATACATGGGGCATACAACAATCTCAGCTCTGTAGATTTAGCTGTGAAGAGACAGAATCACTAGATCATTTATTCTGATATTGCCCCTATGTAGCTTGTTTCTGGTCACAGGTTCAGGAATGGTTAGCTTACAAATAGCAGTGTTGGGCGATTTGGAAAGCCAGTCAATAAATACCTCACTTTACCTCACAATCTGTGGATACTATACGATTAGAAAGGTTCAAAATTATAGTAAAACATCACAGCACAATTTAAAAATATATGGCACATGGAAAATAAACATGGGTAGTCTATGGTGATAGGTTTGATTGGCTGAGAGTGGCTGAGGGGTGGGATTAATACTTTATGTTTGGTAATGTATTATTGTTATGTGATTGCTTTATATAAAAGTATCATGTGTACAAAATGTCTATGTAAAATATATATTTAAAATGTATGTAGAGTGCCTTGCGAAAGTATTCGGCCCCCTTGAACTTTGCCACATTTCAGGCTTCAAACATAAAGATATAAAACTGTATTTTTTTGTGAAGAATCAACAACAAGTGGGACACAATCATGAAGTGGAACGACATTTATTGGATATTTCAAACTTTTTTAACAAATCAAAAACTGAAAAATTGGGCGTGCAAAATTATTCAGCCCCTTTACTTTCAGTGCAGCAAACTCTCTCCAGAAGTTCAGTGAGGATCTCTGAATGATCCAATGTTGACCTAAATGACTAATGATGATAAATACAATCCACCTGTGTGTAATCAAGTCTCCGTATAAATGCACCTGCACTGTGATAGTCTCAGAGGTCCGTTAAAAGCGCAGAGAGCATCATGAAGAACAAGGAACACACCAGGCAGGTCCGAGATACTGTTGTGAAGAAGTTTAAAGCCGGATTTGGATACAAAAAGATTTCCCAAGCTTTAAACATCCCAAGGAGCACTGTGCAAGCGATAATATTGAAATGGAAGGTGTATCAGACCACTGCAAATCTACCAAGACCTGGCCGTCCCTCAACTTTTAGCTCATACAATGAGAAGACTGATCAGAGATGCAGCCAAGAGGCCCATGATCACTCTGGATGAACTGCAGAGATCTACAGCTGAGGTGGGAGACTCTGTCCATAGGACAACAATCAGTCGTATATTGCACAAATCTGGCCTTTATGGAAGAGTGGCAAGAAGAAAGCCATTTCTTAAAGATATCCATAAAAAGTGTTGTTTAAAGTTTGCCACAAGCCACCTGGGAGACACACCAAACATGTGGAAGAAGGTGCTCTGGTCAGATGAAACCAAAATTGAACTTTTTGGCAACAATGCAAAACGTTATGTTTGGCGTAAAAGCAACACAGCTCATAACCCTGAACACACCATCTCCACTGTCAAACATGGTGGTGGCAGCATCATGGTTTGGGCCTGCTTTTCTTCAGCAGGGACAGGAAAGATGGTTAAAATTGATGGGAAGATGGATGGAGCCAAATACAGGTACATTCTGGAAGAAAACCTGATGGCGTCTGCAAAAGACCTGAGACTGGGACGGAGATTTGTCTTCCAAAAAGACAATGATCCAAAACATAAAGCAAAATCTACAATGGAATGGTTCAAAAATAAACATATCCAGGTGTTAGAATAGCCAAGTCAAAGTCCAGACCTGAATCCAATCGAATCTGTGGAAGGAACTGAAAACTGCTCTTCACAAATGCTCTCCATCCAACCTCACTGAGCTCGAGCTGTTTTGCAAGGAGGAATGGGAAAAAATGTCAGTCTCTCGATGTGCAAAACTGATAGAGACATACCCCAAGCGACTTACAGCTGTAATCGCAGCAAAAGGTGGCGTTACAAAGTATTAACTTAAGGGGGCTGAATAATTTTGCACGCCCAATTTTTCAGTTTTTGATTTGTTAAAAAAGTTTGAAATATCCAATAAATGTCGTTCCACTTCATGATTGTGTCCCACTTGTTGTTGATTCTTCACAAAAAAAATACAGTTTTATATCTTTATGTTTGAAGCCTGAAATGTGGCAAAAGGTCGCAAAGTTCAAGGGGGCCGAATACTTTCGCAAGGCACTGTATACACACACACCACACACACATATATATACAGTGCCTTGCGAAAGTGGAGATGGTGTGTTCAGGGTTATGAGCTGTGTTGCTTTTACGCCAAACATAACGTTTTGCATTGTTGCCAAAAAGTTCAATTTTGGTTTCATCTGACCAGAGCACCTTCTTCCACATGTTTGGTGTGTCTCCCAGGTGGCTTGTGGCAAACTTTAAACAACACTTTTTATGGATATCTTTAAGAAATGGCTTTCTTCTTGCCACTCTTCCATAAAGACCAGATTTGTGCAATATACGACTGATTGTTGTCCTATGGACAGAGTCTCCCACCTCAGCTGGAGATCTCTGCAGTTCATTCAGTGACCATGGGCCTCTTGGCTGCATCTCTGATCAGTCTTCTCCTTGTATGAGCTGAAAGTTTAGAGGGACGGCCAGGTCTTGGTAGATTTGCAGTGGTCTGATATCAATCAATCAATCAAATTTATTTTATATAGCCCTTCGTACATCAGCTGATATCTCAAAGTGCTGTACAGAAACCCAGCCTAAAACCCCAAACAGCAAGCAATGCAGGTGAAGAAGCACGGTGGCTAGGAAAAACTCCCTAGAAAGGCCAAAACCTAGGAAGAAACCTAGAGAGGAACCAGGCTATGTGGGGTGGCCAGTCCTCTTCTGGCTGTGCCGGGTGGAGATTATAACAAAACATGGTCAAGATGTTCAAATGTTCATAAATGACCAGCATGGTCGAATAATAATAAGGCAGAATAGTTGAAACTGGAGCAGCAGCACAGTCAGGTGGACTGGGGACAGCAAGGAGTCATCATGTCAGGTATTCCTGGGGCATGGTCCTAGGGCTCAGGTCCTCCGAGAGAGAGAAAGAAAGAGAGAATTAGAGAGAGCATATGTGGGATGGCCAGTCCTCTTCTGGCTGTGCCGGGTGGAGATTATAACAGAACATGGCCAAGATGTTCAAATGTTCATAAATGATCAGCATGGTCGAATAATAATAAGGCAGAACAGTTGAAACTGGAGCAGCAGCACAGCCAGGTGGACTGGGGACAGCAAGGAGTCATCATGTCAGGTAGTCCTGGGGCATGGTCCTAGGGCTCAGGTCCTCCGAGAGAGAGAAAGAGAGAAGGAGAGAATTAGAGAACGCACACTTAGATTCACACAGGACACCGAATAGGACAGGAGAAGTACTCCAGATATAACAAACTGACCCTAGCCCCCCGACACATAAACTACTGCAGCATAAATACTGGAGGCTGAGACAGGAGGGGTCAGGAGACACTGTGGCCCACTCCGAGGACACCCCCGGACAGGGCCAAACAGGAAGGATATAACCCCACCCACTTTGCCAAAGCACAGCCCCCACACCACTAGAGGGATATCTTCAACCACCAACTTACCATCCTGAGACAAGGCTGAGTATAGCCCACAAAGACCTCCGCCACGGCACAACTTAAGGGGGGGGGGGGGGGGGCGCCAACCCAGACAGGATGACCACATCAGTGACTCAACCCACTCAGGTGACGCACCTCCTCCAGGGACGGCGAGAGAGCCCCAGTAAAGCCAGTGACTCAGCCCCTGTAATAGGGTTAGAGGCAGAGAATCCCAGTGGAAAGAGGGGAACCGGCCAGGCAGAGACAGCAAGGGTGGTTCGTTGCTCCAGAGCCTTTCCGTTCACCCTCCCACTCCTGGGCCAGACTACACTCAATCATATGACCCACTGAAGAGATGAGTCTTCAGTAGAGACTTAAAGGTTGAGACCGAGTTTGCGTCTCTGACATGGGTAGGCAGACCGTTCCATAAAAATGGAGCTCTATAGGAGAAAGCCCTGCCTCCAGCTGTTTGCTTAAAAATTCTAGGGACAATTAGGAGGCCTGCGTCTTGTGACCGTAGCGTACGTGTAGGTATGTACGGCAGGACCAAATCAGAGAGATAGATAGGAGCAAGCCCATGTAATGCTTTGTAGGTTAGCAGTAAAACCTTGAAATCAGCCCTTGCTTTGACAGGAAGCCAGTGTAGAGAGGCTAGCACTGGAGTAATATGATCAAATTTTTTGGTTCTAGTCAGGATTCTAGCAGCCGTATTTAGCACTAACTGAAGTTTATTTAGTGCTTTATCCGGGTAGCCGGAAAGTAGAGCATTGCAGTAGTCTAACCTGGAAGTGACAAAAGCATGGATTAATTTTTCTGCATCATTTTTGGACAGAAAGTTCCTGATTTTTGCAATGTTACGTAGATGGAAAAAAGCTGTCCTTGAAATGGTCTTGATATGTTCTTCAAAAGAGAGATCAGGGTCCAGAGTAACGCCGAGGTCCTTCACAGTTTTATTTGAGACGACTGTACAACCATTAAGATTAATTGTCAGATTCAACAGAAGATCTCTTTGTTTCTTGGGACCTAGAACAAGCATCTCTGTTTTGTCCGAGTTTAAAAGTAGAAAGTTTGCAGCCATCCACTTCCTTATGTCTGAAACACATTCTTCTAGCAAGGGCAATTTTGGGGCTTCACCATGTTTAATTGAAATGTACAGCTGTGTGTCATCTGCATAGCAGTGAAAGTTAACATTATGTTTTCGAATAACATCCCCAAGAGGTAAAATATATAGTGAAAACAATAGTGGTCCTAAAACGGAACCTTGAGGAACACCGAAATTTACAGTTGATTTGTCAGAGGACAGACCATTCACAGAGACAAACTGATATCTTTCCGACAGATAAGATCTAAACCAGGCCAGAACTTGTCCGTGTAGACCAATTTGGGTTTCCAATCTCTCCAAAAGAATGTGGTGATCGATGGTATCAAAAGCAGCACTAAGGTCTAGGAGCACGAGGACAGATGCAGAGCCTCGGTCCGATGCCATTAAAATGTCATTTACCACCTTCACAAGTGCCGTCTCAGTGCTATGATGGGGTCTAAAACCAGACTGAAGCATTTCGTATACATTGTTTGTCTTCAGGAAGGCAGTGAGTTGTTGCGCAACAGCCTTTTCTAAAATTTTTGAGAGGAATGGAAGATTCGATATAGGCCGATAGTTTTTTATATTTTCTGGGTCAAGGTTTGGCTTTTTCAAGAGAGGCTTTATTACTGCCACTTTTAGTGAGTTTGGTACACATCCGGTGGATAGAGAGCCGTTTATTATGTTCAACATAGTAGGGCCAAGCACAGGAAGCAGCTCTTTCAGTAGTTTAGTTGGAATAGGGTCCAGTATGCAGCTTGAAGGTTTAGAGGCCATGATTATTTTCATCATTGTGTCAAGAGATATAGTACTAAAACACTTGAGTGTCTCTCTTGATCCTAGGTCCTGGCAGAGTTGTGCAGACTCAGGACAACTGAGCTTTGAAGGAATACGCAGATTTAAGGAAGAGTCCGTAATTTGCTTTCTAATAATCATAATCTTTTCCTCAAAGAAGTTCATGAATTTATCACTGCTAAAGTGAAAGTCATCCTCTCTTGGGGAATGCTGCTTTTTAGTTAGCTTTGCGACAGTATCAAAAAGGAATTTCGGATTGTTCTTATTTTCCTCAATTAAGTTAGAAAAATAGGATGATCGAGCAGCAGTAAGGGCTCTTCGGTACTGCACAGTACTGTCTTTCCAAGCTAGTCGGAAGACTTCCAGTTTGGTGTGGCGCCATTTCCGTTCCAATTTTCTGGAAGCTTGCTTCAGAGCTCGGGTATTTTCTGTGTACCAGGGAGCTAGTTTCTTATGAGAAATGTTTTTAGTTTTTAGGGGTGCAACTGCATCTAGGGTCTACTCCTTCCATTTCAATATTATCACTTGCACAGTGCTCCTTGGGATGTTTAAAGCTTGGGAAATCTTTTCGTATCCAAATCCAGCTTTAAACTTCTTCACAACAGTATCTCGGACCTGCCTGGTGTGTGCCTTGTTCTTCATGATGCTCTCTGCGCTTTTAACGGACCTCTGAGACTATCACAGTGCAGGTGCATTTATACGGAGACTTGATTACACACAGGTGGATTGTATTTATCATCATTAGTCATTTAGGTCAACATTGGATCATTCAGAGATCCTCACTGAACTTCTGGAGAGAGTTTGCTGCATTGAAAGTAAAGGGGCTGAATAATTTTGCACGCCCAATTTTTCAGTTTTTGATTTGTTAAAAAAGTTTGAAATATCCAATAAATGTCGTCCCACTTCATGATTGTGTCCCACTTGTTGTTGATTCTTCACAAAAAAATACAGTTTTATATCTTTATGTTTGAAGCCTGAAATGTGGCAAAAGGTCGCAAAGTTCAAGGGGGCCGAATACTTTCGCAAGGCACTGTATATATATATATAAAATAGAGCAAGTAGATGTCAGATATACAAGTAAGTCAGCTAACATTTGCTTTATTGAAATGTTAAGTTCAATAAGCTATGTGAACTTAAAAAAACAGGAATGGACAGCCCCAGGGACAGCATTGTAAATGCTAAGCTGAACAGAATGAGTTGGCTAGCAGATAGCTATTTCTTACTAATGTTGAGTCATAGAACATAGGTAGCTAGCTCCCACTTACTATATAAAACATATTTTGAATAAGCTTTAGAAACTTAAAAATTGGAATAGACTGGTATACTTCAATGGGGGCAGAAATGTAACATACTAAGCTAAATGTAGTTTAGCTGCGCAGAGAGCGACCTCCTACTAATGTTGAATTCTAAAATAAAATAGCTAACAAGCATGGTCTCAAATGTGACAGTTTGTCAGTTAACATTTGTTTTATTTAAAGTTTAGTTGAATAAGCGATATAAACAAAACAAATTGGAACAGACTGTTTACGATGCCCTGGGGGCAGAAATGTTTATTTGGGTCAAGATTACTTGAGGCCATAAGGGCAGACATCAAGTACAAACGGTAATCTAAGAAAGTAAACTGCCTTCGGGGCAGCCTTTTGAATGCACTGTTTAAATACTTCCCCAGGACCAGTAATGTTAGTTTGGGTTAAGATAACTTGGTGCCCATGGACTTATCTAAATCAGTGGTTAGAGCACTGGGCCAGTAACCGAAAGGTTGCTAGATCAAATAGCCAAGCTTCCAAGGTAAAAATCTGTCGTTCTGCCCCTGAACAAGGCTGTTAACCCACTGTTCCTAGGCCGTCATTGTCAATAAGAATTTGTTCTTAACTGACTTGCCTAGTTAAATAAAGGTTCAGTTAAAAAATCCAGCATTTAAACGAAGTATTCCAATTTATGGTTTATTAAGCTTAATCTTACCAATTCGTTTTGGTAATCATTTTCTCATTTACTGGCATATTTGAAAGCTAGCTGGCTAGCTCTGCTTTTTTATTCAACATTAGTAATAGGTAGCTAACTGCTTAGCTAGCTAGTTCAGCTTAGCGTAGCATTTTACATTTCTAACCCCAGGGAAGCATAACAATCCGTTCCAATTTTTAAGTTTATATAACGTATTCAACTAAATAGTTTGATAAAGTAAGTGGGAGATGACTTACTGGTATATTTGAGACTGAGCTAGTTATATTCTACGACTCAGCATTAGTAAGAGATAGCTATCTGCTAGCCAACTAGCTCTGCTAAGCTTAGCATTTTACGTTGCTGCCCCTTGCTCATTTTTATGTTCATATATATTATTCAACATAACATTTCAATAAATCAGATGTCAGCTGACTTTCTTGTATATTTGACACCTAGCTAGCTAGCTCTATTTATTAATTCAACATTGGTAGGTAAGAAGTTGCTAAATACTTAGCTCACTTGCTTGCTCTGAGTAGTTTAGCATGTTGCTGCAAGCTTGCTGTATTTTACCAGTTGTGTTTTAGAGATTTTGTCACTTTTTGTCTGACTACAGTAACACAATAATGATTTATTACAACTTGTAACTCAAAGTTTTCTTTACAATATTCTCAGTTGAAACCTCCACCCTTGTTTTAAAAAGTTATGCATCTGTTAAACTCCGCCCATTGATATTTTTGAAACCAATTGGATTTGTTCTGCCCTAAACCAATCAGAATATTTCTGCCCTTAGAGCAAAGTTCACTACACTTTATGTCAACCTGCTCAAATTGCTAGGGGCTGGCCCGCATAGTGGAAAATGTAGTGAAAATGGCACACGGCGTTCAGAAAAACAGTCACTTTCAAACTAGGGATTTCATGGCTAATTGAGGTAAATCTGTAATTCTGCTCATAGATTATGCATGTATTATGCAGGTTTCAAAAATATTTAGTAGTCGGCAAAGTTCCGGTTGATGTCTTCAAAGAGAGATTTGAATCTACATCCGGCTCATTAATAAATTATACAAGTATCTCTCCTGAACCTACTTTATGTTGTGGAAGCAGTGTAGTGTAAAGAGGCCCTAAAATCACTACTGATGCTCTTCCATTTTTCTTTCCTTAAAGTTTATGATTCATTATCAATGTTGATTCTTTGTGTTAAAGTTATATTGTCTATACTTCTGTATTATATGTGTGTATTCTATTGTCGTCTAATCAAATGTGTAATAGATACATAAAGGAACAACGTGTTAGTCGGTCCCACACACTGTCTACAGTACTGGGTTCCCCTATAACATCGTGAGAATACCCAGTACCCCCTATGATAGATGTTCATATCTCCTATATCAAAAATAATATTCCTCTTCTCCATCTCTCTGTTTCCTCCCACACAAACACTCTTTGACACTCTCTCCCTCTCTCTCCCCCCTCTCTCTCTATCTCTCTCTCCCTCTCACACACACACTTCCTCTCTCTCTTTCTCTCTCATGTGGTATTTATTTTTGTTAGTGTCTTTGTATTGCTTTACTGATTCTTTATGCAAATGCTTGGCTCTAGGCCACAATGTACTGAATAAAATGTACTATATGTCATGTATTCAGGCAGGCAGCACAGTGGAGAAGGGAAGCAGTGCTCTTTTACTCATCCACTCCTGTGTGGGAGGATGAGGTGATAGTGGGCAAGCATTCTCTGCGTTGTCCTCCGAGCTGCACAATTTACAACATGTAGCCTAGCTGCACACAGAAAACAGGTTGAAAATATCTCATCCAGACAACTGAAAGTGAAAAAAGCAATAAAGTATGAATTGATAAAATGATCTATTTCATTGGTAATCCCTGATTCATCATTGTAATGTCACAGATCTTTGTGTAACACTCCAATACTACCATTTCTTTAATTTGATATGAACTATTTAGTTATTTAAAGCCCACTCTCAAAACGTTGAATATTCCTGTTCTAGTCATCTTTGCCAGAACATATCTGGTGGATGTGTGACTGTATTGCTCCTCCCACTTTTGCACAATACAGTCCCATACAACAGATTGGTATCTCCACAACCTCGTCTGACATGTTTGGAGGTTTTTCCGAGCAAGCTGTGAGAATGTACAGTGCATGTCAGTGAGGAACTGAGGGAGATGAGAGGCAAAGCAGCAGTCCTTCATCCTAGTTGGAGCTAGATTTTTACCCTTCCCATTGTGATAATGTAAACTGCAGACTGACAACTGGCAGAACTGTGGGAGTTTGACGTGACAAATTCCCCCACAGAGAGGTAAGTGGAACAGCATTCAAGTTTTTGCAATGGTGGTTGTTGAGACAAGTGAATTGAACTATAATAGTAGTTTGTAACTGCAAACAGGGCAAGTTTTTTTTATATTTTATGTCATATCTGTAAATCAGGAAATGTTTTGAAAGTAGCTCCTCATTTTAAGACGATTACTTTATATAGACTCCATAAAGACTTGCTCAATGACTGATCAGAATGACAATCCATATCATGGATGAATGGAATGAATCACCTGTGAGTCTGTTTAGAAGGAAACGTTGGACTGATAAGGCTTTCCCTTACCAGATGTGTTATCCTATTCAGTAGTCTTTTTTATTAACCCAACAAGCCCCCCTCCCTCTTCCGAGGACAAAAATATATATTTATATATATAATATATATTTATATATTTTTGACACCAGTCTCAACGTCAACAGTGAAGAGGCAACTCCGAGGTGCTGGACTTCTAGGCAGAGTTCCTCTGTTCAGTGTCTTTGTTCTTTTGCCCATCTTAATCTTCTCTTTTTATTGGCCAGTCTGAGATATTACTTTTTATTTGCAACTCTGCCTAGAAAGCCAGCATCCCGGACTCACCTCTCACTGTTGACGTTGAGACTGGTGTTTTGCAGGCACTATTTAATGAAGCTGCCCGTTGAGGACTTGTGAGGCGTCTGTTTCTCAAACTAGACAGTCTAATGTCCTTGTCCTCTTGCTCTGTTGTGCACCGGTGCCTCCCACTCCTCTTTCTATTCTGGTTAGATCCTGTTTGCGCTGTTATGTGAAGGGAGTAGTGCACAGCGTTGTACGAGATCTTCAGTTTATTGGCAATTTCTTACATGGAATAGCCTTCATTTCTAAGAACAAGAATAGACTGACAAGTTTCTTTGTTTCTGGCCATTTTGAGCCTTTAATTGAATCCACAACTGCTGATGCTCCAGATACTCAACAATTCTAAGGACAGTTTTATTGCTTGTTTAATCAGTACAAAGGTTTTCAGCTGTGCTAACATAATTGCAAAAGTGTTTTCTAGAGGCTTTTAATTAGCCTTTTAAAATGATAAACTCCGATCAGCTAACACAATGTGCCATTGGAACGCAAGAGTGATGGTTGTTGATAATGGGCCTCTGTACACCTATGTAGATATTCCATAAAAAGTCTGCCGTTTCCACCTACAATAGTAATTTACAACATTAACAATGTCTACACTGTATTTCTGATCAATTTGATGTTATTTTAATGGACAAAAAATGGCCTTTCTTTAAAAAACAAGGACATTTCTAATTGACCCCAAACATTTGAACGGTAGTGTACATATATACTGTACATACAATGGGACAAAAAAGTATTTAGTCAGCCACCAATTGTGCAAGTTCTCCCACTTAAAAATATGAGAGAGGCCTGTAATTCATCATGGGTACACTTCAACTATGACAGACAAAATGAGAAAAAAATCCAGAAAATCACATTGTAGGATTTGTAATGAATTTATTTGCAAATTATGGTGGAGAATAAGTATAATAATAAATAAGTATGGTGCAACAGGCAACCCAAGTATGGTTCTCAATCAGCGACAACGATTGACAGCTGCCTCTGATTGGGAACCATATCAGGCCAAACACATCGAAATACAAAACATAGAACAAAAACATTGAATGCCCACCCCAACTCACGCCCTGACCAACCTAAAATAGAAACATACAAAAGGAACTAAGGTCTGGGTGGGCATCTGTCCGCGGTGGCGGCTCTGGCGCGGGACGTGGACCCCACTCCACCACCACTCTGGCAGCTCCTGACTGACGGGCAGCTCTGGCAGCTCCTGACTGACGGGCGGCTCTGGCAGCTTCTGACTGACGGGCGGCTCTGGCAGCTTCTGACTGACGGGTGATTCTGGCAGCGCTGGACAGGAGGGAGACTCTGGCAGCCCTGGACAGGAGGGAGACTCTGGCAGCCCTGGACAGGTGGGAGACTCTGGCAGAGCTGGACAGGAGGGAGACTCTGGAAGCGCTGGACAGGCGGGAGCATCTGGAGGGAGGAGACGGCGAGACAGCTTGGTGCGTGGGGCTGCCACCGGAGGCCTGGTGCTTGGAGGAGGCACCGGATGGACTGGACCGTGGAGGCGCACTGGAGGTCTCGAGCACCGAGCCTGTACAACCTGTCCTGGCTGGATACTCCCCGTAGCCCGGCAAGTGCGGCGGGGTGGAACAGACCACACTGGGCTGTGCTGGCGAACCGGGGACACCGTGCGTAGGGCTGGTGCCATATACCCCGGGCCGAGGAGACGCACTGGAGACCAGATGCGCTGAGCCGGCCTCATTTCTCCTGTCTCGATGCCCACTCTAGTCCGGCCGATACGAGGCACTGCGATGTAGCGCACCGGGCTATGCCTGCGCACTGGGGACACTGTGCGCCTCACGGCATAACACGGTACCTGCCCGGTCCACCTCTCTCCATGGTGGGCACAGGGAGTTGGCTCTGGTCTCCTGCCTGACTTAGCCACACTCCCCGTGTGCCCCTTCCCAAGAAATTGGGGCTGCCTTTCGTCCCTGTTGCGCTGCCGTGCTAGCCCCTCATAATTCCGCCATTCGGCTTTGGCTGCCTCCAGCTCTTCCCAGGGGCGGCGATATTCCCCAGCCTGTGCCCAGGGTCCCCCACCGTCCAAAATCTCCTCCCATCTCCAGGAGTCCAGAACCCTTTGCTCCTGGTTACCACGCTGCTTGGTCCGGTTGTGGTGGGTGGTTCTGTAACGAAACTGTAACGGAACCATACCAGGCCAAACACATCAATACACCAAACATAGAACTAAAACATCGGATGCCCACCCCAACTCACGCCCTGACCAACCTAAAATAGAAACATACAAAAGGAACTAAGGTCAGGACGTGACACTTTGTCTTTGTCTTGTCTCGTCCCATGTGTATATATATTTTTCTTCACAATATTTTTAATATTTTTCCTAAACCTCAACTTCAAAATACTCTCCTGCAACCCGCCTCGCCTAATGTGGTGTGGATTTATTTGTTTTTTTCCCCTAAAGTTTTTCTATTTACCTCCAAACTGGAATATCTCAAATGAAGCTAGCTAGCTAACTAGCTACCAGCTATCAGTCAGCAAACCACTGCTAGCGGTCATCAGCTAACCTTTAGCTCGGAAAGCTCTCGCCAGTTCATACAACGCGTTTCAAACCAGAGCATACCGGACCTATTTTTCCCTCCATATCCCCGAATTCCTACCGCAAACTCTGAACCTTTTAATCTGGATCATCACAGCTAGCTAACTGCAGCAAGGGTTGACTACTCCTGGCTAACGTTTCCGGCCCAGAGCTAGCACCAACTAGTCTGGGGCTAGCCCATGCTAGAACCATCTCCCGGCTCACTCCTGGGCTACAATATCCGGACCCCTTCTACTGCCGGTACAGGGCACGGAACCCCGCCGATCCTCTACGACTGGAATACCGACATGATCTGCCCGAGGATTCCAACAGGCCCCTCAGGCGCGACGCCCGCTGAAGGCCCATTCTGCTAACCTGCTGGCTACCTAGAGCTACTTGGAACCCTACTAATTCCACGACTGGTCTATCGACGTCACCGCACGAAGAGGCAAAAACAGACGTCCCCCAAAGGCTAACTTGCTAACCCCGGTCTGCTAACTGCTAGCTTGCCTTCCCCGGTCTGCTAACTGCTAGCCCCTGCTAACTGCTTGCTTGCTAACCCCGGTCTGCTAACTGCTAGCTTGCCAGCCCCGGTCTGCTAACTGCTAGCTTGTTTAGCCCCTCCCTACTAACTGTTAGCGTGTTAGCATCGGCCTGCTAACTGTCTGAATCGCCGTGTTCCCAGTCAGCCCAACCACTCACTGGACCCATATGTTCACTTGGCTACGCATGCCTCTCTCTAATATCAATATGCCTATTTCACTGTAGAGCCTCTAGCCATGCTCAATATGCCTTAACCAACCATGTTGTTCATCCTCCTACATACAAGATGACATCACCTGGTTTAAACGTCTCTAGAGACTATGTCTCTCTCATAATTTCTCAATGCCTAGATTTACCTCCAATGTACTCACATCCTACCTTACCTTTGTCTGTACACTATGCCTTGAATCTATGCTATCGTGCCCGGAAACCTGATCCTTTTACTCTCTGTTCCGAACGTGCTAGACGGCCAGTTCGTATAGCATTTAGCCGTACCCTTATCCTAATTCTCCTCTGTTCCTCTGGGGATGTAGAGGTTAATCCAGGTCCTGCAGTGCCTAGCTCCACTCCCACTCCCCAGGTGCTCTCATTTGTTGACTTCTGTAACCCTAAAAGCCTTGGTTTCATGCATGTTAACATTAGAAGCCTACTCCCTAAGTTTGTTTTGCTCACTGCTTTAGCACACTCTGCTAACCCGGATGTCTTAGTCGTGTCTGAATCCTGGCTTAGTAAAACAGCCAAAAACCTTGAAATCTCCATCGCTAACTATAGCATTTTCCGTCAAGATAGAACTGCCAAAGGGGGCAGTGTTGCAATCTACTGCAAAGATAGCCTGCAGAGTTCTGTATTACTATCCAAGTCTGTACCCAAACAATTCGAGCTTCTACTTCTAAAAATTCACCTTGCCAGAAACAAGTCACTCACTGTTGCCGCTTGCTATAGGCCTCCCTCTGCCCCAAGTTGTGCCCTCGATTCCATATGTGAATTGATTGCCCCCCATCTATCTTCTGAGCTCGTGCTACTAGGTGACCTAAACTGGGACATGCTTAACACCCCGGCCATCCTACAATCCAAGCTTGATGCCCTCAATCTCACACAAATTATCAATGAACCTACCAGGTACAACTCCAAATCCGTAAACACGGGCACCCTCATAGATGTCATCCTAACTAACTCACCCTCCAAATACACCTCTACTGTTTTCAATCAAGATCTCAGCTATCACTGCCTCATTGCCTGCATCCGTAATGGGTCAGCGGTCAAACGGCCTCCACTCATCACTGTCAAACACTCCTTAAAACACTTCTGCGAGCAGGCCTTTCTAACCTGGCCGGGGTATCCTGGAATGACATTGACCATCTCGTCAGTAGATGATGCCTGGCTATTCTTTAAAAGTGCCTTCTTCACCATCTTAAATAAGCATGCCCCATTCAAAAAATGTAGAACTAGGAATAGATATAGTCCTTGGTTCACTCCAGACCTGTCTGCCCTTGACCAGCACAAAAACATCCTGTGGCGTTCTGCATTACCATCGAATAGCCCCCGTGAAATGCAACTTTTCAGGGAAGTTAGGAACAAATATACACAGGCAGTTAGGAAAGCTACGGCTAGCTTTTTCAAACAGAAATTTGCATCCTGTAGTACTAACTCAAAAAGATTCTGGGACACTGCAAAGACCATGGAGAATAAGAGCACCTCCTCCCAGCTGCCCACTGCTCTGAGGCTAGGAAACACTGTCACCACCGATAAAACCATTATAATTGAGAATTTCAATAAGCATTTCTCTGCGGCTGGCCAAGCTTTCCATCCTGGCTACCCCTACCCCAGTACTCTGCCCGGCACCCTCCACAGCAACCCGCCAAAGCCCCCACAATTTCTCCTTAACCCAAATCCAGATAGCTGATGTTCTGAAAGAGCTGCAAAATCTGGACCCCTACAAATCAGCCGGGCTAGACAATCTGGACCCTCTCTTTCTAAAATTATCTGCCGAAATTGTTGCAACTCCTATTACAAGCCTGTTCAACCACTCTTTCGTATCGTCTGAGATTCCCAAAGATTGGAAAGCTGCCGCAGTCATCCCCCTCTTCAAAGCGGGTGACACTCTAGACCCAAACTGCTACAGACCTATATCTATCCTACCCTGTCTTTCTAAGGTCTTCGAAAGCCAAGTTAACAAACAGATTACCGACCATTTCGAATCCCACCGTACCTTCTCCGCTATGCAATCTGGTTTCAGAGCTGGTCATGGGTGCACCTCAGCCATGGTCAAGGTCCTAAACGACATCATAACCGACATCGATAAGAGACATTACTGTGCAGCCGTATTCATCGACCTGGCCAAGGCTTTCGACTCTGTCAATCCCCACATTGTTATTGGCAGACTCGACAGCCTTGGTTTCTCAAATGATTGCCTCGCCTAGTTTACCAACTACTTCTCTGATAGAGTCCAGTGTGTCAAATCGGAGGGCCTGTTGTCTGGACCTCTGGCAGTCTCTATGGGGGTGCCACAGGGTTCAATCCTCGGGCCGACTCTTCTCTGTATACATCAATGATGTTGCTCTTGCTGCTGGTGATTATCTGATACACCTCTACGCAAACAACACCATTCTGTATACTTCTGGCCCCTCTTTGGACACTCTGTTAACTAACCTCCAGACAAGCTTCAATGCCACACAACTCCTTCCGTGGCCTCCAACTGCTCTTAAACGCAGGGGAAACTAAATGCATGCTATTCAACCAATCACTGCCCGCACCTGCTCGCTGTCCAGTATCACTACTCTGGATGGCTCTGACTTAGAATACGTAGACAACTACAAATACCTAGGTGTCTGGTTAGACTGTAAACTCTCCTTCCAGACTCACATTAAGCATCTCCAATCCAAAATTAAATCTAGAATTGGCTTCCTATATCGCAACAAAGCATCCTTCACTCATGCTGCCAAACATACCCTCGTAAAACTGACCATCCTACCGATCCTCGACTTCGGCGATGTCATCTATAAAATAGCCTCCAACACTCTACCCAACAAACTGGATGCAATCTATCACAGTGCCATCCGTTTTGTCACCAAAGCCCCATACACTACCCACCATTGCGACCTGTACGCTCTCGTTGGTTGGCCCTCGCTTCATATGCGTCGCCAAACCCACGGGCTACAGGTTATCTACAAGTCTCTGCTAGGTAAAGCCCCGCCTTATCTCAGCTCACTGGTCACCATAGCAGCACCCACTCGTAGCACGCGCTACAGCAGGTATATCTCACTGGTCACCCCCAAAGCCAATTCCTCCTTTGGTCGTCTTTCCTTACAGTTCTCTGCTGCCAATGACTGGAATGAACTGCAAAAATCTCTGAAGCTGGAGACTCATATCTCCCTCACTAGCTTCAAGCACCAGCTGTCAGAGCAGCTCACAGATCACTGCACCTGTACATAGCCCATCTATCTACCTACCTCATCCCCATACAGTATTTATTTATTTATATTGCTCCTTTGCACCCCAGTATCTCTACTTGCACATTCATCTTCTGCACATCTACCATTCCAGTGTTTAATTGCTATATTGTAATTACATCACCACCTGCTCCTTTGTACCCCAGTATCTCTACTTGCACATTCATCTTCTGCACATCTACCATTCCAGTGTTTAATTGCTATATTGTAATTACTTCACCACCATGGCCTATTTATTGCCTTAACTACCTTATCTTACCTCATTTGCACTCACTGTATATAGACTTTTTGTTTTCTTTTGTTCTACTGTATTATTGACTGTATGTTTTGTTTATTCCATGTGTAACTCTGTGTTGTTGTATGTGTCGAATTGCTATGCTTTATCTTGGCCAGGTCGCAGTTGCAAATGAGAACTTGTTCTCAACTAGCCTACCTGGTTAAATAAAGGTGAAATAAAATTAATTTAAAATAAATTCGTCATGACTGTGTTGATGTCTCTGTGGACCATCTTAATTCATTAGTAATATGGACTTGAAGCTCTCAACCCACTCCACTACAGCCAATGTGGGGATGTGCTCGCCCTCTGTTTCCTGTAGTCGAAGAACCACTCCTTTGTCGTGCTGACGTTGAGGGAAAGGTTGGTGTCCTGGCTACTAGGTCACTGCCCTCATCCTTATTGGCTTTCTTTTCGTCGACGGTGGTCAGGCCTTCCGCCGTCGTGTCGTCAGCAAACTTAATGATGGTGTTGGAGTCATGCACGGCCACACAGTCGTGGGTGAACAGGGAGTACAGTAGGGAACAAAGAATGCACCCCTGAGGGACCCCCGTGTTGTGGGCCAGTGTTGCTGATGTGTTGTTGCCTACTCTCACCACCTGGGGGCGGCCATTCAGGAAGTCCAGGATCCAGTTGTAGAGGGAGGTGTTCAGTCCTGGGGTCCTGAGCTTAGTGATAAGCTTGGAGTGCACTATGGTGTTGAACGCTGAGCTGTAGTCAATGAACAACATTCTAACATCCTCTTATCCAGGTGGGAAAAGGCAGTGTGGGGTGCAATAGAGATTGCATCATATGAGAATTGGAGTGGGTTTAGGATGTCTGGAATGTCAGTGCTACGGGGCAATAGTCATTTGGACAGGTTACCTTAGCGTTCTTGGGCACAGAGACTATGGTGGTCTGCTTGGAAAATGTAGGTATTACAGACAGAGTCAGGGAGAGGTTGAAAATGTCAGTGAAGACACTTTCTAGCTGATCAGTGCATGCTCTGAGTACTCGTCCTGGTAATCCATCTGGCCCCGTGGCCTTGTGAATGTTAACCTGTTTAAAGTTCTTGCGCACATCGGCTACGGAGAGCGAGATCACTCAGTCATCTGGAACAGCTGGTGCTCTCATGCATTGTTCAATGTTGCTTGCCTCGAAGCGAGCATGGAAGGCATTTAACTTGTCTGGTAGGCTGGTGTCACAATGTAGCTTAGCATCCACTTCATCGCACCAGTTCCGTATTGAGCACAATACTGTTAGATTTTGTTTGAGTTTTTACCTGTAAGCAGGAATCAGGAGGATAGAGTTATGGTCAGATTTGCCAGAGATGCTATGGTACCCCTTCTTAGGTAAGAACCATCTAGATGTCTTTTTTGCTGATGTACTCTATAGTTAAAGCTG
Source organism: Oncorhynchus mykiss (assembly GCF_013265735.2). Lineage (NCBI taxonomy): Eukaryota > Metazoa > Chordata > Actinopteri > Salmoniformes > Salmonidae > Oncorhynchus > Oncorhynchus mykiss. The sequence continues at coordinate 74,132,613 of NC_048565.1, forward strand.
TTTTAACAATCTTGCCGAGATATATTTTTTATTGTTTGTCTGGTCTTTCTGTGACCAGAACCTCATCAGTTCCAGATGCTGAGTTAATTAAGTTACCAACAGCTGTTTCAATGAATGTCTCTCTCTCTAGAAATATTATACATTGGGTAGGCGTGTGTAGTGGAATTGAGACATGCAAGATTTCATAGCTAATTGTGTCCTTTAATGTAGGTTTTCAGACACCCATCACGTTCACATGCAGTGGGTCGTGACCCAAACCATTTTAACCATGTAATTGAGCATTATCAATTAATTTGTCAAGTTTAAGCAATGTTTCGGCAAAATAGGGAGTGGGAGGGACAGATGCAGTATATCATAATGAGAAAGACATCATTTGGAACATATTGGATATTTTCTACACAACACAAGTCTCTTTAGCCATGAATTTTACTCAAATAGTTGCCATGTTCTTAAAAGTAAAGTTATTTATGTAAACACTGAGTGCACAAAACGTTAAGAACACCTTCCTAATATTGAGTTGCACCCTCTTTTGCCCTCTGAAGAGCCTCATTTCATCAGGGCATGGACTTAACAAGGTGTCGAAAGCGTTCCACAGGGATGCTGGCCCATGTTGACTCCAATGCTTCCCACAGTTGTGTCAAATTGGCTGGATGTGCTTTGGGTGGTGGATCATTCTTGATACACACGGGAAACTGTTGAGCATGAAAAACTCAGCAGCGTTGCAGTTCTTGACACAAACCGATGCTCCCGGCACCTACTACCATACCCCGTACAAAGGCCCTTCAATTTTTTGTCTTGCTCATTCACCCTCTGAATGCCACACCTACACAATCTATGTCTCAATTGTATCAAGGCTTAAGCCTGTCTCCTCCCCTTCATCTACACTGTTTAAAGTGGATTTAACAAGTGACATCAATAAAGAGTCATAGTTTTCACCTGGATTCGCCTGGAGTCTATGTCCTGGAAAGAACAGGTGTCCTTAATGTTTTGTACACTCAGTGTATATGTTTTAGCTTTCAGCTTCATCTTCCCATGGTCTAGTTTTATATGATAAACCCACCAGGAGTTAAACTAGGCCAGACCCTTACTCCAGCCCAATAGTCAGCCGCACCCTAGACCACATCCTATGATGGAGGCAATAGAGGCCAGTCCAGTCTCTGCCAGGTCCTCCATGTACTGTAAATAAACAAAGCTTGGCCATCTCCTCATTCTCCCCCATCCAGCTTAATCCTCTCTCCTAGTCATTATGTATGTGTTGTATCTGTCAGTTTTAAATTCTATATAAAGCTGTGGAAAATACTGTTCTGACTGCAGCAATGTAAATTGCTCCAGGTCCCTAGTTGCCTGTACATGTGTATTGCTGCTTATCACCCACACTGCTAAAGTGAATAGCAGAACCATGTTCAAGTCTAGTGAGTACAATGCATATTCATAAGTAGTGTGATTGTATTGAAAAGATAGACTTGCAGTCAGAGGGTTTATTATTTAGAAATTCCATATGATTAGGTTCCCATATAGCATGTTCTTCATATTATAGAGTTCAACATACATGTAAATGTTTGTAAAAGTAGTTCTCTTGTTTGTGCATTTGACAGTAAACTTAGAACACTACAAGGGGGAACAATAGCTCAGACCAAAGGCAGGAGTAGCCTTCAGTTAAGCTATGCAGTGTTCAATATCCTGAAATAGGGTTTCAGAAATAGACGGTTCTCAGGCCTTTGACACTGACTTGGTTATTACATAAGGCTCTTGGGGGAAATTATCTAAATTTCCATTATATGAGAAAGCTGTGCACCACCCATTTACAGTGAGGTATCAATTTAATCAGCATTACAGAGGCTTAATCCTATTTCATTACTTACAAAAAGGCTTGAAGTGGGTAACAAATTCAGTGGCTAAGACGCTCTCAAAGCAAATGTGTCAAGGTTAAGAATGTTCATGTTTATGCATACTGTATCTAGGGAGTTGTGAAGTTGTTCAACATTGGTCCATGGTGGTATTCTCTTGAGAGAGCTGTTGTTGATGGATATTTTTTCTCAGTGGAATCGACTTGAAGGTGCTGTTGGTGAAATTCGATGAGGTATCCATTTCCTCAAACTCTGAAACTATGCGGTGGGATATTTTACTGTATCAAATTAACTCATAAACAACACATTTTATTTTTGGTGTCTGTTGGTTCTCAACAGTTGGTATCAATTAGTTGGGTTAGGGTCAAAGGTTATTTTGTTGATAATAAAATATGGTGTTCCCCATCACAGAGGCCAAAGGATAATTACCATAAATTGAGGTAGGGGAGGGGACAGACATGGACGTAAAAGTCTCTGGAAATATTTCATAGACCCTAGAGAGAAAAGTTGCCCTTTCAGTCTTTATAGAGTCATTAACTAGACATAAGAAAATCAACAGATATGACGTGGAGCAAATGCGAATGGTTGATAAGGGGATATGACCTTTAACATTTTGCTCTGACGGCAGGAATAATCATTCAAGAAGGCAACATGACCTGTAATATTGACTGATGAGAATAGGATGTTTCCACCTCCAAGACACCTAGACTCCCCCTGAAAAGGACTTTGTGACAACTGCTGATGTAAAAATGGCTTTATAAAGAAAATGTGATTGATTAATTGAAAAAGGAAGTTTGGGGGAAGATAGGGTTGGCTGGTCTACATTATTAGGATTCTCGCTCTCTTCTTTCTTTCTCTGCGATGACAAACAGATGATTTTCTGGCTGGAAGCCCAGAGTTCACCATGAAGCTTCCTGTGAAGACATGTCGTTTTTCTCATTATCCCCACACTTACGTTGACAGCCACCATGATGTGGAAATGATTTCCTCAGTTTGAGCAACAGACATAATAATAATGCCTATAAACTTTAATGGCCTCCAACGAACCAGAAGTCTTGTCAGCTAGAAACATTTGGCGGAGTATGTGAAGGAGATTCCATGATTAGATTCATTGATAGTTAATGTTGTGTTACATTTCAGATTAGTACAGTAATAACTATTAGCATAGCTTGATAAATAAAAGTCTGTTAGAAAATTATGAAATTAAAATGTGAACACTGAAATAGAAAAAATTGTGAGAATCAATCAGAATCAATCAATTACTGACAGAGTAAGTAAAAACACTGGCCAAAACATTCCTGTTTGACCAATGCTGTGTTGAGTTAGATGCTCTGATGGGAAAAACAGCTAAAGAAAACAAAAAGGCTAAATTAACACATGGTGACAAGAACCAAATGGAGAGAAAGGTATAAATTAATGATTTTAGTTGCCATTACAGTCAGTTTATTAGGATATACTACTGTATGTCTTGCCTGCCAGAGTTCTGATCCAGTGATTCATTAAAGCTGAAATCTAATTGAATTCCTGCCAAACTTTCGCTTTCATAATTATTTTGTGAGTTGTAAAAAAAACACTGGTTGGAAGTTATTATGCACATTTTGAGAATGAGAACAGAAAAAAACAAACCACATAACTGACCCAAAAGACGTGCAGCATATTGCATCTTCTGGAGTGGATATGTGCCATTCACGTGTTACCAATCTAAAAGTCTAAGCCGTTTGGGTGGTAGGGGGAGGGGGCATGGGGTTTACTAAGCTAACATATGGAATTGTTTTAAGATGGTCATAATATGGATCAGTTAGCTATTACATTTTGAATTTTAGGACCCCTTTAGGTTTCCCCCCAAAATATATAAAAAATATTTTATAAATATTGAATTTGGCATTTACTACTATAGCCCACAGAAACGCATTGAATAACACATTCATAAATGGCAAAAAAGACCGTCTAAAAAAAAATCATAAGGAATAAGGTTTTGAAGTGTCTGTCCTATATCTAGGAGATATAAGAAAGCTAAGGAAATGTGTGTTTTTATGGACACATAATTAACCCCTTATTCTTGTTGGCACAAAACATACTTCCATTTGTTTGTATGGGTTACCTTCAAACGAGTCCCGTGACACTTGTGGGAGTCTCCCCTTTCCATGGAGTGGTCATACTAGTTTGTAGGCCAAACCGTTTGGACGCTACATGTGTTTTCATGAGAAGACCGATTTTTGGGATGTCTCATGGTCTGACAAACACCGCTGGAGCTCGGCCACCTTCCACCTTCCACCACAGATGCGGAAAACCGACATAGGCGGATGCAGTGTATTGCAAAAATACTGATATTTCGAGCTTAAATTTACGGATTTTGACGGGGATTTTTACAATTATGTTACTTAGATTGACGCACAAGTTTTATTCAGTGGTTCTGTGTGTAAATGCATAACTTTGCGATGAGTCTAGAGTCAAAACAAATCTAATTTTATTTGTCACATGCCCCTAATACAACAGTTGTAGACCTTACAGTGAAATTCTTACTTATGAGCCCCTAACCAACATTGCAGTTTAAAATAGTTTGAATAAGAATAAGAAATAAAAGTAACAAGAAATTAAAGAGCAGCAGTAAAATAAAAATAGTGAGACTATATACAGGGGTGTACTGATACAGAGTCAATGTGCGGGGCACCGGCTAGTTGAGGTAGTTTGTACTTTGAGGAAGAGTTATTAAAAGTGACTATGCATAGATGACAACATAGAGTAACAGTGGTGTAAAGAGGGAGTGGGGGGGGGGGCTGCAAATAGTCTGGGTAGCCATTTGACTAGATGTTCAGCAGTCTTATGGCTTGGGGGTAGAAGCTGTTTAGAAGCCTCTTGGACCTAGACTTAGTGCTCCGGTACCGCTTGCTGTGCGGTAGCAGAAAGAACAGTCTATGACTAGGGTAGCCTAGTCTTTGACAATTTTTAGGGCCTTCCTCTGACACCGCCTTGTATAGAGGTCCTGGATGGCAGGGAGCTTGGCCCCAGTGATGTACTGGATCGTTCACACTACCCTCTGTAATGCCTTGCGGTCAGAGGCCGAGCAGTTGCCATACCAGGCAGTGATGCAACCAGTCAGGATGCTCTCGATGGTGCAGCTGTAGAAGCTTTTGAGGATCTGAGGACCCATGCCAAATCTTTTCAGTCTCCTGAGGGGGAATATGTTTTGTCGTGCCCTCTTCAAGACTGTCTTGGTGTGCTTGGACCATGTTAGTTTGTTGGTGAAGTGGACACCAAGGAACTTGACGCTCTCAACCTGCTCCACTGCAGCCCCGTCGATGAGAATGGGGGAGTGCTCGGTCCTCTTTTTCCTGTAGTCCAAAATCATCTCCTTTGACTCCTTCTACTTGTTAATAATGTTAGAGTGGACATCTTGGAAGTTCATTGGAAGCCTTTGGAAGAGCAGTGAGACTTGTTACTGTGAACCCATTTTATTCTATAAACCAGCCTTTTATATGGTTCCCTCTGCCAAGGAGTGAGGTCAAGTTCATGTCAGGGATGACGTAGAATCTCATAAACGCTTTTGTGCTGTTATCTCTCTAGTTGTTATCCTAAGATAATGTGGATTTCCTCAGTTCTTCATGAAAACTTGTTTGCTGACAAGCAAAACATTTTGGGACTATGTCAACAATGGGCTAATGAAACAAATAACAATATATTGTTTTTGAGTGGAATTTTCCTTTATGTGTTTTGGAGGATTGTATTTAGGCCCTTAGTAATCAATCATAAGAAAGAGGTATCCTTGTGTTTCTGATACATATTTCTTACTGTTTATGAATACGATCTCTAGTAATAACACAAGACATCTGGTCAATGCTACACGAGAGGGATTGCCCTGTTTAAAAAGTCAAAATAGAGTTACAGAGAATGTAATGTTCAGTGGGAGGATGCTGAGTATGTGTGTGTATGTGCACTACATGTTTAGTGTAGTGTGCAGGCAGGGTTGAAACCATGCTAGCCTTTGGGAGTTGAAGGGTCACACAACTCTGCAGTGAGAATGTTCTGCTTTTCATTAAATCAACCCATATGTCCCCGTATCTGCCTCGCCGTGGAGACTCCACTCTGCTTCCTCTCCCCGAGTGTGTGTGTGTGTGTGTGTGTGTGTGGTGTGTGTGTGTGTGTGTGTGTGTGTGTGTGTGTGTGTGTCACCTTTTGAACCGATAGGTTAGAGGTCCTTGGTGCAGCAAGAAATGTTTACGTTTGGTGCATTTGGAGACCAAATTCTACTCTAAACTTTCTGTGTATGTTTGCGTGGGAGTGAGTGCATCTGTGTTCGTATAGTAAGTCAATGTTATTAATTGCTCCTACAAGTTGGCAGAGCACATCAATGATTTGTTGTAATTTCTATGTCTTTGTGTTTGTGTTCTACCAACTTTTGTGTCAATCTTATTTCTATTTTTGTGCAACAAAGCCATTTTAATTTCTCAGAACAAAACTGTTTTGCGAGTGGTTAGGACACAACCCAGAGTAGGAGTTCATTAACAGAGTTAATAGAGTTAAGTAGTATTATTTCCTGAATGGGCTAGTGAACCACATTCCCAAGGGACCAAAACAGGGGCTAGAGTTACACATTTGATCAAAATATAGTTTTAAAAGGATGCCAGAATATACAATTACATTTAATTCAAGTAAGGAATAAAATGTTTACATCAATCTGAAGAGGTAATGAACTGTAATTTCTATTTTTTAAATGTTCCTAATTAATTCAACCGTTGACTAGAACTGGAATAATTTGATCTATGTTTGTAGGCTAATCAACACGATATCTGCACAATCCCACCAGTGCTTGAGGGGCATATCACTATGTTGTTGTTTGAAATGTGATGTCTATGTGTGCCCTCTATGGCACAGGAAATTAATGTTGTCCATTTGATACACCATTTTTCAATCTAAAGTTCTGAGAGTTGTGAAATATACCCTTGAGAGTTAGACTTGGTGTCAATTGTATTTATAGAATAGTCAGATTATTCAAGAAACAGATCAAATGTAGCTATGATGTCTAGACTCGAGCTCTCTCAGTAAGTGATGCAATTGTATGCAATGTGTTGCCCTTCCAAGTGCTTTGTAGGTGAAATCATATTCTGACAAATCCAAGATTGTGGAAATGGAATTATTTCAGTGTGACACATACACAATACTCCTGTTCCTAAAATGATGTCTGATCACTGTGAACTGAAGGGACAATCCTGTAATGTGTATTATTGAGGCATGCATATGTGAACATTTGTGTTGCATTGCTTCCACTGGGCCACAGAGCAAACCACCAGCCTACTACTACTTTTTGACTGTATTCGTCAGGGGAGATACACTGCACGTTGAGGTTTTTAAGTTTTATTTGTTGGTAATGTTTGGCCAAAGACTTAACGTCAACCTCTTCTGCAAGGCCATGGGAAAGGCATATTTCTCAATTATTCATGAAATTAAATAGCGGATGGTTATTTTCAAGATCGTCATACACATACGCATTTACACACACACACACACACACACTCACGTGCACACACACTTTTCCCAACAGTGACATCATTCCTATTCCCATTGTTATAAGTATAAATATTCAGGAAATTAGTCCAGCAATACGATCTATTCATGATCTGTTTTACTGTAGCCTATTGGAGGTCTTGATAACATAACTGAGTTTCACTTCACTTTATATGTAATTAGCCTACTGTTACCGAAGTCAGTCTAGGCAGGGTAGCCTAGTGGTTAGAGCGTTGGACTAGTAACTGGAAGGTTGCAAGTTCAAACCCCCGAGCTGACAAGGTACAAATCTGTCATTCTGCCCTTGAACAGGCAGTTAACCCACTGTTCCTAGGCCGTCATTGAAAATAAGAATTTGTTCTTAACTGACTTGCCTAGTAAAATAAAGGTAAAATAAAAATAAATAAAATAAAATTGATCATGAGTTGAATTCGTTTGGATTGAGGGGGGGGGGGGGCGAATTTCCTTCTTTTTGTCCCGCCAAATTGGCAAATTAGTAGGCGGATATGAGAAGTCACATGGTCTCTCTTTTCCCTTTTTCCCTACACAAACACACCCACTCCGAAGAGAGTACAGTATGCCCACACTCAACACGCGGACGTACTCCATCGTGCACACATAGCTGTTTAGATATTCACTAGCTACAATGCACATACGGATTAATTTTTTACACCAGTGCAGTCAGAATGCATCGAAATCTGGAATACATTTAACACTTTTCCCTCTCGATCTTTGAATTCTAATTCTGTCCAGGACTGTGGTTTCTTCTTCGGTTAGATAGCCTACGAGGATACGATCACTGCCAAAAAGGTTTGATGTTTCAAATAGTTACTGCATACTATGTTGTCTGTTTCCTGGGGACTGGTTTTGTGCAAAGTGTTGTAGCACTGCGTCTTGATAATATTCATGGAAGGTGAAAGTCACTAGTCGATGTCGACTATAAATTGGCATGCATTTTCAACTTTTTGTCTTGATGCGCTCCTCAATGAAGTAGCCGAATTCGAGTTTTCTAAGTATACTCGACTACGTCCAAAATATACATACTCAACTCTCTGGAAATAGAGATTATCTTCGTTAAACTTTTGATTGATCTCATGCATGCAATTGTTAGTCTGCTCTTCCATCACATCACATTGTTGGAGGTGATTTTAAGCGTTAACTCTATTGAGTGCCTCTGTATGCTGCTTGCCAGTACGAATTAGCAGTTTTACTCCTTTTTGAACATATGGTTGAATTAATTTACCATTTATTTAGATTAGAAGCCCCCCATCATTAGTTATTCTATGGGTACAATACAGGAAATGCTCTGCTGATGTTTTCTGTAATTACTGTATGTTATCTTCAGATAACAGTTTAAGTTATCTTTGGCAGAAAAAGTACATTGAATAGCCCACGTTTGACACTGTAAAACGAGTAAAAATATTTGTTGCCACAATTTTTGTCCAGACTTCATCACATCTAGTTGTGTTGATAAGAACGTGCTGACGACCCTGACATTGATCAGGCATAGTAGAGCAACAACAAAAAAGTATATTGCCCACCACCCCAATGGCTGTTACTTTAACACCCGAGGTGCTAACTACCCTAAAACTAGTTGATTTACATGAGGTGGTAACACAAAGCACCCCTATGATGTTTTATTGACATGCTTTATGGCTGTTGGCACGACAGTGGTTGTAGTTTCCTTCCCTCACAGATTACAGTTGACACGGGATTCTCTGTCTGCCTGCAGAGATAGTGGTTAGAGGTTTTTTTTAATTTTATTTAATCTTTATTTAACTAGGTAAATCAGTTAAGAACAAATTCTTATTTACAATGTCGGCCTACCCCGGCCAAACCCTAATGACGCTGGGCCAATTGTGCGCCACCCTATGGGACTCCCAATCACGTCTGGTTGTGATACAGCCTGGAATCGAACCAGGGTCTGTAGTGGTGCCTCTAGCACTGAGATGCAGTGCCTTAGACCGCTGCGCCACTCAGTAGCCCAAATTGTGTGTGTGTGCAACTTGGTGTAAGCCTCCAATTAGATTTCCTCAGCAATAAAATGAACTGATTTAGTATCAATCAAGTTTCCTGTGAAATACATACATTTTCAACATCTGGCCCCACTTGACTAGCTCTGGTGAGAAACTGAAGTTTTGGTCTGTCCCCAACAGATTCCCAGAGCCATCTGTCCTGCAGTGTGGCAAGTGAGGACCAGAGAGAGGTGAGGCGTGATCCTGAAGATTTGGACAGTATGAGTTTGGTGGAGATCAGACAGGCTGTTGGGTCCATGACCCTGTCCCTATCCAGCACAGACTCCAAGGAGAGGTACTTTGACCGGGTGGATGAGAGCGACCCTGAGTACCTCCGCAGCAGGAACATGTCGCCTGAAATACAGCAGGACTTCAACATGATGGAGCAGAAGAAGAGAGTCACTCAGATTCTACAGAGTCCAGTATGTTGCTTGTTCTCTGTCTATGTTAATGTGTGTACACAGTACAGTCACTTTCATTATCTGGTTGGAGATCATCAAATGGCCTGAAAAGGTTTGCTCTTTGAGATCCAGGCCTATGTTGTTGGCTCTTGTAGAAACACTACACCATTGATGTTTTCATGAAATCAAATGTTATTGGTCATATACACATGGTTAGCAGATGTTATTGTGAGTGTAGTGAAATGCTTGTGCTTCTAGTTCCGACAGTGCAGCAATATCTAACATGTAATCTAACAATTCCACAACAACTACTGAATACACACAAATCTAAGGAATGGAATAGGAATATATAAATATATGGATGAGCAATGACAGAGGCATAGGCAAGATGCAATAGCAAGACTCTGCTTGCACTGAATGCAAGAGAAGGGACACAATTTCCCTAGTTAATATTGCCTGCTAACATGCATTTATTTTAACTAAATATGCAGGTTTTTAAAAAAAAATAGACTTCTGCGTATTAGTTTTAAGAAAGGCATTGATGTTTATGGTTAGGTACATTTGTGCAACGAATGCGATTTTGTTAAATTGTCACCTGTTTGGCAAAGTTAAAGTAGGCTGTGATTCAATGATAAATGAACAGGCACCCCATTGATGATATGAAATACAGGACAAGCTAGTTAACCTAGTAATATCATCAACCACGTGTAGTTAACTAGTGATAATGTGAAGATTGATTGTTTTTTATAAGATGAGTTTAATGCTAGACAGCAACTTACCTTGGCTCCTTGCAGCCACACGGTCCTTTTGACGCTGCACTCGTGTTGCAGGTGGTCAGCCTGCCATGCAGTTTCCCCATGGATTGCGATCTAATCGGCCATAATCGGCATCCAAAAGGGGCGATTTGTTCTGAAAACTTGAAATTGGCTCTAATTAATGCCGATTAATCGGTCGACCTCTACTCTATACTGACATTTTGCTTGTTTGATTGCCTTGCAGAGGGAATAACTACACTGTTTGTATTCGGCCATATTCCCAGTCACCTTTCCATGGTTAAATGCGGTGGTTCGTGCTTTCAGTTTTACGTGATTGACTCCATCTATCCACGGTTTCTGGTCAGGGTAGGTTTTAATAGTCACAGTAGGTACAACATCTATGCACTTCCGTATAAACTCACTCACCGAATCAGCGTATACGTCAATATTATTCTCTGAGGCTACCCGGAACATGTCCCAATCCGCATGATCAAAACAATCTTGAAGTGTGGATTCCGATTGGTCAGACCAGCAATGGTGGCAAAACATTGAATCAACTGACACCATGTTTGTACAGTGTTAATATTTGTTCCAATGAAGTGAAATGTGCTACTGTCAGAGGAAACAATGTTAATTGTCAATGTCAATGTTAATATTAACCAGTCCAAAAATAAATGTCAGCTTTAATATACATTGCCTGACCAAGTTCACAGTTTAGCATTATTAAAGGTCCAATGCAGCCATTTTTATTTACATTTCAAAAAAATTCTGGGTAACAGTTAAGTATCTTACCGTGATTGTTTTCAATTAAAATGGTCAGAAATGATCAAAAAATAGCTTCTTAGCAAAGAGCCATTTTCTCAAGCAAGAATTTTGCTAGGACTGTCAGGGAGTGGTCTGGGTGGGGAGGGGAAGAATGAAAACTAGCTGTTATTGGCAGAGAGGTTTGGAAAACATAATGGGCTTAGAACCTCTAGCCCAGGCAATTTGTGGGGAAACAACCTGTGGTTACCTAGGTTACCCCATTGGTGCACAGCAAAAAAAAAGTTTACATTTTATTGTTGTCTGCTTGTTTTAGTCAATTACAAAACTAGATTTTAAGAAAAGTACAACTTTGATGTTGCTAGCAGCCACGTGAGTGCTAGCTAGCCAGCCAAGACCAACAACACAAACGGACTATACATCTACTAGTGAGTGGAGTTACAAACGGTCTATACTAAACAAGTTAAATGTCTTACCTGTGGGGAAATGCTTTCCACACATATAGTTAGTTACATGTAGCCTACTTGGACAACGGGTCCCCACATTTCCCACTCTTCCACGCTGAATAGCCCTGAGGTCACAGGGTTCTTCTCAAAGGCTCCATTTCCCTACGTGAGAGCATTGCGAACCTTTAGGTCTGGATTTTTTTAGCTGGTTACATGTACATTGAACAACACAGCAACTCTTCGACATGTTTTGTTCTTTCTGTATAACAAAAAATCTACGACGAAGTTGTCTCTTACAATGGGGGTCAATATAATTTTTTGGAGGGTTTCCCCCAATTTGTGGGTGTGGTCGATGGGAATTACTTAGTATCATGTGATAATGGCTGCCTGGTATTGTTATGCAATAATTTCTGTGGTAATGTAGATTGTTCATTCTAACTGATGTGCCTCATGTAATGGAATGTATTTTTTGTAATGTCAGTTGAGTTGATTCAACAAATCACAGCACAGATTTATGGGTACAGTTCCTGCTTTTACTTCCTGCTTTGCTCGTATGGGTAAACTCGCAAAGTCCACCCATTATGCCATCAATGACTTGAATGGGGACGCCCATCTATTCAATCTATTTCTATGTTTGGAACTTTTTCTTATTGGTCTACTAATTTACTACCTGGTGATGTCACCAGGCAGGCCAAAATGCCATCCCAACAAAACATGCTGAAATTTCAGGTGTTTTTTTTTTTTTTCAAACAGCTCTTACACTAAAAGGGCATTATCATCCTTTTTACAATTTTACAGTATTATTTCAACATCATAGTGTGGAAATATATATGTATAACACAAGACAATCATGTTTTTGACTGCACTGGGCCTTTAATTAAATCAAATGGAGAGAACAACATATAGGCATGAACAGAAGAAGTATTGGCATCCACTGTATGTATTCCTATTTGACTAAAACCCTTGAGTATAAGCAGAAAATGTTGCCTACACGCACTGATGATAAATGCATCATATATGCCATTGTGAATCAGAGGGGCAGATAATCAAGCAGTAAAATGTGGTTAGAGAGGCTGCTAGGAGATGCAACAAACACATGCCTGTAAAAAAAAAATTGATGAGCCCACGCTCATCTGTGATTGCATAACAGACCCCAACAAGTGGAACTTAGCTCATCACCATGGGAACCGCTCTGAGACGGTGTGGAATGCTGGCGTTGCACCAAAGAGGCTTGCAGAATAATCGTCTTTTTTGGAAAGGATACCCAAGATTCACAACAATACTGTGAGCATAAATTAATAGGCTGACTTAATGGGAGGGCTACCTCCCAGTCACCTCTATTCACATGGACATAAAGAGGGGTTTAGAAACCTCTAATGTGATTTGTGTAAACTTGTAATAAGGAGGGCCTCGTTAGGCCTGAGAGTACACTGTGCACCCTGTCCTAATGCGAACGGCTGAATAGACATGGAATTGGAACAGGGTCAAGGTGAAAAGTATTGCGTAAATACACAGACCATACCAGCAGTTGAATAATATATTTCTATATATAATTTAGCCTAACAGGGGGGACATTTGAGTGGGACATACAGACTAACAACATGAAACATGGATAAATAGATAAAACTGGGTGTTTATGTTTATTTAGCTTTGCACCATAGTTTCCCACCAAATAAATTATAACACTTCCTGAATGTGGGGTCATTGTAGGAAGAGGTTGTACTTCTCCGTTTAAGAAAACAACAAACTAACAGGGTGGAAAGTGGTATCAGGGACATAGAAAATCTTAAATAAAATTATTATAATAAATACAATAATCCTGAAGAAAAAAAAAGTTATTGATGAAAGAGACTAACTAGGACTATAAAATAATGAAGAAAGACTTGATTTATTTCATGCCTTATATTTCTTGTGGAAGTTGATAAATAACACCTGTGGACAGCAAAAGTTCCTACATCCATGGACAAAAAGTGTTTAAAATGCATACATTTTCCTTCCAGGATCCATATTTTGGTGTTTTTAAGGTAAAGGACACCTGACCTTTATATTTAAATCCACATTTTACACTAAATAAGAAATTATATTTCCTAGGGACAGAAAAGGCACTGCAGAGTAAGAATGACCCAGCTAACATCCTTTCCTTATTTTTTTTGTGACCTGTGACCACTATCCTGGAGTGGTAAGCATTGATCAGTGGCCAGTGGTACTATTTTCACTGAGTTATCGATTCCAAGGTGTGTCATTGTTTGGTTTCCAGGTGTTTAAGGATGAACTGGAAGGACTGATCCAGGATCAGATGACGAAGGGCAATAATCCAACAGGGCTGCTGGCTCTGAGGCAGATAGCTGATCTGATCATGGCCAGTTCAATGGGAGGGCCAGGCTCCTTCACATCTCCTCTCAGTAAGTAGCTGTGTGCGTGTAGGTCTGCGCATTCTGCATAGTCTTTCAGTGACGCATCCTGATTCTCTCTGCATTGTCAACGTTCTGGGGCATGGAATTCACAAAAACCTGTGACATTGAGAGCCCTAATGTAGCAAAATTCTGCACAATTACATGTTAACCACATTCCGAATGTTTCTAAGTGAACCAAATGTTCCCGAATTTATAATGAATTACAGCTGTCTGGAGCGTAAATGATGTTGCCCTCCGTCTTTCAATGGAGGTCACTATGAACCCTAGGGCTAAAAAGTTCCATTTTAAAAACACTAGGAATGTTTACTGTGACTGTTAGGAAATGTAAAATGAACTGTCGTCTCCTATGGCTTTGAGGTAATGGAGGCAGAACTGTCTCTTTATAAATCAACAGTCCCTCCTAAAGTACTTGTAAAAGAATAGGGTTCCGGTTTGTCCAATGCCCTTATACAGTAGGAAAAATATGTACTACTCAGAGCTCTTATGAGAAGTACTGAGAACAGCTTCTTTTATGATCCAAAAGTTAACCATGGGATGCTGAGATGTAGTGAGTTTATGAGGAAGACATTTATTTATAGCAATCATTTCAACTAAATGTTGTAAGAGAGAGGCAGGACCATTTAGAACTGCTCGAGTTAAACAAGTAAGCATAGGTGGTGCTTGTAAGCTCAAACCAAAGAGAAAGCAAATGACATTGACCGTGTCATAATGCAACTTCAACATGAAGAATGTTCTTGTTTCATGAACATTCATGAATGTTATATCTCTGAAGTAGTATGAATGGTTAACACACCAGCTTGTTTAGACACAAAGAAAGCTGTCATTTGTGGTGGTTGTTACAAAGGCTGTGGGATGTTAGTCACTGTGCTCTTGTCACAGTTCACTATGAATGCATGTGTTTTCTCCAGACCTAGGGATGGTCACCCCGGTCAATGACCTCTATGGGGTAGAGTCTGCATCCTTTACTAAAGGGGAGAAACAGTGTCGCTGTAAGCTAGCCAGTGTCTACAGACTGGTGGACCTCTTCAGCTGGGCCCATTTCACCAGCTCATACATTACTGTGAGTATTACCCTCATTAAAAATCTTATTAGACCTCTCTACTTACATGTAACACAAACTTAATGTAGCATTATAAGCACAGTAGGAATTGTGATTACTGTAGGCATGTCAAAACGACACACAGAGTCCTCAGTCACCCAATACACTTTATTTGAGCAATTTTCAAGCATTGTTGAAGTACAAATAAATAGTCTAGCCATTTTTATCTTGAGAATAGCCTACATCCAGTTTACTGTATGTAACCGGTGCGATGTTGTTCTTGGAAATGCCTTTTGACATTTTGCTTTTTGACCTTTTCCTTGTACAGGTCCGGGTTAGCAAAGAACAAGACCATGTTCTTATCATCCCACAAGGGCTCTCTTTCACTGAAGTGACGGCTGGCAGTCTGGTAGGTATAATGGTGCATGCATTTTCATATTCCAGATTTCTTAGAACTACCATAGAAAATAACATTTTGTGCTTTTCTCCAGTGGGTGAACAACACTATCATTATCAACAGTATCCAGAAAACCGCATTGAGATGTGAATCATGCAGAATATGTGTTCAGACTATTGACATGGCCACATAATCAATAACCAGCCACCCAGACAGCCTCTGGGTATGCTGAGACACGCCTCACTCTACTTCACCAAGGGGTCAAGGAGAAATTACAGTTTTGTTGAATGGATGTTTTTCAGCATGCAGTTGCCAATAGTTACAGTATTGATGGAGCGCTAAGTCCCAATAGAATGATAACTAGATTACTTGTAATCCTCTTGCAGTATCATCATAATAACAACGGAATTTAGTTTAATTCCAATAAGAAAAAACAAGAGTGGAATAATGAATCTATTTTAATAGTGCAGCAATATGGTAGCACAGTCTAAAATGTTTTTATTGAACTAGTCAGTTAAGAACATTCTTATATACACTGACGGCCTACAGTGAGTTGGAATAATTCCCAATACAGTTGTGCGGCTTTGTATCCGACTCAGTATCTGGTTGCCATGGTAGCCCTACTGATATTGTGTCTGTTTCCAGGTGAAAGTGAACATGATTGGTGATGTGGTAGACCAGGGATCCACCTACCTGGAGGTGGACCACTTTGGCTTCAGCCCTCACTCTGCTATCTATTCCATGCGCCCTGACATCAGGTGTATCATACACATCCACACCTCTGCCACCGCTGCAGTGAGTACACTCAACTAAAACTCAATGAGTGGCCATGTCACCTGGCCATGATACTTAATGACTGAGTTAACCAATAAGGCCCGAGGGGGTGTGGTATATGGCCAGTATACCAGGGCTAAGGGCTGTTCTTATGCACGCCGCAACGCGGACACAGCCTTTAGCCGTGATATATTGGCCATATATCACAACCCCCAAGGGGCCTTATTGCTATTATAAACTGGTTGCCAAGAGCAGTAAAAATAAATGTTTTGTCATACCCGTGTTATACGGTCTGATTTTCCACGGCTGTCTGCCAATCAATATTCAGGGCTCGAACCACTCAGTTTATAATTAAGAGAAACCTCTTGGTTTCATTATTGTTTGTACTGTAAATACACCTAATGTACTAGTACTGTTGCCTTTTGAGGTCGTCTCTTATGGTTCATGCAATATGTCTGATATTTTACCAGCCGGAAATAAAATAAAAGGTGCCTTTAGGTAGTTGTTGTTGACGCAGCATTGTCACGGTTGCTTTTATCCTGAATTTACAGGTGTCCTCAATGAAATGTGGCATCTTGCCAATTTCCCAAGAGGCTCTGGTTCTGGGCGATGTTGCATACTTCAGTTACCAAGGCTTTTTGGATGATCAAGACGAGAAGGTGGAGTTCCAGAAAGCCCTAGGGCCCACTGCCAAGGTAACTATTGGTTTCCTTAACAACACCGACAGGTATTGTAGTGTGTGCCATACATAGAAACAGAACACACAGAATTCAATCACCATGGAGATTAGACTGCCTGCCATTTAATCTGTTTTGATACTGTAGTAATTGGTGTTTTTACACAGGTATAAGAACATTCTAAATGTAATGTGTTACTGGAAGTTGTTTTCACTTCAATTTTTTTTTCATGTATTTGTATTCACTTGTTCATTTCACCTTTGAACTTGTTGTTATACCGCGCTTCATCTTTTTGCAGGTGCTTGTTCTGAGGAACCATGGCCTGGTTGCTCTGGGGGAAACCATAGAGGAGGCTTTCCACTACATTTACCACTCACAGCAGGCTTGTGAAGTCCAGGTAACACTTTAATTCATCAGCCACACTTGTTCTACCACATCATTGTATAGGTCATGAAATAGTTAGTTCACTGCTATTTCTGTGTTCTTGTCATGTAAATTCGATGAGGGTGTGTTGCGATCCAATATACAGAATATATGTGTTATTTTGCTTCACTTAACCTGTGTGGTCTAAACACATCCGTATGTATTAAATTAATAACTACTTTTACACTACATGACCAAAAGTATGTGGACACATGCTTGTCGAACATCTCATTCCAAAATCATTGGCATTAGTATGGAGTTGGTCCCCCCCATTGCTGTTATAACAGCCTCTACTCTTCTGGGAAGGCTTTCCACTAGATGTTGGAACATTGCTGCGGGGACTTGCTTCCATTCAGCCACAAGAGCATTAGTGAGGTCAGGCACTGTTGCGTGATTAGGCCTGGCTCGCAGTCGGCCTTCCAATTCATCCCGAAGGTGTTCGATGGGGTTGAGGTCAGGGCTCTGCAGGCCAGTCAAGTTCTTCCACACAGATCTCGACAAACCATTTCTGTATGGACCTCACTTTGGGGCATTGCCATGCTGAAACAGGAAAGGGCCTTTCCCAAACTGTTGCCATGAAGTTGGAAGCACAGAATCATCTAGAATGTCATTGTATGCTCTAGCATTAATATTTCCCTTCACTGGAACTATGGGGCCTAGCCTGAACCTTGAAAAACAGCCCAAGACAATTATTCCTCCTCCTCCAAACTTTACTGTTGGCACTATGCATTCGTGCAGGTAGTGTTATCCTGGCATCCGCCAAACCCAAATTTGTCTGTCGGACTGCCAGATGGTGAAGCGTGACTCATCACTCCAGAAAACGCATTTCCACTGCTCCATATTCCAATGGCGGCGAGCTGTACACCACTCGAGCCGACGCTTGGCATTGCGCATGGGGATCTTAGGTTTGTGTGTGGCTGCTCAGCCATGGAAACCTATTTCATGAAGCTCCCGACAAGCAGTTATTGTGCTTACGTTGCTTCCAGATGCCGTTTCGAATTTAGTGTTTCGGTAGTGAGTGTTGCAACCTAGGATGGACAATTTTTATGTGCTGCGTGCTTCAGTACTCAGTGGTCCCATTGTGTGAGCTTGTGTGGCCTACCACTTTGCGGCTGAGCTGTTGTTGCTCCTAGACATTTCCACTTCACATTAACAGGACATACAGTTGACCAGGGCAGAAATTTGACGAACTAACTTGAAAAGGTGGCATCCTATGATGGTGCCATGTTGAAAGTCACTGAGCTCTTCAGTAAGGCCATTCTACTGCCAATGTTTGTCTATGGAGATTGCGTGGCTGTGGGCTCGATTTTTATACACCTGTCCGCAACGGCTGTGGCTGAAATATCTGAATCCACTCATTTAAAGGGGTGTCCACATACTTTGTATATATAGTGTATATTAGGTATGTACCAATATCCAATATTTTCCTTGCCATAAACCCGATACCGATAACCGATATTAAATATTTTAAGCATTCTAGTTAAGTTAAATAGTTGAAACACACACACTGACCAAAAAGTTATTTTGTTGGCATTTACGTATGTCTCCATTACCATTAAAACATAATCAAAACCTATTTCACTTACTTGCTGGGCTGTTTCGTTGTTCATTTGTTTAGTTGTTTCATTCTCAACCAGTATTTCATCATACATGTCAAGCAGTGAAGTTTCAGCTCTGTCTGTCCGTGGCCTCTCTTCCTCAGTGCGCACTGTCACTGTGTCCATTTCCATCTTGTCCAGCTGTGTTTGTAGCAAACAAACACGTAAACCCTGTTTCTTGTCTGCATCGAAGTAGCGGTCCTTGTACCTAGCATCGAGCATAGTGGTGACACAGTAAAGAGGCTCAGAGAGAATGCCACCGAATCGCTTGTTCACAGCCTCTAGTAGAATACCTTTGCAAGTTTAACCTCACGGTCTGTCGGCAGTTTTGTTGAGCAGGCATTTCAATACCGTGACAGAGGGTATTACGTCTGCTGCAGACGCAGTTGATGAGCTTATTTCTCGAGTCAGTTGTTTGAATGGAGCGAGGAGTGTGTTCATGTTTCAAACATGCTCTCAAATGCCATTGAAATGGCAGAAGTGGTATGAGAACCATGAGCGGCTTTCCTCAGTACGAAATCCTTGTCGACCCACTGTGCTGTCAGACTCGGCATGCTCATGGGGCTGACATCGCTGGTCCAAATGTCAGTCGTGAAGCTAATAGCAGTGACGCTCATGGATGTGTTTCAACAATTCTGTGTAACTCCATTAGGGCTACATCTGAAAAATAGCGCCTACTTGGTAGTGTGTACCGGGGCTCGAGGTGCTCGACCAGTCAGCGAAAGCCAACATCATCCACAACAGAGAAAGATTGATTGTCAAGGGCAATGAATTCCATTATCTTGCCGTTAATGGATTTCGCCTTTGAGTTGTCTCGCTGACATTTTCTTACTCTTTCAAATGACTTCTCAACTCGAACTTGTTCGTTGTTGGAAGTATGCGCTTAGTTTTTTAATGCTTTTGTTCTAAGTAGTCGCTGAACTTCAAAATAGATCCACACAGCAGACATTGTGGGCGAGGTTAGGAATGCTGTGTAGCGCTGTATTTTTCGTGGCATCATTACGTCATCTACCTACGTTTATATAGGTTTGCACGTCCGCTTTGACATCGGTTTTGCACATCGCTGTTAAACTAGACATCAGGCCAATGACGGTGTTGGAATTTTTAGCTGATTTCGGCCGATTCCAATATGCTTACTGATATATTGTGCATCCCTAGTGTATATACTGTATAAATCACTGGGTTATACTTGTAGAATGGTTTCCCTCATGTAAAGAAAAATGGTCCCTGGTTTTGGAAAGGAATCAAACTTGGTGTTGGTCGTTTTCCAATTGAATGGTGTTACATTCTCTGCATGAAAGAGACATTTGTGATAAGTCAGACATCTGTTAAAACAAAGCTAAATCAAGGACTCTATGTGTCTTTGAAACCACTGTTCTCAAAGAGCAACAGGTGGTGTTTAGTGTTCTAGGACTTGGTTGAGTCTCATTGTAGCTTATAGCTAGCTCTATGTGGAGCAGACCGATAGTGTTCTCTTATCATCATATGTTTCTGGGATAGTGTTTCCATTGAGCAGGTCATTCCACATGTGGTCAGTCTCGGATTCCTGTGCTTTACTAGACTCTACTGTCGCCTTGTGACACACGTTTTTACCTCATATTTTCACTATAATAGCTACAGATGTCGGATCTTAATTTGATTACCCTTTTGCAGGATAACTTTCTTGCAATGCAGGAATTGTAAAACGTGTAGTGTATTTGAGGCTTAAAAAGGCTTCTGAAGTTTGTAATTTGCACCTTGAAATTTGAATTGATTTTTCCCTTACAATTTTTTTTATCAACTCCTACAAAGATGTCCATTCATTATTATCCACATAATAATTCACATTTCCTGTTGCTGCAGGATCATTTTTCTTGCTGAAGCAAACTGGTTCAAATTAAGATCCTACGTCTGTAGTTTTAGACTTTACTCATTATTCACCAGACCTGGTCTTCTCACATGGTCAAGACAAACTCCCGGTCTTAACTATGATATGTGTTTTTGATGTGGTCTTTCAGGTCAGTGCTCTGCGGTGCTCTGCAGGAGTGGAGGACCTGGTGCTCCTGGACAGGGAGAGGCTCAAGCCCCTGACCCACGGAGTGGCTGCTGCTGGGGTCACCGTGGACAGCGAGGTCAAGTGGAAAGTGGGCGAGGCAGAGTTTGAGTCACTCATGAGGATGCTGGACAACCTGGTAAGTGACCTCACTATTTTATCTGACTTTTCCCACAATGCTTAGCATTTCCATCCTGAGGATGTGTGGGAATACATTGACATCATAATCCCAACCAGATCTCCCACGAATCAAACATGGGAGATCATGAATGCCAGCTGTAGCTCCTTGAACTAATGCACGATTATTGTCCAATATAACCTATTAAAGAGTGCCACACCGTTGGGGGTTTATCAAAGATGAACGTCCAATCTTAGCCTGCGGCTAGCAGACTGTTTGCTAATGCTGGGTCTAGCATCCCCTGTAGCTAGATAACTGTGATATTCAGAGGGCTTCTCCCCTTTAAACACTACTATCTCAACATCACTACTAATGATAAGGGACAGACACAATCTCTGTGCACAACACACCCTACTCTGAGAAATCCTCTATTGAAACTACTAATGACATGCCACTTCCTGAGTAGGCTACAGCTGTGTTAGCTTGTACAGCCCTGTGTCATCATAGCCCGCCTCCCCCATCATGGATTCCAGATGGCAGGCCATGCTGTGTGGAGTAAAGAGCACAGACCACACAATCCTTCAGAGTCGATTGACTGGAATACTCAACACACTCCCTGGGTTCCACTCAACATGGTTGAGTTTGGGGTTTGCGGTCCCCCACCCCCCTTTTCTTTGATGGATTCCACACAACATTTCCCCTGTGTGGCCAGACTTTATCTATTCCCTTTGAAATCAGGCACTTCTGAAAGCGTTGTTTATATGTACTGTACAAAGTGTTCCAACAATGTAAAGAATGTCTTCACTGGAGAGGCTGAACATTGGGTGTTCTACGAACTGCTTAAACCACTGGCTTTAGTCATTTTTACGGAGTGTAATGTTTCACATGGTTAAAGATGGAAATGATCTTACAAACTTTGTGATGGGAAACTGCAGGACCAATGTCCGAAAACGTGTCTTTGGGAGATTGATTTTATATGCTGCCACGGTGCAAATCACTTAACAGTACCTTGTGGTACTGAGCGTAATTATGTTGCGGAAACCTTTTCCTTGGAAATCACATTTCCTAATTAATATTCATGTATAAAGGCTTTATAGTTGATGGATAACAGGTGGCAGTTTTCATGGAGTCCATTTTGACAGGTGGACTGAAACAATGTTTCTGTGTTGCTAGGGTTACCGGACAGGCTACGCGTACCACCACCCCATAGTGAGGGAAAAGATTCGGACCAAAAACGACGTGGAGATTCCTGCCACGGTCTACACTGTCCCATTGGTGGACAGTGATCTGGGTCAGAGAAAACCGTTGAACGTCCTGGTGCAGAAACAGAAGAGGGAGAGGACCCGCTGGCTCAACTCTCCCAACAGCTACCTGAAGGTCAATGTGCCTGAACGTTCCCCCAGTGGAGAGTGCAGCCCCAGGACCAAGACCATGGTGAGCTGCTATAAACCATTGTTCTTCAATCTACCTTGTGTACCGGGAGACATGCAGTAATATCTATATTGCTTCAACCTGACAGTCTGTGCTCCTATGGCAGAGCTAAAATATTTGCTCAAATATGAAGCTTTTCTGTAGGTTGCCAGAGCAGTTTTAAATGTGTGGATTAACCTGCCCTCTTGTGGAATCTTGTAACTGTATGTATGAAACACCAACATTTTTCTACATAAAATCTTTTTAGCTTACCCAATGCATCAAATGTGTTAATGTCTGTGTTAATGTAATGCTCCAGTCTGAAATGTATTTTTATTAAACCAATATCTTTCCTTTTAGTGGATGAAATCTGAAGAGGCCAGCAATGGCACTGGCACCCCCATAAAGATTGAGGACCCCAACCAGTTTGTTCCCCTTAACACAAACCCCACTGATGTCCTGGAGAAGAGGAACCTGGTGAGCTAGAACATTGTGTTTTCTAATCATGCTCCTGATTGAAAGTTCGGACATATTGGGTTGGGATAAATGTTGAGTTCAACAGCTTGACCATACTATTGAACTCTCTTCCCAAGCAAATTCGTATTGATCGCAGTGACCTATAGGGTGCAACCTGTCTCCCTCTGGCATGGCAGCTGGGTGGACCAGAGGATCAATCAGTCATAAAGCCTTTCTGTTAATTTTGATGGAGTCAAAATGTGGTGTCACTGAGTCATTTCAGAACAAAAATAGACCAAATAATAGACTCCCGTTAGTCTAGGGACACATTTGGGTGTAGTAGATCGTTCTAATTACCCAGAGAGTTATGCCAATGTCTTGAAAACAGAACTCACAATTATTTTAAATTTGTTATTATTATTATTATTTTTAGATAAGGCAACAGAACGCTGGTGATCACATGACTTCAGGACCAAAGTCCCATCTTCTAGCTGGCATCGTTGTGGACACCATACCAGGACCTGTAAGTACTTAGATCAACTTCACACCACACAACCCTAACATGATATATGTCATTCCACAAAATGTTTGCCTTTTGAGTCCCTTTGATATTTTAAGTAGAAATTGGGCACCAATAAAATAAATAAAAAGCCTGTTATATTAAATGAAGTGCCCTCTAATATAGACCACATGGAGAATTCAATAAATCAGATGTATATTATGACTAAGGGACTTGCTTAAGTGCCAAAATTAAGCATTTTAACATGTCCATTTTGACATGTCCGTCAACCCTGTGTCACCTCTAGGAAGATTTTAACCCCATCATTTCGCCAAGTTTTCACCATCATTCTAAAGCCCAAGTTATTTTGTTGCTTTGACAAAGTAATTTCTGAAGATTATTATTTATTTCATGTGATTCATTTACATCTGTCCCTTATTATGAAGTCAACCCAGTTACCTGAACTCAATTCTCGTTTTGTAATGGTGAAACTATTCCTTTTTTAAATATTTTTTTCAAAAGGAACATAGAACATCTAATAGTCATATCATAGTGTAAAAGTAGATGAGCTGCTTCTACTATTTTTGGCCATTTTCTGGTGTTTTGCGGTGGAAAACTGAGTGTGTCGAGCACAACACGTCAACCCTGTTATCCATAGGCTAGAATTTTTTTGTTTTTGTTTTGTTGTGAAGCTTGCATTCAATTGCCCATCCCTGTTGCACACAACACGCTTCCATTCCAAATTGTTTTTTTGTAAAGTTGAAAATGTGCTCTTTATGACAGAATGTTACTGCACTGTTGGAGCTAGAAACACAAGCATTTCGCTACACCCGCAAAAACATCTGCTAAACATGTGTACGTGACAAATAACATTTGATTTGTCACAAGAGGTTTTATGGCTGATTTAAGATTAAATCAACCCTTCAACCCTGTTACATTATTTGGCACTGTGTATAGCACTTACTATAGTCCATATTTTATTTAACCTGTTGAGATGGGAAAACTTGTTTTTTATAAAGTTGAACATGTGATCTTTATGAAAGAATGTTACAATTAGGTGAAATCAAAAAAAAAAAGTTGCAAGTTGCACTTCTCCACCTAATTAGTGGAACGGCCCATATGGTAGTGAGTTTCATAGTTGTCATGATCAGAAGACTAATATGGGTCTTCGTTGGTCCATCCTTATATTATGTGTTCAGTGAAGTAGTTGGGTTGGAGATCACAGGTATGTATAGGCCTTACCAATGGTTTTAGGTTAAACTGAATTTGTGGAGCTCATTGGTCACTAAGCAGTATGTCTAGCAGTTAAAAGTTTAACCCCATTTGTATGTACCTCTCTCCCCTCAGGCCTTTATCATTGAGGATGAGGAGCAGACACGCTCTCTTCCTCCAAACCCCTTCAGTGAGCTGACAGAGAAAATGCTAGAAGAGTATAAGAGTGTTTTGGAGCAAAGGCAGCTGGGTCAGGATGGTATGATTCTCCCTTATCTCATTACAAATATCAACTCTGTCATGATAAAGATCATTTTATTCCCACCTCTGTTATCTACAGTAGTGATGACTAGGGCCCAATGTTTTACCTGGCCAGGTCACATGGTCAGGATAAAACTCCAGGCCCTATTGATAACCCTTGAACTTTGAACTTGCAGATGCTGATGATGTCACAGATGCAGATGAGATGACAACTTTTGACGAGTCCACCATCTCACTGTCCCTGTCTCCACTCATGTCTCCAGTCAAAGGTATAGGCTATTTCATTAGAAAGGAACAAGACCATTGTGTGAAATAAAGTTTCAGTGAGATGCTTAATTCCTAAATCAGGGCATTCCTTCTCTTTAACATTGAATTGGTTCTAATACATAGAGTTTTGGAAAGGTTGCACTACAGACAAAATTGTCATCTTCATACTTCCTGTAAAGGAGTATTCTTTTTTTTAAAGTGTATAAGTGCTTCGTTCACCAACCCTTCCTCGCTGACTTGGTTTCTTCCTGTTAACAGAGATCATACCCAATGGGAAAGACTATATGGACGAACTGGAGGAGAAACTGAACATCAAGGTATCCAAGATCAGCGTCAGCACAACAGAAACGGTTGAAATCTCCATAACAGAGAAATCAGGGGGAGACAAAACCCCTGAGAGCCAAACCAAGTCCCCAAAGAAGAAGAAAAAGTTTCGCACTCCCTCCTTCCTAAAAATGAATAAAAAGAAGGAGAAGGCTGAGGCCTAGATGGAGAGAACCTGAAGAAAGCCAGGTCAGCTTGTTTGGTATGAGATGAGATCATGGGATGAGGTGTGTTCCTTAGAGAGGGAATGTATGAGTCACTAAGATCTTAATAGATCTCCAGCTTTTGGGAGGGAGCAACTGTGACAATAAGCCTGTTATTACAATCTTCTTATTACTCAATTACTTCCTCTGAGGACTCCACACATGAATAGTAGGCATGGTGATGAACGTGTAGTGTATCAGCTTTATTGTTCTCAGTATGTACAATAGCCAATTCGCCATTGTGTAATCAAAACACATAATAGTATATAGCGACAGAAACTCATTCTTTAAAATCAAAAAAACTCACTGAAATACCACATTTAGCCTGCTATGTATTTGTGTTCAGGTCCTTTTTCCAGACGGCTCATCCTTGAATGTACAGTAGCCCATAGTTGAAGGTAAGACATGTAAATGTCATGAGGCAGTGTCAAGTGAGTGTTGTATCCTGGTGCCTGAATGTATTGAATGTATAAGAAGTGTGGTTGGTTTGTATCTGGACCTAGACATAATAATGCTGTTTTAGTAGATTTTTATGAGTAAGATAAAGTATGGGTTGTAGTTGTGTTTCTGATTATTCGGTTAACATTTTGATATACACTACAGTACATATTTGTGTTCTTAATAATCCATTTGTTATACATAATACTTTTAACAATGCAAGACAGAGAAGGCAGTTTTAGCCAGGCAGAAACTTTTCAACTTTTATTTATGCCAGTGATATTATTTTAGTGGTTGCTGCTTATTCGTCATTGTGATTAAATGGACTGATAGTATGATGATTAATACAATCTCTATGAGCTCAATATGGCTGAATCCGTTTTACCACATTCACCGATATGTACACATGGATATCAAATGACTGAAAGCGAAATGACAAGTGTAATGATATGAGATAGCTAGGCCTATATAAGGCTATGGAAATGTTATATGTATGTGCTGTGTATGTGAAAGATTTAGTTGAGACAGTATCTTGATAGATCATTTGAAAGTTGATTAGGCCATACAAATGTAATCAAATGTTTAACGGGTGCCCTTCTTAACATGTTTTTTTTTTTTTTTGAGAGAGAAATCTGATATTGTTGGAAGAAATGCAAGATTATAGCAAAAAAACAATGTTGTGAAGCTTCCAGTAGAGATATACAACTTCCTCTCTGATTATGGCTGAATTGTACCTCTTTTTGTCTCCCCAAGAGGCTAAAATCTCTTGATTAGGTCACCAGGTGTTAAACTAAGGTCACTATGGTATTTTAACAAGAGTGAGTCTACTTTTCACAAATATTTAAATAAAGGTGTGTGGTCTTAATAGCAATATGTTATAAAAAAGCTATTCTCTGGACCTGAGTTAAACCTAAAGACAAAGTAGAACGTCCAGAGATGGTATAAATCGAGGATTGGATTCATCCCAGTAACCAATGTGAATGATTTGCTTCGATCCAAAAGGAGAAACATGGTTTTCCTTTGTAAATACTGTGTTTTGTGAAGTTGTTTTTAAATGCAATACTGAAATGAAGGTTGATCAATTTGCAACGGTCTGACATTTTATTTAGTATGTTTTGATGCTTGTCAGTTTATGGTCTGTTGAAGTATTACAAGTTTAGATGCATAAACCCTGTATATCGTGTTCACATTCCCAGTTTGTAACCTGCATTACCAATGCTTATATTGTCCTTGTTCCTTTG
The DNA here is from genome assembly GCF_013265735.2 of Oncorhynchus mykiss. Classification (NCBI taxonomy): domain Eukaryota; kingdom Metazoa; phylum Chordata; class Actinopteri; order Salmoniformes; family Salmonidae; genus Oncorhynchus; species Oncorhynchus mykiss. The sequence continues at coordinate 74,160,124 of NC_048565.1, forward strand.
TTTGAATTGCTTTTGTATGGACTGAGCTTTTGTAATATAACTTTTGCTCTGTATAGCCGCTTCATAGAATTTCATTACATTCTTTAGGAAATGACATTTCACAACATATAATAAAAACGGTGTGTGTTTACGTGATTGTTTTATTAAACCATGGTCCATTGTTTATATATTTATGCATTTTTATGTCATTACATCATGCCACAAACATTGCCATACACTGAGTGTAGAAAACATTACATCTTTCCATGACAGACTCACCAGGTGAAAGCTATGATCCCTTATTGATGTCACTTGTTAAATCCACTTCAATCAGTGTAGATGAAGGAGAAGAGATGGGTTAAAAAATGATTTTTAAGCCTTGAGACAATTGACACATGATTGTGTATGTGCGCCATTCAGAGGGTGAATGGGCAATAAAAGTTTTAAGTGCCTTTGAACAGGGTATGATAGTAGGTGCCAGGTGCACCAGTTTATGTCAAGAACTGCAATGCAGCTGGGTTTTTGATGCTCAACAGTTTCATGTGTGTATCAAGAATGGTCCACTAAAGGACATCCAGCGAACTTGACACAACTGTGGAAAGCATTGGAGTCAACATGGGCCAGCATCCCTGTGGAACACTTTCAACACCTTGTAGAGTCCATGCCCCGACAAATTGAGGCTGTTCTGAGGGCAGAAGGGGGTGCAACTCAATATTAGGAATGTATTCTTAATGTTTTGTCCCCTCAAGTGTATATCTGGCTGTAAGAGACCATCTTCAAACCCAAATGGGAACACCGACCAGGGGTGTATTCCGTGATGTTAGATGTCAGAATATTGCAGATGGAAATGTCATGAATAAAGCTGCCTCTTATTTGTAAATACTTTACAGTCAATCATATTGGTTCTACATAACACATTCTATAATGTTGCATCCTCCTATCAACAGGCTCCAGGTAGAATACCCCTGGCAATAGCCACACACATACAATACCGCAGGTTTTAAGGCTTTCATTTTCAAGCAGACACAGCAGTGTGCTAGAAAACGGTATCACCCAAAAAAACGATGCATTTTCCTGATTGATAATTGCTTGTGAAGCCCTTTCTATATTATTCGGTCTATTGCTGTAGTGCCTAAATAGAGGTTGCCATGGTAATCCAAGGAGAGGGGCCGTGGAGACAAAGAAGTGATTTACAATCCGACAGGTGTTCCTGTAAGGGGTGTGAGACAGGATCATACCACCACCCTCATCTCAGGAGGTGACAGATTGACTATAATTGGGAGTGAGATCTCCCTGCATCAAGCAGTAGCTTAAATTATTCTTAAAGTAGTCAAATAAGCATTTGTAATCCAGTTTAATTTGGAATGTATATAAGACGCATATTTGTATCCCCTAGTGAACCACACATTAAGTGACAGGCAAACATGGAGGATTAAATCATTCAGAATGTAATTCAGAAAAAGTAGGTGACAAACTTTCAAAACTTTTCTGAACAACAACCCCCTGCTTTGTCTGAGTGTTAACGGGAGGAGGAGTCTGTGGTGGTATGCTTTAAGGAACAGGTGACACACGCTGGCCTGGTGGAGTGACCGTCTGCTGTGACCTCAGGGCAAAGAACAACCATTGTGTTCAGACAATAGGCACAACTGCATAATGCCTCACTACAGACATAAATAGCATCTCGGATCAGATGATCACCACGGTATGTAATAACATAGTCATATATAGAAAATATGTTCCAATAAGGTCAGATAGGAAATATCCTACTCTTTAAAGTAAAATACATTATCTTAGAACACTTACACAATATTTCATTTTGTGTACCAGTTTTGAGAACAGTCCGTCGGCAGACAGTACAGTGGCAAGAAAAAGCATGCAAACCCTTTGGAATTACCTGGATTTCTGCATAAATTGGTCATAAAATTTGACCTGATCTTCATCTAAGTCGAAATAGACAAACACAGTCTGCTTACACTAATAACACACAAGCAATTATACATTTTCATGTCTTTTTTGAACACCGTGTGTAAACTTTCACAGTGTAGGGTGGAAAAAATATGTGAACCCTTGGATTTAATAACTGGTTGACCCTCCTTTAGCAGCAATAAACTCAACCAAATGTTTTCCGTAGTTGTGGACCAGACCTGCACAATGGTCAGGAGGAATTTTCGACCATTCATCTTTACCAAACTGTTTCAGTTCAGCAATGTTCTTGGGATGTCTGGTGTGAACTGCTCTGGAGGTCATGCCACAGCATCTCAATTGGGTTGAGGTCAGGACTCTGACTGGGCCACTCCAGAAGGTGTATTTTCTTCTGTTGAAGCCAGTCTGTTGTTGATTTACTTCTGTGTTTTGGGTCGTTGTCCTGTTGCATCACCCATCTTCTGCTGAGTTTCAATTGGTGGACAGATAGCCTGACATTCTCCTGCAAAATGTCTTGATAAATTCATTTTTCCGTCGATGATAGCAAGCTGTCCAGGACCTGAGGCAGCAAAGCAGCTCCAAACCATGATGCTCCCTCCAACATACTTTACAGTTGGGATGAGGTTTTGATGTTGGTGTGCTATGCCTTTTTTTCTCGATACATAGTGTTGTGTGTTCCTTCCAAACTCAACTTTAGTTTAATCTGTGCTGTGGAACATCCAGTTGCTCTTTTGCGAACTTCAGAAGTGCAGCAGTGTTTTTTTGGACAGCAGTGGCTTCTTCCATGGTGTCCTCCCATGAACACCATTCTTGTTTAGTGTTTTATGTATCTTAGACTCGTCAACAGAGATGTTAGCATGTTCCAGAGATTTCTGTAAGTCTTTAGCTGACACTCTAGGATTCTTCTTAACCTCATTGAGCATTCTGCATTGGGCTCTTGCAGTCATCTTTGCAGTACGGCCACTCCTAGGTAGCAACAGTGCTGAACTTTCTCCATTTATAGACAATTTGTCTTAGATGGCGTAGCAGTCAGACGTCTTTGTCTTTTGTCCGGTCGTGTCCCTTATACATCTTTTTACATCTTCTTCTTCACATATCTTTTTAAAATATTTTCCTAAACCTCAACTTGTAAACTACTCTTCTGCAACCCGCCTCACCCAATGTGGCGTGGATCTGCTTTTTTCTAAAGTATTTCTATTTACTTCGGATCTGGAATCCCTCAACTGAAGCTAGCCAGCTAACTACCTACCAGCTGTCAGTTAGCAAAACATTGCTAGCGGTCATCAGCTAACCTTTAGCTCAGAAAGCTCTCGGCAGTTCGAACAACGTGACTCAAACCAGAGCATAACTGACCTATTTCTCTCCATATCCTCGGATTCCTACCGCAAACTCTGAACATTTCCATCTGGATCTTCGCAACTAGCTAACCTCAATCCTGGGTGATTACTCCTGGCTAGCATTTCCATCCCAGAGCAAGCACCAATTAGCCTGAAGCTAGCCAGGACAGGGCTCCTGTGCTACCACCGAAGCATACTCCTGGGCTACAATATCCGGAAACCTTCTACTGCCGGTACGGGGCACGGAACCCCGCCGATCCTCTACGACTGGAATACCGACATAATCTGCCCAAGGATTCCAACAGGCTCCTTAGGCGCGACGCCCGCTGAAGGCCCATTCTGCTAACCTGCTAGGCCTGCTAGCTACCTAGAGCTACATGGAACCCTACTAATTCCACGACTGGACTATCGACGTCACCGCACGAAGAGGCAAAAACAGACTTACCCCCATCGCGGCGTCCCCCAAAGGCTAACTTGCTAACCCCGGTCTGCTAACTGCTAGCTTGCCTTCCCGGTCTGCTAACTGCTAGCCCCTGCTAACTGCTTGCTTGCTAACCCGATCTGCTAACTGCTATCTTGCCAACCCCGGTCTGCTAACTGCTAGCTTGCCAGCCCCGGTTTGCTAACTGCTAGCTTGTTTAGCCCCGGCCTACTAACTGTTAGCGTGTTAGCATCGGCCTGCTAACTGTCTGAATCGCAGTGTTCCCAGTCAGCCCAACCACTCACTGGACCCATATGTTCACTTGGCTACGCATGCCTCTCTCCAATATCAATATGCCTCGTACATTACTGTCCTGGTTAGTGATTACTGTCTTATTTCACTGTAGAGCCTCTAGCCCTGCTCAATATGCCTTAACCACCCATGTTGTCCCACCTCCTACCATGTTGTCTCTAGAGACTATATTTCTCTCATCATTACTCAATGCCTAGGTTTACCTCCAATGTACTCACATCCTACCATACCTTTGTCTGTACACTATGCCTTGAATCCATGCTATCGTGCCCAGAAACCTGCTACTTTTACGCTCTGTTCCGAACGTGCTAGACGGCCAGTTCGTATAGCACTTAGCCGTACCCTTATCCTACTTCTCCTCTGTTCCTCAGGTGATGTAGAGGTTAATCCAGGTCCTGTCGTGCCTAGCTCCACTCCCACTCCCCAGGTGCTCTCATTTGTTGACTTCTGTAACTGTAAAAGCCTTGGTTTCATGCATGTTAACATTAGAAGCCTACTCCCTAAGTTTGTTTTACTCACTGCTTTAGCACACTCTGCCAACCCGGATGTCTTAGCCATGTCTGAATCCTGGCTTAGGAAAACCACCAAAAACACTGAAATCTCCATCGCTAACTACAACATTTTCCGCCAAGATTGAACTGCCAAAGGGGGCGGTGTTTCAATCTACTGCAAATATAGCCTGCAGAGTTCTGTATTACTATCCAAGTCTGTACCCATACAATTCAAGCTTCTACTTCTAAAAATGCACCTTTCCAAAAACAAGTCTCTCACTGTTGCCGCTTGCTATAGACCTCCCTCTGGTCCCAGCTGTGCCCTCGATACCATATGTGAATTGATTGCCCCCCATCTATCGTCAGAGCTCGTGCTACTAGGTGACCTAAACTGGGACATGCTTAACACCCCGGCCATCCTACAATCCAAGCTTGATGCCCTCAATCTCACACAAATTATCAATGAACCTACCAGGTACAACTCCAAATCCGTTAACACGGGCACTCTCATAGATGTCATCCTAACTAACTCGCCCTCCAAATACAAATGTTTTCAATCAAGATCTCAGCGATCACTGCCTCATTGCCTGCATCCGTAATGGGTCTTCGACCAAACGACCACCCCTCATCACTGTCAAACGCTCCCTAAAACACTTCTGCGAGCAGGCCTTTCTAATCGACCTGGCCAGGGTATCCTGGAATAACATTGACCTCATCTCGTCAGTAGATGATGCCTGACTATTCTTTAAAAGTGCCTTCCTCACCATCTTAAATAAGCATGCCCCATTCAAAAAAAATAGAACTAGGAATAGATATAGTCCTTGGTTCACTCCAGACCTGTCTGCCCTTGACCAGCACAAAAAAATCCTGTGGCGTTCTGCATTACCATCGAATAGCCCCCGTGATATGCAACTTTTCAGGGAAGTTAGGAACAAATATACACAGGCAGTTAGGAAAGCTAAGGCTAGCTTTTTCAAACAGAAATTTGTATCCTGTAGTACTAACTCAAAAAAGTTCTGGGACACTGTAAATCCATGGAGAATAAGAGCACCTCCTCCCAGCTGCCCACTGCTCTGAGGCTAGGAAACATTGTCACCACCGATAAATCCACTATAATTGAGAATTTCAATAAGCATTTCTCTATGGCTGGCCATGCTTTCCACCTGGCTACCCCTACCCCGGTCAACTGCCCGGCACCCTCTACAGCAACCCGCCAAAGCCCCCACCATTTCTCCTCTACCCAAATCCAGATAGCTGATGTTCTGAAAGAGCTGCAAAATCTGGACCACTACAAATCAGCCGGGCTAGACAATCTGGACCCTCTCTTTCTAAAATGATCTGGCAAAATTGTTGCAACCCCTATTACTAGCCTGTTCAACCTCTCTTTCGTATCGTCTGAGATTCCCAAAGATTGGAAAGCTGCCGCGGTCATCCCCCTCTTCAAAGGGGGTGACACTCTAGACCCAAACTGCTACAGACCTATATCTATCCTACCCTGTCTTTCTAAGGTCTTCGAAAGCCAAGTTAACAAACAGATTACCGACCATTTCGAATCCCACCGTACCTTCTCCGCTATGCAATCTGGTTTCAGAGCTGGTCATGGGTGCACCTCAGCCACGCTCAAGGTCCTAAACGACATCATAACCGCCATCGATAAGAGACATTACTGTGCAGCCGTATTCATCGACCTGGCAAAGGCTTAGTCAATCCCCACATTCTTATTGGCAGACTCGACAGCCTTGGTTTCTCAAATGATTGCCTTGCCTGGTTTACCACCTACTTCTCTGATAGAGTTCAGTGTGTCAAATCGGAGGGCTTGTTGTCTGGACCTCTGGCAGTCTCTATGGGGGTGCCACAAGGTTCAATCCTCGGGCCGACTCTCTTCTCTGTATACATCAATGATGTTGCTCTTGCTGCTGGTGATTCTCTGATACACCTCTACGCATACGACACCATTCTGTATACTTCTGGCCCCTCTTTGGACACTGTGTTAACTAACCTCCAGACGAGCTTCAATGCCATACAACTCTCCTTCCGTGGCCTCCAACTGCTCTTAAATGCAAGTAAAACTAAATACATGCTATTCAACCGATCACTGCCCGCACCTGCATCACTACTCTGGATGGCTCTGACTTAGAATACGTGGACAACTACAAAAACCTAGGTGTCTGGTTAGACTGTAAACTCTCCTTCCAGACTCACATTAATCATCTCCAGTCCAAAATTAAATCTAGAATTTGCTTCCGATATCACAACAAAGCATCCTTCACTCATGCTGCCAAACATACCCTCGTAAAACTGACCATCCTACCTATCCTTGACTTCGGTGATGTCATCTATAAAATAGCCTCCAACACTCTACTCAGCAAACTGGATGCAGTCTCTCACAGTATCATCAATTTTGTCACCAAAGCCCCATACACTACCCACCATTGCGACCTGTACGCTCTCGTTGGTTGGCCCTCGCTTCATACTCGTCGCCAACCCCACTGGCTACAGGTTATCTACAAGTCTCTGCTAGGTAAAGCCCCACCTTATCTCAGCTCAACGGTCACCATAGCAGCACCCACTCGTAGCACGCGCTCCAGCAGGTATATCTCATTGGTCACCCCCAAAGCCAATTCCTCATTTGGTCGTCTTTCCTTCAATGACTGGAACGAACTGCAAAAATCTCTGAAGCTGGAGACTCATATCTTCGTCACTAGCTTTAAGCACCAGCTGTCAGAGCAGCTCACAGATCACTGCACATAGCCCATCTGTAAACAGCCCATCTATCTACCTACCTCATCCCCATACAGTATTTATTTATCTTGCTCCTTTGCACCCCAGGATCTCTACTTGCACATTCATCTTCTGCACATCTACCATTCCAGTGTTTAATTGCTATATTGTAATTATTTAGCCACCATCGTCTTAACTCCCTTATCTTACCTCATTTGCACTCACTGTATATAGACTTTTTGTTTTATTTTGTTCTACTGTATTATTGACTATGTTTTGTTTATTTCATGTGTAACTCTGTGTTTTTGTATGTGTCAAATTGCTATGCTTTATCTTGGCCAGGTCGGACTTGCAAATGAGAACTTGTTCTCAACTAGTCTACCTGATTAAATAAAGGTGAAATATATATATTTTTAAATTGAATGAACATCAAGGCTTTTAGACATACTTTTGTAACCTTTTTCAGCTTCATGCAAGTCAACAATTCTTCATTTTAGGTCTTCTGAGATCTCTTTTGTTCGAGGCATGGTTCACATCAGGCAATGCTTCTTGTGAATAGCAAACTCAAATTGTGTGAGTGTTTTTATAGGGCAAGGCAATTCTCACCAACATCTCCAATCTCGTCTCATTGATTGGACTCCAGGTTAGTTGACTCCTGACTCCAATTAGCTTTTGGAAAAGTCATTAGCTTAGGGGTTCACATACTTTTTCCAACCTACACTGTGAATGTTTAAATGATGTATTCAATATAGACAAGAAAAATACAATCATTTGTGTGCTATTAGTTTAAGAACACTGTGTTTGTCTTTTGTTGTGACTAGGATGAAGATCAGATCTAATTTCATGACTAATTTATGCAGAAAAACAGGTAATTCCAAAGGGTTCAAATACTTTTTATTGTCGCTGTATGTTAGAATCAATGCCCTCCAAGCCCAAGCCATGGCTGCACCCCTGCACAATCATGTGAAATCCACAGATTAGGGTCTAATGAAGTTATTTCAATTGACTGATTTCCTTACACTGTATGAACTGGAACTCAGTAAAATATTTTAAATTGTTGCATGTTGCATTTATATATGTTCAATATGACTTATTTCTGTCCACTATGTGATAGCATTTGTTATTAGTCAGGAGACACAATTGCAATTCAAAATGTGACCTGCATTAGAAAAATCACCCACATGATGTCTGTACACGCTGAAAGAGACAATGTTAGTAATTTCCACATGCCTATTATCTATAGTTTTCCTTCCTCTTTAAGAACACACAGCTTGCTGTTCAGAACATTACATGTGATACACTCCCTACTGAGGGTAACCATAGGGACTGCTGGTTTGACTGACACACACACACACACACACACACACACGTGTGACTTTGCCTCCTCTGTGACAGCCGAGCCACTGGTGTAATCCTCAAGCTTTTCAGATTACTCCAGTTGGGGTCACATCCTACACTGGGTCAGTTTTCTATGTTGTCTGTGTCAAAGTAGAGAGCTGACAGTCTGTCCACTAGCCCAGTCTGCAATATGGACAGGACATTCTCTAGTCTCGACAAAATCCTCACCCTCTCTGCTCTATGAGTGTGCTTTGAATTTGCATATTAATTAGGTAAAAAAACTAAGTGTATATCTATCCAATAAGAAAAAGACAGCGGATTGAACCTGGTTAACCTCACTACACAGCTGACTATCCCTGAGCATGCGTCTCAGCAAGTCAACGAATATAGTTAATAACAGCGGATTGCACCGAGCAAGTCCTGGCAAGGGACAGACTGTAGGAAAGGCCTACTAGAGTGCTAGCTGAAATAGTTTTTCTTAAGAAATGCTGAGCCTCAGTGTACCACACAAAACGTGTTTTATACTAAAAGGCCTTGACTATTCGTACCTAAACCCAGTCCTCATACGCTTTTAACATGAGCATCTGTCTCACTCCCTTTCTCTAACTCTCTGTGTGTGTGTGTGTGTGTGTGTGTGTGTGTGTGTGTGTGTGTGTGTGTGTGTGTGTGTGTGTGTGTGTGTGTGTGTGTGTGTGTGTGTGTGTGTGTGTGTGTGTGAGAGAGTCTTTGCCAGGCAGCTGAAATAGACTCCGTGGGAGGGTGTTCTCTCTCCCAGGCGTCCGTGACAGCCACAGCCACGGTTGCTTCTGCAGTGGGGCAGCCATCTGCGGCCATTGTCTCAGTTGCACAACACAGGCTCACACGCATGGCTGCCCCCTAAAAGCCAGCCCCTCTACCCTCTGTCCTCCCCCTTCCTTTCCTGCCAAGGAAAAAATGACTTCTTAATCAGTCAAAGGCACAATAGTAATAGACCGTCCACTAGAAATGAATTCAATTTCAAAGTAAGTTTTATTGTAGAGCTCTGAGGCTTTCAATTTTAGATGGTGAAATATGGTCATTTCATGGTATCCTATATATATGGGCCAATAAATATTATTCTGTACTTCATTTGAAGTGGTCCCACAATGGAACAATTTATTTAGAGTTGACTCTTTCAGAAGTCAAGTCTATTGAAGTCAAACATAACAATACAAAATGCTAACTTGGTAAATAAAGCTTGTCTCCAGAATATGTTATGTTTACAGTGTCTTCAGAAAGTATTCACACCCTTTGACTTTTTCCACATTTTGTTGTGTTACAGACAGAATTTAAATTTGATTAAATTGAGATTGTGTCACTGGCCTACACACAATACCCCATAATGTAAAAGTGGAATGTCTTTTGTGATTTTTACAAAAAAATGAAAAGCTGAAATGTCTTGAGTAAATAAGTATTTAATACCTTTGTTATGGCAAAGTCCAGGAGTACAAATTGGCAAGTCCAGGAGTAAGTCCTGGCAAGTCCAGGAGTACAAAGTCACATAATAAATTGTATGGACTCACTATGTGTGCAATAATAGTGTTTAACATGATTTTTTAACAACTACCTCATCTCTGTACCCCACACATTTAATTATACGCAATGTCCGTCAGCTGAGCAGTGAATTTCAACTACAGATTCAACCACAAAGACGAGGGAGACTTTCCAATGCCTTGCAAATAAGGGCACCTATTGGTAGATGGGTAAAAAAAAAAGCAGACATTGAATATCCCTTTGAGAATGGTGAAGTTAAACTTTGGATGGTGTATCAATACACCCAGTCACTACAAAGATACAGGTGTCCTTCCTAACTCAGATGCTGGAGAGGGATGAAACCGCTCAGGGATTTCAATGTTGACTTTAAAACAGTTACAGAGTTTAATGGCTGTGATAGGAGAAAACTAAAGATGCATCAACAACATTGTAGTTACTCCATAATACTAACCTACACGACAGAGTGAAAAGAAGGAAGCCTGCACAGAATACAAATATTCCAAAACATGCATCCTGTTTACAATAAGGCACTAGAGTAAAACTGCAAAACATTTGCCAAAGTAATGAAATTTATGTTGTGAATACAAAGCATTATGTTCAGGGAAAATCCAACACAACATATTACTGCGTACCACTCTTCATATTTTCTAGTATGGTGGTGGCTGCATTTGCAAAAATGTCTGAAAACATGTTTTCACTTTGTCATTATGTGGTATTGTGTGTAGCTGGGTTAAAAGGTATTTAATACATTTTGAATTCTGGCTGTAACACATCAAAATGTGGAATAAGTCAAGGGATATGAATACTTTCTGAAGGCACTGTATGTTTTAAAACTGTCTCAAAGTAGCAACAGGGGGTGCTAAAGTAACTAAGGGCTCTATTCAACCCGCATCCCGGAAGTTGAACTTTACAGCCGTGATTGTATAGAGCCCTAAACTTTGGGGAAGGAACACGTGGGATTTATAATCCCAAATGCTTCCACAGTGTGTACTCATACTCTAAACTGTAACTTTGGAGGCACATTCCCAACCACATCAAGGCCCTGCAGAGCATCCAATTTCAATACATCAAAGTGATTGAGGCCGGATGACAATGCACTTTATGTGAGGACTTGATGTGATAGGTAGAGGAAGACATTTCCAGCAGGTTCATTTCCTCTCTCCTTGGTCACACTTGATTTTTTAGAACTGATAACATTCAATGACCTCCAGCCTCATTTGTTTTTACCTCATAACTTAAGTTTGTTTTTTTTTATACAGATGCTAGTCATAATGATGGTAACAATATACAAGACAAGTAAAGCAATTATTTGAACCAGTCTAAAACCAAATATATGAAATAATGTGTTACAAATTATGTGAACTATTTGTATCATGAAGGTGGAGTGATCACTTGAGCAAAACATTTTAAGTATATTGTTCAGTCCATTTCAGGTAGTTGTAATTGTTTATCTATATTGAGCATACTGATGTAGTGCGTTTAAGACTACATAGGCTACATGTATTAATGTTACTTTCCAGCAATATGTTTATGACGCTTCAATACAGTTGACAATGTTGAATGCGACGCATGCGTTGGTGGGAGGGATTAACCACCAAGTAGGTAGGGCAAGTGGCTCAAGGACTGCACAATTTCATCTACTCCAGTTCATTTCAGTCTCTCTCTGCACTGTACAGTCTGGACAAGAGGACCTTCAGTCTCACTGGCAGTTGTCATAAAATAAAATAGTTAAATATATGAGACAGCAGAGCGAGTTGAAATCCAACGAGGTTGTTTTGGAGTCGGATGAGTCCATGGACCAACAAGATTTTAGCGAGATGTCTGGTTATTCTATTAACGACGTCATATACTCCGAATGTTCCGCAATGGAGCAAATCGACACTTTTATGAAAAACGTTCAGGTGTTGCTGGATGCAGCAAATTACATTGAAAACCATGAAAAGAACAACGGAAGTAAGTAATGTGGTCTATTCTGGTGATTTCAGACGCAGACTGGCCAAGGCAGACAACAATGCAATGGACCGAAATGGCGACAAAAGACGCAAACATGAGAGGCAACCGTAAACATGAGGCAATTTGCCTGATTGTGAATAATATTTAAACCTATTATGCCAATGCAAATTGGTTTAAATGAAATAGAGCCTATAGCCTACAAATAACAATACATGGTCAAAAACAAACCCGTGACATCGAATTACTTTCTCACCCTCTGGCATTTTCCATGAACGGTAACCGTATTTAAATGTATATTACATTGCGCATTTTCCAATTGGATGAGACTTGCCTATGGCTCCATTAATTCCTTTCCTTAGAGACAGTCTAAACTAAACAGCCTAATGGTATCCGTGAAGGCATCCCTGTGTTTGTAAAATAGACTGTCTTCCTTTGAGCACGTCGAATTACGCATTAAAATATTTAGGCTACATAATAGGCTAATCGATCTATCAAACTCACTCACCTTTCTTTTTTCAAATCTAGTTTACTCAACATTTAGCATAGGGTTTCCTTCAACTTCTATCTGTGGGTGCCTGCAGGCCGAAGAAAAGCAATTTAATTCCTATGCGGCCTGTTTATCTCAGACCAAAGTCAAATGAAGCAAATCAAACCTCTTACAAATATTAATTTTATTTGAGAAAACTCGGCATATTGTGCAAAAACTAAATAGAGAACCCCTATTATTCCATCCCTATAATTTCGTTATTCCTGTCAATTGCGCTTCCTCTCTATCCACATGGAACAAAATGTACCGTTTTGATTGGACTAAACACATGTTCCCATCTTGCGAGTCCTTGCAGATATCCAATCAAACACAGGTTCAACTTTGACGTCGAAATCCGATTTGCAATGTGTCTCTGGGATTTGTAGGCTTATGGACATTTTAGTCTTCTATATGCATTTCATTGCGTACTGTAATAGCCTACTATGTGATATTCCATCATTACCTAATTAATGAATAGGCCTATGTCTTGAAGAAAGAGTTCGTTGGTATTTTTCAATAAACCATGTACAAAATATAGGTTTAGGCCTACGTGCTTTGCAGCACGAACACTAGGTTGCTGCCAATGATGTATATAAACTGGATTTATGACGTTGCTATTTATTGGCATTTGAGTGGTTTTGAAGCAACATGTCGGCCATATTGGCACTCCCCGGTAGTAGCAGGCCTCCATAGGAATTAATGGAATTATACAGTAATTCAATTAAACGTTTCAAGGACACAATTACATGTATTTAATATTTTTTGTTTTTTTGTAGTGGGGACAGTAACATTAGTTATCTGAAATAATTCATACTTAGCTCACATATAATTTAAAAGTATGCATTAAGGTGTTTGTAATTTAATACAATGTGTCAAAAACGAATGTAGACATTAATAAATGCATTTCTATAGCTTCCAAAACATTTATAAGCTATACTGACATGCTTGGTGCCCAAATTGATGACGTTTGATGAGTGGAGATGAACAGATTCAGTTCAGTCCGTTTCAGTCAGTTGTCCTGATGAGCCCTTCCCATCTAGCTATTTTATGCTTGTGGATAGGAACTTCAGCTGGAATTGTAAACTTGTCTGCCAAAGTTAGGACATGGGAGTGTTTAGAATAATTCTGTTTTTACAAGAGTGATTATTTTACAAAAATGAAATGTTAATGTTAAAGCCATAACTTTGTACATTTTCGGTGAAAATCACTACAATAAATCTTCTTTAGTTGTCACCCTGGCGTGATATTGGCTGCACTATCTAGCGGCCGCTTCCCTCTCCTTACTGTGGCAAGCGGGAGCAATGGACACTGTGTCCAGTGTGGTTGTGTTGCCGGCTTTCAGCGCAAACTCTCCCCATTGAGCAGTGTAGACTGCATCACAGTGACATCCAGATGGTAACAATCAATATTACAAGTTATTTCTCGTGTAGGCAGCTATCCTACTCTAAATAAAATCAAGTGGAATGGAAAGAATTGGAGATGGTGAACAAATCCAGATGACAAGTTTCAACTAGCACCATGCTGCTGTTGCCAGCTAGCCAGCATAACCTTGCTGGGCCTGGGAAGGGCTCATCAGGACGACTGCCTTAGTGGTGGGGGTGTGCCAAGATGGAGGAACAGTGGCTTCAACACAGAGCCCCCTATCAGTAATCTAGTGTGTATATATACATCAGTGGTTGCTGCTCAAACAAAATAACCTTTATGGAATTTATCCCAAAATGCATTGCAGGTGGCTTTAAAACTGTCCTCTTGTCAGCTGTTGAGAAGGTAAACGACAGTGTTGGGTCAAGCTACAGGCATATATATATACACACATACACTACCGTTCAAACGTTTGGTCACTTAGAAATGTCCTTGTTTTTGAAAGAAAATTTTAAAAAGTTGTCCATTAAAATAACATCAAATTGATCTGAAATACATTGAAGGCCTTGTTAATGTTATAAAGGACTATTGTAGCTGGAAACGGCTGATTTTTTAAAAATTGAATATTTACATTTACATTATCAGCAATCATCACTCCTGTTTTCCAATGGCACGTTGTGTTAGCTAATCCAAGTTTATCACTTTAAAAGGCTAATTGATCATTTGAAAACCCTTTTGCAAATATGTTAGCACAGCTGAAAACGGTTGTACTGATTAAAGAAGCAATACAACTGGCCTTCTTTAGACTTGTTGAGTATCTGGAGCATCAGCATATGTGGGTTTGATTACAGGCTCAAAATGGTCAGAAACAAAGAACTTTCTTCTGCAACTCTTCAGTCTATTCTTGTTCTGAGAAATGAAGGCTTTTCCATGTGAGAAATTGCCAAGAAACCGAAGATCTCATACATTGCTGTGTACTACTCTCTTCACAGAACAGCGCAAACTGGCTCTAAACAGAATAGAAAGAGGAGTGGGAGGCCCCAGTGCACAACTGAGCAAGAGGACAAGTACATTAGTGTCTAGTTTGAGAAACAGACGCCTCACAAGTCCTCAACTGGCAGCTTCATGAAATAGTACCCACAAAAACACCAGTCTCAATGTCAACAGTGAAGAGGTGACTCTGGGATGCTGGCCTTGTAGGCAGAGTTGCAAAAAAAGCCGTATCTCAGACTGGCCAATAAAAAGAAAAGATTAAGATGGGCAAAAGAACACACACTGAACAGAAGCACTCTGCCTAGAAGGCCAGTGTCCCGGACTCGCCTCTTCACTGTTGACGTTGAGACGGGTGTTTTGCAGGTACTATTTAATGAAGCTGCCAGTCAATTATTTATTCAGGACAACAGTTTTCAGCTGTGCTAACATCATTTAAAAGGGGTTTTCTAATGATCAATTAGCATTTTAAAATGATAAACTTGGATTAGCTAACACAATGTGCCATTGGAACACAGGAGTGATGGTTGCTGATAATGGGCCTCTGTAGATATTCCATAAAAAATCAGCCGTTTCCACTTCTGATCAATTTGATGTTATTTTAATGGACAACATTTTTTTCTTTCAAAAACAAGGACATTTTTAAGTGACCCCAAACTTTTGAATGGTAGTGTATATATTACAATAATCAACAGTATATGAGTTCTGTTTGCCAACATTGAAAGATTATTGGAATTTTCAGCATATCTAAAGAGGAGGGAGTGGGGTATGTGACATGTTGTCTGTGCATTCCCCGTTGTGTTGGGACTTTAGACTATAGCTTGATGTCACAAATGTTACAGAACAAAACACTACCATGAAAGTAAGTCTTTGTCTGACGGAAATGACAGAATTTGTAGTGTATAATGTGTTACTTATATACACTGAGTATACCAAATATTAGGTACCCCCCTATTGTTGATACACACAGGAAACTGTTGAGCTTGAAAAACCCAACAGCTTTTCAGTTCTAGACACAAACCGGTGCGTCTGGCACCTACTACCATACCCCGTTCAAAGGCACATTCATCTTTTGTCTTGCCCATTCAACCTCTGAATGGCACACATACACAGTCAATGTCTCAGTTGTCTGAAGGCTTAAAAATCCTTCTTTAACCCATCTCTTCTCCTTCATCTACACTGACTGAAGTGGATTTAACAAGTGACATCCAAAATGGATCATAGCTTTCACCTTGATTCACCTGGTCAGTCTATGTCATGGTAAGAGCAGGTGTTCTTACTGTTTTGTATACTTAGTGTATATTTCATCACCAGAATGTGAACATGGATATGCCTCAACATACCCTGCAACTCAAAGCACGCATCATCAGAGACAACGGAAATTCAAGAATAAGAAAATGGACAATATTCACAACAGGTAAATTAATCTTGTCATAATTATTCATAACTCTTATTATAAATACCCATGTTACAGTTGCATGATAACATTTCATTTTTATCCCTTCTTCATTATTGGACTTGGCTCCAACATCAGTCAAATGTGGGTGGAAAAACAGTGCAACTAGAAAAACTGTCAAACCAGTCTTTTTTTTCTCTCTCTTGCTAAAATCTTGTTTTTTGATTTATGTCTATAACCTGTCCATTTTATTTTACACCCAGGTCAGCACACAATGAGCTGGAAAAAAACAGGTGAGTCAGAAGGGGTTGTGACCATCATTCTGTGTTAGAGTCCATTATGAGTATTTCCATTGACAGTTAATGGTTATTATTGATCAATTGAAGGTCTCTGTAAGTACCACATTTGCATTAATCTGCCATTTTCTTCTCTACTCCGTTCCCCACCGAACTGTGATTTGCTCACACAACTGTGTCCCACGGGGTAAAACACTTGAGTTACAAGATAATTCATTAGTCAAAGAGATATTGTACTTATATCTTATGGTCTTATATCTTATGCTTATATCGTATGTGTCCACAAAATCATTCAACTGTGCAGACCGATACATTGCTTGATAGCACACATGTAATACAGGGATGGAAATATTGTTTTTCTACAAATTTCATACAATTTTAAGTAATGTGGCAAATAGCTATTTCCGGGGAGTTTATCTCTAGAGCAAGCTGTCTTTTCAAAATGGAACTTCAAGCTGATAATCCAAAATACTCTGGAGGCTGCATATATTATTTGCATATCCTGGTGATATGCTAAATATATTGACCCACAATTTGAAAATGTAATACTGGCTTATTTATTATTTGATGGCTGGACTTCAAACACCACTTATTTGATCAATATCTTCTACATTTCAAGCTTGTTTGTACAGTGGTGGTCATTGCTAGCATTCTGGGGGAAGCATAATGCATAGAACAAATATGTCTGTTTTGCAAGGCAAATTAGGGCGTGTAGTCCAGTACAGGTTCTTAACCATACGTTTCCACAGTTGGAACTGGAACTGCTTGTTTTAGACGGTGTGCCTCCCTCCACATAAACTAAGCTTTTCTGTGCATTGAAAATCATCTTATTGCATAGGACCTGATCTTTGTTTCCAATGAAAAGCACATGTCAGGGCACGGTTCCCAAAATACAAGTGCTAATCTGTAGAGAGCAGCCAGTGTGGGAATCATGTAGATCACAGAGAGCGAAGGGCCAGGCATCTGGATGATAAAAACGTAATCTCAAACAGACTCTTTGCACTACAAAGGGTTGGTCATCATTAGCCAGACAGGAGTTGACATCCCAACTTGACCTACATTTCAAAACATTTGATAGTAAGAATAATGCCCTTCCAAATCAAGACACTAGGATGTTCAGTTCTTATGGCGCAAAGGCCCTGGCCTTAAAATGAGATTGTCTGCCTGCCTGTCAGCTCATAGCTCTGGGCACAGACTATGTATTCCATCTAAGTAATGGATTAGCCTGTCTATCCAACAAAATGGAAAAAAATATAAAGGGTCTGCTTTTATAGGTAATGTCATTACTAAAAAAAACAGATTGTCTAATTTGTCCAAATATATGAATGTATTCATCCATTGATGTGGAGGGGATGGGAATAATAGGGCCTCATCAAGGTATTAATTTATGTATAAAATCAATCATGTCATTCAATTCCAAGAATTGCATCTGGATGTAGAGGGACTGTTCCTATTACTGTTTTCACTAAAGATTAGTCCTCTATTGTTTCTTCCCCCTCTCAGACGAGCACATCTCCGCCTGTGTTTGGAGAGGTTAAAGATGTTGATCCCACTGGGACCAGACTGCAGTCGGCACACTACCCTGGGGTTGCTTAACAAGGCCAAGGGTCACATTAAGGTATTGTAGTCAACAATGCCGCCATGGTGGTGTCATGGGGACCATGGTGTCATGGGATCTGGTGAATGGTTAAATTGAAGCCCCTAGCCTATGGATAGAGAAGCTTTGTGCTCCCATGACCTGCCATAGCACTGCAGCACAGAAACACAATGTGATCTACTTTCTCAGCCTGTAAATCACTTGCTACTCCTGACTGCACACTTCTGGGTCTGACTCAAGCAAATCCAATGGAACTCAAGCAAATCCAATGAAAATGTGAATATACCTTTCAATGGGTCTAACTGATTGATCAAACATGATTGGTTAGAAAGGTTTTTCCCCCATTTTATCTAGTTGTAGAGGTAGTTTGGACAGGGCCAGCTCTAATGAGAGAAAAATGTACATTTTAAAGTTAATTTCCTGAAATTGTACACATTTTGCAATGTGTGTACAGAAGATTTTGCAGTTATAAATTAAGTCATTTTGCAATGAGGCAATTTTATACAAAATGTCATGCAATTCTATTAGTTTTGCTATGGAACATTTCTGCAGTTTTACAGCTAATTTTACAGCTAATTCTCACTCAGCTAATTGAGTGAGAATGACAAAAAAAATCTATGGGGGCCCACTGGAGGTCAGGGCTCCTGGGCACGTGCCCTGCATGTCCGGTTGGTATTCGGCCATGATTACTACAAGTTTAGATAGTCTAGCCAGCTATCTAACTACCAATCTAAAAATAGTTAGCCGACATGCCTAATTGAGTGACTGACACAGCCTACTCTAACCAGAGAGAAACTGCTGATGCACAACCAAATTTCACCAGGTGTATTTTCCTATTCTTACTCTCAATAGTAAGTTGAGACCCCAATAGAGTTCCTAAAAAAAAAATATATATATAGTACCTTTCGAAAAGGATTCAGACCCCTTGACTTGTTCCACATTTTGTTACGTTACAGCTTTTTTTTTATTGATTAAATAAAACATTTTCCTCATCAATCTACACACAACACCTTATAATTAAAGTCAAAACAGGTTTTTAGATATTTTAGCAAAAACAGAACTACCTTATTTACCTAAGTATTCAGACCCTTCTGCTATGAGACTTGAAATTAAGCTCAGGTGCATCCCATTTCCATTGATTGGAAAGGCACACACCTGTCTATATAAGGTCTCACAGTTGATAGTGCATGTCAGAGCAAAAACCAAGCAATGAGGTCGAATGAGTTGTTCATAGAGCTCCGAGACAGAATTGTGTCAAGGCACAGATCTGGGGAAGGTTACAAAAATAATTCTGCAGCATTGAAGGTCCCCGAGAACAGTCGCCTCCATCATTCCTAAATGGAAGAAGTTTGGAACCATCAAGACTCTTCCTAGACCTGGTCGCCCGGCCAAACTGAGCAATCAAGAGAGAAGGGTCCTGGTCAGGGAGGTGACCAAGAACCTGATGGTCACTCTGACAGAGCTCCAGAGTTCCTCTGTGGAGATGGGAGAACCTTCCAGAAGGACAACCATCTATGCTGCACTCCTCCAATCAGGTCTTTATGGTAGAGTGGCCAGACGGAAGCCACTCCTCAGGAAAAGGCACGTGACAGCCCACTTGGAGTTTCCCAAAAGGCACCTAAAGGACTCTCAGACCATGAGAAACAAGATTCTCTGGTCTGGTGAAACCAAGATTGAACTCTTTCGCCTGAATGCCGAGCGTCACGTCTGGAGGAAACCTGCTACCATCTATACGGTGAAGCATGGTGGTGGCAGCATCATGCTGTGTGGATGTAAAGGGTTTGAATACTTATGTTAATGTTATATTTCAGTTTTTTTTATATTGAATACATTAGCAAAAATGTGCCTTGTCATTATGGGGAATTGTGTATAGATTGATGAGGAACAAAAACAATTGAATCCATTTTAGAATAAGGATGTAACGTAACAGAATGTGTAAAAAGTAAATGGGTCTGAGTACTTTACGAATACAATGTATTCTCTTGGAGGGGGAGGGTGACTGCTTAAGCCTGCAACCGGCCCATAGTCTGGAGAACCTATTTGTCTCCCCCTTGTTAACTCGGAAAAAGCCTTTGCAATTGATCTGCGATTTTTGGCACATTAATGTGTTTCGGAATTAAAATACAAAATGAAAGGAAGTGTGGCTTGTATGTTCAGCCTTAACCAACACAGCTGTTGCCTTTTGTTTTCCACCAAGCAGCAAATTCAGGTCTACAATTGGCCATCATACAAAAATGTCAGGAATTACTTTGCCACTACAGCCGTTTGGATCTGTTGGTATTTTTAGCCTGGTCTGATGTTGATGAATTCACATATGATTATTCAGGCTCACAACACACAGTTTGTCCCTCAATCTTGAATGTTGCAAGAGTAGAGTAAAATGAAAATAAAAACATTCCATTTAAAATGTTTGTAAATGGCAGCTGTTGAAGATTTTATCATTTGTACAGTAAAACTGAATGTTTTCAGTTTCATTGTATTTATTTATTTAACCAGGCAAGTCAGTTAAGAACACATTCTTATTTTTACAATGACGGCCTACCCCAGCCAAAACCTCCCCTAACCCTGACGACGCTGGGCCAATTGTGTGCCGCCCTATCGGACTCCCAATCATGGCCAGTTATGATACAGCCCAGGATCGAACCAGGGTCTGTAGCACTGAGAGGCAGTGCCTTAGACCACTGTGCCACTTGGGATGTGCAGATGTATGAGGAAATTTGATAAATAGCTGCTCTTTAGCCTACACCATTTAAATGTTAAATAAAGGTTACATTTAGAAAATATATATATATGCAACTATTATTAATAAAATATTAAGGGTTATGCACACATTAGGTTGATTAACTCTCTGTCCTCTCTGAATGTTTGTAGAAACTAGAGGAGATGGACCGGAGGAGCCAGCACCAGCTGGAAAGCCTGGAGCGAGAGCAGAGGCACCTGCAGAGGCAGCTGGCCCACCTGCAGACCCCCGGAGGCGGAGACAGGGACAGGGTCCGTATGGACAGCCTAGGTTCCCCTTTGGCCTCAGAGCACTCTGACTCGGACCAAGGTGAGCCAACCATTCCACAGAGCTTAGTTAGTCCCTTAGAGGGAACAGAATAATCTGAAACACACCCCAAACATATGGGAGCAAATACTAAACTTTTTACTTCTTTAATACATATAGGTGAATTTGTCCCAATACTTTTGGTCCCCAAAAATGGGGGGGGGGGGGGGGGGGCTTATGTACAAAAAGTGCTGTAATTTCTAAACTGCTCATCGCGATATGGATGAAAATACCCTCAATTTAAAGCTGACAGTCTGCACTTTAACCTCAGTCATTGTTTCAAATTGAAAATCCAAAGTGCTGGAGTAGTGCCAAAACAAAACCATCACTGTCCCAATACTTTTGTAGCTCACTGTATTTTGTCTGTGGCAATGTTATATTTCAGTTCCATTTCAAACCAGTCAATAGAATTTACATGTGTTACAGTCTATATAGTGTAGCATTGGGTGTCATCAAGCATTAATTGTCACTCAATACATTTACCTGATTAATAAGTGTGGGAGGATCATTATTAAATATTTTCCTCTGACTCTAATTTCTGTAGAAGAGATCAAGGTGGACGTGGAAAGCACCGACTTCTCCCACGGAGAGTTGGACAGTATCAGCACCAATGGCTGCAGTGACTTGGAAGACCACAACAGTCGGCAGAGCCTAGCCAGCGACGAGGGCTACTCCACCTGCAGCCTAAAACTGGCCTTTTCCTCCTAAGAACCAGCCTGAAGCTCCTAATCCACACCTGCAGTCTAAACGGGCCTTCTAAGAATCATCCTGACGCTCCTCATCCACACCTGCAGTTCCTCATCCACACCTGCAGTCTAAACTGGGCTTCTAAGAACCAGTCTAAAACTCCACTCCACCTGCGGTCTATAACTGGTCCTATACTATGAACCAACCTGAAGTTTTACTCCTTATGCAGTCTAAATCTGGACTCACCTAAGAACCAGCCTAAATCAAGAACCAGCTAAAAGCTAAACCCCACCTACAGTTTGAAAGGACAGATCTTACCTCAACTGTAAAATCTTGACTCTGATGTGTCTGTTACCCGTCTCCTCCTAAAACCAGCACAAAAATGACATAAAACCAGCCAGAAGCTCACCAGTGACAAGGGCAACTTTCCCCCCCACTTTGGAAACCCCTAGCAGATGACCATCTGAGAAAAGAAACAATTCTTGTCAATCACCAAGCAAGTTACTAGGGCTTCTCTATCTCCAATCCAAACCGCTTTTCTTATACAGTACCCACAGTTATACCCCAAATCTTTGACAAGCCACCAATGTTATTCCTACCATATGATTGAGAAATGTATTTATTTTCCCAATATTTATCGTGCTGTACTGTCTTGGTCACACTTGAATTATGAAATGAATGGATAATATTATTTGGATGTTTTGACAACTGTAATGTTTGGTTTTATATAAGTCTTGTGGTTTTGAACTGAGCGTTGACAAGTTCTTAGACAAAAGCTAGTGCAATGGTACACAACACGCTAAATGTATCACTCTGGTCTGTTGTGAGTGACATTTATCCCCGTTGAGATTTCAAAATAATTGTTTGTATACATTAGGCAGCTATGAGATATACCGCACTTCAAGGCCCAAGCACAATTCTGAAGCAATAACACTTGCCAGTCATGTCAACTCTTAAGTTGGCTGTTTTAGGCACACCATTTTGGCCATCAACACCAAATTGAATGTGCTTATTTTGTAACTTCAATAGCTTTAATTACAAATAGTAATCAATATTAAGATAATGGTTTGAACAAGTCATGTTGCATGTGTATTGAATGTAGTTCTCCATTTTTTCATCATGGGCTTTAGATTGACCAGTTGAGAGCTCATGTCTTTGTATTGATGAACACATGACAAGAGTTTTTACTTAGTAACTTATTTGTTGCATTGTAGCTAAGAAGCATTCCAATGTTAAAACCCTGACACTGTATATTCTGAGTATTTATGTACAAAAATCACTTTCCCCTAATTGCACTGCAAGACTATTCCACTAACCAAATTGGAAATGTCATCTTATGACCATACCCATATTTTTGTGGTACAACTAAATAGATTATCACCACCAACTGTGTCTTAACATGGCTAAATTGACTCTTGCACAGGTTTCTTAGTTCCAAGTCTTTATTCAGTGTCAGTGTTGGGTAATTTGTAAAACGCACTATGAAAAAGACTTGTCCTAAGAAAGTGTCTCTTAACACTACTGTGCTAAATCAGCCATCAAAGGTGACTTTTACAAAAGAACATGTTGCTGGCCCCCTGCTACCATTTTGTGTTTCCTGGTAGTGGTCCCTTAAACTAGATCAATAAACCTTTACCACCCCAGGTACCTATAGTGTCCAGTTGTTCCTTGTTATTGGTGTGTCCAAAGCTATAATCATATATACACTTCATTACTGAAATAATGTATTTTCTATGCAGTACACTTCTGCGCTAGCACCAGACAGATGCAATCTGGCAATAAATCACAAACAGGAGACTACACAACTCATCCCTGATTTTAATTGAGAAAAAGAAAAGCATACGTCGCCAGCAGTGATACAAGGTCATTGATGTACGTCACGGAAACAAAGATGGTACAAAATGCATTACTGCCATCTGGAGGAACTGTTAAACATTCAGTACCAATATGGAAACCTACTCGTAATTTCAGGGCAAAATGAGAGGGACATCTTACCTCAACAAAAATGACAATTTGTTTTACTGTAAATGTACAAAACTGAAATGCTTTAAAAATAGTTATTACCACTAAACAGCAAAAAGTAAAAATGTCTAATATAGCCCAGTTCACCCTGAAAAAGCTATAATAAATGTGTAACATTGAAACATGCACATATTATAGTTTTTGCCTTTGTTGCATTCAGAAAGATACAGCAATCCAGACATGTCACCACAATCTAAACACTTGAGTACACTTATTTGTGCTGATCCATTACAGGGGTAATTTATTTTATTAAGAATTCTGCTGTTCTATATGACATACCGGTAAGAACAATATTCCAATGAGCCAACCAATGGTGAGTAAGCGATTAGTTTCAAAGCTCCTTTACTTGAGTAACCTAAGCCATATAAACACAATGGTAAACACTGATCCTCCTACTATACAATGGGATACTTCAAACACCAAGAAAACATTTTTGGTCACTGTGGCATGAGATGCCTGACGTTATATTTGGATGTGTCGTGATACGTGGTCATGGGTTTGTCTGCTATGCCACATGTTCCTACTCCCACCTTTCCGTTTACGCTCTCCGGCGATGCAAATATACTCCTCTTCACCTGCAACACACAATGCAAATCTCAGACTATTTGTGATGGTACTCTCTCCTGCAACAACGCAATGGCTGAGAATGCACAAATAACATCTGAAATGTTACTTAGTTTAAGACTTGAAGCGCAGAGACTCATTTGAACTTCGCATGAATTTCAAATTGTAATATCTTTGCCATTTTCTAAGTCGCGTCCCCATTCATCTTTGCCATTTTCCTAAATAAGTCTTTAACCCGCTGATGTTGTTAGAATTTCAATATCACAGAGTTCGTGTTGTAAGCAGTTTGGGGAGGAAATGTAACCCCCCCTCTTTTCACCGGACAGTTGGCTGCCCGTCTGATAACGGGGCCCATCGAAACTACACCTACCTAAACTATATCAAAACTAATTTCATATATAATAGATGTAGCCTAAAGAAAATATTAAATTGACAAAAGTATGATGGGCGACAATATTATCATCTGTCAAATTGTAATTGATGCTTGCGTAATTGACAAAGGGGGGACCAGAGTTTACCAAAAAGCGACTTCTTCAAATCACCCTACCGAGGTTCACACAGGTAAGACGTTTTGAAATAGCATATTCTAAGGATTCTAAAAAAACAAAATACTTTTGCCAAACCACAACAGGCTGCATTTCAAAATATCACTTTTTCCAAGAACAACTGAAAATTCATGCATTTAACACACACGAGCACCCGCTGCAGCATATAGCCCAGGCTACTAAACACAGACTAGTAACATAATACAACTTCAAATATGGTATTCTGTTCTTTTGAAATAGATTTTCTTAGGGTGTTTCTTAAGACCTACCAAAATGGAATAATGATGGATTTCCTTGTGATGGATTTAATACTGAATTGTGGTGTGTTTTCATTTTTGTGTATAGTCTACAGTAACAAACTAATGAAAATGCTATTGTATTTATTATTTTTGCAATAGCATACATGAAATGTATTTGACTGTTTGAATGTTGAGTAAAAAAAATGACGGGGCCTGGCTTTTCTAGTGCTAAGTTGTGTGTGTAAAGTAGATGAACATGTGTTACCTGTCCTTTCTTGTTCTTGTTGTAGGCCTTGTTGTTGAAACTTTGCCACTTGGATTTCTGGTCTTCTCGCTCCTGTTCCAGCTCCTTCATCCTCAGCACCTTCTTCTGGGCCTTCTTCTTCTTGTACTCCCTCTGGTCTGCTATCTGCTCTTTCCTGTCATGGCATGCACACACAAAGTTACAATTTTTGATCCTCCACGGACTGTTCGGGACATCACGGAAAAGTGAAAAACTCCTGACCCTACTACACAGGACATATTTAACATAAGTGTCGTCTCTCCTACCTGGACTTGGGTTTCCCGTCCTCCTCAGAATGCTTGCCCTCCTCGGCAGGTTTGAGGTTCTGCAGTGGCACCACCTCTGCGTTCCCGTAGCCGAAGAAGGTAATGGCCGCCGTGCCGTTCTCGCCGTCTATCTCCTCAATCTCAGCCTCATACACCCTGTCAAAGAATCACGGCTGTAAGCAGGTGAGTACGAGCCACAGACCCAAGCCCTACTACACAACATTGTGAAGAAATACAGTTGAGTGCGTTATTGTTCTTATTTAGGGCCTAGGCTCTTAATTAAAAATATCTCACAATAGTTTTGTTGAACAAATAAATTACTAGAGTGTAGGTCAAATGGTAAGTCAAGACCATGGTGTGCAAGCAAGATTAACAAAGATTACCATCCCACTTAGCATCATTGTAAAATTAGTCATTTATCAGTTGATTATTTTACACTGAACAAAACTATAAACGCAACACGTAAAGTGTTGGTCCCATAATTGTTTTGTGCTGGGGACAATAAAAGGCCACTAAAATGCCATAGACGTCTCAAGTTGAGGGAGCGTGCAACTGGCATTTTGACTGCAGGAATGTCCAACAGAGCTGTTGCCAGAGAATTGAATGTTAATTGCTCTACCATAAGCCGCCTCCAACGTAGTTTTAGAGAATTTGGTAGTACGTCCAACCGGCCCCACAAGCACAGACCACATGGAACCATGCCAGCCCAGGACCACCACATCCAGCTTCTTCACTTGTGGGATCGTCTGAGACCAGCCACCTGGACAGCTGATGAAACTGTAGGTTTGCACAACAGAAGGACCTCTGCACAAACAGTCAGAAATCTTCTGAGGGAAGCTCATCTGCATGCCCGTCGTCCTCACCAGAGTCTTGACATGACTGCATTTCAGAGTCATAAACCGACTTCAATGGAAAAATCTTCACTTTCGATGGCCACTGCCACACTGGAAAAGTGTGCTTTCCACAGATGAACCCCAGTTTAAATTTTACCAGGCAGATGGCAGACCGTGTGTGGAGTGGTTTGGGCAAGCGGTTTGTTGATGTCAACATTATGAACAGAGTGCCCCGCTGGGTTTTGAAGGAGTGTGCAGGGATATCCACCAGAGCTCTTGCCAGATAATTTAATGTTAAACCGCCTCTGTCATTTTAGAGAATTTAGCAGTATGTCCAACCGGCCTCACAAGCGCAGACCACGTTAATGGCATCGTGTGGGCAAGCGGTTTGCTGATGTCAACATTGTGAACAGAGTGCCCCATGGTGGCGGTGGGGTTATGGTATGGGCATGCATAAGCTACGGACAACTAACAATTGCATTTTATCAATAGCAATTTGAATGCACAGATATACTGTGACTAGATCCTGAGGCCCATTGTCGTGCCATTCATCTGCCACCATCAACCCATGTTTCAGCACGATAATGCACAGCCCTACGTCGCAAGGACCTGTACACAATTCCTGGAAGATGATAGTGTCCGTGTTCTTCCATGGTCTGCATACTCACCAGACATGTCACCCATTGAGCATGTTTGGGATCCTCTGGATCGACAGCGCGTTCCAGTTCCCGCCAATATCCACCAACTTCACACAGCTATTGAAGATTGGGACAAAATTCCACAGGCCACAGTCAACAGCCTGACAATTTCTATGCGAAGGAGATGTGTCGCGGTACATGAGGCAAATGGTGGTCACACCAAATATTGACTGGTTCTGATCCATGCCTCTACCTTTTTTAAGGCATATGTGACCAACAGATGCATATCTGTATTCCCAGTTATGTGATATCCATAGATTAGGGCCTAATTAATTAATTAAAATTACCTGATTTCCTTATATGAACTGTAACTCTGTAAAATGTTTGAAATTGTTGCATTTATATTTTTGTTCAGTGTATGTTAATATTGACTGAGGAACTTCTGGTGACACTCACTGTCCATCCTGACTCCACACAGTCATACACCTGTCCCCAACGCTCCAGCTGTGTTTCAAGGGGGCTGCATCAGAGCTGTTGGCACTAGCAGTACCTTCAGAGGGCTGCGACGTCAGGAGGTCTTTTGTCAAGTCTATGACTTCCTGTGAAGGATACATAACATTGAGGTCATTTTGTTCCTAGATAATAATCACATTTGAAGGCCGACACACTAAGAAACCTATTGACACTCATTGACTTAAAAAAAAAAATGTAATGGATAATACTTGTGACATGGATAGCTAGTTACCGATAAGTCTTTCTGTAATTTGAGAAGGTCTTCGTTCTCAGGATCGGTTGATAAGGCGGCTTCCACTTGTTGTAACTGGGCTTTGTAGCTGCCCAACTGTTTCAACAAATCTTCTGACATCTAATAAATGGACAATGAAAGGGGGGATACAACATAGTAAAATTACACTTGAAGCAAAGTGACAATAGCAAATAAACAACTCAGCAAGGATGGCAAGGCAGTGGCAAGGCAGTGGAAAGACGTGCAAGGCCGAGCCAGGCTACACGCAAGTAGTCGCAACTAACGGGGTTGGACAGTGAAGGACTTTAAATGTGTTATTGTTTTGGTCTTTGCTTACTTTAATTATTTTTGGTGATATTTATTACAATTCAGCTTTTAGCTGTGAATGTGTAACACGATTTACATTTTTGAAGAGGACCACAATGGAAATAAGTTGTGTTATCCTAGACATTTTTTAATGTACTTTTGGTTGTCAGGGAAAATGTATGGAGTAAGAAGTACAACATTTTCTTTAGAAATATATTGCAGGAAAAGTTGTCTAAAATATAAATAGTTTAGTACACATACACCCAAAAACAACTTGAAGTATAAATACTTTAAAGTAATACTTAAGTACTTTACGCCACTGGTGTTTGACAGCCTATTAGCACAGCTACTCCACTCGGTCTTCCATCTGTTTTCATAAACAAGCGCTGTAACATGGAAATATGTCCGCGCGGGAACCCAAAATCCATAAAAGGTGAGTATGAACCTTTTTTCCGCCGATTTGAAAAGATATGAAATCTGCTCCTTATGCTTCCAAAACATAAACGCAAGCGATGCGTGTTAATGTTCAGGCCGAGCGTCGCTGCTCTTAACAAAAGTCCCCCCCTTCCGAAGACGGCTTTGTCCAAAGCAAATACTTGTGTGAAATTGAATGACACTGAGTCATGATCAAGGGACATGGTTGGGCATAAGGTTAGCAGTGTGGTAAAGTTTATGGTAAGATTTAAAAACTGAATATAACCAGAGATTGTAGATATAGGCGGTTTATCTATAATTATGACTTTGTGGCAAGTTGGGACGACCAACAAATAGCAAATAAGTTAGCTAGCTACAAAGCTAAGTAGTAGTAGGCTTAGCTAACGTTAGCTAGTTACATTTCGGTGTTAGGGGAAGGTTAATTAACACATTTCACTCGTTTTTAAAGTAACTAGTTAGTTATTGACCTATATTTCCATACTCTGATAGGTATGAAAATCTAGCTACCGACTTTTCAAATTAATTTCAAATAGGCATCGCTAGCTAGAATGTTAGCTACCACTAGTTAGCAAGTAACGTTAGCAGCTAGGCCATCATCACAACACAGCGACCGCTGGCAGCAATGACAATTTTGGCAATAAAAAAACTAATTCAAAATGATTAAATGTTCATTAATAATCTTACCTTCTCGTATTTGCTTCAAATTAATAGACTCAGGATATTCAGATTTCACTTAAATTGTTTCTAATAACTCAAATCGTAGACGACAACAACAAAACAGTTCCTTTCCTCCTCAGCAAATTTGACCGGAAATGCCGATTGTTGATATAACATGTTCTTCTCGCGATACTACAGTATCCTAAAGTGTCATATCGCACTTTGTCAGCAGATGGGGCTTTATCCCAATAATTTCTGTCCATGGTGATTAAATTTAACAATTGTGTCTTTGATTCGACTCCCTAACGAATTACCTGTAAAAGGTCAACTCTGACTGTAAATCTTATTCTATAATATATTGTCTTCTTAAATAAAAGCCATTATGTTGTCTTCAACATGTCATGTCAATTTAACCCCCGCTCCAATTAGTATATTAAACTATAATTTACTCCTTGCAGCGTTTATCTTGGGCTATTTCCTGTCATTAACATTTTTATCAATGTCTAATTTGGCTCATTAATAAACAGTAGACGTAGTCACAAAATACAAAATATATATGTATATCCGGAGAATATTCAGAATGACGATATTTTGTCAATGTTCAATTTGGAAAGCAGCAATACAACTAATCTGTAGCTGCGATGGTAGTTGGACCCCGCCCATAATTCTCACTGAAATATACTGACTGGGAACCGGAGTCTCCAAACCATATATAAAGCAGCAATCCCATCCTCTGCCACATAAAGGTCTGTTTCACCAACTACTGTTTCAGTGGGCAGAGAAATATCATCCTGCTCAGATGCTATTCTACGCACAACGTGGGGCCATTTGACGTTTTTGAAGGATAACGATTAACCACTTTTTTCCTGAATATGTAGTTGGTAAAGCTGAGGTTTTGGATGCTGGAAAACAAAGAGGGAGTAAAACTACAGTTCTGTTTAAGGAGTATTTTCTCTTTTACCTGGTTATTTATTTTTTTATCAACTTTTTTTATCAACAAAAATAACTAACATTGAGATTATTTGTTTGTTAGATTGTTCATATGACATAATTTTCCCCAGTGGGCAAAAATGAAGGCTACTTCTGCTTCATTAACAAATGTGTGAAAATAGTGGATCGGTTGTGGCTCTTCGAACAAGGACTCTTCTTATACAGACACATGCTTCATCCTTATGGGTTGTGATAACTTGACCAACAGCAACGGGACTTTGCCTGCTAGGCTCCCTTACACTGTGCAGACTTCTGTGCCTCTGACAATACTGGTGGGTATCCTTATTCTACTCACAGTGTTCGGCAATGTCCTAGTGGTCATCGCTGTGTTCACCAGCCGGGCCCTAAGAGCCCCTCAGAACTTGTTTTTAGTGTCCTTAGCATGTGCAGACATTTTAGTGGCCACTCTGGTAATGCCCTTTTCTCTTGCTAATGAACTGATGGGATATTGGTACTTTGGTCAAGTGTGGTGTGAGATCTACCTGGCCCTGGATGTTCTGTTCTGCACCTCGTCCATCACACATCTGTGTGCCATAAGTCTGGACAGATACTGGTCGGTCACTCAAGCCATTGAGTACAACTCAAAAAGGACGCCACGCAGGATCAAATGCATAGTGTTATTCGTGTGGGTGCTGGCTGCCATTATATCATTCCCACCTCTCATTTCGATGGAGAAGGAAGGAGCCAAAGAGGAGGGTCCCACATGTAAGATCAATGAGGAGAAGTGGTACATCATATTCTCCAGCACCGCCTCATTCTTCGCCCCATGTGTGATCATGATTCTGGTGTACGTTCGAATTTACCAGGTTGCCAAGAAGAGAACCAGGGCCCCTCCGGGTGAGAGGAGAAGAGAAAACAATAATCCAGAGAAAAGTCAGTATGGCTTAGTTCAGCAGGACCCTTTGGAGAGAGGGAACAAAGGAGGGAGAGATGGAGTGGAGGAGGACGCGGAGGTCAATGGACTAAATATGGAGGAAGAGTGCTCCTCGTCTGATGGGAATGAGAACCAGTGCTCCATCAAAATGAAGCGGAGCAAGGAAAAGACCAAAGTGTGTCAGGTGAAACTAGCAGAACCGTCCCCTAAAGGTGATGATGCACAGCAGTATGTGAAAGTGAGCCGGTGGAAAGGAAGGCAGAACCGAGAGAAACGCTTCACATTTGTTCTGGCTGTGGTCATGGGAGTGTTTGTTGTCTGCTGGTTCCCCTTCTTCTTCACGTACACACTCACCGCAATATGT
Source organism: Oncorhynchus mykiss (assembly GCF_013265735.2). Lineage (NCBI taxonomy): Eukaryota > Metazoa > Chordata > Actinopteri > Salmoniformes > Salmonidae > Oncorhynchus > Oncorhynchus mykiss. The sequence continues at coordinate 74,191,772 of NC_048565.1, forward strand.
GACTCTTGCTGTGTCCCTGAGTCATTGTTCAATTTCTTTTTCTGGTTCGGATACTGCAATAGCTCGCTGAATCCAGTCATATACACTATATTCAACAATGACTTCAGGAGGTCTTTCAAAAAGATCCTTTGCAAAAGGGATCGACGAGGGCTATGAATGAGCTTTTTTCTGGACTAGCTACTATTTCCTGTCTGAATACAGATTTCATTGTTTACAAGTTGGAGTCATGTACAGTCTCTTATGAAAAGAAAATGTACCTATTTGGAAAAACTTCCCAACTTCCCAAAATGTTCCATATTCAGTTCGGTCCCACTGGGCACACATTGGTTGAATCAATGTTGTTTCAACGTAATTTCAATGAAATTACGTAGAACCAATTTGGAATATACGTTAAATTGACGTTTGTGCCCAGTGGGGTGCTGCAAGCAAACTGTGATCAATTTGTAATGCATCTGTTACTGTTTTTATGTGTGTGTCAATGTACAACAGTTTTGAGTTCATTACAATCTTTAATCCCACTACAACCATTTAGATGTATTTGACTTTGAAACTAATGAATGCCATGTTGTTTATTACTTCACGCATGTTGTGAGGGAGCTGGCTAATATCTCCATGGATCTTGCTTAATAAAAATACATTTTAAAAAGTATGTTTTTATTGTCACATACACCGGATAGGTGCAGTGAGATGTCACGTTTTACAGGATCAGCCATGGTAGTATGGTGACCCTGGAGCTAAATATTTTTCACCCAGTAGGCTCTGGGATTCAAACCAGCAACCTTTCAGTTACTGGCCCAACCCTCTAACCACTAGGCTAACTGCTGCCCATGATGTAATGCTAAATGTTAATATCTAGGCTATAATTCTTTCATGCATACTGTCAGGGAGCATATGCATGTATTATGAATAAACATATTTAAACATGTCTTCCCTGAATATTACCTTATTCCCTGAATATTACAGTATTCCCTGAATATTACAGTATTCCCTGAATATTACAGTATTCCCTGAATCTTACAGTATTCCCTGAATATTACAGTAAGTTCTATAAGCATACATGCATTGGGATACCAATTGAGTTTGAGGGGTATGATTTTTGTACATGATGTAAATGTTCCAGAAAACCAGTACTATAACTCAAAACACTACGCTCTAAACGTGTTCATTGTATTCTACCTACTGAATAAGGACAATGTTTCAACCTTCATGTACCATATTGCACAGACCCAGAGGAGATAACAGAAAGAGATCCCTGGTTTCCCACATGGCAAGACAGACTGAATCATCCTACTGCAGACATCCCTACCAGTATAATTTGATTATTTCTGTCTTTATCAGTAGCGAGAGGAAACACCATGCCGGTAATCCACCCAGAATCAACTGATTTTTATGGTGCATGCTAAATACAGTATATTATTTATATGATCTTTCACTCACGGCCTGCAAATAGGCAGGATGAACACAAAAAAAGAAAAGGTTATCATTTTTTTCAGTGAAACATCAATACATTAAAGGAAAAGTCCACCCCAAAAATATATTTTGGTATTTGTTTCATTAGCCCATTGTTGAGTCTCAAATGTTTTTGCTTGTCACCGATCAAGTTTTCAAGATATATAACTTTCAAAATAGATATATTTTGTTGCATCATATGATGCATAATGCATCATATGGGGATGATTTTTATATTTTGAAAGTTGCATATCTTGAAAACTTGATTGCTGACAAGCAAAACATTTTGGGACTATGTCAACAATGAACTAATGAAACAAATAACAAAAGATAGTTTTTGGGTGGAATTTTCCTTTAATTGATGGGTGTTGGATTTCTGCCATCAGAGAGTAGTAAACTATGCTATGTTAGTGATGCACACATGAGTCACTGCAACCCCTGTTGATGATCCATAGCAAAACAAACTATATAATCATAGTATGTATAGACCGGTTAGCTGACAATGTCACGAAACGATGTGTGCTTCAATGGAGCGGAAGGCTGTGTGTGGTTATAATTCTGGATGGCCAGATAGCTAGCAACAATGACAAGAAGCTGCCATGTGGGGAATCGTATGTGGCTCATTTCAGCTAGTTTTATCTTGTTCTTGATACCGTGTCTTGTTTTGAGGTGTTTGACAGATGTCATATCTATGCTAATGCTAATATAGCAAAAGATTTGCGAGCCAAGTAACCAACATCTGTAACGATGTATTTGAGAGACAAGAGGTGCTCACTGTGTAAATATATTTTTTCAAGAAACATTGGAGACTAAATATAGTTTACATGTTGTCAACAATCTATGCCAACCCTGTCTGTTTTGCCCCATAGTTGTGCACGCATCGGTTTTGTTGCTAAACAACCAACCTGTCTATGCAGTTGTCTTCACTTCCTTCTCTCTGGGGACTTGCATTTGCTTTAACACCCCCATTTCAGATAGCTTGAATGAATCCAAATAGAGGAATAATATTGCCTTATCAATGTGACCGGAAGAAAAAACGGGTTTCCATACTATATATGGTGCATTCGGAAAGTATTCAGACCCCTTAACTTGTTTGAAAATATGTATATATATATATATACATATTTGTACACCAGTATCTCTACCTGCACATGACCATCTGATCATTTATCACTCCTGTGTTAATCTGCAAAATTGTAATTATTCGCCTACCTCCTCATGCCTTTTGCACACAATGTATATAGACTCTTCTTTTTTTTCTACAGTGTTATTGACTTGTTTATTGTTTACTCCATGTGTAACTCTGTGTTGTTGTCTGTTCACACTGCTGTGCTTTATCTTGGCCAGGTCGCAGTTGTAAATGAGAACTTGTTCTCAACTAGCCTATCTGGTTAAATAAAGGTGAAAAAAAATTATATATATATACCTTATTATATACCTTATTTACATAAATATTCAGACCCTTTAGTATGAGACATGAAATTGAGCTCAGGTGCATCCTGTTTCCATTGATCATCCTTGAGATGAGTCCCCCTGTGGTCCACCTGTGTTAAAGTCAAGTGATTGGATATTATTTGGAAAGGCAAAACACCTGTCTATATAAAGTCCCACAGTTGACAGTGCATGTCAGAGCAAAAACCAAGCCATGAGGTTGAAGGAATTGTCCGTAGAGCTCGGAGACAGGATTGTGTCGAGGTACAGATCTGGGGAAGGGTACCAAAACATTTCTGCTGCACTGAAGGCCCCAAGAACACAGTGGCCTCCAACATTCTTAAATGGAGGAAGTTTGGAACCACCAAGGCTCTTCCTAGAGCTGGCCACCTTGCCAAACTGAGCAATCAGGGGAGAAAGGCCTTGGTCAGGGAGGTTACCTAGAACCTGATGGTCACTCTGACAGCGCTCCAGAGTTCCTCTGTGGAAATGGGAGAACCTTCCAGAAGGACAACCATCTCTGCAGCACTACATCAATCGGGCCTTTATGGTAGAGTGGCCAGGCGGATGCCACTCCTCAGTAAAAGGCACATGACAGCTCGCTTGCAGTTTGCCAAAAGGCACCTAAAGGACTCTCAGACCATGAGAAACAAGATCAAACTCTTTGCCCTGAATGCCAAGCATCATGTCTGGAGGAAACCTGGCACCATCCCTACGGTCAAGCATGGTGGTGGAAACATCATGGTGTGTGGATGTTTTTCAGCGGCAAGGACTGGGAAACTAGTCAGGATTGAGGGAAAGATGAATGGAGCAAAGTACAGACAGATTCCTGATGAAAACCTGATGCAGAGTGCTCAGGATCTCAGACTGGGGTGAAGTTTCACCTTCCAACAGGACAACGACCCTAAGCACACAGCCAAGACAACGCAGGAGTGTCTCTGAATGTCCTTGAGTGGCCCAGCCAGAGCTCGGACTTGAACCCGATCGAACATCTCTGGAGAGACCTGAAAATAGCTGTGCAGAGATGTCAAGGAGTCTGAATACTTTCCGAATGCGCTGTAGTTAGAAATTGTTCTGTTTACGTTATCACATAAGTAAGGATTATGCAACATGCTGTGGAACTCTCCTTTAATTCATCACACACCATATTCTGTGTTATGTCCTTCCTTAGCTCATCAGGCTAATTGGACTAGAAATGGTCTCCATAAGGAATAAACATTTGAATAAAAGCTTATTTGAGAATGACATATTATGAACATGAGCAAGGGAATATAGCACTGAAATCAAATCAAAATGGCAGAAAATCTAGAACGTGAACATTACATTAAGCCCTATTCAGGAGGGCAATTGGAACATGATAAGTGTATTCCGGGGAGCCAAGATCTCCTTATGTTTCATCATCTGCTCACAATTGGGTGATGAAACTTTTGATCAAAACAAATTGCATTGCCTTCAAAGAGCCCCCTCCTCCCCAAACTACCAATGAGAACAAGGCAATCAAATGAGAGGGAAATTATGCCTACAAGGTCATGGCTGGCACAACAATATTGAACACAGAACAGTTCAGCTCTCAAGAAATGATAACGCTACAGTTTGAGATATCATTACATCCTTCCCCCAAGTCAAACAAGAAACATACCAAGAGCCACATTTTATTGGTTATTGTTATAGGCCCTGCACACACATTATGGTGCATGTAATTTCATTGTGAGGTTATATTCACAGCCTTATTTATGGTTGCCTCTGTGCCAGACAGTTTCTTTGATTAGCATGCTCTTTTATTCTGTGGAAATGTTAGAGGCTACTCTATTTGTTTCCTTTTGAAACAAGTTTGCACTCGTTCTTCAAGTATTATACAACAGAATGATGGCGGCATTCTTATTATCAGTTCAAATGTTAGTTATTTCATTTTGTTGTTGTTATAAAACATTTTCATATCTGTATTTGCCAGTGAGGAAGGCACACAGTAAAATACACACCCTTTGTTATTCTCATAACTCATCTCCAAAAGTCCTTTCTCATTCCAGTTGATGGACTATGTCTCTGTTGCATAAGTTCTGCTGTTTAACATTCCTGTGCTACACATACTTGGGGTTAGCCATGTTGCCAGTCTTAAAATACAACAACTATTACTCACCACAGATGGTAAATTATAGATCCATCTTTGATGGATTCCCACGAACCATCTGACAGTGCATTCGAAAAGTATGCAGAACCCTTTCCTTTTTCCACATTTTGTTACGTTACAACCTTATTCTAAAATTGATTAAATATTTTTTTTTTCTCATCAATCTACACACAATACCCCATAATGCCAAAGAGAAAACAGGTTTTTAGAAATGTTGACAGGATTGTGTCGAGGTACAGATCTGGGGGAAGGGTACCAAAAAATGTCAGCAGCATTGAAGGTCCCCAAGAACACAGTGGCCTCCATCATTCTTAAATTGAGGAAATTTGGAACCACCAAGACTCCTAGAGCTGGCTGCCCGGCCAAACTGAGCAATCGGGGGAGAAAGTCCTTGGTCAGGGAGGTGACCAAGAACCCGATGGTCACTCTGACAGAGCTCCAGAGTTCCTCTGTGGAGATGGCAGAACCATCCAGAAGAAAAAACATCTCTGTTGCACTCCACCAATCAGGCCTTTAAGGTAGAGTGGCCAGATGGAAGCCACTCCTCAGTAAAAGGCACATGACAGCCCACTTGGAGTTCATCTGGTCTGATGAAACCAACCTTGACCTCTTTGGCCTGAATGCCAAGCGTCATGTCTGGTGGAAACCTGACAGCCTCAGAACGGTGAAGCATGGTGGTGGCAGCATCATGCTGTGGAGATTTGTTTCAGCTGCAAGGATTGTGAGACTAGTCAGAATCGAGGGAAAGATGAACGGAGCAAAGTACAGAGAGATCCTTAATGAAAACCTGCTCCAGAGCGCTCAGGACCTCAGACTGGGGCAAATGTTCACCTTCCAACAGGACAATAACCATAAGCACACAGCCAAGACAGTGCAGGAGTGGCTTCAGGACAAGTCTCTGAATGTCCTTGTTTACCTAGCTCTTATCAATATTTTAGCCTCTTATCAATTTGTAAATTACAATATATGGAGCATGCCTGGTGTTATTTCTATGAGAAAAAATAAAGTAAATGTTGTTCCACTTGGAACCGCTAGGTTGCCCGACCTTATTCATAATTTCATCATGCATAAAGGTGGTGGAATTATGAGGGAATTAAGTCAAGGCCAAAATACGGTGTATCTGTAGACACACCTCTGCCACACCTTGATTTCTTTGATATCCACCCCAAACGAATAGCAGGTGAAAATAGCATGCTATTCTCATGCTTAAGTTCAAGGTCAGAATACACCTAGGGAGGAAAGTGCATAAAAAGGGAATTACGTTCCATTTACCTGCGCTTAACTCAGGTCGGAATGACCCCCTTGGTAAATAAGCAACAAGCTCTCACAGTCTCACTGCAGCATCAGATGTTCATGTTGGAGCTAGGAACACAAGCATTTCTCTAACACCTGCTAAATATGTGTATGGGACCAATAAAATATGATTTGATTTGATCCACGTTCTCTGTGTTTCTGTTGCTCCTGCTGCTCTGTATATTCCGTTTCTCCAAAAGTCAAATTTTTTAAAAGTTAATAAGGGTTAAGTTTAGGCAATCATTCTGAATGGTGAAGTTAATCTTGCTTCTCATGGTCAACATAAAACAACTGTGTCTAGGACTGGGATCAAACACACAACCTTCTGATCCAGAGTCATGAGATTACACCTATCCACAACGCCCTAGCAATACCCAACCCTACTTGATGGCAACAGCGCTCACTGTTGTCCTAGTGTCTGGTTTTGAAGTCATTTCCCGAGGTCCTCAGGATATGGAAATATGTCAAATTTCGACATCCATTTAGAGCAACTTGGCTGAAATAAGGACATTTGCAGTGTGGTGACCTCATTATGTCACATCCTGCTGAGAGTCTGAGACCAGCCTGTCCTGTTGGGATGGACAGAGAGATAATGGTGCTGTGTTATCTCCATGGTAACTACAGACAAAGGCTCTCTGCCAGAAACACATCCTTATGCCTGTTGTTATGGAATAAAACACAAAGATGTAAACATTTTGCTGGCCACGGTACCTCGCTATATAAAGTTGAGTTACATTACGGATAACATAGACAATAGCATTAGCCAGTTGCAGCTGTCACCAGGAGTCACATACTATAATAGTTTAATTTAATAAACTATTTGAGTCTCTATTTGAGTCTCTACACGGGACAACATGGTTTCATATGGTTTCCAAAGTCTTTGAGAATAAGGGATGGGTGCGCCTTATTCATAATGTTCTTTAAGAATAAATGGTTGGAGCATTGAATTCAGGTTGCCAGAATGCAAATACTGTGTGTGCGTGCACAGGGTTGGCAGTAACTGATTACATGCTAAATCCAAGGAAGCTAAAGTGACAGATATAAATGTACTCTACTGTTCAAAAGTTTGGGGTCACTTAGAAATGTCCTTGTTTTTGAAAGAAAAGCATTTTTTTTGTCCATTAAAATAACATCAAATTGATCAGAAATACAGTGAAGACATTGTTCATGTTGTAAATGACTATTGTAGCTGGAAACAGCGTATTTTTAATGGAATATCTACATGGGTTTACAGAGGCCCATTATCAGCAACCGTCATTCCTGTGTTCCAATGGCACGTTGTGTTTGCTAATCCAAGTTTATCATTTTAAAAGGCTAATTGCTCATTAGAAAACCCTTTTGCAATTATGTTAGCACAGCTGAAAACGGTTGTACTGATTTAAAGAAGGAATAAAACTGGCCTTCAACAGCATTTGTGGATTCGATTACAGGCTCCAAATGGCCAGAAACAAAGAACATTCTTCTGAAACTCGTCTGTCTATTCTTGTTCTGAGAAATGAAGGCTATTCCATGTGAGTAATTTCCAAGAAACTGAAGATCTCGTACAACGCTGTGAACTACTCCCTTCACAGAACAGTGCAAACTGGCCCTAACCAGAATAGAAAGAGGAGTGGGAGGCCCCGGTGCACAACTGAGCAAGAGGACAAGTACAATAGAGTGTCTAGTTTGAGAAATAGACCCCTCACAAGTCCTCAACTGGCAGCTTCATTAAATAGTACCCACAAAACACCAGTCTCAATGTCAACAGGGAAGAGGCGACCCCTGAGATGCTGGCCTTCTAGGCAGAGTTCCTCTGTCTAGTATCTGTGTTCTTTTGCCCATCTTAATCTTTTATTTTTATTGGCAGGTCTGAGATATGGCTTTTTCTTTGCAACTCTGCCTAGAAGGCCAGCATCCAGGTTGTTTTTACAATAAATAATTGATAATATTTTAACTGGACCATAGCTTTTTCAATAGGAGAGAGAGAGAAAATGTCTGCTCCAAGCTGTTGCGCATGCAAAACTCTGCTGGCACCCAGCCATCCACTGACGCGATGTGATCGTTCTCGCTCATTTTTTCAGAATAAAAGGCTGAAATTATGTCTAAAGACTGTTCACACCATGTGGAAGCCATAGGAAAAGGAATCTGGTTGATATCCCTTTAAATGGAGGGAAGGCATGCAATGGAACAGGGAGCTTTCAAAATAAGAGGCACTTCCTAGTTGGATTTTCCTCAGGTTTTTGCCTGCAATATCAGTCCTGTTATACTCACAGACAATTTTTTGACAGTTTTGGAAACGGTAGAGTGTTTTCTATCCTAATCTGACAATTATATGCATATTCTAGCTTCTGGGTCTGAGAAATAGGCCGTTTAATTTGGGTACGTTTTTCATCCAAACATCAAAAGCAGAACACCGCTCCTTTTCGAGAGATTCCTTGCGCCTACAAATCTGAGTGTGATGGTCAATCACACCATCGTCCTCTGTTGTGGGTGTTCATGTGTGCCGTTGTTGTTTATCATTTTAAAAGACCATACATTTGCACCTAGTTGACAGACATTTCTACCCTCTTGCTGATAAATTCTCAGGCTCTTGTGTCTACCAGGACGTTTAATCACGAGATATGTAACAATGGAAACATCTTGAAGTCCTTCAGTGCTAAAGCCATGCAGCACTTGACAGTGCTATTGGATGGATATGTGTAGTATTTTATCATTCTGCCAGAGAACACCTGTCTAAATGAGAGAATATCTGGATGTCTGGACAATCCAATGGCACTTGCAGCGGCTAGCAGAAGCAGAAAGACCATTGAGGTGTGATTTATGGCACATAGCACCGTAATATACAGCGAGTGGAATGGTAATTGACAACATACTGAGGGGTAATTTGTGATCCAGCACTGCTGACTGCTGACTAGAGAGATAAAATACAGCAATGATGGGAATCTGATCTGAGCTGCTGGGTAGAGGTGGAACCAGGCATCAGGGAAGGTGGATACAACAGGGGAGGGGAGGAGAGCAGAGCAGAGGAAAAGGCCAGGCTGGAATTGAAGTAGATTGATAGTGTAGACAAGGTGAGGCGACTAAAAGAGAATTATGGCGTCCAGGGTGGGAGATTAGCCAGAGCAGGGTTTGGCATCAATGTACTGTAGAATTTGTTACAGAGAGAAACGAGAGCTGCAAGTGGATGCAGGGGAGAGCATCTTTACTTCTGATTCATGTGATGAGTTGTGAAAAACCATTCCATTAGTAAGAAGAACTATGAGCAGAGACACACTCTTTGGCAGTTTTATTTGAATAGAGTGTACACTATTAGAAAAAAAGGAGCTTAGCTGTTCCACTAGAGATTCTGGGTTTGAGTCCAGGTTCTGTCGCAGCCGGCCGCGACCAGGAGACCCATGGGGCGGCGCACAATTGGCCCAGCGTCGTCCGGGTTAGGGGAGGGTTTGGCCGGGAGGGATGTCCTTGTCCCATCACGCACTAGCGACTCCAGTGGCGGGCCGGGCGCAGTGCACGCTGACACGTTTGCCGGGTGCACGGTGTTTCCTCCGACACATTGGTGCGGCTGGCTTCCGGGTTAAGTGGGCATTGTGTCATGAAGCAGTGCGGATTGGTTGGGTTGTGTTACTGAGGACGCACGGCTCTTGACCTTCGCCTCTCCCGAGTCTTTATGGAAGTTGCAGCGATGAGACAAGACTGTAAATACCAATTGGATTCCACGAAATTAGGGAGAAAACGGGTTAAAAAATTAGTGCTATCTAGAACCTAAAAGGGTTCTTCGGCTATCCCCATAGGATAACCCTTTGAAGAACGGAACCAAAAATGGTTCCTCTATTGTGTCTGCCAAAGAACATTTTTTTCTAAGAGTGTTGAACCGACTGGAAATGTTCAAGGACTTGACAACTTATGATACAGTACATCCCTCTGTAAACAATATGCCCTCTCTCTCTCTCTCTCTCTCTCGCTCTCTCTCTCTCTCTCTCTCTCTCTCTCTCTCTCTCTCTCTCTCTCACTCACTCACTCTCATGGGGTCAGATAAGTTCACTCAAAGGATCCATTAGTGTATTTTAGTTGTTTACATTTATATGGTGGGAGGACTTTATAAATGTGTGTCAATGCACTCAAAATACAATCTGTGGCAGAGTGTCTCCAGAAAATCCTGGTACCTCATTTGTCTGGAAAGTAGTGACCTCTAGTGAGGCAAACTTAATAGACTTCTCATAAGAATGTTTGATTTACGAATACCACATTAAATCCTGGCCAATCATTACACAGTAGGGGTTTCAGTGACAAATCAGAGAAAGTAATCCAAACTGATGATCCAAACCATCTAGCAATCATACACCATTTGATAAAGTCTTTGAGTCTTTGACGTGTGAGATAGTAGGTTTACTGCTGATATACAGTAGCTATGTTTTAACTACATGAATATGAAGATGAGTTCTAATCAGGTGAATATCGATATAAATTTAAGCACGTAAAAATGGGTATGGCTTTGAGAACATACAGTGCATAATCTTTGACTGCTTGGAGATATCTGATCCTGATTTGATGTCCCATAGTCCTGACCTTTTCATCTTTAAGTAATGAAGCACCTGGCTTAGTGTACAGATGTAATCACTATAAAAAATGCTCACACATTTTTACTCTTAGCACCTGAAAAAGGTATTCTGTATTTTGTTTTCACAGTGCTACAATTGAACACCAGATGAGATGTTCTTTGTGAAAGTGTTGTGTAGTGTTTGAATAATTCATCAAACTTTCAAAGCAATAGGCCTATATAAATAAAAAATCAAACTTTGCTATTTGATACAGTCTGTAAAACACAGACAGTCTGAGTGTACTCTACAGAAGCTCCCCTGGCTGTCCCATAGAAACTGAAATCTCCATTTTTGATTGGTGTGTTATCCTTTGTTAAATCCACATGCACTATGCTCTGTGAGTTTCCCATGGGGGTCATGAAATCTTCTCAGACAAGCACGTTTTGCATTTTCTGATGAGCAAAGCAAAGAAAGAAACCAATGGAATTTGTTCATCCAAGCGATCACTCTCTCTCATTATCTTTCTCGTGGAAGAGAGATCTCATGCTTGTTAAAAGCTCAGCCGTTTAATAACATCCCAATAGGAGTGGTCTCAATGGCCACAAAACAGTACACTAGCATCACTTTCTGAGAATAACCAGGGGTTTGATCTAATAGAAAACACTGCTTAGTAGAGCTGAGTTACTGCAAGACAAGTTAGTCATCTCTTTTTAGCCTGATCAGTCATCAAACAGTAGCGAGGCAGATTAATGAGCACTCCAATTGGACAGACTATACTTAGCAGCTCATTTGCTGGGGCGGCAGGTAGCCTAGTGGTTAGAGCGTTGGGCCAGTAACCAAAAGGTTGCTGGTTCGAATTCCTGAGCTGACAAGGTAACAAGGTAATCTGTCGTTCTGCCCCTGAACAAGGCAGTTAACCCACTGTTCCCTAGTAGGCTGTCATTGAAAATATGGGAATTTCAAGATACAAACATTAAGTTATTCAACAACTTGCTGTGGTATTACAGTGGCTGAATAATAAGTTGGCCTACCTCTGAAAATAGAAACTCTGTAATCTGTACTCTGTGCTACGTCTTGCTTGTCCTATGTTGCTCTGTCTGTATGCTACGTCTTGCTTGTCCTATGTTGCTCTGTCTGTATGCTACGTCTTGCTTGTCCTATGTTGCTCTGTCTGTATGCTACGTTTTGCTTGTCCTATGTTGCTCTGCGTGTGCTCACTGCTCAATGATTGTCTATATTGTAATTGTTTTTAATTACCTGCCCAGGTACTGCGGTTGAAAATGAGCCGGCTGGCTAAAACCGACACTTATACTGAAACGTTGATTAATGTGCACTGTCCCTGTAAAAATTAAAATCAACTCAACTCAGTGAGGTAGAGGTGTAGAAAATGTACCATATATAATCCTATGTTGTATCTGGTAAATCTCAAGAATATTGGCAATACAATTAGTACAAGGGCAAGAAAAACACAATCAATTACCTTGGCAAAGATAGGGTACCGTTTGTTAATAGCGAGGTACGGTTGCTGTATGTCCTACACAAGGAAAAATATTGCAATATCCCCAACACAATATAGCCTAGCCGACTTCATGCTAAGAGAAGACTGAAATTAATAAATGTTCCCTTGTCTACAAATGTCCACTCGAAGATCAGAAATAAGAAAAAACTAGACCAACTTCTTCAACTGTCTTTTGAGAGATGGTCCATAGAGAGTGATATTTTCAATTCATTGCCATTGTTTTGTATTTATTCAAAACATTGTCCCAACTCTGCTCAGTTTATAGGCTTACACCATCATCAGGGTGTATTTAAAAACTGATCCCCTTTTTCATGATATCCAATCACTATCTTGTCTCATCACTGCAACGGGCTCAGGAGAGGTCAAGTCATGCATCCTCCAAAACATGACCTGCCAAACCACACTTCTTAACACCTGCCTGCTTAACCAACGTGTCAGAGGAAACACTGCTCAACTGACAACCGTCGTCAGCCTGCAGGGACCCCACCTGCCACAAGAACACAATGAGACAAGTAAACTCCCCCCGGCCAAACCCTCCTCTAACGAAGCTGGGCCAATTGTGAGCTACTCTATAGGACTCCCGGTCACGGCTGGTTGTGACACGAACCCGGGTCTGTAGTGACGCCTCAAGCTTTGCGATGCAGTGCCTTAGACCACTGCGCCACTCAGGAGCCCACTTAGGCTTTTTAACAAGTCCCTGGACTTGGATTTTGTATGCCACTTCACACCTATTTGTGGTTAGAATTTTTCCTTTTGCTTTTCTAGTAGGCCTAGCTATTCCCCTCTTTGTTGTGGTCTTGCAGGATCTTTGTTTGATTATGTACACTTGACCCTCTCAGTATTCTTGGCATGTGCTCTGACACTTTGTGCCTTGGTTTCATACTTTTTCTCATTCTTACAGGCGCTCCTCCCTCAACCTGTTCAGTATTGTATTTGACCCTCTCTCCCTACTGCGTGAAACCCCCTCTGGCACTGACTACACCAGCAATGTTTCAGACAGCACAGTCGAATTTTCCAGAATCACTGTGACTTACTGTGGCTTATATAGAAGGGTGAAATAGGGAGAGGCAGACTTGAGAGCGATGTGAAAGCAGTGGGAACTACTGCCATACGCAGTTTATAAAGCATACTTTTACCAGCCTTGGTGTCCCAGCCATAAATTGCGACCATGTTCGAGAGCCTTAGAGTGGGAAATAAATCGTTGACGTAAATCCAGAGTAAAAACTGTATGTGTGCGAATGTGTAGCAATGCTATCGTAACCGGGAATAAAAGCAAAAATCAGCGTTAAAATGACGCTAAATCAAAGGGGTTATAGGTTCAAAGGTCATATTTGTTTGATCATGCCTGTAACATCCATATGTAAATGAACATAACTTATCTGTGATGACAGCATTACTTTCAGCAATTATCAATTCAAAGGTTCAACAAATAGGCTACCGTCTTTGCTTCCACAATTTCCTCATCACTTTGAACAATTGAGATTAATACACATGCATTCACATTCAACCATTTTAGTGTCAGTTAAAAACTGTGCTCAACCAAAGCTTTTAATTGTAATGTATGCATAGCTGACCATGCATGACGCATGCCTTCATTATACCCCTGGTTGTAATTTTGATTAAAAGAACTAAGAACATCCCGGAGCTACAGACCATGAATGCTAATGAATTTGGATATATTCCGTGTCCTCTGCGGATTTGGGTAGTCAGAATGTCTCTCTCTCTCTCTCTCTCTCTCTCTCTCTCTCTCTCTCTCTCGCTGTGTGTGTGTGTGTGTGTGTCCTTCACTTTGATGGAAGACACTATCTTGTCAAAAAGTAATGAGTCATCCATTTCCAGCAGATCTGAAAAGGATGATGGAACAGAATGGGGAGAGGGGTCTTCCCTGCAATAAGATGGGACATTTCAACATGTTTTGTTTTTTGAATGATCTTCAAACCGCAGAATGCACTAAAACAAAAAAACGATTGTAAAACTTAACAAAAAGCATAAAGTAGAAGTATATTAATCAACAAATACTGTACATTCAGTACCAGTCATACGTTTGGACACACCTACTAATTTCATTCCTACTCATTTTCTTTATTTTTACTATTTTCTACATTGTAGAATAATAGTGAAGACATCAAAACTATGAAATAACATATATGGAATCATGTAGTCACCCCAAAAAAGTGTTAAATCAAAATATATGTTATATTTGAGATTCTTCAAAGTAGCCACCCTTTGCCTTGATGACGGCTTTGCACACTCTTGGCATTCTCTCAACCAGCTTCATGAGGTAGTCACCTGGAATGCATTTCAATTAACAGGTATGCTTTTTAAAAGTTAATTTGTGAAATGTCTTTCCTTCTTATTAATGTGTTTGAGCCAATCAGTTCTGTTGTGACAAGGTAGGGGTGGTAAAAGACAAAGTCGATATTATGGCAAGAACAGCTCAAATAAGCAAAGAGAAATGACAGTCCATCATTACATTAAGACATGAAGGTCAGTCAATCCAGAAAATTGAAAGAACTTTGAAAGTTTCTTCATATGCAGTCTCAAAAACCATCAAGCGCTATGATGAAACCGTCACTCATGAGGACTGGGCACAGGAACGGAAGACCCAGAGTTACCTCTGCTCCAGAGGATAAATTCATCGGAGTTAACTGCACCTCAGATTACAGCCCAAATAAATGTTTCACATACGTAGGTCAACTAACAGACACATCTCAACATCAACTGTTCAGAGGAGACCACATGAATCAGGCCTTCATGGTTGAATTGATGTAAAGAAACTACTACTAAAGGACACCAAAAAGAAGAAGAGACTTGCTTGGGCCAAGAAACAAGAGCAATGGACATTAGACCGGTAGAAATCTGTCCTTTGGTCTGATGAGTCCAAATTTAAGATTTTTGGTTCCAACCGCCTTGTCTTTGTGAGATGCAGTATAGGTGAATGGATGATCTCTGCATGTGTGGTTCCCACCAGCATGGCTACCACAGCATTCTGCAGCGATATGCCATCCCATCTGGTTTGCGGGGACTGTCATTTGTCAGTGGGACTGTCATTTGTTTTTCAATAGGACAAACACACCTCCAGGCTGTGTAAGGGCTATTTGACCAAGGAGAGTGATGGAGTGCTGCATCAGATGACATGGCCTCCACAATCACCTGACCTCAACCCAATTGAGATGGTTTGGGATGAGATGCACTGCAGAGGGAAGGAAAAGCAGCCAACAAGTGCTCAGCATATTTGGGAACTCCTTAAAGACTGTTGGAAAAGTATTCCTCATGAAGCTGTTTGAGATAATTCCAAGAGTGTGCAAAGCTGTCATCAAATCAAATCAAATTTTATTTGTCACATACACATGGTTAGCAGATGTTGATGCGAGTGTAGCGAAATGCTTGTGCTTCTAGTTCCGACAATGCAGTAATAACCAACAAGTAATCTAGCTAACAATTCCAAAACTACTACCTTATAGACACAAGTGTAAGGGGATAAGAATATCTACATAAAGATATATGTGTAACAGATGTGAAACGGCTAGCTTAGTTAGCGTGGGCGCTAAATAGCGTTTCAATCAGTGACGTCACTTGCTCTGAGACCTTGAAGTAGCAGTTCCCCTTGCTCTGCAAGGGCCGCGGCTTTTGTGGCGCGATGGGTAACGATGCTTCGAGGGTGACTGTTGATGTGTGCAGAAGGTCCCTGGTTCGCGCCCGGGTATGGGCGAGGGGACGGTTAAAACTTGTACTGTTACATTGATGCTGTTGACCTGGATTACTGGTTGCTGCGGAAAAAGGAGGAAGGTCTAAAACGGTCTAAAACTTGTACTGTTACATATGAATGAGTGATGGTACAGAGCGGCATAGGCAAGATACAGTAGATGGTATTGAGTGCAGTATATACATATGAGATGAGTATGTAAACAAAGTGGCATAGTTAAAGTGGCTAGTGATACATGTATTACATAAAGATGCAGTAGATGATATAGAGCACAGTATATACATATACATATGAGATGAATAATGAATAATGTAGAAGTATCAAGGCAAAGGATGGCTACTTTGAAGAAGGAGCAAAAAAAATGACAACAAGCTATCTTTTGATATACTGAGATATTCACAGTAACTTGATACCAGAGCAATGAAGCGCAGTATAATACATTAAAAGTGACTATTAAACTGTAAGACAATAATTTCTACAGTATTTTACTGTAATTACAAGGGATTAGGGCAAGCAGGTTGGCTAAAGGCATTTGCATTTTAAAGAATACTTGATGTTTTATGTCACTTGCACTTGTAGAGGCCTAAATAAAGGCTTCCAAACTGTCTGTGAATACAGGGCAAAACAAATCAAATGGACATGGGTAAATATTTAACCATTAAAACGTTTAAGACACACTACCAGTCTGATCTGTTCCCTACAGACATTTCATTCTTATGGACCTACTACCATATATCACTTACATTGGTACAGGACTCTCACTAACAGGTACAACAAATATTGGCACTTAAAGCAAGTCTTAAAATATGTTAATGTCCCAGCGATTCTTTCTCCTCCCTCAATACTTCTCCACAATGCACCATCATTTACAGTATGCTGCAGTAAATATACAGTTGAAGTCGGAAGTTTACATACACCTTAGCCAAATACATTTAAACTCAGTGTTTCAAAGTTCCTGACATTTAATCCTAGTAAAAAGTCCCTGTCTTAGGTCAGTTAGGATCACCACTTTATTTTAAGAATATGAATTGTCAGAATAATAGTAGAGAGAATGATTTATTTCAGCTTTTATTTCTTTCATCACATTCCCAGTGGGTCAGAAGTTTACATACACTAAATTAGTATATGGTAGCATTGCCTTTAAATTGTTTAACTTGGGTCAAATGTTTCGGGTAGCCTTCCACAAGCTTCCCACAATAAGTTGGGTGAATTTTGTCCCATTCTTCCTGGCAGAGCTCATGTAACTGAGTCAGGTTTGTAGGCCTCCTTGCTCGCACACGCTTTTTCAGTTCTGCCCACACATTTTCTATAGGATTGAGGTCAGGTATTTGTGATGGCCACTCCAATACCTTGACTTTGTTGTCCTTCAGCCATTTTGCCACAACTTTGGAAGTATGCTTGGGGTCATTGTCCATTTGGAAGACCCATTTGCGACCAAGCTTTAACTTCCTGACTGATGTCTTCAGATGTTGCTTTAATATATCAACATATATTTCCTGCTTCATGATGCCATCTATTTTGTGAAGTGCACCTGTCCCTCCTGCAGCGAAGTACCCCCAACATGATGTTGCCTCCCCATGCTTCACGGATGGGATGGTTTTCTTCGGCTTGCAAGCCTCCCCCTTTTTACATCAAACATAACGATGGTCATTATGGCCAAACAGTTCTATTTTTGTTTCATCAGACCAGAGGACATTTCTCCAAAAAGTATGATCTTCGTCCCCATTTGCAGTTGCAAACCGTAGCCTGGCTTTTTTATGGCAGTTTTGGACCAATGGCTTCTTCCTTGCTGAGCGGCCTTTCAGGTTATGTCGATATAGGACTCGTTTACTGTGAATATAGATACTTTTGTACCTGTTTGCGGAGTGCCTGGATACTTCCCTTAGCCGTGGTATGTTGGCCATATATCACAAACCACCGAGGTGCCTTATTGCTATCATAAACTGGTTACCAACGTAATTAGAGCAGTAAAAATACATGTTTTGTCTAACCCGTGGTATATGGCCTGATATACCACGGCTGTCAGCCAGTCAGCATTCAGAGCTCGAACCACACAGTTTATAATACAACATACCAACTGATATTTGGTGTTGATATCATTTGCACTTTAAGTCTTAACAAAGGCTTCTAAACTGACTGTGACTAAAGAGCAAAACAGAACAAAAAGACATGGCTAGCCACTCAACCACTAAAAGTTTGAGACTTGCTGCCATTCTAATCTGTCCCTTTTAAACATTTTATTGTTAGAGTACCACTACCACATATCACTTAAATTGGTACAGCACTTTCACAAACAGGAACAAGAAATATAGGCTCTTACAAGACATGCCTCAAAATATGTTAATGAGTGAGAAACAACAATACCATATACCCACTAGTATTCAAAAGGCTTTTGGCATTCCAAAAATGCAGTATGGTACTATATTCTGAGTTACAGTCAATTACTGGCAGCAATTGGCAAAGTTTGTTGAATTCCTAAAAAAAACATTATATTACCATATTCTGTGGGGGTACAGCCTTCTCACTCATGGGTGCAACAAATATAGCCCGTTACAAGGCACACCTTAAAATATGTTAATGAGCCAGAGACTCTTTCGCTGCCCACATTTTCTCACAATACACCATAATTAATACTGTAAAACACATTTGCTGTATTTTACTGTGCATTTTACAGTGTTTTACTGTTGAGATTACAGGAAGGTCTTAGAATGTGCAGTAAAACAAATGTACAGTATTTAACTGTGCATTCTACATTAATCTACCGTATTCAGTTCATACATTATGATACTGTTGATTACTTAATGATAAAATTACAAAAATGGCTAACTGTGTGGGCCTGCCGGGAACATACAGTATGTTCCACATTATTATAGGACAACTTGGGAGAATTACGATCTGCAACAGACAGCACATGGAAGAGATGTGTTCAGTTCATACATTAGGATGGAAGAAATTATATAGTAAAACCTTATTATATAGTTAATGTGAACCATGTGTACCAGTCTGTTTAGCTATCATTCCACTGCTTGTCACTCCTTGTCATGTACCAAACAAATGACACAGAGTACAAGGAGGGAATGTTAGTGGAAACATACTGGATTTCAGGCTATAATATGGTATACATTTTCCTGAGAATGTATAGTAGTAATACGGGTGTGAAATGTATCTGTTTGATGCATCCCCTGGTTTGCTGGTGAATTCCCATACTAACTTTGAAGTGTAATTTTTGTGGTGCAGTGCGACAAAAGTAGTCTTTCCATCTATGGACTGGCGAGAATTCCCAATGGCTCTATCTATATCATGTTATATCATTTTGAACTGTGAGTGTGAGAGAGATAGGGAAGAGAGAAAGAGAATGAGGACATGCAGGTACAGTATGTGGAATCTGAAGCTGAATTGATTTGTGCATCACAATAAATTCCCAGAAGTGTTGAAGTTGAAATGTCATGTCCAGTGCATTGGGCAGCTTCCGATTTAGAGGCAGTTTGAAACAAGACAGGTCTCATAAGCAAAAGAAAGCGAGAGTTGGGCATCCAGGAATTACTACAGACCTTCACTGCCATCTGCAGAAAAACTACTGAACTGCCTTCAAGGATCTTATTACCTGTGTTATATTTTTCTCATCCTATTATCTTATTTTCATGGATTGAAATGATCCAGTGTGAGCTTTCCCACTCCAAAGGGACAGTCTTTGCATGAGGATACGTTCTCCATTGGTTGAAGTTATAGCCTAATTTAATTTCAATCAACTTATCTCCTTACAGCATGTCCACATTACAACGACTATCGATTCTAACAGCTTCTATCTTGGGGCAATTTGTATTAAGCTAGTCCTCACCAATAAGCAAAAAGCCCAACTTCAACCATCTTATCCTGCCAAGAACCAGTACTTTGAGGTAGCTGGCATCCAATTGTAATGTCAGCTCCCTATATTTTCTGTCCCCCTAGGATAAGAAAACAAAACTACAGTTCACAAGTAGTTCAAATTAAGTTTGTCTTTATTCCAGAGCCTTTCAGACTTGAGGCACAATTATCTGTCCATTCAGGACATTAATCAAAACAAAAAGTCATACAGAGAGGGAGAGAATTTGACACCAAGACCAGGAATTTACAATGGACCTTCACTGCCACTTGCAGAAAGACAAAATACTGCCTTGAAGGATATATTTATCGAACCATGGTCTGTAGTGACGCCTCTAGCACTGAGATGCAGTGCCTTAGAACGCTGCACCACTCAAGAGTCCAATCTTATGGCAATGTTCTTCAAATCTTCTTCTTCTCTTCTTTTCCAGATATAAGGATTCAATTATTCATATACATTGTGAATCTATTATTCCAAATGTTATCTATGAGCTTGTCCGAAGAGTCATGAAAAGAAGACACTGAGTATTTACATATGGGGTTTTGTGCAAAACCAATAAGAATCTTTGACTAAACTTCTGTATTTCCACAAGATACATCATTGCTCACAATGCATTTAGTTGACTATAATTCTATTCTCCTGGTTCTTGGATTACAGGCAACATCCGTACCGAGCTAAAGGGTAGAGCTGCCGTTTCAAGGAATGGGACACTAATCAGGACGCTTATAGAAATCCCTCTATGCCCTCAGACTAACCATAAAACAGGCAAAGCATTCAATACAGGACTAAGATTGAATCCTACTACACTGGCTCTGACGCTCGTCGGATGTGGCAGTGCTTACAACTATTACAGACTACAAAGGGAAACCCAGCCAAGAGCTGCCCAGTGAAGCAAGCCTACCAGATGAGCTAAATGCCATTTATGCTTGCTTCAAGGAAAGCAACACTAAAGCATGCATGAGA
Organism: Oncorhynchus mykiss; assembly: GCF_013265735.2. Lineage (NCBI taxonomy): Eukaryota > Metazoa > Chordata > Actinopteri > Salmoniformes > Salmonidae > Oncorhynchus > Oncorhynchus mykiss. The sequence continues at coordinate 74,212,640 of NC_048565.1, forward strand.
GTACCAGCTGTTCCGGATGACTGTGTGATCACGCTCTCCATAGCCGATGTGAGCAAGACCTTTAAACAGGTCAACATTCGCACGGACAGACGGATTACCAGGACGTGTACTCAGGGCATGCGAGGACGAACTGGCAAATGTCTTCACTGACATTTTCAACCTCTCCCTGACCGAGTCTGTAATATCTACATGTTTCAAGCAGACCACCATAGTCCCTGTGCTCAGGAAAGTGAAGGTAACCTGCCTAGATGACTACTGCCCCGTAGGACTCACATCAATAGCCATGAAGCACTTTGAAAGGCTGGTCATGGCTCACATCAACACCATAATCCCGGAAACCCTAGACCCACTCCAATTCGCATACCGCCCCAACAGATCCACAAATGACGTAATCTCAATCGCACTCCTCACTGCCCTTTCCCATCTGGACAAAAGGAACACCTATGTGAGAATGCTGTTCACTAACTAAAGCTCAGCGTTAAACAGCATAGTGCTCACAAAGCTCATCACTAAGCTAAGGACTAGGGATGCACAATATATCAATAAGCATATTGGAATCGGACGATATTAGCTAAAAATGCCAACATCGGCATCGTCCCGATGTCTAGTTTAATGGCGATGTGCAAAACCGATTTCAAAGCTGATTTGCATACCTATATAATGTAGGTAGATGACGTAATGACGCCACTAACAATACAGCCCTACACAGAACAAAAGCAGAATAATACTAAGCGCACACCAACAACTAAACAAGTTCGAGTCGAGCAGTCATTTGAAAGAGTAAGAAAATTGGGTGTCATTGCAATTAGCTTCACGACTGACATTTGGACCAGCGATGTCAGCCCCATGAGCATGCTGAGTCAGACAGCACAGTGGGTCGACAAGGATTCCGTACTGAGGAAAGCCATATTGCATGCTCATGGTTCTCATACCACTGCTGCCATTTCAACGGCATTTGAGAGCATGTTGGAAACTTGGAAACATGAACAAACTCCTAGCTCCATTCGAACAACTGACACGAGATAAAAGCTCATCAACTGCTTCTGTAGCAGACGTGATACCCTCTGTCATGGCATTGAAACGCCTGTTCAACAAAACTGCAGACACAGACCGTGGTGTTAAAACTTGCAAAAGTACTGTAAAAGAGGCTGTGAACAAGAGATTCGGTGGCATTCTCTCTGAGCCTCTTTACTGTGTCACCACCATGCTCGATGCTAGGTACAAGGACCGCTATTTCGATGCAGACAAGAAACAGGGTTTACGTGAAATGTTAGATAGCTGGACAAGATGGAAATGGACACAGTGACAGTGCGCACTGAGGAAGAGAGGCCATAGACAGACAGAGCTGAAACTTCACTGCTTGACATGTATGATGAAATCCTGGTTGAGAATGAACAAATAAACAATGAAATAGCACAGCAAGTAAGTGAAAGAAATAGGTTTTGATTATGTTTTACTGGTAATGGGGAAATACGTAAATGTCAACAAAATAACTTTTTGGTTAGTGTGTGTGTGTGTGTGTGTGTGTGTGTGTGTGTGTGTGTGTGTGTGTTTCAACTATTTAACTAGAATGCTTATAAAATGTTAAATATCGGTTATCGGCTTAGTTTTTTTTTTTGGCAAGGGAAATATTGGATATCGGTATCGGACAAAAATGTAATATCGGTGCATCCCTACTAAGGGCCCTGGGACTAAACACCTCCCTCTGCAACTGGATCCTGGACTTCCTGACGGGCCTCCCCCAGGTAGTAAGGGTAGGCAACAGCACATCTTCCACGCTGATTTTCAACATGGGGGCCCCTCAGGTGTGCGTGCTTAGTCCCCCTAGCAGTGGGGTGCTAGGACAACAACCCCTCCCTCAATGTGAGCAAGACAAAGAAGCTGATTGTGGACTACAGGAAACGGAGGGCCAAACATGCCCCCATTCACATCAACGGGGCTGTAGTGGAGCGGGTCAAGAATTTCAAGTTCCTTGGTATCCTCATCACCAACACCCTATCATGGTCCAAACACACCAAGACAATCATGAAGAGGGCACGACAACACCTTTTCCCCCTCAGGAAGCTGAAAAGATTTGGCATGGATCCCCAGATCCTGAAAAATGTATACAGCTGCACCATCGAGAGCATTGAGAGCATCCTGACCGCAACTGCTCAGCAGTCGACCGTAAGCCGCTACAGAGTGTAGTGTGTACGGCCCAGTACATTACTGGGGCCAAGCTTCCTGCCATCCAGGACCTATTTCCTAGGCAGTGTTAGAGGAAGGCCAACAAAATTGTCAAAGACTCCAGTCACCCAAGTCATAGACTGTTCTCTCTGCTACCGCCCGGCAAGCGGTACCAGAGCTCCAAGTCTAGGTCCAAAACACTCACAGCTTCTACCCCCAAGCCATAAGACTGCTGAACAAGTAATCAAATGGCAACCCGGACTATTTACATTGCCTTGCGAAAGTATTCGGCCCCCTTGAACTTTGCGACCTTTTGCCACATTTCAGGCTTCAAACATAAATATATAAAACTGTATTTTTTTGTGAAGAATCAACAACAAGTGGGACACAATCATGAAGTGGAACGACATTTATTGGATATTTCAAACTTTTTTAACAAATCAAAAACTGAAAAATTGGGCGTGCAAAATTATTCAGCCCCCTTAAGTTAATACTTTGTAGTGCCACCTTTTGCTGCGATTACAGCTGTAAGTCGCTTGGGGTATGTCTCTATCAGTTTTGCACATCGAGAGACTAAATTTTTTTCCCATTCCTCCTTGCAAAACAGCTCGAGCTCAGTGAGGTTGGATGGAGAGCATTTGTGAACAGCAGTTTTCAGTTCTTTCCACAGATTCTCGATTGGATTCAGGTCTGGACTTTGACTTGGCCATTCTAACACCTGGATATGTTTATTTTTGAACCATTCCATTGTAGATTTTGCTTTATGTTTTGGATCATTGTCTTGTTGGAAGATAAATCTCCGTCCCAGTCTCAGGTCTTTTGCAGACTCCATCAGGTTTTCTTCCAGAATGGTCCTGTATTTGGCTCCATCCATCTTCCCATCAATTTTAACCATCTTCCCTGTCCCTGCTGAAGAAAAGCAGGCCCAAACCATGATGCTGCCACCACCATGTTTGACAGTGGGGATGGTGTGTTCAGCTGTGTTGCTTTTACGCCAAACATAACGTTTTGCATTGTTGCCAAAAAGTTCAATTTTGGTTTCATCTGACCAGAGCACCTTTTTCCACATGTTTGGTGTGTCTCCCAGGTGGCTTGTGGCAAACTTTAAACGACACTTTTTATGGATATCTTTAAGAAATGGCTTTCTTCTTGCCACTCTTCCATAAAGGCCAGATTTGTGCAATATACGACTGATTGTTGTCCTATGGACAGAGTCTCCCACCTCAGCTGTAGATCTCTGCAGTTCATCCAGAGTGATCATGGGCCTCTTGGCTGCATCTCTGATCAGTCTTCTCCTTGAATGAGCTGAAAGTTTAGAGGGACGGCCAGGTCTTGGTAGATTTGCAGTGGTCTGATACTCCTTGCATTTCAATATTATCGCTTGCACAGTGCTCCTTGGGATGTTTAAAGCTTGGGAAATCTTTTTGTATCCAAATCCGGGTTTAAACTTCTTCACAACAGTATCTCGAACCTGCCTGGTGTGTTCCTTGTTCTTCATGATGCTTTCTGCGCTTTTAACGGACCTCTGAGACTATCACAGTGCAGGTGCATTTATACGGAGACTTGATTACACACAGGTGGATTGTATTTATCATCATTAGTCATTTAGGTCAACATTGGATCATTCAGAGATCCTCACTGAACTTCTGGAGAGAGTTTGCTGCACTGAAAGTAAAGGGGCTGAATAATTTTGCACGCCCAATTTTTCAGTTTTTGATTTGTTCAAAAAGTTTGAAATATCCAATAAATGTCGTTCCACTTCATGATTGTGTCCCACTTGTTGTTGATTCTTCACAAAAAAATACAGTTTTATATCTTTATGTTTGAAGCCTGAAATGTGGCAAAAGGTCGCAAAGTTCAAGGGGGCCGAATACTTTCGCAAGGCACTGTAAATGGATGAGAGTGCTTCCTACTGCCTGAGCTATGTTGTTGATGTAAATTGAGAAGAGCGTGGGGCTTAGGATCGAGCCTTGGGGTACTCCCTAGGTGACAGGCAGTGGCTGAGACAGCAGATGTTCTGACTTTATACAGTACACTGCACTCTTTGAGAGAGGTAGTTAGCAAATCAGGCCAAAGACCCCTCAGAGACACCAATACTCTTTAGCCTGCCCACAAGAATGGAATGGTCTACCATATCAAAAGCTTTGGCCAAGTCAATAAAAATAGCAGCATAACATTGCTTAGAATCAAGGGCAATGGTGGCATCATTTAGGACCTTTAAGGTTGCAGTGACACATCCATAACCTGAGTGGAAACCAGATTGCATACCAGAGAGAATACTATAGACATCAAGACAGCCAGTCAGTTGATTATTGACAAGTTTTCCCAACACTTTTGATAAACAGGGCAAAATAAAAATTGGCCTATAACATTTAGGATCAGCTTGATCTCCTCCTTTAAATAAAGGATGCACTGTTGCTGCCTTCCAAGCAATGGGAACCTCCCCAGAGAGGAGAGAGAGGTTAAAAAGGTCAGAGATAGGCTTGGCGATGATAGGGGCAGCAACCTTAAAGAAGAAAGGGTCTTTAAACCATCTGACCCAGATGTTTTTTGGGGGTCAAGTTTAAGGACCTCCTTTAGCACCTTGGACTCAGTGACCGCCTGCAGGGAGAAACGTTGCAGTGGGGCAGGGGTAAAAGAGGGAGGAGCATCGGGACTAGTCACATTGGAAGGGGTGGCAGATGAGTAAATGTTAGACGGGCAAAGAGGCATGACTGAGTCAAATTGGAATCCTGACTTAATGAAGTGGTGATTAAAGAGCTCAGCCATGTGCTCCTTGTCAGTAACAACCACATCATCAACATTAAGGGACATGGGCAGCTGTGAGGAGGAGGGTTTATTCTCCAGGTCTTTAACCGTTTTCCAGAACTTATTGGGGTTAGACCCACAGAGAGAGAACTGCTCCTTAAAGTAACACATTTTTGGTCTTCCGGATAGCCTGAGTGCACTTATTTCTCATTTGCCTGAACTAGAGCCAGTCAGCCTGAGTATGCGTGTGCCGAGCCTTTAGTCCAAATTGATTTTCTTGAGGTGGTGTAACTCTGCCAGATCATGGTCGAACCAGGGACTGAACCTGTTTTTAATTATCATTTTCTTTATGGGGCGTATTTGTCAACAATACCACTGAAAATATAAAAAAAGAAGGTTCAAGCTGATTCAATACCAATTTACAGAGGCCAGATCATGAAGGAAAGCTTGCTCATTAAAGTTTTTTAGCAAGCGTCTATGACAAATCAGGACAGGTCGTTTCACTGAGCAGCCATTACGAACACAGGCTGTAAAACATGGATCACTAAGGTCTTTACAAAAAACACCAGACTGATACCTGTCAGGATTATTTGTGAGGATAACATCAAGGAGAGTAAACTTTTCTGGGTTTTTCGGAGTTATCTTGTGGGATTGGTAGTAATCTGAAAAAGATTTAGGGAGTCCCATTGCTTTAGGACTTCGACAGGTGGTTTAAACATGTCCCAGTTTAGGTCACCTAGCAGGACAAATTCGGACTTAGTGTATGGGGCCAGGAGAGTGCATAGGGCATTTGGAGTAAGTGGGGTTTGTGACTTTGTGGCTGTTGTAACTAGTGACGACCAGCTCCAAGGCTTGTACCTAAACAAATATTATGGATATAATGTCAAGATAATTGTCTTTCTGCCCTAACAGTTGGATTAGTTGTCCACAATGCAGCACAGCAGGCTGTCTAGCTCCCGCCTATCCTTTCTTTGGATTGGTAGATACATCTCATTATTTTAATAGTTGAATATTCGATAAGGTTGTTGACGTCAATCATTTGTATCAATGGAGAGAGATGCTATGCTACTAGCCTCATGTTATGAATATGCATAGCCATCTCGACACAACTCCGATATAGTGTTTTTTTCCCTAAACATTGCGGGGATGTCACGTGTCCTACTTATATCAGTGCATTCGTAACAACGTAAGCATTAGGGAACGTATATTCAATCAAATTAACCTGACACAGTAAATAAGCCACTCATTTTTTTGTTGACCAAATTTGACTCTCTCATTGACCGCCATACAAAAAAGAATCGATTCCTGGGTCGGAAAACGCCACCTGCTGGAGGGAGACGAATTTTCTCTTTACCTCTTCCTCTGACCAGAGTGTACATGTGAGCAGCGCATGCGTGATGTTCACCAACGACAGCCGATAAGTTACTAGCCAATCACATTTCACTTGGCCCATGTCAACAAAAGATTTCGTTATAATTGTTTTCCTGCTGCCTGGTAGTGTTGCACAACAACTTCTAGTGCTTACTCGTGTGATCGATTAAAATAAGACCAAACGTTTTATAGTTCGTCGACAGAGCTCTATGCGTTGATTCGAACGCGTTTTAAATAAACATGTCGCTTCAGAAGGAAATTCCGTATGAGGAGAGCTTGCAGGGTCAGTACAGAAACTAAACATCAAATACGCTATTTTTTAGCTAACGTTAGCTGGCCACATCATTTTTATGTAAGTCTGCAATAGCTGACTAACAAACTAGCTAATATACCTAACGTAAGTTCAGCTAATGTTGGCCTCAACTGGAATTGTCAGGTCAGGGGAATATTGTTAAGGCCTGTCAAATAATAGCTAACGTAACTAACTAGACCTATGACTGTTAATGTGGTTCTACATTAAACGTTATATTTCTCACGGAATTGGATCACGTTATACTTCTGTTCATTCACTGGCAAGATTCAACACTAAACACGACAAATGAAAATATCTAGCTAACGTTACTAGTAAGTTTCCAAACTAGTTTCTATATATCTGTGGGTAATATGTATCCCCAGGTTCCTGGGTGGAGTTGCACTATAACACTGGCAGTGGGAGTCAGGTGTGCCAGGAGCAGATCTCAACAACTGCTCTTGATGTAGACCTGGAGAAGTTACTACTAGACGCCCAACACGAGTCAAGCAGGAGTACCTCGAGAGGAAGCTCACAATGTGACAGGTATGGGGAAAGGAAATGGTTACAGTGCTGAGCCTTAGTTTCCCAGGAAACACGAAGATGAATTGCATTGAATTCTATGTCGGGCAGAAATGAGTGTTTCTAGTTACCTCTCACGACCTCTACAAGCAAGAATGTTGAATACAGTTCTATTTTAAACTACTTTATCTTTTGCCCGTGCAGTTGGTCATTTTGGAGGGTAGGAATGTGAAACATATCCACAGGAGAGTATAATTATATACATTTTCAAAGCCCTGGTAGTGCTTTCAGATTTCTATCATCTGAAGCATGTGCAGACCTGTGTAAACACGTATTTTTATATTGTGCACATGCTTCAGGTTATAGAATTCTGAACTGCACTATACCATCTCTTTGAAAACTTTATGTAATTATACTTTTCTAAATCAAATCAAACTTTATTTGTCACATGCGCCGAATACAAGTGTAGACCTTACTGTGAAATGCTTACTTACAAGCTTTTAAACAACAGTGCAGTTCAAGAGTTAAGACAATATTTACCAAATAAACTAAAGTAAAAATTAAATAAAAAAATTATGAAAAGTAACACAATAACAAAAACAAGGCCATTGAATAAATCCCGGAACATTTTCCAGTCTGCTAGCAAAACAGTCCTGTAGCATCAGTGTCATCTGACCACTTCCGTATTGAGCAAGTCACTGGTACTTCCTGCTTTAGTTTTTGCTTCTAAGCAGGAATCAGGAGGATATAATCATGGTCAGATTTGCCAATTGGAGGGCAGGGGAGAGCTTTGTATGCATCTCTATGTGTGGAGTAAAGGTGGTCTAGAGTTTTTTTGTATTTTAATATTTTTATAAATTGTATTTTTAGGTTCCGCATGTGACATGCTGTTAAAACTTTGGTAAAACTGATTTAAGTTTGCCTGCATTAAAATCCCCGGCCACTAGGAGAGCCGCTTCTGGATGAGCATTTTGTTGTTTGCTTATGGCGGTGTACACCTCGTTGAGTGCGTACTTAATAGAGGTCGACTGATTATGATTTTTCAACGCCGATACCGATTATTGGAGGACCAAAAAAGCAGATACCGATTAATCGGCCTATTTTTATATATAAAAATACAAATATATTTAAAAAATGTTTTATTTGTAATAATGACAATTACAACAATACTGAATCAACACTTATTTTAACTTAATATAATACATAAATAAAATCAATTTAGCCTCAAGTAGATAATGAAACATGTTCAATTTGGTTTAAATAATGCAAAAACAAAGTGTTGGAGAAGAACGTAAAAGTGCAATATGCGCTATGTAAGAAAGCTAATGTTTCAGTTCCTTGCTCAGAACATGAGAACATATGAAAGCTGGTGGTTCCTTTTAACATGAGTCTTCAATATTCCCAGGTAAGAAGTTTTAGGTTGTAGTTATTATAGGACTATTTCCCTCTATACCATTTGTATTTCATTAACCTTTGACTATTGGATGTTCTTATAGGCACTTTAGTATTGCCAGTGTAACAGTATAGCTTCCGTCCCTCTCCTCACTCCTTCCTGGGCTTGAACCAGCAACACAACGACAATAGCCACCACATCAAAGCGTTACCCGTGCAGAGCAAGGGAAACAACCACCCCAAGGCTCAGAGCGAGTGAAGTTTGAAACGCTATTAGCGCACGCCATCTAGCCAGCCATTTCACTTCGGTCACACCAGCCTCATCTCGGGAGTTGATAGGTTTGAAGTCATAAACAGCACAATGCTTGACACACAGGGAAGAGCTGCTGGCAAAACGCACGAAAGTGCTGTTTGAATGAATGTTTACGCGCCTGCTTCTGCCTACCACCGCTCAGTCAGATACTTAGATACTTGTGTGCTTGTATGCTCAGTCAGATTATATGTAACACAGGACACCCTAGATAATATCTAGTAATATCATCAACCATGTGTAGTTAACTAGTGATTATGATTGATTGTTTTTTATAAGATAAGTTTAATGCTAGCTAGCAACTTACCTTGGCTTACTGCATTTGCGTAACAGGCAGTCTCCTTGTGGAGTGCAACGAGAGAGAGGCAGGTCGTTATTGTGTTGGACTAGTTAACTGTAAGGTTGCAAGATTGGATCCCCCGAGCCCCTGAACGAGGCAGTTAACCCACCATTCCTAGGCCGTCATTGAAAATAAGAATGTGTTCTTAACTGACTTGCCTAGTTAAATAAAGATTAAATAAAGGTGTAAAAAAAAAAAATTGGGCAAATCGGCGCCCAAAAATAACGATTTCCGATAGTTATGAAAACTTGAAATCTGCCCTAATTAATCGTCCATTCCGATTAATCGGTCGACCTCTAGTACTTAGTGCCAGCATCGGTCTGTTTTGGTAAATAGACGGCTACGAATAATATAGATGAGAACTCTCTTGGTAGATAGCTTATCGTAAGGTACTCTACCTCAGGCGAGCAATACCTCGACACCTCTTTAATATTACACATCGCGCACCAGCTGTTATTGACAAAAAGACACACACCCCCACCCCTCGTCTTACCAGACGTGACATCTCTGTTCTGCCAGTTATCCGTGTCGTCGTTCAGCCACAACTCTGTGAAACATAAGGTATTATAGTTCTTAATGTCCCGTTGGTAGGATAATCGTAATCGTATGTCATCAATTTTATTTTGCATGTTAGCAAGTAGAACGGAAGGCAGTGGGAGTTTACTCGCTCGCCTACGGATTCTCAGAAGGCAACCTGATCTGCATCCTCTCTTGCTCTGTATTTTCTTCACACAAAGGACAGGGATTTGGGCCTGTTCCCGGGAGAGCAGTGTATCCTTCTCGTCGGACTCGTTAAAGGAAAGTTTGTGGTGAGTAATCGCTGTTCTGAAGTCCAGAAGTTATTTTCGGTCATAAGAGACGGTAGCAGCAAACTTATGTACAAAATAAGTTACAAACAACGCAAAAAAAACGAACAAAATAGCACAATTTGGTCAGGAGCATGTAAAATGTCAGCCATCCTCTTCGGCGCCATCTTAGTGGATATATTGACTCATATTCCTACGGCAAACCAGCAAAGTATATTAAAATATAATTTTATTCAACATTTTGGCTTGTAGAGGTTGTGAGAGGAAGCTTTCCTTATTCAAATGCTCGTTTTTGCCCCTTATTCAGTTCATTTCAACATATGGTTTCCAGGCAAAGCCTTGGTATCCCTGTTCAAGGCCTGAGAATGTGGAGATAAGGATTATGTCATTTATAATGCTCTTTCTTAGCAGATGACCTAATACACATTTCAAAAGTTCTAGGGATGTCTTGAGTCATCTTGAGTCATCTTTATTGTCTATCTTTCCAGTCCACTAAGGTCACAGACTCCTCTTCTTCTGTTTAGAGGCTCAGAGGGAAACAGTTCACAGGTAAATACATGGTCCTTAGGGGTTGTAAGGTTGTCTTCTGTTGATCTCTGATATGTAATGTATTGTGATGTTCAGAAGGTAATAATTCATGATAATACCAGACTTTACATTCGGTGAATAGTACAAACATGTTTGTGATTATAATGTGGAAAGTGGTTTTACTAAGGAATTTCTTAATTGATTTCAGTCTGAGGAAGATAACCAAGAAATAATCCAGGAAGTAGAGAATCTACTGAAGAAGAATGCTGACTGGATCTGGGACTGGTCCAGTCGTCCTGAGAACAACCCACCAAAGTGCATAGTACCTCGTAATTATATACAGTAGGGCCCAATGTTCATAATGTTGAAGATAGAAATTGAATGTAGAGAGAGAACATTTCGGCACGGCTGAATTGTATAGATAATTTTAAAGGTCTTAGTGGCTGAGAGACTTATTTTAAAACAAACTTCCTGTAATTCTACACATTTTGACATGCAGCTGCGTGAAAATGTTGCAAATGTCCTGCAATTATACATATTCTAACATGGAGCTGAGAAAAAAATATTGCCGTTTTTAAAGCTAATTTCCTGCAATTATATGCATTTTGCCATGGCTAATGCTGTATTCTTTCGCTCAAACATAATAACAAAATCATTACTGCTAAAGTCATTGTTTTGGGAATTTTCAATTTTCCCTGACTGTCTAGCTTTTATTTTGTTGATTTGTAAATTCTCAAAGATTATATATAAACAAATAATTGTCCATAATCTTTATACAATGAGTGGATCTAATCATGAATGCTGATTGGTTAAAACCGCATTCCAGCTGGTGTCTATTCCACAAGTTATCACCTGCTAAATCTATGAGTTAACATTTCCTGTACAATCCACTGTCTCATCAGCCCAGCCAGACAGTTTATCAACTTGATCTCCACTATAAAAAGCATTTAAACATTATCTCACATTTATTTTAGTCTAACATTTAGTTTTCAACTGTGGAGATTTGTATAAACCTTGCTGTCTGTCTCTCTGACATTTGCAACATTGTTTCAATATTCAAATTACATCTCCAGCTGTCCTGTATTAATGATCATGTCAGGGATGAGACAGACAGGCAGCATTTCTCAGCCAGTCGAAATCATGAATCAGCATACTTTTTATGGATATATATATATATATATATATATATATATATATATATATATATATATATATATATATATATATACGGTTGTTCAGAGGCGCTAGCAATTGCAGCTAGTTTGATTTCTTTCCAGCTTCAGTTTGAAGTGGTTGTGTTAGTTGTGTTGTTGGCTAGCGCCTCTGAACAACCGTGTCCTGACAAGAGCTCAATTTCTATGCCGGGCGAAATTGTTCACCATTAGCTCATTGTTGTGGATGGATCCATATAAATGTCACTAGAAAACAGCTTAAACAAACGCAAATGCATTTACTTAGCGGTTATTCTGGCTGCACTTTTTGACGTGACTGTAAGTTAGTCGTAGTTGGCTAGCTAGCAAGCAAGGGATAAGAATGTTGCCCGCCAGTATGGCAATGGAACATTTAGAACGAACGACTGGGTTGTGTCTGTACATTAAGAACAAAAAGACTGAACGACTGTGTTGCGTCTATTGCAAACGAACCGATAGAACCAACGACCAGTCGGCTTGGGTAGCAACCCTAGATTAGTGTCGGGACTATATCTTGTGGAAGGATGAAATGGTATGAATACATTAATCAAAATAACGCTTTTAATGGAAATATGTAAATCATTATTTGAAAATGTTGGTAACCCGTTGTATAAAAGTGATAATTCTCTCGAAGTCTGTGTTTGGAGGATATATTGGCATGGTTTACCGGTCCGAGACGACTTTTCCCACATTTTGTTAGGTTACAGCCGTATTCAAATATGTATTCAATCGTTTTTTCCCCTCATCAATCTACATACAATACCGCATAATAACAAAGCAAAAACAGGTTTTTAGACATTTTTGCTAATTTATAAAAAAAAACTGAAATATACATTTACAGAATTATTTAAATACAGGTAAAAAAAATATTTAAAAAATTCAGACCCTTGACTCAGTACTTTGTTGAAGCACCTTTGGCAGCGATTACAGCCTTGTATCTTGGGTATGACGCTACAAGCTTGGCACACCTGTATTTGGGGAGTTTCTCCCATTCTTCTCTGCAGATCCTCTCGAGTTCTGTCAGGTTGTGCTCGAGCTCTGTCAGGTGTTGCTGCACAGCTATTTTCGGGTCTCTCCAGAGATGTTCAAACCTGTTTTCACTTTGTCATTGTGGGGTATTGTGTGTAGATTGCAGAGGATTTTTATTTTATTGAATCAATTTTAGAATACGGTTGTAACGGAACAAAATGTGGAAAAAGTCAGAGTACTTTCTGAAGGCACTATATATCTGGTTTTAGTCGTTTAATTTGACACTGAAAGGGTTTTTCCATACCCACTGTTTAGACTTAGGCGACCAGAAAAAATGCTTAGGCGGCCCACCCAAGAATTTCAATGGCAGAAAAATACCTGTAATCACTGATTTAAGATAAGATTTATTAACCCAGTTGTAACTGTGTTGTGTCTCTGTAGGGAGTTTCTGCTGAAACACCCCAGGCGCTCAGCCTCGCTCAGCATCAGGAAGACCAACGTCATGAAGAAAGGAGGCGTTCTCTCCCCTGACTTCCTCAAGCTTTTCCTTCCTTCATTATTCATTTCTCATATACTCGCAGTTGGCCTGGGGTAAGGGACTGAGCATTTTGTAACTTAAAACACAGTACAAATACATGCAGTCTATTGAATACTTTAAAAGCTGCCTTTTACTATTACTAAAAGTATGGTGCCCCAGATGGGTGTCGAATTGTTTTGTATTTTAGCTAAATGCCTTTTGAGAGTTGTAATACAATAAATCAAACACTACCCTGTTGAGGAAATGTAGGCTTCGTGAAAGCTTGCCGCTGGCCATGGATAGATATTTCAGAGTAGCCATGATACATTTTTACTTGAATCAAAATCATATTTTGAATGGCCCTTTGCTATTCTGTTCTTCTTCTCAGGATATACATTGGGAGGCGCCTCAGCACATACAGCACCTACTGAAGCTGATGCTGCATTATGAGACCACTGACTCATACAGCTGGCATGCCTTCAAATGGGGGCAACTTCAGAATCCAAGGAGAAGTGGTTGATGTAGCATTCTCCATTTTAGCTGATTGCCTCATCTTATCTTCTGAATGCTGTGACTGCTTCTTTCTCCCAGAAATGCCTTGAATCAGGAACTGATTTGTGCTGCCATGTTCCTCTCGCTTTTTTAGAATGTTGTTTTATATTGAACTGCTGCCAATTGGCATTGTTTCTCATTTTCTTACGCATATTGTGTTTGTGTTTTGCCTGTTTGTTACTCTTAAGGGAATGATTAATGTGAATGAATATTAATTGTGAAATAATTTCCTGCACTCATTTTCTTTGAAAAAAGCTGGGGTTAATACATTTCATGCAACATGTGAAAGGCAGGGTGTGAATTGCAACAAAAGTCCAACTTTTGGGGGGTCTCTAATTTAACCTATTTTCCTATTTGTTTAAAATTCTATTGTGTACTGTTACAGTGGTAAAGATGAAAATAAAAGCTTATTCCAAATTAAATGAACACCCTCACCACTCTGTCATGGTTTATACCAGTGACCGTTGGTTCAGGTTCTTTCAATTGCATTCATCTCTCTTATGTCTGTCTTGAGCTTTCGCTAGCAAACATGCAACATTATATTGACTGGATTCAGCTAGCAAACTTGCAACATTATCAACTGAGCCCTCAGTTTCCCCTGCTGATGAGCTCAGGACAGACACTTGTTTGCGTCCTGTATTTCAGGCCCTTTTCAGATGTCCCAACTTTTCTTTTTATAAAAAAGCTCAATTTGTCAGCAAGATGATTTAATTCAGGCTACAAGAGTGAAGGCCTGATGACAATCACTGATGTCATTACATGTTTTGGTGTTTTGTAACAACTGTCTCTTTCCATTCATTCAATGACTGGTGCACAGTGGACTGTTTGAATGATGCAATTAGTGGAGTGGATGAACGTGCATAGTGATTGACAATCAGATAAAAACATGTCTACTATTAGGTCCATAAATGTAGCAACTATTTGAGTATAATCATGATGAAATGTTTTGTTTGTTTTTCATAGCTATAGTATGTTACAAATACAAAACAATGTTTTTATTTGGTAACTATTTTACAGTCACAGCTGGTACTATATTTGGTACGTAATATGCTAAGAAGTGGTACTTTCAGGTACTCTAAAGAATGAAGTACCTGGTACCACATCTGCAGTGGCACTTGTTTCAAAGCATCCCAAGTTATGTAATTACCATGCAGTTTTAAGGCAAATAAGTCAATATCACTGTGAAATAAGATGTCTCCAATTTTTTTGTATGATCAGTAAGACATATAAGCTATCTTTGCTACTTAATTGTATTTTTTTGAGCACTCAAATTAATTCCCTAACTTTCTCTGATTTCTGCAATTTACTGAATATACATCTACAGTTGGAAGTCGGACGTTTACATACACCGTAGCCAAATACATTTAAACTCAGTTTTTCACAATTCCTGACATTTTAATCCTAGTAAACATTCCCTGTTTTAGGTCAGTTAGGACCACCACTTTATTTTAAGAATGTGAAATGTCAGGATAATAGTATAGAGTATTTATTTCAGCTTTTATTTCTTTCAGTGGGTCAGAAGTTAACATACACTCAATTAGTATTTGGTAGCATTGCCTTTAAATTGATTAACTTGGGTCAAACTTTTCGGGTAGCCTTCCACATGCTTCCCACAATAAGTTGGGTGAATGTTGGCCCATTCCTCTTGACAGAGCTGGTGTAACTGAGTCAGGTTTTTAGGCCTCCTTGCTCGCACATGCTTTTTCAGTTCTGCACAGGGCTTTGTGATGGCCACTCCAATGCCCTTGACTTTGTTGTCCTTAAGCCATTTTGACACAACTTGGAAGTATGCTTGGGGTCATTGTCCATTTGGAAGACACATTTGTGACCAAGCTTTAACTTCAATGTATCCACATAATTTTCCTTCTGCATGATGCCATCTATTTTGTGAAGTGCACCTGACCCTCCTGCAGCAAAGCACCCCTACAACATGATGCTGCCACCCCCGTGCTTCACGGTTGGGATGGTGTTCCTCGGCTTGCAAGCCTACCCCCTTTATCCTCCAAACATAATGATGGTCATTATGGCCAAACAGTTCTATTTTTGTTTCATCAGACCAGAGGACATTTCTCCAAGAAGTACGATCTTTGTCCCCATGTGCAGTTGCAAACTGTAGTCTGGCTTTTTTATGGCGGTTTTGGAGCATTGGCTTCTTCCTGGCTGAGCGGCCTTTCAGGTTATGTCGATATTGGACTAGTTTTACTGTGGATATAGATACTTTTGTACCGGTTTCCTCCAGCATTTTCACAAGGTCCTTTGCTGTTGTTCTGGGATTGATTTGCACTTTTCGCACCAAAGTACGTTCATCTCTAGGAGACAGAACGCATCTCCTTCCTGAGCGGTATGATGGCTGCGTGGTCCCATGGTGTTTATACTTGCGTACCAGATTAACGTGGTACCTTCAGATGTTTGGAAATGACTTCCAAGAATGAACCAGACTTGTGGCGGTCTACAATTTTTTTCTGACGTCTTGGCTGATTTCTTTTGATTTTCCCATGATGTCAAGCAAAGAGGCACTGAGTTTGAAGGTAGGCCTTGAAATACATCCACAGGTACACCTCCAATTGACTCAAATGATGTCAATTAGCCTATCAGAAGCTTCTAAAGCCATGACATAATTTCCTGGTATTTTCCAATCTGTTTAAAGGCACAGTCAACTTAGTGTATGTAAAGTTCTGACCCACTGG
The DNA here is from genome assembly GCF_013265735.2 of Oncorhynchus mykiss. Lineage (NCBI taxonomy): Eukaryota > Metazoa > Chordata > Actinopteri > Salmoniformes > Salmonidae > Oncorhynchus > Oncorhynchus mykiss. The sequence continues at coordinate 74,229,027 of NC_048565.1, forward strand.
AATTGTGATACAGTGAATTATAAGTGAAATAATCTGTAAACAATTGTTGGAAAAATGACTTGTGTTATGCACAATGTAGATGTCCTAAGCGACAAGAAATTTGTGTAGTAGTTGAAAAACGAGTTTTAATGACTCCAACCTAAGTGTATGTAAACTTCCGACTTCAACTATAGCTCCAGGACTATTCTCACCCATTTAAAGTAATGGAGGCATAAAGCAGATGAACACAATTAGATTTTATTTAACTTTGGTCAACATAATCAAACAAGTGAATACACTGCCACCATGTTCAGAATGATTAAACAGAGAAAGGCTTTGTTACCGTTGTTCCTGTTTTTAAAATCAGTACAGGTCTATTTAACCTTCATTTTTGCATTGATATAACTTGGAAAACAAAGTATGCAGTTTTGACCTTAGTGGCATACCAATGAATGATTTAAAGGGCACATGTAAGAAGAGGTTTGTCTGAATCTCCTTCTCTTACTACACAAAGAACTTTCCATGTTTTGGAGGAACTCTGTCTATCACTAGATCTATCTGTATGGTGTGCAGTACTCTGACTATTATATACCTTGGTTTCACAGACAGCCACAAATAGCAGCAGTAATATGAGACATAAATCTATAAAATAGAATAAAAAAATAATGCACATAAGGTTTGTAAAACATTTGGGGACATAACCGGTAGCTGTCATTGATAGACGTAGGTATTAAGGCTGCAGATTCCCTTTGTCTTGCGTCTCTTCACATTAAGTTTCCAGCCTGTTTCTTAAATGAGGGCAACACATACATACATATATTGACACTTGCACATGGTCAGTCTCAAATGGTGATTCTGAAACTTAAGAGTAGTTATTTTAGAGATAGCTTGAAAGAACTACTCAAAAGACTGGTACGACTTTACATTTTTTCCACCTAACTACAACATAAAAACATGCAAAGCAACTATAAACATGATTTAAATTCTAAAACACATATGTAGTTCTATTTACTTTTATTAAGTGGATGACACCGTAAAGGTGTATTTGAATAGATACAGTCTGTGATATAACGTTACCATGTCTGGGGGGATACATTTTGGATAGGAGGGTGTGGGTGGAGAACAGAAGAAATCCACTTTCCAAATTCACAACATGTTGCAAGTGCTTTAGCCTGAATGCATGGTCAATGGGGAATGTTAACAGGTAGGCCTATAACCCATGAAATATCCATGTTTCAGAAAGGCCAAAAAATCTTAATGAGGGTGTTACAAAAATGACAAGAGGTCATCTTCAGGGCTTTCCATAGTTTGGTTGTTAAGATTATGAAATGAAGGCTGAAAATATCAACACAAACACCAATGTTCAAGAGTTTGACCTCTTATGAGTGCCGTTCTATTGATTCAACACAAGGTGGGCTCTCAGGGTCCGATCTTGGCCCTGGCACTGATTTACCCAAGGCTAAATCAACCTCAGACTCCAAAGAAAACAGGACGACCAATCAACCTCCTGCCACAAAAAAAGGAGACAAGTGCTTTAAACTTCACCAGGAGGACGAGAGGGCTGTTTGTTTCTGTTACAGATAAACCACTAGGCTTAACTATGCAGGAACAGTAAAGCCTTGTCCTCAGGATGGAGCCCAATTATTTTTTTAGTTGATCTTGTCCTGGAAAATGTACAGGTTGTTGGTGGCCGCCACAGCGATGACGTTTTCTTTGGGGTGCCAGGCGGTGTGCAGGATCTTCTTGTTGAAGTCCAGGCTGTCCACGCTAATTTCGTCTTTCTTCCTCTTGCCACCGGTGGAGACTTTGCGGGGTTTGAGTGTAGCCCGCGGTTTGCTGCTCTCCCTAGAGGCCTCCAGTGTGATGTCCTTCCTGGTGTTGCGGTCAAACATACGGAAAAAGTTGTTGTAGGAGCCGGTCATGATGGCACTGAGAAAGGAAGGAAACAGTGGGTAATTTATAATTCTCCAAAGATACTCCTTAAACTTACATATTGGCAGATAAGTTGTCCAGAGAACATTGTAGGTGCAGATTGCCTTAAACAGAGAAAGTGCTAGAGTTTCTTACCTGTCGCTACCGTTCCAGCAGCACTCAAACTTGTCGAAGATGCAATCATTTTCATATAACGAGCAAAGCTTGCTGCGAAGGTATTCATGAACCTGAGCGGGAGAATGTTGATTAGTGTATTTGGGAAAATAATTGCATCTATCCAACTATTTCCATACACCTAACTGGACAATTGTGGACCATACTGAAAATTATGCCATTGTTGGTAGTGTTATCACTAGGCACCTGATATGTCTCGACTGGCCTGTTCTCCATGTTGAGGTCCCACACCTTGACGGAGAGGTAGTCCCGTGTCATCATGTAGCGCCCGCTGTGACTGAACTTCACGTCAGAGATGGACGAGATGATCTCAGAGAAAAATGACCTGCTGCTTGGATCCTCAGGCTCCTCAAAGACTACAATCACAAACATGGAGAGATATTCAAAATGACAGACAAAACCCCTGAAAATAGATTAATTTAAAACAAATTTATCTGTGAATGAACATAATTTAGAATGCAGAGAACTAGGCTCTATGAGTACTCACACTTGGTGTGGCTATCGCAGAGTGCAGCTGTTCGCATGTCACAGAGGCGTATGGTGCCTTTGCTACTGCTGTACACAAATACATTGCATTGGTTTGGATGGCACTCAGCCGCTGTGATCACCTCTGTCAGTTCCTCCATGTTGGCAGGCTTGATGTCTACAATGTCTGAGAAGACACTGTTAAGGAAATTAACTGAAATAGGTCTAAAGGCTCATACCGATGTGGTCAAACATGTTCACACATGTATTTGTTTGACTTACAACTGCACAGGACCAATAAGAAAAAAATCTAAACTGAAATTGAGCACTATATACGCTAATAGAGGACAGTTTGGATGAAGCAAACATTTGCATCTAAAAGTCATGAGGATGAGGACTGATACGTTTTCAGAAGAGGATACTAAAACTTCGGTCTGTGATTTCCAAGTGCCATAGATTAATTCTTAGATCATCAGCGGAGAGGTATGTTTGATGATCGCTATTTACAGAAATTGAATTAATATGATATGTGTGAGCGTTGGCAAACACCCTACGAGGACTTGCTTCTACCATGAGATCCATGGGCATCAGCACTGGTACCTGTAACCACAGGACAGATTTATTTAGGGGAGGAAGCTATAAGCATGCATAGACTGTGTTTTTTCTTGCAGTGTCGGTTGAAATCTTAAAAAGGTAAAGCAACTTTAAACCAACCCGTAGGGAAGTAATTCTAAAGGGATCCCTGAGACGTCCGTCTTCGTCTTTCAAGTTGTAACCCTCAGCCCGCTTGTCCCGTTCACCGATTTTCCACAATTTGATAGTTTTATCTGTACAAAAAATATATATGTTGAGGGTGAAGAGAACTTAACAAAAAGGTTAGTAGGTTAAAGCAAAATGTTCTTACCATTTGTTGAGAGTAGAAAGTGAGCTGAGTTTTGTTGGGGTAACCATCTTATTTTGTTAATTTTTTCCTCAATTTCTAAACTTTTCAAGTAGTCAAATTCAGGTTCGTGACTCTGAAAAGTGCTATAAACATTGTATTCCCCTCGCAGGTTTGGTCGATTTTTACACTGAAAGAGAAAAGCAGATATGCACTGTGTGACAAAATTGGATATTAAGCATGTATTATGTTTAGAATTTAATCCAGTGCCTTTCTTTCCATAACAACCTATCATATCTAACTCCAAAAATGTCATTGTTCATGAAAATACATTTCGCTGGTAATTATAAAATGCACCTCCTGTTCATGTTGAAATATGACAACTCTGCCTCCCTTGTCTCCAGTTGCTAGCAACTCTCCAGAATGGTTGAATTCAACCGTTGAGATGATATCAGCTGAAAGGAAGACATGTCCCATTAAAGCTGGATTCTAGAATTGTATTGTGTGTAATGTATAAGGGCTGTTATAATCAAAAATATACACATCAGCAAAAGAACAGCACCTAGTAAATAATAACATCAAAACCAATATTAAAAAACAATCCTGGTGCAACTTTCATGGGTGCATACACTATGCATAGTAGCCGACAGAGCAGCGTGTGGATTTCTACCTCCCTGAAAATAATTTATTTATCCGTCAACCCAAGAAAAATGACTATGACTTTGAATGAATCAAACACACCGACTTCCTCCTTACTGTATCAGAACTTTCAATTGTCGTATTGCCGACGCAGACCTTCAACGTCACTGACAAAATCTCCCACAAATAACTAGCTAGAGTACTTAGCAAGATGACGCGCTAGTTTACGACAGTGCGTGTGTCTTACTACATTACATTAATAAGACGTACTCTGACTGCATAGTTATTATTATATATGTTACATACATGTGCGGGACATAAGTTACAGTTGTTAGCTTGCTAATAATGCTAGGCAACTTGATTTGCAAGCAAGAGGAGCTAGCTAACATGCTAACGTTAGCTAGTAAGAAAAACAAACTCAGCATTGCCCAGCAGTGGTACTCGTATACATGAACAGTGTCATGCCTTTGTTCGTGAAAGACAGTAAGTCAAAGGCGTAGTTTGCGAAATAATAAGATAACAGCATCACATCTTTGATCACATTTGAGCTCAAATGCTAACTCATTCGTTAACCTAACGTTACTGTACTCACCTTCTGCAACATCTTCATCTATCGCCCCTTTCACTTGTGAGAAACACCACTGAAAATCATTTACACCGGCAACTCCTGCATAACAATAATATTGGAATCATTACTTCGCTAGCGTCAGTTCACCAACCCATTTAGAGTCAAATGCTGTGTAATTTAAAACTTGCATTCAGGCCACACAGCAGTAAGTGGTATTGGGACCCTTTCCCGGCTACATAAGTAGCTTACCTGCCATTGTTTCATTTAGCAGAGTTAGCTATTACTGAACACGGATTGCACTGTTTATTCAACCAATGCAACTTGCGTGAGGTAAAAAATAGTCAACATTCACAGGCAAAGTGAGGAGTCAGGGATCACGGAAATCGTCCGTGATTTTTTCCATCCAAAATGGCGCACATTGCATAACACAATGACGTCATTTCGACACGCTTCCAAGCATCTTTGTTATCTATCATCCATCTGTGTTTGAGTCAGTTGGCCCTACTCCTTAAAACTTAATTGAGACAACAGAAAAACTGGACAAATTAAAATGGCTCCTCACCCCTCATGTTGATCACTGAACTTCAAGTTAAAGCATTGTAAATGTAACCTAAGAAGCCTACCTGTTCAAAGAGTCTGTAAAGCAATTAAAGTGACTGGCTACTACTGTTAGAGCCAATTTGAGGAACAATAATGTGTGTTGAAATAATATTATGAAATATAAGAAATGTGTATGAAATGTACCATATATTATTTACGGGAAAAATACAAATGTTTATAAGAAACAACTTTTTATTTGTTTAATGTGACACCTGGTGGTTACCTGTATTGCACCGGCAGTGTCAACATGGCACCATGTCAAAAACTAGATTTTCCGTTTAAAAAACATATATTTCAATCCTATTGAGGTTGAAATAACACTGAAATTGTACCAAAAAAGTATGATAATGCCCCTTTAGTGTAAGAGCTTTTTAAAAAAAAAAAAATACACCTGTAATAATAGCCTGTTCTGGTGGGATGGAGTTTTTGGCCCACAGCATGACATCACAATATGATTTGGATTATTCTGACCAATGACCAGTCATAATTTATTTGCATATGTATAATCCTACTTTGAAGGGGTATTATCATTCTGATGGTTTGTTGCCACAGATGGTTTGTTTAAGTTTTACCTTTGTGGCTAGATGGAGTAGGCCTAAAGCTTCGTCTAGTGGCATTATAGCTAAGCCTAACCTTCGCGTCGTAGCATTATAGCTAAGCCTAACCATTTTCCTAACCTTAACCTCATTCTCCTAACCTTCTATGCTAATACACCTAACATGCTGCCTTAGTTCTCCTAACCTGCCACACTAATTCACCTAACCTGCCACATTAATCCACAACCTGCTGTGTAAATAAATCAAATGTTGCGAAAAGCAATCAGTAATGTAATTGTGTTTTGTGTCGCCGAGCAGTGAACAATGAACTATACATCAGTATCATAACACTGGTCAATAAAAATATTCATGAAAGTAAACCGCTTATTTGCCAGCTCAGCCAATGAGCCAATGAGATGTCTCGGCCAAAAACATGGCAACATCTTCTATGAGGAAATAGCTAGCATTTTTTAAACACTGGGCAAGTTTGTTTTGCATGAACCGGTGCCCCGGATGTGTGGAGTTTGTACATTTTAGACCATTCCATTGCCTGGTCCTTAAGTGAAATCTCCACCCACCAGGGGAACCAGGCCATGCAAAACAAACTCGCCCAGTCTGTTTCAGACACAAGTTTGAGGTCAGGTTTTAGAATTTTTTCCAAATCTAACTTATGCTCTGGCCGAAAATTAAAATATCGGATGAGTGAACAACATTATTTGGGTATGAGTTACTAGATTATCAGTTTTTAAACATGAGATTTTCACTGGCCAAAAGTATGTGGACACCTGCGCTTCGAACGTCTAATTCTAAAATCATGGACATTAATATGGAGATGGTCCCCCCTTTGATGCTATAACAGCCTCCACTCTTCTGGGAAGGCTTTCCACTAGATGTTGGAACATTGCTGCTATAACAGCCTCCACTCTTCTGGGAAGGCTTTCCACTAGATGTTGGAACATTGCTGCGGGGACTTCCTTCCTTTCAGCCACAAGAGCATTAGTGAGTTCAGGCACTAATGTTGGGCAAATAGTCCTGGTTCACAGTCAGCGTTCCAATTCATCCCAAAGGTGTTTGATGGAGTTTAAGTCAGGGCTCTGTGCAGGCCAGTCAAGTTCTTCCACATTGATCTCGACAAACCATTTCTGTCAGGACCTCACTTTGTGCACAGGGGCATTGTCATGCTGAAACAGGAAAGGGCCTTCCCCAAACTGTTCCCACAAAGTTGGAAGCACCGAATCTTCTAGAATGTAATTGTATGTTGTAGTGTTAAGATTTCCCTTCACTGGAACTAATGGGCCTAGCCCGAACCATGAGAAACAGACCATTATTCCTCCCCCACCAAACTTTACAGTTGGCACTATGCAATTGTGCTCCTGGCATCCGCCAAACCCAGATTCGGCCATCAGACGGCGATGCTTGATTCATCACTCCAGAGAACACTTTTCCACTGCTCCAGAGTCCATTGGCGGCGAGCTTTACACCATTCCAGCCAACGCTTGGCATTGCGCTTGGTGATCTTAGGCTTGTGTGCAGCTTCTCGGCCATGGAAACCCATTTCATGAAGCTCCCGCCGAACAGTTATTGTGCTGACGTTGCTTCCAGAGACAGTTTGGAACTCGACAGAGAGTTTTACAACTTAGGACAAACCATTTTTTCGCGCTACCTGCTTCAGCACTCTATGGTTCTGTTCTGTGAGCTTGTGTGGCCTACCACTTCATGGCTGAGACGTAGTTTCTCCTAGACATTTCCACTTCACAATAACAGCACTTACAGTTGACCTGGTCAGCTCTAGCAGGGCAGACATTTTACGAACTGACTTATTAGAAAGGTGGCATCCTTTGATGGTGCCACGTTGAAAGTCACTGAGCTCTTCTGTAATGCCATTCTACTGCCAGTGTTTGTCTATGGAGATTGCATGGCGGTGTGCTTGATTTTATACACTTGTTAGCGATGGGTGTGGCTGAAATACCCGAGACCACTATTTGAAGTGGTGTCCACATACTTTTGTATATATATAGTGTACTTTAAGCCTAAAAAAACAGATCATTTTAGTAACTTGAGTCACACTTTGAAGAGATACAGGACCTTCAGAAAGTATTCACATCCCTTGACTTTTTGAAAATGTTGTCTTACAAAGTGGAATTAAAAATGATTTAAACATTTTTTTTAAATTTAAAGAATGAAAAATAAACACTAATATATCTTGATTACATACAGAGTGTGCAAAGCTGTCATCAAGGCAAAGGGTACAGTATCTCCTTTGAAGAATCTAAAATATATTTGGATTTGTTTAACAATTTTGGTTACTATATGATTCCATATGTGTTATTTCATAGTTGTGATGTCTTCAATATTATTCTAGAATGTAGAAAATACCCCCCAAACTTAAAGGAAAACCCTAGAATTAATAGGGGTGTCCAAACTTTTGACTGGTACTGTAAGTATTCAACCCCCTGAGTCAATACATGTTTGAATCACATTTAGCAGTTATTACAGCTGTGAGTCTTTCTGTCTCTATGAGCTTTGCACACCTAGATTGCACAATTTTTGCACATTATTATTTTAAATAATTCAAGTTCTATCAAGTTGGTTGTTGATCATTGCTAGACATTTTCAAGTCTTGTAATAGATTTTCAAGCTGATGTAAGTCAAAACTGTAACGAGGCCACTCAGGAACATTCAATGTCGTCTTGGTAAGCAACTCCAGTATATATTTGGCCTTGTGTTTTAGGTTATTGTCCTGCTGAAAGGTAAAGTTGTCTCCCAGTGTCTGTTGGAAAGCAGACTGAATCAAGTTTTCCTCTAGGATTTTGCCTGTGCTTAGCTCTATTTCATTTCTTTTTATCCTAAAAAAAAACCTTTGCTGATGACAAGTATACCCATAACATGATGAAGCAACCACCATGCTTAAAAATATGAAGAGTGGTACTCAGTGATGTGTAGTGTTGGATTTGCCCCAATCATAACGCTTTGTATTCAGGACATACATTTAATTTCTTTGCCACATTTTTTGCAGTTTTACTTTAGTGCCTTATTGCAAACAGGGTGCATTTTTTTTGAATATTTTTATTCTGTACAGACTTCCTTCTTTTCACTCTGTCAATTGGGTTAGCATTGTGGAGTAACTAGAATGGTGTTGATCCATCCTCAGTTTTCTCCTATCACAGCCATTAAAATCCGTAACTGTTTTAAAGTCACCATTGGCCTCATGGTGAAATCCCTGAGCGGTTTCCTTCCTCTCCGGCAACAGAGTTAGGAAGGATGCCTGTATCTTTGTAGTGACTGGGTGTATTGATACACCATCCAAAGTGTAAGGAATAACTTCAGCATGCTCCAAAGTATATTCAATGCCTGCTTTTTTATTTTTACCCGTCAATACGTGCCCTTCTTTGTGAAGCATTGGAAAACCTCCCTGGTCTTTGTGGTTAAATCTGTGCTTGAAATTCACTGCTCGACTGAGGGACCTTACAGATATTGTAATTGCATGTGTGGGGTACAGAGACAGTTGTCCTGTCTTTGGCTATGCCGGATTAAGTGATATGACATGCTATTCTATAGAATAATTTTTCCGTAATTAATATTACCTGATTGAGCTAATCATGTAAATGTAATTAACTAGAGAGTCGGGGCACCACAAAATAATATTTATAGAGCTGTTATCTTCCGAATAAACTCTTAAAGACCTAGTAATATTTTACATCAATAGCAGTCAATATCAATCGTCACCTTAAATCAGTCTCATCTGAAAGTTGTAAATTCTTGGTTATCTTCACGAACCCTGGCTAACAAGTTGAATCAGCAATACAAAATTGGGTTGAAATATTTATTTACTAAATACCTAACTACTCACACAGAATTACATATACAAATAATTAATTATACCTTGATTACAAATTACGTCATAACTGAAAACGCCCCTAGCGGGCGGAACAGATGTGACCGCTGGTTACACAAAAGAAAAGGGCTGGGTTTGAGTGAAAAAGCGGGAAGACTGAGGGACAAAGGAAGAAGTGGTGCTATCGTAAACACAGTATCTTATGCATTCCAAATTACCACCCATTTGGAGAAGGAAAATGCAATAAATATTTACTCTGAGCTGTGCTTCGGTAGGTTGGTGGTAGACGGAAGGCCGTGTTGCCAAACCGAGTCCTTTGTCCTTTGAAGAATGTCTCTGGTGGTCAATTGAATACGTTGTAGTAACGTCGTTGTGTGATAGACGGGATACTCTGTCTGTTCCTTCCTAACCCTTGTTTGCAGCTGCTGTTGCTAACTCAATGGCTAGGAGGTATCACTTCTGTAGTGAATAAGAGTTCAAAGTTCATACCATTCGCAACCAAAGCTCACGCTGATGTTGGCTTCATTCTGTAGTTATTATCTGAACCATTTTGACATCGGACCGTCGTCCTCACATCCTCGGAACAGGAGGTTATATTGTCGTCAAGGCTTTATATTGGAAGGGAGAAAAGGGGTGTGTTTCATAGTTTACAACCTATGTCTCTTCACGTGGGCGGGCCACTGAGTCGGGCCTTATTCACTCATGAAAACCCAATTCTCACATTTTAGAAGCTATAATCACATTTCATCCCATCAAGAATAATGTAATATTCAAACATTTAAATTGAACAACAATTCCATGTGAATCCGATAACTCTGATGTGTAGACTTTACACTGTAGAGTTTATGTCATCTTATCATTGATGAGAATGTATCAGATGACACCCGAACTGACATCATATTCATGAAGTACCACTGCATATGTTCAATTGGTCGGATTACCAGAATATAGTTCATTTCCCCCCACCTTCGGATGTTCCCAGAATCTCTATGTAAACTAAGGGGTTTTCAAATGTAACATCAGTAGGGTAGAGAGAGGAAAAAGGGGGGAGAGGTATTTATGACGGTCATAAACCTACCCCCAGGCCAACGTCATGACACAGTGGAGACTGCTGAGGGGAGAATCGCTCGTAATAATGGCTGGAACGGCACAAATGGAATGGCATCAAACATCTGGAAATCATGTGTATGATGTATTTGATACCATTCCACTGATCCCACTCCAGTCATTAACATGAGCCCGTTCTCCCCAATTAAGGTGACACCAATCTCCTCTGTACAGAGATGAGGTAGTCATTCAAATATCATGTTAAGTACTATTATTGCACACAAAGTGAGTCCATGTAACTTATTATGTGAATTGTTAAGCACATTTGTACTCCTGTTCCTATTTAGGCTTGCCATAACAGAGGTTGAATACTTACTGACTCAAGCCATTTCAGCTTTTCATATTTAATTAATTTGTACACATTTTTAAAACATAATTCCACATTGACATTATGGGGTAGTGTGGGGTCGTTTATTATGGGGAAGTGTGTAGGCCAATGACACAAAATCTCAATTTAATCAATTTTAAATTCAGGCTGTAACACAACAAAATGTGGATAAGGTCAAGGGGTGTAAATACTTTCTGAAAGCACTGTGTTGCCTACTGTGATAGATGGTGCACAAGGGACATCTAGTCGACATTTGGATACATTATTCTAAGTTCTTAGAATTTAAATTCCTCTGTCACAAATTTTAAGTTACTTAACTGAAAAGCCCCAATTTCACACCATCATAGAAATTATGTTTACTGTGATTTTTCTAAAATAGTTGGTGTGATTTTTCTATTGAATTGGTGTACATAATCAGTGTGCATTGTATTTTTCATGTTTTCTCCTTCCTAAGCCTTTATTGTGTGTGCGCGTGTGTGTGTGTGTGTGTGTGTGTGTGTGTGTGTGTGTGTGTGTGTGTGTGTGTGTGTGTGTGTGTGTGTGCGTGTGTGTGCGTGTGTGTGTGTGTGTGTGTGTGTGTGTGTGTGTGTGTGTGCACATGGGGTGAGTGTGTGCATGGGGTGTATGTGCAAATGGGGTTCCTTCACCTCTGTAAGGTATAAGGGAAAGGAAAGGGAAAGGGGGATACCTAGTCAGTTGCACAACTGAATGCATTCAACTGAAATGTGTCTTCCGCATTTAACCCAACCCCTCTGAATCAGAGAGGTGCGGGGGGCTGCCGTAATCGACATCAACGTCATCGGCGCCCGGGGAACAGTGGGTTAAAGGAGATCTGTTGACTTTATTCCGAGCCTCCAGTAACAACACTGACTTCGATAGTTCCCCATCCCTTTGGGAATTCATTATAAGACAGCTAGAGGCTGCTTGTGGATGGTTACTCTGCTGCCTGTATGTTAACTTGTCACTATGACGCAAGGCAAACATTTGGTGCAGTGGCTTTCTTTGGCTGTGGGCCACATAGAGAGATTGATTGGTGAGCCTCCTGTTTTATCAAGGATCACATTCAGTAGACATGGTGCCTCAGGAGAAGTTGCCATTTCCCCCAGAAAAATATGCCTCATTACTGGCACACTCACAATAAAGGTATGCTGACATCACAGGAGGCTGCTGAGGGGAGGACAGGTCATAACAATGGCTGGAACAGAGCGAATGGAATGTCATCAAACACATGTATTTAATACTATTCCGCTCCAGCCATTACCACGAGCCTGCCCTCCCCAATTAAGGTACCACCAACCTCCTGTGATTGACATTGCTTCTCTCTTAGAACACAGTGTACTGTGTAGGCTCACTTAGGCCCCTCAGCAACAACCTTGTCTCACTCATAAAAGTCGTCAGTGAGTATCTTTTCATATTATATGACTACATAAAGATAAGATCCACTTAGGTGTTCATATTTAAGCAATAAGGCACGAGGGGGTGTGGTATATGGCCAATATACCACAACTTTCTTATGCACGATGCAACACGGAGTGCCTGGATACAGCTCTTATATTGGCCATGTACCACAACCCCCCGAGGTGCCTTATTGCTATTATAAACTGGTTACCATTGTAATTAGATCAGCGGTAAAAATAAATGTTTTGTCATACCCGTGGTATACGGTCTGATATATCACAGCTGTCAGCCAATCAGCATTCAGGGCTCGAACCACCCAGTTTATAATATCTGTTAATGCAACCATGCATCATTGCATGCTTTTGTTTTTTGACCAAACCATACAGTTGTGCAATCAGAAAATAGCATGTGATATCAGTATCATGCATAGTTTAGCCATCATTTTAAGCCACATTGACCTATGGTATACTATTTTGATGAGCCACCAAAATCTCAAGCTAGATATTGTGTGTATGAATGTCTGTGGAGAGAGGCTAACGGTATACTTGAGGAGGCTACTGTATACGATATTCAGCGTGTTTTGCCCCAGTAAAGAAGCATCTTGTCACTTGAGCAGCTACACTCAAACTCACGTATATAACACACAATACGGTATCACAGAGATAAATGAAACCTTCTGGATTCGCTGTCGCCCCATTCCTCCATTCCACTCACCCCTCCCCCTCTCCCCTGGTCAGTCTCAGACACAATCCACTGGACCTATCTGGTCAGCTCAGGGGCATGAGCTCTGCCCAACCCTCAGTCTTCACACACAACAGAAAAAGACAAACACAATCAATTATTCAGTACTGACTCTTGCTTGGCTTCTGTGCTTTTCTCATTATTTCTCTGTTGTTGTTTTTTCTCCTCTACTCTTGCAAGTAGAGAGGAGAAACTGAGAGATATATGAGGCCTGAGGGTTTGGTCTTGGTCTGGCTTGTTAATAAAACTGGCCTTCAAAACTGTCTCACTGCAGACCTACTAAAGCGCCCTATGGGTCTATATAACAGCTCATAAGATAATATTCTGTTTTTTTTTGTTTCTTTATTATATAACAATACCTAACATGGTTCATTAGTAAAGTTGCACAAGTGCTACATAGATTATGTGTAGGGTATATAATTACCTGCACTTGTGGCTACTTTATTTACTCTTCTTTTGCTTTCTTAAATAACACACAGGGCATTTGTAAAGCTCTATAATGGTACTGTATAGTCATCAGTGGTGGAAAAAGTACCCAATTGTCATACTTGAGTAAAATGTACCTTAAAAGTAAAAATACCTTAAAAGAAAGTTTCTCATGTAAAAGTGAAAGTCACCCAGTAAAATACTACTTGAGTAAAAGTCTAAAAGTATTTTGTTCTAAATATACTTAAGTATCAAGAGTAAACATGATTGCTAAAATATACTTAATAATCAAAAGTGAAAGTATAAATCATGCAATGCAGGCAGAACCATTTTCTTGTTTTTAAAATGTATGGATAGCCAGGGGCACACTCCCAACACTCAGATATCATTTACAAAAGATGCGTTTGTGATTAGTGACTCCCCCAGATCAGAGGCAGAATGGATGACCATGTGTTGTCTTGATAAGTGTGTGAATTGAACAATTTTCCTGTCCTGCTAAGCATTCAAAATGTAAAGAGTACTTCTGGGTGTCAGGTAAAATGTATGGAGTAAAAATTACATTATTTTCTTTTGGAATGTCATGGGGTAAAAGTTTTCAAAAATATGAATAGTAAAGTAAAGTACAGATACCACAAAATACTACTTAAGTAGTACTTTAAAGTATTTTTACTTGAGTACCTTACCGCACTGATTCATGCTCTGTAGATTCAACAAGATACAAAGGAATGTCATTGTCTTTAGGATATATTGAATTCCACTAGATGGCGTTATGTCACTGACTATAGAGAGAAATAGTAATGGCGTCTATAGGTAGGCAATAATTCTGCCATGGTTCATTGGACAAAGCTTTGGAAAAACGCCGAAATGAGGTATGTGATAGACACAGGCTTAGGAGACCTTATACGTTTTGTTCTATGCGATATTATTCATCAACTAACGTACATTTTTGGGAATTTTGATGAATTTATGTTATGAAAAATATCACATTAAGGCTTCATACTTCATAAAGGTCATGCTGACTGCTATTATCTCATAGATCTCCTAAACCTCATACCTTATTTTGGGCGTTTATTTCCCCATTAATTTTTACCATAGAGGTGGCTGAACAAACCAGAGGTAAGTTATTTCTGGATTTTAGGACTACAAGTTGGCGAGCTCTATTCATAGTCCTTATAGCCATAGCAGCTCTCCTATAGCATACAGGCCATTTTGAAAGATCAGTCTAAAACAATGTGAACAACTTACTGTCTTAATTCACATGTGACTGGGTCAGTATGTATTCTAAGCATCAACTGCTTGTGCACCTGACATTGTATTGACTCATTGAGGAACTTTGCAAAAACAGCAAGGACCCATCAAGACACTCTTTAATCTTTACAAACCCATTATTTCTATGAAATGTTCAGATGAACAGATTACACACATGCAATTGAGCAACCTATACATTTGGTTTCATCTCACTTACTTCCAATGCATTTTTTTTTACAGGGAAAATGCAAACTTGTGGCATGTTAACAATTATTCAATAGGATAGTTACTTATTTTTTGTTTCACAATCAAAATTAATATATATGAAGTGAAGATAAAACAAATATATCTTTGCTTACATTTTTTATGAATAACACCTGAATAGGCCATTCCCTGGCTTATTGGAATCCTTCTGTTATAACAACAGATAAGAGAGACAAAATTGCACTTGGATCTTCTCTTCTTCCTACAACCATGACCTCACTCTGGGGAAATGGTGGAGACTGTGCGTACACCGACTCTCAATAAAGCTGGACAATGAAGCATTGGCTCATAACATGCCACAGTATAGGACACGTTTAAAGGGCTTAGTACGTAATAAAGTAGCAAGTCTTCAAATCGATGTCAGAAGATCAGGGGGCCACTGGGACCTTTCATAACATGTGTATGTGGAAGTTCAATTGCAGTGTAAAGGTTACACTTCCACAACCCTCTGATGAGTTCATGTATGCCACAGATTTCAAGACCACATTTCTGACAGGATTTCAGGGAACAAACACTTATTTTGAATAGTTGTTTACTGAATAAATGCAACTTTGATAAATCTGAGGCTGCAGGAGTTCGAACTTGAATATTTTCTATAAAGTACAATAAGTTGCACTGTTAATTTGCCACCGACTTACTTAAATAAATAAATAATGTAAATAACACCAATGTAAATATGTCACAGATGTTATACAGTGTTAATAATGTTGATAATTTAATTCAGTAGCTTCAGGAGCACAAACACACTATCTCAGTAATTAATTACAGTTTCTCTGTCTGCGTTTCATAAACGCTGTCCCTCTCTGGTGAACGTCCTTTACTCGAACACAGACACTACTCCAGCATTTCCACCCACTTTGTTTGTCAGTCTCTGATCCACATGATTCCAGTTAAAGTTACACCCATGTGCCGCAGGTTGAAACTTTCATCGTTGCTCAGGGGAACCTTATACCCGTGGCGCCTTGTGCTCTTATCCTTCCCTTTAGCGGCAGAACTCTCCTATGGTGCAGGACAAAAGACTACTCACGACAACATGTTATGATCTGGGTGATGAAACCGTTTCTTTCTCCTAACATGTTACATAGATCTGTCCATTTAATCCAATATGTAATGTCACAGCACCAGATACAGCATTCGCATTATTTGTATTGTGACATGAAACAGATACAGCAGCCTGAGAAGTAGTTCATACACTATGAATATTATAATTGAAAAATAGTAATCCAAAACAACCTGTGATTACTACTTTACAAAAAAGTGTGCGTGCGCGTGCGCGTGCTTTGAGATAAAACACACAGACATGAGGCGCACAAAGCCGGACTAATATGTTAGCCCGCTAACTTTCCTAAATATTCTGAAATAACTTTACATGTTTTAGAAAGATACGCTTGAAATGGGCACCGTCTTTCCTGTAGTTTTTGTCTTGTCAACGTAGTGGTGCGCACACAACGATTCTTCAGTTGATCGTGACGATTATTGATAACGCGCTGTCTCGCGGAAACAATGATGTGATGATATGATTATATTGTTAACCTAGCTAGAACGAGCTGCGGCTCGAAGCAGCCTCATAAAGGTTTTCAGTCAGACATTCACGCTTGCCATACAGAGTTGAAATATCCAGCAAACATTTGGAACATTTTGTAGTACAAGGTACTAGGGGGTAACTAGCCCCTCCTGTAATTCAGATTAAGACCACAGGATGTCACCAAATAATTTCTTCAAAACTTTTCATGGCTGCCACAGCTCTTACTCAACAAAAAATGTCCCGTGTCATCACAACTTTTGGAGATATTTCAACAAAACGATTTTGTGGTAAGTTGATCAAATTCTTTGAAATTTTGAAAAAGTGATATATATTCAAATGAAGTTAGATTTATAATAATATATTGTTTAATTATACAAATAGGAAAGCCTTAAGATAAATAATCCACTTGTTTAGAGAGATAAATTGAGATAATTGTTTGTAAAGTAGTAATATATTGGATGAGTGTGTTGGAGGCAACTGGCCCCCAATCTACCCCTTTATGGTTATTAATGAGGAAAATGGCACCAGAAGAAATGGCAGAAGTTTTAGGGGCGCTTGACCAATTGTGCTATTCTGTGGGGGGGGTTTGCATTATTTGTAACTTTTTTGTACATAATGTTTCTGCCACCGTATGTTACGGCATCGTAAGGATCCGCAGAAGGCGAGTGGGAAAGCTGCCGTTACTGTAAATGTTACTCGCCAACGTACAATCATTGGACAATAAATTAGACAAGGTACGATCATGAATATCCTACCAACGGGA
Organism: Oncorhynchus mykiss; assembly: GCF_013265735.2. Lineage (NCBI taxonomy): Eukaryota > Metazoa > Chordata > Actinopteri > Salmoniformes > Salmonidae > Oncorhynchus > Oncorhynchus mykiss. The sequence continues at coordinate 74,246,435 of NC_048565.1, forward strand.
CATTAAAAACTGTAACATCTTATGTTTCACGTAATTGTGGCTGAATGATGACATGGATATTCACCTATAAGGATATATGCTGCACCGGCTAGATAGAACTGCACACTCCGGTAAGACGTGGGGGGCGGGGGAACTAAGACTGCACTCAGTCAGCTGTATAAGGAAATAAGCAAACAGGAAACCGCTCACCCAGAGGCGACTCTCCTAGAGCCCGGAGACTTTAATGCAGGGAAACTTAAATCAGCTTTACCTCATTTCTATCAACATGTCAAATGCGCAACCAGAGGGAAAACAATTCTAGATCACCTGTACTTCACACACAGAGATGTGTACAAAGCTCTCCCTCGCCCTCCATTTGGTAAATCTGACGTAAACTGACCACAATTCTATCCTCGCTATTCCTGCTTACAAGCAATAACTAAAGCAGGAAGCAGCAAGTCTATAAAAAAGTGGTCAGATGAAGCAGATGCTGAACTACAGGACTGTTTTGCTATCACGGACTGGAACATGTTCCGTGATTCTTCCGATGGCATTGAGTAGTACACCACATCAGTCACTGACTTTATCAATAAGTGTATCGAGGACGTCATCCCCACAGTGACTGTACGTACATACTCCAACCAGAAGCCATGGATTACAGGCAACATTCACAATGAGCGAAAGGGTAGAGCTGCCGCTATCAAGGTGCGGGTCTCTAACCCGGAAGCTGATAAGAAATTCTGCTATGCCCTCCGATGAACCATCAAACAGGCAAAGCGCCAATACAGGGCTAAGATTGAATCGTACTACACCGGCCCCGACACTCGCCTTATATGGCAGGGCTTGCAAACTATTACAGACTACAAAGGGAAGTACAGCCACGAGCTGCCCGGTGACACGAGCCTACCAGATGAGCTAAATCACTTCTTTGCTCGCTTCGAGGCAAGCAACACTGAGGCATGCATGAGAGCATCAGCTCTTGTCGATGACTGTGTGATCATGCTCTCCGTAGCCAATGTGAGTAAGACTTTTGAAAGTGGTCAACATTCACAAGTCCGTGGGGCCAGATGGATTACCAGGACGTGTGCTCCGGGCAGGTGTATTCACTGACATTTTCAACATGTCCCTGATTGAGTCTGTAATACCAACATGTTTCAAGACCACCACCGTCTCTGTGCCCAAGAACACTAAGGCAACCTGCCTAAATGACTACAGACCTGTAGCACTCACGTCCGTAGCCATGAAGTGCTTTGAAAGGCTGGCAATGGCTCACATCAACACCATTATCCCAGAAACCACAGACCCACTCCAATTTGAATTCCACCCAAAGAGATCCACAGATGATGCAATCTCTAGTGCACTCCACACTGTCCTTTCCCACCTGGACAAAAGGAACACCTACGTGAGAATGCTATTCATTGACTACAGCTCAGTGTTCAACACCATATTACCTTCAAAGCTCATCACTAAGCTAAGGATCCTGGGACTAAACACCTCCCTCTGCAACTGGATCCTGGACTTCCTGACGAGCCACTTCACAAATTTCTTGTTAACAAACTATAGTTTTGGCAAGTCGGTTAGGACATCTACTTTGCGCATGACACAAGTCATTTTTCCAACAATTGTTTACAGACACATTATTTCACTTATAATTCACTGTATCACAATTCCTGTGGGTCAGAAGTTTACATACACTAAGTTGACTGTGCCTTTAAACAGCTTGGAAAATTACAGAAATTATGTCAGGGCTTTAGAAGCTTCTGATACGCTAATTGACATAATTTGAGACAATTGGAGGTGTACCTGTGGATGTATTTCAAGGCCAACCTTCAAACTCAGTGCCTCTTTGCTTGACATCTTGGGAAAATCCAAAGAAATCAGCCAAGACCTCAGAAAAAAATTGTAGACCTCCACAAGTCTGGTTCATCATTGGGAGCAATTTCCAAATGCCTGAAGGTACCACGTTAATCTGTACAAACAATAGTACGCAAGTATAAACACCATGGGACCATGCAGCCATCATACCACTCAGGAAGGAGACGCGTTCTGTGTCCTAGAGATGAACGTACTTTGGTGCGAAAAGTGCAAATCAATCCCAGAACAACAGCAAAGGACCTTGTGAAGATGCTGGAGGAAACAGGTACAAATGTATCTATATCCACAGTAAAACGAGTCCTATATCGACATAACCTGAAAGGCCGCTCAGCAAGGAAGAAGCCACTGCTCCAAAACCGCCATAAAAAAGCCATACTACGGTTTGCAACTGCACATGGGGACAAAAATCGTACTTTTTGGAGAAATGTCGTCTGGTCTGATGAAACAAAAATATAACTGTTTGGCCTTAATGACCATCTTATGTTTGGAGGAAAAAGGAGGATGCTTGCAAGCAGAAGAACACCATTCCAACTGTGAAGCACGGGGGTGGCAGCATCATGTTGTGGGGGTGATTTGCTGCAGGAGAGACAGGTGCACTTCACAAAATAGATGGCATCATGCAGAAGGAAAATGATGTGGATATATTGAAGCAACATCTCAAGACATCAGTTATAGCTTGGTCACAAATGAGTCTTCCAAATGGACAATGACCCCAAGCATACTTCCAAAGTTGTGACAAAATGGCTTAAGGACAACAAAGTCAAGGTATTGGGTCAGCCATCACAAAGCCCTAACCTCAATCCTATATAAGATTTGTGTGCAGAACTGAACAAGCGTGTGTGAGCAAGGAGGCATACAAACCTAACTCAGTTACACCAGCTCTGTCAAGAGGAATGGGCTGTTGTGTTAGCTAATCCAAGTTTATAATTTTAAAAGGCTAATTGATCATTAGAAAACCCTTTTGCAATTATGCTAGCAGAGCTGAAAACCTTTTTACTGATTAAAGAATAAATAAAACTGGCCTTCTTTAGACTAGTTGAGTATCTGGAGCATCAGCATTTGTGGGTTTGCCTTCTAGGCAGACTTCCTCTGACCATTGTCTGTGTTCTTTTTGCCATCTTAATCTTTTCTTTTTATTGACTAGTACTATATGGCTTTTTCTTAGTCATAGATTTTTTATACAGGCAAATATATTGATAAAATTCAACCTTGTCCTAAAGAGATTTACACGGTTATCAAAACATCACGCCAGGGTAAGCCTACGCAAAACACAGCCCTAATTTGAAATGTTTCTAAAATCCCCTATTGGAAAAATAAATTGTGGAAAAACAATTGGAACCATTTCCTTGTTTGACCACTAGGTTTTATGAGTATTATGAATGACTCATACTGTGGTACTCTATATCTCCAATCAGGAACAAGCTAGAATCATGTGAGTCAATGTACAGTCGTAGCCAAAAGTTTTGAGAATGTCAAAAATATTAATTTCCACAAAATTTGCTGCTTCAATGTCTTTAGATACTTTTGTCAGATGTTACCATGGAATACTGAAGTATAATTACAAGCATTTCATAAGTGTCAAAGGCTTTTATTGACAATTGCATGAAGTTGATGCAAAGAGTCAACATTTGCAGTGTTGACCCTTCTTTTTCAAGACCTCTGCAATCCGCCCTGGCATGCTGTCAATTAACTTATGGGTCACATCCTGACTGATGGCAGCCCATTCTTTTATAATCAATGCTTGGAGTTTGTCAGAATTTGTGGGTTTTTGTTTGTTCACCCTCCTCTTGAGGATTGACCACAAGTTCTCAATGGGATTAAGGTCTGGGAGGTATCCTGGCCATGGACCCAAAATATCGATGTTTTTTCCCTGAGCCACTTAGTTATCACTTTTGCCATATGGCAAGGTGCTCCATCATGCTGGAAAAGGCATTGTTCGTCGCCAAACTGTTCCTGGATGGTTGGGAGAAGTTGCTCTCGGAGAATGTGTTGGTACCATTCTTTATTCATGGCTGTGCTCTTAGGCAATATTATGAATGAGCCCACTCACATGAATGGTCTCAGGATGCTTTACTGTTGGCACGATAGCGCTCACCTCGTCTCCCTCGGACAAGCTTTTTTTCCGGATGCCCCAAACAATCGGAAAGGGGATTCATCAGAGAAAATGACTTTACCCCAGTCCTCAGCAGTCCAATCCCTGTACCTTTTGCAGAATATCAGTCTGTCCCTGATGTTTTTCCTGGAGAGAAGTGGCTTCTTTGCTGCCCTTCTTGACACCAGGCCATCCTCCAAAAGTCTTCGCCTTACTGTGCATGCAGATGCACTCACACCTGCCTGCTGCCATTCTTGAGCAAACTCTGTACTGGTGGTGCCCCGATCCCGCAGCTGAATCAACTTTAGGAGATGGTCCTGGCGCTTGCTGGACTTTCTTGGGCACCTTGAAGCCTTCTTCACAACAATTGAACCGCTCTCCTTGAAGTTCTTGATGATCCGATAAATGTTTGATTTAGGTGCAATCTTACTGGCAGCAATATCCTTGCCTGTAAAGCCTTTTTGTGTAAAGCCTTTTGTGCAAAGCAATGATGACAGCATGTGTTTCCTTGCAGGTAACCATGGCTGACAGAGGAAGAACAATGATTCCAAGCACCACCCTCCTTTTGAAGCTTCCAGTCTGTTATTCAAACTCAATCAGCTTGACAGAGTGATCTCCAGCCTTTTCCTCGTCAACACTCGCACCTGTGTTAACGAGAGAATCACTGACATGATGTCAGCTGGTCCTTTTGTGGCAGGGCTGAAATGCAGTGGACATTTTTGGGGGGGGATTCAGTTCATTTGCATAGCAAAGTGGGACTTGGCAATTCATTGCAATTAATCTGATCACTCTTCATAACATTCTGGAGTATATGCAAATTGCCATCATACAAACTGAGGCAGCAGACTTTGTGAAAATTCGTGTTTGTGTAATTCTCAAACCTTTTGGCCACGACTGTACACATGCTCAGTTTAGTCCTCAACCCTCATGCGAAGAAGCAAGACCTTGTGATAGACTGCAGATTTTATTGACAAAATCCGATTTTAAGGTGAGAAAGTTGTTTTTTTGATCAATTTTGTTTTTGTGACGGCATCACCTGCTTTGCAGTTAGATTCACCAAACTTATATCAGGTTTATAACCAGTCTGTGTAAATACAGTGTATTTGATGCAAGTTAGCAATGCTAAAGTTGTAATATGTAGCTAAAATTGAAGCTAGCTAATGGCTACAAGGGTCCGGGTTAGTTGTAACAAGCCTAAGGAAGTCTGGATACAATACTGGGAATGGACATTATTGGCCCACCCAACCTGTACCCCAGAACTATCATAACACTGTCACAACTGTGACTCTGATTGAGCGAACATGTCCAACATTCACTCACTTACACACACACACACTTGTATTGCTATCCTTGTGGGGACCAAAGAATTGATTCCCATCCCAAATCCTATTTTCCCTAATCCCTAACCCTAAATCTAACCCTAACCCTAAACTTAACCTAACCATAACCTTAGCCTTAACCCTAAACCTAACCTTAACCCCAATTCCCTAACCCTAAAACTATACGTAAACTCTAAACTATAATTTACCCTAACTCCTAACCCTAACCGTAATCCCTAACCCTAACCTTAATTGTAACCCTAATTGCAACCGTAACCCTAAACATAAATAATACTAAGGTAAACCATAGACATTGCAGCCCAAAGCTTAGTGAAACCAAGGTAAAAGGCAGTAACTGACGTGAGGAATGGCAGTTACTGCTTTATTCCTTGGTTTCACTGTAACTTTTTGCAGTCACTGCAAACATGACCTCCCATTTTCTCCACAATGGAGGCAGGATATTTGTCCACATGATAAAGCATGTATCAAAAATCAAAAATATAATTAACTAATTGTTCACTAAATGTGAAGTTACTGCTCTTTTGCTTAGTAGGGCAGTGTAGAGCATGCTCTCCTGAATGCTATTCCTCCTCTTCCCATATCCCTCTTCTACTACTGTTGCCGTCGAAAGTAGACCAAGTGAGCACCAGGGCATTACTTTTTTAAGATGATCAGTTAGTCAGTGTGTTTTTTTGTGTGTGTGCTCAGGACGGCTATTCATGTGACTTGACTCTGTAGAACAAAGAGAAGCATTATACAATTTGAACCACTTCCAATAGCAAGGGAAAGGAAGAGGTTGGACAATAGGTACTGAGCATGGATGATCCAATACAAAATAGGCTTTTATTCAGGTCTTCAAATGTAATGTGTGATATGCTATTTTCTAGCTCTGAGTCTCTACTTTTATCCAATGTAAAAAACACAATTTAAAATTTTGCTACATAAGTCCGAATCGAGCCAGTCAGTCACAATTTATGTTTGAGGCTTTACTGCTTTACTGAGTCGGTCAAACTTCTCTCTTCGACGAGAGTCTAAGCACTTTCCCAGTGTTTCCCCAGATCAAGTATGCAGACATTTGCGCATCTCCAGTCAGAACAGAACTTGCACAAACTTTTTTCCTCTGGCACATTTTTCGGCTGGCACCTGCTTTGCCTTCATTGTTGTTTTCCATACTAATAATAACTTTGGACATGTGTGCCTTTGTCACGGGCGTCGTAAGAAGTGGACCAAAGTGCAGCGTGGTGAGTGTACATATTTATTTTATTTGAATGAATGTCACCAACAAAACAACAAAACAAAGAAACGACCGTGAAGCTTAACTGGGCGATAATGCCACTAACATACTTAGGTATACTTTTTCCCACTGAAAGGAGGGAAAAAGGGCTACCTAAGTACGATTCCCAATCAGAGACAACAATAGACAGCTGTCCCTGATTGAGAACCATACCCGGCCAAAACATAGAAATAAAATAAAACAAAGATATAAAACAAAGCATAGAATGCCCACCCCACCCCACATCACACCTTGACCTAACCAAATAGAGAAATAAAATGGCTCTCTAAGGTCAGGGCGTGACCTTAACAAAGTAAATACCTTATTATGTTATTATTATAGTTTCTGTATATTGTGTCATTTCTACTGTATGTATGTATGTATGGAGCATAATGTATTTACTGTTTTATTCACATTTTGAAGTACAGGTGACAAATCATGCATTCTCATTCTTGTATAGATTGTAATTGAGACATATGGGGCGGCAGGGTAGCCTAGTGGTTAGAGCGTTGGACTAGTAACCGGAAGGTTGCGAGTTCAAACCCCCGAGCTGACAAGGTACAAATCTGTCGTTCTGCCCCTGAACAGGTTCCCAGGCCGTCATTGAAAATAAGAATTTGTTCTTAACTGACTTGCCTGGTTAAATAAAGGTAAAATAAAAAATAAAAAAAATATGATGCGTGTAAAATACTTTTTGGAATGTTGTATTGATTATGATGAGCTAATGCTAAGCTAAATGCCAGCTATGTGTGGTGCCTGTTTATTGACATCATACAATGCATTCTGGTTGTCACGTAAATGTCTGTCAGACCAAAGATATCATAACAAAACGATGTGAAGGGATGGTTCACTTGACTTTCGTTACTCAGGATTGCCAGCTCAGACCCCCCTTCACAGGAATTACATTTTTTTTAACTCGTAAACTACTCCTGTGTTTGCCCCCCATTTATTGATAAATCCCCCATCATAGTAATATTTCCTGCATCATATCCCCCCCACAATACCTTCCCCCATTCTACCCCCCATGGACTTGAAATCACCCACAAATGAAACTAACCCCCTTTCAGTGGGAAAAAGGGCTACCTAAGTATGTTAGTGGCATTATCGCCCAGTTAAGCTTCAAACCCCCCTAAAATGTTTTTGTCTAAATCTGGCAACCCTTTTTAGCGTTCACGCTATGGTTAGGCTAGGCAGTAGGCTTGTATTTGGGGTAATGATCTGTGGGGTGATAACATTTTCTTTGCTTTGTGATTTGTCAAAAACTGTAAACGACTTGTCAAGTCATATGCTCCGGTTCTTGTATACACTGTAACAAGTTTATAGATGATTTATAAAATGCTGAAAAGTAGCCAAACTAAGTTCATATTTTTCGGGCAATGGGCGCAGCCATCTTTGAATTTGACTTTGTTTATATGCCTTTTTAATTAATGGTATTCTGGGATTAGGGAATTTCGCTTGTCAAACATAAACAAAGACGGCTGACATAATAAAGAATTGAACTGTTGTTACCTTAACTGACACGCATCTCTTTTCTAAACAATGTTACATTTCTCCCTTATGCTCACCAAGATGTGATACATTGTAAACAACTCTAAACGTTAGGTCGCTAACTTACGTTTTGTGTTTTGTCAGCGCAACCTGTTCTTTAAAATGGTTTATGGAATGAGTTTGGCTATGGATATGTTCCGTGTGATGCTTGAATGATGAAGTTTGCTATAGAAGGTGAAATTGAGGATAAAATTGTGAAGACCTTTATTTCCCATCAGAAGCTTTTCAGACAACAATGCTGTTTAGACTTGTTTGTTGCATCATACGTTCTGTTGCTACTGTTCCAATCACATATGTGACCGACCGTCTTGTCAATAATTCTAACCTATCAACAGCAGTCAAGCACCCAAGCTAACTGGCTAACATTGGCTAGCTTGCTAGCTATTTCCAGACACAAATGAGAGAACAGCTCACTCTGACCGTTTTACTCACCCTAGCAGAGCTGGTTAGGCTGTTTTTATGTTATCCTGAGCGTTGGTGACTGACTGTGCTGCTGGCAACAATTTAATTCTGCTTTTTTTGCCAACTTTTACTGACACCAGCCATATTCAACGTGTGTTGAGCATTCTTAAATTTGTCAGTTATTCTGTGCTCTGGCACACTCAGATGAAATCGGAGTAGATAGCCAGAGCGAATTTACCAGCTACGTCTATCAACAGTTGTCGCAGTGACATCTTGAACATTCCATTGAAATAGTTACTTGCATAGTGGAGTCTCTTGTTTAGACATGTAGTTAGCTAGCTAAACAAACTCATAACATTACTACCCTGCATGAATCTGCAGGTAACTAACCAACCAGGTTCAATGTTAGCTAGCTTGCTATTAATATTACTACACAGATCATACACGTAATGTTAGCTAGCGAGCCAGCCAGGTAACGTCAGCTAGCTAGCTTTAAATTGAAATGAACGTGACTTCCTGACAAAATTAGAAACGTGCAATATCTGAAAATGTAGCTAGCTGGACTATCTTACCCGTGGATGGATGCTTTTCCCCCTTTGTCACAGATGCCATGGTTGCCCATAGTTTGAAGATGTAATCTGGAGACTGGTGTTTTATACAACAACAGCCTTCTGTGTGTTCTCTTTCCGACTCGCTCTGCATATTTGCAATCAAACACCAGAAAATTTCTCCATCTCCTCAGCTATCATACTCAAATTCCACTGATTTCAGAACTCGGTCCTCCAGAAAGTGGAGATCAACACTTTTGCAGTTCTACTATGTGATATCTTTCAAAGAAGCCGCATTAGAAAGCTCATGTTATAGGCAGAAGCGTGCTACATGGCAGACCGATCGGAACTCGTCTCTCGGCATGTCCGGCCCACCATTGTCTCAGCCAATCATGGTAAGGTTTCTGTCTTTTCCGTGGCTAAACCAACTAGGCCCGTAATTTAACCATTTTATTTGTATTTACAAATGGCATGCAAGTTTGTTATTAAGTCACATGAAATTCACATGTTTCAGAAGGCATTTCTGCCAAAAAAATGCATTTTGATTAAAAAAAAAAAACGTTTACGTTCAAATGGCTCTCCTGTGAAGTAGTTACATGTGACATACAGTATGCCTAGTTTTCTGAAACAAGTGACAAATGTGGTTTCTACTGACAATTAAGATGTACAAACTATGGCATAAGGGAATGATGAGCGGATAAGAGGCAATCCGTAATTTTGATTAAGACATTAATGTGCGAGCTAAGACAGACGTAGTCAATATAACTATTTGTTCAGCATTTTTTAAATGTACAGCGCTAGAACTCAGAACATGGGCCATTCTTACAGTATTCTCCATGTACACCAAGTCAGAACCATAGGATAAATTAAGGGGGCATAAAAGCAGAAAATGAAAGCTCTTACAGAATTTGATGATGACATGTCTATAAAACAGGCTACAGGCTACATGTGCACCACAAAGTCAGAATAGTAGGCTAAGTTATGAGGGGGAAAGGGACTTAATTATTAGAGTGAGGTACATGGACTACTAACAGCTTACTACACAACATACACTTAGCATTACTTTCTTAGCTACAGAATACATAACTCACTGGCCTATTAAATAATTTATGCAGCAGCATACGATACATTTTTTAACTCAACTTTGTGCTGTGCTCCCTTGAACAGGAAAGTAGCCTGGCGGTCCCTCTTGTGGGCAAATTTTGTCATGAAACTTTATCATCAAAGACTAGCATTCTCTAGATTTATGGTGCTTTCAAGGCAACTGGGAACTCTGAAAAAACAACATTGAATCATGACGTCAATGATCTTCAGGTTGGGGCTCTAGAAAGAGGCCCTAATTCCCAACTTGGAATTCTGAGTTGGATGATCTTTCAAAACATATTGTCCTAGTCGGAGCTAATTTTTTTCGGAGTTCCCAGTTGCCTTGAACTCACTGACATCGGAGATTACCCAGTTCCGAGTTTCCAATTGTTTCGAACGTGTCTGAAGTTATGCTGGATTGACAGCATGGCCAATGTATTCAACCTTTTCTGGCCCATAGAATGTTTATCCTTTTAAGCTTGGAAAAGAGACCCTTAAGCCCTTGGACCACCCTCTCCACCGAATAGCAGGCAGGGGAAGCAAAATAGTGATTGCTTTTCAACGCTTGCAGTTAGCCACTAATTCCTTCCAAACCATTCATTATTGAATTTGCAATTTCCAACTTGTCGTGTAATGTTTATGTCCAATGGCCGATAAGCACAGATACTGTACTTTTTATCTATCATTTATCTTCATATAACAAGGATTGAAAAGGATTTGCCAGTAGATTGTGAACTTGATTTATGATGACTGCTTGTGTAGATTGCTAGCTAAGATTTTGAAAGTATGATGTTGATATGATCAGTCCAATCAAAGCTGTAGATATAAATTGATTTGATGTCATTTTATCTGTGGTCAATGACCTTGATCTTTCTTGGATGGGCACTTCTAATGTAAAGCACCCAAGGGGGTTTGAACTTTCTAGCTTTCCCTCTAGATGTTGCAGTAATATAGTGTCCCCATGAGTAACAGAACACTGAGCCAATCACAGCACAACTAGAGAAGGTTACCAACCCCTATGCTCTGTATTTTCCGCTGGTGCCCCTTCAGCTCAGATAGACTTACTCAACAAAGAAAAAAAGAGACCATGTTTGTATGCAGCTTTATTATTATTTATTATTTATTAACTCAATACAATCTTTTTTACATTGTTTGCAAACTGGTATGTGAGACACGTATTAATGCAAAAGTACCATGCAAAACAGGCAACAAAAAATAACAAATATATACAGTACCAGTCGAAAGTTTGGACATACCTACTCATTCCAGGGTTTTCCTTAATTTTTTTTCACTATTTTCTACATTGTAGAATAATAGTGAAGACATCAAAACTATGAAATACCACATATGGAATAATGTAGTAACAAATAAGTGTTAAACAAATAAAAAAATGTTTTATATTTGAGATTCTTCAAAGTATCATCAGATTCTTCAAAGTACCCTTGCCTTGATGACAGCTTTGCACACTCTTGTCATTCTCTCAACCAGCTTAACCTGGAATGCTTTTCCAACTGTCTTGAAGGAGTTCCCATATATGCTGAGCACTTGTGGAGGCCAGGTCATCTGATGCAGCACTCCATCACTCTCCTTCTTGGTCAAATAGCCCTTACACATCCTGGAGGTGTGTTTTGGGTCACTGTCCTGTTGAAAAACAAATGGTAGTCCCACTAAGCACAAACCAGATGGGATGGTGTATCACTGCAGAATGCTTGGTACCATGCTGGTTAAGTGTGCCTTGAATTCTAAATAAATAACTGAGAGTGTCACCAGCAAAGCACCCCCACACTATCACACCTCCTCCTCCAAGCTTTACGGTGGGAACCACACATGCGGAGATCATCCGTTTACCTACTCTGAGACTCACAAAGACACAGCGGTTGGAACCCAAAATCTCAAATTTGTACTCATCAGACCAAAGGACAGATTTCCACCGGTCTAATGTCCATTTCTTGTGTTTCTTGGCGCAAGAAAGTCTATTCTTATGTTTGGTGTCCTTTAGTAAGGGTTTCTTTGCAGCAATTTGACCATGAAGGCCTGATTAAGCAGTCTTCTCTGAACAGTTGATGTTGAGATGTGTGTGTTACTTGAACTCTGTGAGGCATTTATTTGGGCTGCAATTTCTGAGGCTGGTAACTCTAAGGAACTTATCCTCTGCAGTAGAGGTAACTCTGGGTCTTACATTCCTTTTTTAAATGTTTATATAACCAGGCAAGTTAGTTAAGAACAAATTCTTATTTACAATGATGGCCTACCCTTGCCAAACACTAATCCGGATGACACTGGGCCAATTGTGCGCCACCCTATGGGACTCCCAATCACGGCCAGTTGTGATACAGCCTGAAATCGAATCAGGGTCTGTCGTGACACATCTAACACTGAGATGCAGTGCCTTAGACCACTGTGCCACTGGGAGCACCCGGCGGTCCACATAAGAGCCAGTTTCATCATAGCGCTTGATGGTTTTTGCGACAACACTTGAAGACAATGTCTTAAAGTAATGATGGACTGTCGTTTCTCTTTGCTTATTTGACCTGTTCTTGCCATAATATGGACGTGGTCTTTTACCAAATAGGGCTATTCTCTGTGTACCACCCCTACCTTGTCATAACACAATTGATTGGCTCAAACGCATTAAGAAGAAAGAAATTCCACAAATTAACATTTAACAAGGCACACCTGATAATTGAAATGCAATCCAGGTGACTACCCCATGAAGCTGGTTGAGAGAATGCCAAGAGTGTGCAAAGTTGTCATCAAGGCAAAGGGTGGCTACTTTGAAGAATCTCAAATATGACATACATTTTGATTTGTTTAACACTTTTTTGGTTACTACATGATTATTGTGTTATTTCATAGTATTGAAGTCTTCACTATTTTTTCAACAATGTAGAAAACAGTAAAGATAATGAATCCCTGGAATGAGTAGGTGTATCCAAAATTTTGACTGGTACTGTATGCACAGTATTTTTAGATGAATCTACTTTTACTTTATGCCTTTTGTTAAGTTTTACGATTGTGTTTTTGTTTTCGTGCATTCTGCGCTTTGAAGATCATTCAAAAAACAACAAATGTTGAAACGTTCCCATCTTATTAGAGGGAAGATTCGTAAAACTTTAACCTGCACCCCTCTCCCCATTCTGTTCCATCATACTTTTTAGATCTGCTGGAAATGGATGATGTGTACAAACCTTTGACTGGTACTGTATATATATATATATATTTGGCTAAACAGCTGGGGCTTAAAACAGCTGCCCTGAATGATGGGTCGCCACTGGACCTGTGTATGTCACATGGTAATCGTAGCCTCTTTTCCCAGAGCCTTCATAGCGATAAAGGGCCAGTGCAGTTAAAAACGTGATTTTCCTGTTTTGTTTTTGGTGATATTTCCACACTTTGAGGTCGAAATTACACTTAGACTGATGATAAACAAAAGTATACACCTCACACACATTGTTAAGGGCTTAAAAAAAGAAGACACCTATACCATTTCAGATATAGAGTTGGAATGTATTCAATTTTGAGTTTGCATCCCAATATTACACTTTATATACATCACAGAAGACTGAAATTGCCTTGACATAGAAACATAAAAAAAAAAAAAAAAAAATCTTTATTAATTATGAAATTATGGAAGATATTAATAATATTCCCCACATGATGCCAAAGAGGGCGCATATGGTCATTGACTGCAGCAAAGGGTTTTAAGATCATCATTAGAACCTTCTTACTATGAATCTTTAGTAGCCAAAATGTTTCCCAGAGCCTTCCTTAGTAACTGGATCTTAAAAAGCTTTGCACATCTATGAGTGATCCAGACCACTCGTAGAACAGACAAAGTGTGTCGTTAGCCGCTTTTTTGCCCCTCCGCGTCACTTTATTCACAGAAGATATCACTAAACATAGAATCAAGATGTTTAGGCTATCTGTCTGACTGTGACTGCTAAAAACTTCAGAAAGAAGTTGACTACAAATACAAAGTTGCCAAAGTATTTGCAATTGTTACAAACAAGTGAAGGAAAAATTATGCTTCAAATGAAAACTGAGATGACTGCATTAAAAGATACATGCATACATATTGAAATCAATTTCATGTTAATTGAATTGAGTTCTATTTTATGACTAGGCTACCAGTGGCTTAATTAGGCCTGGTCTTCCGGGGCTACAGTCCAGAATTGTTTTGGTTCAGCCTTGAACCTTTTGATGGTCGAATTTTGAAATTGCAGGCTGTATATGATATGATAATATGATAAGATATATTATATAACGTCCGATCACAGCCTATCACTTACATGCTAGGCGGTATGCCATAGAGAAAAACCCACCACTTTGTGACTGTCGTGGTTTCAGCATTACTTTACTGAAAACTGTGTGTCTCTAGCCCAAACTGTTCAAAAGATATGATACATTTGACCGAGTTATGATGTTTCTTTCTATCGCGAATTTGCGGGAAACATTTGATAAATAAACCATGTCCAGGGCCATTTTAAAACTAGGCTACTAGCGAACAAACAAACGTGTTCAGCCATGTTACCTTAATAGGTAACAATCTGGTAACTGGACAAGCACAAATGTGGTTTAAGATGGCACATGGAGAAAGAAATTGTGAACCCAAATGTTTTATCCTAGTGGGGGAAGTGGGAAAAAATAAATAGACTTAATTTGGGTAGTCTGTAGTCCTGGTAGATTTAGGTTATGCCATGTTGTCTTCAGGAGATATTCTGTTTAATTTATGTCTTTCACATTAGCTGATGTAAGTCAGTGGAACAGTTCCTATTCCTTATGATGGGCTATCATATTAGGCTATAGGAAAATCAGTGTGCTTGTCAGCAAGAACAGTACTGTTATTCCTCATACTTTTATTATTCCTCTTCAACCCAATTTTGCTGGCGTAACTACTTATTTGAAATCTAATATGACTACTTACGAGAGGCTATGCATTTTTGTCGGCATTCACTAGGTAGGCTATGTATGTCAAGGACATGTTGATTGTAAGTATAAAAAAAGGAGAATAGGCTATATTGAAATGCATATTAACTCAATTATTTTCTAATTTTAGTAGTGGGCACAAGCTGCTAGGCAGAAATGGCAAGGGAACTCTCAATAGCTCATAAACAGAAAAGATATTGCCTATGTATTGTAAGATGACAAGTATCTGCCACTAGTCAGACTCAACCACCTTTATATTTTTCTTGTGACTTGGAGAAACGAATAGTCATAGCATGAACATTTTCAAACCCCCTGCACTTGAGAAGAATACCCCCCCCCCCCCCCCCCCGCCCATGATTTTCATCAAGCCTTGTTTTAAAGGGATAGTTCGCCCACATGAATCAATGTATCTTTTAATTTTACAAAATTCTTAGTAGATCTAATCTCTCATATTTCTTCATAAAGTGCACCAGATTGATGTACTTAGCTGTTGAAATTGAAATTGTATTTTTTTTTACGGGGGAGGATTCCCCTCGCCTGGAACCCCCCCCCCCCCACACACACACACACACACACACAATGATGTTCCCCATCTGTGAGTTAGTGCATTATCATTGGGTAAGTATAATAAGCCGAGTCAATAGCCCATTTGCAGCCATAGGTGGTAATATCTCTCTAGGAGCTGATTCATTGTCAGTATTGTGGAGTATTTATAATGTTAAGGTGAGATTTGAATGGAGGAAGCTGATCTGAGAGCAGCGCTGCTTTTCTTTCTTCTTATCAGTATCAACATGGCCTTGTTTCTCACAGCCATCGTATCGTTAAGATCATCACTCGAACAATTTTAAGATGTATCTTTAGTATCCGATCTGTTTCCCAGAGCCTTAGTTAGTAACGTTGCTCTTAAAAACATTTGAACATTAATGAGTGATCCAGGGTCTCGTTTCCCAATTGCAATTTAACTTAAGCATTTTGATGATTGTACCAGTTATATCTTTATTTATGTGGTAACTTTTTAAGAGTGTTTCCCAAACAAGCATGGAATAGCATCCTGGACTCAGGGGTAGAGGTAACATAGTGAATGTAAATTAGTATTTGTTACGCTTTGTATGGTATGTATTAATTTGTGGATTCCATCATCCATTTCGTATGATATGTTACGAATTGCAATTCGTACAAAATATGTTACAAATTTGCAAAACATGATATGTTATGAATTCCAATGTGTTGCGGCTAGCCTTAGCTAGGTGGCTAATGCGAACGTTATCTAAGTGGCTAACGTTAGCTAGGCTAGGGGTTAAGATTAAGGTTAGGAGTTAGGTTAAATGGGTTAAGTAACCTATTTTATGTGACATATACTAATTTGAGTGTCCGAGATTTACTTTAAACTACTATCTTAAGTCTAGTCTATAGGGTATGGTTCCCCAAAAGCATCTTAAGGCAAAATTAATCGTTAAAACCTTCATAGCAGCATCTTTAAATCTCTGAGCTGTTCCCCAAAACCTTTGAATTTAACGTTGGTCTTGAAAATGCTCCTAACGCCTGCCTCATACCACTTGTAGAACAGCCATGGGCGTTGTTAGACACTTTTTACCCTCCCGCGTCACTTTATACACAGAAACAAATGGTTTATCCATCTCAATGTGACTGCTGATAACTTCAGAACAAAGTTGACTACAAATATACATAGTTGCCGATGTCTTTGCAATCAAAACAAACAAGCGACTTGTAAAAATAAAAACCGAGATGGCTGCATTAAAATATAAACAGCAGGCCTAGGCTATTGGCCAATTTCAATCATATTGGCCAATTTCAATCTCATGTTCAATCAATGGAGTTCTATTTTGCTTCTTGTAGGCTACTGTCTGTAATTTGTCTCAATATACTTAATGATGTGTAGCCTAACGTGCTCAATGATGTGCCAAATCGGTGATTTAGTGCATTCATTGGGTAAGCGTTATAATAAGCCGCCTGAATATTTCCAGCCATATGTGGTAATATCTCTCTAGGAGCTGATCCATCGTCAGTGTTGTGAAATAATTATGATGTTATTAAGGTAAATTTGAGTAGAGGCTGATCCGAGAGCAGCGTTGCTTTTCTTTAGATCCTATCAGTATTGGTACATGGTCTAACAACGCACATAGCGAACGTTTGGGAAACACTTAAAAAGTTGTCTCGTAAATAACGATGCAACTAGTACAATCATCGTAATGTTTAAGATACATCGCAACTAGGAAAGGAGGCCCTGGTCTGGTGATAAACAGAGTACCCGAATAGACTCCTATTATGAGCGTTCATAGAGTGCCGTAAGAATCTTCCCTGAAAACTCTCAATTCCTTCCTAAAATCCTTGACAATTTCGCAGACTCCTGTAGGTGGGGCAATATCACCGTCGAACAACTAGTCAATCAAGTGGCTCAATGAGCGAAACAAAGATCTCTAGATTCAGAGGGAACATGGCAGCATATCTTTGGCGTGAGGACTGTCAATTATTTGCTGGCATGCATTTATTTCCATGTTCTCGATTGGCAATGGCAGTTACAATTGCCATGTAAAATGGTTAAGTCTGAGTTTTTCATTGTTTATTGCAGATGATTAAAAACGGATTTGAAGTAGGCTGGTACCTATATCATATTCATTACTCTTTATAAAGAAATCGAAATAACTGAAAGGACAACTTTGTTGTGTGACACTTTCAGATGTAGGGTCTAGGCATATACTTCTAGTGATGGGAATTTTACAATGGATTTTAGAACGGTGTAAATGTGGAATGGTCATGCTGTTTTTTTTGGCCTCAATTTCCAGGGGATATTTTAGATGTTAATAGCCCTGAAGTGGTCTCGGTTTCTTATTTAATTTATCTTGCCGTTTTAAAATGTGAATTGCCCGCAGTCTGCGCCGCGAGGCTCTAACCGCGCAGCAACTCATCATTTCCAGCAGAATGGAAATGCAAATTGTGTGCGCGGCCAATGCCCTTGACAGAACTCACCATTGCATACAATTAACAAGACAACTCTCACTCAAGTTGGTGACGAAAATGTGAACTCGTGGTATCACTGTAAAATGCTATATAATAATAATAAAAATAATACATTTTACACTTAAATCGTCTCAATAAATTGCTCAGATTTTAGATTAAATCAAACTTGCAGTGCACATTTTACGCTCATAAAGCCCATGTTTTCACGTTGTAAAATAAAATTGTCAAATATTTTGGTGTGTTGAAATAAACTCCCCTTATAGATGCCTCCATTTTCAGTAGGAAACAGGTACGGGCAATAGTTTGTAGGCTACTCAAGGAAAGACTATTAGGCCTGTAATCGAATCCATCTTCTTTTGCATACAATTGCATTGGTTCAAACTCTTCTCATTCTGTTGGCGTGAAAAAAATAATATTCGATTAATTTCATCACTGAGGAGAACAGATGCCCTCAATCGACAGAATGTCTCTATTTTAACCAACGAGGGGCGCTGTCTATCAACTCCTTTTGCGTCTCCACATGTGACTTCAGATACACTGAGTGTACAAAACATTAGGAACATGACAATGACTGACCAAGTGAATCCAGGTGAAAGCTATGATCATTTATTGAGGTCACTTGTTAAATCCACTTCATTCGGTGTATATGAAGCAGAGGAAACAGATTAAATACGTTTTTTAAGCCATCAGACAATTGAGACATTGATTGTGTGTGCCATGCAGAGGGCCAATGAGCAAGACAACAATATTGAAGTGCCTTTAAAAGGGGTATGGTATTAGGATTTGATTTGATTTGATTCAGAGGTGTCAGGCGCACTGATTTGAGTGTGTCAAGAACTGCAACGCTGCTGGGTTTTTCACGCTCAACAGTTTCCCGTGTGTATCAACAATAGTCCAGCACCCAAAGGACATCCAGCAAACTTGCGAAAACTGTGCGAAGCATTGGAGTCAACATGGGCCAGCATCCATGTGGAACCTTGTAGAGTCCATGCCCTGACGAATTGAGGCTGTTCTGAGGGCAACATTGGGTGCAACTCAATATTAGGAAGATGTTCCTAATTTGTTGTACACTCAGTCTATGTTCCTCTAATTTCTCTGTAAAATGCTGCATAGCCAATACTTGTTGTTTTTATGCTAAACTAAGTATTTAAAACATTTGGGGAAACGGCTCAGAATGTGGTTTTCAAATGTCTGAAATGTATGCCTAGATGTAGACCCAATGCGTTTTTCGTTATGCCATTCAGTGTATTTTTTATGAGTACATTTTTTCTTGTCTTTCATAATATTGTACTTGTGTTTTTATTATATCTGCCTATGTTACTCATTTGTGTCATATCAGATTGACTTTTAAACAGAGGCTACATGAAGTCTACACAATCTAAGGCAAATAATGATGTTACAAGTGACATTTCTGTAAGGAGTTTGATTCGTATGACCTATTTAGCCAATACAGCAATAAAGAACAGGCCGATGTGTGAACTCCTTGCAACTCTGAAATGAATTTTCTATTTCACATTCAGAAACCAGTTGATAAAGAAACACATTTGTAGTAAAATAAATGCGTATCATGCATAGACTATATTTATCTTTCGAATCAAATTCATACCTGGGTTGTTTACTATATTTGACACTAGGCTTTTTGATCACAAAATAGTGAATTGTGCATGGCTTTTGTAAATGTGCATTAGGCCTACATTCATTTTTTATAATAAAAACGCTGAAAGTTCACAAAAGTGGCTTATCCGTGAATCAATCAAGTTAAAACATGATGGCTAATCAGTGAATGTGATTATAATAGTTTTCGTTTTCGTCCATAGTCTTCAGGACAGCTGGGCAGCGGGCGTCTGATTGACTTTGCCTTGACATCTGGGAGGCCCTCTGGCCTGTGGCATGCGCATCGGCTGATGTCGCCATTTACATGCAAATTTACGGAGATCATGAGGGCCTGGCCCCGTATATTCGTACAAAAAAGAAGACGTCACCATCAACTGTGGAGACTCGTTCCTTCGAGACGGGAGGTCTTAGTCACAAGGCACAAAAGAGCCACGCGCCAATGATCTGAAGACATCCAGCCTCATCACCATGTTAGCTTTTTGGTAATCTAATAATATATATTTTTTAATGAGAATTGCAATATGATCAAAAATATAGGCCATGATGAATATGCTTGGGAGCAAACAACTGATGCACTTCCAGGAATCTTGTTTTCACTTACGTTCAATGTGGCTGGCCCATATATGCTACAATTAACTTTTTTCGATGCAGAAATAGTTGTGGCCTATGTGGCAAGTTGATTAAGACCAATTGATTGATATAAATAATAGATCAATAATAGATATCAGATTCTTCATCCGTAAACGTGTAGTGTTATCAAATGGGAGATCAACAAACAACATAATTTTATTTGGAACGTGTGATTGTAATATTCTCCTAATGATGGCGAGCGCATTTTCCACGCTGTATGCCCACCATGCAGATGATCCCGGAGAATGAGCCGAGACGGATTCAGGCTCCTCGCCTGTGTGTGGAGCAGCTGACTGCCTCTCGCCACGTCCAGATGGCTTCTGAACACAGATTTGCATTCATTTTCCTCTAATATCTTCTGAAATAGCGGGGCAGCTGCATTTGTTGTCAAATACGGTTTAAAGCCTCCTTTCAGGACAGCATCGTTACCTACGTGACGGGTGTGGAGATCCATTTTCCCTCTCAAGTCAACAGTATCAGATCTAAGAGGATTTGTCTCAACGTCTCCTAATTTGATAATCAGATTTCAATCGAATTGGTGCGTGTAATTAGGGGTTAAGTTCTAATAAACGACTGAAGCCATGTTACAAAAAAACCCAGTATGGCTAGGCCAAAGTTCTGTAAAGAAAGATAGGTTGGCAATCTCAAATGAACAGACAAATTTGCTCCGTTCTGCTCCCCAGCCTGTTTTATATTTGTGTTCATAGAAGAATGACAGTAAAAAATTAAAAATGAACTGGTAAATGGGCATTTACTTGCTTGTCTGATCAAAATATGTACTGTCCATACATTTTAAAACATTTAATTTTAACGCATGTATAAGGATATATATCTTATTATGCGGAGAGGCAATAAGGCAATAGATCTTGAAAGAGGTGAAAGCAACAGCTTATTATTCACTTATCTTTGGCAGCAGCTATTAACCCTCAACACCAGATAGATTGCTGAGGATACATCTCTTCCTCTCTCCTCCCCCCATTCCCTCCCCCTCCTTCACATATTCACCCTCAATAAGGTGAAGGGTTTTCTGAAGCTATGGCTCGGACATTGGCTCTCCTCCAATTCATCAAAACATTATACTACTTATGACTCCTACTGTCACGAGATGAAAATATGACACGATACCTTATTGTCCCCGATAATGTTTAATACAAGGCGATCCGGATCTTGTTTACATTAGAGGTCAGGGAATATAAATTGAATGAAATTGCACTGTTTGTTTTCCTGATATGTTTTCCTGATTCATAATATAATTTGGAACATACCCTAAATGAGTGGTGGTAATTTCCCAAACTCATTATCCACTTTCATTATTCTTATCATTTTGTTTGATAAAAACTTTTAATATCTGCGTCGCAGTAGATTAATTAAAACACAGTCAGTTTACCTACTCGGCCTTATTCGAGATTCTTAGTCGATGTCGTTTTCGATTAAATATAGGCTACATTTGAGATTAAACAAAGATATGACACGAATTTCAATATTTTAATCTAAAACATGATTTATGTAGGCCTAACATATGGGCCTATTAAATATTTTCGTTAGCTTAGCACACATTAGTGAATTCTCTGCCGGCCATGTCAATCGTATGTGTCATAATACTCCCAATTAAATAACCTAATTAAAACATGAAAATGCTTAATTACAAATCTTCTGAAAAATATAATGTACCATAATTTAAGCAAGCGTTCACAATAGACAAATGACCATTACAGGAATAGCTTTTTAATATAGTGAATGGATGTTGTGTGACGGTCACACCTCGTTGGATTCATATCATTGAAAAAAAATCAACTCACCACATTGCAAGAGGAAAGTAGAGCGAGTGTTCTCAGGTTGCTTCTAGGCTATACTCGTATAGTATAGCGCCAAAGCATGACAGGAACAGTCAGAGCTCCATATATGGTAAAAGCTACGCCCCATGAGCGTCATATTCTGACAGAGCCTCTCCCGTGGGTTTAGAGTTTTGGCTCCCGGGAAAGATTTCAGTCCTCGGGGAAAGAGGGCTTAGTTTTGCATGTTCCCATCCATCCTGCACGACGCGAAAGGCCCCTTATCCACCTCTCCTGCGTACCGGGAACACCTCCACGGTGATCAGCTACTGCGTGTGTTTGTCTTTTGGTGAAGCAGCACCTTTCCATTTCAGGAGTGGTTTATTCAACAGTGTCCTGAAGGTTTTGGATGTGGTGCTTCAAGGATGTCGCTACTTTGAGAGCATCATCCACACACAAACAACAACCATCGATTTTTTTTGTTGTCAATAAGCATAACAAAAAGAAGGAACAATAGCCTAAAAAAATCATAGTCTGTTGAACAAGTCACTTTTCCGGTCTGTGGATACCACACCAACTAAGTAGAGTACTTTGAGAATTGTTCACATCGCTGCAACCCAGGACGGACTGAAGAGGGAGGCGAGACCTGAGGACCGGGTTTTTTTCACCTTGCAAGGCTGATACCGCACTTACGACATCCCGTAAACCCTCAAGGATAACACTTTTGGACGTTTATTTACCCAATTTCACAGGAGGCTCATTGCACGTAAATTGTTCTAAATGTTCGGGATTCAGGAAACTATATCACGGGGTGGGACAACGATGAAGGAGGAACCGCTGGGTGGGCTGAATTCAGTCCGCTCATGGATGCACACAGCTGGGGTGGTTGACGCGAACACAGCCGCCCAAAGGTACGCATGCCAAATCATCTGATTTTCTCACGCATTTTTCATATCGACCCTCAATACCCTGTATCAATTACGGTCTCCCAATGCACCCCATTCGACTCTCCTCTCTTTCATTACATCATATTACCCCTATTGTAACAAATCAAGAAATCTCTCGTACTCTAACGTGCTTCCACGTCTTCACTGTTTTCATCAGCTCCACCATCTATCCCCCGTGTCTGATACTTAACCGATATGGTCTCTTGTTTTCTCCCCGCAGCGGTGTTGGCTTGGCGCGGGCACACTATGAAAAGCAGCCGCCTTCCAACCTCAGAAAATCCAATTTTTTCCATTTCGTCCTGGCACTGTACGACAGACAGGGTCAACCCGTTGAGATTGAAAGGACAGCTTATGTGGACTTTGTGGAGAAAGATAAAGTAAGCGCTGCATGAGAATATAATTTATTGAATTTCATAATCTGTACTTTGAAATTAACTTGATGTATTTAGAGATGTGTGTGGGTCAGTAAGGCAGGTCACGTGCAATATCGACGTTTTTAACCCCATTCGTCGATGACAGGAGAGTGGTTGTCAGAGCTAAATCTTATTTTTGACAAATTATACATTTTAAATGATGAAATATCAGACAGTTAGATATATAGATAGATATTTTATTTTCAACTCACCATCATCTCATTGTTGATTGTTTTCAGGAACCAAACGGTGAAAAAACGAACAATGGGATCATTTACAAAGTACAGTTGTTGTACAGCAATGGTGAGTGAAACAATTATTTTCATCAATTCAGTATAACCCAAAAGATAAAGGCTATAAATAATAATAAGGATAATAATAATTTACAATCAATTTATTTGCTAAATAATTATTTATATTTACAGGTAAAATTATGTATTATGAATTATGTATTATTATAGTTTTAGAAATGATCTCGGTTAAAAACAAACAAATATTTTTTGGGGTCATCAAATGTACATCTCATAGCCTTTACAGCCCTACCTCTGTTTTAACTTGGCATATTTGTTCCCCCAGGCGTCAGAACAGAACAGGATATTTTCATACGGTTAATCGATTCCATGACGAAGCAGGTATAAGCTACTGTTACTCATATATTCATACAGCTTGCTTACGCTAGAGACATTGCTTCTAAACTTCACCTGGATTCTTCACGCATGCATACTATAGGCTAGGCCTATATGCATTGACTGAAATTGCATTATAGACAGCGTGTAGACATATAGCATGTTTTTGCGCAACTCTTAAGTAAGAATTAATCAAGCACTAAGTTACCATAAGCTTAGTCTGCAATTGTGTGCCTATACAATATAAATTGATGGTTTGTAATGCTGGTGCTTTCTGCCGATACGGATAAAGTGTATCAATAGGATAATACATAAACGTTTTTTGTTTACACATGAGATATCATAGGCTATTGTGTAATAAAGTAGGCTATTTTATTGTTTTGGAGTTACAAGTAGGCCCAAGTCATGTTTACTTGTTGAGTCCCTTATTCTAATCTGTGACTTTTAGGCATGTTGCTAGGCTTGACCCATATTAGGCTAAACATAACTAGGCCTAATGTTTGGAAGGAGATTCTGAAATAGCTCCTGTAGTTAAAGCATTTCCATTCTTATAAGAATTCTCGAAATTACACCCCTAATCCCCTTACATTAAGGTAACTACACATCTGTAAGAGGCCTTATCTGATATTTTTCAACCATGGTGGTTGTTATTACTACTAATTTACCGAGGGTTACAGCAGATCATCTGAATAGAGCCGTTAAAGCTTCCACCACTCAGAGGGAAAATTCCTCTGCGAATGATCCGAATCAATGACGCAGAACAAGCAGTTTATGGATTTCTATGTTTCTGCAGCTGCAAATAGCGACATAAATCAAATCAATATAGATAATCGCACAGTGCTCAACAAATAAAAACAGAGCCATCAAAAAAGTAAAGTGGGGTTCAATCCCAGTAAGAATATGACGTCAACATTTCAGAGTGTAATTGTGTATTTTTTCCTCCTAATCATAGAGGCCCCACTTTTAATTCAAAATGTCTTAATTTAATAAGTAAGTGCTATACTGAAAATATGGCAAGTTACAGTGCCGTATAATATGCCAGGTAGCCTAGTTCACTAAAGGGGAGCAAAGTGCCTCTCTTCAAAATAGAGGGAGGGAGGAACCGAGGGAGCGAGAGCGGCACAACTGATAGCTGCACACCATCTGTTTCAGCCAATGCTTAAAAATTACTCAACCGTACTGCCAGACACCGCTTTTTATCCACGGAAAGATCATTGTTAGCAGCTCAAAATAAACAACAGATTGCCCATTAACACTTTCCCCCAAATATCCACAGATTATAACCATATTGATGACACTTCATTGAAACTTCCCATATAAAGCTTATTCACATAGGCAATGTGTTATTACAAAAATATATAATAATACTAATACTTACAATAATAATACATATTATTATCTGCTATTATAATTTGACAGACATTGTAACATGTTATCATTTTCGTGCTTTTGCAACATTACACTTGTTGTTTTTTTCCACCAATAACAATATAGCCTATTTGTTTTTTGGACTCAATTGTTTTTGATTATTCGGTTTTATTAAACATAATGCCCTTTATATTTAGGCTACTATAAAGTTGATTATATACAGTGGCTCATGTATTCAGATATTTAATGTAGACTACACATTTGTGTCTTTATTTTTTCCAAAGGCGATTATATATGAGGGTCAAGACAAAAACCCTGAAATGTGCAGATGTCTTCTTACACACGAAATTATGTGCAGGTAAGTGTTGCTTTTTTCCCTCCACGAACTCAAAGCTGTTGAAGAAGTATACAGTTATACATTTTCTCCCCATACTTGTTTATTGTATTGGCATATGACACGGAATAGGCCTACAAGGAGTGGAATACAAACAGACTGGTACCCGGCTAGTTGTAGCCTACAGGGCCTCTTAGTGAATCTATTAGTCTGATGCCAGCGAGTCTGCGCTTCAAAACATGGAGTCAAGTCTTGGTTGATCCCACATATCATCAGTGACCAGCGTGCTTATTAAGCGTCATTTAACCACGCAAATCTCAAGGTCTCATGTGTCATGTTCCTCTGCTATTCAACGGTCATTGATACTAAAAGGAAAAACGTATTTTGTTGTTATTGTTGAGCTCAGCGTGAGCTTTGTGAGCTGTTACTGAATTCGGATACTCTCGGTTAACCTTTCTTTTGTTGCACCGGCGCATTGTTAAAGTTTTTGAGAGCAAGTGCACCGACCGAGAACTGAGAATGATTAGCCTTAAAACATTTTTTTTTAAACTCGTCACTCATACAACATTTTATACATGCATCTATCACTTATTTGCGAGGCGTGGAATTTGGTGCGCTCTAGATATAATCTTACTGTCAGTGTCAAAGAGAAAGTGTATTCTGTAGTGGGAGGCAGGTAGCCTATAGCAATAACCTAAAGGTCGCTGGTTCGTATCCCAGAGACGACTAGGTGAAACATCTGTGGATGTGCCCTTGAGCAAGGCACTTAACCCTAATTGCTCCTGAAATTCGCTCTGCATAAGTGTGTCTGTAAAATGTAATAAGACTTACTGAAGGCTATCATCATTAAAGAGGCCATGAGGTTATAAGTAGCCTATAGGCCTGCTCCATGAGAGTATTCTTCTGATCTTTTTTGCTCTGGTAAAACATTAAGTACATTGTTGCACTAATATGCAGTATTAGAGTAAAATACACTCAACCTATCCCTGTCTACATGTTGTGGAAAATACACATCATGTAATTTGAATGATAGAATGGACTCACAGTAGCTTTTAAAATGCATTATCTTTCTTCCCTTGCCATATGGCTTTAATCAATCTCATTTAGACCTGTGGCCATTATACAAGTGTACATTTTCATTTCAAATGGGAAGCAGCAGTATATTTGTGTTTGATTTCAGGTTTAATTAAATCTCCAATCAAAGAACTGGAGGTATACTATAGGTTTAGAGAAAAGATGGTGGAAACATGTGGTGGAGGATAGATTAGTGCTTTTGAGTCCATAATTGATAAATGCCCCGCAGAAATATTGGTTGAGGGTGGCATCTTGCATCTCCCCCAGAAATAGCAGCTTGGCAATTAGAGGTAAACAAAAGCTGAAGCTGTGAAAAGTGACTCCCCTGCCTCCTGGCCCAATCCCCCTTCTACTTTCCTTCCCCTCTTTTCCAGCGCTAAGGCAAACGCTGTACCACAAAATGTGTTTTTTGCCATTTTAATTATCCATCAGAATCCATGACAGGATAGATTTAGTGTACTCTATTTCTCTATTATTTTTTGTGTTTGAATTTAACACAATGACGTGTTGCCTTAGAAGGCAGCACACATTTAGAAGGATCTAATATTTACTCTATGGTCTTATAAACAGTAACAGCCACTGTGGTGATCTCAAACACACTCTTTCTTCCCCTAGCCGGTGTTGTGATAAGAAGAGCTGTGGCAACAGGAACGAGACTCCGTCAGACCCTGTGATCATCGACAGGTAGGCCCTGCTCCATGTCTCCTTCATACTGCTGTGATTGTGATCTGTGTTAGATACAGCTCTGTTGGGAAGTTAGTGAGCACTCCCCAGTGTTTTGGTGCCCAGGTGGGTTGACTCCAACCTTCTGGTCAACTCTACGGGAACTGTGGCTGATTGCTCTGTGAGCAGGTGAGGGAGGTCTTTCCTTTGCGCTCAGAGGGGCGGTCACCACCTGGAGAGGGGCGGTCAATCACAGGTGCATCACGCGGGGTATTCTTCTAATTAGCGAGGGGTTTATCATGATTTTTGTATCTCATCAATTTTGTTGTCTATTTAAGTAGTCATTATCCAGTGCTACGGTTGTGAGTAAAGGTGGTTAGGGCTCTGTTGTGATATAATAAGACTTTGTGGCAGTGATTTTTATCGTAACCTTTAGGTTTACAGTATGTAAAAATATATTACAGTTTTTGGATATTCAGATAACATATTCAGTGAACATAAACGGCATATTGGCTACTTACATTCCTTCCATCAAGTATTTCTGTTATTCAGACTCCTCTATCTCACGGTTGAAAAAGGACTATGTGTGCGTATGTGCGTGCCCCCGTGTCTGTAGGAGGGACTGTCCTCAGTATTGAGCCCATGTAACTCTCACCATGGAGTACGGAGAGACAGCAATGCTAATGTTTGACTAGCCGGAATCACTGTTTGTTTAGCGGAGAATGCCTGGTATCTGACAGAGGGGACAACTCTCTTATTAGTAATCAAATAGGGCTGAGCAGTTGTTGCCGCCACTCCAGAAGCTTCTCATGTATCAGGAAGTAGGAGCTGCCCAGGATGCCTGCCTGGCTGGATTACCACAGCTACTGCTTCTCTAGACACCTCTCTCTCTCTCTACTAGGAGAGCTGGTGTTCCTCTATTATGTAGGACTGGATGTAACATTACGTTCCGGCCATTATGTATGTGATTTATATTGAGCAGCTCAAGGCAACACTTATAATTCAAATAAATATATAAAGGGCTCTCATCATGTCCTTTATGAAGCTGATTGTCCAATCTATTAGTATTTATTGGATGAAATGTTCACACAAAAACCTAAAGTATGACAGATAAACATCTCACTTATTTCCACTTCTTTAAAGTTTGCTTTGTAGTACTGCCTTGTCGCCAGGGTTGGGGAGTAACTGATTAGATGAAACCAGTTACATGTAGTCTGATTACAAAAAAAATGTAACTGTAATCAGTTACGTTACATCAAAAAAATATTGTAATCAGATTACAGGTACTTTTGAAAAACTAGATGATTACTTTTAGGATTCATTTTAAATTCAGAAAGGATGTTTGCAGAACAAAATACATTAAAACAACTTTTTGTTTTTTTAACGACATTCAATTTAGCATTGAAACAAGCAAGGTACAAGTTTAAGTTTGTTCTACCTGATTGAGTCTGACCACAAGTCAGAGACCACTATGATGACACACCAAATGTGTCTGATGGATCCTTTTTGTCTTCTTCTAATGCCTTTTAAGGAGAATGTAATCCAAAAGTAACTGAAAGTAATCAGATTACGTTACTGAGTTTGGCTAATCCAAAAGTTATGTTACTCATTAACATTTTGGACAAGTAACTAGTACCTGTAACAGATTACATTTAGAAAGAAACCCTTCCCAACCCTGCTCGCCACTTTCATTGCGTTGAGTTTCACACTCTATTATTCTTAATTCTGTGCACTAAAACATGTAACATAAGTACAATAGCCAAAATGAAAGCATGGAGAATTACCGTCAAAGAGGCAAAAAGGAGAAGCGGATGGATATTGTAAACTCAACCGGCTCAGAAAAAAGGCTCAGATTTTCATTGTGACAGGAGTGAATGGGAGTAGAGTATCCTTTTCCTCACACAATGAGCCAGTCTGTTGAATCACAAAAGCATATGTTCCTCATTAGACCCTCCCATTGTCTCCATTCCATAACTATGAGCAGATCAGTTCACCCTCCCGGACCCACACTACTTCCCATTGACTTCACACTGACTAAAGGGGGGGTGTTCTGGAGTTTTAGGGTTTACACAAAATCACTGAAGTGTACTGTAGTGCATGCACATGTCACCCAGTTTACCATCCCGATATAGTAATTTTCAGTGAACATATAAGTGAGATTTTATGACGCCTCATTGTGTTAAACTCTCTTGCTACATCTCTCAGTTTCTCATGCAAATTGTGAGTAGCACCTGTGCTGCAGTTGCTTCTGGCTAAAAGTGATTACTTTCAATTGAAGAGACCTGAGAGTTTAGGATGTGAAAAACAGGAGAGAGGTCTGATTTTAAATCAGTAATGTCTTAGGTATCTGCCTACATTACAGTATAAAACATCTAGTTCAGCTCTGCCACATTTCCTAGAGAAACAGTAGCATTGCCCAACTGTTAAGAAACAGATTTGGAGTGAATCATGGACGGTGTTGCCTCGCTGTTACATTTTCCCAGATGGTAAGAGGGGAAAGCGCACACAGCTAGCTGGCATGTAGCAAGATATTAACTGGCGTTCCCATGGATCTGGCATATCCGACTGAGTTTGGGAAACTTATCATTCCAAATGTGTCCTATTTTCCTGTGGTCAAGCCAGACATCTGTTTACCCCATTTTCTCTCCCAGTTCGATGCAGATTTTCAGTAATTTTTTTGAAAGGAAAGAATTCTTTAAAAAAGTTTGTTAGATTTAAGCCTAACAGCTGTCACAGAGTATCAATGCTGGTGGATCTTTAAAGCTGCAATATGTAACTTTTTGGGCGACCTGACCAAATTCACATAGAAATGTGTGATATAGATCTGTCATTTTCATTGAAAGCAAGTCTAAGGAGCAGTAGATCGGTTCTATGTGCGCTATTTCAATGCTTTCCACTTTTTTGTTTTCGGTTTTGTACACCATTTTCAAACAGCTAAAAATATAATATTTTTGGTTATGGAAAATATATTTCACAGCAGTGTAGATGGTACAATAATTCTCTACACTATACTTGCTTGTTTTGTCACATAAACTGAAATTAGGCAAACTTTTGGATTTTTTGCAACCAGGAAATGGCAGAGCGAATTCTGCATATTGCATCTTTCAATATTTCATATGACTTTTGATGTCATTACATTATTCATATTTGTTTTATAGGGAAAGAAAGTAACTATTGTGTGTGTTAAGGGAAACTATAAACTGCTGGGTAAAGGCTGGTTGTTTTCTGCATTGACTGTACATTTAAAGTCTATTGTGTTCTGTGTGTCTTTGCATGCATCATTTTTCCTCTTCTAATCAGGAAATGAGAATGTTGGAAACTATGTTGGCCCTTGCAGAAACAAAAAGACGCCTACTGAATTTGGTCAATAATTGTATCACTATTGCTATGACTACAGTACTTCGCAGTTGGTTATAATCATATCTTCCCGTTAGGAAGTCAGTGGTGCAACGGATGTCACATCTATAAGCTAGTGGCGCCTTAAAGTGAGTGAGGGCGTGGGCTCATCCAGGCAGTAATTTGAGTATCGAGAGTTATAGTGATGAGGTGCCCAATATCTGATTAGCTGGTTTCCCCATTTAAAGTATGTGTAGAGCTGTGTGTGCCAAACATAACTCAATTTGTGATGACTCTCCTGCACTGCTATCGGTCTTCACTCTCCTGCATATTGACTTTGTCTTCTCCTGTGTGAAAGATTATATACATGGTCCAGGCTTACGCATGGATTTTGTAATGAGAAAGAGGAACATGCTGTTGGAAAAAAAGAGAGAAAATGACTCATTCTCTCTGTCAAAGTTCAAAGGTTGTGTATATCGCAGAGGAGATGCAGCAGATTAGGTGAGGATAGCAGAGGAGGGAGTGTGTTTTCAGAGCTCTGGCTGCCCATACATGAATTTTGAATTGAATGTATGTTCACACAGCTTAACATCCGTGTCAATTTACGCTCCCATCCAGAAAGGAGGACTGTGGACCAGACCAAATCATGTCAGCTCCGCTTATTCCAGCTTCAACCGCACTCCCTTTCACTTCCTGTCACAAAGGTCAAAGAGCGCTGACCTCTGGAGGCCGCTCAGCCACTGAATAATTCATGACATTGACTTATTATTTTTTATTTTTTCAGTCATCAGCACACATGGTTGTGCTGTGGAAGGGTTTTATTAATTTAGCTCATTTATAAAGGCCTCCACACCTGTTCACATGTTAATGCAATTACTTTTTTGGCCTAATGCAAATTTTGCACTATGTCGCTCATTAGTGCGCTGTATTTTCTAAATTACTGTGCGTTATTGTTTATTTGTGGAACACCTACGAGGTCATATCCCAGAGTGCAGTGCACTTGTTGTTGAGTTGTTTGTCAGCAACAAAAGACTCCCGGGTCGGACCATCTCATATGTGGTTTCTCTTCTCTCTACCAACAAATACGAAAATTGGTGTGGTGGTGTGTTCCCATCTGGGTTTTGCAAAACCGTGATTAACTCCCAAGCTGAACAAATGCCAGTATTTATAAGGTCAGCTTTTTGCGTTGGAAATGCTATGTAAATGAGAATCAGCGAAAGGGGACATTAAGCAAAATTAAATTCATTGTCTCCTTTAATGTCATTTACATTTTTGGCTAAGCCCTGGACTGTCAAAGAGGATTTCAGAGACCATTTTAATTACACATGAAAAAATGGGGGGTGTTCTCATAAGAGGCAGTGTTTTGATAACCTGTAAAGAGAGGTCTGTTTATGATTGATTGATGAACCACCTAAAGTAAATTACATGTTTCCACTGCATCTTCCATTGCACTATAAACTGTATGTAGTGTTAATTCACCATCCATCCACAAGTGATAATTATGCAATGCAGAGGTGCAGAGCAATGCACAGGTTGTGTTGTTGTGTTCAATACTGGAGGTGTTTCTCATGGACTCTTTGTATCATTCAGTAGAGGATTTGGACTTGGTTCGGGGATGGTGAACATGCAGTCAATTAAAGTAGCTGCCTTTGGGGAAAAACACACACACACACACACACACACACACACACACACACACACACACACACACACACACACTCACTCACTCACTCACTCACTCACTCACTCACTCACTCAAACTTTTCATGTTCATGCCTCAACAATATTTCCATCTCCGTGTTTTATTTACGTCTGTTTTCAGTGTAACCTATTTGACAGACGTGAGTTTTTTGACACCCTGTGAGAAAGGAGAGAGGAAACTGGCCACTGCACCCTGGACTGGAGTGATGTTTGAGTGAAAGTGTCTCCTTTTGAGCCAGATTAGGAATAGCAGGAAGTGTTGAGAGTGAAACCTGTACTTGGCAGCTCTCTGTTGGCTTGCACTTGCCGAAAAATGAAACCCAGACCCTCTTTGCAGCCTTGGAGCCAGAAACTCCTTCCCACTGTTCCAACATCCAGGATTGGGTAATACTGTTCACTAAGCAAAACATGACCTCAAATTATTCTGTTCTGTTTTTTATTCCCTCCTCCCTCATGTCGGTTTTATCACAGTTTGTAAATGTCAAGACATGTACAAAGACGCACAGTATAAATTATATTTTCCAAATGACGCTCTCATGTTTGGGTTCACATGAGTGGCGTCTGAAGGTAACATGGTGCCTGGTGTACACGGGGGAGACCCACCTCACTTGTGTAGGATTACCCATGGGCATCAGCTAATGGCAAGACTTGACAACAGCACAGAAGATGGGGGTGTTGTGTTTTACTAGTGCTGAGCCGGGGTGATGACTTTAACATGTGTGCAGAGAGAGCAGGAGATGTGTGTGTTTATTAAAGAGAGAGAGAGAGAGAGGTGTGCTGTACAAGAAATAAGTCTGGACCAACAAAGTGAGGGATTCGGCTCCAGCTTGACTGCACTGAAAGACGAAACATGGCTCCACATGTGTTGAGAAAGAGCAGTCCATCTGTCCATGGAGACAACCCCTCTCCCCCTCTCCTTCTCTCCCCCTCTTTTCCCCCATTTTACTCCCTTGGTTCACTGCATTGACAGAAAAAGGCCTGGTCTGGGGCGATGGGATGAAGGCATGGGCAAAGAGCAACACTGGACCTCACTCACACACACACACACACATGCATGTGTACATTTGCACCCCTGTGCACACACACACATATTTTTGATTTATAAAACAAGTGATATTTCTTTGTAATAATTTTGATAGTTTATATTTTCCAGCTTCGGTTTCACTGTCTCCTATTACATCCAATAACTCTGTGGAGTACCATGGTAACACTGTACATTAAGTTGCTCTAAAAGACGATTACAATCAAGCATAATATTTGGAAATGACTATATATTGTGATGCTGTAGAAATGTAATTTATAAGTGTAATACAGTACACAATGAAAATTGTACTTGAAAATGAAATCAAACCTAAATAAAATGTCGCTCTAGCTCCAATGTTTAACAGCCGTCCTTTATAATTAGACTCTGTAGCTGTTTAGTCTTTGTTTGGTTTCTTAATGCGTTAATGGTACAAATGCTTTTTCAAACATCCTCGGCTCCTATGAATCAAATTTAGGTCACCCGTCGTACTGTTTTTACATGCTTTTATCCATTTGAAAAAATATTTCCTTTCTTTCTTTTGGCATGTTCTCACTCCCATTAAATCCTTATTAGGTTCCCCCTAATTGTCAAACTAACTGTTGGGTCAACCTCAGTCGTATCTGGCCGTAAAACAGCACATTAGGCCCTGGTGAGGGATATATGTGGTATTCCATCGGAGATGGAGTAATGCTGGGGTTTTATGGTTAAGTACCAGTTCACGCCCACGCCATTTGTTTCGCATTAGGCTGGAGGTTTTGTAAATCAGATCAATATGTTTGCCGTGATGTGATTCCTCGCCGGGATCTCCCGAGTCGTTCTTTCCTCCACTACTTTTCTTATGGGACCGGTTGTCGATGCACACTCACTCCACCCACCCCTCCCATCCATCTCTCTCTCTCTCTCTCGATCCCTCCCTCCATCTCCACCTCAATCTATTTCCATTTTCTGAATGTAGCAATTTGTAGTGTGACATGGCTGAGATTAGGATGGGATGCAGTCGGAGGAGGATTGCATTGGACATGGTCCTGCTCCCATGGCGTGGGGTCACATGACAAAGATGGGGAATTGTGGGATGGGGTCATCAGTTACCTCGAGGAAACGAGCGGGTCTTCTGGTCGCTCCGATGGCCCCCAGGGGTGCCTGGGATAGATCCGAGGGAAAGCCCCAGAGAAAGTCCTGAACCAGTGTCATTTATTAAAAGTGACAAGTTATTTCTAAGTATAGCTCCTTTTTCTTTTTTGCCCTCTGTCCACAAATCACGTAGATATGATAACTGTAAGGATGACCCCCCCTTTTTTACATATACACATCTTCCATTCAGTCTGGGAACATTTGTATTCTGTTTAAGGACCTAGTTACTTAGTTAACAGCTATGAAAATATTTCAATATGCGTTAAAAAATTTGTTGTAAAACGTTTGTCTTTGTAAATGAAAACCATCTTGTTGCATTTAAAACAATCCACTTCAACATCTATTTTGGTGGCGTAGTCAGATTCTCATCATTCTTATATTACTGTAAAGGGTAATATTAGATTTTCTTAAACGATATTATTGTATTCTACAATGAGCCTCCTTTCCCCTGTGGAGTGGTGTGGTCCTTTTGACCTCCTCCCCCTCCCCCTTTACAGCCGGCCCCAACTGCGTTAATGATATATGACAGAAATTTCCTTGTGCTGGTTCAGTGGCAAGAAAGGTCCTGGCTAGTCTATATCAATCCATCTGTCTTATGTCCCCATGTCTTGAATTACCGCTTGATGGAAACCTGCTGCTGGCTCCTCTTGCCAATTGAAATCAGATCTCCTCTACAGCCCGGTGTAATATTGATCCATATTCAACACCCAAGCTGCCAATCAATCACTATTGATTTACAATAAAAAACACTCCTATGCTTGTTCAGCACCACATTCGATGCGGTGGAAGAAAAAACAGCATTGTGCCTTTACCATGCAGGGGCCAGAGCAATATAAATATGTGAGGAAAGGAAAATGTATTCTTGGTTTGAAACCATGACAACATGGTTAGTGTACACCATCAAGTGCTACAACAGAAACAATGTTCCACTCCAGTCATGTGAAACGACGATCCATTCCTGTCATGTGAAACGACGATCCACTCTAGTCATGTGAAACAAACCAATAACAATTGTTTAATGGGACAACATTTCTATTATGAGTCATGTATTGAAGAAGTCCTGCCCTGTTTCTGAATTAGCATACATCTCTATTGCAGTGGGGAAGTATAACTGTCATGTCAAATCTGTCTGAAATTTAAATGGAAGGCTTTAGACTTTAAATGTGGGTTCAGCCATGTGCACTTCAGATTGATTTCTACATGTTATACAATGACAAGACTTCCTGTGGCTTGATATGAATTGGCCTCTCGTTATCCCACCCTCATACACAGACATGCTCTCTCCCTCCCACACCCTCACTATTAGAGCCCAGTGTTGAGTATAGAGCAGCCTTAGTAGCTCCTGATCATGTCTTAGTCCTCCCCCCCGACCCTCTGTAAAATAACTGTTCCCATCCAGCCGGTCCGAGTCCCGGCGCAGGCCCATGGACATCTGAAATATATTATCCCCAATCTCTGACATCCAGGAGTTTACAGTTTTATAATGATGGGGAAAACCACATGTCCCTGGAGGGAGCGCACATTTTTGGGATACCTCCCCATCTGTTTGGTTCTAAACTCAGGCCGGACCAACAGGACAGCACGGCACATTTTACCAGCCCTGGTCCAGCCAGTCTGGAACTCATTACATTGTGTGATAAAGCAAATTCAACAGAGTTCCCTCCTCAGTGATTGTGGCACCGTCTCTCGCCTGGTTGTCCCTGTGTATGTACTGGTTGTTTGTTTGTCCTGGAGAGGCTGACTGAGGGTTAATGCAGGGACCGGGCCAGCCAGGTTGGAGGCGACGCTAAACTTGAGCTGCCTGGCATTGCTCTGCTCCCTCACGGCTGGCCTTGTTTGGACTGCAGCTCCGGTTTGCTTTCTTAGAGGGAAGCTGAGCCCTCATAATCACTGGCCCTTCCTTTGGATGGGGAGCGTTGCACAGACAGGAGAGAGTGATGACATAGTCCGAGAGGCCTTGCCAGTCCACCGTCGTGCTCTTAGCATATTTATTTTCTCTGCTCATTGTATGGTTTAAGTCACATCGTATTATGTTCGACCCTTATGCACGTGCAGATCACTCTGATGGGATGAGGTATATGCTATTGACCTGTGGGCTTTGTCTTCACAAATCATTGTGGGGATTACTGACTGGCTGACCTGAGTGTAATCTTTATCAGTCTAAATGACCATATCCTCTGCTTTTGGCGGCTTCATACGTGAACTGATAGACCCTTGACAGATAGAGGAAACCTGACCATTTTCAGAGGATACTTGTAAGATCTAAACCGTTTCAATATAAGAACAAGTGTTCTTGAGACCTCCCTATTGTTTCAGACTACCGAACGGGGCTGCCGGAAAACGTGTGGCGAGACGGCATTAGCCACAGCACTTTTCAACCACTTTTGATTTAGTTTAATAGCATATATCGACACAAAATAAAATATATCGAGACAAAGCTTTAAAAAGAGGGGCATAGTGCTGTTTTTTAGACCAATTTGCCTCATGATTTGTCAACTCACACACACTTTCTCTGTCCTTCACATCGGAGTGCTGCTGCAGGCTCTTTGCATGTCTTGACCAATCAGATTAACGGAAATCACAGATCATGCAGGCCGGGCACCCCGCTCTCCACTTTCCTCCAGTATTTATTTAGCAAGCGGGATAACACATCACTCCCAAAAGACACAAGCAAAAACTCTTCCATAAATGTAGCAGCCTATACATCTAAACATTAGAGATCTGCCATGCTGTATTGCATGGAAATGAGACATATTTTTCATTCTGATCAACTGTAGGCTACTATCAACAGCAGCTGCATAGTCTAGCCTACTCTGCGCCCTGTCCCTCTAGCCAGGGTAAACAAAGTGGTAACATTGTGTCATTATAGCCCATTTGTTTGTGAGAATTTGGTTTATATTCAAACTTGGGCTGACTAGGAAACCTAGACTTTTTCAATCCCAAATGATTAACTGGAATTAATCAATAAACACAATAGCTGACAGACTGTGAGGAAATGTTTTATTAGGCCTACAGTTGCATAGGGAAGGACAACACAATGTAAACCTGGATAAAGCAAGCTCAGCCCAGTGAGTTTTATTGTCCAATCATGTTGCCTTCTCTGTGTCTGTGTATAGGAAACCCCCTAATCCTTCTTTATTCAAATATAATTCATAAGAACAAGTACAAGTTTGCTGCAGTTTGACAGGTTTTTCCATCCTACCCAAGTTCACAAGTTTTTCCAATATTTTTTTTCAAAGGATGTGACCATGATTACAAAAACTCTGGTCCCATCACAGCCCATGTTATAACTTTTTTTTTTACAACAGAGGAATCACGTAATACTGTATTAGCTACAAAGTTTGACCTGGTTAGGTTACCAGATCAGGAAAAACTACTGGTCTCTGTATTGTTTTCCCTCCGCACCACTCTGAGACCTGTTGTGCCACGTCTGCTACCGAGAAGGTTTTATTCAAATGCCACTGTTGTGTTTTGGTATTGAAATGGCTTGTCGATTCGAATAGGGTCAACCTGGCCTGACAATACAATCTCATTGTAACCGGTGGAGAGTGAAAGACATAGCAGTAGTGTAGCTTCACCAGAACACACAGTGAGATTGAAGGAGGGGGACAGAGTGAGTGGCTCCTCCAGATGGAGATCCAGGATAACAACCCTTTCCCAGAGATTCCATAATAGGAATCTACCCAGGCTCGCCTATTAAGTTGTGCAAACAACGAGGAATGAGCAGAGAGAGAGAGAGAGAGAGAGAGAGAGAGAGAGAGAGAGAGAGAGAGAGAGAGAGAGATAGGGGTAGAGGAGATTATGTGGAGTGAAATGGACAACCCACATGGCTTCACCTCTCTTGTGCAAGTGCCAAATAGACACTATCAGGAAAGTCTCAGGTCATGTGGTCTACAATAGTCAAAGAACAGCCTTGCAAAAAAGGCTATTTTTTTCAGTCACAGAGGTGCATGACAAGATTTGTTTTTGTTTTCTGTTGGGAAAGGTGAAAGTATGACATGCAGTTCAGGAAGGTCAGTGTTGGGGTTAAGAGGTCGCAACCTCTTTGGTACCTGAGCAACCTCATATGGTTTAGCCTTTTCTCAGGCTCCTCTAAAACGGGGTTGAAATATATGTGTGTGTGTGTGTGTGTGTGTTTGTGTGTGTGTGTGTTTGGTTGAATGGTAGGTTCCCTAGTGATCTATCATCAGCAGCAGAAACACAGATAGGATGGCAGCTACTGCAGCTAATCAGCGTAAGACAGATTGGCAGGACTTTCTCAGTTAAGATGCAAAACACCAGGAACAGAAGGAGTCAGAAAGACTGAGTACAGTGGTTGTTGAACGTTGACCTCTCATACAAATAAAGAGTATGTAGAACAACTGTATAATCATCCAATGAAAATGCTTTTTCCTAACCAAAGTGTTTTCTTCTTGTCATACATAACAATTGGCTATTATTTTTCTCGTGTCAGTTCTACCAAACATAACGTAGTCCCCCAATGTCTCTAAAGCTGCATTTTTCTCAAAGATAGTTTATTTGTGTACAGATTGGCCTGCCACTTTGTGAAACAACATTCCTGATGTTTTATCGTTGCTCTGCCATCACCCTCTCTTCCTGTTTACAAAGTGGTTTTTTGTCGTTTGAGGGAAGTAAACTTCATCAGGTCGACACTGAGGTGTGCTTCTCATGTCACTCAGTGGAGCTTTCCCCTAATGAAATGCTGCATACAGATTTTTGCCTGCGGGCTCAGGGGGATAAGACCGTGGAAACAGAATGAAAAGAGCCCCTTTCCACATTCGCACTCACACACGCACGCACACACGCACGCACGCACACACACACACACACACACACACACACACACACACACACACACACACACACACACACACACACACACACACACACACACACACACACACACACACACACACACACACACACACACACACACACACACACACACACTTGCTTGAGTGCATCCATGTGAAGAGATCCAAATCTGCAATTTATTCAAATATTGATATTTCTACTTGTCAGGAGAAAGGTGCCTTGAAATTTCCTCTGAGTACTCCTGTCATAAAAATGGCAAAAAATATGTCAGATCATTCATAAATGGAGTTCAGCACTCTGAAGTCAGTAGGGAAAAGCAAAATATATATATATGCTTGTCAATGAAGAATAGGAGCAATATTAAAGAGACTAACACTTCCTCTTCCATCATGTCAAGTAATCAGCCATTGCAGGCCCATAGTGTAAACTTGTGTAGCAGTTTGTGTGTGTGTGTGTGTATGTGCATAATATATTTGAATGTGTACATATGTATGTATATTTATCTTCATGTGAATGAGTGTGTGTGCAGGCCATGTTGTGACTCCTGCTTAGATCTGTTTGTTGTCTCCTCTATCGAGACACACCATTTCCCATCCTGCTTCAGCCAATGGGAGCGTGGCCCCCCTGCAGAGGTCCGTAACCGGACGCTGCCCTCCATGTGGTTTGAATTAGGGCCCCTGAAGCTGTGAAGGACACCTCGAATGACGAGAGGCACTCACACACAAATTCCAATCTGCTGAACGGTGGTGGAAAATAGTTTTTTCGGGAAACCTCCACGATTTTTTTGGCTCGGGCCCGGAGCGATTAAAACAGGGTGGAAACCAATAACTCAATGAATCATGACCATTTGTCCTATGAAGTCTGCCTCACTCAGTCACACCCACATGCACGTCCAAATCAGCTCTCTCAGATTAGAGCTTTTCAAACTAAACCAGAGAAAAATCTTGTTCAGTATTCCCTTGGCTGAATGGAAGTCTCAACACTGGGAGCAGATGAGGCAGACTAGGTTCAGATAATGCATGGGGCAGCGAGGCTCCATTGTGCGAAGGCGATACAGAAAAGGACCCAGTATCTCTCTCCGTTGGCCATGTGACACTATAGTTCATAGCTGTTGACGAGGAGCGGTTTGGCACAGCTTGGGACCCATCTGGGTGGTGCAGATACCCAGACAGAGGAGCTATTTTACAGCTAGGCATCTGTGTGGCTGAAGAGATATTTAGCATATGCTGCTATACCGGAGAATATGCTTCCACATTGCCAGTCATAGATTAGTGCTTATTTCCTAAAGCCCCATGGAAACTCTGATAGATGCAGTACAATCCAAAGTTGGCTACGTGAATAATAATTTTTGTATCTTTGTTGCTTTGGTAGCAAACACATCCTATTCGACTTTGTAATGACTCCATTGATTTAAAAAAAAAAATATATATATATATATATTAAAAAAAATGAAACTATATAATTTTAATTATTTATTTCACTGTACCCTGCAATCACTCCTGCAACCCTGTACATGTGACTAATCAACACGGAATCTGAATTTCTGGATCTGAATCTGAATGGCCAATGTTAAGGCTAGGACCATGGCTGGCAGGTTGAGACAATGCCTGTCCATCTACCTGCATGCCACCTTTCATACAGTGTGTCCACAGTGTGTGTGTGGGGGGGGGGGGCATGTTCAGTCGTCTGGGCTGCAACACGGACCAGTGCTCTGCTGACAGGGAGAGGGTAAACGTTTACCGCCTCAGTACTCCATTAACTCCGTGAAGACACTTGAAAATAATGATATGGATTGGGTTGGTTTTGGCAATGGCTTCCACAAAGGAAGGATTACTTGTTGATACAGTAATAATATAGTTAGGTGTTATCGGAGTATGTGTGCATTTCCGAGTAGTCAAACTAGTCTGTATAGAAGACCTCTCTCTATCTGTTCATATATGTGTACGTGAAATGTGTGTGTCTCATAAGATTACACACCTCTTCCCACAATCAAACAGCGACATCTTCCTCAAACTATTCAAATGAAGGCATACAAAACTGGGGGTAACAACATTGTCTGATAACGACGGCCTTATAGATCCCTTTGTCTTCCATATCTCTTTCTCTCCCTTTCCTCTCTCCACAAGGCTGTCACACATTCACCCCCTAACAGAGCGCTCTTCCACAGAGATCAGGAGCTCCGTTCCTGTCAGCGGTGCTTTGTCACGTAGCAGAGTAGCGTGGAACTCACCCAGAGCTGTTGAACAAACATCAGTCCAGCCTGTCAATAGCACCTCCGCAAACTAATTGCCTGTTAAATTAACCATCCCCGAAGCTGCCCACACACACTTTGACTCTAAGCGCACCTTGTTAGAGGACAAGAGATACTCTTCTGTTTGACACCTTGTTTTTATTCCTACAATTTTTGTAGCTGTGCACAGTCCAGTGACCGTGAGATGGCTTTTTTGTAATTCATACAGAAAACCTAGGGTACAATTAGGTGGGTGTGATTTTACTTCACAAAGCAAGGGTTACAGTATGTATCATTTTATTTTTCTTGTTTCACTCATTGCATGGTCATAGACAGTTCACCTTGGACCATCTGTTATTGTTGTGTTTTTTTCAGTAGTCATTAGACGGTAGTAGTGTAGTAGCCCGTTGGTTTGTCTGTAAGCCTGTATTAACAGTGCTGTGGGATTGACACAGCTGGGGAGAGCAGCTTGAGGCTCTACGCTCAGGTATACACAGCGGGGTTCAAAGCTCCTTCCTGAATCCTGATCAGAGCGCTACCTTGGCCAACCGATGGCCTATTAAATATACATGGGCAGGGGTCAGATCTGCAGGTCCCCGCTTCCTCCCAGTCATGTGCACTTAAGCGGAAGGGCTGGGCAACAATAAAAATCTCCTCTCGCTCCAGTGAGCTCTCCCCTGACACCTCCACCTCCAGTGTGTACGTCAAGGACAGCGCTCACCTAGCGCTGCATTACAACCCTGCCTTTGTGAATAGGCCAAATGGTGGATTTTCTTTACACTTGTCATGATATATTTATATTCAATAACACCCAAGACCACTCTGTCTCTCCATCCTCTAGACGTTGATACAAAGAGAACGAGTTTTAGGTGTAGTTTTACTGTGGTGTAGTGGTTGGACGTGTGATAAGGTAGGCTAGGAGGCAGAAACAGCGAGGAATGCTGCGGTGGTCCTTCATGCCCAGGCGTGAGTAATGTATTCAGAGTGACAGTCACTCTGTGTTGTTCGTTAAGCCTGCTCTGTCGGCCTAATGAAGTGGAGCAGCAGTTTATCAATTCACCCAGAGGTGAGCCACTTGTGTAGGGGGGGGGGGGGGGGGGGGGGGGGGGGGGGGGTTTACCAGGCGTCACAGTGGTCAGGTTGGTGCCCCTTTCACCTCCAGCAAGTGTC
Source organism: Oncorhynchus mykiss (assembly GCF_013265735.2). NCBI lineage: Eukaryota > Metazoa > Chordata > Actinopteri > Salmoniformes > Salmonidae > Oncorhynchus > Oncorhynchus mykiss. The sequence goes on from NC_048565.1 coordinate 74,289,307, forward strand.
CAACGAGACAGCGACTTTGACAGCGACAGCGGGACACACAAGCTTTCAGCGGGAGGTCCACTAAACAGGATCGGTGGGCATTGTTGTCAGATAGAAGAGAAAGGGTGTTGACTGAATCGGAAAGAGGATCATGAAAGGAGATGTAAAAAAGTGCCTATGTGGTTGTTCATCTACAGAATCAGCACACAGCACAGTGTACATCCATAACACACAACTCAGGGGTTTCTCCATCAACAATCCCCCCCCCCCCCCCCCCCCCCGCAACTACGTCCCATCCTCCCCCACTATTCCTTCCTCCATTCCACATTGCTTGTGTTCATTTAGACAGCAGTGACCTGCCTTGTACACACATCAGCCCTTTCTCTCATGAGTAATTGCGATGGTCTCCTGGAGGATAATGTGGTTTAAACTCCACGTCGCCTGTCTATTAGGAGAGACATGATGGCAACCACAAATAATAAAATACATATTTATTCCTCTATATGTGACGCTAACTAGGCAACATATCAAGCGGGTGCTGCTGCTAATGGTCTCTCTCTGTCTGATATGGTACCCTCTATTCCATTTCCCAAGGGCCTCGCCTCCACATATCTTCTGCTTCATTTTCCACGGGAGCCCGGTCGTAAATGCACATACACCTCATATATATTTGATAGTTAATATTTATCCTCGCTAGGGAAGTGCACTTTACATGTGGTAACATACGATTACCTGCGATTCGTATGGCAAAGAAACAAAAAAATCGATGTGGATATATAATTCATGACAGAGGGGCTATCAGTTTTTATGGCTCTCTATCCAGGCTCATTAAAGTTTTATCATAATTGACTGGAAGCAGGAGTTTTTAAAGCATGTTTCATTCCCTCACTTTCTACCTTTAATAATTAAGTCAAGTTTAATTGGTTGTATTTTGAAGCACCTAGATGATAGCACTTTCCATATTCAGAATCATTAATTATAGACGATGATATGTTATGCATTAGTGTGTGAATTTATTTATTCAGTAAGGCAGAGAAGGTATGTCATTGCCTAAAAATCATAAGAAAAAAAAAACTATTATCTCACCCGCTTCAAACACCCCTTTTGGCTGTTTAATGCCATGATATGGCGCTGTCTCTCCAAACTCCCTCAAGAACTATGAACCCTGAATCGACTCCACTGATTGGTGGTCAAGTTGCTCTCTTGACGGCAGATTGACAGAAGAAAAATTGCTCTTTCAAATTTCACCCTTCATTCGCTGCAGTTGTTCTTCCACACATCAACTCTCTCCTCCGTGTCTGAGACAGACAGAGGCTTTATCCATTAGACGGTAGCAGGGCGGACGACTGGACAGATTGAGGTGGGATGGAGGACACAGGGCTGGAAGACAATCCTACATTTGAGCACTCTGAAGGAAAATCAATCATGTCATCATAAGTGAGAAGTATGGATGAATTTCATCAGCTGGTTTCTGTCCCGTTCATGCCACTGGCTCTCTGACTGGTCTGTCCTGCTGACTGGCTGCCTCAGTGACCCCAGGATTTAAGAAGGGGAGGATTCTGAGATCTGTTGTAATAAGAGAGATAGGTCGGTAGTCTCAGTGTAGTTCTCTAGTAGTGTGTTAAGTGCACAACTGCTGGGAACCTCTGGTGGTTTCCCCTGACAATGTGGTAATGGTTTAACCATCTGATTTTGAACTAAACATATTGAATGATTTCGTAAGAGGATGTTTCGCAACAATCTCCAAATATGAGGAAGTGTTTTAAAGGGCACCAGGACTTTGTCTCTTGACACCTTTACCCCATTGTTTCATGAGGTCACATATGAGCACTAAAAGCACTGTGGGTATAGGGTGTGAAACGATCCAAAATGGATGAAAGTGATGACATGGAAAGCAGCGAGGAGAAATCGACAGCTAGTTTACAGCCTTGTTGTTGATTCAAGCGACAGAGAGAGAGAGAGAGAGAGTGATCGAGAGAGTGAGAGAGAGAGTGGGAGAGAGAGCGAGAGAGAGAGCGAGAGCAAGAGCGAGAGCAAGAGCGAGAGCAAGAGCGAGAGAGAGACAGAGAGAGGGAAGGGGTTGGTTAAAGTGGTGATAAATTTAATGGAAAAATCAAATACAAAACAAATTCATTCCTCTCCACTTGATGCTTGAGTCGTTCCTTTCTTGGCCTGTCTTAAGCCTTTAAAATAAACTGTCACTCCTTATCGATTGAATCTGAATTGTTACTGAGATTTCTGAAAAGTAGTCTTGACACACACCGTGCAAATGGTAATCTTGGGAGATGAGAACATGCAGACTGAACAGCTAACACTTCAGACTTCAAATAAAAGGGCTTTTCTTCTCGCCTTTCAGATCTAACTTAATGCACTTTGTAGGATTGCACATTTCATTGATTAATGTGTTGTACTACAGGATATACATATAGAGTATATCAACAGCATTGCTAATAAGGTGTCAAGTTTAACCCTTGCTTGCTGTTAGACAGAAGGAAGCCATGCCCTCCATCATTGGAATTGTTCATACACAACAACAATAACAACAACAACAACAGAACATGAAACGGTTGTGTCACAGTGTGTTTACCATTTGCGTCATATCAGTGATGGAGATGCCATGATCAAATTCAACTGATATCATATTAAATGTTCAACGACCAGATAAATGCACATTGTAAGTGACAGATAGTGAAATCAGCATGCCATGGTATGATTCATTTTACAGTATGTGTCAAGTACGGTGTGTTAATTGAAGATAGAGAGGTTTGTGTTCAGCAGTGTAGCTGTGTGCCAGGCAGAGCTGGGAGAGACAGAGCTCTGCTTGTATCAACTCATCCACTAGCTGACAGGCCTGCAGCAGGAGAAAAGGATTTCTCCAGATTGAGTGCCATTTTCTCTTCTTTAACAAGGAACTTAGTGTGTAAAGGAGATCTGTCAGGATGAAGTGCAGCTTGACTGCTGCCACCCTCCCTCTCTGTCTCTCTTCCACCCCTCCTCCACTCTGTCTCGCTCCCTCTCTCCGCCCGTATCTCTCTCCCACTCCCTCACTATCTCTCTCTTTCGTGCTCTCTCGCTCTCTCTCTCCACTCAATGGTTCCCTCAGGGGATCTTCCTTGAGCATTAGCAGAACACATCCAATGTCCCAGCTACATGATTCCATGATATGATTTGTACCGGGGATTGACAATAATCCCCAAATAAAGTTGAAAGTGAAAGACTCTCAATAAGAGACACAGACAAGCAAAACCAAACCTTTTACAGATTTTCGTTGTCTTCCAGAGCATGGAAAAGGAATTGGCTTTGCATTAGATAATGGCATTTTAGCAACAAATCCAGTTTGGTCTTTTATGCTCATAATTAATTCCTACACAGGAACCTCTTTGATATACATAATGCATCACACGCTCATTTAAATGTTCAGTTCCTCTGTTTTTGTAGTAGTTTATCATGACTCTTTACCTCTGCGTGTTTGGAAGAGTATGTTACTCACTTGTAGACAAAGATATCTGCTGGAGTTGCAGGATGTCATAAATTGACAATGCCATTATAGTTACTTCTTAATCCTTTTGGCTCAGCATTAGTAAGAGCTAACTTTTTACCTCAAGTGGACAGGGATGAGATTCACCCGCATGTTTTAGTCAGTCTGCTAGCTTCAGAAGTTTCGGTTAAAGAAGAAAAACACATCCTGGGCTAATTTAAAATGTACTCTTGCATCCGTGATTGAAAACAGCCTCACAGGTGAGCAAGAGAAAGACAATTAGTGCATTTCCGCCAGAGAAGGAGCTGCATACTAAAACACACTGAGTACTATTTCTCCATCTGGCCCCTAGTGTGCAGGGAGCAGCAGCTGAGGTCTGGTTTCAGCCGTCAATCACTGCAGCCTCGCTGTGGGGTGTGTATCCTGGTGAGATAGCCAAGCGCCAGTCATTAGCCAGCGCTGCCAAACTGTACTGGGAACTGCCCTGCCTCACTCTTCACGGCGGTTTAAATATCCCCAGCACTGTGACAGGATCAGTTTAGCGATGTGTTGGATTGATCTCCTCTTTAAAGTTTGGCCTGAGGCGACTCTAATTGGGAACGAGGCTGACTCCCACTTCCCTCTCTCCCTCAACTGTCAGTCAGTGCTTTGTTTACTGAGGACATGCCCAGACCTATTTACTGAATAAAGAGGAGACGTGGTGAGGATGCTGCTGATCACACCGAGGCCCACAGCGGGATCTCACCACTCTGGGGAGGGAACTCCGTTTTGGACTTTTTCGGCTACTGACAGTTTAGCTTCCACAGTAACCATCACATGGAAGAGAGGTTTGTTTTTTCTCTGTTTATCCTATGTACCCTACAAGGCATGGAGTACAGACAAGGTGCTTGTATACCTCAGGGGAATTATTCTGACACCTTCCAACAGTATGCAACATATGAGAGGATGTTTACAAGGAAAAACAGAGGAGGAAATGTGTTTCACTTCCACCATCTTACATATGCTGCTTGTGGAAAATGAAAACCCAATTTGACAATCCTCCTGAGATAGCTGGAGATTTCCTGATACACAGCAGCTTATTGTATTTGTTCAGCTTGCTGTAGGGCAGAAACCCTGAAATCTATAAGCCCCTAAAACCTTATAACCAAACCATCTGCAGGTGTCTTGGCTACTGCCTTCCAGTGGACCGTTCTGGAGGAGAGTGCTTTCGCCCAATAGACCACTTCCTAGTTCCTTTGAATGAATGCCTCCTCAGATTAACATTCTCGTTTAGGATGTTTTCAGTGGCGGTGAATGACAGAGCCTTTGGTTGCGCTGGAGAGGCAGGTCCATTGATGCCCATAGGGATTTATGAATGATGAAGTGCAGGGCCAGCCACTATCAGAGGAACACAACACTGCTCTTAATAGAAAAGCATTTAACAGGGAGAGAGGAGGGGGGCTGGGGGGTGGGGGGGATTTCTGACACTCTACTGATAAGAGGCAGCTCTTCAGAGGTGATGGCGGTTACAATGAAAGACGATGGGGTGATGGGAATACAATGACACACATGTTGCATCTGACAGCCGGTGATTTAGACGTGGGGGAATAGCTGGGCTGGGAACACAGTTTCTCTACGAGCCCCCATTTAACGCAATAGCATAGCATCGCCATAGTATCAACTAAGATACGTGTATATGTAGATTCTACAGATATATATTTGGGCATTAAACTCTGGGCTCAAACAAAAAAATGCTTGTCATATGTACCTACTGTGCTGTACATTGTAGTATGAGCAAGATGAGGAGGAGACGAAGAGGGATAGAGAGGAGTGAGAGCAGTGTCTCAGAGAGAGAGAGAGAGAGAGGGAGAGAGCTGTCAGTTTGAGGAATGAGTAGGATAAGAGGAAGGGAACGACTTGGCAGATGGGCAGAAGAAACCGGCAGCGCACTTATCAATTAAACATGTAAACAGCGAAAGCAGGCAGGGACAGAGACAGTTAAATAAACATTACACCACACTGGAATTACGGTACACTCTGAAAACGCCACCATTTTAAACTGTCTCCTCTCCCTATGCCTTTAAGATGAAGCCATTGGACTTGGCCTAAAGGCTTTTTTAGTTAACCCAGCCTTAGTTCCCCATCCTTAACCCAGCCTTAGTTCCCCATCCTTAACCCAGCCTTAGTTCCCCATCCTTAACCCAGCCTTAGTTCTCCATCCTTAACCCAGCCTTAGTTCCCCATCCTTAACCCAGCCTTAGTTCCCCATCCTTAACCCAGCCTTAGTTCCCAATCCTTAACCCAGCCTTAGTTCTCCATCTTTAACCCAGCCTTAGTTCTCCATCCTTAACCCAGCCTTAGTTCTCCATCCTTAACCCAGCCTTAGTTCTCCATCCTTAACCCAGCCTTAGTTCCCCATCCTTAACCCAGCCTTAGTTCCCCATCCTTAACCCAGCCTTAGTTCCCAATCCTTAACCCAGCCTTAGTTCTCCATCTTTAACCCAGCCTTAGTTCTCCATCCTTAACCCAGCCTTAGTTCTCCATCCTTAACCCAGCCTTAGTTCTCCATCCTTAACCCAGCCTTAGTTCCCCATCCTTAACCCAGCCTTAGTTCCCCATCCTTAACCCAGCCTTAGTTCCCCATCCTTAACCCAGCCTTAGTTCCCCATCCTTAACCCAGCCTTAGTTCCCCATCCTTAACCCAGCCTTAGTTCCCCATCCTTAACCCAGCCTTAGTTCTCCATCCTTAACCCAGCCTTAGTTCCCCATCCTTAACCCAGCCTTAGTTCCCCATCCTTAACCCAGCCTTAGTTCTCCATCCTTAACCCAGCCTTAGTTCCCCATACTTAACCCAGCCTTAGTTCTCCATCCTTAACCCAGCCTTAGTTCCCCATCTTTAACCCAGCCTTAGTTCCCCATCCTTAACCCAGCCTTAGTTCCCCATCCTTAACCCAGCCTTAGTTCCCCATCCTTAACCCAGCCTTAGTTCCCCATCCTTAACCCAGCCTTAGTTCCCCATCCTTAACCCAGCCTTAGTTCTCCATCCTTAACCCAGCCTTAGTTCCCCATACTTAACCCAGCCTTAGTTCTCCATCCTTAACCCAGCCTTAGTTCCCCATCCTTAACCCAGCCTTAGTTCCCCATCCTTAACCCAGCCTTAGTTCCCCATCCTTAACCCAGCCTTAGTTCCCCATCCTTAACCCAGCCTTAGTTCCCCATCCTTAACCCAGCCTTAGTTCCCCATCCTTAACCCAGCCTTAGTTCCCCATCCTTAACCCAGCCTTAGTTCCCCATCCTTAAGGTAATGAAACAGATTATTGTTTCAGGGCAGAACTAACAGTCTCCTACTGGAACAGACCTCCCTCGACGAAAAACTTTAAATCATGAATGAGAATCCCAATCCTGTTGACATTGTCCTCTTTTTGTTGTTGTTGTTAGGTCTTTGAAACATGACTGGTTAATTATGGACTCCTACTGTGGCAGGTTTGATGCACGCAGAGTTGGAGCTCACCAGGAGATCTGAGATGTATCTGTAGGAGAAGAAATGAGTAAAGGGAAATTGAATTAACATTCTGTCTCTTTTTCTTTCTGTCTTATCTCTCTCTATGTTGAGTGCATTTGTGGTCAAATGGGGGGTGAATATCCCCACTTTGACATTCAGCACAGATGCTATCACGTAGCCTTAGTATTTAAGAACACAGAGAAGGCAGACAGACATCTGTCAGTTGTTGTGTTTGAAGTGAATGTGAGTCGGCCGCTGAAAAACACACTGGACACCAGCCCATTCAGACCACAACGTCTCAGGTGTTTACAAACGGAAGAGAGAGTGACAGCAGAAACCAGAGATGAATGGATAACTGGGGTTGATCTCCAGTCCTCATCCTGTGTGTTAAGTTATTCCTTAGCTGCTGCCCCAGTGGGGTGCAGGGGATCAGGAAGTGCTATCCAGGCAGCAGACAGCCCCTGATAGACTCCATATGAACACTATAGTATGCACAGAGAATTTGGGCTTGTCCTTGCCTATACATAACTTCTGACTGTATGTAGCAGAGTGAAGTAATATCATGCAAATGAGTGGATGGCAACATTAAAAGTGATTGCCAGTAATTATGATTCTCTGTAGTTGTTTAGTAGTATAGCAACGGCAGCAATAGTACGGATAAGAGTTACACAGTAGCGGTGGTTGTATAACAGTGTATTTTGATATCAATGTCAGAGGAGTGGCCATAGTCATGTATCTTCTGTCAGCGCTCCTCAGACCTGTATCTCTTTCAGACCTGTATCTCTTTCAGACCTGTATCTCTTTCAGACCTGTATCTCTTTCAGACCTGTATCTATTTCAGACCTGTATCTTTTTCAGACCTGTATCTCTTTCAGACCTGTATCTCTTTCAGACCTGTATCTATTTCAGACCTGTATCTTTTTCAGACCTGTATCTCTTTCAGACCTGTATCTCTTTCAGACCTGTATCTATTTCAGACCTGTGTCTATTTCAGATCTCTGTCTCTTTCAGACCTGTATCTCTATCAGACCTGTATCTCTTCCAGACCTGTATCTCTTTCAGACCTGTATCTCTTTCAGACCTGTATCTCTTTCAGACCTGTATCTATTTCAGACCTGTGTCTATTTCAGATCTCTGTATCTTTCAGACCTGTATCTCTATCAGACCTGTATCTCTTTCATACCTGTATCTCTTTCAGACCTGTATCTCTTTCAGACCTGTATCTCTTTCATACCTGTATCTATTTCATACCTGTATCTAATTCAGACCTGTATCTATTTCCGACCTGTATCTAGTTCAGATTTGTATCTATTTCAGACCTGTATCTATTTCAGACCTGTATCTATTTCATACCTGTATCTATTTCAGACCTGTATCTCTTTCAGACCTGTATCTCTTTCAGACCTGTATCTATTTCAGATTTGTATCTATTTCAGACGGGTATCTATTTCAGATCTGTATCTATTTCAGATCTGTATCTATTTCAGACCTGTATCTATTTCCAATCTGTATCTATTTCAGACCTGTATCTATTTCAGACCTGTATATATTTCAGGTGGCGTGTCAAGTGAGAGCAGCTATATCTGGCTGGCAATTAAGCAGGCCCTGCCTCCCCTTGATGCTTGATTAGTCCGATTGATGGAGGAGGCCATATGTGGTAGAGTCAAAACTTGGCAGCCAGGCTCCATCCTCCCAAATGAGAGGCTGGCAATAAAGAGGCAGGCTGCCCAGGGACGCTGCACGTATGTGGGCCGGCAGCGCCGTGATGTGGGCCCCCTCTCTGGGGCCTTTCTCTGGAGGCCTAATGGCTGCTGTACTGTCCGGCCAAGTTCCAGTAAGGGCCAGAGGTGGAAACTGGCTGGGGGTGTCACTGTCACTGGACATCCCCTCTGGGGTGCGAGCTGCAGGCTAGAGGGGGGAGTGGGGTTGGTGGTGGAGAAGTGGAGAGAGCCGAAAGCCATGGCCTCCTTCCCAGTCTGGCTCAGAGACAACAAAAAGAGAATGCTTGAGAAGGGGGAAGCAGCGGGAGGAGAGCACAAAGACAAAGGCGCAGGCAAGGTCAGCCCAGCTAATGGGCCTGAGCTGTAGGCTGCCTGGGGCGAGGCACACTTCTGTTCTCTCTCCCACAACACATCAGGCCTTCAAACACCCCAAGTCTATTTCTCCTCTCCTCTCCTCTCCTCTCCTCTCCTCTCCTCTCCTCTCCTCTCCTCTCCTCTCCTCTCCTCTCCTCTCCTCTCCTCTCCTCTCCTCTCCTCTCCTCTTCTCCTCTCCTCTCCTCTCCTCTCCTCTCCTCTCCTCTCCTCTCCTCTCTTCTCCTCTCCTCTCCTCTCCTCTCCTCTCCTCTCCTCTCCTCTCCTCTCTCTCCACATCCTCAGGTGATGCACCCCAAAGATCCCATGTTGGTTCCTTGAACACACACCTATTTTCAAATACACACAAACACCTACATGGTATTGCCACGATGATGTGTGGGGGTATTGACGATCACTACTCTCCTTTCCACAACCCCCAACCCCCATAGCATATCCTAGTCTCCCCCCCCATATAATTCTGTCAATCACTAAGGAGCTGAACTCTTCAGCTTGGTCTGCTATCCCCTATAGGGCATATTCTCAGTGAGCACAGGCAGGCAGAGAGGCAGGCAGGCTGGCAGGGGGTGGACTTGTTCAAGGAGGCACAGTGTTGTCAGGTTGGCTGCCGCTGCTTGGCTCCACTCACAGACTACTTTAATGTGCAGCGGACTAGAATAAGTGAGTGGTTGTGGGCACCAGCTGAGCTCAGCCTCCTCTCTGCCTGGTCGCAGTGGGGCGAACTGCTGCCACCTGACACTGGGCACCCCGCTCAGGGCTCCTCTTGGCAACGTGGCACAGCACACATGTCCCCTCATTTGGATGAAGATTCAGACGCACAGCACACAAAAGCTTTGCTCCATCCCCCCCGTTGCCCCGTGCACCCCTCACTCCCTGTCTCCCTCAGTTTCTTTTTCTCTTTCAGTTTTGACAGCATCATAATAATCTGGGTATCTTCTTGATCATGCCCGGTATTTTCTATTCTTTTATCCCCCATCTTCTTGGAGACGAGTTGGAAATTGCCTGCGTCAGGACTTTGCTAATTAAAGTCATACTTTCAAAAATGCCATAATAACTGTTAATTAGCTTGATGCTATTTTCAGCATAATTTGCTAATTAGTGGAAAACCTGTACAGCGTTTCTCTCTAATTACAGTATGGCTCCGCACGGCGCATCTGTGCCTTGACTCCAAATGATACCATTACAAAGTCCCATATTACGCATTCTCTCAAAACAGATAATTGCTTCCACAGATACTGAGAAACTTCAGTCAGCTGATTTGATGGTAATAAATGGACAGACACAGACACAAGCCTCCCCTAGTTCATGTTTACTCAACATGGAAAGGAAAACATCTTCTGGAAGAGATGCAGTGATTTGGGAATATAATCTATCTAACTGGTAGAGTGATTTGGGTTGGGTGGGTAAAGCACATTTGACAGGAAACTGCCAAAATCAGATAAGAGTTTCAACATGAAAACAATAGTGAAACAAATTGCCTACCGATCAACCACCTGCCTCGTACAATCTAGCAAGTAGAGAATCACATAGAATCTCTACATGACCGCAGGATGACCCTAGAACGTGTATACCAGAGACAAATTAGGACTCGTTACATGTGGGGACGAGCATGATTGGCGTGACCTTTGACCCCTCTCAGCTGTGTCCATCCTCCTCGATGCCCTGAGTCTGACAGCCACCAGCAGCCTGACAGTGGTAGCATCGGCGTTAAGCTAATTAATGCACCACTCCAGAGCCCCTTTCATTTATGGCTTCTGAAAGGCATTATTACATTAATTAAAGTACCAAGAGTTTGTCATTATGAAATCAGGAGGTTTACATGGATGATAGCGTTTTTGAATTAAACATCCAAAAGTTCCTTGCAGGAGATACCCGGGGATGAGTGTGGGTACCTAGTGCGACAGATGTTTGCCCCCCCCAAGCTAACCTGTATCACAAGCAATTTAGGTCTCGTTTGGGGGTTTCAAAACTGAGAAGGGGAGAAGGGAAGGTTCAGGGTAGCTAATGAGCAGAGAAAGAGAGGGGAAAAGGAGGTCACAGGCTCTGTTCATCTGTAGATTGTACAGATGGTACTTTTTCATACAATGCAACAATGAAATAGATTAATTCTAAATATATTTTCAACACTGACACAAACAACAGTGGTTTCTTGAACCTGATCAGTTGAAAGAGCTACAGCTAGATCGTTGTTAGATCATTATGGCCATGTGATCTTAAAGCTACAAACGCTTTGAGAAATAAGGTCCTTAAACTCTGGCTTAGTTGAAGTGCACAGAGCAGAGTTGAGTGGCTCACTCAAGAGCTTGGACGATACACTTCTTTTCATCTGTCGACTGGAATTCACAGAGAATCTCAAGAGGCTCTCTATCTCTGTCCTCTCTCTCTCCCTTTCTCTTCCCTCCCTCTCTCACCCCTCTATCTCTGTCGTCTTTCTCTCCTTTTCTCTTCCCTCTCTCTCTCACCCCTCTATTCAGGAAGTTTGCCAGCAAGTGTCTTTGTTTACAATGCCAAGGGAAAATGTCAGAGATGTTGAAAAAATATTCTTAGACTCTTTTATTTTTTCCTTTTTCATCTTCCTAATCTAACAGTTTACTGAATTTGATAAGTGTCCTGTCAACATGCTAATCAAATTACTTCGGAACCAAAATTGACAGTTTTCATTAATTATACAAGATTATTCTAATTGCAATTCAAATTTATTCATTCCGAACAGAAGGTATTCAGTAATATTTTACAAAATTAGCATATTAAATGGAGGGAGTAGTGCATTATGTATGGTAATGTATGCACAGTTTCTTATTTTTAACTTCACGGCCATATGTGGTGTCGTTGTAGGAGCAGGTGAAAAGTCTAAGTGTGTTTAATTTGCTTGACAAACATTGGGCTGGAGCTTGTCAAGGGGATTATTGTGAATGCCAATCTTTATTCCCTCTTTATTGATTACCCCAAACTCTAAACATCTGGATGTAAATGGCACTGAGAGAGATTAATTGAATCTTGGGATTAGTCAACGGCTGTATCACTATAAATTCATCTAATAGCATAATTGAAGTGTGCTGTATAAATAAATAATCTTACCTGGTTTCATCTGGGTTTATTGGCACATTTAAAATGGTTTGTAGAATTAAAACATGGGGATTATAAGTAATGCAACCTACCATGTAACCTTGATTTAAATAATATACCACTATCTCAAAGTTTCTTCCTTTGTCCATTATTTACAGCTTTAGTTGAAATGCTCAAAGCGGGAGAAGCATTATGTTTGAAAAAAGAATGGGTTCCTGGTGTAAAACAGCCATATTTACCCAAAACCTCCCAATTTCCTCCTTGTTTTATTTCCTCGAGTGGCCACTGAAGTGCAACCAGCTCACTGGGACGCTGTCTGCTATATAAGGAGGTGTGTGTGTGTGTGTGTGTGTGTGTCAGCTCCGCAGGCAGAGACTTGTACTGTAATGTAGGCGTAATAATTATCAAACAGCATCGGGGGCTCAGAGTATGGGCTTAACAGTGGGAAAGCATGTTTGATGTGTAGAGGCAGCCCATTGTGCATCCATACAGGGTGACTAAATCTCACGGTTCAGGGAGCACATTAGTATGGCACTACAGTACATCCACCCGCGTTCTAAAGGTGATTTCCATTTAGACGCACATTTCCTCATGAAGATAAATATGACTTGAATCGTAATTTCCCTGAAGTAAATATAATACAAATACAACATAACACAGAGTCAGATCAAGCATCCTAATAGATTACTGGCATTTTCCATTTGCATGGTAAGTGGTGAACCTTGTGGTGGTCTAGCAAGTAACAAATTGAATGTTTAATCCATCTCAAGGCAGATTGAGGATCTCAACAGACTGGTGCGTAGCTGCTGTGAGTTTTCCAGGGACTGCTGGTACATTAGATATTTGTTGGACATTTCAGCTCTTTAGGGGCTTCTGGAATGTCTTGACATAGCTAGAAGTGCCATGTGACAGATAAGTGTAATTTCTTATCGCTTCTAAAGGCGTCTGTTATTTCTCAAATAGGCATTTGGACTTGACATCATTTCTAGTCATGCATGACTCTCTCTCTCTAAATGCTACTAAACAGCTTCTAAATACATATTTAGTTGTTTAGTCAATACTTGCCCGGACACTCAGTGTAAGCAATATTAACTCAAACCCTCTCAACGTCTCTTCTAAAGTGTGACAAATTGACATTTCTATATGGCTTAATCTGTTAACTATGATGTTTATATGATACATTATTCCAAACTAATTAAAGAAATCACTTCGATATAATTAGTCAGGTTTCAGGAAGCTCATTAGTAGTAATTTGCATGAGAAATAAGGCCTGTATTGGTGCTTCTAGATGGAGGCCAGAACAGTGTTTCAGTTCCACATCAACCCCCATTGTTGGTTGTCTCGGCTGTCTGAAGCGCCCTGAGATGTTTTCAGTCATTGCCCCTAGAAGCAGCAGGGTGTCTTTCAACCGATTCCTCCCCTTAAGCAAGTCAACCTGTATAGGGAAGCAGACTAGTACACAAGCCAGGAAGAGTGAGAGGCAAAACGTGATCTGTTTATCTGTCAGTGTTCCTGACAAAGAACTGAGCTGACAAGTCAGGGTTTCCCTCTGTGGAGAAGGTGGGAGGGGGGCTTCTGCACACTTACATGCCCACTCTATGCCCAGCTTCATGTTATTTGCAAATCACACTCTTTTGAAACTCACACAAACGGGTTAGACATGGAACGCTAGGAGTTTGTCAGCTGCCTTCACAACAGCTAGTGATCGCTAACCGTGTGCGGTTCAGTAGGAAGCAGCTTTCTCTTAGCATTTGCCTCGCTGTCACTTTCCCCAACACACACGATGCGTCTTGTTCATGCTGGGCTCAGCAAGCCTACTGCTCTGGGAGGCATCTCTCCCCCCTCAGAGACTTCTCATCCCCCCCCTTTGGACTGAAGGAATCAGAATCTTACAACGACATAAACTCCGCCAAGAAATCATACTCCAAATGGGAGCTAAATGAATCATGCAGAAACATCCATGAAAGGAATCCACATTTTATGATTATCCCTCTCACCATGCACTGAGGACAGATGGATGTAAAAAATAAATACATGAAAAAGGTTTGTTTATCCTCTATACTATTTTCCCACCACGGACAAAATACTCTCCTAAACATCCTGACAGAGAAGCACTTGTGTAGCGCTGACGTCGCAGAGCTAGCTGGCCTCTCTCTCACAAAGGTTAAGGTATCATTAGCTTGCTCCATACAATGGCCATTCAAGCAGCTCACTGCACTCCTCAGGACCCCTGAACAATGTTATTATTTGTCTCAGAATTATAAAGACAGGGTTTTGCAGGAAACCCGACAGGCAAAAAAAACCTTTAGAGGTAAATGCTTCGGGCGGCTTGTGGGGTTTAATCTTGTTCCATTAGCATTAGCTTCTTTCTCTTGGACACAAAGACCATAATACATGTTCAAAGGTAAAGACTTTGGTTCAAAGTAAATGCTTTGTGTGTCAGGAGCCATTGACTATGTGAATTAGTATAGAGGCTAATTATTTTATTTCTTATTCAAGAGTCAATATTTCCCATAGTTGACTCCTCAATATCCAGATTTTATACTATGAAATGTACACTGGGAGATGTGAAAAGAGGACCATCACAAATGCCTATAGTACTTTTAATGTTGTTCTAAAGAAGCTTCTATTGTGCAGAATGGTAGAAAACGAGCATATTTCAAGCATGACCTGAAACACCCTTAATTATGTAATCCGCAGGAGGGGGAAACAGCGCCACTGGCCGCCCCACCACCGTTGATATTGCTTTTGTTGTTGAGATGATGAGCTGCATGGTGACAAAGTTGCAGTACATATTGTGCTTTTCTATCGCGCGTGCCATGATGTCCGAGGGGGAAAAACTGTGTTGGTTGTTTTCAGTGACTGCTTTGTTGTTGTAATATCGCAAACGGACGTGGCTGTTTCACCATTAAGGATTCCAGATTCAACCAAAGAATATTATAAATCACACATGTAAGTAGGAGCAAATATTTTCCCTTGATTATTTTCTGGGTTTATAGTCATATTGTCAACAGTACAACAGCTGTGTGAAGTGTTCCTATGTACTAACTGTGTGTGTGTGTGACTCCATGTGTGTGATTCATTCCAGGGCGGTTTTAGTCCTTATAAAATATTCATTTTGGTTGTGCAGGGCCCTGTAATTGCCATCTCTCACCCTGAATTATTTATACCTCGCACAGACTGACAAAGCTTTGCCATACGGCCCCAGATGAATCAGAAAGCAGTCATCTCTGCTGCCAACAGCACTAGGCTTGCACACAAATATGGCAGCTACGTCTCTCAGCCTGGCCCGTCTTAATTTGACATTTTCTTTCCCCCCTGATTTTTTCCTCGGAGCACAGAAAGGTTACCTGTTAGCTTTAAGCACACCAACCTGCTCCCTCTCTTCCTCCACCTCTCTCTCCCTCTCTCTCTCCCTCTCTCTTCCTCCATCCCTCTCTCTCTCTCTATCACTCTCTCTCTTCCTCCACCTCCCTTTCCCTCTCTCTCTCTCTCTCTCTCTCTCTCTCTCTCTCTCTCTCTCTCTTCCTCCATCTCTCTCTCTCTCTCTCTCTTCCTCCACCTCTCTCTCTCTGTCTCTCTCTCTCTCTCTCTCTCTATCACTCTCTATCTTCCTCCATCTCTCATCACTCTCTCTCTTCCTCCATCTCTCTATCACTCTCTCTCTTCCTCCATCTCTCTCTTCCTCCACCTCTCTCTCTCTTTCTCTCTCTCTCTCCCTCTCTCTCTCTCTCTCTCTCTCTCTCTCTCTCTTCCTCCACCTCTCTCTCTGTCTCTCTCTCTCTCTCTCTCTTACTCTCTCTATCACTCTCTCTTCCTCCATCTCTCTATCACTCTCTCTCTTCCTCCATCTTTCTATCACTCTCTCTCTTCCTCCATCTCTCTCTCTCTTCCTCCACCTCTCTATCCTCTCTCTCTCTCTCTCTCTCTCTCTCTCTCTCTCTCTCTCTGTGCCTTGCCTACATGACAGTCCACTGTGGCTGTGTTTTGAGACAGACTTAATGTGGCAGCAGTAGCAGAGTGTCTGCCTCATGCTTTATGATGACTGACCAGTCCTGACAGTCACTTTAGATACATGTATTATACATTAGTAATAATACCATGTAGAAGTATACACACACAAATATGCATACGCACAGAACAAAGGCAATGCGTGCACGAAGACTCAAAGGCACACACACACACACACACACGCACGCACGCACACACACACACACACACACACACACACACACACACACACACACACACACACACACACACACACACACACACACACACACACACACACACACACACACACACACACACACACACACACACACACACACACACACAAATACACAACTCCACAGTCACTATGCAGCTCCGTTGTCAGTGAACGGTCAAAGCTGCCCACGCTTGGCTCCTCTGTACAGCTTCTGGGTTCTACTGCGTCTTTCTGCAGCCTGATCACTCCAAGGTGCCTGTGGAGGAGAGGGCAGGGGGAGCCTTCCAGGCCCTTCCAGGCACCCCAACAGTACGTCCAACACCCTAAATACTGCTATTCACTCCAGCATCTGCTTATCTTCCATCTCACCAGTGCAGAGAGGTGTTGACTGGTATTTCCTCAGGCCCCAAGCCCAGAATGCTAAGCAGTAATCAAAGCACAATATTCCCCCTAGAAATACCCCTTTTCACGCTGCTAGACCAGCTGGCTAGCAGTTTACACATTTAGGATAAATATAAACTCTATTGTTGATGATATTTTATAATGTCAGCACCCTCCTCACCTGTATTGTGGATAAGGTGTAAGTAACAATAATCTATTCATAACAGTTATACATATAGATCAATAGAACTGGAATGTATCGAAATTCCAGTAAGTGTAGAAATAGTACTGGTTTTATCACTGAAACTAGCTGTTGATTCATTTTGAAAGTAAAGCCACACTTGACAGAAATTATTATTTGTACTTTAAAAAAATCAATTTATACAGATTTCGCAGATTCACTGTAAAACAAAGAGTAGCAGCCCCACTATACCGTTTCAATAGCTTGTTGTGTGGTGACGGCAGAGAGCTTTGGGCTAATCATGTAGTATGTGCTGAGTTAGACCTAAAGAATAGCCAGTGATGGATAGTTCGCAGGGCCACTGAATCTCTATCTAACTTGCTACAGTAGACCCGGACTGGAACCTGAAGGGAATCAGCTGAAGATGGTTAGGGGTGTGTTTGATATGAACCATTTGTGAGACAAGCATTTCTCTTTGCTCGAACAAGAAACTGACAGAGTTCAGAGAGGGATAGACGGGGAGGTAGGAAAGAAGAGGGAGAGCGAGAGAAAGAGAAAGAGTTCTCTTCTGTAATGAGTCCTGCAGCCATGAACTAAATGAAGAGGGATTGACAGATCTGGGGATCCTCAAGTAAAATATTGTCAATGCCACTCTGGCCATTAGAGAACAGGGGTGGAGGAAAGGGTATAGATGATAAAGGGATGAATGGGGTGGTTTTATTGTTTGTGTGTCTCAACAGCCCACCTCACCCAGTTATAGGGAATTGTATATGTTGAACAGGAAAACAATGATAGTGAAATGTTTCAACAATAGCAGTCTCAGAGCAACAGCCCAGAGAGTGGAAAGGGTTCATTTTCGCCAACCCAATAACATTAGATCGTAAGGAACTTGTTCCATGATAAAGAAGTGATAGGATATGTGGGGCTGGTCCCTGGGCACTTATTGTTGTACAGGGGTAGGGCAAATATTGTTAATGTGGGGAAGGGGAGGAAAAACAGCTGTAGCTGATGAGAGAAGACAGCAAGCAATCAGCGTACGACAGCAATGTACAGATTACTCAAAATCACTCTGGAATTTGAGTCTCTCTCATCGGCATGGTAAATTAAGATGTGTCAGTACAGAACAACCCACAGGTAGACCAACAAACTTTCTCCCTTTTTATACAGGAATATTTGTATAATAACAAGCCAGTGTAATGGAGCCCGGCCTGTCAGAACAGGGGCTTGAGTGAGTACACTTCATAGTAGAGTGCCTTACATACTGGAGCTGGAAGGGATGCAGAAGGCTTGACATTAAGACCCTGGCGTTTTGGAAAGCCAATACGTTATTGACCTGTGTACTACCATCTCAGTGAGGAGATCTGCTGTCAGCAGATCGTTGTGGGGCATTGTGAGACGCTGGTTCCAGGTCTCCTCCATCCTCACTGAGGCCCATCGCTAGGCTCATACTGGGGTCTGATTGGCTGTGGCTGGGTGGTGGTCGATACGCACCGCCCTGCAACGATGACTTCACTGTCATTGCTGCCGGCTGTGGACACTCCTTTGGTAGTCATTATTGCTGGGGTGCCAATCAGGATCTACGGACTGTCAATGCCAGACACTCATGGATGTTTCAGTCTATCTGTCAGTGGTGAACTTCTGAAATGGGTGGCGTATCAAACACTATGAAATAAATGCTGTATGATACCTTGTTAATGTTGTAAAAGTGCTGAAATAATAATAAAATGGAGTCAATACTTCCCATTTTTCCCTGAATCAAAGGCAGAGGTGTCAAGGAGTGGGTGACATCTCCCCCCTCCCAATTAGCTTAGCTCCTTAAATCAGGAAGCGTGATGGTGGGAGAGGGTCGAGCGAGAATTAGGCCGAATTAGGTCTCCCTTTGAGTGTCATCCTAAAATGATCACAGTAGAGATAAATCAGTCAAAGTAACAAAGTCTGCCCTTTTCTCTTCAATTACCAGGCATGTGAAGCACACGGAGTGGAAACCGCCGAGCCCGCTGCATTACTAAAGAGACAATCTATTTCCTCTTTGACCAGAGGGAGAGAAGCCATTATGGCATGATTAGTAGCTAGCCTCGGCAGAATGGCGAGCATGGAGGTACAGGCTACAGAAGAATACTATTAATTGCCTTAGTCTCTGTTAGAAGGGGATTGTTTTAACGTTGATTTGTGGGCTTGTAACTCGGGGTGTTGGAAGATTAAAGCTGATGTCAGGTCGTGGTTATTCTGGTAGAATTCCGAAAGGGAGAGGGTTGTGTCAAAATGAGCATTTCTCTCCAGTCTATCTCTTTAGACTTTCTTCCCACTTCATAGTTT
The DNA here is from genome assembly GCF_013265735.2 of Oncorhynchus mykiss. Classification (NCBI taxonomy): domain Eukaryota; kingdom Metazoa; phylum Chordata; class Actinopteri; order Salmoniformes; family Salmonidae; genus Oncorhynchus; species Oncorhynchus mykiss. Next base: position 74,308,492 of record NC_048565.1, read on the forward strand.
TCTCCTCCCTTCCTCTCTCCTACTCTTTTCTCTCCCTCTCCAACCACCACTGCCTCTCTTTTCTCTCTCACCCTCTCTCTGATGAACTACAGCCCTTTTCTCTCCCTCTCCCTCCTCCACTCTCTCTCTTTTCTCTCTCACCCTCTCCCTGATGAACTACAGCCCTTTTCTCTCCCTCCCTCTCCCTCCACCACTCTCTCTCTTTTCTCTCTCACCCTCTCCCTGATGAACTACAGCCCTTTTCTCTCCCTCTCCCTGCACCACTCTCTCTCTTTTCTCTCTCACCCTCTCTCTGATGAACTACAGCCCCTTTCTCTCTCAACCTCTCTCTGATGAACTACAGCCCTTTTCTCTCTCACCCTCTCTCTGATGAACTACAGCCCCTTTCTCTCCCTCTCCCTCTCCCTCCACCACTTTCTCTCTTTTCTCTCTCACCCTCTCTCTGATGAACTACAGTCCTTTTCTCTCTCACCCTCTCTCTGATGAACTACAGCCCTTTTCTCTCTCACCCTCTCTCTGATGAACTACAGCCCTTTTTTCTCTCACCCTCTCTCTGATGAACTACAGCTCTTTTCTCTCTCACCCTCTCTCTGATGAACTACAGCCCCTTTCTCTCCCTCTCCCTCTCCCTCCACCACTTTCTCTCTTTTCTCTCTCACCCTCTCTCTGATGAACTACAGTCCTTTTCTCTCTCACCCTCTCTCTGATGAACTACAGCCCTTTTCTCTCTCTCTCCCTCCTCCAACTGATAGCTGGCTGGGCCGATGATTTCCTCCATGGCGGTCCGCTGAGAGCCTCGCTCGTCTCCTGGCTTTGGAGGAGTTGCTTTAATTAGCCACGTTAATATCCCCTTCATTGGCCTTAATATCACTCTACACCTTCCTCCATCTCCACGGCCACCAGGGTCCTCCTGTCCTGTCTCTAGCTCTGATTATTGAGAAGGATAGCTTTAATCAAACCTAATTGCAGTTCATTCTTTCTCTCGATCCCCCCTTTGCCCTCCGTTGCCAACATCTAATGGCGTCGTCGCCTTGATTTCCCATTAAAAAACAATTAAACAACCTCGTTTTGGTCTCTGAGCGTGCCAAAACACCAGCACAAAGTTCTGTAGATATTTAAGAAGTAAAAGAGAGAGGCTGATCTTAATTGCTTGCCTTTTCACCAAGGACCAATTTACAGTGTGCTCATGTAGAATGTTAACCAACTCTAATGTAATGATGCTTTACTGTTGCCACTAACATGGACTACTGTTAAAATGAAGCTGATCTGTTAGCTGGGAAATTGTGGTTAATCGTCTTCATAACAGTAAACATAAAAGACGTAGTTCACGATAGTACGGCTGACATCTATTCCCAAGTTGTCCTTTTCTGTTTATTGCTTACTTTTTGTTTTACTGCAGTTTTACAGTTTGTAATTGTACGACAACACAACAGAAGAAAGTACAGGAAAGCCCCATGTTAAAAATAACATGTGGCTTCAATAATGTCTACGTTTTGGCAAGAAAATGTATATTTATATATTTATTTTTTTTGCACAAAGGTGCTAAACATTTAAAGCACATCAATCTTGGACACACACACACACACGCACGCACACGCACACACACACACACACACACACACACACACACACACACACACACACACACACACACACACACACACACACACACACACACACACAGGTGCTTACCCACACACACACTCACTAGTCTAACCCAATCTATATGAGAGGCGACAGACAAATAAAAGTCGTATTTCAGGTCTGCTTTCCGCAGATGTCTACTGCTCTACATTACGACTCTTTGGGGAAATAAAAACAGGGTCAGGGAATTAGAGTAGATAATGGTCATTTTGATGATTGGCCAACAGATGCAACCAAAAACACACTGAACACAATCAGGCAAAATGCACTAACGACAAGTCAGGTTTTTTATGGTCTCGCCGCACACCAACAGGCAATCAGCATTTTGGCGTGGCTTAAAACATTTTTTTTTTATTGATGTCGGGGCCAAAGCGCCTTGGATGGCGAGTGAAAATATTTTCTCACCTCTCATGTTCTTTTGGGCTGGCAGTGGTGCTGAGAGTTATTGGAGTCTATTGGAGAACGCTTCTAAATGACCAGTGCATGTATTAATGTGACCAGGGTTAGGGGGTCGTTTCAAGCCACTGATTTATTGCATTGGCCCAGATCCCACTGTGGAGTGAGAAGGAGGAGGCTAAGTGTTGAGAAAGGACCCTCTTAAGCAGCAAGCTTTACACGAAGCATTCAATACATGATAATGAAATAACTGGCAAAAGTGCCAATTTTGCATTTCAATGGAAACCATGAAATTGTACATAAAACCAATAAATGGTGGTGACATATTAGCATTACTGTTAACATCAAACTTGGCGGGAGCCCAGTAGCAGGAATCTGTATGATTATGTATATACTGTACATGATAAGGAAGTCAATTAAGGTGTGTTGCAGTACATTCTGCTGACATAAGCATTGATCCCACTGTCAGGTTTAGAACATGTTGTTGTCATCACTTGCAGTGGTAATAGGGAAGACATTTGTAGTAGGAGACAGTAAACCAAGTCAGGGACCGTTAAGCGTCCTCCACCTGTCTCCTTTGTCATGTTATCTACTGGAACACGGAAAGGTTATGTTTAAAAGGAGAGCTCACGATAGGAGGCTTTTTCAATAAAATCACAGGGACCTGACGTTCATTTGACGTTCACAGGCAAACACTTGGCAGCTGAAGCGCAGCGAGAGAGAGAGCGAGAGCGAGAGAGAGACAGACAGAGAAAGAGAGAGAGAGAGACAGAGACTCAAAGACTAAACAACCCTAGATCTCTCTCTCTCACACATGACATTTGTTCGGAGACAATTAGCCAGGTTGTAATTTGTGGCATAATTGCCTCACCCACCCATGTGTGCATGTGTGCATGTGTGTGTGTGCTTGTGTGTGTGGCGTGAAGCGAAGGTCCCAGGAGTGGCCGCCTAATTGTCTGACAGGACTATAAGTTTTGTGGCACGCTCTCACCTTGTTAGGTCCTTTATCCCTGATGCTCATCAAACAAGACCTGGTCACAGGTGGGCCTCATTTGCCTCCCTATTGAACAGCACAACTTTAATTGCACAGGGGGTGTTCTGGGATTAAATAGGTGGGTGGAATATCAAGTGACTTCCTGTATTCTAGTAGCAGATGGGAGTAGGAGCAGGCTGTGAACTCAGGTGAGATGATGGTATGACAAAGGGTTGCTGCTAAGGGATATTAGAAGCAACAGAAGATATCAACATTATTTTAAACAAATGAGTAATATCTGGGTTTGATACTGGTGTAATAGATTTGTAGTTAACAGGTTGAATGGCATGGACTTGTGTTGACTTTTTTGGATTTTCATTCCGTATGAATTCTTGACTGGCTCTATGCTTCAAGTATTATTATGTGTTTTACTATTTTGTAAAACACAAAATCACACCTTTCTACCTCCGCTTGTCATTTGTCGTTACATCTCTCCTGCTCACTTCCTCTAAATCTTCCTTTTTCTTTCCTCCTTTTCTGTCTATGGTGTTGAATGTACTGTACTGTACTGACTAACTGACTGACTGACTGACTGACTGACTGACTGACTGACTAACTGTACTGACTACACTGACTGACTGACTATATTGACTGACTGACTGACTACTGACTGACTGACTGACTGACTGACTCCACTGACTGACTGACTGACTGACTGACTACACTGACTGACGTACTGACTGGCTGACTGACTGACTACACTGACTGACTGACTGTACTGACTACACTGACTGACTGACTAACTGACTGACTGTAGTGACTGACTGACTGTACTGACTGACTGACTACACTGACTGATTGACTGTACTGACTGACTGATTGGACTGTCCCCCATGCAAGACTAGCAATACTTCTGTTCCGTTCTATTCTGTTTAATTCTATTCCGTTCCATTCTAGTACTGTGTACTTCAATTGTATTTTTATTTTGTGGTCTTTTTCAGATTTTTCCTGAAGTTCTTCCTGAAGTGCAATCAGAACTGTCTGAAGAATGCAGGGAATCCAAGAGACATGCGCAGGTTCCAGGTAACTGAAATTTACACAAAATGACACACGCGCACACACACACACTCACGGGTTTCATGCACACAGGTTTACACTCACACACCCTTGCAGAGGGTGTCAGTGTGCAGCTGAACACATGTAAGGAATATTTATTGGAGAACACCATCTGACACAAATAAGGATATGGGATTTCAGAGGTGCTATCAATTGTGGTCCTGACAGCTTTCTGAACCACAGCACAGAAGGGAGGATGATCCCACCACATGTAACAACACTGTTAACTCAGGGTTAGCCCACACACACACATGCACACACACACACACACACACACACACACTAGGGTTGTCACGATACCACGATTATTCACTGTGCAGCCAACGAGAACCATCTGAGAGGTGTTTTCCATTACACTGCGGCCAGTATGAGCAATGAAACGTCTATCTGGAGGTCTGGAATACTCCCATGTCTAAGAGGCTACTAAAGCTAAAATACATGCTCTATTAAATGTGGAGGAGTGCCATTGAAGTTGGTGATCGACATATCCACCAACCACAGACCCATATACCTCAGGAAGGAGGTCAGGCCTGAATAAAGTGGAGGTATCCTATCTGCCTTGCCACAAACTCCAGGGGCCATCAGTCACTGCCAATCATGGGCCATGACAGACACACCAACCTAGCTTCCTCCAGCAACCCCCAGACATGAAACAGACAGGCTGTTTCTGATGTCACCACTAGACCTCCCTGTTCTCCTTTTCCCTCAGGGGGGTAACTGGACCTAACAGAGTCAATGTCTTCACAAACAGCTCAGGTGTTCACTCTACCATTGCATTACTCCTAGATTCACAAGAGACTGGGACATACTGCCCCAGCTATGACAGCTACTGAGCTATCTTTAAAAACCATCTCCCCAAGGCATATGTTCCAGGAGGTGTATGAGTTAGTGTTGTATAAAACTTTTACCCCATTTGTATCTTTAAACAAATCTAGATTTACTGTATTTATAGGGAATCAACTGGCAATTATTGTTGGAGTATTTTGGGATGGGAGAGGGGTATTGTAGGCCAAGGCTTACAATATTTTGGCTATCTTTTCTGGTCTCCGTTCTGGTGGCCAGAATGCCGTTTTTCCCAGATAGATTTACCAGATGCTCCACTGTAGGTGTTTCTCAAGCCAAGGTTGTGTATTCTGCCTTTCACTCTTATTACCCCCCCCCCCTCCCGAAACCAGCTTGAGGCCAGAGAGGGCCACATCCATCATGTGCAGCTTGGCCCAGCTCTGAACCTGTGAGCAAGAATGGAGCTCTTTCACCTCCCTACTCTGCCCCCCTACCTCTTTCCCAACTCCCCCTCTTTCCCCCCAAAACGAACCAAAAAAGCACCCCCCAAATTCCACAGCTACACCGAGGTCACTCACCGGCAAAGAGAACCTGAGAGGGGCTCTCTATTTCCTGCTCGGAAACACTTTCTCCATTCATGGCCTAGTCCACTGTTTGGAGATGTGGTCAAGAGAAAGCAGAACAACAAAAACAAGCGCTATGATATATTGAGGCTTTAAGAGCCGCAATGCCTTCAACCCACAATCGGATTGAATCTCAGCCTGAGTTAGACTTTGATCCAGGGGAAATGTTTGTTGAACAAAGAAGAGGTTCGTTCTTGTTGTTTGTGAGTTCGTCTAGTTTGTCCACCATACGGAACTAGATAGATGAGTCGATCAATGTGTTCTGTGAATCGATGAAGTCAAGACAACAATCGTCAGAGTGGAGTCAACAAAAGTGATTACAGAGAGTGCTAAATGTTCATGTGGAAATCTGAAAATAGCCAAGTGTGATTACACTGATGTTTTGTACGTGATTGTGCCGCTTTCATACAGATTGCTAAATGACACGCTCTACCTTCACTCTTGTTGCAGGTTGTTGTCTCGACGACCGTCAATGTGGATGGCCATGTCTTGGCTGTCTCAGACAACATGTTTGTCCACAACAACTCCAAGCATGGGCGAAGGGCTCGCAGACTCGACCCTTCAGAAGGTACGCCTCCTTATCTGGAGAATGGTAGGCACATTTTACATCCTGTTCTTTGTCATTCCTTCCATTTGCCCTCTGTTCATACACCCTTCTAAGTCTGTGCTGTAAGTCACTATTTGCCTCCCTCATGCATACTATTTGAAGTGGATTGGAAATTGTATACAATAATCATTCTAAGAATGCTAGTAATTCTGGTCATTTGAATGATTATAAAACCATATACTATTTCCAATCTTGTCCAAGTGTTAAATTGCACATACAAGTTTTTAACCTACGCGAAACTGGGTAAAATTGGCAAAGTCACAGTGAGGTCGATTTCCTGTTGCTGGGCACTGCAGTTTCAGCTGAGTGGAGAAATGAGGGGATGAAGAAGAGGGCAGGTGGAGGGAGGAGGGGGGGGGGGGGGGACTAGGAGAAAAAAGGAACTTACTGTTTTTCTTCCAACTGATTCCATATGATAGACTGATTGCCTGCTCGGCCAAAAGAGAGGCAAGCAGGACCTCCAAACCATGGGAAATCCAAAAAGTAAAATGCACTGAACATAACCTTGTGACCCCTCCTGGCCTCCTCTCGCAGATGAGAGCACACACAGCTCAGAGATTATGGAAAAAACAGAGCAGACCAATTGTGCAAATTGCTTATCTTCAGATTTCAAGAGGCAATTATGGCTAGGCAAACAGTCTATATACACACACACCACTGCCTGAAACGGCCTTCCCTCCACTTTAATAACCATTAATGGTCCTATCACCAAAAGCAAATGTAACGTTTAACACAACAACAGTTCTAAAAAAAACTGACAAGACAATTAATATATCTTATGTAGTCCAGTCCTAGTGGGGGATAAGCTAATCTATTTGTTTTAGTCTTTATTAATGACTCCTCTACTAGAGGACAAAATCAAATAATTAAAGTCCTGCCTCAAGCATCGAAGTCATTATGCTCAGTGACGTTCTGTTGTGTTGGTGTCTGTGTCTCACGTTTATGACACGGTAGGTGTGGATCGCCTAGCAACCTGCGTCTTAATGAGGAGAGCAATTAAAGAGGTTGAGCCCTCTCCTCCATGTTCCCCCCATCCCACGGGATAGTGTGTGTGTGTGTGTGTGTGTGTGTGCGTGTGCGTGTGCGTGTCTGTGTGTGTGTGTGTGTGAGTGTGTTATGAGGGTTCCACACAGATTTCCCCTGCCCACCCCTTTCCTCTCCTACTCATTCTTCAAAGCGCAAGAGCAGTCTGTCTTAGTATCTTTTGAGTGCCCAAATCACCAGATAACTTTAATTTATGGAGTTTGAGAAAATGGCACTTAACTATAATACAGAAAATTTAACTTTCCAATATATCTCAATCTATTTTTCATCCGAACATAATATACTTGAGTGTAAAAAACAAACACTTTGTGTGTATTAGCAATGTACCGTAGCTCTTTAGCTAAAATGTTGCTTGTTTGCCTCCCCTACCCCCGACACTCATACACGTGACACATGAGAACAGGATACTCGGTCGTAAAACGTAACCGCATCCATGTCTTCCATAGAGTTCTGACACCAGGCAGGCAGACAGACAGCACCCTTTAAATTAGCAACACATTCTTCAATAAGTGTTCACTGGGTGAGAGCCTCAGACATGGCTTGACTGTCTGTCTGTGTCTGAGAAAGCAAGGCATACTCTCAGTTTATTGTCTCAACGCTGGGGTGACAGTGTCAGGCTGCTCAACAGGTGCTGCCCCCTATTGGTGCTGAATGGGAATTTATTTTACTGACACGACTGAACCGTGCATGTTTGAACAGTCAAACATGAATATAAAAAAATCCTTCAATAATACATACACACTTGCAGACTCACACACACCCCCTCATACACACTCACTCCACCTGTTCCTTAGCCACGTTCCACCATAGAGACTTGGAGAATATGGAAGACTCAACATAGAGCCTGCAACGCCCCAGTCATTTGCATGCAGTAAGTGGCTGTAATGCTGTTATGGTTTATGCAATAAAGACAAGTGAATCCAGTCTGCTCCATCTGAAAGATTGCGAGGGAGAGAGTGAGTGTGAAAAAGAGAGAGAGAGAGAGAGAGAGAGAGAGAGAGAGAGAGAGAGAGAGAGAGAGAGAGAGAGAGAGAGAGAGAGAGAGAGAGAGAGAGAGAGAGAGAGAGAGAGAAGAGTAGGGGGGGAGATAGAGAGAGAGGGGTAACAGATGGCCCAGGGAGAGTTAAAAGGTATAATCCCATCAGCTGCACTATCATCCGACCATCTGGACATCCCACAGCACAATTACAACACATTTCAGCAGGCAGAACAAAGGACGCAACATCGACGGACACATCAGACCTGTTTGAGTGCCTCAGTAGGCCTACTAGAGCTTCAGACGGAAGTTGGCTTTTAGCTCAGATCTAAGATCAGTTTTCTGTACTTTAATGCTAACTTGAACCATTAGGAAGTAAAGGAACCAAAATGTATGTTGAATCTGCACTTAGAGCCATTTGACAACAGTAACATTATTTAAGAGAATGCGCACAGATAAACCAATATTGTTTTAAACTACTTAAAGATGCATTATGTAGAAATCGCGCCGCCATTTCCTGATTGCTAAAGTTCTAATAGTTTGCCTAATTTCAGTTTATGTGACAAAACAAGAAAGTATAGTGTAGAAAATTATTGTACCACATAAACCGCTGTGAAATATATTTTCCATAACCAAAAATAATATATTTTTAGCTGTTTGAAAATGGTGTAATAAACCGAAAGTAAAATAAGCAAAAATTTGACTTAAGAACGGGAAGTATCGAAAGTATTGAGTGCACATAGAACAGATCTACCGCTTCTTAGACTTGCTTTCAATGACAATGACAGATCTATAACACACATTTCTATGTGAATGTGGTCAGGTCACCCAAAAAGTTACATATTGCAGCTTTAAAAGTACAAAGTTTAGTAATGCACAGACAGGCCTTGTTTTAGCCATCCTCATTCCCTCCCTGCAATGTCTATCATCTGCTGCGGGGAATTGTGAGTGTCTATCATCAGATCGCCTGCGCTGCCTGTGTAATCCACTTGGCCACGGTTCCCATTCAGCACATGCTCCCCTCTCTGTCTGTGCATTGAGACATATGCAAATTTTCAGGCAGAAGGGTGGACGGCTTAGGGCCCCGGTCGCTCCCTCTCCATGGGTCCTTTCTGTGTGTGGGAGGGGGGCGTTGGGATTTCCGAGGTGGTGTGTGTGTGTGTGTGTGTGTGTGTGTGTGTATGTGTGTATGTGTGTAGGTTTCTGGCTGCAGCTGCCCCCCAACAACCACCATCAACAATCCCCTCTCTCTCTCTCTCTCTCTCTCTCTCTCTCTCTCTCTCTCTCTCTCCGTCTCTTTCTGTCTCTCTCTCATTCTCTCGCTCTCTCCCTCTCTCCCGGGTCCAAAGTCAATTTGTGTACAGTCATTTTGAAGGGGGAATTATTTGCCGTAATCGGCAGCACTGATGAAGGTCACCTCCTTTGAGGGGAAACGGCGATCCCACAGAGAGATGGTCTTCTTTCAGATGCTCTGCTTAGCAATTAAGCAAAGCAAATGTCACTCGTCCAGACCTCAGAGATGAAATTCTGTAAGGGGTGATTAGCATGAAGTCAACAGCGCCTGTTAAAGTCCGATTTCCCGCAGTGTTTGTGTGTGTGTGTGTGTGTGTGTGTGCGCGCTTGTGCGCATATGCGTGTGTGTGTATGCACGCTTGTGCGCTTATGCGTGTGTGCATGTGCGCTTCATGGGGAGAAAGCAAACATAACCTGCACAGCCCCAACAGCAAAGCAAACAAAGGGAGATGTCTTGTCTGTAGTGATCCATATAACAAAGGCAGATGGGGATTTACTTACTGAACTGGTGTGATAATAGGAGTTCAGCAATGTGCTCATATAAATAGTAGAACACGTTAAAAGTGTGCAGTTCACATTGTATTCACAAAATATAGATGTAAAAAGATTGCATGTAATATTGCTGTTTTATGGTTAGCTTTCATGCTATGCCTGATGTAAACGTGGTGTCAGGGTGAGCACCATATTAAGGTAATGCATCAGATGACAGGAAGAGTTTGATTAGATTATAATAACTCACAGCCCTCTGATGAACGGCAAAGCTATGTGGCAAAAGTCATGGCAGATGAAAAGCATTGTAATAAACAATGTGAAATGGATTGAATCGATCACAAAAGGCAAAACTGAGCTTGAATAATTCATGAATTTATTCATGTTGTGAAACTGCATTCTAAACAACACGCTAGAACGGAGGGAACAAAGACAGTGGAATGACATGAAACCAACAACATTGCTTTGGCTTGTCATTTACATTCTACAGCTTTATTCTGGACTCATATGAGATGTGTTTAACTTTCAAATTCTACTGTACGTGCAGGGCTACGCCTAATCAATTTTGATAGCTACATTTGCACTGACACATAATTTGCTACACCAAATCATTTCCCCTCACGAGCCCAGCGCTTAGCCTTTGTGAAGCGGACCGTTTGAAGGGTCTGCTTACATCACTCCAACATGCTGATGAATGATTTTTATTCTCGTGCCTAAAAGGACAAATCCATCATTCTTTCTCTCTCCAGGCTTATTTCCATGATATGTCTTTCTACTGGGATAAAGACATCAGGCTATTTCAAAGTGTAGGTACTGAATAGGCTCTTCTTTCCTCTGTGTTAAGCAGCCACCCCTTGCATCAAGGCCATCAGCCCCAGTGAGGGATGGACCACAGGAGGGGCCACTGTCATCATCATTGGGGACAACTTCTTTGACGGCCTGCAGGTCGTCTTCGGGACCATGCTTGTCTGGAGTGAGGTACAGTATTTTTTGTCACACCATTGATTTCATTGAATTTCAGCCTAGGTTTTAAGTATCTTACTGTTTTTACTAAACATATCCTATTAGAAACTGAAGCCTTTACTATAAAAACTAGTAACAATAGCCATTCTTTTGTATGTTTGTACGAGACCTTAGTAGGTATGGTCAGACTCAATGGTTCCTGTGCCCTGTCATCCAGCTCATCACCCCCCACGCCATCCGCGTCCAGACCCCTCCCAGGCACATCCCTGGTGTGGTGGAGGTCACGCTGTCCTACAAGTCCAAGCAGTTCTGCAAAGGGGCTCCTGGAAGATTTGTCTACACCGGTGAGTCAGGATGCTTAATGCTTCTTTCAGTCTCTCCTCCCTGGGTTTAGTGCCCTGACTATGCATCCTCTCTGGATGAAACACAAACTCTGTTCAAATTCCTTAAAGTAGTCACTGATCTGATACATTTGGATAAAGAAAACAAGGGTTCGCTGAAACACATAACTTTTACCACATCCAGTCATTTTGCATCTATGGTTAGGCTGGAAGTCAGGATGCATTTTCACAGTATAGGAACAGGGTCCCCGTGTCAAGGCAGTAATGATGGACTAACCAGGCCCCTGCTTTCTGGGTCTGGAATGTTCAATGTGTGAGAACTGCACCGCTAGCTAAAGGTGTTTGGTGGAAGGACTTCTATGAGTGCAACTTGATCTCTCCCTGAACTGCCATTAGAAGTCAGCGCTGCCAAGCTCTGTTAAATTCAATCTGTCAGGATAATTCACTCTGCCAATTATATTTCTCTCCTCACTTGTCAGATATGCATCTACTAATTTGTAGATTTTTTCAATATATTGTAATTATAATGAAAGTAGTGACTGAACTAGAGAGAAATAGAAGGATGCAGTTAAGGATATTCGTGAGCGTGTGTGTGTATGAGTCTTGTGTGAGAGTGTCACACCATAAGTATAGGTGGATTATCTTGGCTAACAGAGGGATGTGGTGGTCTTATCTGTCATCATCGGTGAGGAGGCAGAGGTCATGAGGGTCAGGGGCTGTCTGACCTGGAAGCCTCCGTCTGTTCTAACACCGATGGCTAGAATGAGACGAGGCGCGTCAAAGCACTCTCCCTCAAAAAAGTGGAGGAGTGTGGGTGAAGAGGGGGGGTGGACCCCCTTAAACCCCCCCCAGACCCCTTCCATCCTGGGCAGCTGTTTCTCATCAAGCCCCCCCCTCCCCAAGCCACCCGTTCCCTTCCCCTCCAACCGTGCAGTCTGGCCTAGCACTCCTGCGTTTAACCTCCCCAGCAGAAGCAGAGCAGAGGCCAACAAGGCACTGGGATAATGAAACAAGAGTGCAGTGTGCTGAGTGTGTGAGCATATGTGCATATGTGTGAAGCCTGGGAAGGTGTATAAGTTAAGATACATTATTGGCTTCTATAGCACCCCGGTAAATGTGCCAGGTCTCTTAAGAACAGACCCCATTAGTCACACGGGCTAAGCGGATTGGGATGATTACCATCAGGTTTTACTGGGGGAACCTGTCCCCTTCTGGATCTATGTTGATTTCGTTCCTTTTTCCTTCTCTGGTTCCTGCTCTGTTCCAGTTAGTCGAAAGATACAATTAACCTGGGAGGCAATGGAAGTACAATTGATTAGTGTGGTGAATTAAAAGGGAGAGCCACCAATAAGACAAGTCTAGCTCCTCAGCCTACTGCTATTCCCAGATTGGATCACCCTGATTGTACCAGGGTCGACATGAAACTGTTAACGAGCTCCGGGAACTTAACGACAGAATTAACATGGACTCCAGATGTACAGTAATTGCGAGTTGATAGGGGGACATTACCTCTCGGACAGTTAAGTACAACGTGGACTGGCAACAAAAAGAGGCCATTCTCTTGTCATTTCAGTGGCCAGGCAACGTGTGGAAATCAAAGGTCCGTTTATCAAAGCTACCCTTCAAGCGTGACTTTGCGTCATGTCGTTGAGAGAATCGCTTTTAGACCTTTTCATGTTGACTCTTCTCGCCCGACAGGCCCTAATTGTGGAGATTTAACTCGCTCAATGTAATAAATTATCACAAATTACCAAGAGTCAACATAGAGTACATTGCAGTCAATTCTAACGGCAGAGAGTGGTGTCTTGTTGGATTAGTATTCTGGACCACCTCCAAAACTAACAATTCAGTCAGAGGATGTGAGCACCCTGTAATGTACATCAATAATCCTGTATGCGTTGAGTATGTTCAATCATGGGAACACCAGCTACAGAGACACATAATGCTGCAAAACTTGAGAGAATGCTTTATTTATTATTTATTGTAGTTAGCAATGTATATTTCACTGTGGCCACAGGCCTATTATCAGTAATACAACAATTGCTTCATAATCCACACATGCTTACTGTATCAATGTTTACCGAATTGTTCTACTTTAGGGAAAGGACATAGTGTATCCCAGAAATTGGTTTAATCAATGTTGTTTCCACATAATTTCAACCCCCAAAAATCTATGTGATGAGGTTGAACCAACGTGGAAAACTGATTGGATTTGCAAAAAGTCATCAACATAATAGCATTTCGTATTTTCTTTCCACCCAACCTTTAACCTAAATCCAATGACATGGTGACAGTTTCTGTTGATTTCACTTTGAATTCACATTAGTTGACAACTCAACCAAATGTAAATCAAAACTAGACGTTGAAGTGACATCTGTTCCCAGTGGGTTGTTGTGGCTTGTCCTGTATCTGATCCATGTATTGGTTATCAATTGGTCAGGGGGACTGGAGGATCAAACTAAGTTAGCAAGGTTAGCAAATCAAAAAGGGACAGGTCCAGCTGTCCTCTAGTCAATACTTCACACTTTATTAACTACTGCATAGAGGATCTGTGTTTGCTCTTAAAGGGCTTTTACAAAGGGCCGCATGTGACTTCAATTGGGTAAAACGTATGTGATTGCCTTTTACCATAAAGTTACTATAGGCTGACGCCAGTGCAAAAGAGTAAACTATCAGTAAAAACATTGACTTTGAAACCCTAATTGCATGAGAGCTTTTGGTTTCAAGCTAGACTTGATTTCTATAAGAGCTACCCTCCCAGGACCACTCCCTATGGAGACCCTTAGTAATATGAAGTGCTGGCACTGCTGCTAACACACTCAGCTACTATTTATCCTAATCAGTGACATCCCTATACCCGGGAATTGTGTTCAAATGAACCCCTAGCTCGCCCCAGAAATAGCACATTAACCGGGACCCCATTTGTCATGGGTAAATTGAGGGTCAGTAAACGTCGCCTGTATCCTCTATTGGGGATCCAGGACATGCATCATAACGTTAGGAGAGAATGATAGATGAAGGGTAGCTGTCATACATTTGTCAGCGGGAAAGGAACATTATTTGCTAATTTCCCAAGCTGGGAAATGACAGATTGCTTCGTTTTCAGACCTTTGGTGAGCAGTTTGGTTTCTGTGTTATTAGCAAAAGTCAAGTGTTTTTTTTTTCTTCTCCCTATAAGGCTGACTGTAACGAGTGCCATTTATCTGATCTCACAGAGGGCTGCTATGTAACACACTGGGTCTGGGTGAAGGGTTTTGGATGATGCTGATGATGCCCCATACAGTGAGCATCTCTTGCCAGGTATGAGTTGAGGCTAGACAGCCTTGAAGGCTGATGAATCACAAAGTTTTCTTGTCAAGGTGACAGTATCGACTCCACTGCACCAGAATCTGACAAAATGGCTATACGGCAGTCATTCATCAACATAAGGACAAAGGGGTCATGGGTGATTCACTGAATACTGTTGGAGATCAAGACATGTCAGTCTGGTAGGGGATGGAAAATAAGGTCGTTAATACTGTATGTACCTTCAGAAAGTATTCATACCCCTTGACTTTTTCCACATTTTGTTGTGTTACAGCCTGAAGACAAAATTAATAAAAACATATATAATTCTCACCAACTACACATACAGTGGGAAGAATCTGATCTTCGTCGAGGTCACAACAATAGAGAAACACAGTCTGCTTACACTAATAACACACAAACAATTATAATTTTTCATGTCTTTATTGAACACACCGTGTAAACCTTCACAGTGCAGGGTGGGAAAAGTATGTGAACCCTTGTATTTAATAACAAGTTGACCCTCCTTTGGCAGCAATAACCTCAACCAAACGTTTTCTGTAGTTGCGGATCAAACCTGCACAACGGTCAGGAGGAATTTTGGACCATTCCTCTATACAAAACAGTTTCAGTTCCACAGTATTCTTGGGATGTCTGGTGTGAACCGGTCTCTTGAGGTCATGCCACAGCATCTCAATCATGTTGAGGTCAGGACTGGCTGGGCCATTCTGTTGTTGATTTACTTCTGTCTTTTGGGTTGTTGTCCTGTTGCATCACCTAACTTCTGTTGAGCTTCAATTGGTGGACAGATAGCCTTACATTCTCCTGCAAAATGTCTTGATAAACTTGGGAATTCATTTTTCCGTCAATGATAGCACGCTGTCCAGGCCCGGAGGCAACAAAGCAGCTCCAAACCAAGATGCTCCCTCCACCATACTTTACAGTTGGGCAGAGGTTTTGATGTTGGTGTGCTGTGCCTTTTTTTCTCCACACATAGTGTTGTATGTTCCTTCCAAACAACTCAGCTGTAGTTTAATCTGTCCACAGAATATTTTGCCAGTAGCGCTATGGAACATCCAGGTGCTTTTTTAGAGAACTCCAGTGCAGCAATGTTTTTTTGGGCAGCAGTGGCTTCTTCCATGATGTCCTCCCATGAACACCATTCTTGTTGAGTGTTTTATGTATTGTAGACTCGTCGACAGAGATGTTAGCATCTTTAGCTGACACAGGTTTCTTCTTAACCTCATTGAGCATTCTGTGCTGTGCTCTTGCAGTCATCTTTGCAGGATGGCCACTCCTAGGGAGAGTAGCAACAGTGCTGAAATTTCTACATTTATAGACAATTTGTCTTAACGTGGACTGACTTTTAGAGATACTTTTGTAACCCTTTCCAGCTTAATGCATGGTAACAATTCTTAATCTTAGGTCTTTCTGAGATCTCTTTTGTTCGAGACATGGTTCGCATTAGGCAATGCGTCTTGTGAATAGCAAACTCAAATTTTGTGAGTGTTTTTTATGGGGCAGGGCAGCTCTAACCAAAATCTCCAATCTCGTCTCATTGATTCGACTCCAGGTTAGTTGACTCCTGACTCCAATTAGCTTTTGGAGAAGTCATCAGCCTAGGGGTTCACATAATTTAAACATTCACAATGTAGGTTGGAAAAAGTGTGTGTTCAATATAAAAAAAGAACATTTGTGTGTTATTAGTTTATGCACACTGTGTTTGTTTATTGTTGTGACTTAGATGAAGGTCAAATCAAATGTTATGTCAAATGAATGCATAAATCCAGGTAATTGAAAAGGGTTCAAATACTTGTTCTTGCCACTGTAATACCCCATCATGACAATGTGAATTTATTGAAAATGAAATACAGAAATATCTAATTTACATAAGTATTCACACTCCGGAGTCAATACTTTGCAGAAGCACCTTTGGCAGCAATTACGGCTGAGTCTTTCTGGGTACGTCTCTAAGAGCTTTCCACGTCTGGATTGTACAATATTTGCCCGTTATTCTTTTCAAAATTCTTCAAGCTCTGTCAAATTGGTTGATTGGTTGATCATTGCTAGACAACTATTTTCAGGTCTTGCCATAGATTTCCAAGTAGATCTGTAACTCAGCCACTCAGGAACATTCATTGTTTTCTTGGTGACCAACTCCAGTGTAGGGCCTTGTGCTTTAGGTTATTGTCCTGCTGAAAGGTGAATTAATCTCCCAGTGTCTGGTGGAAAGCCGACTGAACCAGGTTTTCCTCTAGAATTTTGCCTGTGCTTAGCTCCATTACGTTTATTTTTTTATCCTGAAAAACTCCCCAGTCCTTAATGATTTCAAGCATATCCATAACATGATGCAGCCACCACTATGCTTGGAAATATGGAGCATGGTACTCAGTAATGTGTTGTATTGGATTTGTCCCAAACATAACACTTTGTATTCAGGACAAATAGTTAATTGCTTTGCCACATTATTTGCAGTATTACTTTAGTGCATGTTTTGGAATATTGTTATTCTGTAAAGGCTTCTTTCTTTTTCACTCTGTCAATTAGGTTTTGTGGAGTAACCACAGTGTTGTTGCTCCATCCTCAGTTTTCTCCTATCACAGCCATTAAACTCTGTAACTGTTTAAAAGTCACCATTGGCTCATGGTGAAGTCCCTGAGTTTCCTTCCATTTCGGCAACTGAGTTAGGAAGGACGCCTGTATCGTTGTAGTGACTGGGTGTATTGACACACCATCCAAAGTGTAATTAATAACTTCACTATGCTCAAAGGGATATGGTCTTTGTGGTTGAATCTGCGTTTACCTTACAGGTAATTGTATGTGTGGGGTACAAAGATGAGGTAGTCATAAAAAAATTATGTTAAACACTATTATTGAGCACAGAGTGAGTCCATGAAACTTATTATGTTACTTGTTAAACAAGTTTTACTCCTGAACTTATTTAGGCTTGCCATAAAAATAGGGTTGAATACTTATTGACTCAAGACCTTTCAGCTTATCATGTTTTATTAATTTGTAAACATTTCTAAAAACATTATTCCACTTTTACATTATGGGGTGTTGTGTGTAGGCCACTGACCAAAAAAATGTAATCCATGTTAAATCCAGGCTGTAACACAACAATATGTGGAAAAAGTCAAGGGGTGTGAGTACTTTCTGAAGGCACTGTATATTGTTAAAAGTAATGCTATCCTACACTGCAAAGCTCACAATTATGAACATTTATGTTGAGTGTTGATGTTTACTGTAATGCTTGTCAATCAATCAATCAATCAATCAAATGTATTTATAAAGCCCTTTTTACATCAGCCAATGTCACAAAGTGCTGTACAGAAACCCAGCCTAAAACCCCAAACAGCAAGCAATGCAGATCAAGATGCTATGCATTTTACATGTAATGCAATGAATATTGATGTGTACCTTGACTGACCTCTTTATCCTCACTCAGTTGAACAGAGATCCAAAGTGATATAGTCTTCAAATCTAAAATGAAGCCCTTTGCCGCACTCCAAGCAGAAATGGTTGGCTTTTGACAAAAAAACTGCAGTTCAGTAAACATGGACTCCTTTATCAAAGCACATCAGTCCGGGCCTTGTGCTGTTCAGTCTGTGTATCGGGTCTAACCTTACAGCTCCCCTCCGCCCTTCAGCCCAGACTCTCTTTGAAGTCCCGGATTTGGAGCAGATCAGATACAGAGCCTCCTCACGGTTTCCTCCCCTGCAGGGCAGGGTTTGGTAGCAGCTAGTCAGGGATGGGGTGTGGCCTAGACACACTGTAAGATTCACTGTAATCAAAGGCATTCACAGAGGTATGTAAACAATGTAAACAGATCTGTATAAGAGGGGCTTCCAATGGCATCTATTTTAACCTAAGAGTGTAGTGTAGTAATATGAGCAATGTATAGATAGCTGATGTTGCCATCACTGTTACTCAGTTCCCCTGTCTGTCTCATTTACAAGCCTGGTATTTAGCTGTAGCTCCTCATGAGTGACTGAGACACTCGTCACCTAGTTACACAGTCTCAGCCAGAGAGCCTTTGTGAACATGTGCAATGTTTCAGGAGAGGAAGGTCCTTTCGTCCAATTAGAGGGCTGACTTGACACACGCTTTCCCACTCCTTCGTTTTCAAGCAGTTTGTCAGGTAGACTTTGAGGAGCACACTGTGACATTATTTCACACAGTGGAATCATTAACAGTCCTGGGAAATCCTGCGCTGGAAAATGTATCGAAATAAGTGGCGGCAGATGAGCATGTGTTTTACCGCATTGCATCCCTCTGTAGAATGTACTGCAAGGAGTGGCTTTACAGTTTAAAGGATAGTATCAGTACAGGGGTGTTTCTCTGTAAGGATGATATGCCTATTCATTGATTTGGATTTAATTGGCACCTCTATAAATTGTACTGCATTGTTAGATACAGGGGTGGCAGGTAGACTAGCGATCAGAGAGGCGAGCCAGCAACTGGAGGGTTACTAGTTCCAATCCTGGGTCTGACGGGAGAAAACTGGTGGGAAGTGAGCTGGTATCAAATCCTAGATGCTATTGCGTGCCCTTGAGCAAGGCTCTTAACTTCACAGAACAACTACTCCACGGGTGCCCAGTGTGACCACCCTCTGCTCCAGCCTGTATATGTAGATGGGGTTGGAATAAAAGCAGAAGTCAAATACCAGTTGGACCTTGTGTACAATTGACGAATAAAGTGATCTTAATCTTAGATGATGTCTGTTTGGTAACTGTTCTCCATTTTGATATTCCTCACTAAGGCACAGTATTAGTCCTGTGCAGCAAGATAGATGAGGTTTCTCTCCTCCCTCCCCTCTGTGCCCCATTTTCACTATGTTCCACACCCAACGGGCTTTAAAAGAACTCCATCCCCATCCCCCTATTCCCCATCCCCACACACCCACTTCCACCACTGCCTTTGATTGAAATTCATCTCAAGTTTATTGAGAAATGAATGAGAGATGCTGCACCGTATTGACTTTGAGAGGATAACACAACTCATCTTGAATGAGGGGGAAAACGCAGCGGTAATTTAGCCATCATCGATTTGGCCCCGTCCATGTATTGATCTTCATTTTACAATATTAATTTGCGGCTGCAATCAGCTGTGAAGGGAGGCCATTTGATTTCTGTTGGACGGGAATGTGTGAAAGTCCCCCTCTATGTCCTTTGAGGCGGGTACCACTCACTTTAGATGTCATCGCAGGGGAGCGAACAGGTGTCTCCACTAATTTCCAATACAGAGAAAAAAGGGAATTTTGAGAGTATGGAATTGTGAACTGATACAGTACATCCCTTCCATTTAACCTGTGTTAATTAGATTTGATCTGTTGCAGAAGCAATATCTGGTGGAATTGTAACTGTCGCTTTATCTCGCTGTATGTATCAGCTCAAAGTTCATGAAATTTCAATGAACATTGATTTCTCTCTATTGATTCATCTTACCGGCAGATCTTTGAAATGTTAATTTCCTGCTCAACCTGAGACTCCTGGAGATGGAATAACTCCCAGTTAGCTTGGCTTGGATGGAGAGCATAATGGTCAGTGTTAAATGCACTGGTTTGGTTTGCTTGGGTTTGCCGTGAGTTAAGATTGGTTGGTTTGGTTTGAAGTTGGGTTCTGACTGTATGCTTCTTTTAGATCTCTCTCCACAGTGGAAATCTACAGTATATTACTGAACAGTGAGACCTCTAAATGCCTCATATTATCCCTGCAGCTGTATCACCTGTTTAAGTCTCCACCTATTTACCTTCAATAACACAGAGTGATATTGGCCTTTTTCATCCCTGTTTGATCCTATTCATCTCAGTAAAATTATGTAATTTCCTGTTGTGATTGTGATACTATCTGTGACCCATATCTGTGTTGCAGCTTTAAGATGATCTCAGGTGCCCATGAGGCTTCAGGTGGACACTATCACAAGTTACAAACTCACTAAAACTTAGTTCGCCTCGTTCTGTTTATCTGCTCCCCTTCCAACTCCCTCTACACCTCAGTATAATCTGTGGTAGAGGGAAAGAAAATAAAGACGTGTAGGACGAGTGGAGATAGGCTCCAAGCAGTTAAGGATAATTAGTAATAGCTGGCAAATGGCAACAAGGCTAGTATTTATCTCCAGGAAAGATAGAGTTGTCGTAATAACCAATAATGGCTGGCAAGAATGCTAGTGCTCTTTGCAAACTTCCATTCCAAGACCACAGACTTAACAAGGAACCATTTCCCTTAAATGTACTGCTTAGCTCAAACATTTTCCCCTGTTACTGACTGTTACTGCAAGCCAATACAGTACATGACTTCAGTACACTGCCACATACTGAGAGCATGCAGGCGTATTGCCATATAAGCATTTTCATCTGCCAACGGCGGCCATGTTACATTGCTCCTCTAGAGCGGTTACTCATGTCCTATTTCTAGAGTACATGGAGAAGGAGCAGTAGACCGTGCTCAGATGCATGTTTGGCCATCCATTCTGCATTTTAAGCAAAGACACTGGGCTCGGAGCCTTCTGGAGTGAATGTGTTAGGAGCATGAACGGATGACAGAGTAGATTAAGGGCATTAGATCAAAATACGATCGGGAAGTACACATGCCAGGGAGAGGAATTCCATTGAAATCCTGCCATAGATTGTGTGTGTGTGTGTGTGTGTGTGTGTGTGTGTGTGTAGTGCTTGAAATTAGATTTGATATGGTCACAGCTGCACACCAACTCATGCATTCAATTTTTTTTAAATTCTGAAACATGACCATTCACTCACTAGAGTGAGGAAATTACTGAAACATTCATAAAGTTTCCACTCAGCTTTTGCATCCAAAGAATGAACTCTGCTGGGCATTTCCATTTTTTAATCATGTGCATCCTATTCAAAAGTGACAGTAATTTTGCTTCTTTAGCTGTAAACTATACATCAAATAAAACGCTATAATGATTGGCATGACTTTATTGTTAAGTGCTAAACATTCTATTATGAACACAAAACAATTACAGCTTCTCATAAGTGATGAGGAAAATGCTAAGTTGAGCTAAACAAGGTGTTTCAAGCTGAATTGCAGGTTCAGAAGACGAGAACATTTTTATTGGTCTATTTCATTCACTTTTTTTCCACACTCTTTCTTTATTCTCGCTCTTTATAACTGGCAAAGTATTGAAATGCAGCCCTTGCCTTACCTCGCTGTGTCTCTTTCTCTCTAATTATCCGTGAGGTCAGTAGGCAAAATGGGGAAGAAGCCAGGAGATCAATACAAATTATCCCTGAGCAAACCAGTGCTGACAGTTTGAATTGCAGCATATGTTTACCCAAAATCAGGCAATTTATCTTAATATCAGCCGAGTAATGCAGCAGGGGTGAGAGGTCAGACAATCTCTCCACCTCATAATTACCCGCCTCTAAAACAGGAAAGTGGTATTGATTGGCCGCGGGCCGGGAAGCGGTCGTGACTGGAACGTGCCAGCCCCCCCCCACACACACCACCACACACTCTCCAGCCAGACTTCCACCCAGAGCAGGATTTATGGGATGTGTGTGGAGGGTTTCATGTTTCCTCACCGTGGCTGAGAACCCTCGCAGGGGGGCCAGCTCCCCTCCCTAGTCTACTCCAGCTCTCCTCTCCTCCTTAGCTTACCTCTCACAACACTGCACTGGGCTGGTAGAATGATGGAGATGAAGCTCATGCTAGCATGCATGCTGGCGGTCCAAGGGCATCCTAGAGTACAGAGCTACAATATACTAAAGGGTTAGAAGAAGGTGTTGGGAGGTAGGTACGTTGGGGGTGTTTGAGAGAGTATAGTGGTGTATGTATCGTAAAACGGAACTCAAGTTTGATTGTTAAGAAATCAACCTAAATTAGATGGAATTTATTCAACTCAAATATGATACATACTATAATACAATGTAATCATATATTTAATGTACAGAAATAATACAAGTGCTCAGTATATGTCGTCATCAGTCCTTATAGGATTATTGACAGTTTTTGTCTCTGTGTGTACATGGTCGACTACAGAACTGTCAACTCATCAACTGACAGCACCGTTTAGCGCTAATGCAAGTCTCCATCAGCTGTCAACGTCATTTGCATGAAATCGATAGCAGATGGAGGTCTGTGTCACCAATTTCATTACGCGGGGTTGTTACAAAGATCATCTCCATGATAGATGAGATTGCGACACGTCGACATGCACTGCTCATGGCCCAGAGTTGCACCCCAATCACAGAACCTTGAGACATGCTTTAATCCATATCTTAAAGTGCAAGAGATAAGAGACATCTTGTTTACTATCTGTGGTATGTGATGCTCATGTTCTAGGCCCCCTTTCCTCCTAGACGCCATAGTAGTTCAAGTAATTTAGTGTTTTCAAACAGAAATGATAGAGAATTAAACGTCAACTATGTTTAAATGTGTTTGACATATCAAGATGCTCAAAAAGGTTTTTCAAACTACATACTTCAGGATTACTGTAATTGTAAATACTTCCAAAATATGCATACTTCTCCTTTATTACCCTGGTTTTGTGGTGTAGCTAGCTACTGTATCTGTACCCAGCATGCCCGGCTGCAGTGTTGAGTGTAGTGTGTTGTGCAGTGTAGGCCCCAGCTGAGGCAGAGGACAGGAGAGCATGATGCATCACCCAGTGAGAGCCTACTGACAGCCGGGGATGATTGATGGCCTGATTATGGAGTGTTTTTTACAGATACACAATTTACATCACACTGGGCAGCGGGGTCTGGCAGGGCTACAACACACACACACACACACACACACACACACACACACACACACACACACACACACACACACACACACACACACACACACACACACACACACACACACACACACACACACACACACACACACACACATGCATGCGCCTTGCGGTGTGTACAGAAATAACAAAAGAAAGAGGGCAAAATCCCAGCTAGGGCCTTGTCATGTGAGATCAATACCACGGATCAATCCTTTATCATGGAGAAAATGGCGTTCCCTCACGCTCTAAAGCGGACCTTTGTCGTTCCGGGATGCATGATGAGATGTCAAATCAGATTTCCAGGAGTGTATGTTGTGACGGGCGGTGTGTGGTGTGTTTGGTTGTTGGAAGCTCACTTTATGTGGTCAACAGCCCTGTACCTGTCTAGCAACGATTTGGTAGGTTGTGTGTGCGTGTCTGTGGCTCCCTGGTCTGTATGTCAGTGGCTCTGGCTGTACGTTTGGCGTTTGCGTTTATGTCCTCTCGTGTTCAGCAGGTTCTGCGAGCCTTATTCCGTTAATGCTGAAATTACATGCTGAGTAATGAGTGATGGGCCAAATTACAGGCTGAACAATGAATAGAGGCAGGCAGCTCTTATTAGTCTCCACAGAAAGCCATTGATTTATGACGCACCGCCGCACTCGTCTGAGTTACTCTGCTGAAAATTATATCTACATTGAGAAGTGATGTTCTCTATTAAGTCGTTCCTTCCCCCGTTCCCCCTCCTCCCCCTTCCCTCTCTCCCTCCTCTCTCCTTCCTCCCCCCTGGCCTACGGGTGTACATGATTGTTTAGAATCAGTGAGCGCTGTAAGGAAGCCTTAAATTACCCATTATGACTGTCAGACATAAAACGCCTTAGTCTTACCAAAGTCTGGCTTATGATTCATTTACTTTGTGCCTCTGATTCATAGCCCAATACGGCTCGCTGCTCCAGATTACTATTTGAGGGGTGGGTGAGATTGATCGCTCTGTGTGATCTGCTGTAGTATTTCAGTAGAGCAGCGGGGTGGTACAGTAGGTGCAGCGTTGGAGTGACAGCAACTCACGCTAGATCAATTTGTGGACAGGCCTTTCACAGATTATTAAAGCTTGGTTTGATTAACACACCCCACTATGTCATTTGCACTCAATATTCCCTGGAAGATAAAAAGAAGAGCGCCCTGTGAGAGATATGCGACCTGCTCTAGACTGATGTACTGCATCATGTCATCATGGCTATTTTGCTCAATTAAAATGTACCTGGAACCAGGGGATTTGTGACACTTGTGACAGAGTATTCCCACTAGTTGCTGTGCATTGCAGACATTGGTTTATGGAGTAGTTATTTACTTCACTACACATTGTCTAACCATTGGATATTTATTTGTATTTTTTTAGCCCTCAATGAGCCAACCATCGACTATGGATTCCAGAGGCTGCAGAAGGTCATCCCCAGGCACCCGGGTGACCCTGAGAGGTTACCAAAGGTCAGTGTTACATCTCATCTTCACAAAAAACAGACAAAACAACACCACAGACACAACAAACCACACCATACACACACCAAAGCTGCTAACCCAACAACATCCTCAAAGACCAAGAAACAAAACAACATCAAAAGAAGTTCAAACCTTTTAACCAAATAGAAATACAATATACAAACACTCTGGTGCCTCCATCTAGCATTGATTTGGGATTGTATTGGTTTAGTGAGAAGCGAGAGAGGGAGGCATGCATGTGGTAAAATAGCTCAATCAGACATCTTTCCTCTCCAGTAGTCTGTGGAGATGATAATCTACTGGTCGTCTGGGCCATCATTACCCCACTCATGTTTTCCTTTCATTCTACACAGCTCCATTTGGTTTAATCTGTTGTTTACATGACTACGCTCGTAACCCCCCCCCCCCCCCATTTTAGTGTGGCTAATAAGGCCAGGGACACATTATAATGCGTTAGGTCTCACTGCTTTCCTTAGAACTCAGTAAAGGTATTGAAAGACTATTTATTTCCAAATGCTTGTGACACTTTTTTGGCATATTTCAACATGAAAACCAAACTACATATTTCAGCCACTCTTTGATTCCTTAGTATTTCGATTGACTCTGATAAAATCTATTACTGGGCTCATCTGATTGCGACCCTGCTAATTCCCATTGGGTATAACTGGCATTCCAGTTGCGTCAAGTGTAATATTATGACTGATTAGTTTGCACAGACTCCCTTGGCATGTAGTAAAGTGGTGACCACCTCAGAGTTTTAATATGACCATAAAGCCTTTTAAGACCTTATCTATTAAAGCCCAGCATGCAACACTGCAATATCATTAACGTCCAACGGACAATTTAATAAAGACCAGGCTGTGTGGTGTAGTATGGACACTGGGCTAAGTCAATGGGAAGATATACGACATCGCAGCCAGCAGTCTCTGGTGCACAATATGAAGTGTTTCAATTAGACTTTAGTCCCCGTGGAAAAACAACACCTGGACATGAAATGTTACTCTAATTTCAACAGAACATTTTGTAACCCAAAGGAAAGGTTCACTTAGTTTTTATGGCTGTGAGTTTCTCTCCAAGTCTCCCTGCCCTGGGTATCTATCTGTCTGCACACTCAATTTAGTCAGTACATCTACAAAAAAAGTCAAATCTACAATTTGAATATGACAAGGAATACAGTGATGCATACTTGTTTTACAGCATCCATTTTTTCTTCTTGGAGAACAAAATGCCTTTTGGCGATAAAACAATCTTTCACTCAGAATCTGAGATGAGTTTCCTCAGTGTGCTTACTTACTTAACATAGCAGGGTCTCCCCCCAGCCCTCACATGGCCCAAGCTCAGAGTGAAATGAAACCCTGCACTTCTAATAAACAATATACATATTTGATTTGCTCTCTAATGGACCCAAATATGGGGTTCAGGGGGCCAAGTAAATGATCCTACAGAGTGATTCATCATTGTTAAGCTTGCCATCGGAGGGTCGCCTCTCGGGTTCAACAGCAAATGTTCAATATAAGAGCCTCAGGCTAGCTAGCATGTACATTGTGAACGAGAAGAGATACTGCGTGAAGAGAAGAGACATTATGGGCTGCAGGTGAAGCGAAGAGACTCTATAAAAAGGAGATAAAGCTGGAGGAGGTGAAGTATGCATTAGCTGAAAGGCAAATCGACACCGGCCCCCCCTCCCTCAATGACTTCACCCTCCAGTTGATAATATTACGGCGCTATTGATTTCCACCAGCCTTTTCCCCAGGACCAGTAAGACACGTGGTAATTGTGAGGAGACAGAAAGCCAATATGGGCGTGCTCATGGATTGCAAGGGATGCACGCTAATATTGTTGCTACACTGAGAAAAAGGGGGGAAGTGTGCTCTGATTGAAGTTTACCTTGTAATTTTAAGACAACATTGCAGATGACAGACTGACCCTAAGGGACAAGCAGCGATATAAAAATCCAATGCAGAGTCCAGAGTGAATATGAAAGTAACAAGTGTGAACAGTCAAGTGATGCGAAAGGAGATTTGTTTGTGGGCATGGCGTTAAGTGAACAGAGACTTAGGAATTCACCCTCCTTTTTAAGATCTTGTTATAAAACAATTTGAGATTCCTCCCATAAAAAAAAATACAATTTATAATACCATTTTGTGCCCTGTGGCAGTAATGGACAAATAGACTAGATATCACATTGTAACACACTCAATTTCTCCTTTCTTCTGTAACAAATTAGATTCATTACAAAATTAAAAGCAGAAACTCAATATTGTTTTATTATTACATTGATTGCATTCGCTTCTCTCTTTTTCCCCCAAAATGAACACAAA
The DNA here is from genome assembly GCF_013265735.2 of Oncorhynchus mykiss. Classification (NCBI taxonomy): domain Eukaryota; kingdom Metazoa; phylum Chordata; class Actinopteri; order Salmoniformes; family Salmonidae; genus Oncorhynchus; species Oncorhynchus mykiss. The sequence continues at coordinate 74,335,573 of NC_048565.1, forward strand.
CCTATTCTTTTCCGAGAAAATAAATATTACAAATGTGTTCATGTCAAGCAATTATCCATGTATTTAAATGAATGTCTATTCTTGTGCTCTTTGAAGTACCTACATCTAATGGCCCTATCCTTCTGAATGTATTCATTACCTCAGGCTAGAGCTAACACAGTAATTGCCTTACAGTTTTATAATGGCATTACCACTCCAAGCTACATAACCTGGGCCCGCTTTTATTAACTGTGATAACATAAATACACAATCCTAGCTAATCTACCATGTGGAGAATCACATTTAGAAGGGTTTTAGGCTACCGTGTAAAACATGCAATACCTCAACATTTCTCAAGCCTTTGTCAGGTAACAACAGTTCATTTGATGGTTTTAATGGTGTCTAGATCTTGGCTGACCTGTGATCAGTTGTTGAGCATGTGTAAAACGTGTAGAACAAGGAATACCAGAAAAGCTGTCATGCCTTTGTCACAAAACAAGAGATCATCTACGGCTTTAATTGTTTTCAATTTAACATGGGGTTCTGATATGTCTGTCTCCATGACAAGAAAGCCAATTACATTTTATGCTGAAGCAGTATCCAGATTTACATGGAAATGCCCTCAGAACGCCATTCGGTGCTAATCGTATTCACAGCGTGAGCCGATACGCGTGAAAGTGTCTCGTCGGAAACAAAACAAACTCCTTGGTTGATTGGGTATCACACTTCCCATCATCCTCGGATATGACTAGGCTACCACTTAAGCATAGCCCTGCGAGTGAGCTTGGTTAGTTAAGACGCCACGCGGTAAACGACAGATTAAGGATGAGAGGCAATATCGTTTTCTCTCTTTTTTTCCAAGCTGTCCTTATGTTGCTGCTGCAAAGTACCATATGGACAAGGATGGAGAGGAGGTTTTCAGAGAATGAAACATGGCTTGCGAACGTGACAGTCTTAATTGCTTTAATTGTTGTTTGAAATTGAGAGGCATGTAGAAGATCTTCAAATATGATAGAATAGATTATTGGTAATTATTAACTGCAGGAAAAAGGAAAGAAAAAACACTTTGTCTCACTCATCGAGCAAGAGAGGAATCTGTTCTGCCTGATGAGAACACAGCAAGACAGCTGGTCCTCTCATTTAGTGAACCTGCTTCATGACAACCATAATTCTTTATTTGTATGCAAACTAGATGCATGCAACGTTGCGCATACACACCAATTTCAGAGGTAAATGCTCATTTTAAAGAGAGCCACCCATCCGGTAACTTGGTGGATTAAGCTCTATGTTTCTATAAGAGCATGGCACATGCTAGAAGTGGCTTCTACAGCGTTTCATCTTGATAAATCAAGGATTTTAGGAAGATATGGCTCTTCGGGATGAAAGGAGGCCCATACACACTCCATACACGCTCCATACGCGCTGCCTTAGAAACGCAGGCCAAGTCTTGGAGGCCGCTGTTTGAAGGCGCGATGGCTGTGTTTACATTCATTTACGGCAGCTGCCGTCTTAATCCCAGATTGCTATTGCCAAGTGATGGAACACTTCACACAAATTACTGAGGCCCGCGAAGGAAAACACGCAATGTGGGAAGAAAACAAGCGCCATCTGAGATGTTTCTAGTGACAGATTTGCATCGCTTTTAACCGGGGTTCTGACGGAAAGTCAACATACTGCTGCAATACAGCAGGTGACAGTAAAGAAGCATTCAAATAAAACACCACAGCAATAGCTCAAGCGTGTCTTTGTGAGAATAAATGCTCCTAAGTGGAGGAGATGCTTTTCCTAACATATTGCTTGGAGCATCACACTAAACAAAGCAGTGCTGTGCTCCATGAATGATTTCATTAAGTGCTCAATTCAAAGAGCAGATAAAAGCACACTAACACGCTCTATTCTGAAGTAGAGCAGGGAACAGGATCCAGGGCCAACTCCTTCTCAGTGTTAAGCACCAAAGCAACATGGCTAATCCTTATTGGTGAAGCAGGGACAAGCATGCAGACATGGATAAGAACACATCTCATGCATCCATGTCCCCGAGGCACAAGCACCCAGACTCTCGCTGGATGGGAAGTCATTTGTGAAGTCCTTTACAACAGCCAGTCAAAGAGGTTAATTGAAAAATGTCTTAATGTCATTACGGCAGAACTAGATTAACCCAAGCTAATTCACTTTATTGTTCTGAAGAAAGGAGACTCCAGTGCTGAACTCTTGTGCAAACGCGAGCCCTGAATTAGAGGGTGAGGTGTTGTTTTTAAGGCCTACGCTGGTTTAATTAAGAGATGGGACATTATTCATTGTTCCCAGTGGTTCTAGGAAGAGTTGGTGGCCTAATGCAGTGTTGGTGCCTCTCAATACAGGGTCACTTTTATTTAACCACCTAACAAATACCTCTTATTGTACATATATGTGTAAAAAAATAAAAAAGACTCTAATTGTTACATCCCATGTCATGGTGTTTGTTGAACAGTGTCATTGAACATAGTCTGCCATCAACATTTCAATAATGTCTGTCTTTCCTATTTTTTAAATCAGGAGGTATTGCTGAAGAGAGCAGCTGACCTTGTTGAAGCCTTGTATGGGATGCCCCACAATAACCAGGTATGCAGACTGACAGACACACACGTCTTACAGACAAACGAAGCTACCATAATGGATGACTGAGGGAGAGCAGCTCAATAACTCTTAACTTCTCCCTCCATGTTTCACAGGAGATCATTCTGAAGAGGGCAGCGGACATAGCGGAGGCCCTGTACAGCGTTCCCCGTAACCACAACCAGATCCCCTCTCTCGCCAACACAGCTTCCCACGGCATGATGGGAGTCAACTCCTTCAGCAGCCAGCTAGCAGTCAACGTGTCTGAGTCCCAGGGAAACGACCAGGGTAAGTGGAACTTATGCTTAGTGGTCAAGAATCATTCACAGTCAGCTAAGTAAGTCATGAATTAAATAATAAATTAATCCTTGAACCACCCCATCCTCCTCTTCTTCTTTGTTGGTAGGCTACAGCCGGAACACCAGCAGTGTGTCTCCACGAGGGTATATCACCAGCAGCACCCCACAGCAGTCCAGCTACAACTCTGTCAGTAACAGTATGAATGGCTACGGGAACTCTGGCATGTCCAACCTGGGAGTTTCCAGCTCCCCTGGGTTCCTCAACGGATCCTCTGCCAACTCTCCATATGGAAGTGAGTAGAGCTGCCATCTCAGACCTGTTCAGGAGGGAGCAAAGTTACACAATGTTCAGATGGAAATGTATTGTGTTAGACTTGTCTGTCAGGTAGCGAATCAGAATCATGTTAGACTCTATTCTTTACATTTCTATAGGCAATGTTCTGAACGTTTCACCTCACTGAATACAGCCCAGTTTAGTCCGATAGCATGTTCTTACCCCCCCACCCCAAACCCTGCCCCCCCATATCTTGTGTGCAGTTAAACAAAAGAGCGCCTTCGCCCCTGTGGTCCGACCCCAGGCCTCCCCACCCCCTTCCTGCACCAGCGCAAATGGCAACGGACTGCAAGGTGAGCCCCCCTCACCCCCTCATCCCTTCCCTTCGGACTACTGGGCAGATACCGCGGCTCATGCCTCTGTCCGGTTTGGTGAGGGACTAATCATTACAAATATGCATTTTAACAGTCTGCAATTTATTATTTACACCTTTGAGGTTACATTCAAATACACAAGCAAGCATGAGGGCACACACATGTAGACACACACACATGTACACACACACACACACACACACACACACACACAAACACACCAACATAAGCAGACATGCAAACACACCACACACACAACCCATCCAGTATAGCAAATTATATATTCCAAGGTCTAAGGACAACACCTTCCCAGACTTGTTTTAGTAATTATGTTTATTAGGTTTTGTGTGTGTCATGACCAACATGATTGCTTTGAAAACAAGCTTAGCCGTAGTGTGCGCCCCAAGATTAATAACATTGAGCTTAATGAAGTGGGAAATTAAAGTTCATCTTGCTACACGATCATACTTATTAATACATGTTGTGCAGAAATTAATGAGCAATGCCTTGCCATCATCTGTGCTGGCAAACTTAAAAGCATTCCAACCATGACACTACAAATACTCAATGATTTTTCATCCTGGCACTTTACTAGCCACCTAATTGTTCAAAATGTGTGAAATACTGAGTATATTAACTCTCTGTATAAGCTAGAGTTGCTAATGATATCCTAGCAGATGGTCTGGGTAAAAGAATGGAAACTACCTTTGATCTCTGTCTAAGCTTGTGGATAATGATTTTGAAATTGGAGTAGTGTAGTGACTGTGGAAATAAGAGTGAAATGCAGTGGCTCCATCTTCAGTATGGAGAATGGTTGAGTCTGAGGGGAGTCAGATCAGTCTGAGGGGAGTCAGCTGAGTCTGAGGGGAGTCAGATGAGTCTGAGGGGAGTCAGATCAGTCTGAGGGGAGTCAGCTGAGTCTGAGGGGAGTCAGCTGAGTCTGAGGGGAGTCAGCTGAGTCTGAGGTGAGTCAGCTGAGTCTGAGGGGAGTCAGATCAGTCAGGGGAGTCAGCTGAGTCTGAGGGGAGTCAGCTGAGTCTGAGGGGAGTCAGATCAGTCTGAGGGGAGTCAGCTGAGTCTGAGGGGAGTCAGCTGAGTCTGAGGGGAGTCAGATCAGTCTGAGGGGAGTCAGATCAGTCAGGGGAGTCAGCTGAGTCTGAGGGGAGTCAGCTGAGTCTGAAGGAGTCAGCTGAGTCTTTGGGGAGTCAGCTGAATTTGAGGGGAGTCAGCTGAATTTGATGGGTCAGTTGAGTCTGAGGGGAGTCAGCTGAGTCTGATCAGCCTGAGGGGAGTCAGCTGAGTCTGAGGGGAGTGAGATCAGCCTGAGGGGAGTCAGTTGAGTCCTTAAGTGACGAAAAGCACAGCATTGTGGGTAGTGGCATGTTGTTGTTCCATGGTCGGCAGGGCCGTCTCTCCTAGGAGTCACTGTTTGCCATTACCTCAACACCAGGAGGAATATCACACGTAGCCACGCTGGCCTGCTGGGGCCTGAAATGTCAGAGCAAGAGGGAGGCTTTTAAAACGATCCTGTTAGAGAGGTTTGCACTCAGACATGCACAGACACACCACACATACACACGCACGCATCACACAGACGCACATGCACACATACACACAGTCTCACATACAACATCATAACTTAACATCTGTTTTAAAGTTCCAAAATGTAAATAGCTAAATGTTTTGCTTATCCAATTGAATACATTGGAAAGGGTGAATTTGCTGAATACAATTTCTCTCTCTCTCTTTTCCAGCTATGTCCGGTCTGGTTGTACCTCCAATGTAAATGCACTTTCATCTTCTCAAGCACCAATCTTCTCACCACGATACAGGACACCCCTTTATCACACAGCAAAGACACTGGCGTAATCTAAAATACTGAGGATATAGTCAACATCTTATTCTGTTTTTAATGAAGATTCAAAACATGATTTTCTTTTAAAAGACTATTTCAAGAGTTAAAATTTGGACATTTGGACTAAACATTTCATTAGGAACTCAACAATTGTAGCTTTTTTCCCTCATTTTTTTCTCTCCATTTGATCAACCTGGAAGAAGACAAAGGACGATGGAGTGAACGTTTTGCATACCTATCGGGTTGAACTTGGGCTTTGTCCAGTGAACCATATACTGGAAGAAAGTCTGTGGACTCATCATTTGGTTTTAATGTAAACACTGATGTACATTTACCTATGAACTTGTTTGCCTCAGAAAATGTTTTTTTTTGTTTTAACTCTCTTTCAATAGATTCACAATTGTGTGTCTTTATAATGTGACTTTTTTGTATTTTTATGTGTGAGAAAATACAGTGGGGCCAAGAAGGTTTAAGATTTTCAACTGGAAAATATATGAGATATATAATGTAGAAATCAATCATAAAATACAGCAAATGCAAGTAAATGGGTGGGGCTGGGTGGGTGGGTAAGATTGTGTCATGTTTCATTCATACATCTTAAATTAAATGAGTAATTTATTGTAGCTAGAAATTCATCTTCGAAAGTGAAAATGATCTTGGATTCAATAAGTACACTGGCGTACATAGAACGCCTGGCTAGAGCTTCCTTTTAAGCAAGTGTGTTTTGCCACGTTTATTTTGACTTTTTTGCTAGCACTGTATATTAATGCATTCCTAGGCTACTGTGAAGTCTGTTTCTTGTTGAAGAGGGCCATCCTCTTCCTTCTAGCTCCAAATCCCCTTATGTGTTTTATATGTGGTTATAAACTTGTAGAATATTGTGAGATTGCCAAAATTGTGCTAAATATTTATGCATCTGTCTTTTTTTCCCCATGTTATTTTAGATCAACAACATTTAAAGCAAAATTAACTCCATCTAAAATGGAAAGTAGTTCATTGTCATATTTCCGTTCCAATACACACTTGCGCTCACTTGAGGGAAATTTTGTAACATATCAACTATAAATATTGTATTTATCTCTGATATTTTGTATATTGCTTTTCATTATGTATGTATTAATTGTCATGCCCTTAATAGTGATGCAGCACAGAATTTCAGCCAAGAACTGTTGCCTTCATGTTTTTTTTTGTATTTGATAAAATGCGATGTCCATATATTTCACATGTATCTTCAGAGTTTTGTTACTCTGTCAAGACTCTCTGTCCATTTTTTAAAAGGGAAGTCAAACTTCATTGTTTATTTTTATATTGATTTTAAATTATCTATACAGACCATTTTTGGAGAAAACTTTGTTGGTTGTATTGTCAAATAAATAGTTTGTGACCCATATGATAGTTGTTAAGATACAATAGAAACAATGTGCATGAGGGACAACCTTGGAGGAAGGGACTCCATTTGTGGTAGTATTTTCTTTCTGTTTTGTAGAATGTATACAAGTCACTTTTACTCACCACTTATGACTCTGCCACATAGCTTAAATGTGTTTACAGGGAACAAAAATTCAAAATGTCAAAATTTGGAATGGAAACAGAAATGAACAAGTCATGTTTTATTAAAATTTTCAGTAAAAAAAAACAACAAAAAAACTTGCTACTGCCTGTGGATTTCTTCAGTTGTTTCCTTTACCTGAAATACAACAGCAAAAGACAATGATAAAATACAGAGAACACTTTCGTACATGAAACCTTGGATTGCCCCTGTAAGAACCAGGGATGTCCACTCTCTCCATGGTAGTTTCTAGCCTTTAGATTCAGAAACAGGTTAATAGAACAGAACTGCACACAGATTTCTTTTGACAATTTTTGGGGAAGATTAGAAATACGTTTTAAAAGAAACTTAAAACGTATTTCTAATCTTCCCTAAATAGTCAACAACAAATCTCTGTGGGGTTCTGTTTTACTCTATTGACACAGCAATTTGACTTTGAGGCACATTCCTTTTGATCTTTATATCGGCATGGCTCTCTACTGCCATGCTTTAAAATAGCCTGTTAAATGCATTGTAGCCTTTCATAAATGGCGTGAGCTTTTTATTCAAAGCACCCTAAAGAGGCTCCATTAAAATCCCTCATTTCATTGCATTAGGCCGCCTAGTTAATAAAGAATCAATACATTGAAAGAGCAAGGTTATCCTTTGTCTATAAGGGGTTGGTATTGTTTTGAAACTCATAGTTTGAACTCTGAAAGGGGGCCCTGTGAAATCTATACTCATCAAGTGGGTCAAACAGAGATAGAGAAGCGACGGGGAAGAATAGCACCTCTCCTGTAAAACAACTAAACATCTTATCTGGATTTCTGAGTGGTCCTGGAGACCAGGTCACAAAATGTCAATTTCTCATCAAGGCAACAGTGTCCATGACCATCTCACCCTATAATCACGTTTAAGTGAATGCAAGTTGAGCAGGAATCAGCAAATCCCAGTTTATTATGCCAGCGGAATGCATAGATGTCATGGCACATAAGATAATGCAGGTGATGCTGATAGTGTGAGGTCAGATACACCAGAGAATGATACTGCTATTTCCACTGCGATCGCTGTGTGCGTCAAAAGATTCCCTTGTTAATCTGACGTGTCTGATAACAATAGTCACATATCTGCTTCCTGATGTAGTATTATTTGTTTCTGGCCTTTTCTCTCTTCAAAAATGTGAAAACCTAGTTAAAAGGAAGAACTCCATCCATCTATTCCATATAAACAGTTGTTATCATTTCTTGTCCTAGCATACATTAAGTGTTATATTTACAGTATGTCTGGGATGGGCAACTTTGATGGGGGTGGGGCCTCAAAAAAACGGAAATCATCGTAGGGGCCGCAGTGGCTCATGGGTTGAAATTGCACTTTATGTATTCTATTATTCTAACTCTCAACAGTAAGTTGAGACCCCGACTGGCCTACAAAAGGGGGGTCGCAGGCTGCCAGTTGCCCATCCCTTATCTATGTCTATCAATGAACAATGATTTAATGTGCATCTGAGTCCTTTAATAGTAGGATAACAAACATTTTGGTGCATGCCCAGTAATGCCAGGCAGGAATATACTAATGCTTGGAAATCAAACCAGGCTCTCTCTGTACCAAAAGCCAGTCCATAGCCACAACACTCAATCACAGTGAGAGCCTCTTTATTGGAGAACTCTAATGGCCTGGCCGCCCTCCACCATGCTCTTAATGTGTGCATTCAATATTTATAAATCCTGAGTCAATAACGCCCTATAACCAGGGCCTGTCAGACACCCACACTCTCCAACACAGGCTGGGGTCAAGAGGTCATGCAATCAAAGGAGGCCAAGGCTCACCACATCCATACAGTATGTTGCTACTCTTATCAAGACTTTCCTCAGTAGTGGTTATCTGTCAAAGGAGAGAAATCTTAACAGCTCACATATTGTTATATTTTAAAATACCACCTCTTCATTACACAAATAAGAAGGTAACATTGAATATATCTATTCAATGTTTATGAACTGACTATTTAATTTACTACTGACACAGCACCTGTTGTTCTAGATATTTTGTCTCTACCATTGCTTTATTCCTCTCAGATGTGGTTGCCTCAGATGTTATACCTGGCCATATCACTGCAATTTTCCTATAGTGTTCAGGTGAAAGATTGCACTCCAGTGATAGTGCCACACAAAAGCCTGCCTGGACAATGAGCCAGTCAATGGAGAGATCCAGTTGAAAGAGTCACAATGGTTGTGCATGCTGGGAATTGGGCTGGACGATATAAAGGAATGAAACCTTCATTGAGGCCATAGAGGACAAGCATTCAGAAAAGGGGTTTTGTTCGGTCTTTATCAATCCACAGTTTCCCATGAGGAAAAACAATACAAACTGACCTTAAAAGAGAATATTACCTTACACATATTCAGGTGCTTATGTGTTCACTTTCAGGGGTACTGATGTAATGGCTTTGTAGCCTCATGTGTACAATATCAAGATGTTCATTTATACAGTAATTATTATTCAACCTGGGATTTGAACTCACAACCTCTTGGTTCACAGAATTACATAATTCTTCCTGCTACACCACCATGTATATGTAAATGACTGATTTCACCTGTATTCCTACACTTTGACTTCAAAGTAAATCTCAGTTTTGTAAAAAATACACTCAAGAAAAACTAGTATTTATCATAGTGATTCAGAAGTAACATTAAAAGGTCTAATGCAGCTGTTTTTTTCTTACTGTGATTGTTTTCAATTAATATGGCCAAAAATAAACAAAAACCGCTTCTTAGCAAAGATTCATTTCTCAAGCAAGAATTGGTTGGAGTTGGGCGGGGAAAACTTATTGGTCTATTCATTCATTTACCACCTGGTGATGTCACCAGGCAGGCCAAAAAACTCCATCATACAGGCTGAAATTTCAGGCGGTCTTTTCAAACAGCTCTTACACTAAAAGGGCATTATCATCATTTTCACAAGTTCACAGTATTATTCTATCAATCAATCAATTACATTGTATTTGTCACATGCTTTATAAACAACAGGTGTAGACTAACAGTGAAATGCTTACTTACATGCTCTTCCCAAAAACGCAGAGAGAAAAATAGAAAAATGATTGAAAAATAATAACATGAGGAATAAACACACAATGAGTAACGGTCCCATGGCTATATACACAGGGTAGCAGTGTCGAGTCGATGTGCAGGGGTGATAGGTCATTTAGGTAGATATGTACATTTAGGTTGGGGTAAAGTGACTAGGCAACATGATAGATAATAAACAGTAGCAGTGTATGTAATGAGCAAAAAGGGTCAATGCAGATAGTCTGGGTAGTTATTTGGTTAACTATTTAGCAGTCTTATGGCTTGGAGGTAGAAGCTGTTAAAGGTCCTGTTGGTTTCAGACTTGGTATATCGGTACTGCTTGCCAATCAACAGCAGAGAGAACAGTCTATGACTTGGGTGGCTGGTGTCTTTAGACAATTGTTATTTTACACCGCCTGGTATAGAGGTCTTGGATGGCAGGGAGCTCGGCTCCAGTGATGTACTGGGCCATACGCACTACCCTCTGTAGCGTCTTGTGGTCAGATTTATTCATTTATTTCACCTTTATATAAACAGGTAGGCAAGTTGAGAACAAGTTCTCATTTACAATTGCGACCTGGCCAAGATAAAGCAAAGCAGTGTGACACATACAACGACACAGAGTTACACATGGAGTAAAACAAACATACAGTCAATAATACAGTAGAAACAAGTCTATATACGATGTGAGCAAATGAGGTGAGATAAGGGAGGTAAAGGCAAAAAAAAGGCCATGGTGGCAAAGTAAATACAATATAGCAAGTAAAACACTGGAATGGTAGATTTGCAGTGGAAGAATGTGCAAAGTAGAAATAAAAATAATGGGGTGCAAAGGAACTAAATAAAAAAATGAAAAATTAAATAAATACAGTAGGGAAAGAGGTAGTTGTTTGGGCTAAATTATAGATGGGCTATGTACAGGTGCAGTAATCTGTGAGCTGCTCTGACAGCTGGTGCTTAAAGCTAGTGAGGGAGATAAGTGTTTCCAGTTTCAGAGATTTGTGTAGTTTGTTCCAGTCATTGGCAGCAGAGATCTGGAAGGAGAATCTGGAAAGAATTTGTTTTGGGGGTGACCAGAGATATACCTGCTGGAGCGCGTGCTACAGGTGGGTGATGCTATGGTGACCAGCGAGCTGAGATAAGGGGGGACTTTACCTAGCAGGGTCTTGTAGATGACCTGGAGCCAGTGGGTTTGGCGAGGGCCAGCCAACGAGAGCACACAGGTCGCAATGGTGGGTAGTATATGGGGCTTTGGTGACAAAAGGGATGGCACTGTGATAGACGGCATCCAATTTGTTGAGTAGGGTATTGGAGGATATTTTGTAAATGACATCGCCGAAGTCGAGGTATGGTAGGATGGTCAGTTTTACAAGGGTATGTTTGGCAGCATGAGTGAAGGATGCTTTGTTGCGAAATAGGAAGCCAATTCTAGATTTAACTTTGGATTGGAGATGTTTGATGTGAGTCTGGAAGGAGAGTTTACAGTCTAACCAGACACCTAGGTATTTGTAGTTGTCCACGTATTCTAACCATTGATGCAGTCAGTCAAGATGCTCTCAATGGTGCAGCCAAATATTTTCAGCCTCCTAAGGCATTGTCGTACCTTTTTCACGACTGTGTTGGTGTGTGGGGACTGGTACTCTATTTTTCATGCTCGACCATGATATGGTGGGGTTGTGACGCTGGAGCCACAGAAGTTGGAGGATTACCTTGTGTGATGATAAGGTGAGGTGGTGATGAAGGTGAGGTTTCCTGGTGTATGGGTCCCACAGTGAGGGTGAGTGGTGCGGTGATAAGCGTAATTGTGCCAGATGCCAATGGTCGCGTATCTAGGGCATGGACAGGAAAAGGAGAGAAGAGCGGGGTATGAGGTTAAGTTAAGGGAGGAGGCGAGGGCCTGGTCGATTAAGCTCCCAACGGCACCAGAGTCCACTAGAGCTGTAGTGACAACACTTGAGGGACAGCCAGCCAGTGAAATAGGAACCAGAAAGGGTTTGGCGGAAAACGATGATAACGTCTACCCTGGGAGATGTAAGGTCACGGGGCCACCCCTCTGCTCTAGTGGACCCTGGGTTAGGGCGCACCGGACCCCGCTGAAGCTGGTGCTCCTCCTGGCCGCAATAGAGACAGAGCCCCAGCGGTCTCTGGCGACACTGCTCTGTCGCGGAGAGGTGTGTGGCCCCTACATCCATGGGTTCAGGCTCTGCCTCAGGACAGCTAAAGGAGGGAGGCAAGTGGTGAGGTGGACACTGGCGCTCCCGAGGAAAGTTATCCAGATTGATGGTCGAGATGAGAGCGTTCAAGGATACGTTGTCATCCCAACACGCCAACTCCATCTGGACCTCCTCGCGCACACCACTGTGGAATAGAGTGCAGAGCGCCGGCTCAATCCACCCACCTCAGGCTGCCACAGTGTGAAAGGTGAGGGAGCACTGAGCAGCAGTTTGGCCATCCTGGAAGAGTAGCTCACCTCCCTTTCTACCCTCTGGAGGATGATCGAAGACCGTCCTGAACAATGCCAGGAACCTCTCATACAAACCCAGCTCCTCTTCTCTTCTCTTCTCTCCCAGGTGGTTGTAGCCCACTCCAATGCCCATCCGGTCAGCAGGGAAATGACCGTGGCAACCTTGGAGCTCTCGGTGAAGTTTGCCAGGTATGTGTAATGATGGGTTGCCAGGACCGGTGGTTAGTAGACCGGTGACATCGAGCGCTGGAGAGGGAGAGTAGATGTGACAGGTCCCTGCTGAAAAAGTTTTAATACCACTGCTCATCAAGTGTCCTTGAGCACTGTTAGTTTTACGTTGATGTTACGCTGGTGGTGATAATTGGACAAGTATTTACTTGATTCTGGGCAGCATAGTGGGCAGCATATTCAGCATAGTGCAGAAATGCATTCTTGCCAATAACTCTGTGGCCATATCTGTTTTACAATCTGATACTGTAGCAGGAAATTTCAGGTTGATAAGAGGTTGTGAGTTCAAATCCCAGGTAAGGCTGAGTCCCAAGTGTGGTCACAGTGCAACATTTTAGAAGATTGTACAGCATTGAAATCAGAATACAGCAGCATACTTGGGGCGGCAGGGTAGCCTAGTGGTTAGAGCGTTGGACTAGTAACCGTAAGGTTGCAAGTTCAAACCCCTGAGCTGACAAGGTACAAATCTGTCGTTCTGCCCCTGAACAGGCAGTTAACCCACTGATTCTAGGCTGTCATTGAAAATAAGAATTTGTTCTTAACTGACTTGCCTAGTTAAATAAAGGGAACATTTAAATACTGTCATCTTATAAAAATAATACCTTGAAGTTGTTGTATATATTTACTTTATTTTTACTGTAGCTTTCGGCAAAGTGCAGAAACGTATTCTTGGCAATAAATGTACAGACATGGTGGCGCAGGAGGAACTTCAGGTAGCTAACAACCAAAAGATTGTGAGTTAAAATCCTAAGTGAGGTTAAGTCGCGACTAATCAACATACATCAGCATACTGTCCTTTAACATTAACACCTTAATTAAAACACAGTAACTGGTTGTAGATTTATCGTATTTTCACCACAACTAGACACAAACCTCCAGTGTACCATCATACAATATTCTGAGAAATGAAATGTTGCATCCCCATGTTGTTTTTACACGTTGCTTCACATGTTGTCATTTTATCACATTAACTTTACATAAAATCATGTGTTCACATGGGTGACCACTGGTCTGTCTATCTGCAATCTGGTCTGCTTGAAAAAATAGATAAAGATAGGTCAGCAGAAATATATCTACTTTATTCACTGTGGAATAGCAAAGTATCCTAATGGTAAAAAAAATCATTCGATACTATATTAATGATCTAAAGTATTTCAGACCCACATATGCAGGATTTTCTTCCATAAAGCACACTCAACCAAGAACAGTCATAGTACAGAAACCCAGGTCAGAAAGTGAGAGACGACAGTGATAAAATAATATCACTTCAACTGCATTTTTATGCCATACTCTGACACATAGAACTCCCTTCATAGTACCCCTCAGTAGTGCTTTGTCCACTAGTTCTGGATATGATATCATCTATTAATAATGTATTGGCAATGGATTACATAAAAAGAGACCAGAAATAACATCCAATATTCATGCCCCCTGAGCTTGACTATGTCCATTCCTTTTGGCCCATAAAACCTTACCCCATTTCCATATCCGCTGAGGGTCGCGACAGGTTTGCCGCACAAAGACTCACAGAACAGCTCAACTCAGGAAAAGGGCTGTAAAAATTGGGTGGATTTCTGAATCCTTATGAAACAGTACTCCTAGAAAGAAAGAAAAAAAATCACATTTCAGCGCCTGTGAAAAACCTGGTACTGTATTTCTCCCTTTAATTGTGCCACTTCAGAAATTGACAGGCCTCTGAAACATTGCATGAATCACACAGTTATTGTAGTCCCCTTGTCTGGGAATGTTGTTACAACATCTGCATATTATAGAAAGTAATGGAAGTAGCAGAGGTGGCAGCTGCAAAGCAACAGGAAGCGTGACATTTTCAGTCAGAACCGCTGTACAAACCACTAACTGTCTACCAGCCATGGTCTTACAGTCGACACTGAGTGGGAGATACTGTGACAAACAGGCAGGGTCTGAGAGCTGTGTGTCCTAGGGGGGGTGACAGCACCAGTTTGACTGTCAATGAGGATCATTAACTGTGTGTTTTAAAGAAACCTGAACAGTGATTAGGAAGCTTGAGACAGGGTCCTCGATGAGATTGACACAAAATTGTTCAAATACTCTTACCCCATATCCCTGAACTCCCCAGAGTATGTGCCTGGACCCTTACCTGTATCTTACTGTTCAGCCTTAAAACCTTTCTCAGCACCCAGCATGTAATTCCCCACAATTCACTCAAAAAAAACTAGGGCACTATAAAAACATTATAATTTACATCCTCTAAAAGAACATGTCTCATAAATTGTCTACACGCTACAGAAAATACTATCCTTAATGGCCTTATGAAGACGTCTCCACCTAACAGAGCGATGGCCAACAAAAGCCTGCGTGTAAGGGCCTTTCCTGAAGAGTCCTTGTCACACGCAGGTTAGCGTTTTTCATCATGCATCTTGTTCTGGAGGCTTTCGTGGTCACCAGCTAGCACGTCGTAAAATCTGATTTTAAACCTAACCTGAAAAAAGCAGCAACAACAAAAAATCCATACATTTTTACACTATAGCCAATTTTCCCTTCGCAGCTGGCCTATCTAAGGAGAAATTCCTCAGTACTGCCTCCAGGGCAAGATTCATGACAATAAACGTCAACACCGCGCCAAACCTCTGTGATTATCGTTGCTTTTTAGCAGAGTGTCCAGGCCTGCCAATACTGCTGTTCCATAAATGAATTTGGCCCTTCGTCAACAAATTACCTAACACGCAGAACTGTGTATGTGTCAGATTCAATTCCAACCCACAGGCTTTTGTAGTGCCATGGCAGGTTGACTTAATTATAAATCATCAATCATAATAAAATAATCACATCTATATTATTTTAAATATCTCAAACATTTTAAAGATACTGAGTTGTTACATGTTGTCATGTTTGATTGGGCCAGGTGTATTTATTATCAATGGATAATAATTAATCATGACTAGTCAGAGAAAGCTTTCCTGTAAGAGGAAACTCCAGCTCTACCAATCAAACACATATAACTGATCAACAATTATCTCTGGATGAGTCCAGAGCTTGACACATACAGTAGACCTGCATGAGTATTTGTATGAACATGGAATCCAATTTGTAACACACTTTACAACACAGTATAAATACTGTATACACTAATGTTATTGACTACTACTACATTCAGACAGACTTGTATATTACATCCAGATGCCATAGATACCCCCACTTCAATTTAAAATATAATTAAACTGATAGAATTACAGAAAAACAAGACACTAGACATTGGTCAATATCTACAGTGCATCTTCTCGAGTCATACAGAACTTCTAATAGGTAAAGTGTATTTCTCACAAGGCTG
This sequence comes from Oncorhynchus mykiss, assembly GCF_013265735.2. Taxonomy (NCBI): domain Eukaryota; kingdom Metazoa; phylum Chordata; class Actinopteri; order Salmoniformes; family Salmonidae; genus Oncorhynchus; species Oncorhynchus mykiss. Next base: position 74,351,541 of record NC_048565.1, read on the forward strand.
CAGACAGTATTTGGCACCAAGGCTCTTATTTTCCCTCTCCCTGATCCAGTCCACTCCTGTCCCAGACTCGTCATATAGATCGCAGTCTGCGGGGGCCAGAGGTGCTGACGGAGCCCAGATGCTCCCAGTCTGTCTGGGGGACTGGGGAGACTGGTGCCAGGGGGTCCTGGAGCCTCTGAAGTGCCGCCCCTTCGTCAACAGAACAAGGCTAGACCTGCACTTTCTGAGACACTCTGGTTCCCACTCTCTAAAAACTAGGCTGTAGTCATAGGTTAATAATACGTGAAGGAATACACACACTCAGTCACACTCAGCCCATGTCTCTCCCTGCAGTGCATACAGCACCACACACGTTCACAAGTTCACACGGACACTCCCATACAAACACAAGTCTGAGTGTTCTGGACTATATGCTACCTTTTGGAGATTCCCTTATGGAAAAAATCTTGTGATCTTATGTGAAGTTAATGATAACATGAAACTACACGTGAAAACATTTGAGCCCATGTGAAAACATGATCTCCTGTGAAGAAATAAATGTGACAACATGAAGATGCAAAATTTCAACATGTGATACACTATATATACAAAAGTTTGTGGACACCCCTTCAAATTAGTGGATTTGGCTATTTCAGCCACACCCGTTGCTGACAGCACACAGCCAAGTAATCTCCATAGACATACATTGGCAATAGAATAGCCTTATTTGAAGAAGTCAGTGATTTTCAACGTGGCACCGTCATTGGATGCCACCTTTTCAACAACTCAGTTCGTAAAATTTCTGACCTGCTAGAGCTGCCCCGGTCAACTGTAAGTGCTGTTATTGTGAAGTGGAAACATCTAGCAGCAACAACGGTTCAGCCGCGAAGTAGTAGGCCACGCAAGCTCACAGAACGGAACAACCGAGTGCTGAAGCACGTAGCGAGTAAAAATTGTAACACTCACTACCGAGGTCCAAGAACTGTTTGTTGGGAGCTTCATGAAATGGATTTCCATGGCCGAGATCAGTGTGGAAGAACTTGACTGGCCTGCACAGAGCCCTGACCTCAACCCCATCGAACACCTTTGGGATGAATTGTAACTAGGTCTGTTAAGTATTACAGCCACACTGGTGGTCACGAGTCATGAAGGAAGTCAAAGTCCACGTGACCGTTTAGTCACATAACTAGGCTTCTCCAAGCTCTGATGCTGCTGATGGTCATTAGTAGCCTACCAAACTTGCTAACTGCCTGGTACTCAGCACTCTACTGTCCCGCTAATCACTCTGACATCAATGCAAATGTAATCGAAAATCGAATCAAACATTTCATGAGTTCCCATGAGCTCATGTTGCGCAACATTTCTATAGGCTATGCAATTGCGCAAGAAAACAGAGTGATGGTCTCTACTAAAAGGAGGATCCCATCAGCTTTCTATAGACTAGGCCTACTTTCTTAACTTTCATAATATTAAGTACATTGTTTATCTTTACAACAGGAGTGTAGCATACCTGGCTGGCATGACAGTAAAAGTGTCCTCCATTCGCTGTTTAAGTGCATAGATGACATGTTTTTTCCACTGCCCCTGTATCGAGACAGATGCATGATAATGGTCCATTCTAAATCAAAACAAATGTCACACATATATGATTTAGTATATGTAAAGACAAGATTAAATCAAGAATAGTCTGATGGGTGACAATATTAGCCTATCACTTGTGAATAATGTCCAGCTTAAGAAACTGCTTTTTTTTCTTCAACTTTTTCGAATCATAGTGGCACACCTCATGTAGTCTAGCCCATAGGCCTATAGGTTTTGATAAGGTTTGTATCACAACTAAAGTGGCCAAATAACTTCTTAAAATGAAGGGCATTAATCCACTTTATAACGGGTGTAGAGCCTAACTGGAATACATAAGCAGCATGCGAGGTTCAAGTTTGGGGAAGATCATTTTCACAATAAAATGCACCTTTATAATAAAAGCATTGCATGAGTAATAGCATTTGTGGTCACTTTTGATAATGGTGTTTTCCCGCTAATGCAACATTTGCGATTATAGCCTTCTGCCGTGTGTGAATTGCTGCGCTTATAATGTGAAGAAATAGCCTAATAGTTTATCAACATTTTAAGCTAAACGTTCAGATCTGTTGTCAATCACATTGTGTTTTTTGATGCTAGTGGCTGTATTCATTTGGGATCTATTGCATCCCACAACTGTCCCAGACTATGTTTGGAATATTTATTTACTGCAGAGAATAAAATAGGTAGTTTTTGTACTATGGTGATAATAGATTTACATAGTCTAGTGCTTTTGCTGTTCGTTAGGCCAACTCAACTTGTTGGCTGACAAAAAGTAAATGTGGACAGTTCTTCCAATATCTTCGATATGCACCTTGAAATTGGATAAGGACGCGTGCATTTGTGTCCCTGATGTGTCTGTCTTCACTTGTAGCCTGTGAGAAAGACCCGATCATGTGATGGAGAGCCATGTGAGTGAGAGGCGCTTCGGGCCACAAAAGGCATACTTTTTTTTAGGGTGCATTATGGACACAAATGGGATGCTGCTGTGAAATCCGAGCAATTATCAAGAGCTTGTCAAATTGTGAATGAGAGACTATTGGAATGTATACAGCCTGCGCAAAAAAAACAAAGCAGAGCTCATGCCTTTTAAGAAACTTTTAAAAAATCATCATCAGAGTCTCATCATGCAGCCTTACAATGTATTTAAAATCAAAACATATAGTCCAAAGTTTGTAGAACAACTAAAGTCACATTAATAACTATAAATTAAGTATATAGAAGTACCTATTTCTTTGTTAACCTCTCAACACAGAATAGCCACATGTGCGCACTCCCTCAAATCGTTTGGAGAAAATGTTTATATTCTATTCAGCTTTGTTCAATTGTATTCTTCATTCTATAAATTCTTCATTCTATACTTTTATTTACAAAGCCATTTTGGGTTTACTACCTTTTTACTTGGGCATTTTTATTGTTCAGAAATGTGGTGGGTACTCTCTTCGTTCGCTGGACTTTATCCTGCTAACTGTTCCAAATGTCCGAACTGAATTTGGTAAAAGGGCTTTTATGTACTCTGCGCCATCGTCTTGAAACGCCTTACAAAATACTTTTAATGTAACGATTCTCCTCTTCGTCTGAGGAAGAGTAGTCAAGATCGGACCAACACGCAGCGTGGTAAGTGTCCATGTTAATATTTTAATATAACAGAACACGAAACAAAAATAACAACGAGAATGTAAGAAACGAAACAGTCCTATCAGGTGAAACAACACAAAACAGGAAACAACTACCCACAAACATAGGTGGGAACAGGCTACCTAAGTATGGTTCTCAATCAGAGACAACGATAGACAGCTGCCTCTGATTGGGAACCATACCAGGCCAAACACAGAAATAAAAAACATAGAACAAAACATAGAATGCCCACCCCAACTCAAGCCCCGACCAAACCAAAATAGAGACATAAAAAAAGGAACTAAGATCAGGACGTGACATTTAAACTGGAACAACTTGTCCCGATTGGTATTTTTAAATCACTGATGAATGATCTTGAGACTGATTCCCTGACCTGTCAATGTTTTTAATTTGCTGTTTTTGATTTTGTTATACTCTTGTGAATTCTATGGTTTTTACTAGATTACTTGTAGTTTTTCATGTTGTTTGTCTGTAATTTTTGTAATGACTTGGTGATGTCTATCTTGGCCAAGACGCTCTTGACAAAGAGATTTTAAATCTCAACGAGCCCTTCCTGGTTAAATAAAATTTAAATAAATAAATGAAATTAAAATTAAATTAATAATGCCACGGAATGCTAAGCAAATCTTGTCTGCTAAATGAACTAGTGTAGCCCACAGCCATTTGACATAGCCACATCAGGACCTAACATATATCTTCTGTAATAGACTACATTTTCTTCAAATCATGCTTCTTTAGACCTGTCTAAAATAAATAATAGGTTTATTGTGAAGGTGTAGGCTATATTACATGGATATATTAGACTTTTTAAAATGTAGATGTTACAAAGGTCTGCATCAGTGGCTTGTAGGCTGTGGAAGCCAGGACATGCTAAATGTGTTTATGTTAATTAAAGGTAAAATACTGTGAGACTGACAGTTATCTGCTTCACAATCACCGGCTGACGAAATTTCGTGACCGCCACAGCCCTAATTGTAACACCGACTGCGAGACAGGCATTATCGCCCAACCTCACTAAATGCTCTTGTGGCTGAAAGGAAGCATGTCCCCACAGCAATGTTCCGACATCTAGTGAAAAGCCTTCTCAGAAGAGGGGAGGCAGTTATAGCAGCAAAGGGGGGACCAACTCCATATTAATGCCCATGATTTTGGAATGAGATGTTTGACGAGCAGGTGTCCATATATTACACGTGACAACATTTGAGTGTTTTCACATGTGAAACTGCAATTCCACGTGAGTTAGGTTTACACATGTGAAAATGCAAATGAGATTTTCACATGTAAATCTGCAATTCACATGAGAGGTAAAAATATTTTATCCTACTCACATGTGAAAATGTGGTGAGCTCAACATTTTATACATATGAACATATGGTTTCACATGAGAACAACTGACCTCACGTGTCTCTTTTGTTTTCACATTAACATTTCAGCTCAACATGTGAAAACAGCTATTTCACATAATATGATCACATTTTCACATGTGAAATAGCTGTTTTCACAAACAAGAGACACATGTGAGGTCAGTTGTTCTCATGAAACTTTTGTAAGGGAAGTAATTAAATGGTATGGGTGTTTTAAGGTAAGTGGTACACTGTTAAGATAAATTAGTGTCAATGTCTTTATTCAACATGATCCCTTAGTGCTGACTTTTCAATATGATCCGACCTGGGACTTGAACTCACAACCTCTGGATTTAGAGTATGCTGATCTTTCTACTGCGCCACAAAGTATGTAGCACTCACTGAAGTCCCCTACAGATTCAATACCTATAATACATATCAGCCCTTAGCAACAGAGTGCCATCTGCACTGCAATTTTAGTTATCAGCTAATCTGACTATTCTCTCATCATTGCTTTAATTGACTTATTTCAGCAATTTGAGGGTTTTCTGTATTAGTTGTCTAATGTTGGTGGGGCATATTGTTTTGTTTTAATGTTACTCCTGAATCACTATGATAAATATAACCGTTTTTCTTGAGTGTATTTTTTAACAAAGCTGAGGTTTACTTTAAAGTCCAAAGTGTAGGAATACAGGTGAAATCAGTTATTGACGCAGACATGGTGGCGTAGCAGGAAGATCGGGATACTATGAACCACGAGGTTCTGAGTTCAAATCCCAGATAAGGACATGTTGAATAATAAAAACTGTGTGAATTAACATGCACAACATGTTGAAAACACTGCAACTGCATGACTTCTTAACAACTTATTTTGGTTTGCAGAGGGCCTGTGAAATCTCATGAAATATCATCACATGATTTCACATGTGAAGCAAAACATGGACATTTTCACATGTGAAATCATGTGGTTTTTCCACAAGGGTTAACATTATGTGTGACATTGCAGATGATACAACGTGTCCACTGCCAAACTCAGACCACATCTGCATGGCCTTGCCCCTGCCTATCTACATCCGCAGTGTATTAGACTGCTGGAGCAGCAGCTGTGGAAGCTGGTCTGGCTGCATGGTGCCTTGGTGTCAGGGCCTCGGAGAGGCATCATGACAGAGGGGGAGGGAACATGATAGGGCAGTGGAGCCCAGTATAATATCGGTCTGTTGGTCAATGCTTATCTGCATGTGTAATACTCTGGAATCTCAAAGGCATTATACTGCCTCTGGCTGGGCGCTGTGTTCTAGTTCTACTAACATGTTGAGGCACTAGAATACACAACCAAACGGTATGTGTAAGCCTACCGTGTAAAATGAGGCTGCTGGACTGATGTACATATTGCATGATAGGTAAGCAGAGAAGGACTTTTATAGAAATTGCCGATGTGAGTTGTGACTACACTGGTATGTGATGGATTAGTATAGGGAGTAACTATGGTCGACTGTGTGAGGTTGGAGCACAGAGTGTCTGTATTTGATGTGGGGGCAGACAATTACTGTGTTATGAGGAGGGATGGCAGGATATGAGATGGGAAGTAGGGAGTTACATTAGAGACAGCATATAACTTATGAAATGGAATGGTGTGAAATATTGTTACAGAAGCCAAAATACATCTTAACAGTATCAGCAATGATTAATTCAGCCTGACTTGGTCACATCCTTGTAATAACGATGTGAATGCCACCGACCCTTTCCTCGGGCCTCCAGAAGCTCTTTTGAGTGTGTGTGTGTGTGTGTGTGTGCACGCGTGTGTGTGTGAGGGCGTTAATAAATGTTGAATCAAACGCTGCACGAGACACCCACACTCCTTAAGGGTTGCCCATTAGCGGTGTGTGGGTGTATGGGGAGTTTATCAGTGTCTGGGTGATTTATGAAGTCAGACTCAATATCATCCACTTTACCCCCACACACATGCCTGCACACACACACTGACACACAGACACACGCACACACACAGAAGCAAATATTAGGACAAAATTCGAGGTTTCACAGAGATTAACAGAGCGGATAATAAAATAGTAGTCTCAACCGCTTTTAATGGTGTCCATAATTCCATTATAATTCCATTGAATCACATGGCCAGGATGATACTGAAACAGAGTACTTGCACATGCATGATACTAATAAGTTATCAAAGTGCATAACGCATTTCTCTCTGATCCCTGAACTGTATCGGCCAAACTACTCACACATCTGCTAATCTGTCAGCCTGTCTCTCTGACTAAATACATAGAACGTATCGTTTACCTTTTACTCCCTCTGTTGTGTGGTGTAGCCTATTACATAGACTTGACTTAGCCACAAGCAAAGAGGGCGCTTACAGTGCACTTCAGAGTGTGCTCCTTTTAAATATGATCCCCTGGTGGCTCTGTCACAGCAGCCTTGGTTACGGGCTGACTGTAGCCTGTAGCCACCACAGGCATCATTAGTCCTGTGTGAAACCACACACTGAAATGCATTCTTCATCTGACAGTGTACAGCCTTCTGCCTGCCTGCTTCAACATCGAGGCTGGAATTGTGCTCTGATGGCACAGTGCTGTAAGTGAGTCCAACAGTACAGCAGAGACGCATTCAAAGATGCTTCAAAATGTACTACAGTTCAGTAGACATTGATTCATCTTTGCAAAAATAGAATAGCAGAAATGATATAATGCATAGATTAAAATGACAGTCAATCTAATCCTCACAGAAAAATGTCCATGCACTCTTTACAAGGCTGCTTTCATATACCTCGCTGTCAGGAAAAATATTTAATTTATCTCAATGGCATCAAATTGGAAATTGATCCCATTGTTCAACTGAAGAATTGAAAGCTGCGTTTGTATGCCTGTTTCCCGTTCTACACTGCCCTCTAATGGAAATCATCATTTTTACAAGAAAGAAGCTCTAAAATTATTCTCTGAATGGTGCTTCAAATTTCAGCCATATTTGAGATGGCTAACTGAACACAATAACATCTATTGCAAACTATATCTCCAGTTTGTTCCGGTATAACTACAACATTTAAAATAATTAAGTGACTGGTTATTCAAGATGAAGCTTTTTAAACTTTAAATGTATTTATGAAAAATAAAAATACATTTCAACACTGTCGTTGAAGGTGAATCTTAAATGAAGAAAAACTAATGACTCACAAACAATTTCAAGCCTTTTTCCTGGATGTTGAACAAAGCATTCACTTGGCAGGAAATACAATAACCAATGAAAGGTACAAAGAGTGATTTAGCATAGGGAGGAAAACGATTCAAGTGACATATTTTTGGGGAAATAATTATTTAGAGAAACCATTCCAACAATAACTGGCAACCCAAACTGGCACCCATGGGAACATATGTTTGTAATTCTTAATGTTCAATGTTAAAGTTATTTTAGTGCCTTCTAATTTCAGACCAACATTAACTATACAGTATGATTAGTAGAACATAAGACCAGTAGTATTGGCATACACATAGTTGTTCTTTATGGATGTGATTGTCCTGTCTTGTCCCACTGCAGTATAGTTAGAATCTATTTCACTGTGCTGCCGGAATGCAGAGAGCGTTGTTACTGCCGTTCTGAAACTGAGGGTCAACTAGAGGGGGGGGGGGGGGGGGGGGTAGACTGAGGCAGACTGAGGCCTCTACACTAACCCCCCTAACACCGCCACTCCCTTAAACCTCCACTTTATTCTTTCACATGAATTCAATTAGAACACAGACTGGACAGTCGGACAAAGCAGAACAGAAGCAGATATAAAATCAAAACATGAAAGCTCTCCCTTGGGTTATAGACAGCATTTTCAAAATAAGGCACAGCTGACACACATTTCAACTGTGAAGCCGCCCCATGTGCACATGTCACGCAACTATGTACAGGTTTCCTCAGCTGTGGTTCATTGTTGACATCGCATCTTGCTTACTGTTGTATTTCACAAAGCAGGATAAAGGAGTTAGCTTGCTTACTGTGATAAACAGTCAAAAATAATAGTTGGTGTTCACTCATATAACACAAAGAAAGCTCTTAACTGCTTCAGGAAGTACAGTGGTTTCAGAATGGTTATAGAAGTTGTCTGGATAACACGTCAACACTGCTTTGTAAAATATAATCCCACACTGGTCTTACTATATCACATCATTGTGCTTCAGTCTTCCTCTTTGACCTTCTCGTGGGTGAGCAGCCATTGTTTGAGATGGTTACCTTTGCCGCCCATGTACATCCCACTCTGACCACCGCTGGAGATGACGCGGTGGCAGGGGATGAGAAGAGGCACCTGAGGTGAAGAGATGAATAAAAATAGCATATTTTTGCAATATTGGGGGTACAATTGGTTGAACAAGCCTCTCCTTATGTTTCACACCACTAGTTATGAAGATAATACGTCCATGTCATAACAACGTTTAGTCAAGTGACGTGACAATTCAGGGACCGCATTCTCATGTTGACACAGACAGACACTGTGAATGTAGCATAATTGTTGATGCTTTGATAACACAGAACCACTGAGGCATCCCTGATTTGCTATATATGAAAACATGATTCTACAACATTTTCCCTTCATTTGATCATGTAAAAAAGCCACGTCAAAAGTGTCTTTGTTTGATCCTGAACGGATCCACATTGAACGTGAACTCTCAGTCTTTGGTTATAAATGATTTTTGACTCTTTAATAGTATAAAGCAAAGCAGCAATCAAAAATTAATGGGCAAAAACACCAGCAGGATGAATATTCAATGGAGAGGGTGTCAACATTAAGATCTGATAACCCTGTGATCATTAAAAAGAGGAAGTCGATGGTGCGTTTACTCTTGTTGCAGATGACTGCCAGGGGGTCTGGAGTTCTTTGTAAACTAAATGACTGGTGAAGGATAAAACAAGTGAGAGTACACAAGTTCATTCATTGTGGAATCCCAACAAGAATAGTGGCAATAGGGCGGGCACTTCATAACAGTTGTTTGCATTTTCAAACGTTAGCCTAGCTTACATCGAGTTGCTCTTTTGCCGCCTGTATATTGCCTGCATATTACCTGGATTTTGGTGTCATGATCAAATATTAAAAACATGTTATTAGTAATTACATATTAGCTGGCATAGCCCTGTAATTTAACTAGATTTCACTAGTTCAGGGTTGGTTGTCACAGTTTGATGGCTGTACCTTCAGCCCTTCTCTTACTGTAGGAAATCCTGTGTGTTTTAAATCGATCATTAAAACCACTCTCATGTCAACAGCAATAAAACTTTCAGACCCCAGATTAACCTTACTGACAGAGGGAAGCTTCAACGCTATGTGGATCGATACTGGGTTCCCCGGGTTTGAAGAGCAGTCTAGGTAGGGTACTCTCAAGGCCTTTGGATCAGCCTCTTCACTCGGGGAAAGAACACTAAAGCTTATCAATACTCAAATCCTGGTAAAGAGGTGCCACAGAGAGGCAAAAATCAATACTTTCCAGAGCTTTTCACAGCTGAAGCCCAAGTGTATCAGCAGTACTGACAAGTAATTGACATTGAGAGGATCTGATTCTAGATCATGAGCCAAAAGGCTAGACTCTTTATTGTTTAACTGGAAGGTAGTACTCTAGAATGTAATCGTGAGTAAGGGTACTTTTCGTGCATATTACAGTGTAACATAACACATAATATTGTACTTATTTTTCCATACATTTAGACTTTAAAACATACATTGGTTACTTTGTAAACACACAATGTGTGTGTCTTCACAAAACTACTATTACTACTACTGCTGTGCAGTGCCTCCAACACATGCCCACAGCTAGCCGATTAAACTCAACTCAATTTACGATGGAGTTGACTGGCGACGAGTGTGAGCCGACTGGAGCTCTGATGTCACATAAAATGAATGACATTGTTCTGTGATATTGCGGCTATTTTTGGGGTGCTGAAATCAGTAGTTTTTGATTTTAAAAAGTAATCTTATGTGAAGTCGGAGCTCCAGTCGGCCTACACTAGTCTCTGCCCAACTCCATCGCAAATCGTGGAGTTTAGTTTAGTCGACTAGCCCACAGCACTACATGGGCAGAGCTAAACGGGCTTTGATCAAAGGTTCTGATCAAAAGCAGACACAGCGTTTTCCCTCTAGCTTTTCATTTTGTACAGACTGAATAAAATCACCAGTAAAAAAGATAGAGGATATGACTGGTTTCCTACAAGAGCCATTCATTTGAACATAGCCTTTACAATAATGCAGATACTCATAATAAAATTCATGATTGAGTTAAATTCTTATTTTGAATAAATCATCATCTAAAAAAAATGCAACCTTTATTTAACTAGGCAAGTCAGTTAAGAACAAAAATAACAAATTCTTATTTACAATGACGGCCTACACCGGCCAAACAACACTGGGCCAATTGTGAGCCGCCCCATGGGACTCCCGATCACGGCTGGATGCTAAAGCTGTCTGTGCCTTACTGAAGCTGTAACAGGTATGTACTTGTACTTAGTACCCATGTACTTGATACCCACTACTAAAAGAGGTATACCTTTGGTAAAACTAAAGCCAACTGTGGTGTCCTGACTACTTATGGCTAATCTCAGAGGAGTGTACGTGTCAATCAAAGAGAGCCCTACTGACCGGGTTCCTCCTCATGGCCCCTCCCACAGCTCTCACGGCCCTGGGGTTTCCTGCCATCTCAGCCAGCCGCTTATACGACACCGTCTCTCCCACCTTCACGTCCCGCACAAGAGTCTGCAGAACCCGGCTGGTGAAGGAATCTGCAAGATAAAAGAGAAAGAGTAAAATAGAGGGAGTGAGTCGGAGGTATAAAGGTAGAGACTGACGCATAATTAGTCACAGTGCAGTAAAAAGTGATTTTCCTGTATTTTATATACATAATATTTCACACTATGATGTTGGAATAATATAGTGAAATTGTGAAAATTATGATAATGCCCTTTTAGCTGTTTGAAAAGACCGCCTGAAATTTCAGCCTGTTTTGGTGACATCACCAGGCAGTAAATTAGTTAAAACTGGAATATGGTAGTACGTACGGCCCAGTCCATCACTGGGGCCAAGCTTCCTGCCATCCTGGACATCTATACCAGGCGGTGTCTGAGGAAGGCCCTAAAATATGTCAAAAAGACTCCAGCCACCCTAGTCATAGACTGTTCTCTCTGCTACCGCACGGCAAGCGGTACCGGAGCGCCAAGTCTATGTCCAAAAGACTTCTTAACAGCTTCTATCCACAAGAGATGAGACTACTGAACAGCTAATCAAATGGCTACCCAGACTATTTGCATTGCCCCTCCCTTCTACGCTGCTGGTACTCTCTGTTTATTATCTATGCATAGTCACTTTAACTCTACCTACATGTACATATTACCTTAATTCCCTCGACTAACCTGTGGCCCGGCCCCGCACACTGACTCACTGTTCTGATATCCCCTGTATATAGCCTCACTACTGTTATTTTATTGTTGCTCTTTAATTGTTTGTTATTTTTCTACTTTATTTCTTTCTTTTTTACTTCAGTTAATTTTTGTAAATACTTTCATAACACTTATTTTTCTTAAAACTAGCATTGTTGGTTAAGGGCTTGTAGTAAGCATTTCACTGTAAGGTCTACGCATGTTGTATTCCACACGTGACAAATAAAATGTGATTTTATGTAACTTTTTGGGTGACCTGATCAAATTCAAACAGAAATGTGATTTATAGATCTGTCACTCATTGAAAACAAGTGTAAGCGGTAGATCTGTTCCATATGCTCAATTTCTATGCTTCCTGTGCTTAAGTTTTGTTTTTGCGTCTTTTACTTTCAGTTTTGTACACCAGCTTCAAACAGCTAAAATTACTTTATTTTTGGGTATAGTTAAAAATGCTTCACAGAGCTTTAGATGGTACAATGATTCTCTACACTAATTCTTGCTTGTTTTGTAAAATAAACTGAATTAGGCAAACTAATAGATTTTAGCAACCAAGAAATGGCAGAGCGATTTCTGAATAGTGCATCTTTAATAGACAACTAAGAAAGAGCTTTCCAAATCTTTCTTCCAATAACAGCTACAAAAGAGAAAGAGTTTTACATGAAGGAAATTATTTCTGAAGAAGGACAATCTAGGTTATATTAGATAAGGTCACAGCTACAATTATAAGGTCGCTCTTTCATTTAAAAGGATTAAGAGAGGCCAAATAGACACCAAATCTGTTCTAATTTTTTGAATAAAAATAATTTGAATGTTGCACACCATTTGTGGCAGTGGGATGACTTTGAGGTTAATAAGACTAATGTGTCCTTTTAATTGCTTTCTATTGAGAGTAGATTCATTATATCAGGCTCTCTTAAATAGTGGAATTCAGAAATGATTTGCAGTTTAAGAAGCCACATTAACAGCTTTGATTTCATTAACACTTGAGCGGTAGCATTATCTTCAGCTGTACTACCAGACTACTCTGATTACTTACAGTAGAAATGCAATATATTCAAAACGGATCTATTTTTACTCTGAACATTGACTATCTGTGTACAATTGAACCGTACCTTTGTAAAGTGAAATAGGGAACAGCTTAAGCTTGTTGGTCCTTTAATTCATGCATCCTACACAGTCAATTAGCCATCTACCATGCCATCTCATTCTGGTCTAAGAGAGCACATGACAAGTGATCTACAGTAGGTGAAATCCCTCTAAATTGGCATTGTGTGAAAACATGTAACCCCCCCAGTATCTCTTCTACAGAGCGAACATCCTTCACTCCCTAGGCTCTCACCTTATAGTCACTCTCCGCTACACAAAGCCACGCCAACAAGGCAATTTGCCTAAACTGGGGGGAATAAGTATAACACCTGAAGGGGATATATTTGATTGATGCGTACCCATGTGAGTTCTTTGTCTTCAACGAGGCCCGTAGGTACTGTTTAATAATTTTTCAGGTAATAATCACGCTGTCAACGAGCTGATGGGTTCTGACGAAGGCAGACTTCATGTAAAGAGGAGAGAGGAAGCTTTATCCTCAATTTTTAAATAGATTATTCTTGCTTGTAAATTATGGATTCGCGTGCATGGCGTGTGTGTTACATATTGATACCGCTGTGACTCTGGTGGCTAAACAGCACCACTTCCTGACTACAGATACAAATCAGTGTTTATGTACACATTATCGACAAACAACTAGTCAATGTCAAATTGACAGACTCTACATCATGACCGAGTCTATGTTAACTTGCACTATATGTCTTAAGTGAGTACACCCCCAGTTTCTTGGTCAAACAAGAAAAAGGTTTATACTGGTTCCACAGACATAAACCTACACATCTAGAGGTTAAACAACTCTGGCCTCAACAGTGTTGGAGAGAGTTTCACGAGGGTCACCTCAGGTGACCAGCAATGATTTGAGAGCGGTCCCTTAGCCCCATACTTCATAAAGGGCTTAATATGGTGTGTCTGGGGTCAAGACCCTGTTTAGATAGGGTCACACCGATGTCAATTGTTTAAATAAAAGTTGAGGGGCACCACTTACACCTTTACAGACATCCCATAATGATGTCACAGGTCATTACCTACCATAAGCGCAGGTGACAGGGACATTGGAGAGGCCAGATTGGCTGGGACTAAAATCGATGGGTAGAACTGGATTATATGATTTTAAATCTATTGACGTTATTGTTCTTTTTAAATGTAATACTGTACATAAAATAATAAATCCAGTAGTTTATTAGCCGTTCATAATGTTGTGTAGGTGACTGTGTGGAACATTTGCAGACACTACATGAGCCTAGCTAACTAACAATGAGATTTGGAGAGATCATTTTCCAGTTGCTACCCAACCCTCTGTAGTTGTGAGCATAAAGTATAATAGTGGAAATGCGGCTCCCTCATTATCCTTTGTGTCTAATGGCAGGGAGGAGAGAATTTGGCTCCTAGTCAAAGTGTCTCCTGAGTCTTAGGGGATCCATACTTTTGAAGGCTGACGGGGTGTTCATGATTCTCTGATTATTCGATATTCTGAAAACGTTCATTTCCCTAATTCCTCTCCACATCACAGGGGCGGGTCCTGGAGAGTCTCATCTCGCACTGCGCTGTGCACAGAGGGAGGTTCAGACTCCTGCAGGAACCCAGTCATATGGGCTTTGAAGAGCGCCCTTCCCCCCTCCCCACACGTTCCCCGTGCCGCTTACCCAGACTAAGATCCTCTCGTCTTTTACATATGGATGTATAATTAATGAAAGAATATGCATCATTCTGAGAACCTGTGGTGTCTGTGTTTGAGGAGACACACACTCACTTTCTCCATCTCTTCTCGACCAACCAAAGTTTGTGTGTGATGTGGTGCATGACAGCGAGTGAAGGAAAACAAGTTTCACATCATGTCACCTCAACCGGGTTGTTACTTTACGCAAAGAAGCTTAATATTAAAAGTGGTTCCATTTTATATGAACAGAGCGAATGAACGTGACAACATTGAAAAAGTAGAGGCAATGATTCCTGTGAGAAGCTGTAAGTAATGTGACATTCAGCTTTTCTCACCCCCCAAAAAAACAAAGCCTTTATGTTGGACATGAGTCGTTCTAATTACTCTATGCATTTCATGAATCTCCTGAGGGCACTTAACAACAGGTTAGTATAACTAGCAATTCATTCAAACTGTAAACACATTCGTACCCTGCTCATAACCAGAAGAAAATGTAAAAATTCTGATGATCATCAAAAATATAGAAAGTGCATTTTCTTCCCTCAATAGACAAATACTCATGCTGCCTGCATTTAACATGTCTTCACTGACAACCGTTACAGCTATTGGACCACAGAGAGCAATTCACTCCTAGGCTACCATCTATTTACCCAACCTCAAAACAACAGAGATGTGTGTGTGTGTGTGTGTGTGTGTGTGTGTGGGTGGGGGGGTTAACAGAGCACAATCATTTATTCAGATCAGGTACTAATGAAGAATTCCATCTATCCAGAAATTTAATTAAAACCCCAAAGACTTCAGATGAGATGCGATTTGAAAGAGCCCGGGGCGGGTACACAAGCACTTGGTGGTGGAGGGAATCACGCTGGAAGTTGATATCGTAATTGCTCCTGATGTATTTCTGCATTGCCTTTGCGGGAGCGTGGGACTCGTTGCAGTATACAGAGTCTCAATGGAGTACCTACTCATTGAAAATGCCATCACTCAAGCACTGTGTGGATCTGCATGAAATTAGACTGCAACTAAAACCTAATAGCAGGGGAAGAGTAGCACGGTTGTTGAGTACATGCAATGGAGTGGATTTGAGTGCTGTCATATTTTTTGGGTGTAGGTGCGCTTTATTTCCTCCTAAATTAAACCACTTCGGAAAATGATCAGCTTCAATACAATAAGCATTCAGACTTAAAAGTCTAAACTGACTGATTTGTCATTTTCTTCGAAATGATTTATGGTGTCTTATGGCATTATGATACTAATTTATTCTTGCAGAAAATGCTCTAATAATTGCCTACCTATGTACTGCTGCCTATAAACTACAAAATCACAGCTATTTCTTGAAAGCACACTAACTGTCCATTGTGAAGGCTCTCTTGTCCCCTGCTGTGGGTGACTGGTCAAGCCAACAATGCCCTCATTGAAACTTTACTAACATTCACATGTTCTCATTAAAAAAAAGCTTCCTGTCTGAACATGTCAAGAGTGGAATTTGATCAGTTTTCAAGAATGTGCCAAGAATCATG
This sequence comes from Oncorhynchus mykiss, assembly GCF_013265735.2. Taxonomy (NCBI): domain Eukaryota; kingdom Metazoa; phylum Chordata; class Actinopteri; order Salmoniformes; family Salmonidae; genus Oncorhynchus; species Oncorhynchus mykiss. The sequence continues at coordinate 74,367,773 of NC_048565.1, forward strand.
GGAACAGCGGCCAAGACTAACACGCATGGTAAGGGCTGCCACAGATTACTGAACCAAGTTACAGCTCCGGGTTCTGTTCTCTCTCTCTGCCATAAAATACTTCATTATAACACAGTGAGCCAGAGAGTGTAAGTGAGGTAACTGACAATTAAGAGTGAAAGCCTGATTCCAGTCATGGCTCTGAAAAAGTATTTATCCATGGCGACAGACCTCCATGCAGGGTGGGGTGATGAAAGACTGGGAGTGGGAGCCTCCCCACGGTCCACGGCTCGCTGAAGTAGGCCCGAAGCCATTCCACGCAGTGCTGCAACTCTGGGCCCATTTCCTCTTGGCCATTGCTAACAGTGACCACACAGCTTAGGGAGGTGTCACCACTCCTGTGAGAGATATGAAGTAGAAGTAGATTAATAAGAAGTAGATTAATAAGAGACCATTCTCGGTTAGACAGTATCATAGCATGTCATGTGTGTAATAAAAGTCCTGAATGAAAGGGCATGAATGATAGAGTAATGACAAAAGTGTTTCATTGTATGCAAACGGACAGAGGTTGTTGATGTGAATGAAACAGCTGAATAGTTTGGCATGACATCAAAAGCTAAGTATTTCATGCAAAAGTGTTATTGCATGTCAGTTGTCAAAAATAACAGGATTTACAATTATTCTTATGGCAGCAAGGCTCTAAAACTAGTTTAGTTTAGTCCCAGTAAACAAAGGCAGCATATCAATATAAAAGGGTGCCTACAAGCAACAAACAAAACTTGGACTTGCACCTGGGAAAGCACTTTGCCTATGGTTGAGCTAGCATCACTTAACGAAGATGAGGTTGCTCTGTGATGCTGACCAGCCTCTAGGTCCGCAAGTGGACTGACCCATATTGGACATGTAAAGACCCTACTGGGATAGCCATTTCTGAACATGTGCATTTCGGTAAAGTAGACCCCAAGCTGTGTTGCAGCTCAACACCGCCAATTCCATTAACTGGTGTATGGACGTGTAAATAAATAATGACACCATTTAAGTGCCTTTTTGGAAGATTGGTTTATCCTGTATAGTATTAATAATACACATTTAGTTTGTTAAACACAAAGAGCACATTTTTTCGAACCCACAATACGTAAGTCAACATGGTGTACTTTTTAACACTGCTGCAGGAAACAATTTGTGCAAAAAAAACAAAACAAAAACATGAATTCAACATCCTTGGCTGAGGTTTACTAGCTAGTGTGTTATGGTGCAGTTCAGTTTTCAGAAAGCAGCAAAGCCTAGGTGTTTGTGGTTGTAATGAAACTCTCAGGGGTGCTATTTTACAGTAGGTGTGAACACTGTAAAAGGTGTAAATACTCATATCAAAATACACCAAACCACAGTTGAGTTTATAGTCAAGTGCTGACAACTCAGACACCTAGCCCTGGTCCAAGCCGAGACCCAGTCAAACAATGGCTCTGGCTCATAGCAATCTCTTTCGGCATGGGTGAGCGCCCAGCCAGCCCCTACTTTTCATTGTCTCTCCCTCACCCCCTTCTCCCCCTCCCCAAACGCCGCTCCCCCCTTCTCTCCTCATTTCTCCCTTCTCTGAATTTCTCTATTCCCTCTCCAGACCCCCCCCCCCCCCATCCCCATCCCTCTCTTTCTCTCAGTGAGGATGTTCCAGCCACTGCACACTGACAGCTCAGGGATATTGTTTGTGGAAATGTTCCTGTTGGACCCGCAGGCCTTACAATCTACTGGACAGAGGCTAGAGCACCTTTGCTTAAGGCATAGGACCTTTAACCTCCACTCACACTTTAGACCTGTCACTATGGCTGTTATCCCACAGGCCTCTGCTATAGACCCTCACAATGAGGGTGTATGAGTGATCCTACATTGAATTTTACATTTAGTACAAGTCAATATAATACAGTCAGCAAACATACATGTTATTGTGTAATTGTTACAAAGTTAGTTTAGCTGAAGACATATTGGGAGAGGCTGGGCGTTTGTACTCTTTATCGTCATATGCAATTTGTAAACTCAGATTAAGTACGAGAGCATCTCTTTCAACAGAAAAAGCAAATACATTTTTTTTTTTTTACTTTATGGGAGGAAGATTAGAAACCATGACCTTGAAATGTGAGATCAGAGATATCCAATCAATGTCTTCAATGTTCTTCCAATTACAATAACACTCTCCCAGGAGAAATACTCGTGTCTTGAGATAAACAAAAAGAAAGCCAAATCGCATACAGCTTTTGTATACCAACCAACCCACAAATGAAGTGTTCAATTCCTGAAGGCCCTTTTAAAATCGCACAATTTTAATGTTACTTTTCCATAGTTTAGAACGGAATATTTTTAACATCCTGTGACCTGTTTTTTCCTTCGGTTATTCGTTTCCACAGGCAAGGGTTTGCGTCAGAGGACAACATATTTCCCTTGATAGTGGATTGTGAGTTGAAAGAATTTCTAATATTGTGCTCCTGTCACAATCGATTTGCAATTACCATAAATCATTGCTGTGCAGTGTGAGAGTCGTTTAGCACTCTACCTATTTTATTTGAGCAAATGCAAATAATGAATTGAGCATGTATATAGTTATTAGGATGGCTATTTAATTTACCCTAGGATGAACAGAAAAAAATAAATCAGGGAAGCGATACCGCATCAACAAAAATATTGTTGCCATGTTTTGTCAAAACTTATAGGTCTTCTACAGTATGACTTATGCAATCTACTGCACAGCATGTATCAGGGACATACTTTGGTGGGAGTATCTACTGTCATTAAAAGGAATTGCTTTCATCTAATTGTCGACATTGTTGTCAGAGTATTTTAGGAGGAAAAACCTTCAGCTTTCATGCCTCCATCCTGTGAAGTGTGATCTTGCTTATCCTGTCTCGATTGGCAGCCACGTTTGGCACCACTTACCAGAGTTCTCCTTCACCAATCATGGCTAACATGGCGGGTCAGAGGATGAAACAGAAAAGGGTAAGACCGGTCCATATTTTCCTTAGCCTTACAGTAGCAGATACTTAACACTGAGATGTTAGAACTCGAGAGAGCGTGAAAACAGCCTGAAATGACTATCTAAAAAAGGAAGGCTTCAAGGCAAAGGGTGTGTTACAATTGTATGCCACTTGCTCAATGAAGCTCACTCAAGCAGTTGAAATTCCGCTGGTAGCCCACTACAGTATCTAGCTACAATAGCCACAGAGACAGTGAGGTACTTCAAGCTGGCTGTAGCACACGGCTTAGTAACCATGGACTCTAAGTAGACACACATTACCAGTGGCTTATTTCTTACTCTATCATCCATATACAACCCACTCAGCAATATGTATCTACATGGGACTAGTGAGCAGTTTTAAATAGTGTTTTCAGCCTCTAGTCTCCAGTGTCTTCCAAGGAGATTCTAATTACCAGAGTGGTACAGTAACAAGGCAGTGAGGGAGTAAATGTATTAAGGATCCCCTGGAATGAGGACCTCTGGAGCCACAACTGTCTATCCTGGGCTGAGAGAGAGGGACAGTGACCCTGCATGGATAGCCTCTGTCGAAATTTGACCATGTCAAGCACAAAGGCATTATGGGAATCCAGTGTCACCAAGTCCTAATTGCTGTCTGTGTTCGGAGCAAATGACTGCCTTGTTCCTCTGATTAGTGAGGAGGGTAATCTTCACCTGTGTATGCCAGCCCTGCTGAGGGCCCTTGAGTGTTAGCGCTTCGTCTTCTGTAATTTATTTTTAAATCAGTGCCCGTTCCCAGGAGTTTTGAGTGTTTTGTTGTGAACCGCTTACCATGATCCCCACCACCGCCCCCCTCACCCCTAAATCCTTGACTAAATCCTTGTTTGGTGCCGCAGGAAGATAAGCAAGAACAACACTTGGCCATAATTGACTCATACTTCTCTTCAAGATGTCAGAACACAACCATCTTCCTGCCTCAGTACACCATACACTGTACAGTGTTGAATAGCACAAATGTAGAATACGTTCAGTCTCAAAAACAAGCCACATGGCATCATGCTACCATCAAAAGTTTTCAGATAATGATAGAACATTCTGATCTAGAACGGCTTAAAAAAAATATAGCTTCCCTGGTTGAAATAAATCCAACATGAATCCAAACCGGCCTAACTTGAGATCTGTGCTCCCATTTTCACACAAATCTCAAGTTAGGATTCAGCTCTGGGTGAATCTACATTCACAAATGAATGGCTGTGTTGGGTTGTTTACAGGTAGTGTGTCAACACAGGTGTTGGTTTCCACAGGAAATGACACAGGCAGCCTGATTGGGGAAAGAGTCCCAGGAGACAGAGCTATAGGCACAGAGCACAGATGGGTCCAAGGGCCACGGGGAACTGCACCTTAATGAACCTGCAGCTGAGCACTAGGCCAGAAAAACAAAATACATCTACAGTACCTAAGGCCATTATAAAATCTAAATGCAAAATGATGACATAGTTTAACCAGCGTTTCCCAAACTCGGTCCTCGGGACCCCAAGGGGTGGAAGTTTTGTTTTTTGCCCTAACACTACACAGCTGATTCAAAACCTTGATGATTAGTTGATCATTTTAAATCAGCTGTGTAGTGTTAGGACAAAAAACAAAACATGCACTCCTTGAGGTCCCGAGGACAGAGTCTGAGAACTAGTGTTAGTAGTATTAGTAGTGTGTTAAAACTGCTGTGACAGCTGGGGTATTAGACAGAATATAGCAGGCATGCTTAGACAGTTTGACAGTGAACATTTTGAGGGAGAACAGTTACAAATCAAACACTCGGCCTCATGTGGTCTATGACAATGGAGAGTGTAAGGTTATACTAGCTGGGGCTAAATAGACTAAAACACTGACAATATCCATTCCTCTTGTGTGTAACACAGTCAATCTCTCTTATGCTTTACTATAACAAGTATGGTGAGCACATTCGTACAAAATACTAATTACTCGTGTACTGTAAGGGTTTCTTGTCTCTTTCTCCTCTCAATGGGTGTTTCTTTTACAAGCAGGCCTGATGCTGAACAAAAGCATTTAAAAATCAGTGATTGCTTTCATCCATTTTAATTACATTCAGAAATGGCATTTCTGCCACATAATACACCCCTATTGTTTCAGAATTATCTGGCTCGGAAAAGAAAATCTACAATTTTTGATGATATTCCCGAGTTAAATCGCCTCTTGAAATTGAAATATGCTGTTGAAATATAAAATGAAGACAGCCTTTCCTGCTGATATACCACAAGCTCCTTGGTTTTGTGCAGGGTGCTGCTATTATTATGCATATCCAGGTAGAAAGTTAATTAACCCAAAGCTTAAGCTAATTATGGTAGCAGAATGCTATCAACCAAATGCTTTCAGTCAGACAGCTGTCCAGAATTTCATTTGCTAATCATTTGTCTTTTGGAAGAGCATATGGTAGATTTCCCTGCTATCAGAGGCAAAACAAACAGATGAAAACAATTAACTAAAAACAATGTGCACTGTTGAAAAATCAGACACAGATTTATACAGCTTTGTGAGAGAGGAAAAAAGCTGGATTTATGGCATAGGGAAGTATAATGACAATTTTGGTTTGAGCCACTTAGGATTTCCGGCGCATCACATGATCCATGTGTGATGGGAATTCAGATGCACAAATATATTGTTTATATCTATATGCAAATGAGACAGAGTGTTCATTGTTTATCCGTGTAGTATTAATGAGAATATCTATGGAACCATACGCGTGCCGGCCGACAGTATTTCTAACAGTTTCTATTAGAGCACCACATTTTCTGTTTGTCCAACTGTATGTTTTTTTTTTGTTAAAGCAGGAATATATATCACTTTAATACTTTACCTTTGAATTAAATCAATTATTGTATGCATTATTTTTGTTACAAAATTGCAGCATACTGGTAGCTGTTAAAGAATGATTGATATCAGTATCGCCTTGCAACATTATCAGGCAATAAAGACTACTCAAGAACTAATGCAACATGTCACACACAGGCATCTGCACTACATTTCTATTGAGGACCTCACAAGCTAAATTGCTTTTTCCAGCTCTCCCACATCTCAGTAAGGTTGACAGAAAAATTGATCAAAGCATTGTAAAATAATATGCCCACAAAATGTCTTGGGGCCAAAAGTCCAGCCTTTTTCCATTTTTCACCCTAACAAAAAAAGTAGTCTGTGTTTTTCCTCTGTATAACATGTCTCTGTTTTGGGGTGAGAAGCATCATATTTCAGATAATAGTAATCTCCTGTAAACAAAATGTGTATCATTTTTCAGTGAACAATGTTATGGCCATGTTAAAAAAGGGAATGCTGGTTAACAGTGTGTTGGGTGGCTTAGTCCCCAACAGGGGTTGTTGAGATATAATGAATTTGTTCATCTGACGTTGCCTTCAGGGCTGTCGTTAGACTGGTGGAGGTTTATTTCAGCAAATGTTGCCTAGCCATATCAGTTAGGAAGCAAAAGGGGCTTGAGACGTTTCTATTAGAAAAGCTGACGGTCATGGTGTGTAAGCAATGCTTCAAGTGCATTTGTGTGACTATAATGTCATTTATCAATCACACTTTTTCAATATGGCAAATGCTTTGTTACCACTGCTGTTGTTTTGCACTGAACAATGCTAACCCTAGGCTTCAACCAAGCACACATCTTTGGTTGCCAACTCTTCTAGTGCAAAACACTCCTGGACCAAAACCAAAAAATTACACACTTTTTGGAGAATTATAAATCTTGAGGAAGACTGGCTTAGGCAATTGGATTGTTTTTGCTTTGTTTTGCCATTTTGATGCTAATTGTATAGGCTACTTTACAATTAAGTTGTTGCTGACATACTCAAATAATTTATCAATGCCAGTATTTAACTGATCGCGATAGCATTCAAACATTATCCAGATTAAATCCTTACTTGTTCTTACATTTGGGAAGATACATTGCAGCCTAATAGAAACTACTCTGATGACCGACATAGCAAATTATATTAAACGCAGCATCTACTGATGCAAATCATTAAATTCATTTGCATATTCTCACTGAACCTGAACACACAAATTAAACCACATCCAGAACGAGGGGCAGAAAAGGTGCTTGTGCATGGTTACAGGACATATTCGATAATCACATTCCATATTATTAATTTCTACACTTCTGCTGATTAACAAGTATAATGTTTTTACTGCTTGATGAATTTTAAGGGATGGGAGACAGCTAGGTAGCAGACATATTGACTTAAAATATACAAGGGCATTAATATGTTTCCATAAATTACAGTGTTCCATACATTACTAAAAGGGTGACTTCCTTTTTGGTGAATGTGAAAAAGCTTTCATTTCCCAAACCAATCAAGTTGATCAAATTTGAATCTGTGATACAGATATTATTACATATTTAATTTCCATCTAATCAAAACCAATTTGAAATGTAGGGCATGGACCTGAAAATTGGAATTTGTTGAAAATGAAAGACTACATACTTATTTATGGAGATTTTAATCATTTCCAATCATTCAAGATTGCAAATAGTCAATATTATTGAGCAATGATTGCTCTGAAATCCCACTGTACCTGTTTGAGGAGTGTAAAAGGGGTTTTCTAGAACTGATAAATATCAGTTCTAACTAGGAAGCAAAATACATACCGGTATACAGAAAAGGCCATGTTCCCTATGCCCTTAGCTGGCCCTAGTCTTCCACTCTAATAGTCACCCTTGTTGGTAATAAACAGTTAGATTTCAGAAGATCTCAAATATACTGCAGGAATAATGTGCCATCAGAAATCAAATTTCAAGCGCAACTGTATTCTAGTGCCCCTCATATTTCTAGTGTCTCCTAGATTTTGCCCAACTTTCTTTGGGATATTTCTTAGGGGATCAACAAAAATGCCCCTGCTTCCAATGAGGAATTGGGAGCACTCGATCACACGGGTGGATGCGGTCTGCCTGTAAATTGCACACCTTTGTTTAGAATGTCGGTGGCTATACAGTACAGTACCTTTCTGCAGGTGGAACATCCATTAGGATCTGGATGGTGTGCACACCATTTTCACATCCGCTGACTTGGATCTTTCCCAGGGGACTTTGCAACGAGATGGTCCTCTGTCTGCACTGACTCGGACTCTTCATGTTATTGCCCTGGTAGGGAAACATATGCAATGTTGTATTCATGTAGGTGGCTAAATTTCAGAATTTTTTACACATTCTATATTGAAGGAATTGTTGTAAAGCAAGCAAGCCACGTACGAGTCAAATGTTAATGATTTGTACACCTACCCTTGAAACAATGTCATGATGTGACATGATCCTTACATTAAAATCCTGTATTTCTTTGTTTTATGGAGAAAAAAAAAACTATCTGCCCATCTAACCAATAAATCGCTCGTTTTTTCCCCGCATTTCTTTTCTATATATCATATAAATGAGAAAAACAATGCAGTATGTTCCCTTGTCTGGTGAGGGATTCCCTAGATAGCTCAACATTATTTTCAATCCATCATTTTTGGTTGATGGCCGGGATGTTTTCCTAGCATTAAATTTGTTCCTTAGGGTGCAACTCCAAGGGGATTCCGGTTTCCAGCCCTTAACAACAGTGAAAACGTGCAGCTTTTCTGACGACTGAGATGGATTTTGGCAATAACCAGACAGCACTTTATTTTTTATTTTTACTTTGAGGGAAGGAGAGATGATTGACTATGTTATATTGCGACTTTTTGAGGTATGGGGGTTATAATACATAAAGGTCACATTGATTCCAAGAAATCTCTATTTTCTATACAGGCCTGCACATCAGTTATAAAGTCTAGAAATAACAATGGGTTTACATTTCCCCATTATCATCATGCACTTGTTAAAGTAAACAGGAGGTACAGACAAAAACATAACCATGATACAATAATTTGTTGCTGTCATAATAATTTAAGTGATTTAGATTTGTTTAACTGGACCTATAGCTCAATTCCTTTCCTCTCTATCTACAGTAACCACATAATAGCTTCCAGGAAAAAGGAGAGCACGTAAACTCCTCCCTAACTATTCCAGCAACTCCCAGGTTGGGGGAGGGGAGGGGGGGCTATGAACTAAGACAATCAAGCTGCAATGTTGCAGAGCAGCGCCCACAATAGCAAACCAAGCAATGAAACAGCTTTGACACTAGGGTACTTTACACATATGACACACGTACAATATTTTAATCCTAAACAAACTAAGGGTATCGTAACCAAAAATGTAAAATGATAAGGAGGAATATAGAGTTCAGCTGTTTGATGTGCTGATTAGGCCTAATATACATTTTATATATTTGGTGCAAATAACTGTGTTGCATTTAAGTATAGCTTACAGTATACTATGTTTATTTAGCCTATTTGTACACATAATGAACAGACAAATCCATACAACTAGTCTAACACTGTGTCAGTGGTCAGCGAGACGAGATTTGGATGGCCTCGCGAGACTAAATAATGCGCTAACTACTCTGGAATTCGCGCGCATACTGTCCCTACCCTGAACATGACCCTAACCATTTCAAATCTCAACTTCAACTACATAGGGGAGTCACAAGGACGATGCTGATATTAGCGAGGAAATGAGGCGCGCAGCACACGTTGATATCTTCTAACAACAAAAAAGGCATGTGTACGTGTAGTAATATTGACAGTAGCCTAATATATTGTCAGGAAAATAACAAACAAGAACGTAGCCTACAACTTTATATAATGCCCAAATGCTTCCAAATACTTGCCTGCTCCATGTAACAATGTGTAGTTGTTTCTCTTCCTGGTTTCTCCCACAACGTGTAGGAGGCAGCCAATCAAAAGAGGCAAACGGCTGCATCTACTTTATCTTTACTCCGTATTTGGACAGACATGCTTCCCCCAATGCCCCACAGCAAATAATACAGCTATACTACTAAAATCACACATGCACTATAGTATTCAGTTAATATACAATGTGTCATCCTTGTGAAGGCTGTATTCCTAATCAAACTTTTAAAAGCAGGTAGGAAAAAAATATAGTTAAACAAATCTCACCCACTAGAATACTTAAATGAAAATATTTGTGACACCCACAACTTTCCTGGTGCTTCTTTGATCCACTCATAACTCATGTATCTTCATGAGCTTGCAGCAGCTAGGTAGCCTACTCTCTACACTTTCTCTGTACTATATTTCCATGCAAGTTTCCAATTGAGCTTCTGTGGGTGGCAAGCCAGGCAAGGCCCACACCCCACTCAGTGGTAAGGGTGGGAGCGGGGAGAAAACGCCACCCCTGCAGAGAACATTTTCAAATCTTTGAGGATTTCCGTGCCATCTGGACCCTCTGCCAGTCTGCCCCAGATAGCAAGGGTTGGCAGCGCTACCCGACGGTGCAATATGGCTCTCTCTAATGAACTACTAACTGTCCCCCGTTTTAATTGATGTGACATTTGAGCCATTTATCTCTGACATTTCAATGAAAGATGATTCTCAGCCTTGCCATTTACTTTTTTGTGCAATTTCTAAGTCATTTGCATTTTGCTGCTCTAAACCTGCTTTTTGTCTCTCGTTAGCTAATTAGAGGAACATGCACAATTAGACCTAATAAAAATGAACATAACCTGGTTTGATATGAGCTTGCATGAGTGATAATATAAATTACACTTTTCTTAATTCTGCATGTGATTCTGATGTAGGCTATAAGTAAGTGAGTTAGGGATTATTAGAGGCATTGCGACCTTTATTCACATAACTTCATGTAGGACAGCTTATGTTCACAGCATGGTGAGAATCAAGCTCAATTAATCACCATATGATTGCAGTAAGCAGCCCCCTCTGCTGGAAATGCTGGGCCATGATACCATGACTTCTGGTTTAATGATAATGTTCCAACAAAAATATAGGCCTACCTTGCTCTTACAACCGTTTACATTGGAGTTTTCCAATTTTAGCAAACAAAGATGTTGTAGTAACTAAAATGAGCTTTAAGAAGTTTAGTTTTTTATCTGTTATATTTACTCCTGCTTTTGCCCTCCCCCATTGTATTGGCTGTATTGAAACATCCAAGTCACATACATTATGTATTGGTTTAAGCGTCACCGCAGCGGTATTCATTCAAATCAAATGACTGGAAATATTTAACAAAACAGGAAAAACTCTGAGGTCAAATGAATAATGTGTGTGTGCGTGCGTGCGTGTGTGTGTGTGTGTGTGAGTGAGTGAGAAAATGGCCTGTACAGTAAAGCTTCCAGTCCCAATTGTTTTCCATTAGTGGCACACAATTTAATCTTTTTAAGATATCCTTTAAAAACACAGTTCCACTGGTGACGGCTGTTCCTTTGATTGTGGGCAGCATCAGTGTAAAGGTGTGGTGCCCTGTCTGTGTTGGCAGCAAGGCTGATCTCTTTTGTTTGAAACTCAAAGAGCTCCTTTTCCTGTTCAGTTTCCCTCACTATATTTGTTTGTGTGAGGTGTTGATGGACTTAAAGTACAGCTTCCTTTTAGTGTAGCCTATGGTACCAGATGTTTGTGAGAATAACAGGACCTTCTTCATGAACACAGAGATTGTTTATGAGCAATTTCTTCCATCCACTCCTGTACGTATGATTGTCATGGCTCTGTCCTATACTGTCTGTCTCTGTCTCGCCCTTTTCCTTTGTTCGCAGACTTCTCCTGATATTGACGTGGGAGGAGCTGCCGTTTATAATACCCAGCATGCTTGAGGAGTAGAGGACAGTCCTGGGAGATATGAACACCATCATTCTTTCACAGGTATGTGAGGGAATTTTCATCAGGAAGAAATGCTTCCCGGGCCTCACATTGGAGTTCCTGGGCTCTGTATTGTTCGTAATGTACAGTACGTGTGAATTTGTATTAAACCCATTATAGTTGAAGTACTGCATGAGAGACATATATTTTTTTGTTAGTTGTATGCTTATTTCTCATTTATTGTTTACATCCTTCTACCAAATAAACTTGACAACTGCATTACACCCAAACCCCCCACACACACAATTCTTCATACCCACTGGTGTACACTCATTCAGTGCCTCTGTACTGCTATCCCCCTTTTTCTGGAATGTTGTGGATTTTCCTATTTTACTGTTGACAGTGTTAACAATGTCTGAGCACTTTGCAAATGAAGAGGCTTGAACTCCTGACAGGCTCTGTCGCCGGCACTGTGATACACTGGCCCGCACATGCTGCGCGGCATAATGATGACATTAGGATCCAGTGATAATATCAGGACACTCTTCAGATAAATGACTGATAAACCAGGGGTTGTACCTCTCGTATTACACGCTTGACAGAGCAGCTAATCATTGTCCAAGTGACTGCTATTACATAAATCATGAGCTCGACTTTGATGCATATTCATCACGTCATCTGCAGAAGACTGACTGGCTGCACAGGGGGACAGACATTTTAAGAGAATGTTATGCTTTCATTAGAATGTGATATGATCTATTTTACTGTCGAATTGATAAGATTTTCTGTGTCAGTCCATTTGATATGAAATTAAAAGGATCTTTTCCAAAATGTTCAACTTCATATTCCTCATCTCCAGCACCACCGTCAACATCAACATATGTGAAAATGGTGCGTTTCTATGTTTTGTAGTAAAAAATATATAGGAAGATGTGTTTCCAATGACATCATCGACCACTTAGTAGACCATTATTAGGCAATACCTACTCATAATTAGTTAAAATCACACGATGCACATCGATGATATCAATGGAAACACTTATCTTCCTATCTTTTTTGCTATAAAACATAGAAACACAATGTTCACATATGTTGATGTTGCGTTTGGGCTGGAGATTATGAAGATTTTAGAAATGTCCCTTTAAATAATACTGCTACATTATGTAAAGTTTGTGGCAGTGGGTGTCCTTTACCACCAAATTACAGTACCTATATGAAAGATGTGTGTTGATTTTACAACATTATGAGGGGTACATAATGAAAGGTTATATCAACTGTTTCATGGTGTTTTTTGCAGTAAAGCTTCAAAGGTGTCTGAAGATGACATATCCAAATATGTCAGAAGTATTCAACAATGCCATGTAATAAGTCGGTTATGTTATACAATATTGTTTTGTATCATTCAATTTAGTATCATTCAATAAGAATTTGTTCTTAACTGACTTGCCTAGTTAAATAAAAAAATCTATTACAACATGTGGAAAACAAAACAAAACCCCATCTTTTTAGAAGACCAAGTCCATAAAATGAGGTCTGAAGCATGAAGTAGTCTTTGATTCAGTCATGGTGTATGTTTTATTCTGCACTATTGGGGTCACAAGATGTGGGGGTGTTAATTTAATCCCCATTCTTACCCAGAGCATGGCCACACTCTCTAAGGAGCTTTATATCTGACAACTGTGTCAAATTAGAGAGACCACGACTCTCTTATAAAGAATATATCTGTCAGAGCACATTGTTCCTGGCTCTTAAAATTGTATATGAGGCTAGAAACAAAAACAATCAGTAACACCATAGTTGGACTTCAACATGATACAATCATTTTAGGCCATGCAGGCCTGTCACAGAGACAAACCACTAATCCAACAAATGTTATACATTTTTGTAGGATTGGCTACTCTGAGGATCCAATGCATCATTTTATTTTGTTAACCACATGTGACAGTATAATATGTTGCAGCAATGCAGTTCCAATTCACTTCAATTTATAACCATAATTTTCCAATGGTTGTGGTGTCTAAACCAGATTAGTCCAGTATGATAAGTACCCATCATGTATCTCTCTGGTATCATTGCTGTCCTTCAGTCAAACATGTTAAACAACTCTTAATGTTCTCTCCAGTCCCCTATAGGTGTCTCCTATTGTCATTGTTGGTCCTATTCTAATGGGACTTCCTCTAGAGACGACATTCCCACCGACCTCTGAGCAAAACAATATTTTCCATTCAAATGGGTTGACTAGTGAATATTTACAAGCATGTTTAATGTATAATAGATCTCATCTATGGATATCAGGGGCCATTTTCTGCTCAGTCAGCCTTAGCCTGATGCCCTGAGGTAATGGGTGACCCGAGTCTCATTTAGACCAAATAGCATGCACACGTATTTTAACAGTCCTTAGGGTATAGGCTACATGTTCATAACAAGTAAAGCTGCCTGTCTCTCAAATGTAAACATCTTAGCACTGTAATATGATTATATCGCTAAAGTCCCAGAAGGTGAAAGATTTAATAAAGGGGGTGGATTATATTAGAGAAAATAAAGTAATAATTTGAAATTGTTAAGAGACCCTTTGTGTCAATGGGTATATAGAGACTAGGGGACAATTTCAGTCCCTTAGGCCCGTGTTAAAAAGCAATAGCTTTTCTTTCCGTACATGCACAGCATTTTGAAATCAACATGCATTGCTACCACCAAAGGCTATAATCGTGATTAGTAATACATCTGATGCCATTATCATGTTAAGGAGAATGCATTAAGGTTGTGGAAATAATACATTTCATGCATTGAAAACAGAACTGCAGTTTGAATATATGCGTATTACGGAAAAAGTCATGGTTTGCAACTCTGGTGCTTATACAACCACGAGGGTTTTTAATCTCTTTTCTTGCCGATGAAAGTCCCAGTAATTGCTATATTTCCCTTTTTTGTTTCAAGGACCTTTGCCGATCCCTTGGCTTGCATCAGGGGGCAAAGTCATTAGTGGCGAAATGAGCTCAAGTGAAGAGAACGAGATTGCTGGGCTCCCAGCGTGGTTTGAAACTTTACCACACAGTGCATTCTAATTTGAATTGAATTCCCAATGTACAGTATGTGTGTGTAATAAAGACAATTCTAAAAACATATATTTAGGCCTATACAATGCTATTTTTATTGTCTTTATTATCCTTGCCAGTAATATTGAACTCTTGACAGCCCTGTTCATGTTCTCCATGAATTTGTGTTGCAGTTGCTGTGACCAATTTTAATTGTATCCCTGCGATTACAATGTCGGCCTGATTGTGCTATCACCCCAATTCCTTGTTTACTTATTGTCATGAATATTGTTCTGAAGCCTATTCAGGTGTCAGTTTGGATTCTCATTTTGATTTTATATCTAACTTTGATGATGTGTTTCTTTGATTAGCAGCCATAGTAATAGTTTGGAAGAAAAATACAGCTGCATCTGTTTTCTTTAAGCATCTTAGGTTCATTCAGACATAATGCTGTTCAATCACATACAAATATGCACACTTTTCTTGTGAATGTGTTATAGGGATTCTGTGACATATCATTGATGTTACAATTAAAAGATAGCCCTGTTGAATAGTTGCACATGCACTGTACTGCTCTGAGTCGATAGCCTAGCATGTGTTGCTCTCTTCGTAGTCGCTCTCTCGTGTGGAGTCACTGTCCCCTGAGTCCCACCACCGGTCCCCAGGGTGCACTGCATATAATTACCCACAATCCACCCTGAAACAGCTCTCATTTACAGTAATCAACAGTCTGCACCTCAAAGGATCCATGTGGCATCCGACACAGCGAGTCAGCGTGTGTTATAACAAATTATTATTGTAGATTCACAATTACCTTTGTGCTGAGGGTGAACACTTTGTTTAATATGTAGACTATGAAATCTCTGCATGGATATTATCCATTATGAGGCTAATGATTGTACACTGTATGGTGCTAACAACTTCAAAAGACCAACAGTATTCTAGGTTTGAACAGTGATAACATAGAAATCTAGATAACATCACAACCACATGGCTAAAAATTAAGTCACATAGTCACAAGTAAGAAATGCATGGTAATTTGGCAGATAGGGTAGTCACTGTGATAATGGTCATTAACATAAAACTTTGCAATCATTACGGTTGATTTCAGATAATGGTCAGCATAGAAACCCTTTTAAATAATTGTACCCCTTTCCCCATTAAAGACGTATTAAGAAAATTACCACATTCTGAAATGGGAATCACTATGGTGCAGTGCCTGATAGGTAATGTGGTTATAATGTCAGGTGATTTCACCAGACTGAAAACACTCTGTTCACATTCCCAATGCTTATGTTAATTATATTGCATTCATTTTGGAATAGAGCGTTCTCTTTACATTAAGCTAGTATTGTACAGGTATACCATGCTTTGATAATGGTTCACTTTTAATTCATCTTCCATTCACCCCTAATAGTGGCAAAATATCTTCTACATCCAAAGAGACCATCTTCACACAATGCATAGTCTGTATCCCAGTGTGTGCTGTGTAGTGTCCTCCGCTGAAGCTGCCTTTGACCCTCTGGCACTGCTGGGTCTCATCATTGCCGGTCCATTAGGGATGCTAGAGTAGGTCTCCAAACGGGCATGCTTCTGCTGCACCACATTACTCCTCCCCATCACTGTTGGCCTGCATGGTCCCCTAGTGGCCAGGTCATGTCATGGCATGGGTGCCCTGTGAGTGAGCTTGTACCGGGGCTGCCCTTGACATGCCCCCCCCCCCCCCCCCCCCCCTTCGGCAGAGAGGAGAGAGCAGACCGTCCGGATAGGGCATCAGGGGTACCAGCTGGTGCCAGCTGCGTGGGGAGGTTTCCAAGGTGGCAGACACCTGTCTTAACTTGCGCCCCCCAGCTCCCAGAATGCATCAGCTGCTGCCCGGCAGACCCATCGTGGGGAAATGAGGCGCTAACCTTGAGGAGAAATGTTCCCAGCGTCACATTAAGAGAGAGCCTAATTGCCCAGTGCTACCACTGCCAAACGACATTAGGAAGTGCTGTCGTTTACTTTAACATAATGGCTCAGTGTGTTCTTTGGCCGAAGCTACTTTGCCTCTCTTAGAAGCATCAACGTGACATCCATTTTGTCCCATCCTGACCAATCAACATGGAACATGAGGACACTACTACAACTGCAGTTTTCTTTTAGGAGTACATTTAAAGGAACCAGTGGGACTAATGTCAGTATAAGAGAACATGCCACAGTAAAAAATTACTTCCAGTAACAGCATAGGTCTATGGGACTGCCATTCTTAAACTACTAACATCATTCATATGCACATCCGATTTAGTAATTGTATTATTTATTTCCCTTTATCAGACCACATGGTGATACGACTAGGTCGGTAAATGACACATTAATACAGAATGCACTCAGTGTGATTAAATTAAACAAGCACACTCATTACATTATGCATACAGTAATAAGAATAGTCCTGACCGCTCTGCAGAGGTACAGTAGGCTCCGCCGAGACTGATCACATGTCTCGCTGCTGCATCAGATTTTGGGGCGCCCATTAGCAGAACAAAAATCACCTTTGATTTAATGAAAGGTCCTCATTTGCTTACCGGCTCCCCTCACTTATGGGCACATGGCTGAATTAAGCCCTCCCCATCGTATAAGGGGGTGGAGACCTTCAGCGTCCTCACTCCTGCAGTATAATGTTGTGATAATTCTATGATCTGGTGTTTCAAGTCTGCAGGAGTGTCAGGAATCCACTGCAAGGTGCTTCTAATTGCAGATACACCTCAGCACTTGAAAGTAATGAATGTGAGCACGGTGAAACCTCCAAGGATCCAACGCTAGCAATATATCATCAGTTCTGAAAAGGGTAATTCGTTTCCCTTCGCCAAGCAAAATATTAGAAGTTCACATAGGGGGTTTATTATTAATTTATTCCTTCCCTCAATGCATGATTTTGTAATTGAAGTGCTATGAATAAAGTGACCCATATATCTTAGTGAGCTCCTTGCCTTGACTAGACGTGGGATTTGAGCGTGTAAATATTGGTTGTAATGAGGAGCAACAAGGATGCTTGTTCTTCAAACAGACAGATGAAATGTTTGATTTGGAATGAAATATCTCCTAAGACATTTACAAACCATTTACAACTGTGTCTCAACTTCAAATCAGAGTTATATCCTGAAGGTGCATGTGGAAATCATAAAATATTAAGTAAAACAAATATTAAGTAAAAAAGATTGTTATGATAACAATCTTCATGTACAATATGTTTTAAATCCAAGTTTACATGCACCATTCATTGGGCTCTTTACAGTATGTGTACCTTGGCTATATCTATGCATATAATCTAAGTTATTCCTAAATCCCACTGCACCAGATACCTCCTCAATACTTCACCTCCAGCCCCTAGTAGGTAATCGTGCCATAGGGACTTTGTGAAAACAGTCCAGCAGTTCACTTGAAGACCGCCTCTTACAGCAGGTCGACCTTTGCGGCCACCGAGCTGTTGACCCCAGCAACGTCGGGGTAACAAGTTCAAAGCCCAGCTGTCTGTCCGTGATCTTCCCCGTATATGCCATGGTCGTTCACCATGGGGCTACTTCCCCACTGCTTGAGACTGAAGTAAAAAAAAAGAAAAAAGGGATATGCCATGCTCTCCAAATGGTGCTTTAAATTGCTGGAGTGCAGTTGAGTGAAGAGTGTGTTTGTGTGTTCACTAGATGTAATTTACAGCCTTGTGTTGAATGCTATAACTTCCAACCTTGCGCTGAGTGTGGCGACTGCACATGTCTTATGTGCTCTAACCTCCGCTGTAGAGTGAGCTTAACAATGTGCCTTTCACGGGCCAGATGATATCCTACTGTGAGGAAGAGCTGGGACAGGAAGGTTAAGAGAAGGGCAAAAGAGAGGTATTTTAGATAGCCTTTTACGAGGTTCAAATAAAACAGAAATAGTTAAACCATCAAGTCAAAAGAAGTAGGAGAGATTCATAAAATGGTAATTGTTAAAAACACATATGGAAACATAACATTTTTTCATTTTATGTCATACTTCTACTTTTTGATCTAATTAAATCATCATACAGTAGCTCTATTTCTTACATCCACTCCTCTCTCATGTAATTTACAAAGAGAGCAGTGAGATGGGCGGCCGTTGAACCAGGGCCTCGGCAACCTGTCATCTGCACCGACCGGTGAGGAGGTGAGTTCCTTCTGGGGGAGTGATATGGGGGGATGGAGGGGTCCGAGGGGCTGATAAATGAGTCTCTCCCTAACTCCATATGGTATGTGTTTTAAGCTGTCTCCCCCTTGGCCGCTCCTCGTAGCGAGCCATCCTTCATGGAGAGTTGAGGGGAATTCTGCCTTACGTGGGGCCCCCTTTGTTGCCAGACCAGGCCCCCTGCATAGGCTCCATATGGATCTGTGTGTGTGCAGGTTGGCTGCTTTTCATAGATCGTTATGGCAGTCTTAGTTTTGGCTTTACGACAGGCAATATCAGGGGTTACACTGTGGCAATTTACCATTGGTGCATTATTATGGTATTTATGTGTATGTGCTGTCAGCCCTACATTGTAAACAAGTCACTCTGGTCAACCTTCTGTTCCAGGAGGACAAAAAATACATAGTTATACACACCCCCGTGCTTAAATCCATTTTCAGAAACAAATTCCAATAAATTCCACTCCTTTACCAAACACCCTCTCACGAAATCTCCTTTCTGTAGGAGTAAGTGCAGTAAGATGTCATATAATCACGCAATACATTGAAGCAAATACATGCAGAGCATCACACCTGCAATGCTAGTAAACTTCCTAGTGACAATACAGAGATGTGACCTTTGACACAAGGAGGAGCATCTATAGCTCATTATTCCATCTTATAGCCCATAATGCCATGGTGGGTGCTCAGCTCACCAAGCTACTAAGCACTCTTTAACCAGCCAGCCGGACACATATGCCCTGCGGTTATTCCACTGGACCCTCACCTCCTCCTTATAATAGCCCACCCTAAGCCTCTCACTCTTTCCAATGTATTCTACTCATTGTTTACAGTACATGTGGGTCTAGAGTAATAATAAATAAGGAACGTGTGTACCGTGCCAACATGATTGATTACGACAGGGAGGCAAGGTCAGGATGGAGGAACAGGCTAGGGCTGTCCGACTCATTGAGTTAACACTGTATCTGTGTTGTATGAATGTCACCAGCGATCCAGTGATTTATTACTACAACCACTGCTCAATTCTCTTTCTATCCCCAGTATTATTTTTTGGGGGTGTCTGACCAAGATACATGATTTTAGTAAAACTTAAGACAATAGAAAATAGACGTAATACATTTGTATACATTCATATTCTGTAGATTTGCTATAAAATGTGAAAGAGATCGCAAATCTATGAAGAATGGAGGAGCAAAGTAAATTGTTTCACCCATTTTCTTCATGGTAACATATTACATTTGATATGAAGTAAAGTATACACTCTAAGTATTCATTCATTTGACTTATTTAACCAGGTTTGTACTCTTAGTAACAGGAATAACAGACAGGCGTAGGATCCAGAAATAATCTGCAAACAATGGCATAACAAAGTTTTTAAAATATAATTGATTTGAACATCCAATAAATCCTATCATCAACTTCAACAGCAGTCCTTCAATAAAAAATGTCTCTTGTATTCCTATTTATGCATTTTCATAGGACATAACCTTAAGTCTGTGGCTGGAAAAACAATGGCCCTTAGGACCTCTGGACTGCTCACTGTTTAGTGCATGTCAAGATGCCACCAGTCTGGACTGTTTCCTCTGGGAAGAGTGTAAGCAAGCTCCACGCTCTGTCAGTCATCCTAAAATGTTTCAGGCTGAAGATGGATGGTGACGACGTGTCACTGTTGCCTAACCGGACTATCACCGCCGTGCCCATGTCCTGTTCCTATCAACCCAGCAACTGAATCGCTAGGCATTGTCCATTTCGGGTTCCACAGCAGAATGAGACAATATAATTGTTTTACTGGAGTAGCTCGTACTTGTTTCAACACTGATCCATAGCAACATTATTGGTTCTCCAAATACTTACATTTATTTCATATTATGGATGAATATGGTAGCTAAAAGGCTGCATCATTTGGAAATGCTAAATATCAAGAAGCACATGTAAATTCAAATAGCCTAAGGAGGACTCAAAGGGCCTGACTCAAGAGGACCTTGACATGTAAAGTCTTAGGGACTGACCTTTCTGTCTGACCTCCTCCAATATGTTTCCACAGGCAATTCCGTAATTCTCCAGCCAACATTTAAAGGCTTCCTGTTTAACAGGAAGTTCCCCATCACTCTGTGGGACCAGGAGCAGCGCTCAACAGCGCGAAACGAATGGCAGTATGCAGGAACCTGGTATAATTTATACCACGTTTCATCACCTCATCTCTCACATACCATGTGGATACACTCACGAAAATGTCCACATGTGCGTACAAATGTGCTCACAAATACGTACACATGTATGAACGCACAAATAAAATGAACTTGTATTTGTCATGTGCGCAAAATACAACAGGTGTAGACTTTACCATGAAATGCTTACTTACGAGCCCTTTCCCCACAATGCTGAGCTAAAAAGTTAGTAAAATTAGCTAAATATAAAAAATAAACAGTAACACAATAAAAATGCTATTTAACTAGGCAAGTCAGTTATAAACAAATTCTTATTTACATTGACAGCCTAGAAACAGTGGGTTTAACTGCCTTGTTCAGGGACAGAATTACAGATTTTTACCTTTTCAGTTTAGGGATTTGATCTAGCAACCTTTCGGTTACAGGCCCAATGCTCTAACCACTAGACTACTTGCCACCCCGTATGCACTACAAGGAGTAACGGTCCCGTTTCAATGTGCAGTTGTATAATAAACTCAGCAAAAAATAAACGTCCTCTCACTGTCAACTGCATTTATTTTCAGCAAACTTAACATGTGTAAATATTTGTATGAACATAACAAGATTCAACAACTGACATAAACTGAACAAGTTCCACAGATATGTGACTAACAGAAATTTAATAATGTGTCCCTGAACAAAGGTGGGGTCAAAATCAAAAGTAATAGTCAGTATCTGGTGTGGCCACCAGATGCATTAAGTACTGCAGTGCATCTCCTCCTCATGGATTGCACCAGATTGGCCAGTTCTTGCTGTGAGATGTTACCCCACTCTTCCACCAAGGCACTTGCAAGTTCCCGGACATTTCTGGGGGAATGGCCCTAGCCCTCACCCTCCAACCAAACAGGTCCCAGATGTGCTCAATGGGATTGAGATCCGGGCTCTTCGCTGGCCATTGCAGAACACTGACATTCCTGCCTTGCAGGAAATCACGCACGAGCAGTATGGCTGGTGGCATTGTCATGCTGGAGGGTCATGTCAGGATGAGCCTGCAGGAAGGGTACCATATGAGGGAGGAGGATGTCTTCCCTGTAACGCACAGCGTTGAGATTGCCTGCAATGACAACAAGCTCAGTCTGATGATGCTGTGACACACCGCCCCATGACGGATCTTCCACCTCCAGATCTATCCCGCTCCAGAGTACAGGCCTCGGTGTAATGCTCATTCTTTCGACGATAAACGTGAATCAGACCATCAGCCCCAGTGAGACAGAACCGCGACTCATCAGTGAAGACCACTTTTTGCCAGTCCTGTCTGGTCCAGCGACGGTGGGTTTGTGCCCATAGGCGACGTTGTTGCCGGTGATGTCTGGTGAGGACCTGCCTTACAACAGGCCTACAAGCCCTCAGTCCAGCCTCTCTCAGCCTATTGCGCACAGTCTGATCACTGATGGAGTGATTGTGCGTTCCTGGCGTAACTCGGGCAGTTGTTGTTGCCATCCTGTACCTGTCCCGCAGGTGTGATGTCAGATGTACCGATCCTGTGCAGGTGTTGTTACACGTGGTCTGCCACTGTCAGGACGATCATCTGTCCGTCCTGTCTCCCTGTAGGCGTCTCACAGTACAAACATTGCAATTTATTGCTCTGGTCACATCTGCAGTCCTCATGCCTCCTTGCAGCATGCCCAAGACACATTCACACAGATGAGCAAGGACCCTGGGAATCTTTCTTTTGGTGTTCTTCAGAGTCAGTAGAAATGCCTCTTTATTGTCATAAGTTTTCATAACTGTGACCTTAATTGCCTACCGTCTGTAAGCTGTTAGTGTCTTAACGACCATTCCACAGGTGCATGTTCATTAATTGTTTATGGTTCATTGATGCATGGGAAACAGTGTTTAAACCATTTACAATGAAGATCTGTGAAGTTATTTGGAAAGACAGGGTCCTGAAAAAGGGACGTTTCTTTTTCTGCTGTGTTTATGTACATGTAGGTAGGGGTAAAAGGTGTATCTCACTGTTCATCCCTAAAGCCAACACCTCATTTGGCCACCTTTCGTTCCAGTTCTCTGCTGCCTGTGACTGGAACGAATTGCAAAAATCGCTGAAGTTGGAGACTTTTATCTCCCTCACCAACTTCAAACATCTGCTATCTGAGCAGCTAACCGATCGCTGCAGCTGTACATAGTCTACCGGTAAGTAGCCCACCCAAGTTCACCTACCTCATCCCCATACTGTTTATATTTATTTACTTTTCTGCTCTTTTGCACACCAGTATCTCTACTTGTACATGGCCATCTGATCATTTATCACTCCAGTGTTAATCTGCAAAATTTTAATTATTCGCCTACCTCCTCATGCCTTTTGCACACAATGTATATAGACTCTCTTTTTTCTACTGTGTTATTGACTTGTTAATTGTTTACTCCATGTGTAACTCTGTGGTCTGTTCACACTGCTATGCTTTATCTTGGCCAGGTCGCAGTTGTAAATGAGAACTTGTTCTCAACTAGCCTACCTGGTTAAATGGTGAAATAAAAAAATAAAAATAAAAAAAGTGACTAAGCAATCAGGATACACAATAAACATGGTAGCTGTGTGTATGTGTGTGTGTGTGTGTGTGTGTGTGTGTGTGTGTGTGTGTGTGTGTGTGTGTGTGTGTGTGTGTGCATGTCAGTGGCGGCTCCTCGGAGGAGGAAGAGGAGGACCATCCTCCTCAGTGAATTTCATAAAAATAAAAATAGTGAAACATTAAAGTTATCCATTTGATATAAAACAATAGTAAATATATTCACATCAACAAATCATTTATTTAAATCCACTGTTTTGCAGTGAAGGTCTACAGTACCCTCAACAGCAATCTGTAGGGTAGCACTTTCACTTACTTAGCTAGCAAATGCAGCTAACTAGTTTAGTCTACTCAAACACCCGGCTCAAACAGAGAGGGATGCTATGTAAGCTAGCTGGCTATGGCTATCCAACACTGGATTTCTTTCAAGTCAACGTAGGCTTTTGGTTTTATTAAATTGTTGCCTCCGGGGCCCGCTGGTTTAACTGCTAAACTGCTTGCTGACTGTACACTGTACCGCATGATTGTAGCAGGTTTACTAATGTGTTCGTTCTAGTAGTTATGTTGACTATGATGTTAGCTAATATGGTGACAACGATGTAGGCTGAATTTAGCGGTTATGATAGGTTTGGCTTGGAAAGTTTTTTTGGCTTGGACACAGACAGCTGATGTGTTGTGCACTGAAGTCCACAAGGGAAGGGAAAAGGTGAGAGGAGGAGAGCGTGTAGATGAGAGAAGGAATTATACAACGATCAAAGGGATCATGCTGTTTGTATGTGGCTGGTATGAAAGTGTACTGTGTTTGTGTGTAATCAGGGGTGTTTTCATTCCACCGATTCTGTTGAAAAAAGTTTCTTAAAGGGAAGCAAACAGAATGAAATTGGGATAAACATACATGAATTTGTCCAATAAAAACTTTCCTTTGCAACTGTTGGACTAATGATTACACACTAGATCAGCTAGATGCAGGCAAAAGTGTGCAAGGCGGTATTGAATGTGTCAATGTCTGTCAACCTTGATTACTCACATTTCTCTCGACCTGTGCCCCTACATTGTAAACTTTCATTCATAGGCTAGGTTGTAGCAATCTCATGATGGGTATATGGAAAATTTGAGTATCATGTAGTAGTCTTAAACCAACAGTGTCAATGTTACATTGAGCTGGGTGAATGGAATATGATTGACAGTCATCCAATTTGGTGTAATAAAGAATCGTCCTCCCTCATCTTAAATGGCACGACCACCACGTGTGTGTGTGTTTGTGTTGAAGTGTCAGTGTAGTATGTGTGAGTCCAGTGAGTGTGCATAGAGCCAGTGCAAGAGAGTCAGTGCAAGAAAAAAAAGGGGGTCAATGCAAATAGTCTGGGTAGCCATTTGATTAACTGTTCAGCAGTTGCGGTAGCAGAGAGAACAGTCTATGACTTGGGTGCTGGAGTCTTTGTCAATGTTTAGGGCCTTACTTCTGACACCGCCTGGGATATAGGTCCTCGATGGCAGGGAGCTCGGCCCCAGGAATGTACTACTGTCTTTAGCGCTTTAGGGTCAGATGCCAAGCAGTTGCCGTACCACGCATTGCCGATCCCTCTTCACAATTTTGTTGGTGTGTTTGGACAATGATAGTTATTTAGTGATGTGGACACCTAGAAACTTGAAGTTCTTGACCCACTCCACTACAGCACCATCGATGTGAATGGGGGTGTGCTTGGCCCTCTCTTTCATGTAGTCTACAATCAGCTCTTTGTCTTTCTGACATTGAGGGAGAGGTTGTTCTCCTGGCACCTGACCTCCTTCATCGTCAGTGGTCAGGCCTACCACCGTGGTGTTGTCAGCAATCTTAATAATGGTGTTGGAGTCGTGCATGGCCACGCAGTCATGGGTGAACAGTGAGTACAGCAGGGAACTATGCACGCACCCCTAAAGAGCCCCCATGTTGAGGGTCAGCGGGGCGGATTGGTTGTTGCCTACAATCACCACCTGGGGGCGTTCTGTCAGGAAGTCCAGGATCCAGTTGCAGAGGAAGGTGTTTAGTCCCAGGGTCCTTAACTTAGTGACGACCTTGGAGGGCACTATGGTGTACCTTGGAGGGCACTATGGTGTTGAACTCTTAGCTCTGGTCAATGAACAGCATTCTCACAAATGTAGGTGTTCCTTTTGTACAGGTGGGAAAGGGCAGTGTGGAGTGCAATTGAGATTGTGTCATCTGTGGATCTGTTGGAGCGGTATGCAAGTTGGAGTGGGTCCAGGGTGTCTAGGATGATGGTTTTGATGTGAGCCATGACCAGCCTTTCAAAGCATTTCATTGCTACAGATGTGAGTGCTACCGGGCGATAGAGATTTAGACAGGTCACCTTGTCGTTCTTGGGCACAGGGACTATGGCGGTCTGCTTGAAATATGTAGGTATTACAGACTGGGTCAGGGAGAGGTTGAAAATGTCAGTGAAACCACTTGCCAGATGGTCAGTGCATGCTCTGAGTTTGCGTTCTGGTAATCCGTCTGGCCCTGTGGCCTTGTGAATGTTAACCTGCTTAAAGATCTTACTCACACTCATCCGAAACAACTGGTGCTCTCATGCATGGTTCAGTGTTGCTTGCCTCGAAGCAAGCATTTAAGGTATTTAGCTCCTCTGCTAGGCTCGCTTCACTGGGCAGTTTGCAGCTGGGATTCCTTTTTGTTATCCGTTATAGTATGCGAGCCCTACCACATCCTACGAGCATCAGAACCAGTGTAGTAGGATTCGATCTTGGTCCTGTATTGATGCTTTGTCTGTTTTTTCATCTCTAGTTGCACAGGTAACATGTTTTTAGAAATGAAGTAGAACGGATTTTCCTACATTAAAATCACCGGCCACAAACACCTGCATCTATGCACCGACCCCACAGTCTCTCAATGACCGATAACTGCCATCTAGTTATATAGTGGCCATAGACCACTCGCTAAAGTAAAGCCTCTATGACAATGTATTTTTTTCACACTTCTTTTTCTCTCTCCTTTTCTCACTCACTCACTCACTCACTCACTCACTCACTCACACACCCACCCACTCACTCACTCACTCACTCACTCACTCACTCACTCACTCACTCACTCACTCACTCACTCACTATTTCACTGTGTTTTTATTGGAATGTGTGTGTGTGCTGGTGCGGACTGTGACACTGATGAATGACCAGCCGTGGCAGATTCATAGTCCGGATCCTGGTGCAGCTGGAGAGGAAACTAATGGCAAGCTGGGACTGTGGAGGTCTCAGAGCTAATACCTGTCTCTTCCATCAGGAGACCTGGGGGCATTTCTTCTCTCACCCAGCCAAATAAGAGCCACCCCCCATGCCGCCCCTACTTTTAACACCATTCTCCCCTCCAATACAACCCCCACCACACATGCATGTACACACACGTACGAATGCATGCACGTACACACACACACGAACGGACGCACACACATGCATGCATGCTGTGGGCTGCTGGTGGCAGACTTTCAGACTGGTGTGGGTACTGTAGCATCTGTTGTTTGTGGGTGTCAATGTGTGGGACAAGGATGGCAACTATACTTAGGGTTGCACAATTCCTGGACTGTTCAATAAATTCCCTGGTTTCCCTGAAATCCCGGTTGGAGAGTTCCCGGAATTAGCAGGAATTCCGGAATCCTCCAACCATGATTTCTGGAAAACCAGGGAATTTATTGAAACTTCCAGGAATCTTTCAACCCTGACTGCCCCACATTTTGGCTTTAGCCCCCCGCTGCTCCACCTCAATGCTACAGCAGCTTCACTCTCTTTCTGTACTCCAAAGATGTAGTTAGAGATCTGCCTAATGTAATAGTAAATATATTACACTAGTAACTTCCTATACATTCATCTCATTAGGTTAACATACTCATCCAGAGAGAGGAGCTACAGGACGTCATTAGTCAGTTTGGAGTGTGCATATGCTCCATTGACCTACACTATGTAAATTCCTACATGCGATGCTGGGCCTGCATATGGCCAGAGTCCCCCACTGCACTGGAAGCCCGTCCGGCATGGTGCCTCATTATACACCAGACTTCCCAGAGTCCTCTCTGTTCATTAGAGCGTTTCGTGTGCCATGTGACTTCAGTGGTCTGACGACCTGCGGTCAGGGTAAGGACGTAAAGATCTGGCGGTGTGTCCGTTTGTCTGTCCGTTCGCTCGTTCACCCATCTGTCTATTTATCTGTTTGTCTGGCTACTGTATTGGACTCGATCCATCTGATTGTTATTTATCTATCTGTCTGGCAAATCATGGCTGCGGACAATGTATATTTTTGTGAATGTATAATCACTAGGAACAAGTTTTTTTTTTTAAATGGCAGAATGAAGGATACAGTCAATGAGTTCACCTCCATGGCAACAACACAGCACTGTCAGCTCGCCACCGTTCTCTGGTTTAATTGTTATTAATCTAGAGGAATTAAAATGTGTTTCACTGTCAGTTTTGCTTTCATGCTTTGACAAGCATGGATATTGTTTACATGCAAAGAGAAACTGTTGAAGAACATTTTCCAAGCAATGTCAATGCCTATGCATCGCTCTAAGCAATTCCGGAGCACATCGCGATAAAGCCCATATTTGAATAGGAGTGTCATATCAAACACATTCATTAGGTTACAAGCTTCACTTGATTAATTATATCTGAAGAAAATTGTGGGCATTTCGGATCTTAGTCTGATAGTATCGCCATGTGCCACGGATCCCTAATTTCCAAAAGAAAAGGGGGGGCTAGGGTATTTTTTTCTCCCAGACTATCCAGGACAGCCTGCCCCTCTCCCAAAGGAAATGAACGTATTCAAATGTATCTCCATCAATGAGCACAGTAATTATGAATTCAGCACTAATTAGTAGATACACTACTTTCCTTGCATATTTGATTTCCACTGTGAGATGGTAATAAGGGAAGTGCCCATTTTTGTCCTATCTCGTAAAATTCCAGAATGTTGGAGAGGGGGAGGAGGAGGAGGAGAAGAAGGAGGGGAGGGGGCAGATGGCGAGGGGGGAACAGGGGATGCATTAAGTATGCATGGAAGTCGAAAAAATAAGTTTACAGATAATTGGTGTGGTTACTGCTGGGGCTAAAACAACACTGCTTACCTTAGTTAACATTCTGCTGGCTAAACATGCCTTTTAAAAGACACACATTGTATCACTATAGCAGTTCTCTTTGGGCCCCATTTTTATCCTTGTTCAATAGAAATACATATTTTCCCCCAGAAAAGGCACATCAAATTACTAATGTGAGTCTTTCTTCATGGTGCATGTACATGATTAATAATCTATATTATTGCAAATGTGAACTCTTCTCTCCTTTTGCATGTTGTGAAAGAATATCTGTAAATGCAATGCTTTCTTACAGTGCCGAGTGGTATGTGTTTTCCTGCAAGTGAAAGTGAGTACATACTGTATACATACTGTATATCAAAAGTTTGGACACACCTACTCATTCATGGGTTTTTCTTAAATGTAATATTTCCTACATTGTAGAATAATAGTGAAGACCTCAAACCTATGGAATAAAAATTAAAAAGTGTTAAACATATCAAAATGTATTTAATATTTGAGATTCTTCAAAGTAGCCAGCTTCACCTGGAATGCATTTTCAACAGTCTTGAAGGAGTTCCCACATATGCTGAGCACTTGTTGGCTGCTTTTCCTTCACTCTGTTGTCCAACTCATCCCAAACCATCTCAATTGGGTTGAGGTCAGGTGATTGTGGAGGCCATGTCATTTGATGCAGCACTCTATCACTCTCCTTCTTGGTAAAATAGCCCTTACACAGCCTGGAGGTGTGTTGGGTCACTGTCCCGTTGAAATATAAATGATAGTCCCACTAAGCGCAAACCAGATAACATGGCACATTGCTGCAGAATGCTGTGGTAGCCATGCTGGTTAAGTGTGCCTTGAATTCTAAATAAATCACTGAGAGTGTCACCAGCAAAGCACCCCCACAACATCACACCTCCTCCATGCTTCACGGTGAGAACCACGCATGCGGAGATCATCCGTTCACCTACTCTGCATCTCACAAAGACACGGCGGTTGCAACCAAAAATGTCAAATTTGGACTCATCAGACCAAAGGACAGATTTCCACCAGTCTAATGTCCATTGCTCATATTTATTGTCCCAAGAAAGTCTCTTCTTCTTATTGGTGTCCTTTAGTAGTGGTTTCTTTGCAGTGATTCGACCATGAAGGCCTGATTCACGCAGTCTCCTCTGAACAGTTGATGTTGAGATGTGTTTATTACCTGAACTCTGTGAAGCATTTATTTGGGCTGCAATCTGAGGTGCAGTTAACTCTAATGAACTTATCCTCTGCAGCAGAGGTAACTCTGGGTCTTCCTTTCCTGTGGCGGTCCTCATGAGAGCCAGTTTCATTCTAGCGCTTGAGGGTTTTTGCGACTGCACTTGAAGAAATGTTAAAAGTTCTTGAAATGTTCCGTTTTGACTGACCTCCATGTCTTAAAGTAATGATGGACTGTCATTTCTCTTTGCTTATTCGAGCTGTTCTTGCCATAATATGGACTTGATATTTTACCAAATAGGATTGTCTTATGTATACCACCCTTACCTTGTCACAACACAACTGATTGGCTCAAACGCATTAAAAAGGAAAGAAATTCCACAAATTATCTTTTAACAAGGCACACCTGTTAATTGAAATACATTCCAGGTGACTACCTCATGAAGCTGGTTGAGAGAATCCCAAGAGTGTGCAAAGCTGTCATCAAGGCAAAGGGAGGCTACTTTGATCAATCTCAAATATAACATATATTTGTATTTGTTTAACACTTGTTTGGTTATTACATGATTTAATGTGTTATTTCATAGTTTTGATGTCTTCACTATTATTCTACAATGTAGAAAATAGTAAAAATAAAGAAAACCCCTTGAATGAGTAGGTGTGTTCAAACGTTTGACTGGTACTGTATATATATATATATATATATATATATATATATATATATATATATATATATATATATATATATTTCAAGTCAGATATTGATATCTATAAAGAAATACATTTAGGTCAACGATTTGGTTTATTTCTCTAGGAGACGTTATCGCTTTGACAGCTGCCTCTTTTTTAATCTTCTCAGTCATGAACGAAAATGACAACAACTAAATAAATGAAAACTTTGATGAAGACAATACTGTAACATACAGTAACATACTGTAAAGGGGATGTGTAATACATTCAGAGTATTTATGTTGGGGATGTACAAGACAGGGAAGGGAGGGGTAAAAGTATGTAGGCTGTCCTTTTTTCTTCTTCGTGAGTTTGGATGTCTAATATTATGTCTGTAGGCTGTCCTTTTTTCTTCTTCATGAGTTTGGATGTCTAATATTATGTCTGTAGGCTGTTCTTTTTTCTTCTTCATGAGTTTGGATGTCTAATATTATGTCTGTAGGCTGTTCTTTTTTCTTCTTAATGAGTATGGATGACCAATGTTATGTCTATACCATGTCATTGTTTTGGTTGTGGATTTTTTTTGACGCAGTGCATTTTCTGTACGTTTCTCACATTTCTGGGACCAACAGACAATGAAGTCTAAATATATCCTAACAATTTTGATGTCAGAAGTGAAAGACGTCATATTGCCATCCCTCTCTGATTATGGCCCAGATAGTCATCCTTTTATCAGGGTCACTGTGTGGAAGGTTGTACCTTTACCAATACCACTGGCATATTTATTGAGCACACAGAATTACAGTGGATTTATATAATGTATCTAATCATCTCTCTGGAATGGAGAATTTATGCCTATTTGATCTCCTCCTTCTTGACAGGATTGGGCTTTTTGGTGCCAGCCTGCCAACCTAAGAGGCTGGTCCCCTTCTCAAGGACCTGCTATCGCCATGTGGCGTGTGCGCCAACCTCTCCCTGTACCAGGGAGATAGCGAGCTCACACAAAAAAAGCATTCACGCAGGCACACACTCACACGCACGCACCCACCCACACGCACATACAGGATGGGGTATAGACAAACATCGGGTGTCACTCCGGGTCTTACTCTACGTAAAGATCCCTGCTGCAATAATGAAAGAAGAGGCTACTGAGGAGAGTGGCTTAATGACTCTTCTCTTTCTCTCTTACACACACACACACACACACACACACACACACACACACACACACACACACACACACACACACACACACACACACACACACACACACACACACACACACACACACACACACACACACACACACACACATACACACACACACACACACAGACACAGCCCCCTCACACACAAAGGCGGCCCCCTCACACTCTTATTTGACTTTGTGTGCTTCGCCGGGTTTATTATGACAGGCTGAGCGGCGGGGAGGGAATTAAACTGTTAAGCAGACATCACAGGCTGTCTAATGTTTAATGCAGGAGCCGGGGCGTGTGCTGACTGATAATGAATACAAACAGGGCAACGTCTTATTTGTTGTGCTTTTCATTGGGAACGACTGGAGTGCTTGACATCCTCAGCTAATGTACTGTATGGTCTATTGTTGCACCCCCCATCTTTTCCCCTCGCTTTCTATTCTTTCACTTGTCTTTTTTCATTGTGCGGATTCTCAGGGATATGCTGGCTTTATCGTCAGACACATGCTCACATGAGTTGAATGCGTCTCACCCTAATGTTGTAATTCTTAGGAATCACGGCCCTATAATGGTAATGTGTGGATAGGATGTGGTAATGGTTGTTAAAAGGTTGCCCTGTTGAGCTGTAATTGGTTCTTTCACACCTCCCTACGTTTACCAGGATGGAGGCATGACCTCAAGGGCAGTTGCTGTAAATATGCCATCTTGAGAGGTGTAATTACACAAGCCAAAAACCTTGACTCTATTTCTCACAGATTAAGGTACTACTGGTGACAATATTGACAATTCCCATTGTAATGACATTGTCATAGTAGTGTTATAGCATGTGTCAACACTGTTCTGAATGTTGAAATATTTCAGTAAAATATTTAAACAAATTTCTTTGTGCTTTAAGATGGGGTGATATGGCTTGTCACCTGCGGTTATGAAAACCACTCTTCTGTGCTGACTTCCATCATAATACCAACACTCGTGTTATCAAAAAAGGCGAAGGAGCATGCAAGAAAGCACTAGAGTGGAGAGTAATGGAGAGAGTTCTTTCTTGTTGTCACTGCCTTCTCCTTGGACAGGTACTGTACGTCTCAGGGCAGGCAGGCCCACACCACCTCCCTGCCGTATTGTACGTCCCACTGTACTGTTCTTCTTGTATCTCATGCACTAAGTCGTCCATAACGCTTGGGCTTGGGTGGGGGGAAGCTGAGTTTAGCAGTCCTCTGACAGTAATATCGGCAGATATCTTTCCCTAGTACAGAAACTCATTGAGATACATATCAAAGGAGTCAGTGGGGCTTTATGAAGTGCATTCATTTGGCCATTTGCCATGTTTCCTCACTAGAGGACGGTTGTGATGAATGAAGCAGATTTCCTCTCCCACCTCTCAGCTCTCCCGTGATTAGTAATCCAGAACCTAACCTCCCACACTAGATAGGAATAGTGGGCTTGTACCACACACATGTCTAGGATCATCTTCAGGTACCCTGTTTCATTAACCTGGGGCTACACTTTCTGACTTGCTCGATACATTGTTATCACGTGAGTACTTTGTTGTCGACATGTTGAGGGCAACATTTTTATCAAATGTATCAAAACTTTTGCATGACGTGTTTCCTTCCTGCCCCTGCTATTCATCTTAGAGACATTTATGATTGTTGTTCAATTTCACAAAGTTGATGCTTTGTTTCACCTCTCAATGGAGCGATGGAGGCGTCCAGGCTAGGTCTCACGCTGTAACTAACCAAAGGTCACTACTCCCCAACCATGTATCTAAACTACTCACCATGGCTCGTGCTTTAAGAACACTTAAACGTTCAGATATGTTATTTACTGTATATATAAATGTACAGTTCCAACTATAAATGCTACCCTTAGGTCAGGGGGATGAAGTCAATATATTCTAAATGCTGAATCCAGTGAATTAAAGTGGGCTGTTTCAGTGTTGGGGGATATACTGCTGTGGAGGGGCGGACCAGGGAAATGTATGTGGGAGAAAAATGTACATGTTCAGCAGAACAGCTCCAAACCAAACATATTATCTTTCCTAAAGCCCTCCTCTTCATAGCTCTGATGAGTTGTTCACAGGGTGTAATTTGTTGGCATGTTCACACATATTGGAGACTTCGAGGTGAAGCTTCTAACAAAACACATAGCTTTATGAAAGAAAAATGGTTTTTGACCAATACTTAACATCACATCTTTGTCCAGTCCAAGTTCATATATTTTAAATCAAGTGAAATATTGAAACACAAGTAAAGTGAAATTACCTCTTATTTTATGTTTTTGGCCAGACATGAGCAGTTTTAGGGTAGCCTGTAATTCTAGACCTACAGTATATAGAGCATGGGGAAAGCAGCTATGTTTACTGGCCAAATAATGACATTAACAACCCATTAATTGAAATTGGGCATGAAAACGAGGAGACACTGGAGTCCTTGAGGATTACAGAGGTACACTCCTGCCCCATCCTCTGCCCAGGTCTCAGTGACAATACTTTGGGAGGATGGGTCAGATGAAAGACCGGAGAGGGGGAGCAGGATCAAAAGCCACGTGCGTTCCTGGATGCCTGCTTGTTCTAAGGGCCATACATAGTGCATTGGATTCATATCTCAAGGTCTTTGTACAGGCAGAGACCGCCAACTAGCAGTGGCCTTATTATTCTTTACTTCAATAACAAACCCACGTCTGTCCTCCGTTCCATCAAAGGCACAGAGCTCTCCAGAAGTGAAAATACACCTCTTCCATGAAATGTAAATAACTTCTTTGAACATCGTCTTTGGTAGCATACTGCCCGGTATATGTCAGCATGTTTAAAGACATAGCAGCCCTCCCCTTCACTTCTTTTCATTTTAAACATGGTATAAGAAATGTGGTTTTCTTTATCACACTGAGAGAAACTACAGCACATAACTTCTCATAGTGCCAACTCCATTGCCAGCCAGTAAACACGTCCGCTCCCCCGCTCTGAGTGACAATGACTAAGTTGGCCACATCCATCCAGAGCAGTTATCCGAGCGTAACCTATAAAACAGAAATAACGCGGAGGTTTACTCACAGTGAGGGGTGATCCGCAGACCGGACCTGGGCAGCCATTTGTAGTGACAGGACCGCCCATCATGCTACTCTAACGGGGTCAGGAGGCTGCATGGGGACTTGATCCAGAGCGAGGCCAAGGGGAGAGGGACCACAGAGAGGATGGATGGAGCCGGGGAAGGAGAGAAGGACAGGCTGATTACATCATTTTTCAGCACCTCCAAAAGCCCTGTAATGACCACTGGGCGACTGGATTGACAGCTGGCCTCTCTGCTAATATATTTTGGAGTGATTTGTCAAAAATGAGGAAATTGTGCTTGCTGACCCATCTCACTGAGGCACAAGTGACTCAATTGGCCAGTCTTGACAACAAGAGCAACATATAGCTTCTGTAGCTCATGTTGAATGGGTGATACGAAAAGTCATAACAAAACAATCACGAACATACCAGGAAATGCTGAAAAAAAAATAGTAGGTCTGTAGATATGGTTAATATATCAAGTGAAATCTGACAGAGTGTGGCACAGATTAAATCACTTGCATAATGTAATGCTGTGC
Source organism: Oncorhynchus mykiss (assembly GCF_013265735.2). Classification (NCBI taxonomy): domain Eukaryota; kingdom Metazoa; phylum Chordata; class Actinopteri; order Salmoniformes; family Salmonidae; genus Oncorhynchus; species Oncorhynchus mykiss. The sequence continues at coordinate 74,403,045 of NC_048565.1, forward strand.
TGTATCATTTGTTTTGTTGGAGGGAAATGTTTTGTTTTTGTGCATTTCCTGAGTACCTACAAATATTCCCTCCAGGCACGCTGTGGTACTACCTGTTTTCAAAGGAAACTCAATCCCTAGGGCCCCTCAACAAATCGTCTTCTCTGTCTCTCCTGCAGGGTAAGAGACACAATCACTCTAGGGTTTTGGGTGTCACATCAGGCTGAAAGATGCTATGTTCAACACTTTCATTTTTCCAACAGGTAAAGGAAAAACCTCCCTAGGCTATAATGTAAAACTAAGCAATTATCAAATTAGTCAAAGGATCTGAAATCTAAAGGAGGATTTTTCCTCTTGTCATTAATCCACCTGTTTATTGAATTGGTTATTATCCGTTTCTTGCCTCCAGTAATAAAGATTAAATCCTGTAAATTCATTTTTGCTCCCTGCCGTCATTACTCCGTTCAAAACAGAACATTTGCTTCAGTGCAGTCAGATTAATTTTGTCTCATTGTTTCAGAATTGAAGGCGTAATGACTGACCTGGATTCATACTCCAGTTTTCAATCCCCACCTCTCTCTCCAAGGTTACTGGCCAAAATCCAAAGGTTGTTCTGGCATTCTACTTCACCAGCCGAGGAGGCAGAACATCATGCAGAGTAAATAATAATCTGGTCTGCGGTTTACACAACGCAGAGGCCTTAGAGGTTGTTGTTGTAGACCCAGATCTGTCTCTGAGTCCCGCTATGACAGAGGAGCACGAGAAAGATGGCACCGAAGTTAATAGAGGAGACTTGCTAAGTGTTGAACTCAGATCCAGCCACTTGATTGCCTGCTGGTGTTGCCAAGGTGAATAATTTCCACCATAGCCGTGACTAAAGTTTCTCGTCTTCATGTTTAAACCTTCAGACTATTTAAAAAAAAAAATTCTTTAGAACATTCACCATTAATTGTATGTGTTCTGTGGCGTGAGAGAGAGGGAGGATAGCTTGGAGGGGGTGGTGCCGTGTCAAACATATGTTCTTTCTATTAGCTGTAAAAAGCAGAGGATGCACTGCGAGCAATAACCTTCACTGTAACACACTGCAACATTTATTACCAGACTTCTCATCTCAAGGGCAAAGCAACATCATGTCTCATGTCATGACAGTCTAGAATACTTACACTGTGATAACTGTGATTAGAAAGCACAGCGAAAGCTTGGATTTATCTAGCAAACAAACATGGTTAAAAATTGAAAGCTGAAGTTTCCTAACCTCAACCCTTTTCCTTAGAAAACAAAATCAGAGGAAACAAAGTTAACTTATTTACTGTCTGCCATACTTATCCACTAATGATGAAACTGACGTCTGTCAACAATGCCTTTTTTTAAGGAATAATGAATATATTCACAAGTAATTCAGAGCCACCGTTGCCTCTAGACAATTGAGCTTTCCCTTCATCCACTTCAGTGTATTATTCAAAACTGCAGCCTCACAAAAGGAACATCTTCTAGTATCCACCCTTACATACGAGCCTGAGAAGAAACACAGAGTAAAACAGTGACTTAATATTTCATATTGGTAAGATTATTCATCCGCAATTCCTTTCACCCCGCCTACATTTCAACGTCCTCATTAAAAATGGGACATGAACGTTCAAACATTTCAAAGAAATTATAATATTGCCCTTCAATCTTTCAACAGTTTATATCTAATGAACTTAGATTTAATTTGGCATGGTTTAAAAATCCATTTGCATGGTTCATAATTAGAAATGCAGGCATGGTTATTAAAATGAATGGCTAAAGCCAGCACTAGGTTCTGAAGTGAAACACTATTAATTGGTTCCACCTTAAGAATTAATTGATTGTCTTTGCAAGAGAGTAAGTTTAATCACCTCTTACATGAGAAAGAACACACACAAACACACACACACACACACACACACACACACACACACACACACACACACACACACACACACACACACACACACACACACACACACACACACACACACACACACACACACACACACTCACACACACATATACACACACACATACACACACTTACAATGTTATTACGGTGCGTATTTCTCTTCAATCAATCTGGAGCTATTTCATTTGTCTGTCTTTCAGCCCCCTAGAGAGAAACAACCTAGCTGCTATCAGAGTTTAGCTTTTGATTGTGTGTCAATATCTGAATTTAAAGCAGGATTATGTCCTACTGTCAGCAATAGCGGTAATGGTTTTACATGTGTTAAAGTTAACGCCAGCCCTTTAATGTGTACAGTTCTACTTTAGATAATCTCATGACAGAAGATGCATCTGTCATTCAACTTTTGACAGACCAGCTTTCCTGTGAATGATCACACCCATTTACAGAGGGATTCATTCACTCAATACTGAGGGACTCCATGTTGTGCTACACATTCCTTTTGCTATGATTTGTTGTTTTCTGGGTATGAAGGAGAGACAAAAAAAAATCCCACAGCTTGCCTTTATTTGTATAAATGTATGTAAATGTATTTTTTTCTGTGTCTGGATGTCTCTTAAGCATGCTGTACAAAGCAATCCTTTGCCTGGGTTGTGGCTATACTGTATGCGCACACAGGCAGTCATCCGTGATCATTCTATTCGAGGTGTGTGTGCATGCGTTTCTGTGTGTGTGTTTGTGAAAGAGTTGTGCCACCCAACTGCTCACATTCTATTTATTCTACAGAACATGTACACTGTACACCGCCTCTCCTGGTGTGACTGACAGCAAACACCCCCACAATGCTGTGAATTACATGCAGGTCTATTAGACACCAGATCACATGATGGGATTAATGGACTGGCGTCTTCAAAGCTGCTATTACAACTCCTGAGATGTGATACAGGCTCCCCCTGCGCTCTCTGCAGGAGTGTGTGGATCTTCCTCTGAGAATTACCTGACACCACCGCGTCTCCCTGTCTCTGCTCTGGGAAACAAGTGCTCTGGCTCAGAGTGGAACAGCAACATCAGTCGGAGACGACCCCCCCACGCTGTGCAGAGCCAGCAAACCTTACATTAAGTCCCCTGTGTGAGCCGCCACCATGGTTACATGAGTTGACATCAGAGAAAGGGAGTTATGGTGGTAAGGGTGGTATGATTGGAGATAATGTGGATTAATGACGGGGAAATGCCATCATATTTGAATGGGGAGGAACGTTAGACGTTATTTCTTGATGGCAGTCTGAGGTCTTATGTGATCACCCTGGAGTAATCTTAGGATTTTCAGAATTAAATGAGTGGGGATGTAGCTGTAGTGGCTGTAGTGGCTTGTGTGCCAGAGCAAATTACAGGCCAAAAGGGTACCTAAAAAATGATTGTATGAATGTTATAAAGATAGTATTGTACATCGATGAAATCAAACAATAATTTGATGTTTCTAGGTACTGGTTTACAAACCACGTGCACAACTAAACTGTACCTATGAATGGTTATGATATAAGCAACATACAATATATAACTCTAGCAATAGCTTTTGCCTTACTACAGAAATACACCATGAGGTTGTGTGAGAAAAAAAGCAACGCAACATCAAAAGGTGATTGCGTTCTGAACTTCGAGTTACCTTTTCTGGGGATGAACGTTGGGAATTTTGGACCTCCCAGTGCAAACATTAACGGTCTGAAATGCAGCTTTGGATGTAACAAAGGAAACAATACCAGGGAAGAGAGCCAAGAAGGCAGAGCTGGCACGCCTGTTCCTGGGACCATGGGAATTTGGCTCTCAGAAATAATGGGTTTGAACAGGATCCAGCAGCCAGCACCAATGCTACTGTAGCTGGAAAATGGCGCACAGAAAGCCAGGCTTCATCCGCAGAGATTTACAAGCAGGGAGGAGAAAAGGAAATATACAGTCACTCTTACCTCTCACAGTGTGGTGAGATGAGTAAACATTTCAGAGAGAAAGAAAGGAAGAGTCTTGTGTTTCCCAAACAACGTAGGTGTAGTCAATCAAAAAGGCTGCCCATATAAGATACCGACTTTGAGCAACAAAAATAACAAACACATCATACCGTATGGAGAAACTAGCAGGATTACCACTTCGTCTCACTTGATGAAAACAGGACCCAACATATCCTGAATATGATCGAATACAGAAGGCTGCATGGATTTTTCAGACTGGAGTGTGTTTATTGTTTGAAGGTTCAGGTCAACTAATATCCCTCTGATTGTATGTGCATAATATTGGAAGTGCTAATGCTAGTGTCTCCACTCCAGCCTAATTAGGACAATAAAGGGTTATGGGCTAATGTATGACTGCCATGCCACAGCTAATGAATGCGTACTATACCTTGTTTCCTCCCTAGCGTCCTTGGACTGTCATCTCCAACCTTTTGATGTTGTATCTGATTATCCAGGCAGCGATTAATCATGATTAAGTAAGCACCAATACTTTGAGAGAGGGGGTGGACAGCAGGAAAGTTGCCCAGAACCAGGTCTTCATTTTGGCCAGCACTAGTTGGCCCACCCCCTCTTTCTCTCATCTGCCAACTGGACTCGTGCGTTGAGACAGGAAAGTAATACATTCATGGGATCATTTTTTAGTTCTGAAGAGAAACGTACACTTTCCAAGCCTGGTGGTGCTTTGTGGTGATCATTTTACTTGGAGTCCATTGCATTTTTTTATGTAACAAACATCAACATTTTGACAAATCCATTTTTTGCATGTTATGGAAATGAACTGAAATCCCACCACATCTCTCCTCAAACCTCTCCTTCTCCTCCTTCAACAAATGTTTTCCTTCTTTGATATCACTTGATGGAATATAAATGGGTTTGAGCAGACCTAGGATAACCACCTATTGCCCTTCATGCATTTCTAATGTAACCTGGTCTGCCTATGCTCACAGAGAAAGCCTTGGTTCATTACTCCAAGGTGCTGAGTCTTTTGCCAGAAGCCTGACTTTTCAGCGAATAGGATCACCCTGGTGACCAGGGTCTGTGATACAGTATGCAGCACCTGAAATCCATAGCTGTTTGCCCAGGTGCCAAAATAATCAGGTTCAGCCCGCATGGCAGGCCATGAAAGAATATTAACTGTGGGAATAACCCAGCGTGACATACGTCGCCTGCGCACATGATCAAACGAGAGCTCGCTCCGAAAGGACTTTTCCAGGTAGGCCTACTGGCAGGGAAGTCTGTATGGCTGTCTCAATCATTATTACTTTGAAGTCAGAGGGGTCAGTGTTGTAGTGGGTTTGGACAGAGGTACAATGATTCTATTGTTTTTGCTTTCCCTCTCGTTCTGCTAATGTGTTTAGCATTCAAATATGGTAATGGTTTTCCCAGTGAAGAGGAATGGAAGCTGTTGTTGATACACGGTTAACGATGTACCAAAGGACGCAGAGCAGAGGTCCAAGGCATCTCTACTAACCAATAATGTAAATGTTTAGCAGTCCACTAGGAATAAAGTAATAATACTTTCACGTTTACCACCAAACTGCCCCTTACTATGGAATGCATTTCCTTCTGCAAGCTTCCCTGTAGAAATATAACTATGTTATGGTTTTCCGGTCGGCATTTGACTCTGTGAAATGTTCTAAAATATACCTTTACATACAGGATCTAATGTTTCCTCTGCCATGTTTTCCTCCCACAATTTCCATCAATCTTTCCATCAAAAATGAATATTTTTCTCTTAAATTATAATATGTGATGTATGCTCAGGGTGCTCTGTAAAAAAAACTAATTACAACTGGTGACTTTATGGTAACTTGACATCTCACTCAAAACAAAACAGTCATGTGGAAAACTTCTTAACCACAAAGACCCAACTCCTGATAGTGTTTTATTGAAACATTTCAGAATGAATATGGAAACAGGAGAAATAAGGAAGCATAAAGATATGTATTCTAACCCCTTTGGACATATGCAAAAGTCTAGAAGATCACCATAATAATTGGCTGCAGTGTGTACTTCTCTCCAGTTCCAACACTGTCCTCCAGTTCAACGCAGGCTTTGAAATCTGGATTCAAAGCTAGTGGACTTCCTTGAATCACTGAAAACCCTCAGGACATGGCTTGGCCTTTGCAGAGGTGGAAGACAAATATGAGGCTCGGAAGATGAAGCACCTTGGCCTATCGTCTGTTCCTGGTAGGTGTTCACTCCTGATAAATATTTCATTTTGGTACAAAACAAATAACTTGACATACTGTAATTCATCCCTCTCTCTTCTGTGTGGAATGGCGGAGTGTCTGATTTACACGGGAGGAGAGGTGTTAAAGCGGAGAGGCATATCACTGAGGTCAGTGTGCTGCTAATAGCTTAGCTTACTCCACAGTCACCTGCCTCGTACTAGGCTAGAACCAGTGATCCTTTGCTTACGCAACACACATGACCGCCCACCTTGACAACATTCCAACGGGTTGAGCCGCCTCACATTGCAGCAATTAGAAGTGTCCAACCGCGACATGTGAACTTACGGTATGTTCTTAACTCTATTTCAAGCACCCCCTTTAAACTCGCTACACAGCAACCCCAGCCATCGAGCTGAGCCCAACCGCGCATCCGGGTCACGGCACCGAGTGTGACAGGTGTAGATTGCCTATGCATTGTGTTTTGATCGGCTTACCTATAACCATGGTTGGTGTAGATCTTTTATTCTCTGATAATGACAGGAACAACATCCATAAACAAATGCTCTGCTGTATACGCCAACTCCTCTCTTCCACACGGCTACATCAGACAGGGCCAATAACAATAATGTTCTTTCACATAACAATGCAAATGCAATGTACAGTATTACATGTAAATGTACAGTAGCCTATAGGTCTAGGCTAGCCAACTTTCTCAATGACTGTCACGGCTGTTGAAGGAAGAACTCGACCAAGGTGCAGTGTGGTGGAGCGTATATACTTTTAATAGTAGATGTCGCCAATAAAACAATAAACAATACCAAACCGTGACGCTTAAGGCTATGTGCCATCAAACAAAGTTAACTTCCCACAAACACAGGTGGGAAGTATGGTTCCCAATCAGAGACAACGATAGACAGCTGTCCCTGATTGAGAACCATACCCGGCCAAAACACAGAAATAGAAAATCATAGAAAAACAAAACATAGAATACCCACCCCAACTCACGCCCTGACCAAACCAAAATAGAGACATAAAAAGGATCTCTAAGGTCAGGGCGTGACAATGACAGCCAGGCATTACGTACAGCACAGTAGGTGAAGTACACTTTCAAACTGCGAGCAGTAAAATATAGTCAAAATATCTTATTTAAAACACAACATATCTGATAATAACAGGGAAAACGTCCATAAAACAAATGCTGTCCTGACCTTATACGCCAGTTCCTCTGCAAAGTGCAAATTAACAACAAAAGGGCTCAATGCCAGCCCAATGACGACATGTACAATAAAATGTACAGTAGCTAGCATGTAAAGTAGGAACAAGTTAATAAATGACTGAAATGCATACATATCATGACATAATCGTGGTAGACCATTATAGTGCACGGTCAGTGACAATATCAACTCATACTGTGTTTTAACATATAGGGTTGATTTTCATGGGATGAATTACAGAATTCTACCTCTTCCACAAGGGTACAGTAGACAGGGAATAGGTAAGGAGGGCAGGAGATGTTTATTAGGGGGAATACAGGAAGGGAAGGAAGTGTGCAGCATTAAAAAGAGCAATCACAACAACAAAATTAATGCACAGCAATATTTGGCATGGAACTACTCGATTTTGTGTAATTATGCAACATGAAATTCAACACTTGTAACATGAGCTAGACTCACCAGCTAGCAGGCACAACCAGTGAGGCTGACACTGTACTATGGGGAGCTACGGGGAAAGACATGTTCTTGAATTCTTTAGTTTTGTTTACAGCGATGAGGGACTTCTAAAGCACCACACAATAACAAACACTGACAGTTGGCTTATTGACTGTCTATGAGCATATTGAAAGTCACAGGGCATAGTCCATAAGGAGTCTATGACCCCCCCCCCCCCCCCCCCCCCCCTAAAATGTTTTCTTATTTTTCGCATTTGCAGTATAGGGACAAAGTTATGTTTAAAGTGGCACTCCAGGCTCCTTTCACATAATTTAACACCTAATTTATTTAGCAAAAAGCACATTTCAATAGGTGGTCCAGGTAAGTCATGACAACATCACACAAGGGGTTTGGGTTCCTCTTTTGTTCTCTATTGCTCCTCAATCTCCTATTCCCATCAGACCAACTCCTTAAATGTCCTACTACATGAAGTTTGCAGTTGTGTCTAAAAAAAGCTATTTTGCTATAAACATATTTTTTTACCCTTTAGTGTGTGTTCTTTGCTGTATTAATACTTGGGATATCGCTTTTCAACAGTAAAAGTTCCAAAATTGCTGGAGGACGTCTTTAAGTGCCATTCTTGACTGACAGTAAGGAGTGTTAAGTGCAGCTACTGGAGCCACTTAGGTTTAGTTGCTTGTCCATTAGAAGATAGCAGTGGATAATTTGTCTGACCGAGCCACAGTTAAATATAGAGTCATAAAAGGACACGTAAATCCAGCCACCTCAAACTTTAACACTACTCTGCCAGTACATTATCTAGTTAACTATTTTCTCATTTCTTTCTCCATGAGCGCTCGAGGCAGTCTCTGCTTTGTTGCATTTGTCAATCACTGTAATTTGGGCTTCGTTTCCAAAAATAATTATCAGGTGAGTGGCAGCCCTTTGCCTGGAGTGCCAACTTGGAAGCGGTGTGCCCAAGAGTATTAATTATGCCGCTCAAAATATGAAGTCTTTTAATAGAGGGGCTGACGTGACATCATTGTTTAGAGTCTTTCTTCCCCTACAAACATGACAATCATGGCTGTCCCTCTGGTCATCAGCAAAGACGAGGAGGAATTGTCAGAGGAAGTTATTAACAAGCTGTGTACCATGTGATAAAGTCAGTCAGACTCTCACTGGTACCGTGTCTGCTGATTTTCATAGAGGAGAAGTGCAGAGAGCTGTGTAAGTCAACAACTTCAAGACAGTAGCGAAAGGGAGAAAGGGAAAAATGGAGAAAGGGAGAAAAAGGGGTGGGGGTGGGGGGGAGAGACCGAGAGAGAGAGAGAGAGAGAGAAAAAGAGCGAGAGACAAAGAGAACAGCCAGAGTGAAAGCATCAGAAAGAGAGGATGAAAAACCTAGAGCCAAAGTACGTACATCAAGAAAAAGAAATACTTTCAAAAGGAAAAAAAAGACATCTTTCAACGTTCTGTATATGTTAAGTGTTGCCCACAAAGAACAGCGAAGCACAACACCATCCCTACCACTCAGGCTTCTCATACTATACTCTATAGGCCGAGCTGTGGTTCACAAGCAACTGTGGTTGCTCCTGTAAAACCCTAAGAGGGAGAGACAGCTTCCAGGGCTCATTAGCATCCTGTAGCGGCTAAAGCTGCCTTCCTATTACCGTGTGAAGAGCTGAAATTCAGTTGGAGATGAGCACAGCCCAGGGGGCTTAGGGTTGCCAGTTTAATTAGAGCCTGATAATTTCAATAATGAGTGACAATTCATTGGGGCTTTTTAGGTTGGCCCACTGTTGGAGTGCAAATCGATAATCCTCTGTTTCAGTCCCCACACTTTCACGACCAGATAAAGGGCAGGCTGGTGTGTGTGTGTGTGTGTGTGTGTGTGTGTGTGTGTGTGTGTGTGTGTGTGTGTGTGTGTGTGTGTGTTTGCGTGCGTGCGTGCGTGCGTGCATTTGCCTGTGTGCATATGTGTGTGTCCATGTGTGAGGGGGAAGGGGATTCTATCCTCTTTACACAAATTAAATGAAAAGAATCAACTTGGAGAATGTCCCTTTGAAACCCAAGGCAACAAGGCAAGCCTCTGTGGTATGTGTTGATGGTTTTGGATGAGCAGGTGGGTCCTTAGTAGCTATTGAGGGGGTTCAGAGGAAAAACAATTTGCCTGGAGTGATATGGGTAAGTGAGTGGAGGGTGAGGGGCGTACACTGGCTGTCCGTCAGATCCTCCTCCTCAACAACAAGCAGAAACACATGCAGTAAGTTTTGATCAAGGTGTTATAAGTCGACACGTTGACTTCATAAGGAGCGTTAATGACAATCTTGAGACCAGTTGTTGGAAGTTGCGTCTATTAACCTGTTTTTTTTTGTGTGGAAATATTTCATTCAAATACCCAATTATATTCCTCGATACCGGAAGCAAAATGTAGAGGTCGACCCTAAATGAAATTTGAACAGAATGATGATGACTGAAAAATAAGCTATACTAAATATGAATGGGTTGAATAAACAGTCAAAAAAGGAAAAGACAAAATAACATTCTTGTTTATTTTATATATATTTTTCTAATTTAATATAAACCTCCCTCTGGTATAGTGACATGGCCTAAGGCGTCACATTTCACATCATTTCAGAATTCCTCTGGATTATTCCCTTGAGCTTCACAGCCTACTGGAAGAGATCTTTAACAGGAATGTAAAGGATAGGTGATAAGGTTAAAACACACACTTGTCATCTTCATTGGCATAACTACTGTATATGACATCGTATGCTGCATTCTTAGATATGAAGAGTTGATTTAAGGTGATAAGGGTTTAAGTATTAAAATGTTCATTAGCATATAGCACCACACATGTACTATATGTCACACATTTATCACACAATTACTGGTACTGGAACTATGCATTTACCTCGCAATTGATTTATTCAATATTGAAAACATGCTAAAAGTATATTCATCCTTTCCTGACCTGAGTGGATGAGCTCCATACAGCACTACAGTGTAGTGAGACAGGGGCAGACTAGGAGAAGAATTTGGCCTTAGCATTTTATCCACACCATAAAATGCTCATATTAACGTGCAATGAATGTGAATGTGAGTTTTTGTGACCTCAGCTCAGGTTATCAGAAAACTGGGCTGGCCCATCTTGGGATGGAGGCCGGCTGTTCCCAGTGATCAGGAGAAGGATCATTATACACTGAACAAAAATAGAAATGCAACATGTAAAGTGTTGGTCCCATGTTTCATGAGCTGAAATAAAAGATCCCAGACATTTTCCAAATGCACAAAAAGCTTATTTCACAAATATTTTGTGCACAAATTTGTTTACATCTCTGTTAGTGAACATTTCTCGTTTGCCAGGATAATACATCCAACTGACAGGTGTGGCATATCAAGAAGCTGATTAAACAGCATAATCATTACACATGTGCACCTTGTGCTGGGGACAAAAAAGGCGCTTTAAAATGTGAAGTTTTGTCACACAACCCAATGCCACAGATGTTTTGAGGGAGCATGCAATTGGCATGCTGACTACAGGAATGTTGACCAGAGCTGGAGCCAGAGAAATTAATGAATGAGACCAGCTACCAGGACAGCTGATGAAACTGTGGGATTGCACAACTGAATAATTTCTTCACAAACTGTCAGAAACCATCTCAGGGAAGCTCATCTGTGTGCTCGTCGTCCTCACGAGGGTCTTGACCAGACTCCAGTTCGGCGTCGTAACCGATTTCACTGAGCAAATACTCACCTTCAATGGCCACTGCAGTGAAGCCGCTCAACATTTGCTTTACATTCAGTCTTCTAACAGACTCCCATCCAGAGCGACCCACAGAAGCAACCAGGGTTAACGCCCTGCTCAAGAGCACGTCGACAGATCTCCCACAAGGTCAAAAATGGTAAACCGAACCGACTAACTATCAGCCACCGGCCCAAGCTCCCAACCGCCAGGCTACCAGCCCTTCAAGAGCCCCCCCCCCCAACAGTTCCCCAAGAGCTGCCCCTCAACGATCTGAGACCCCCCCCCCACAGACTCCCTCAATAAAAAAAATCATAAGAAAAATAATAATAAAATAATTCCACCCAATGTGGTACGGATCTGCTATTTTGTTCACACTTTAGAACTGGAACCCCCATCAGAAGCTACAGTAGCTAGCCAGCTAACTAGCTACTTGCTAGTGGTCAGTTAGCCACTGCTAGCGGTCATCACCGTTAACTCGGACATAAGCCAGCCTCAGCCCGGTCAATTCCTGCCAGACTGCAAGGTGCGATATCAACCCAGAGCATATCGGACTGCTTTTTCTCTACCACATCTCCACATCTCCAGATTCCTACCACAAGCTCTGAGTCTTTACACATCTTTACACACACAGCTAGCTAGCTGCTATCCGAGTGGCTACTCCTGGCTAACGTCTCTGTCCCGAAGCAAGCAACAGTTAGCCTGGAGCTAGCCTCGAGCAAGGCCCATCTCCCAGTTAGCTGAAGATGTCCATCAGCCAATTCTTGGGCTACAATACCGGTTTTGCCAATTGGCCTGGACCATTTTACTGCCGACACGCAGCCCCGCCGATCCATCACGACTGGTCTGCCAACGTAATCGTTCGAGGGGGTCCCAAAAGGCTCTTCCGTCACGATGTCCCCAGAAGGCACTTCTGTTAGCCTGCTATGCCCGGCCCGCTAGCAGTCTGAATTGCAATGTCTCCAGCTCGCCAAGCTACTCAATGGACCCTATGATCACTTGGCTTTGCATGCCTCTCCCTAATGTCAATAGGCCTTGTCCATTGCTGTTTTGGTTGGTGATTATTATCTATTTCACTGTAGAGCCTCCAGCCCTATCAATATGCCTTAGCTAGCCATTTTGTTCCATCCCCCACACATGTGGTGACCTCACCTGGCTTAAATGGTGCCTCTAGAGACAAAACCTCTCTCATTGTCACTCAATGCCTAGGTTTACCTCCACTGTATTCACATTCTACCATAACCTTGTCTGTATATTATGCCTTAAATCTATTCTTCCTCGCCCATAACTCTGCTCCTTTTACTCTCTGTTCCAAACGCACAAGACGACCAGTTCTTATAGCCTTCAGCCGTACCCTTGTCCTACTCCTCCTCTGTTCCTCTGGGGATGTAGAGGTTAACCCATGCCCTGCAGCGCCTAGCTCCACTCCCATTCCCCAGGGACTCTCATTTGTTGACTTCTGTAACCGTAAAAGCATTGGTTAACATTTGAAGCCTCCTCCCTAAGTTTGTTTTATTCACTGCTATAGCACACTCCACCAACCCAGATCTCTCTGCCGTGTCTGAATCCTGGCTTAGGAAGGCCACCAAAAATCCAGAAATTTCAATTTTACGACAAGAACTGACAAAGGGGGCAGAGTTGCAGTCTACTCCAGAGATAGCCTGCAGAGTTCTGTCATACTATCCAGGTCTTTGCCCAAACAATTCGAGCTTCTACTTTTAAAAATCTACCTTTCCAGAAACAGTTGTTATAGACCCTTTTCAGCCCCAGCTGTGCCCTGGACACCATATGTGAATTGATTGCCCCCCCATCTATCTTCAGAGTTCGTACTGTTTGGTGACCTAAACTGGGATTTGTTTAACACCCCGGCAGTCATACAATCTAAGATAGGTGCCCTCAATCTCACACAAATTAACAAGGAACCTACCAGGTATAACCTTATATCTGTAACCATGGGCACCCTCTTAGATATCATCCTGACCAACTTTCCCTCTAAATACACCTCTGCTGTCTTCAACCAGGATCTCAGCGATCTCATTGCCTGCGGGCGAAATGGATCCGTGGTCAAACGACCACCCCTCATCACTGTCAAACGCTCCCTAAAACACCTAGAATATGTGGACAACTACAAATACAGTTGAAGTCGGAAGTTTACATACACCGTAGCCAAATACATTTAAACTCGGTTTTTCACAATTCCTGACATTTAACATTCACCACACATCACTGTCAAACGCTCCCTAAAACACTTCATCGTGCAGGCCTTTCTAATCGACCTGGCCCGGGTATCCTGGAAGGATACTGACCTCATCCCGCCAGTAGAGGATGCCTGGTTGCTCTTCAAAAGTGTTTTCCTCTCTATTTTAAATAATCATGCCCCATTCAAAAAATGTATAACCAAGAACAGATATAGCCCTTGGTCACCCCAGACTTGACTGCCCTTGACCAGCACAAAAGCATCCTGTTGCGTTCTGCATTAGCATCGAAAGATTGAAAAGCTCACGCGATAATCCTTCTCTTCAAATGGGGAGACACTCTAGACCCAAACTGTTTTAGACCTACATCCATCCTGCCCTGCCTTTCTTAAATCTTCGAAAGCCAAGTTAATCAACAGAACACCGACCATTTCGAATCCCACCGTACCTTCTCCACTATGCAATCTGGTTTCCAAGCTGGTCATGGGTGCACCTCAGTCACGCTCAAGGTCATAAACAATATCATAACCAGCATCAATAAAATACAATAATGTCTTCATTGACCTGCCCAAGACTTTCGTCTCTGTCAGTCAACGCATTCTTATCGGCAGACTCAATAACCTTGGCTTCTCAAATGACTGCCTTGCCTGATTCACCAACTACTTCTCAGATAGAGTTCAGTGTGTCAAATCGGAGGGCCTGTTGTCCAGACCTCTGGAAGTTTCTATGGGGGTGCCACAGGGTTAAATTCTTGGACTGACTCTTTTCTCTGTATATATCAATGATGTCCCTCTTGCTGCTGGTGATTCTCTGATCTACCTCTACGCAGATGCCACCATTCTGTAGACATCTAGCCCTTCTTTGGACACTGTGCTAACAAACCTGCTAACGAGCTTCAATGATATACAATACTCCTTCCGAGGCCCCCAACTGCTTTTAAATGCAAGTAAAACTAAATGCATGCTCTTCAACCGATTGCTGCCCGCACCCTCCCGCCTGACTAGTATCACTACTCTGGATGGTTCTGACTTAAAATATGTGGACAACTACAAATACCTAGGTGTCTGGTTAGACTGTAAACTCTCCTTCCAGACTCACATTAAGCATCTCCAATTCAAAATTAAATCTAGAATCGGTTACCTATTTTGCAACAAAGCCTCCTTCATTCATGCAGCCACACATACCCCCCCCCCCCCACCTCCGCCCCTAAAACTGACTATCCTGCAGATCCTTGACTTCGGCGATGTAATTTACAAAATAGCCTCCAACACTCTACTCAGCTAATTGGATGTAGTCTATCACAGTGCCATCCGTTTTGTCACCAAAGCCCCATATACTACCCACCACTGCGACCTGTATGCTCTCGTTGGTTGGCCTCACTAAATATTTGTCGCCAAACCCACTGGCTCCAGGTCATCTACAAGTCTATGCTAGGCCCCGCCTTATCTCAGCTCACTGGTCACCATAGCAACACCCACCCGCAGCAAGCTCTCCAGCAGGTATATTTCACTGGTCACCCCCAAAGCCAACACTCCCTTTGGCCGCCTTTTATTCCAGTTCTATGCTGCCAATGACTGGAACGAATAAGCATCAGCTGTCAGAGCAGCTTACCGATCACTGTACCTGTACACAGCCAATCTGTAAATAGCACACCCAACTACCTCATCTCCATATTGTTACTTATCCTCTTGCTCTTTTGCACATCAGTTTTTCTACTTGCACATCATCATCTGCACATTTATCACTCCAGTGTTAATGCTAAATTGTAATTATTTTGCCTCCATGGCCTATTTATTGCCTTACCTCCCTACTCTTCTATATTTGCACACACTGTACATAGATTTTTCTATCGTGTTATTGACTGAATGTTTGTTTATGTTTAATTCTGTGTTGTTGTTTTTGTCGCACTTGTAACGCACTTCTATGCGTAGTGGGTGCGGCGTAGTGAGTTCTGCTCCATCTCCGCCCATGGGACGTACCTCGCCCATTCTCCTGGCCTGTCCTGGCAATACGACCGCAGAAACCTACCCACCTCCTGGTTCACTCTCTCCACCTGCCCATTACGCTCGGGGTGATAAACCGAGGTCAGGCTGACTGAGACCCCGAGACGCTCCATAAACGCCCTCCACACTCGGGACGTGAACTGGAAACGCAGATGAATCGATAAGGAAGAGACTAATCCGCTCCCTATGATCCCCCTGCGTTACTTGTCCAGTGGAACCGTGGCCTCCCTGGTCAGCCCTGACCCTAATGGTCGGCTATTTAAGGAGTGCACGGGGAAGGGAGGAATCTATCGGCACCAGCGGAATCCCCAGCTTACGGGCGAGTCCACGATCCATAAAGTTCCCAGCTGCACATGAATTGACTAGCACCTTATGCTGGAGAGAGGGAGAAAACTCTGAAAAATAAATTAATACAAACATGTGACCATCAGGGAGCGCTGGGTGAGTTTGGCGCTGACTCACCTGGGGTGACGGAGAAGTGTTCTGCCTGCCCTCTCGACTCCCAGACGAGCTCCTCCAGCACCAGTCGGAAGTGTGTCCTCTCCGACCACAGCTGGTGCAGGAGGAGCCTCCTCCTCCGGTACCCCTCGATGCAGCTCCCCTACCTCCATAGGTATGGGAGTGGGAAGGCCAGGAGGTTTAACTGACAGGACCCTTTCTGAACGCCCGCGGGCAGCTAGCAGATTGTCCAGCCGGAACGACATGTTTATGAGTTCATCGAGGGAGAGAGTGGCGTCCCAACAAGCTAGCTCCCTGTGGACGTCCTCCCGGAGGCTGCACCGGTAGTGGTCCATCAGGGCCGTGTCATTCCACCCAGCCCCATCGGCCAAGGTCCGGAGGTCCAGTGTGAATTCCTGCCCGCTCCTTGTTTCCCGTCTAAGGTGGAACAGCCATTCACATCATGAACTCTGGGTAGTGGTCCCTAGCCGAGTCTGGGCCATTCCAAACTGCGTTGGCCCACTCCAGGGCTCGGCCCGTCAGGCAGGAGACGAGGACACTCACAATCTCTTCGCACGAGAGAGTCGGACTCACTGTAGCCAGGTACAGCTCGAGCTGAAGCAAAAATCCCTAGCACCCAGCCGCCGCTCCATCGTACTCCCTCGGGGGGCACGAGACACAGTGCGCTGGAGGAGTGGGCCGCCGGAGGAGTGCCGTCGGAGGAGCTGGAGGCGAGGTGGGGAGACCACTCCTCTCCCATCGGTCCATTCTCTCCATCATTTGGTCTATTGCCGACCCAATCCAATGGAGGATGGCCGTATGATGGAGGACACGCTCCTGCCTGACTCCATGAAAGGTGTGGGCTTCTGTAACTCACTTCTATGCGTAGTGGGTGCGGAGTCAGGCGCAGGAAGCAGAGGGTAAAGGACAATGTTTTATTCCGGTGCAGAGCAATGGTCACGCCAAAACACCAGGCTCAATAACAAGATCAAAACCAGGACCCAACCAGCCCGGAGAAAAAACAAGAAAAAACGTACAACCACAAACATGAAAAGAGGAAAATAAGCCCGCATAAAGAGCAGGCAGGCATTACCGGATTAAAAAGCCCAACTAAAACCTAAACAAGAAACAGGTGTAACCAATAAGACAAAACCAACAGAAAAGGGAAAAGGGATCGGTGGCAGATAGTAGACAGGTGACGATGACCCCGAGCGCCGCCCGAACAGGGAGAGGAGCCACCTTCGGTAGGAGTCGTGAGAGCACTGCTTTGCTTTATCTTGGCCAGGTCGCAG